>NC_080858.1:19778869-20978869 GCF_030435755.1 Ochotona princeps
ATCCTGTGCCCATGGCAGTTTGCATTAAGGGAAACCAGAGTTCAGGTGGTAGTATGACTCTGGGAGTGAGCCTCGGGCCTGCCTTCCCAAAGTCAGCATGGGCAGACTGAGTCAGGGGCGGGTATCTGTTGGGCAGTGGGTGTTAGGTGCTCACAGCACAGAGAGGGGGAAGGTCAGGGTGGGAGAAGGTTGTAGGTGCTTCTTGGAAGTGGTAGGCACTGCAAGGGGCAGAGCATGCTCCTTGGGGCAGGACCACAAGAAACCTGGAATGTCTTCCCAGAGGAATGATTGTTCTAGAAGGTTGAGTATTGATATGGAAGAGCAGGAGCCCGGGGAGTCTCTGAGTGAGTATTCTGAGCTGGCTGGCTGACTGAAGGAGCCCCTGGGGCCTGATGGTGAGACTTTGTGTACTCCAGGCAGAGTGACCTGTGGGGACACGATCCCAGTGCTCTGGATGAGGAGCTGAGGCTAGGAACTAGGCTGTGGGCATGGAGAGGAAAAGATGGCTGCTGATGTACAGGCTGTGGCCCCAGAATTTGGAGATGGAGGACACGTAGGAGGCTAATAGTTGTAATGAATTAACATCTGTGGATACTGAGTCCAGCTAGAACAGGTTCTTGGGGTTTTTCTTTGTTGTTGTTTGCTGATGTTGACATAGTTGATTCGGGCTCAGAGGGTCAAGGGCTACAGGAAAGTGGCTAAGACCATTGTTTCCACATTTTCCTTTTTCCTTCCTTTGGAACAGGGTTTTGAAAAGTAGAGAAGGAGAGACAGAGAGATTGAGATCCATCTTCCACCTACTGGTTCACTTGCCAGAGGGTCACAATGGCTGGCACTGGGTCCAGATCACCCACAGGAGCTCAGGTACTTGGACCGTCTTCCACTACTTTCCCAGACACACTAGCAGGGAGCTGGATCAGAAACAAGAGCAACTGGGACTCGAACCTGTGCTCCTATGGGATGCTGGTTTTGTAGGTGGTGGCTTAACCACCTGCAACAACACTGGCCTCTCGATCTCATGTGGAGTCTGAAGTTTTGTCCTGTTGGATCTTCACAGCAACTTTACCAGGTGAGTGCTGTGTAGGTCTTAGGGCGATACACCGTTAGCGTCCCCAATTCTAGACCAGGTTTTGGAGATGGCTGGGTTGGAGCACATAGTGTCATCTGGTCAGGAGTGGAGCTGACACTCAGAACTCCCCTGGGTATAAGTTTTAAGCCCTGCTTGGAATAACTTGCTGGTTGAGGATGCAGGTAGAAAAGCACCTTTTCAGGAGACCAGCAAGGACATGCTGAGTTCACAGGTACTACTGCAGGTGTGTGGGACACCTGGGAAGGGAATACTGATGGTCAGCAGGCATGGGGTTATGGGCTTGAGAAACAGTGGGTGTCCTGTTGGGGAAATCTTGGTTCCTATCCCCTCCGCCCCCTCCGAGGAGCGGGGCAGGAAGACCCAAGGAGTCCTCGGGTTCATGGTCCTGATGCAGCCGGCAAGATCCTGACCGGAACCTGTGCTTCCATCTCCCATAGAGTCTTGCTGATACGATGTTTTATGTGGCAATGGGGACCCCTGAGGTGGACTTGTGAGCCCTTTGCCCAGGGAGCTCCCCCACTCAGGCCTCTGGTTAAACATCACCCCTCAGGTCCTTGGCCATGTGCCCTGTGCAGGAGGGGCAGGGGCCTTGGGATCGGCTCGCAGCGTTGCTTTTGCAACAGAGGGACGTGTTTTCCTGAAAGGCAGCCGGATTCCAGCTCCTGCGGGCAGCCAGTGACAGGAAGCCCAGAGGTACCATCTCCAAGTAAAATCTTTTATTTTCCTCCTGTAATAATGTCTGCCTTCAGAGGTGCCAGGCTGTCCGCTGGATGGCAGTGGCACCATCCTGTTAGCCTGAGCATGTCTGTTTTGTGGGTGCCCTGGGGGCAGAGCCCTGAGTCTCCCTTTGCTTACAGCGTGATTTCTTCAGACTCCTATGCCAGCCTGTATCTCAAAAAACATTCTTCCAAGAGCTTAAGGGAGATGCTGGACCGCGAAGTGCACACGTCTGCAGTCTGCTGTTGTCCTCATCTCTCCGGCTACTGCTCTCTCTCTCTCACTTGCTCTCACTCTCCACCCCTCTCTCAGTTCCCCCCGTCATGTTTCTGTTGAATAAGCAAAAGCAGGAGCAAATTTATTCCTCAGATCTCCTATGAAAACGCATAGTAATTGTTTCTTTTTCGCTCTTGTCAATATGCTTCAGTTCCGTCCATGGAGCTTTGTTCCCTGTCTCCCCTCCCAGCTCACACTTGCCTTGTGCCAAGGGTAGCCCCACTCCCGACCTCCATCCCTCCCCACCCCACTCCATCCCACTGCTTGCCTTCTATAAACCAGCCTCTTTTCCTGCTCCAGGCCCCCATGGTTGGAGCAGGGGAGGCGGGAGGAGACTAGAGGGTCTCCTTGAGAGCTGTTTCCAGCCTGTGCTGGATCGAAGACCTCATGCGATTCTGCTCTGTCCAGATAGGGGAAGTGCCTGAACTCAGACACCATCGATTCTGCATTCTATCTAGATTGGGGCCTAATTAGCAGCCTTGATTCGTGTGTCGTGGCTTGCGTTGTTGCCATTCTCTCCCCATGTCTCTGCATTCCTTGAAACAGTGGGGTCCAGAGGCAGGGCAGGAAGGTGGCCTACTGTGACTGTGGGACCCTAGGCAGGTGGCTTCTCTGAGCTATAGCTGTCTTAATCTGAGGAATTGGCTGGTACTGTCACCTCCCAAGTGAGTGAGGGGTCAGTGGCACCTGGAGGATGCTGTTTCTACCTCCCCCATCCCCCATCCTTCCCTCCCCAAAAAGTGGTACCCCCCTAGGGGTGGGGGCAGGGAACCTGACTCCAGCTTCCCAGCTCTGTGGGCAAGGTGCCCCTGGATGGGGGGAGTGGTGGGGCTCAGCCTGCTGGCCTGTGAGATGTACTTATAGCAGCTGCCTTCCGTGTTTCAGAGGCTGGAGAGATGTATCTGTTAGATGGGACTGTCATCATGGCCGAGTCCCTGAGACAGGATGTGAAGCGGGTTTATTTAGTTCAGTTTACAGGTTTAGACTTAGGCCGAGGGGGATGCACATGTAGCGGAAGGGTGCCCTGGCAAGCCAGGATGCAGAGGACCAGGCCCCACGCTGGCTCCGGTTTATTTCTAATTACTAAGTCACAGAGAGAGGAGAGACAGAGTGCTCTTCCATCTGCTGGCTTACTCCTCAAATGGCCACGGTGGCCAGGACTGGCCAACCTGAAGCCAGGAGCTTCTTCCATGTGGATTCAGGGGTCCAAGCACCTGTGCCAGCTTCTAATGTTTTCCAAGACACAGTAGCAGGGAACTGGATTGGCAGCGGAGCAGCTGGGGTTCGAACTGGCACCCACTTAAACCTCTACCTGCAACGTCACAATGCAGGCCTCCACATTGCCGTTTTAAACTTTAAAAAAATTTTTTAATTATCTATTTTTATGGACAGGTACATTTACAGAGAGGAGAGACAGATATTTATCCACTGGTTCACTCCCCAAATGGACACAATGGCTGAAGCTGAACCAATTTGAAGCCAGGAGAAATGCAGGGTCCCAAGGCTTTGAGCCATCCTCTACTACCTTCCCAGGCTGTAAGCAGGGAGCTGGATGGGAAGTGGAGCAGCTGGGACATGAACCGGCACCCATTTGGAATGGTAGCACTTTCAGGTGCAGGATTAGCTAGTTGAGCCATCATACCAGCCCTTCACAATGGCTTTTATAACCAGCTTCTCACAAGATCTACCTTTTGGGTCCTACCCACAATGACCCAAGGACCTCTCACCACCTTACCCCCAATGCCATCCCACCTCTAATGCCCCACCCATCCCCAATGCCACTCTGGAGACCAAGCCTTTAATTAACACAGAGGCCTTTTGGGGACATTGCACCAAGCCAGTGACCAAATCCAGGGAGGATGATGAAAGGTGTTTGGACAGCATTCGTTATGCTTTGTGTTTTGTCTTTTTGGTAGATGGGACAGGGAAGGGGAAGGGCAGGGAGGGACCTGACCTGCCCACAAGGGCCCAGCTGGTGAGCGGCGCCCGGTCACTGTGACCCGCTGCTTTCTCTGAAAGCTCAGCATTATGTGGCATGTGCACGCCTCTCATGGATGCTGGCGGCCGTACAGATGGCCTTGCTGCTGCCATATGTCCGACCTGTTTGTGGGCCTCAGGGCCCCAGGGAGTGTGCCCTGTGGCACTGGGCCAGGGGCCCTCCTGGTGCTGAGCCGCGGGCTTGCCCTACCTCAGTATGCCCACATCCCTCCACCACTCGGACACACCATGGTCCTCATTCAGCTCCTGCTGCATGCTAGGGACATGCCCAGAGGGGTCTTCGGGAGACTCCCACCTGGTGTGGCTATTGGCAGGCAAGAGCACGCACCTGGCCCAGGCCAGAACTTGCAAGGTGGAGGAGGAAAGCTGCTGAGTGGTGTGGACAGAGATTCACTGTGGAGCGGGAGACGCTGGGCCTGGGGTGTGGGGGGGACTGGACTGAGCATGTGCACAGAAAGGTCTCGAGGTGGAGGAAGGGTGGTGAGCCAGACCCCAGCCAAGGGTGAAAGGTGCGCCTGACATGCCGCTGGGGCTGGGGAGGCCCTGTTGGTTTTTCCAGATGTGCTGGTCCTGGTAACTGGGCAGGCAGGCAGGCAGGTGTTTGAACGATAATGCTCCTGACGCATCTCCTGCCTCTACTTGTGGCCCCGGCACTCTGATTGACCTAGCCCGGGACGTAACAGGGCCAGAGCGAGGCACGATACAATCTTTAGTCTCCCTTCTCTGAGAATGCCTGAGCAGATGGGGGACAAGGAGCCCCCAGTCTGGCTGTGTGTTCACGTTGGCCCCTTCTGGGTCACGGAGCAACTTGTACCCGCCTGCCTGCTGCCCGCCCCGGCCCGCCTCCCTGTGAGCTGGCTTTCCGCTTATCTTAATTTATTGATGAAAACTTGTTTTACGGTCCAGAGCACAGACGGCAGCAGCTCCCTGCCAAGAGAATGCCTGCGCCAATCGGGAAAGCGAGATGGGTGGCTGGGGACGGGGCGGGGGCGGCGGTGAGCAGAGCTGGCCTGGGTAGATGGGGCTGTGCAAGAAGGCCAGTGGAGCCGCTGCCTGGCGTGGGGGCCACCCAGAGGGACGCCTCTGCCCCCCTCCACTGCTGGCATCAGGCCATGGTCCTTCTAACCCTGGGTGTATGATGAGCACAGGTCATAAATGTTCATGACACTCGGGAGTTTATTTTCAAAAAGCTCTCTGAATCCTGACCATAACCGTGGAGGATGCTCTGAGTTCTCCTCTTGAAAAACAAGCAGTAGGAGCCTGCATTAGCACATAGCAGGTAAAGCCAGTGCTGGTTCAAGTCCCAGCTGCTCCACTTCTGATCCAGCTCCCTGCTCATGGCCTGGGAGGCAGTAGAAGGTGACTGCAGAGCTTGGGTTGCTGCACCTGCATGGAGACCTGGGTGGAGCTCTTGGCTGCTGGACTGTGGCTTCTGCCTGGCCTGACCCTGGCCGCTGCGGCCATTTGGGCAGTGAACCAGCAGATGCAAAATCTTTCTCTGTCTTTCCCTTTCTCTCTGTAACTGTCTTTCAAATAAATAAGTATTGGGGAGAAAAAAAACCCAACAAGCATTAGAAAAGGCATCTTTTTTATTTGCTACATAAGGTTGATTTGTTTGAAAGGCAAAGTGATGAGGGTGGAGGAGAGAGGGCAAGGGTTGTGGGGAGAAATTTTTTCATCCCCCAGTTTATTCCTCAAATAACTACAAAAGCCAGGGCTGGGCCAGGCAATACCAGGAGCCCAGAACACCATCTGAGACTCCCACCTGGGTACAGAGACCCAAGTGCTCGTTGATCATCTCCTTGCCAGGCACACTAGCAGGGAGCTTAGCAGAGCAGAGGAGCCAGGACCCAAAGCAGCATGCTGATACGGAATGTAGGTGTTGGAAGTGGCGGCTTCACCTACTGTACCACAACATCTGCCCAGCAGCAGTGGCCTCTTAAGGTCCTCTCTGCTGGTGACTGAGAGAACTTGAACCTGCCCCGTGTGATTCCAAGGCCAGAGCCGTCCGTGTCTTCCTTCCCAACACTGATCTGTGTTCTCTTGTTGCTTCTGCTACTTTAGACTCATTGTGGGGGTCCCACGGGCTTAGGTGCTCCTGGGAAGTGGGAGCATGTCCTGATGGTGTGTGTTCCGTAGGCAGTGCACGTCGACTCTGGCCAGGCAGTGTGAGGCACCCGGAGGATGCCTGGGCAGCAGTCTGAGGAGCAGGTTCCCAGCTGGCTTTCTCCTTAGACCTTCTTTGTTGTTCCTTCCAAAATGTGGAAGCCCCCCCACAGCCCAGGGTTACTTCAGTGCCTTCCTGTAAGGCTCCTGTCTTTGTGGTCATGTGAGGCTATTTTTTGATTCCCTGCTTTTTGTACCACGTGGCTGCAGGCACCATGCAGATAAGCTGCCTTCCAGAGTGCCCAAATGACCTCTTCACTGGAATGGGATCACAGCTCTTCCCATGGTGGCTGTGGCCCAGGATGAGAATGGTGCCGCTGACAGTAGTGTGTGCATAGCAGGGGCAGAGGGCGGCTCCCCCGGCAGTTGAAGGCACAGAGGCCAGAAGGCCCACGCAGCGTCGCTTTGTTGAGTTTGTTCCTTTGTGCGGCTTCTGGCAGAGATAAAGCCAGTCATCTTCATGAGTCGGTATCATGGGGATGGCGTCAGGCAGCGAGCAGGTCCACCCTGTCCCTTCTCCTGGCAGACCCGGGGCCTTCCCCTCCAGGCATCCTGCATCCACACTGACCAGCCATCACCTGCCCTGCCAACCACTCACCAGCCTCCTTCCCTCACCCTGCAACTGTGTCTCCTGTTCCCTGCACTGTATCTGGCCATCCGACCATTCCAGATGCAGACTGGCCTGGAAGCTCTTGGAACCTCTTCATACAATGAAGTTTCAGGTGTTTCTTACATTGTAGGAGGCACATGGAGGTGACAATCCCAAGATTTGGAGTCTTGGCAAATTAGATTAAGAGCCCAGCTCTGCCAAGTCTGATTATGTGTCCCTTGGGGTCTCAGTTTTCCCATTGGGAAGGCAGGGAAACAATAGGCATGGCCTCGCCTATCTCATGGGAAGGGCTTGACCCAGTTACTGGCGTGGGAAGCGGGTACAGCCAGTCCGCCTCCATCAGCAGAGTCATGGCCCACCTCACCACCATGACTGTCACCAGTGCCGGTTTTATGTACTGTCCCCGCTTTCAGTCTGTCTTCAGCTTCCAGGCCAAGGGTTTGCGGATCACAGGGACTGTCGTCCTGGCTGATTTGGGAACCGCCTAAGGAGTCGAGTGGGTTTAGAGTCAGATTTCCCAGGTTCCTCACCCACGTAACCTCTTAAGTTTTTGTCCAGTCACCTATAAAATGGGGAGGTCAAAAAAAGCTGCCCTACACCATTGGGTGGGAGGATGGAGACAGTGCATGTGCTCAGAATGGCACAGGCCCATGGCTCATCCTTGTAACAGTGGCATGTTCCCAGCCCAGTCCTGGCAGCAGACTGGCGTGGAGGAGAGACCAGGCCTGTTGTGGGTGCTATGGGCACAGCCTGCTGCCCCCAGGAAGAGCTCCACGACCTGGACAGGTTTGTCCAGAGACTCCAGGGCCAGATGGCTTTTAGCAGAGCCTCCTCAGATGCAACATCAGAGGGTGGGGCCTCGCCCTCCTCTGCCCCCCATTTCTAGCGGACTGAAGAGGTGGGTGGAGTTTGGCACAGGGCAGGGAGCTTTCTCAGGCTGTCACTCAAGCTGGTGCTGAGCCCGCCTGGCAGAAAGACCTGAGTTGAAGCAGCCTGTGTCCCCCACAGAACATGCCAGAGATGCCACCATCCTGGCGTGGGCGGACAGGGCTCCCTGCTGGCAGGACACACAGGCGGGTGGAGAGCCCAGGGAGAAATCACGGGACGGCATGCCAAAGGGTTACAGCGCAAGTATGCGTGGGCGGCTGTCCTGGGGCCCCGAGATGGCCCTGGCTGGGAGCCATGCCTGAGCTGGTCTTGCTGTCTGCAGGTGTCATAACTAGGGATGCTGTTTGCTAAACCCCAGCTGTAGGTGCTCGCCTGCAGAGCCCCATGTCCGGTGAGTGCTGGCCACGTAGGCCAGGTGCTTCCCAGGAAGGGACATTGTTCTCTGCCCCTGTGGAGGCCTCTGCTTCCAAGAGAGTGGTTCCCTCCCGGTTCTCTACCATCTACAGGTAGCTGCATGAGCTCCTGGTCCCTCCCCCTTGCATTTTCCAAGGTATTCACATCCCAGGGAGCACAGAGCTTGGTCCTGGCCGCAGTTTTGCTCTTCCTCTTCCTCAATGAGTATGGGGGAGGCATCTTTCCTCTCTCAGTCCTTACATGGCCTACTTAAGCCACACAGTGCCTGGCCCTCCCTGGTCCTCCCTGGCCCTTCTTGATGACCTAGTGGCTGCCCCGTGTGACCCTGTGCAACCCCAGAAGGCTGCTTTCTCGTCTGCCCAGAGGTTTGAGGCCATCAGGTAGAAATCCTGTCTCCAGGCACCAAGCTCCTGTGTGTGCTTGGTGCCTCCCTCCCCGACTGCAGGGGCCCTGGTCATTCAGGCAGTGGCTCATGCTGGGGCTCCACACTGTCGCCTGGACCTCATGGTCTGGGGAGGCACAGCATGATGTTTGGTGCTGTGTCCCCCAACCCTGTGCTCCAGTACAGATCTGTCTCCCACGCCAGTGCCCGTCAGAGAATTCGGGAAAGGATTGCCCCCTTCACTAGAGAGAGCTGGAACTTTGGGAACATGAAGTTCAAGGGCTTTGCTAGCCGCTAAGACCTATGGGCCTCCAAATGCAACAGTGAGAGATGCGCCCCGTTCTGGAATGATCAAGATGTAATCAGGTTGTAGTTATGCAAATACCTTAGCTGATGTTTATTTAGAGGTAAATTAGGCTCAGACATGTGGGTGTGATCTTATCACCCGTGCAAGCTGGTGAAGATCAGGATCAGGGGGTGTGAAGCTGCGAAGAAGCTGGAGGCCGAGAGAGAGAGAGAGAGAGAGAGAGAGAGAGAGAGAGAGATAGATAGATGAGCAGTTGTACCACCAGGTTTCTAATTGGGCACAAGGTCAGCAGAAGGCAGCATGGAGCCTTAGCTAGCTGTTGATGGGCTCAGGTCGATGTCTCCGAGTGTGGGAGGGATATCTGGCCTGGTCCAGCCACAGTTGGGGTCTCACTCTGAGACCGTTGTTCTGGCTGTGAGAGGACTTGGAAGCTAAACAGGGTGTTAGTACTAGGATGGGAGACTTGCTAAGAGCTGCATAAGATGTAAGCCCTCAAATGTTCTACAGGCCGGTCACATCTTGTGGAGCACAGTGGAGGCTGTTGGGGCTGTGCCTCAGAGATGGGGGTTGTTGAGTTCATAAGAAAGATTTCTTAGTGAATTAGGGTTCCCAAAAAAGGGAGCTGCGTGCCCTGTGGGATGATGAACCCTTAAGCTTGGAGGGGGGCCCTTCTAGTGGCAGTCCCCCAGCCTTCCAGGTAACTCAGGTCAACCCTCTGTTCCCTCAGTGGACAATCAGAAGCTTAGTCTGGTGCTGTCTTGTCTCCCTCCATGGCGAGGAGAAGCAGCTGGCTGCGAGGGGCCCCTCAGAGGCAAGGGGCGTCCGAGTTGCAGAGCAGCAGCCCCCACTCTGACATTGATAGATCATCCGTGCTCCCCACCACGGAGGAGTGGGCAGGCCAGCTTCTCCCTGGGGCTGTCCAAGTTCATTACTGGCCCCAGCACAGCAGGCCATGGAACCAAAGCCTTTGTGGTATTTCATTTTCTCCACATCCACTCATTTATTAGATGCCATTAACCCGCTGGGCTTGGCCCAGGGTTCTAGGCAGCCCCCAGGAGTGCCGAGGCTGACAGCTCAGGCTCTCAGGCAGAGGGGGAAGGGGTCACCAGTGGTACCTGCCCATCTTCTGCAGGCGGAGGGCTTGGGGAAGGGGAATACCTGTGACATCCAACCCAGCAGCCTGCTGGGGGTCTCTCTGGGGTCTGCAGAGATGCCCACAGGTGAAGCAGAGGCTGACTGGGGCAGTGGGTAGGAGGTGTTGGGCAGGCGGAGTGTGAACAGTGGCAATGTCCCTGATCTCCAACCATCTGATGTCAGAAATGTGTGTTCCCCTCCCCCTGATTATAACCCAAACTACAGCCCGGCTGGGTGTCTCCTCGGGAAGGAAGTTGGTCCAGACTGAGAACCCATGGGTTAAAGAGCCTTAGGGCTCAGGTCTGGCTAAGACCATCCGTGCTGGGAGTTACCTGAGGAATGAGCCAATCCAAACCCCACTGTCAGTGGGCTCAGTGGGCTCAGGCTTGAGAAAGCTGCAGTATTGTCTGGCCCCTGGGAGCTGTGTGACTAGAGAGGTGTTGAAGTGAAAGGACACAGCTACAGGCCGTGCTGACAACAGGAGCCAGAGATGGAGAGAACCGTTGGGGCGCCGAGAGACGGGTGGGCGCCTGGCTAACTGCTGGCGTCTGTGTCTGTGGACAGAAGCCAAGGTCTTTCCTGGCCAAGCAGGGTGGCCAGGGATGCTGCCACGCCCTGCAGAGTGAAGTGAGGGTCTCACCTTGCTGACTGTGCTAGGGCTGGGCAGTCTGAAGAGGGGCATGGAGCAGGTGCAATAGTGATGTGTTTGGTGGTGAGGGGTGGCCTGCCTGGGTCTTGTGTATCAGGTGCTGTGGATGGGCGGGGTCTCTGCAGCCCCAGGAGCCCCCTCGCCAGGCTTCCTCCCTTGGGCTACTTCCCTCCCATCGCGCGCATCTGCGGCAGTAGATTTTCCACGTACTCATCCTGGGGCGGGGCTCCTGGACCCGTACGTCTTCGGCATGGAGAGCGCGAACTCTCCAGGGTATGATTAATGAAAAAGAAATTGAGACGGCAGCGAAGAAACCGGCCAGACTGAACAAAGTCAGAGGGACAAAGTGCACGCCAGTCTCCACGTGTCCCCTGCACACACGCAGGGCTCCGAGCCAGCCTGGAGCGCCACCATGTGGTCACCGCAGGTGGCGGCAGCCACTCCCCCTGCAGAGTCTGGGCGCGTCTGACTTGGGTGGTGCTCTGGTCTCCCCCTCAGCGACTTAACTGAGTCCAGGCTGCCGCGGTCCCACAGTGTGGGGAAACCAAGTAGTCCCACCTGACCCTGTAGCTCTTTCAGTTGATCATCTCTGGCTCAGTAATCCAGGGAAATGAGGTATCTCAGGTTGGCGCTTTTCTTACCACCTTTTATAGTTTTCCGTGCAGGTGCACATGACTCCAGCTCCCCTCCTCGCTGCCTGCCACAGGTGCTGGTTGCACTCCAGGCTTCCCTGTCGCCTTCTGATGGTTTCTATTCCGAGCCCCAGCCCAAGCAGGCTGAGACAGAGTCAGATGGCAGCCCTGGGTGGAGTTGTGTGTGGAACCCCCACTCCCATAGCTCCCAGCCCTTGCCCCTCCATGTGTACCCTGCATGGAGTTCAGTGGTTGGCCCTCACCTGCTCATGAAGCCCCTGCCCCAACCGTCAGGGACTGCTTCCATAGCTGGCATCTGTGCCCAGGACAGGGATGGCACCCTCAGAACTCCTGTAGCACTTAATTTGGCACCAGGGTGTTCTGCCTGGAGTGGTAGATGCTGACCCAACACAACCAGAGAAGCATGCCTAGAAGACAGGCCTCAGAGTTGCGATCTCTTGGGGGTGTGAGCTGCTGCAGGCCTGGGATGGAACGCATGTCCCCACCCCGAGCTGGCAGAGGCTGGGCGAACATCAGCTCTAAGGAGTACAGACCAGTTCAAACCTGGCCGTTGGCGGCTGGTGAAATGGAAGTCCCCTGACATGGGGGTGCGGTGGGGAGAAGCCTGTTTCTGGCCGGTCTTTCCTGTGTCTGATGACCTTGCATCAATGGCCAAGGCAGCCCAGATGGCCGCATCCTGCGTCTCATCCCGGTGGACGAGTTCGTTCCTTTTGCTGCCTGAGAAACTGGACCTTGTGGTCCCCTTGCTACCCCAGAGACAAACCCACCCTGTCCCTAGAGACAAACTCGCCCTGTCCCCAAGAAAGCCCTCGCCTCTCCATGTGTGTGAAGGGGCTGTGACTTAGTGAATGTGACTCCCAGGGTGAGCCTTTGGAAGCTGTGAAGGTGCTGTAATCCCACCCGCTATGCAGGGAGACTGAGGCCTAGAGAGGCGAGAGGACTAGGCTGGGTCTCAGCTGACATGCCTTGGGCATGGCACCGCATCTGGCTGGCAGCCCGGTTCTCCCCTAGTCTGTGTCTTGGAGTTGGGTGCAGGGGGGTGCCTACCTAATGGGAGTTCTCTCTCTCTTTCCCTACAGCTGTGTGGCTGTGGACTGCTTGGAGTGGGCATCTGGTTATCCGTATCCCAGGGCAACTTCGCCACCTTCTCCCCCAGCTTCCCCTCACTGTCTGCTGCCAACCTGGTCATTGCCATGGGCACCATCATCATGATCACGGGCTTCTTGGGCTGCTTGGGAGCCATCAAGGAAAACAAGTGCCTCCTCCTCAGTGTAAGTTGGTCCCCACACCCCCCAGGCCCTGCCTCTTCCTGCACTCAGCTAATGGGGTGCTCAGCCCTGGCGGGGATGCTGCTGTGGGCCACATCCCTCTTCCTGCCTGGACACGCCCCCTTCCCCATGATTGGTCAGCCCTGCCCTTGGTGGTCCCTCCCACTCCTAGGTAAGGTGTCTTGGTGCCTGGGAAGCCCTATGTGGGAACCTTTGGTTCCTGGTCCTCCTGCTCCTCCTCTGCACCTGTGCCTGGCCATGGTCATCTGTGGGTGCCCATGCCCTGTCCTTTACTTTCCAGTTCTTCATTGTCCTGCTGGCCATCCTCCTGGCAGAGCTGATCTTACTCATCCTCTTCTTCGTCTACATGGACAAGGTGAGCTTGCAGCAAAGTTGGTGTTGCTGGTGGGAATGTTCATAGCCCTCTGGCTTGGGCCAGAGCCAGCCACGGGCCTTTCCCTGTTTGAAGACAGGAGATGGAAACCCAGAAGGCTGGGAGAGCCAGCCAGGCGCGAGTGGAAGGCTGTTGTGCATGTTGGATGGGTGGAGGCGAGCAGGGATGGGTGCTTGGGGAACATGTGTCTGGGGGAGTTTGTTACCCAGGGATGGCAGTAGGCTCCACTGCAGGTAGTGATCTGCTTGTCACCAGCAGAATTCAAGCACAGGTGTATGTAACCACTTGTGTCTGATGGGCTGGCTGAGCCGGGTGACTTGAGGGGACTCTATGAGGAACAAGGGGGGACAGCTACACGTCGCTGCCCAGAGAGCCTATGGGAAGGCAGGGGGTGTGACAGGCTGCAGCAGGGGTTCAGGAGGGTGGCAGGAGCGGGGATTCCTGGGAACTCTGCCAGGTGGACGGGTCTCGGGCACTCCGGCCGATCTGCAGGTGAATGCTATGGACCATGGCCGAGTGCTCGGTCTCCCTGAACCGGCCCGACTGGGGCTCTGTGCCTGTGTTCTTGGCGTTCACGTCCAAGCTGCAGCGGAAACGAGAAGGGTTCTTAGGACTCCCCACGGTTCTTGAGAATCGCCCTTGACCTTCACACCCTTGGAAGGGAAGATGTGACCATCCTGAGAGACTGCCTTGTGCCAACCCAGCTCTTAGCTCTTCGCATTTTGTTCAACAGTTGTGTATGAGGGAGAAGACACAAGAGGGCTTCCATCCAGTGGTTCACTCCCCCATCCTGACATGCCGGCAGCTGCCGGGGCTGAGCTGGGGCTGGAACCTGCAGCCAGCAGCTCAGTCCAGATCTCACGCATGAGTGGCAGGGACACAGCTGCTGGCGGCACCATGTGCTCCCCCTACCTCCCCCAACACGTGTGCTTCACACACACACACACACACACACACACACACACACACACACACACAGGTTCTGCTGGGCTGGGGATCCTCATCCTGGTGTGATGCGATATGAACATCTCAGCTGCACATCCAAATGCCAGCCCTTTGGCTCCAAAAATTGCTGCCTTTACTTCTCAGTCCCCATTCCATGGATAGATATTGTTATTAGTTCTATTCCAACACTGCAGATACAGTAGTTGGGCAGGAGGTCCAGCTGCTGCCTTGTGGGGAGGTGGGTGTGAGAGACCAGAGACACATCTCCACTTTCTCAACCCAGCGTGTTTTGGGAGAGGTGCTGTGGTCCCAGGAGGCCTTGGGGTGACAGCTGTGCGTGTGACTGGCCTGGGATAGGGCGGTGGACAGCTGCTGCGTTTTCACCTCTAGCACTGCAGCCTGGCCCTGGTGGTGCTACAGACCCAGGCCAGGAGCTGAGCTTGCTACACCCCTAGGCCCCAGGCCAGCTGCCTCTCTACCCCTGGGAGGGGCAGAGGTGCTTCCTGGCGCCAGCCAACCTATAGCAGCCACCCTTCACCTTGGCAGGTGAATGAGAATGCCAAGAATGACCTGAAGGAGGGCCTGCTGCTGTACAACACTGAGAACAACGTGGGGCTCAAGAACGCCTGGAACATCATCCAGGCCGAGGTGAGGGCTGGGCCCCAGGCCACCTGTCCGGGTGGCCATGGGAGGGGGCGGGCCACAGACCACCTACCCAGGTGGCCATGGGAGGGGGTGGGCCCAGGCCACCTGCCTGGGTGACTGTGGGAGGGGGTGGGCCATGGCCACCTGCCCGGGTGGCCATGGGAGGGGGCGGGCCACAGGCCACCTGTCCGGGTGGCCACAGGAGGGGGCGGGCCCCAGGCCACCTGTCGGGGTGACCATGGGAGGGGGCGGGCCCCAGGCCACCTGCCCAGGTGGCCATGGGAGGGTGTGGGCCCCAGGCCACCTACCCAGGTGGCCATGGGAGGGGGCGGGCCACAGGCCACCTGCCCGAGTGGCTGTGGGAGGGGGTGGGCCATGGACCATTTGGCCGGGTGGCCGTGGGAGGGGGTGGGCCATGGCCACCTGCCCAAGTGGCCACAGGAGGGGCCAGGCTCTGGCCACCTGCCTGGGGGGCCATAGGAGGGGCTGAGTGGGTCTGACAAAGCAGGACATGGCCAAGGGAAGGGAGAGGTGCCAGGAGGGGAGCAGGACCTGAACCCAGAGTGGGTCAGTCTGGGCAAGCTGCAGCAGGGGGCTAGGGCCGGGACAGCCCCCCCCCCCACTGGTTCACTCTCCAGGTGCCTGCCGGCCAGGACCAGACCAGATCAAAGTCTCTCATCTGGGTGGCTGGAACCTGTCACTTGAGCCATCACTGCTGCTTCCCAAGGCCTTCATTAGCAGGAGGTTGGGGTGAGCAGCTGCAGCCGGCACTCAAAACCATAGGTCAGACCTATACGCCAAACATCCAGCCCCCCCGAAATGAGATTAGCACCAGGACCAGTTTTGCTTCCCCTCATGGCACCTGGCTTGGGTGAGGAGGCTCTGGTTCCTAGAGGAAACCAAGCCGGTATTCCTGATGCCCCAAGTGGAGAGGGACTGGCAGGTGGGTTGGTAGGATAGGGGTTGGTTGCTGAAGTACAAGCTGGAGGGGCAGGTGGGTGAGTGGGCAGCTGGGCTGTAGCCCAGTGCAGGCAGGAGCAGGTGGCCATGTTGTACTACCTGCAGAAGGCAGGGCAGAGGGAACCCATGTTGTGCCACGTCCCTGCCTGGCAGATGCGGTGCTGTGGAGTCACTGGCCACACTGACTGGTTCCCGGTGCTGGGCGAGAACACAGTGCCTGACCGCTGCTGCATGGAGAACTCCCAGGGCTGCGGGCGCAACGCCACCACTCCCTTGTGGACGACGGTGAGGCTGGGGGCGGGCCCTGACACCTGAGGGTGAACTGCCAGGAGCTGTCTGACTGTGGGTTGGGGTAGGGGCTCAGGGGCCAAAGGACATGGAGGGGTGGAAGCAGCGTGGGATCTGGGGCTGTGTGGTTGGCTGGGCCTTGGCAGGTGCAAGCTTGGGCAGGGTGAAAGAGGGCTAGAACTGGGCCACAGGGCATAAATGGGCATGGCAAGGCTGTCAGCTGTGGCCCTTGCTCCCCAGGGCTGCTACGAGAAGGTGAAGATGTGGTTTGATGATAACAAGCACGTGCTGGGCACCGTGGGCATGTGCATTCTCATCATTCAGGTAAGGGCTGGGAGCAGCTGCACCCGGACATGGGCGGGGAGGGAAGCCCAGACCCCAACTAGGATGCAGTGCAGCCAGCATCAGGGATGTCGCCAGGTGCCTCCCAGCTCTGCAGCTGAGCCCATATTGGTTTGCAGAGCCTGAGCTGGGCAGGTTGGGGGGTGAGGGAGAGCCTGGCCAGGAGGCTGGAACAGGCACCGGCATTGACCTGTGGCAGCTGGGGAAGCCACATGCATTGAGACCTGGGCACTGCCTGCACCTCTTGTGCCCCTGGTGCCATGTGTGGTGAGGTCCCACCGCTTTCCTCTGCCCCATGCTCTTCTCTGGGCAGCACTCCCTTCCAGGGACACAGGGACACAGGCAAGCATAGGGGCCCTTACAGAGTTTTAGGGGGGCCATGGAGATGAAAAGATTAACTTGTGGCCAGTTCTGTGGCGTAGCGGATCCTCCACCTGCAAAGCCAACACTGTGTATGGATGCCAGGTTTGAAACCTGGCTGTTGTACTTTCCATCCAGCTCCCTGCTCATGGCCTGGGAAAGCAGTGAAGGGCAGCCCAAGTGCTCGGGGCCCCTGCATCTTTGTCGGAGACTTGGAAGAAATTCCTGGCTCCAGGCTTCAGTCTTGCATGTCCCTAGCTGCTGTGGCCATTTGGGGAGTAAACCAGTGGATCAAATCAGTATTTCTTTCCTCTGCTTCCTCCTCTCTCTCTAACTTTGCCTTTTAAATACATTTTTAAAAATTTAAAAAGTTTGATCGGATGCTACAGTTTTTGAAATCTGTGGTTTTCTTCATAAAACAAACTTGCATGAACTTTGTGAAGATCTTTCATAAGAGAGGATTTCATACATTTTTGCACCAAGATAAGCTTCCTCATGTATCCGGAAGGCAGAGCCACAGAGAGGGAACAACAGGGAAACAGAGATCTTCTCTCTGCAGGTTCACTCCCCAGCCGGGGCTGGGTCAGGCTGAAGGCAGGAGCCAGGAACCCCATCTGGGTGGCAGGGGCACATACGCTCAGGCTGCCCTCTGCTGCCTTCCCAGGGGCATTTGGCAGGGAGCTGGATGGCAAGTGGAGCCGCTGAGACTTGAACTTGTACTGACAGGGATGCTAGCATTACAAGCCATACTTAACCAGATATGCCATATGCTACTTGCAGCTCATCTTTTCAATCCATTCTCCGTTCCCTTTGTAGTCATATTAGCACAAGCACAGCCTCATGGGTGAGACCATGGGAGGGTTCCCAGAGCAAACAGCAATTACTTGGGGAGTTTTAATGGTCTCGCCATCTCCTTCCTCTTGACCTGGATTCCCAGGTCCTTCATGCACGTGGTCCTGGAGACCCAAGCTGCATGCCAGGCTGCCAAGCCCTCCCTCTAGACCCTGCCCTGTGTCTTTCAGATTCTGGGCATGGCCTTCTCCATGACCCTCTTCCAGCATATCCACCGGACGGGTAAAAAGTATGACGCGTGAGCCAGCTCGCCGGGGACCTGGGCACTGCTGGGGAAGAGAAGCTGTGGGCTTCGTGTTGCCGGCCCCCCTGCTCTCCAGACTGCAACCCCCACCCCTAGCCCCAGACTGCCCTGCCTCACACTCCCCACCCACCCCGCCTCAGACTGAGCCAAGGCGATGGGGTGTAGGGCCCAGGAGGCGGCCGGCACAGGCACAGAGACCTTAGCCGCTGGGCCCTGGATTCCTGCACCCACGCCTGCCCCTGTGTATTTGCCAAAGACAGCAGGGTGGGTGGGCTGGGGACGGGCTCGGGGAGGAAGCCCCCTGCCCTTTCCCACACTGACACTTGGTCCCCGCCTCAATGGGGGAGAATGTCCCCACACCCAGTGGAGGCCATTGCCGCTGCCATCTGCCCACCCTTGGCCACCTGTGGGAGAGCCGGTAGAGGCAGCCTGCCTGCCTGGGCTTTTTATACCTTACAGTGTAATTTTTTTAATTTTTATTTTACTCCGATGATGGTCATTCAGGAATATTATCCCGCAGATAAGCGTAGGGCTTAGCGTTCTGATTTATAACTTTTTACTGCGTTTGATTTCTTGAACGGTTTGGTTTTTCTCTGCCAGAGGGTGGGGGTCGGGTGGGGAGCCAGCATTGAAGAGCCTGCTGCAGGTGAGCTGGGCCAGGCCTGTCCTTAGAGTGCCCGGAGAGGGGTGCTGCTGGGCCTGGCATCAGCAAATAGGGAGCCTGGAAGAAGCAAAGAGGGAGCAGGTAAAGTGGGGCATCCTGCAAGGGCTGAGCAGGCAGGGCGCAGCCAGGAGGGGGCGCCCTGCAGGGGGAGCTGGCCTGGTCCCCACCCACAAGGAGCAGCTCTTGAGCAGTTTCCCTCCTGCTCTCTGCCGGCCTCCTCTTCCCCTTCATGAAGGCGGTCCTGCCACAGGTTCTGCACACCCCAGTAATTTTCACAGACATTCCTGCTAGAAACTTTCAGACAGATACCTCTCTGGTTCTCGGTTCATATGCTGCTCACTGTGTCTCTTCCTTGCTTCTGGAGGGGGAGACACTGCCGGATCTCTTTTTCTTTTCTTCTTCTTCTTTTTTTTTTTTTTTTGCTGCTCAAACAATGGCAGAGGACCTGTGACCGCCAGGAGGGGAGAAGGGGCTGCAGGCATGGAGGGAACCCCAGGATCTGTCAGCTTCCTCAGGCATTGCTGACATCAGCAGTGACATGCCTGGGTGAGTGGTGATGCCTGGAAGACATCCAGGAAGCCCAGGAGAGAGGGGTCAAGCTGTGTATGGCTGTCCAGGTCCTGGCAGGCAAGGCCCTGGGTGTGCAAGCTGCTGGCTGGCTGGGTGGGATCAGCCACCAGTACCAACACTGGTCTCTCTGGCAGTTTGAAAGTCCAGAGTCCCCTGGGCCTAGGATAAGGAGTGCCACCTGCCCGCTTACTGGGGTCGTGCCCACTTCTCCCTGCAGGGGTCCACTGCCTCTTCCTACCGCCGTGTGGCACCTTGCCTTGGTTTCTCAACTTGCCCTGCTCTCTTCCCTGGCCTCCCCAGGCCTGTCTGCTCCCAGAACTGAGACGCAATCGCCCAGCCACCCCATGGCTCCTTGCCTTTGCTCCCAGAGCGCCCCACTGGGGACCAGGCGTGGAGCCCTTGTGGTATGCTCAGAGTGGACAGGAGGGGAGGGTGTGGGTCTAGCTGCGTGGGCGGAGTGCAGACCTCTGGCCTGAGGCGGGAGAGATGCTGGGAAGGCAGGTATGCATGGGGAACAGTGGACAAGCAGGTGTTTGAGTAAACCAACCCCTCCTTGCTCCCCCCGGCCCACCCAAGTGCAACGTGGGTCCCTTGGCAAGCATGCATTTGGGTGGCCTGGTAGAAGTTGGCATGAAATGAGTTTGCCATAAGTCGAGGGTGGGGTGATTCAAGGTGTCTGTGAAGGTTTAGGTTTTGTTCTAGTCAGCGGCTCCCACCTACCCCCAGCTGCCTGAGGGCCTCGTCTACACATCCCCAGATAGCCTTCGGGGACCTCAGCCCTGTGTGTGACCATGAAGTCTCTCGGCCAAAGCTACCATGGGAGATGTCTCTGGGGCTGGGATGGGTGTTCCGAGCCTCTGACCCATAATGGAGAATGGTCCCTCATGCCACCTGGAAGGCCATCCCAGCTGCTGCCAGGGAGGGTGGTGGCCTTGTGCCTGGTGACCCTGACTGTGATCCTGGAGAGTGTGGCAGAGGTCTTGGGAGTGGAGCCACTCCACACCCCCCAGAATCCCAAGGTTCAGGGGAATATGGGGGTACTTGGCCCTTCCCTATAGCTGTGTCACTGCTGGGGACAGCAGGTGTTGGGTCCCTCATGTTCCCTCACCCCTCCTTCTTCCAGTCAGGGGGACCTGTAACATGGGCTGCCCCTCTGGGAAGGCAGTGACCATCCCAGATCCTCTTGTACATGTTCTGGTTTAGCTAGGAACTAGGTGGCCACTGCTCTGGGCTTTGGCGGCCCAGGAGCAGTGCAGGTGGACGGAAGCACCTGTCCCCTCCCATCAGGCTCCCTGCCCACCATGTGGTGGAGGTGCTGACCCATAGGGACATGCCGAGCGTGGGAGCTGGTTGCCAGGTGCTTGGGGTCCCACCCTTGGCCCTCGGAGTCTGACCCCCCTGCTTGGCTTCCCCTTCTGTTTTCCTCCTCTCCATCCAGTGGGCTCTGTCAATGGTGGCAAGGCCTCGGGGGGCCTCCTGCCCACTGGCCCACCTGTCCTGGGGCAGCCTGGGAGAGCCAGGTGTGCACGCTGGTTGGTTTTGAATGCACTTTTCTGCTCGCAATGCCGCATCTGTGGGTTTCCTTCACCCCGCCTCTGGCTTCATTGGACACCATGTTTTTAGCATGTTTTTAAATAAAAATGGATAACGTGTTGAAGCACAAGTAGGCTGGCCCTCAGCGTACGCTTGGTGACTGATTTCCTGTTGCGATTGGTGTGGGGACCCAGGAGAGGACCAGACACTCGCTGTTCAAGGCACGTCTCTGAGCTGGGACTGCCAGTGTCCTGGGCAGCTGCTGGAGGCAGCCGAGCTTATCAAGGAGAGAGCTCGCTGTTGGTGCGGGGAGAGTTCCAGATCGTGCCTCTGGCTCTGGTGAGGATCTCAGAGGGCTGGCATCACCAGCATGGGAGCATGTGTAGCAGGGCTGACCCTGGGAGAGACAGGAGTCAGAGCAGAGGGTGCACCAGGCCCTTGGCCCATGCCACTGTGTTCAGCCTTTTGTAACAATTCCCAGTGACTCGTAAAGGCCCCCACGAGCTCTTATCATCACACTGGGGACCAAATCGTTGGGACAAACCACATCCAAGCATGACATCTTCTGCCAAAGGTCCAGCAGGAGTGGGTTCCAGAGGGCTGTGCCTGGAGGTGACAGGATCAGGAGTTGGCCACCCCCGAGGAGCAGGTGATTCTAATGGCTGTGGAGGACCAGCCAAGTATAGGTCTCCATGCAGGCCACTTCGTCACTGTTCTCCCTGCTGCTCCAATTCCCCAAGGCACAAGGACACACCTGCTCAGATGCCCCCTGGGTTGATGTGCCATCTGCCTGTGGCTCCTGGGACAGTGGAACCCACTGATCGCCTGAGGCTCTGGTCAGATGTGCTGAGTCGTGGATGGTAGATGGCTGTGGATGGTCACCAGGGGGCTTCTGTCTCCCTTGGAATCTGAAGTTTTTGTGTCCATAGGTGGGAGTGACTGGTGATATCAGAGACCCTCCTAAGCGCCCCAGCTCCCTGTGAGATGCCGGGGGAAGTACTCCCCCATGGGGCTCAGCCAAGGGTGGGTGAGCACGGATGGTCTCTGGGCAGCCTAAGAACAGGCCTGGTACTCACCCATGGCCTCTGCCAGCGCCAGTGTGGCCCAGCCTGGAGCCTGTTCACTTGCACGTTTTTTTGCGCCTTTGGATACTAGACTCAGTAGCTAATGACAGATCACAAAGCAAACAGCCTGATGGGGAGGGGACCAGGGGAGAGCACAGGTAGCTGCCGGGAGACCTCAGAGCTGAAGGCAGGAGGAGGCGACCTGGCAAGGAGCAGAAGGAAGTGTGTCCTGACCATGGAGGTCCACAGAGCTGGAGCTAGCGGGAGGACAGCCAGAAGGAAGACCAGATGTAAGAACCTGAACTTGCTGCTAAGGACAACGGGGATCCACTGAAGGCCTTTCAGCCCAAGTCTGACCTGCTCAGGTCTGGCCTCTGGACTAAAGGCACTGCAGGACAGCAGAGGGCTCAGGCACTGACACTGCTGGGATTCAGGGAGGCGGCCGGCGGGATGGAACTGAGAGGATCAGCAAAGCCTGGCGTCTAATTAGATCTAACAAGGCGTCTTGCCATTCACCCAGCACGACACGCTCACCCTGGACAGGTAGGTGGACGACTAATGGTTTGCATCGAGTGTGCTGGAGGGTCTGTTGTCTAGCTCGGTGCTCATGCGCAGGAGAAGGGCAGAGATCAGCCTGGCCTAATTAAATCTGTCCTTTTATTTGTATCGAGCGTCACACAGTTTGCACATTGCTTTCCATCACCACCACCCAGGTTCCCCTGAGCGATGCTATCTTATCTGTCATCACCATTAGATGTGCACCATGGTATGAGGTGGCAGCATGCTGGCTTGGGAAAAAGGCAGGGCCCTGATTGAATTCCCACTCTGCATTTGGTGTGCACGGCAGCTCCGGGCAGTCACGGAACCTGTCTTGGTTCTATGAGGTTTGATGAGGATAGTGCCTGTGCTGCAGATTCGCCTGGGAGGATTAAATAACCATGTACTTGTATAAAGACAGCAGGCTGGCTCCTGGGCAGGGGGTAGGTGCCCGAACCAAAGGCAGGAGTCCAGGGGAGAGCAGCCCAGGCTGAGACGGGCAGAAGAGTTATGTATGCCGGGACAGGGGTGCCTCCTGGAGCTGGCTGGACTGGCTGCCCTGCACCCCCTGCTTTGCCCCGGGCTAGCTCAGCAGCAAGCACTCAGTCATAGCAGCATGTGGAAAGCCAGATGAAATAAATGTTGTCGTGGACACAGAAATCTTGGCAATGTGACGGTGTGCTCCTAAAGCCTTCGGTAGAGATCGCAAGGCTATTGATTTAGCCATCTAGTTCAGGCTGAGTTTAACGACAGCTACGAGATAGACGGTCTGTCCTGGAGCTAACACAAACAGTGCCCACAGCCAGCCAGGGGAAGGAGGGAGCTGAGCCCTGCCCCCTGGGACTTGCCCATTGTGGCCCTAGGTTACCAGAGAGCTGAGAGCCCTCAGAGGCGAGCTGAGCAGGTGCTGCTTGGTGGCTGTGTGCCGAGGAAGGGACGGGGAGCTGAGGAAGTGAAGGCCTCTACCAGAGGTCTCAGTGGGTCTCTGACTGCTCAGATTCCCCTCCTGGTGCCAGAGTTCTGGAATTCAGCCCAGCCCAGTGTCTGCAGTAGGGCTGGTCCAGTCTCTGGTTGACCCCAGAAGGTGTCTGAGGACTCCCAGTACATTGGTGAGACCCCAGTTCCTGCAAGGATTCCCCGCTTTCTTGTTTACCCCTTGGCAAGTTCAGAGAGAGGGACCTGTATTTGAACCCTTGACCTGAGGGTTTCTGCTGTGGACTTGGCGGTTGCCCAGCTACCCTGTGACTTTGCAAGTGCAATAGGGGCTCACCGCTCCATCAGGGGACACTAGCTGGCTTTTCTCTGTCTTCTGTACAGGCTGATGGTAGCTGGCATCACTGCTAGCTTGATGCGAAGGCTCCCACCTGCTGTGCCATCCACCCTTGCTGCCCTGTGCCAGTCACTGTCAGAGGAGGCTCTGGCTAGCGGTGGCAGCAGGGGCAGAAGGGAAGCAGCTGCTGTTGGTGCACTTGCACTTGAGAGGGACAGAGAGATCTCTGATCTGCTGATTCCACTCTCCAAGTGGCACAGTAGCTGAGGCTGGGCCAGGCTGAAGCCAGGAGCCGCGACTCCACCCAGGTCTCCACATGGCTAGAGGTGGGGACTCAAGTACTTGAGCCATCACCTGCCACTTCTCAGTATGCACACTGGCATTAGAAACAGCTGGATTAGAAACAGGCAGGACTGGGTCCCCGGTAATCCTTTATGGTATAATTCCCTGTGCCCTAAATCCTGCTTCTATTTGAAGAAAGTAAGTGATACGATCCCCTCCCACTTGCAGCCTATTGGATTAAAAATTTTAAAAAAGAAATGTTTATTTGAAAGAACTCTTCACCTGCTGGTCCACTTCCCGCATGGGCACAACAGCTGAAGCTGGGAGTGGGAGCTCCATCCAGGTGTCCGTGGTGGCAGGGGTCCAGTTATTTGAGCCATCATGGCTGCCTCCCAGGGTCTGTGCTACAGGAACTTGAAGTTGGCAGCCGGGGCTGGGAATCGAACCCAGGCATTTTCCCCTTGGCCAGACACCCACCCTCCCTGGCTTGTCTATTTCATGGTGGAGAAGGGGATGGGAACCAGGGGCTCCAGCCTGGGCCTGGGGAGGTTGTGGCGGCTGACAGAGCAGCTGGCAGCTGCCAAAAGTGACAGTTCCATCAACACTTCCTGTTGCCTACCGAGGTCCTTGTTGGCCACCAGGGCTATTGGACAGAAGTCACCAGGCACAAGGATGTGGCACCTGTGAGCCCTCAGGTGCTGGTGCAGGTGTCCACGCTCACGGTGGTGGCAGATGCCCTGGTCCAATGGAGTGGATGACTATGAGCGTGACCTAGCATGCGGATGTGCCTATCACTTCTGCTCTGATGGTTCAGTGAACTCAGCCTGTCCAGAAAGGGCTGGAAGAGCCAGTCTGTAGACACCCCTACAAGGTGGGACCCCTTTGCCCTCCTCCCCCCGAGGTCATACAAGGTGGGTGGTTCTCCCCTGGGATCCTCCCCTGCTGGGACCTCCTTGAGCCCAGGCTCCCCTCCTCCCCCTGTCCTACCCTGAGCAAGCCTTCTGCAAACACAGTTGCTAGAGGAGGCTTAAGTCTCTTAGCGACATCAGGCAGCCTGCTGCTCTCAGCAAAGACACAAGTCCCTTCACACTGAGGTTGGAATGTGTCTCTATGGGGTGGGCATGGGGAATGGGACCCTTGCTGCTGCCCCTTCATAACACTCCTGCTCGCACGCTGCAGTGAAGCCAAAGGTGGGAGCTCACACTGCAGACTCCTGAGCGCCTCGGGCAAGGGTGAGGCCATATCCAAGGAGTGGAGGCAGAAAGCTTGCAGCAAGAATAGGCCATGTCCACAGGCCTGCAGCCAGAAGCTACCGCGAGCAGGCCCTGGAAGACCTGTGAATGATGAGGTGACAATTGCAGAAAAGCCGGATCGTAATCAATATGGTCGACAAGCCTCCTGAGGATACATGAAAGCATGGTGGCCCACACCAGCAGGGGGTAGCAATGCACTTGGCCTTCTCATTGCCTGGGACTGCCTTGCAGAGGAGCATAAAGCACATCACGGGAGACCTCGTCAAATACAGTCCCTTTATTGTCACGCCCCAGGCACTATTACCCGGGCTTATACTGAGATGAGCCTAGGACAAGGGCATGTAAACAGCCAGGGTGCTTTCTGTGCGGTAAGTTAAGGCAGTGGAAGACCGTGATAAACTGCTCCATGGGTCAGGTGGCTCTAGGAGCCCACGTGGCGCTGCCCGCGTCAGACTGCCTGGAATTGCTGGTGGCCTTTCCCAGGGGGCAGAGATGGAGGGGTCTTCAAGTGCACAGGCAGGAGGGGGGAGGGCACACCGGTGGTGTTTGTATGGAAGCTCAAAGTGGAAGTAATGAGGATATATGGGGTTGCCCTGGAGCACACAGGCAGTGGTAGGGAAGTGGAGGCAGGCAACGTGCCCCCTTCCAGGAAGAGGATGTAGGCACTTGGGTTCCTGGCCAAGGTCACAGTCATCAAAGAGCCCACTGGATCCAGGCAGCCTGAGACACGCCTCCCCCAGAAGCAGGGTTCAGCCTTCCTGGTAGCGGGCACAGTATTAAGGCTCTGAATGCAATCCAAGCAGGCAGCCTGCTCTGGATGTGAGCGCCACCCAGTGGCCACAAAAGACTAGCTTTCTCTTTGGACAGTCAAGCCACCTGCCACTGCTTCCCAGGGGCCCCAGGTGATAATGTGTTCAAGCAGGTGCTGGTGAACGTCACAGCTCTCCGGCCTCATGGTGCTGGAGCTCGGTGGCTTGGCCCTTATCTGATCGCCTAAAGCTGTGTGCAGGCAGAACTGCCCATACAGGCATGACCAGGCCCACCTTACAGCCCTGGCTACAGCATTTGCTGACCATGGAGGTGGGGCAGGAGAAGGAGGTGGAAAGGGCCATGCAAGGAAGGGAAATGTCCGTCTCCCTAGTCCAGGGTGCAGGGGAAGGCCCTGCTGCTGATGGTGGTCCCTAGTCCTACTTCAGGGGTCAGTGTTGGCGCCTGAAATTTTGGGGCCATAGTCTCTCAGCTTGCTTCCCACCTGCTGTCTCAGCTTCTATCCAGAGAGGCCCAGTGGTCAGCAAGAAATCAGCCAGGCTGCTAAACGGGCAAGGCCATGGTGCTAGTGGAGAACAGTCCTATTCAAGTGGAGTGTGACCTTGAGAACCAGCCTGACAGCCTGTTGCCCCCTGGAGAACCGCTGGTGAGGGGGCTCCGGGATATGGGTCAGCACTGACTAGCAAGGATCTCCGCTTGGCTGAGTCACATGCAAGCTAATGTCATGGTGCCTAGCACAGGCTCTGGGACACCCCAAATGGCTGTACCTGGGGGACTCCAGGAGTCAGGACAAGTAATAGGAAAGGGTGCCGAGCATGCCCTCCCCTCCTCAAAGCTCCTGTTTGCTCTTGGCACCACCAGCAGGGGTCACCTGGGGTGGGGGCGGGGAGACAGCCTGGTGAAACTGGGGCGAGGAGCAACAGATCAGGATGCTGGGCTGTCTGCCTGAGGAAGACTGCACAGGCTTGTCCCCCGTCTCCCCATGATGATGGCCGTGGGTGGCCGCTGGCCACTCCTGAGGGTGGGAGAGGATGTGTGCCTGCCCCAGGGTGACCCAGGTCAGCAGGAATCCAGGGTGAACAGGGCTGGAGGGTGTGGCCAGGCTTGGTCTCTCATGGCTGGCCCTTCATGGGGGATGGGGGCAGGCAAGGGGGTCTCCATGGCAGGAAGAAGGGCAGGGTCTAGGTGGGATGGACACTGAGCTTGGAGGCCTTGAGTTGCAAGCTGCTGTTAAGGAGGGCTCCCAGGAGTTGACGCTCACTCTTTGGTCAAATGGCCATCATCTCCACTCTGAATTTCCAGAGATTTTATATCCGTTCTCTTTTAGCGCTGGGAGAGGCTCTTCCTCTTCACTTGCTGCCCAGTGTGGGGAGAGACCAAAAGGTGGGCCTGGGACGGAGGCGAAGCAAGTGGTGTGAGGCCCAGCAAGCAACAAGACAGTGACCACGTGGCCAGGTGGGGGCAGAGGGCCTGTTCATCGAGCCTCCCTCACAGCGGCTCTGACTCTGTGGGG
Organism: Ochotona princeps; assembly: GCF_030435755.1. NCBI lineage: Eukaryota > Metazoa > Chordata > Mammalia > Lagomorpha > Ochotonidae > Ochotona > Ochotona princeps. Next base: position 19,805,906 of record NC_080858.1, read on the forward strand.
CCCACCATTTGGTCCACTCCGCCTGGAGGAGCTGCACAGCATTCAGAAACCTGGCATTCCTCCCACCATCAGAGTTCGGAACAGGAAGTCCCCAGGGGCATGCCTCGGGCTGGGGCTCGGGTGCAGAGAGGCCAGCACATGCCCTCCTGGCACCCTTGGGATGCCCCCTCCCGCTTGCTAAGGGGCTCTCTGGCTGTCTCATGGCAGGGCACCTGGTCCTAGGTCCTGCATGAGCAGGGAGTGATGGAAGAGTGGAACTCAGGAGCTGCAGCCTCAGGCAGCTGGAGGACTTGCAGGAGCTGGGCACAAGGCAGGGGGAACCGGAGCTGACTCTGCAGGTCCAGCAGACAGCACCTGGGGGCTGTCCTCTGGGTGCCAGGCAGTGTGGCGGTCAGTAAAATGGCCGCAGGAGCCTCTGGTGCAGGCAGCAGGTAATGACCATCCCGCAGATCTGCCGGAGGGAGAGAGAAGAGCACCGAGGCATCAGGAGCCTGTGGAGCTGCGGGTCCACAGCACCGCCACTGGTGTGTACACAGCTCCCCCGGGACCCCAGAAGCACTGGGGCAGGGCGGGGGAATGCTGTCCCAGGTGCACCTGCTGCTCTGTGGTCCTAGGTCTCCTTCACGTCTCATTAGGCTGGGGGATGGAGCAGTCCCTAGCTGGACAAGAAGCAGCCACAGCATCCCGGCCAAGCACACGCAGGCAGGGTACTTCCCCAACGCTTTGTTCTCCCCCTTGCTCCTCCTCCCTCTGACCCCGAGATGCACTGAAAAGAGGAAATGGGGGTACGGCAGGCCAGGACCATGGGGTATCACCAGGGTCCTCAGACATCAAATGCTAGTGTTTGGGGGATCGCGACACTCTCCAGGGGAGAGGGATCAGGGCAGGGCAGCGCCCCCTCCACCTCCCTTGGGCACCTGGGGAGAAGGTGGCTTTCCCTCAGTGTAAGAACAGGGCGGTGACAGTGCCCAGGTGACCTGGCTGCCCATGGGCTGCAATCAGAGGGAGGAGGTGGGCAGCGGGAAGTCACAGAGGACTAGAGTCTCCCGCCATGCCCTCCTGCCCATCTCAGACCATCTTGGAGGGCAGTAGAGGCTGGGGGTGCTGCTCATCTGGCAGCGGTTGGGCGGGGGCCTCCCGGGTTATTTCCCTTCCCCCCCGATTGAAGCAGGTAGCTGTGGCAGTGTTACACACCCTCCTGCCCTGTTGCCACCACCTGTGGGATTATCTGGATCTTTCTGAGCCATAAGGATGGCACACAAGCTTGTATACCAGGTCTGGCATCTCCCGCGGGTAACAGCTCATTGCAGGGGAAGGCAGAGCTGCACGTGTGTGCACACACACAGGTACATGCTTTGTGAGGACCACAAGCATGTTCCTGGGGGGGGGGCTCCTGGGCATGTGTCTCAGCACACACACACACACACTCCACCCTCAGTCACATGGACGGCACAAGGATGCCAGTCATCACAGCCTTGAGAGCAGCTCCCACCTGCAGGACAAGGAGGAACCAGCAGGGCCAGTGGTAAGCAGCCAGCAGGTGCAGGAGCTGGAGCTGAAGGTTAGACATGGCCAGGAAGGGCTAGGGCTGGGCTCACGGGGTGGGCCTGGGTGGAGTCCTGAGCTGGCCCATGGCGGCCATCAGAATGCACGAAAGAAGTCTGCAAGGATGGGCCCTGAGCCTGTCAGGTGCTGGCCTCCTCCCTTCAGCGTCCCTGCCGCCCCCGGCCTGTGCAGCCACCAGAACTCAGGACCACTGCTGGTTGACTCCCACGGCAGTTCCACTTCCTGTTCTGCCTGTTTTCTGGAACCTCCTGGAAGAGTCCTCCCACTTCCCTGTCTGACCGACTTGGGCATTTAAACTCACTGAGCTGCCACCTTCTCTGGCCATCTCTTGAGCTCTGCTCCCATGTGAGCTTCCAGGCCCCACACACCTGGTCCCTTTGGACCAAGCTGCATTAGGCAGATTTATAGGAGCCCCAAGGCCTTGGTGCCAGCCCCAGCCTAATTTCCCATTTTAAAAATTGTACTGAGGTACACACGGGCATTGCATGTTAATCGGGACATCCTCACATCTAGTCAAGGTCGAGGGTCACTGCCATGGAGGCCCTGGGAGCTGGGGCCTGAGCTAGCACCTCCCTCACAGTTCCACAGCTTGCCAGGACGTGGCTGACGTCAGGATTCCTGAACACAGGGAGTTCTCTGCTTTGGTTTTCAGTGTGCACAAACCACTGTGACATCCCAGGACCCTGGGAGGCATCAGTTCTGAGACAGCAGTCACAGAAGTGGGGAGCTCACTCCGCCCGAATTGTGCACAGTTAGAAGCAGCTGGTTTTCAGAAACCCCCAAGTGCAGCTCAGGGCCACAAGAGCGTTGAGGCTTTTGTCCTGGACCAGTCTAACTCTGATTTGAATAGCTCCGCCTCTTAGGATGGATGACTAGGGCTCCTATGCAAGACTTCTACTTCTTGATTCCTTGCACAGGTGCCCAGTCCAGCCACTTCACAGGTAAGGAAACTCAGGGTTCAGGAAGGGAATGTGACTTCCCTAAGGTCACACAGCGAGAGGCAGAACTGTGGCTTGAATGTGGATCCTCTGATATCCTCCAACCCCCGCCCTGTGCCCAAGTAAAAGTTCTCCCAGGTCCAGAGACCAGGAAACAGCTGCTGTCTGTTGTGCATTGGGTCTTTGGGGTGCTACACTGGAGTGTTAGGGAGGTGCCGGGTGTCTGCCATGCTTGGGGAGCAGACCTGGAGCGAACCCTCTTCCAGGCTTGAGTGGAATCACCGGCTGGAATCCGGTAGCGTGATGACCAGCATTTACCAGCAGAGGGCGCTCTGCAGCTGCAGAGCCAGCTTAGTGCAGAAACACTAGGGAGCAAATTGGGCCGGCGGCTCAGTTCCCTGGCCAGGTGACCCCAGGAGTCACTCGTGGCGCGTCTTGGAGGATTTTTCATGCTGGAGGGTGTGAGTGGGGAGGCGATTCTGCACTGTCCACACCTGGCCTCCTTGACTTTTGACTGTTGTCTAAGGTGCAGGGCACTTAGAAGCTGCCCAGGGCTGGCTGGTACCCATACAGAGCTGGTCCTTGGTTCCCAGGGACAACCCCTCTGGGGTTCAGCATCTAGGGCAGTGCAAAGTGGGGCGTACAGTGATGCTCTTGGGGTTCTCTGTGTGTCTGAGTAGAGGACAGTCAGGTTCTTACGTGCCCACACAGGCTAAGCACAGTGGGCATTGCTGAGCAAAATCTGTTATCTGATTATAGAAGTGAGGGGGTCCCTGGGCACCCCGTTCATGGCACGCTGGGCTGGAACTGGGTTCTCCTGGTCCTGGGTCCTGGTGCACATGTAGCACAGTTATCTGCAAGACTGCACAGGAACGACCTACCCTGGCCGACTTGTAACAGTGTTAGGGATGGCCAAAGGCACTGTGTAGGTGCACGAAACACACACTTGTACGCCTGAACACACATACCCACACACACCGCCAACCGCATGGACCCAGACACAAGCACGCACGCACGAGTCCACACACACCATGGCAGGCTGTGCGTGCCTCACTCCTCTGGGCACGCACATACCTGGGCCCACACCTGTACCTGTTCCAGGTCCCTCCCTGTTCCTTGTGAGTTCAGGCTTTCAGGCTGCCCAGTGTTCTGTGGGAGGAGACCTACCACCTGACTCACCCTCTCTTGGCTATGGAGAAGAAGTGGGCAGGGCACAGGCGGGGCATGGGTCAGTTACTTGAGGTCAGCATTTGCCATTTCAGCCCATGGGAGCAGGTGGGCTTCTCCCTTGACCCCTTCTCCCAGTCCCCTTGCTCCAACTCACCTGCAGGCAGGCCACCCCGATGCCCACCGCTCCCATCAGTAGCAGGTGGTCTGCCAGGAACTGCTCCAGCTTGGTGATGCAGCCACCCTGTAAGGGAGCCATGGTTATGGGTGTCTAGGCCATGACAAGCGGGGAGGGGGAGGGAAGGGCTGCCCGGTCCCGTGTGTCCCGCTGAGGAACGGCCAAAGCCTGAAACACAGGGTACCCCCAGACAGCCCTGGACTCTTCCCACCAAGATCTGTCTGTCCCAGGCTGGCCGCTGGCATCACAGCCAAGCTGCCCAAGCCTGTTGGAGGTGGCTGTGCTGGAGGGGCAGCGGTGTGTGTTGGGGGGGAGGGCTTAGGTGCTCACCTCCACCTTGTAGATGTTGGAGGGGTGGACGCGCTGGCCACAGCGTGCCACCACTGTCTTGCAGCAGCTATCGGGCACACGGCGTCCCTGGGCGTCCCTGGATCGGATGTACACGCTGTGCTGCCAGTCCTCCGAGCTGTTGCTCCCACAGCACTTGAACTGGAGGAAGAGGCGGGGGCTGGAGGAGAGTGTGTGCTCACCTGGTCGAATCCCACCCCTCTGCACCCCTTGACAGTCCCTGCCCCCTGTGCGTGTTGGTGTGTGGGTCACCCCCTACCCTGGAGCCTTCCCCTGAGGCTGCTCCAGGATGCTGACCTTGGGGGCCCCACCCTGCCTCCAAGTCCTTTAGGGGATGGTGCTGGGGGTCTGTGAGATTGGCGAGAAGCCCGGAGACAATGGGTCTGTGTCCCATGGGGTGGCTAAGACAGGCTGCACCACAGGTCCAAGAACCTCAACCCCCTACTTGCTAAGGAGTTTCCGGGCTCACAGCCCATGGTTCCATGTAGCTGGCCGTGACTCAGGGGCCTGTGTGAGTGCTGCCCAAGACTGGGGCCTCACGAGCTTCCCAGCAGCCACAGGGAGACTCAGACATCAGGCCCTGGTCATAGCTGGCCTTTCCCAGCTGGGCACTGATTCCTAGCTGCGCATGTGCCAACAATGAAGCTAGGAACTGGCCGGACCAAACAGCAAGGCGTGGACGCTGGCCATCTCCTGTCCCCTCACCATCCCACCTGACAGGTTTGTATAGCGGCTACACCCAGCAGTGAGTGCGGTGGGCTTGCTGGGGGAGGAGGGGGAGGCAGCTGCGGAGAGAAGAGGGGTGGGCTGGGGGGTGTCCAGGCACAGGCCCAAAGTGCTGGATGTGGCAGCACACAGCAGCCTCGGGCTCGGTACGTGTAGCTTACGTCCTGCTGCAGGCGGTCCATCGAGGCTGTGATGTCCTGGGCTCTGGGCTGCCCATAGTTCTCAGTCAGGGTCCGGTTCAAATGCTGCTTCAGTTCGTCACTCAGCTGAGGGGGGGGACAGTGAGGTGGCATCAGCAGAGACTCCCCCCCCTTGCCCTGCTCCCTCCCTCCCCCAGGACCTCTGCTCCCTGGTATCTGAGATGCCACAGTGGAATTTGGGTAGTGGCATAGCAGGGGCTTCTCAACGGGTGTCATGGGACCCTCGGCAGGAGACAGCATGGAGGACAGAAGCGGCATGGGCAGAGCCAAGGAGAGCCTGGAGACAGCTTGTAGAAACTGTCATAGCCAGGGGCTGGACACAGGGGTGCCTCAAGGCAGCTGTGGGCTGAAAGTTTAATTATCAGGAGATACTCAGATTATGTGTGACCCCACCATGCAGGTGCTGTAGATGGTTGGTTACGTTGTCTCCAGCAGCCCAACCTCCAACCTCACTCTGTCCAGAGTCCCTCGGCCCAGAGGGGCTGGGTAGCTCAATTCAGCCCTGCCCAGTCCAGGCAGCTTGAGGCCTGACTCTGTTTTTATCCTTTGACTGAAGCTGGCCTGAACAGCTTCCCTGGAACTTTTTTTTTTTTTTTTGCTGGACACATCTATGCATGGATGAGAAGGAACAGGGACAGGGCACTCCCCAAAGGCCACGCTGAGGACATGGGTACCAACAGAGGTGGCTGGGAACAGCAGTGGGCAAAGGACTGCTCCCAGGACCAAGCCGTGGGAGTCTGCCTCAGTTTCCCCATCGCGGCCACCCTCTCCGCGGCGGGAGCTCCCACTCACCCTCTGATAGTATACGTGGGCCAGGACTCCAGCCACCAGCTCCACCAGGAAGATGACAAGCAGCAGGCAGAAATACTGGGAGCAAGGAGAGATGGTGGTCACTGCCTGCGAGGCACCCCTGAGCAAATGGTTCCCCAAGGTGAAGTGGTGGGGGCACCAGCCAGGAGCCCCATCCCTGCACCAGCTGCCCCCTTGCCAGCAGACCCTTGCCGGTCAGCCCATTGGTTCACCCAATTCCTGCCACAGGCAGGACTGGGCAATGCTGCACCCAAAATGCCAGGAACTTCGTCTTGGTCTCCCACTTGAGTGCAGAGGCCCAAGCACTCGGACCACTGCCTGCTGCTCTCCCAGGTGCATTAGCAGGAAGCTGGATCTGAAGCAGAGCAGCCAACACTCAAACTGGCACTCTGACATGTGTGAGCTGTGAGTACTGCCAACGAAGCGGTGGCTTAGCCTGAGTCCGTTGTGTTGACCAGCAAGCTGGAGGGCTGTGCAGCCAGAAGACGCGCAAGCAGCTGAGGTCGGAAAGCCGGAAGACAGCTTGCAGTCACCTTTGCCTGCTCTAAGTCTGGCTTGGCGCTGTTTTCCGAGTCTCTAAACAGCCCCAACAGTGACGCTTCTGGACACCAAGGGTGCTGTTGGGAGGTGTTGGAGTTCAACGCCAACTCAGCCAGACACGATGCTGCCCAGCGCCTCCTGGCCAGCCAGCTACCCCCCAGGTACTGCCTTCTAAGCAAACCACGAGGTTCACCAGCTTCACTGCTCAGAACCTACTAGGGTTGGGTGAGGCAGAGTGTGTGCCCCCGTTCCCTATAGAGCCAATGGGGGAAGCGGTCGCTGTTCTTTGCTCCCACCCCATCTTTGCTCACTCAGGGCTCCTTCCTCGGTAGAGCTGGGACCTTCCTCACCCACGCTGTCCCAGGGGGAATGCCAGGCACATGGCGGGGCACATGGTGGGGCACCCCCGACTTCAACAGTCGGTGTTTGCACCCTTCCGCTGTTGCCAACCACACAGAGGCTGTCTCCCCCTGGCTCCCAGGGAACAGCTCTCGAATTACTCATCCCACCACCAGGCCAGCACAGCGCCAACCACACTTCAAGATGAATACCTAGGGATGTAGAACAGCCAGCCTGAGGTCCCCCCTACTGCTGCTGTTCCCCCTGGCACACGGAGGAGCTCACCGATGGTGGAGTAGGTGCAGACACGATGTTGGGCAGGGAGGTCAAGTGCCTCTCTGCAGGACAGGTGTCAGGAGAGGAGAGGAGAGAAACAGGGCGGAGACAGATGAGAGGGCACAGGACAGGAGCAGCCTTGACCCCACCTGTGTCCTGTGGGTCTGCTGCTTTACCACTGCCATTCAGCTTGTCGCCTCCAGGAAGGCCTCCTCATGGTTCTGACCCATGGGCTTGTGGCTGGCATTCCTGGTTCTAAACTTCCCCGTGACCCCGGATCCTCACCACCTGTCTGAACCGCAGGGCCAAGGTAGACCATGATGGTCACTTCCTCCCAGGCTCTGTCCCGTGCCTCACTCTGTCTTCACACTGCCTATTCACACAGACTTGAACCGGCTCCACCCAATATTGCAACCAGTCCACCCCTGCACTCAGGGCTGCCCTGACCGCTCTTCCAGAAGCAACTTGTCTCATTCTGCTAGAAACCAGTGACAAGAATTCCTAGGAGGGGCTGGTGCTGTGACATAGCATGTAAAGCTATTGCCTGCAACACTGGCATCCCATGGGGCACTGGTTTGAATCCCAGCTACTCCACTTCCAATCCAGCTTTCTGCTAATGCTCCTGGGAAAGTGCTTACGCCCCTGTCACTCACACAGAGACCGAAGACACTCTTGCCTCCTGGTTTCCACCTGGACCAGCCATGTGGAGAATGAACTAGCAGTCAGAAGATTTCTCCTTGTTTCTGTAATTCTGACTTTCAAATTAGTAAATATGTGTGTGTGTGAGAGAGAGAGAGAGAGAGAGAGAGAGAATGCTTTTGCAGCTGCTGCTTTTGGAGCTCTGGCTAAGACCAGGTCCCTGTCCAAATATAAGAATCATTCACAAAGTTTATGGAAAAATGCAATGAAAAGATATCATATATTTTGGTGCAAATGGATCATGCTTGTTAATCCTTTAATAGGACAGTCTGAGCGAGAAGCGAAATTGGACGTTCTGCATAACTTCAGCTCCAAAGGGGAGCTGGGAGGGCAGCATTCTCTGAGCCGTGCTGAGACTTTTATGTAAGGAGACACTTTGCAGGAAGTGTGGAAATAGCTCTCCTGTGACAGCAGGTGATTAATTAGAAAGCAAAAAGGGTCCTAAAAGCCTCGGAGCCAGCATGGCGTCAGCTGGCATCATCTCGGAGCTGAATTTCAAGAACTTTGTCAAGTTGGAGTTTCAGAATTTCTCCCCTGGACTAATAAGAAAGCAGGCTATTTTGCTGAAGTGTTCCTCATTTGTGCGTCCCAACATCTTGTGGGGTTAGACACAGAAAAGGTTTGTAGGGGACGTAGGCAGGGTCAGGGGTGGAGGAGCTAGCCAGTTTTCGGCACCGCCTGGCAATGCTGGCGGTGGAGGATCAGACAGCTGCCAAGGGGCCCATGGCCCACGGGCTCTGTGCAGCTGCCCTGGCTCATGGCCACAGCCCAAGGCCTGTCTGCTGAATGGCCTTGCCAGGGTTCAGCTCCAGGGGGCAGAGCATGCAGTGAGCCGTGTCAAAGCCACCTCTTGGGATGGCTAAGTCTGCTGGCATTTCCTGCTCTGGTGAACCACAAAGGGTGCACCTCTCAGCTTAGGACACGAACACCTTGGGCTGAATGACCAGACAGGGAGCTCTGAGCAGCACCCAACGGAAGTCTCTGGGGCTGGATTTGGCAGCCCCCTCCCTCCTGCCACTTGTGCCAGCCTCCTCAGAGAAGTTACCTCATCAGGGTTGGGGTACGGGGTGGGGTACCCTGGAGAAAAGGCCCTAAGAATAGCTCCGTGAATGTGGGTCCCTTCTCTAAGGAGCCCAGCCGCAGCGATGCAAATACTAATTACAGGCACCGTTTGATGCTTTAGATCATGTGGTGACCCGCTGTCCCTGAGACCTGGAAATCTGTCCTCATTATCCTCACATTGTACAGGGATGGAGACACCCCAGGGCGGGGGTAGAGTGGGGCAGGAGGGGCAGAGTCACGGGGCAAACTGCAGCCGTGGGTGGCTCTGGAACCCAGCTGTGTAGCTCACCGCCCTGACAGCCACATCGCGGCAGATGCAAGCGACAATGGCGTTGGAATTCTGGGTTCCCTGGCTTTCTAAAAGTACTTTCTAGAACTTTATACTTCTTCCATGCCAAGACTATAAAAAAGCCACCCCTCCCACCCCCCAACCTTGAAAAAGGCCAGGCTGCACTACGACCATCCATCATCATATGCACTTGGACTTGACTGAAGCTGTCGTAGTTCTCTGAGCGCCTGTATTCCAAACACTAAAAATATCCCTTTCCTTAGACCTGGGGTGGGGGAAGGGGTGGGAGGAGGAGCCTCTGTCCTGGTCCCTGGCCTGAATTTTCTTTGTCTTGCTTGAGCAGGCTTGGCTAAAAAGGAAGATCTGGTGTTAATAATTTAGATCCTTTTTCTGTGCAGACTTTCCAATGCCATGCTCAGCAGCATCACCGTTGTGGCTCGGGAAGGTGACTCAGAGTGGCTGACATCCTGGGAGGACTTGAGGACTGGACCAGGTGCCGTGGGTGTGCATGCATGGGCCAAGGGCTTGGGAGCTCTGGCTGCCCGCTGACCTTCTGGCTTCTCCAAAACCAGCCTTCAGGTGCCCGCTCTTCCCCGTTCATCTTCAGGGACAACTCGGGGTTGAGCCGGACTCGCTGTGTCTCCTGAGAAGGCTCCATCAGACTTTAGGCGAGGGAAGATTTCCGTGGGAAGTTGGACATGGAGAGGGGGAAAAAACCGGGTCAGTGTCAGAGGGGAAGCTTCCCCCCGGCACAGGAAACATGGAACCCAAGGCATCAACTCCAAGGGCAAGGCCAGCTTTCCCTCGGCTCCTGCTGGGCTAGCCCCGGCAGAGTCTGAGGGCAACCTCTTCTTGGACTGCACAAGCGAGGGCTTTGTAGCTCAGGGGTCACCAGGCCAGGCTGGAGGGTTCTCAGGAGACTGCATCAGCCTGTGTTCTGGGCTCCTTCTGGCAGGGAAAGCCCACATGGAAGATTCCAGGCTGTGCCGGGAACTGGTTGTGGGCCCTGACCTACTGCGTGTGTGTGTGAGTGCCTGGGATTTAGGCTGCTGCCTGCAGATGTGCCTGTCTGGGGAGCTCATCCTAACGAGAGGGAGCAGGTGGGTCCCTAGAAGCAGGGCAGAGCGAGGGGAGGAAACCACCTCTCAGCAGCTTCTGCAACAGCTTCGGCACCCCAGTCCCATCCCCTCTCCAATCCCACCTGTCAGCCCCCTAAAGGTCAGGGGGTGGGCAAAGGAGTGCCCACCAAGCCTCCAATGGGCACCAGGCCCTGGCCTGTGCTCACTCAGAGGGAGTATGCATGGGCCAGAGCATGAGTTTGGGGTTGCACACTGCTCCTAACACTGTACACCATCAAGTTGGAAGCTTCTGACATCCCGGCTGCCTCAGTATCTGCCCCCAGAAAAGAGGCTGTGAGCACCTGTTCAGGAGGCCGCAGACACCGGTTGGGGGGATCCAGCCAGTCCCACCTGTGACCCTGCGATGTTCATATGCCTCCAGGAGCCTTGCCTGCTGGGCCTGCACACAGCAGCTTTCATATCCAGGACAAAAAAAGAAAAACTAGGTTGCTGCTGTGGCCTGGCTTCCACGGTCAGTGTGCAGAGCGAAGGTGTGAGGTCTCTGTGGGTGCTGGGAAGCAGGGGGAGACACGGAGGGCCCTTTGGGGTTTCTCCCCGCCGCCTGACTTCCTTCAGGCTCAGCCTCATTTCCCTGCGCCCGACACGTCCTTGGGACATCTGGATGCTACTCTGTTTCCTCTGGTGACTGTCTTTCAGCACTCCCTCTCTGGCCCTCAGGAGGAGCCACAAGCTGAAAGGCACCTAAGCCCCAGGGACCCGTCCCTGTCCTGCACCCAGGGTGTGGGAGCTGGGCACTGCCATCTGTAAGTGGCCTCCAGGCTTCTGGACCGTGGAGGTCCATCCTGACCCCGCCACCTGGCACTCTGAGCAGGAGTTGATGCCGTCCTCAGCTCCCCAGGAGTGAGCCTGTCCAGCACGTGGTGCTGTGGAGCTTCCGGCCCCGGGAGCATCAGAACATCTCAACTGGGAGACTGGAAAATCACCTGGCTCCCCAAACAGGGAAAGTATGAGAGGAGAGGGAGGGAGGAACAGAGGCACAGAGTGAGAGGGGGAGGGAGGAAGGGAGAGAGAGGGGTGCAGTCTCAAAGAGACCCGGGGGCGAATCAACCCATTTTAACATATTGACCTAATTTAGTTCTGACACACAAAGAGTGGTTTGTGGTTCCACCGTGCAAACTGGAACCTGCCCGGTTATTCCGTGAACGTTTTCAGCTATGACAAGGGAACCACTGCTGTGTGTGAAGAGGGTCCTAGATGGGGCTGGCACAGTGGTGTCGCTGGTGAAGCTGCTGCCAGCTGGTTTGTGGCCCCGTTGCTTCTTTTCCCATCCAGTTCCCTGCTAATGTGCCTGGGAAAGCAGCAGAAGATGACCCAAGTGCCTGGGCCCCTGCCGCTCACGTGGGAGACCCGGATGAAGCGCCAAGCTTTGGCTGGGGGCTATCCCAGCTGCTGTAACCATCATGGGGTGTGGGAAGCAGAGTGAACCAGTACACACAAGATCTCTGTTTCTCCTATTCACTCTGTAGCTTTTTCATATAAATTCATTAATTAGAAAGAAAGGAGTGCTGGAGTTTTGAGGTCCTCACCGAGCCCCAATGGTCAGATGACCATCGGCCTGCCTTTGACACAGTCCTGGGGTGGAGTGCCAGCAGGACCCGGGAGGTCCTGAGCCAGGATTGGCCATGGCAGGAAAACTGTCGGGAGTCTGGGCTGGGAAACAGGAAACGCCGCTGCCCAAAGCAGCCACCTGGGGTCGCTCTCCCAGACCCTGCTCCCTTCTCCTCCCTGGTGGGGGACGCATGCACAGCAAGGGTGGGCTTCCCCTCTTCCATGCCCCAGCGGGTGCGGGGTGGCACTCACGGTGGACAGGCAGCTCTTCTGCTCCCGGATGATGGCGCCGAAGCCCAGGCAGCCGGTGGCCGTGACGAGCGCGCCCGCGAAGATGAGGATGTAGGCAGAGGTGGCGAAGGTGCTGGACGCCAGGACGCCGAGGTAGCCGCTCTTCTCCACTAGGGTCCACACGCCCACGGCCATGACGGCCACCCCTCCCATCTGCGGGACACACCCAGTTAGTGCAAGCTGCGCACCTGCACCTCTCCAGAGCCCACCATGTCCAAGGAGGTTCCTACACTCAAGCCACTCAGTTTTCCGAGGGGCCTGCAGGGAGAGCTTGCTTGCTGTTAGAGCCGGGAGATAGAGACTTGTCCCAGGTCAAGCAGAAGCGAGTGGCAGGGCTGACCCTAAAGCCCTGGTCCTCACAAGGGCGCCTCCTGGATCCCTGCAGGAACGTTCTAAGACTCCAAGTCCCAGTGCCCCGAGTCCTCCCTCTCCTCCTTTGCTCTGGGGAAGGGGAGAAGCTCTCAGCGTTTGCTCCTCATTTAATAAAATGTTGAAGAAATTTCACTTGATGGGCCCAGCACAGTAGCCTAGTGGCTAAAGTCCTTGCCTTGCATGCGCTGGGATCCCATATGGGCACCAGCAGCCCCGCTTCCCATTGAGGTCTCTGCTTATGGCCTGGGAAAGCAGTCGAGGATGGCCCAAAGCCTTGGGAGCCTGCACCTGTGTGGGAGACTTGGAGGAAGCTCCTGGCTTCCGGCTTCCGGTCAGGTCAGCTCCAGCCATTGCAGCCACTTGGGGAATGAACCAGTGGATGGAAGATCTTCCTCTTTGTCTTTCTTCCTCTCTGTATATCTGACTTGGCAATAAAAATAAATAATTAAAAAAAAGAAAGGAATTTCACTTGAGATGGAGAGAGACAAAGGGAGAGACAGAGAGAGAGAGACAGAAAGAGAGAGTGCGTACACTTCCGTGCAGCCGCTCACAACAGCTCTGGCGTGGAACAGGATGGGAGTGGGGAGTTGGGAGGCCTGCCACGTGGATATCTGAACCCTCGCCACTGTCTCTCAGGGTCTGGTCAGCCGCAAGCTGGAGTCGTAAGAGTCAGGAGTGAGAGCTGGGCTGTGGGGCGTGTCAGCCCCTAGGCCAAATGCTCACCCTGCAACAGGTGTTAGAGAGAAAATCTCAGGGGGGCTGGCATAATGGTTCAACTGGCTAACCCTTCACCTCCAAGTGTCAGCATCCCATATGGTTACTGGTTCCTGTCCCGGCTGCTCCACTTCCCATCCAGCTCCCTGCTTGTGGCCTGGGAAAGCAGTTGAGGATGGCCCAAGTCCTTGGGATCCTGCACCCAAGTGGGAGACCTGGAGGAAGCTCCTGGGATCAGATAGTTTCAGCTCTTGCAATTGAGGCCATTTGGGGCGTGAACCAGTGGATGGAAGATCTTTCTCTCTGTCTCTCCTTAGCTCTGTAGATCTGCCTTTCCAATGAAAATAAATAGACAGAAACCTCTCTGAGGGTGTTGATGGCTGGTGGTCTGGGCAACCTGCCTGATGTAGGAGTTGTCTGCCAAATGCTCCACCCACAGCTCTGCCCGCCCCCTTCCAGCTGGCCTGGAAGGCGTGGGTGATGTCACAACGCCCTGCTGAGTCCTCGAGGCTTCCCCCCCCCACCGCCCGTTTCCTTCACTCTCAAATAAGGGTGTGAAATGAGACCAGAGGTTCCCAAGCGCGCACCATGAGGCACCCCTTGGATTATCTTGCCCCGTGGGCGTTATGTGTTGAGGGCTTTTGCCTACCAGACACAATGCATTCATTAAGCAATAATTCATTTCTTATTCTTTATTAATCAAAAGTAGATGATAACATGAGGGAGAGACTTTTTCTGAGCAGCACGAGACAGTCAACGTGACAGCACGCAGTTGAGCTAACTCCAGCAAGGAGCTGAGGAGAATGGCTCGCAGTGGGGTCTGATCGCTATAGAAACATGCGCATTATCCATCAGGCTGCCTTAACTCTGCCCCTCCATCCCCAGCCAGAGATCTGGGTCTGGGGTCACCAAGACATAAACCATCGGATGGCTCTGGGGAGTATTCACCTACTGGGGGACATGGGATCCACCATTCAGATCGTGGTCAGGTGCAGAGGCTGGAGTCTATCCCTGCCCCAGGAGCCCTGCTCTAGGTGGTCTTTGGCTTTCTGCTCCCTAGGGTCCTCTGAGGCAGGAACCACCAGGTCCGTGGGAACAAGACCAACCAGTTGAGAAATACTGACCCAGGGGGGTGCTAAGTGTCCTGCCCCAATTCACGCACTAGGTGGCGCTGTGCCGAATCTCAGGGGCAGCAGGTGACTCTTCAAGCGCTGGGCCCCTGCCCTGGGAGCGCTGCCCGCAGCGGGGCTGCCACGCGCTCTGCAACAGCGCCCTATGGCTTGCAGCTTTGTGATAGGTAGTTATCGTTTAAAAAGGAGCAAAAATACCCAGATTATGTAGGAAGGGGGAAAGGATAGGGTGGGGGCTCCAAGATGCCACCAGCCGAGAGGTTGCCCTCCGTCACAGCACGAGCTGGTCACACAGATGGGGCTGGAACCTGACAGAGCTGACTGAGTCCGCAGGTCAGCTGTGGTGACAGCGGTAACCCCAGCCACGGGACAGGGTCCAGGCAGTGTCTGGAGGGACATGTGCCCTCGTTATGGTCTAGGAAACAACTCTACACCGATTCTGATGTCAAGAGAATCAGCCAGAACTCCACCCTTTTCTGAAGCGGCAGGAAAAGTCAATACCTGTGTAGTGTAGAAGCAGAAGGTTCTGAAGGTTTTTTGGGGTAGGGAATCTACCTGCTTGTATGTGGGCTGTCCGCTCTTTACAAACCAATTCTTCCAACAGACAAACAAACAAAGCAGGTGTTTGGGGCAACTGGGAGGATGCTGCTTGGCATGGCCATACCCCATGTCCCAGGATCTGCCTAGGAGACTTGAACTTCAGCCTGGCTCAGTCGTGGCTGGTGTGGGCATTTAGGGAGTAAACAAACAAATGGGAGACACCTCTCTCTCTCTTTCAAATAAAACAAATACAAGAAAATCCTGCCTCTAGATGAGCAAAATACAAAAGTCAAACGTTGGCAGAGGCTGCCAGATGGTGTCCACGAGTGACAAAATCAGCAAGTTACTATGGGACACGTGAGCTCTCCAATCCTCAGTTTCTCCATCTATGCAATGGGTGTGTTGGACAGGCATATCTCTGAAGTCCCTTCCACACAGGTAATGTGTCCCTGTGAGCACCAGCCTTCTGTTTGCTCACTCCCAGCATGGGTGCTGCTGGCTCATGGCTGTCACTCCAGCCAAGGGGGAGCTGCCAAGTCAGCAGGAAGAGCAGGAATTGGGGAAGAGGAGGGAAGTTGGGGCTGGTGGTGGGGTGGCGTGGGGCTCACCCTAACGAGCTGTATCCACAGCCATTTGCATAGCGTTGACTCGACAGTATTTGGCTCCTGACAGAAACTAGGTTGCTCCCTGCAGTCGAATATTAACCACATTTTTCAAAGCCACAGCCTGTGGCCGATCAGCCAGTGCACCCTGTGGCGAGAGAAGCAGAGCAAAGAGGAGACAGGAAGGCCAGCAGGGCAGAGCAAGTTACCCAGGCAGGGTAATTTTAGGAACTGCCCACGCAGAGGGAAGAAGCATTGCCCACATACGGGGCATGATACAGGGCTCCGCACACACCCCTTGGGGCTGGAGAGAAGAAAGTCTATGGAGGGGACAGAGGGAACTTTTGTGCCCAGCCTACTGCACAGCTGGGTGCACAACCAGGCCTGGGGACCCCAGTGAGGAGGGGAAGTCCTAGCCGGGACACAGGGTGGTGGTGGGACAATGCAGCTTGCTGGCTGCCCACTCTCGCATCAAACAATAGGTAGGACCAGAACAATCTGGTCTACCTGCTGGTCACCTACAGCTCCTCCTATGGCACTACTGCCCACCACCCTGGACTACAGGGCCACCACTGACTTGGCCCTCTCTCTTTGGCAACAGCCACCTGCCATGTGTCCTGCCCAGGCCCATTGTGGCGCTGGGGTGTAGCTCCCCACACGTCGCTGGCAGTCCCAAGCAACTTTGCTCTCAGAGGCCTCCAGTGCTGAGCTGCCACGGAAAACCCTGCTGAGACACTCCCTGGCCATGCCCCCAAATTCCCAGCACCCAGGAAGCCAAGGCCAAACTCTTCCCTTGGCTTTGGCCTGATTTGGGGCTCCCCCTGTTGCACTCTCCTTCTTCCACACCTGGCCTGGAGCACCAAGAGGAAGCACCCGCTTTTCCTGCAAATGCCCAGTACCTGGAGCAGTGTCAGGACAGTGGTCACACACACAGGAACGTGGGGCAACATGCTGGTGGCCATGCACCTGCTCGGACACCCTGGGGAGCTGAGCTCTCTCCTATGTTGGTTTACTTCCCAAATGTTCACAGTAGTTAAGGCTGAGCCAGACAGAGCCACAGCTAAGAACTCTATCTGGGTCTCCCACGTGGGTGACAGGCACCCAAACACTTGGGGGCTATTTTCTACTGCTGTCTGAGGTGTGTTAGCAGGAGCTGGACCGGGACTTGAACCAGCGCTTACCTGGAATTCTGGAGTCTTAGGTTGTGGGTGAATCTCCTGTGCCACAATGCCATTCCCCTGGCCCCTACACTATCCCTTTTCAAACCTGACTCAGAACCTGGAGGAAACTGTCCACGGCTGCCCCTGTGTCCATGTACTGCGGGCTGTCCTGTCTTCCATCCTCACTCCACCGTGTGCACCTGTCCGTTGTCAATGCGCAGCACACAGGCTGCTTACCACCTGCCTGTCTCCACGTTCAGCCTCTAACTAAGCCTCGCTCAGCACAGCCTCCCCAGCAGAGCACCACAAAGGCCAGATGCCCGGAGACCCACGAGGGAGGTGAGGAGGCGGGAAGACATGAGCCAGCCCTTGTCTGCTCTGGATGGAGCTGCAAAAGCCCCAGCACACACATGTCATTTCCAAGGTCACGCTGCCAGGCAGAGTGTGGTGGGCACACATGTCATTTCCAAGGTCACGCTGCCAGGCAGAGCGTGGTGGGCACCGGAAGTACAGAATCTACAGTTCCTACCCAGTGTTCGTTTTCCCAAAGCCGCCCTGCCCCGCAAGCCGGTCATCGGGTGTCGGACATAGCAGAGGCATGGCTCACAGCCCTGACCACAGGCTCCCTCCTGGCTTGCCAGGACCCTGTGTGAACCCTAGGTGTGACCCTGTGCAAACCAAGTCCACCAGCACAGATGGGAGAGTCCTGGAGGGGTCTTGGAGGCCTCAGCGGGGCTGGGGGATGTGGGATGCCAGGAGGGGCAGGCAGGGTTAAGTTCGTGAGCATGATGGTGGAGGGAAGGTCTCTGTGGTCTTTGGAGATAAGGCTCTTTGCAACCTGAGTGGGGGCTCCTCTGGCCAGGTGTGGGTCCCCTACTCTGTCTCTCTGTGTCACCTGTTTTGGCCCCTACGTCTCCCCTTGAGAGCTCCTCAGGACTGGCTAGAGGTTGAGTCCTCCGGGCCCCCACAGGAAGGGCAGAATGGAGTGTCCAGATATTAGCAGCTCCCATCCTGGCCAGGACCAGTCCAGGAAGCGCCTACTCCCGCTGTTACCCCCCCATAGCCTGGTGGAGCTCCTGGGAGGCAGGCGAAGCTTTGATTATGAACACAGCTGAGCAGCTAATTAAAATAATAAATTAGAGAACAAACTGCCAGGGCATTGGGCGCTATAGGGAGTGTTATAGGGTAGGGAGGAGGATGGCAAAGAAATCGGGGTGCACGTTTTCCTTCGTTCCGGATGTGTTTATTTATTGGAGAGGTAGAATGATACAGAGAGAGGGCGAGACAGAGATTTTCCCATCCACTGGTTGACTCCTCAGATGCCTTCCCGACCTGGCCAGACCTAGGTCAGATCACAAACAGGAGCCGGGAACTCCATCTGGGTCCTGAAGCCGGGACCTGAACCCAGGCACTGCAATGTGGGGTGCAGTGTTCTAAGCTGCACCAATACCCAGCTCCCCCACATCTCTGCTTTCTCTTGCTTTCCAGGCTTTCGGAGACTGTCTGCAGGGAACACAGTTCTTCTTAAAAAGAAATGCTCATTCACCAAGCACCCTATAGGATTCATCTCCGGGAATGGAAACCACCCACACCCACATGGTTTACGGCCCAAAACACGGTTCATTACTCTCCCACCCCCCTAACGCAGCTTCACTATTCCAGGAAACGCTTGCCCAGAAGAGAAAAGTTGCAAATAACTTGACTGTTTCTTTTAGAAACTTTGCAAAAGACACTGAAACAAAGCTCAGACTGTTCAAACTTTTAAACAGATGGCATCTACTGAATGTTCTCTGGCTCTGTCTGCACCCTGAACCACTCTGTCATGGTTCTTCCCAGTCTTAACCAAGTCTTGGCAGGAGACCATGAAGCTCAGACACAGCTCCCTGGCGCATGTGGGTTTCTGGGGGTTTCAAAAGAGCTATTGAGAGAGAGAGAGAGAGAGAGAGGGAGAGAGAGAGAGAGAGAGAGAGAGAGAGAGAGAGAGAGAGAGAGAGAGAGATTGAGACGTCCATCCTCTGCTTGTGCCAGCCCATAGCCAGGAACATGGAATACAGCTGGCTCTCCCACATGGTGACAGGGGCCCAGGCACTTAGGCCACCTTCCTCTGCCTTCCCAGGTGCGTTAGCAGGGCAGTCAGCCTGGAGGCAGAGCAGCCCGGACTAGAACTGGCACTCCAGCCTGGGATGCCAGCAGAGCAAGCGGTGACTTAACTTGCTGTGCCACACAGCAGGCCCTGAGTTACAGGTATTTTTAGACATTTAATACCTAACAGGGTCTTCAAAAGGCTCTTGGAATGTGCACATGTTGTAAAAATTAGACTTTTTAAAAATTATTATTTAAGAGAGATCTCATCTGTCGGTTCTTAACTGACTGGTTGGGCTAAGGCCAGCCTGGGCAGCTGGGAAGTGCCTCCCGGAGTCTGCACAGCAGGAAGCTGAATTCAGGAGCCAAACCCGGGACTCGAACCCAGGGCGTTCTAAAGTGGGTCGTGGGTGTCCTGACCACCAGGCCAAACAACAACCAGCTCCAAACTTACCTTGGACCCGCAGTTCCCACTAAGGTTCTGAAGGACCCTCTTCTATTGCCAAGGCTTGCATTCACCGAATGCAACTCCAAGAGATGATAAAAAAAATCTTCGAGTTGTAGTTGGAGACTTCAGGACTCAGGCAAGGTGCCCACCACTAGGTTACCCCTTCTGAAGGCAGCAGCCTGCCTCTTCAGCCCCCACACTTGGAGAGACCACATCACAAAACAGCCACCTGCTGGGGGCTGGCCCTTTCTCGCCAGTGAAGAGCACCCACTGCCATAACCCAGATTCACGTTTCTTGGGAAGAGTGCACCCTCACTGGGGCAGGCTCCCTTGGGGGGGAGGTGTCGCCATAGAGACAGTAGTAGCTTGGGACCCCCAAGACTTCTGTGTTCCCTCCTCAGCCTGGAAACGGAGTCACCCACACACATGTATGAAAGAAACAAATGGAAAATCAGGTGTCATTTCTGGCAGTCATGATGCTCCCGGGCGCCGGGGCCACAGATTGGCAGGGAGGAAGACAGTGGTCTCTTAGTACAAGGGCTGAAGGCGCCACATAATCCTGATCACGCGTGTGTCCTATCCTGATCGCGTGTGTGTCTTACTGAGTCGCCGTGTGCCGCCTGCCTGCAAGCCGCCTCGGCTCTGCCCTCTCGGCAGCGGCTCGGGGCCTGGTTTGCATTCAAGCAGCCTGAAGCTGCCCAGGTCTTTGATTAGGAGGCCAGCAGCCTAGGAGGTGACTGACACAACACAAAGGGGCTTGGGGGAGGCACCGCGTGTGCAGAACTCACTCACCCAGAAGAGGAAGTTAAAGATGAAAAGCAAATACTTCAGGTACACCAGCAGCCAGTCATCCTGCTCCATTTTGTAGCGGGCCATGGTGGCTAGTCCTACAGGGAAGACATGCACGTTTAAAAAAAATTTATTTATTTATTTTTAAAGATTTACTTTATTTTTATTGAAAAGTCAAATATACAGAAAGAAGGAGAGACAGAGAGGAAGACCTTCTGTCTGATGATTCATCCCCCAAGTAGCCAGAACGGCTGGAGCTGAGCTGATCTGAAGCCAGGAGCCAGGAGCTTCTTCCAGGCTTTCCATGTGGGTGCAGGGTCCCAAGGCTTTGGGCCATCCCCAATTGCTTTCCTAGGCCACAAGCAGTGAGCTGGAAGGGAAGTGGGACACGAACTGGCGCCCATATGGGATCCTGGAGGATGCAAGGTGAGGACTTTAGCCACTAGGCTACCATGCTGGGCCCCTATTTACTTATTCGAAAAGTACAGTTAGACAGAGGGGTGGGGAGACACACAGAGAGAGGAGCTCCCCGAATGACTGTGAAGGTTGGGGCTAGGCCAGGAGTCTGGAAGCCTCTCTGTGTCTTCCATGTGGGTGGCAGGAACCCTGGGAGTTAGGCCACCCTCAGCTGCATCCCCAGGTGCATTAGCAGGGAACTGGATCGTTAGGGGTGCATCTGGGACTTGAACCAGCGCCCACGTTGGATGCCTGCATTGCAGATGGCTTAACCCGCCGTACTACAATGCCCGCATATTCTCACATGCTGCAGATCTAGATTAGAAGGCAGAACTCCGAGCCTAAGATGTGCAGACTGCCCTGACACCCTCCATGGTCCTGCAGCCCGGTGGGGAACATTCCGGCAGCCGGTGGTGACGAAGGCAGAGATAAGCGCGGGGCCTGCTGATTCTGCTGGCTTTGCGGACACCCCAGGCCCCTCCATGGTTCTTCTTGAGCTTATGACCCTGGGGTCCCTGCCAAGCCTCACCAGCAGCTGCGCCTTGTGGAATGGCAATGCTGGGCGACCCACTCTCATTTCAGAACCACACCCCAAGGCACCGAGGTTACTATTCTATTTCCATCTCCCTCTTTTCCAGCCTTGGGGCAGGCGGGCAGCCAAGCCCAGCCCCCTCCCCAGCCCCTGCTCTGCCTTTCTCAGCAAAGCCCACGGGCTCCGGGACAGAAGGAGGAAGGCAGGAAAGGAAAGGTGGCTGTTTTATTTGGGGCTTCTATTTGCAGACCTGGAAGAAGGTCATTTAAGTGTTTCAGTCTTCTTGTTAAAAAAAAAAAAAAAAACAAAAAAAACGACAAAAACCCAGTTCTCTCCAATTTAGCTGGAGAGACAGGCGGACCGGGGGCAGGGAGATGGAGGAGAGAAAAAGGAAGCGAGTGACAAAGGGTGAGAGACGGGGCTGCCTCAAGGGAGGAGGGAGAGCCGGGGCCAGGGGCCAGGGGCCTCCGTGTGTCCTTGGGTGGCCTCCGGCCAGCAGTGTGTTCACAGTTTCCACATATCTCCTCCCTGATCTCATGCCAGCCCTGTGGCCAAGGGGCCTCAGAAATTCACTGCCGCCACAGAGCCAGCCCGGGAGGAATGAAGCTCTCCACATAGAAGACAAGACTTGGCTGAAGGATGGCACATCGGGTGGTCGAATCCTGGCCATTCATAGTGGAGATTTAAGAACCACAGATTGGGACCCAGTGCAGTAGCCTAGTGGCTAAAGTCCTTGCCCTACATCCTCCAGGATCCCATAGCAATGCTGGTTTATGTTCCAGCTCCTCTACTGCCCTTCCAGCTCCCTGCTTGTGGCCTGGGAAAGCAGTGGAGGACAGCCCAAAGCCTTGGGCCCCTGACCTGTATAGGGGACGTGCAGGAGCCCCATGGATCCTGGCTCCGGATCAGCTCCAGCTGAGCTCCGGCTATAGCAGCCATGTGGGGAGTGGATCGGTAGATGGAGGATCTTTTTTCTCTCTCTTTCTGTCTGTAAATCTGCCTTTCCCATTCAAAAGCAAACAAACCACCAAATCCTAGCACTAACCACTCTCAGTCTTCATGCCCCGGGTGATGTGTTTCTCCACACGCAAGTCTCTCTTTGTCACTTTACTTTCAGTGAGCAATCTACCTCTCCTGTGTTAGTCAGGGCTCTGCTCCTACCTCTGGGCAATTAAAAGGTGACGTGGTGACACCAGTGACGCGGGCCTAGATTCCTGCTGTTTGCCTAGGAGCAGGTGAGCGACCGTGGGTGGGCTTGTCACAGAAGTGACTTTGGCCCTGCCTGCTGAATCACTCTCACGCGCTCAAGCTTTTCTGCTCTCCACTATAGATGATGCCACGACAGGGTCCTCGCCAAAGGCTGGCATCATGCCCTTGAACTTCTGCACTCCCGGAGCCTGAAGCACACACAGTGCTGTTCATCACCAATCACTCAGCCCATGGCGTCGTGTTCTGGAAGCATCCCACCACACATCATGGCCACCGAGGCTCTGCCGCACATCCTCTGTCCCTCACCTTCTTGATAAGGCCCTCTTCACAGCTCATCTCCTCAAGGCTGGCCCTCCTCCCAGCGTGCGGCAAGGAGCCAGCGCACAGCTGTGGCCCCTCCAACGTCCACGCAGTCTCCTGCTCTCTCCCAGAGCCAGAGCTCTACCGCCCAGCGTGTCCTTAACCCCTTTCTCCTACAGCCTGGATCCCAGTGACACATCACCCACTTGCTCTGTTCTTCTCTCTTCTCATGCCACCATTTCCCACCCCAACACAGAACGCCTCCCCAGGCGGTCCAGCATCCCCCAACTCCACCCACCCCATTCCTCTCCCTGCCTGCCTCACTCCCCACCCCCTCATTCATCAGCCGTGGTCTGGCTGGTGGCTCGTGTAACTGTTTTCCCCTTCTGGGATGAATTAATCACAGTAATTAATCTACTCGGTCACCAGTGCTGGTAAGTTAAAAAAAAAGAAAAGATAAAGAGAAGAGAATGAATGGAACCATGTCTGGCATCCAAGAGCTCATAGCCGGGCAGGGAGGCGCATCAACCTAACTCAGACTTTCTCATGCAGGCCATGAGATAGTCACCTTCCAACGAGATGAACGCGAATGGTTCCGCGGGTTGTAACCCAGACTTGGGGTTGAGGAATGAGTGTGCATCATTGGGAATCTAAAACTGTACCCAGGGACCGAGTTCTGTGGCGGAAAAAGCAGGCAGAGGTTTGTCTGTCTCCCATGACTCTGGGACAGCAGAGCAGAGACCAGGCTGCCTGGGATGAGCCAAAGCTGGCCTCGTCCAGCCTCGTTCCCCGAGCTCCCTGGCAGCTGGCCTGGGCTGTCTGGGTGGCCCCAGCTGGAGGAGCGGAGGAGGCTGATGGCGAGAAGTCAAACCCTCGCACCCCTCACCACATCCAGGACCATCACCATCCCAAGGCTTGCATGTGGATGCACTGGCTCTCAAAGACAGCCTCACTAAGAACACATTTCCTCACAGACCTCTTGCTCTCATGAACCCCAGATCTTCATGATCGTTTCTAGCAATGGATACAGTGTCTCTCTCCATTACAACTGGCCCGGCCTTCCTGAATGCAGGCTTGTAAGATTTCTGAGGAAAAAGGGGTGCTCTCTTCTTCACCTGTGTGTGTACATATTGGAGGGGGAGCGGAGAGGCAGGTGCATGAGGCCCTGTCCAGGAAGGGATTATGTGCCCACCTCCCTGAGTACAGGCTGGTACTGGGCATGGGTGGGACTTGGTTGGTACAGTGTGGGCTCCTGGATCCCAGGAAAGGGGTGGGGGCTGAGGGAAGCTCTTGTTTCCCATGATTCTTAGAACATTTCCATCCCATGTGGGAACCCCATGGCCGTTCCTGCCACCTCCTGGACAGCACTTCTCAGTGTCTGTCCCCATAGACTTGGCTATGGCTGACCTTCCATGTCTGGCTGTTGTCAGTGGACATAAAGTTCGCTGCTGCAGTGCTCATGAAAGATCCACTCCTTTTCTTAGCTGAGTAATACTCCACATGTGCTGATCCCACCTTCTGCTTATCCGCTCATTGGCAATGGACAATTGGGTCTTATCCATCTTTTGGCTATGGTGGAACCAGGCTGCAGTGTGAGCACCTGCTGTCAGTGCCATGGGTGCAACAGGGAGGAGTGGAATTGCTGGGTCACATCCATGCTCTGAATAAATTCTCATTTGCCTTAAAAACAGCGCTTGCCTTGTCTCTGGAAAAAGCATCCTATGGGTTAGCTGTCAGCCTGTGAGAGCACCCTTTCAGGGAGTTGTATCTTGGGGGGAGGTTCCTAAAATTGCACAGAAAGCTTTGACCACTGCTGACTGGGCACCCAAAGATCTCAAGGCCCTTTCCCCCCACACACATTGGTGCTCAACCCTGCCATTGCTGGTAGGCACACACAAGGCTGGAACTGTCAGTGCCCAGGAGAGGGGCCATGTCTCAGGCACAAGCTCAGAAAAACCAGGGACCCCAAGCTAGGTATCCCAGCTGTCCAGGCCCCACCCAGCTGCTTCTGTCTATACCAGAGAAATCTTGAAATCCATGTGCCTCTCTGTGCAACAGCAAACACGTAGACACTCATGCATTCAAATGTAAGTGCCAGTGTGTACTTGGTGTACCTGGATGTCCATGTGTTAGGTCTGAACTCTGGAAGGCAATGCCATTTCCTGAAGAAAGATGGGAATAAAACACCTGCCTTATTTCAGGTTAGTGAAAGCTATTTTCTAGGGATTTCAGAACGCCTTAGCAAAGTGGCAGAATCTTCTCCATGCTAGAGAGCCAAGCCCACAGACACTTGTGGAAAGGTCTGACCTTTCTAGACAAGGAAGTAGAACACCCATGTGGCAGTGAACCCACAACCATACATGGCTACCCCAATTCTTTATGAAAATAAAGGAGAAGCTTTGACTGATCAAATTGTTGAGGGAAGATGTTACAGACTCAGCACCAGGACACCGCAGATGTTTTCTTAGAGTGACCCCCCTAAACAGGCTTTAAGAGCAGCATTATTTCTGAGGTTTAGAAAGCTTCCTACACGCTCTCGGTGACCAAGAAGATTGTGAAGCTAGTCTCCACCCAGAATTGGCCAGAGAGACCCAGAGGGCAGTGTCATCTCTCCAATGTCAAGTTGACTAGGTCTGAGGAGAGCTGGGATTCAGTGATAACACTGGCTCGATGGGAGCTGGTATGTGTTGCATCCTCATGTAGAGTATGGCACACGGCGACCCTTCAACAGGTTGTAATTCCTATCACATGCTTAGAAGTGCCCCCCATTCCCCATGCTCATCTTTGAAGTTGGGGAGAAGAGAGGGAACAGGGGAACAGAATTTACCCATTGACTGAGGGGAAGCTCTCAGTGCAAATTAAGTCTTATTTCCCAGGCATGCATGTTATTCATATCATTTCAAGATAATTCGCTAGTTGTGTTCAAATAGCTACTTATGGAGTAGTTTCTAGAAGTTAATATACTAAAAAGATAAGCATATTTGTACTCATGAAAATTGAGCCCAAAGATAACATTATTATCACTGATCATGTTTCAGGGAGTTCACTGTTGTGGTGGTGCTGAGATTCTAGTGCCAGGTTTAGGCACCTGCAGCTCATCTCACCTCCTAAGGCCTCGGCTGTGTCTAAGGCAACAATCATGGTTATTTCTAAGTCCAGAACTCAGCCCCGAAGGTCTCCTTTTCTCAACCTAACCCACGGATGAGGCCTGTTCGCCTGCAAAAAGCAGGTTTGGGTTTGCTAGGCCAAGCCTTAGAGTTGTCAAACTTGAATATGCCGGGGCATTACGTGGAAAGCAGACTGCTGGGTTCTACCCGAGAATTTCCAAGTCTGCAGGTATGGGGTGGGACCTGGGACCCTTGGCTAGGCAGAGGATGGGGTAGGGCAGGACCTGGAGCCATGCCTGGCCGGCACTAACTCCTCTTCCCTTCTCCAGGCTGCCGCACGGGTATGCACGACGCAATCTGCACTCAGCTGTTCTTTCAGCTCTTCCTGGGAAAGGGTTTCAGTTGCACAACTGACATTCAAAGGTCAGGGGCTGCATCTTTATGTGTTTGTCTCTTAGCTCCCGGATGTCCCAGGCTCAGGACCAGGTGTCTGGTGAATGACCTGAGGGGAGGTCAAAAAGTTGGTGGAAAATGTAATTAAAAGTACGAGCTGCAGAGGCCTGGCACGGTAGCCTTAGTAGCTAAATCCTTGCCTTTCAAGCACCAGGTTCCCATATGGGTGCTGGTTTGTGTCTCAGCCGCTCCACTTTCCATCCAGTTCCCTGCTTGTGGCCTTGGAAAGCAGTGGAAGACGTCCCAAATCCTTAGGACTTTGTACCCACATAGGAGACCCAGAAGAGGCTCCTGGTTCCTGGCTTCGAATTGGTTCACTTGGGGAGTGAACCAGCAGACAGAGTATCTTTCTTTCTGTCTCTCCTTCTCTCTGTAAATGTGACTTTCCAAAAACAAAAATAATAACTCTTAAAAAAAAAAAGGTATGACCCATAATGGGCAACGTGGTGCTGTGATTTAAGCCATGGCCTGGGATGAGCCATCCCACACAGCAGTGCTGCACTGCCCTGTGTGGTCCCGGAAGCAGAACTCCGGTGAATCAGCCAGAGTGAGGACCTGCACAGGAAGCAAGGTCAGCAGCCTGACGGAATCCACAGGGGATCCCAGCTCTCAGCACCCGGCACATCCTTCCTGTCCATTTCTCCCTGGCACAGGCTCCGTCCTCAAACGCCCCCATCCCAACCCGGCCCCACCCCACCCAGCGCAAGCAGCCCAAGCTAGGAAACCTTTCCCATCAGGGCTGGCTGTTAGCATTTCTCCCGGAGGGATTCAAGAAAGGTAAGAGGAAACCCATCTTCTGGGCCCCAAAGCTGGAGAGCCACAGGGTAGGCAGAGCAGTTCCCCACCTGCATTTCCAGGAAGAGATGAGACAAGGGAGCGTGTTAAAGACATCACGTTCAGTGCGATGGCCCTCGCCTTGAATGCGCTGAAATACCATATCAGCCCCGGTTCTAATCCTGGCCGCCCCACTTCCCATCCAGCTCCCTGCTTGTGGCCTGGGAAAGCAGTCGAGGACGGCCCAAAGCCTTGGGACCCTGCACCCGTGTGGGAGACCTGGAAGAAGCTCCTGCCTCCTGACTTCGGATCAGCTCAGCTCCAGCCGTTGTGGTCACTTGGGGAGTGAATCATCGGACGGGAGATCTTCCTCTTTGTCTTTCCTCCTCTTTGTATATCATACTTTGCAATAAAAATAAATACATCTTAAAAAAGAAAAAAAAACAGATGGAGGTGAGCTTGTAAACCATAGGGTATGTGGCTGCTGTAGATCTGGGATAGGCAGCCCATCCCAGCCTGGGGTTGTGCTCTCGGCTGAGCTGCCACTCCCAGACTAGAGCTCTCCTCCACTGCCCACTCTGCACGGAAAGCCATGCATTGCTCGGGTACCACTCGCCCATGGGGGTGCAGCATGTCTGGGCATGCAGGAGACTCCTTCCTTCAAAGGAAATTTCCATAATTCAGGTGAAGCTTAAGCTATGGGGCTCCTGCCTATGGGGCTCCTGCCTATGGGGCTCCTGCCTATGGGGCTCCTGCCTATGGGGCTCCTCTCCTTGGCTGAAGGGCAGCAGGTGAAGACCACCCACAGGCAGCTCCTCCTCACTGGCTCACCTGCTCACTGGCTCACACAGTAACCTGTGAGAACGTGGGTGTCGGAGAGCTAGTGGGGTGTCTGAATTAGGGAGCCCTCCTGACCTCCCCAGTGCTCCCAGTGAGACAGGACACAGAGAGTAGAGTCGGTTACTGCGGTGGACCAACACATCATGCTGGCCACTCTAGGTCGAGGGGGGTCAGGCAAGTGGCTTTCAGAGGAAATGAGACACAGGTTGAGATCAGAACAGTCATGGGCAATGACGCCTGATGCCCACCTACAAGTTAGCAGACCCCAGATGGGTGAAGCTCACAGCTGGCCCACAGCTGCGCTACTGCTTGACATTGGGCTGTCAGGATGTCTGGCCTGAACTCTCTCCTTTCCTGAACAGTCACTCCGCAGCTTTTCCATGCAGAAAAGGCTCTGAAATGGACAGTCCAGGGTGGGCAAAGCTCCCTCCCATATCCTGCTGGGGGTGCAGTCTGCGCTCCCTGCTCTCCTCACCACCTGACAGCCCACATGGACCCAGGGTTGCATGATCTGGATCCCAAAGAGTTTTACAGCGGGCAAGGCAGACCTTGGGTGGGAAAACATCTTCATCTCTTATCTCCTTGGCAGCCAACTGTGGAATGTGCTCTTTGCTGCCTCGCTGGCGGTATTGGGAAGAAAGCAAGATGGCAGGTGTAATGCCTCCCGGGTTCACCTGGAGAAAGCCTGTCTGGAAACTCACAGGGCTCTGGGACTAAATAAGAGCCGGAGACAGTCAGGACAGGAGTTCTGGTCCCATACATCGTGCGACACATGTGGAAAGTGTTCTGTCGTGCGACACAGCGTGGGTGCAGGCAACAGTGCCACCAGCAGAGCAAAGACCGCTAAGTTCTAACTAATGGTTCCAGATGTCAACAGCTGCTTCTCCTACACTCCAGCTGCTCACAAAGCAAACAGCACAGACCACCCCCATTCTCTGCCCCACCCCTGCCCCAGCACCCTGTTCTCTAGGGAACATTCAGGAACCTTCCCACGCCACATCTGCCTCTCAACTTGCTCCACATCCTGCAGATCTTTGCTGCTGCCTCAGCTAAGATGCCATCCTGTCCAGGCCTATGGGAGCCCTCCTTCCTGCCTCTCCTTGCAAGCAACTACCGCATGTTAACCCTGCACACGCACAGCACGGGTAAAAGCCATCAGGGCTGTCTGTTTTTCCACGGGGAGCCAACCAGCTGTGCACGGCAGAAAGAGGTGACAGAAGGCAGAGGGCGAGCCCAGCTGCCTTCCCACACAAACACACAAGTAGGTAGACCTTGCCCACCAAATGCTCAGGAGGTCAGACCCACACAGAACCCTGGCCCTGTGTTGCTTGGGACTGTATACACCCAGCTAAGACGACACCCAGTGAGCACAGGGTGGACAAAGTGCATGACATCAGTTAGAGGGACGGGCATGCACTGGCATCCCCGGACAGTGCCAGGACGGCAGAGGCCCCAGGGCTTGGGGCACACAGGTAGTTACTCACACCACAGCTGTGCACACAGTGTCCCGCGCGGCTCGTCTGCCCGGATCCCAAAGCCAAAACCGGCTTCTTCCCCGACCCGCCAGGCCTGTCCAAGCCCGGGTGGGTCCAGCTGTGGGAGCGTGGGGCAGTGGTGGGCGCCGCGCCAGGAACCTCTTCGCCTTCCCCCTTCCCGGGCGGCCACTTCCCCTTTCCACCCCGGAGCGCCTCTTCCCGCAGCCACTGGCACTTACCCGGCCGCGGGGCTCCGTAAGCAGCGACTGGGAGCCTGAGTGTGGAGCGGCGCTGAGCGGTGTCGGAGGGGCCGCTAGCTGCCCACGGCGCGCACCCTGGCTCTCCCCGGCCGCCCAGGGAAGGGTCAGCGCGCGGGCAGCCGGCTCCCAGCCCCGGGCCAGGTGCTGGTGGTGCGGCGAGGCCCGCTCGGAGTCCCGGGAGCCTGGGCTCCCCTGCACAGGCCGGCGCTACTGTCCCCAAAGCCCCGAAGGGCGGGCGGCGGGCGCAGGCCGCGGCTCTCTTTGTTTGGGAGTTTGCCTGTCTGGGATTCTGAGCACACAGCGACTTGGGGGCAGCTGTGCGGTTGCCTCGGGGAACCTGCAGGGGCGGGGCTGGGGGAGGGGTGGTTTGAGGGTGGGGTGGAGCGGTTTTCAAACCTGCCAACCCTCTTCTGCTCCGACCCTCAGGCCCACATCTCCAATAGGGAAAGCCACGGGTTCCTGGGAGATGTCCCAGAGACAGGAGGATGACAAAGAGGCCCCTCGCCCACCAACTCAGACACCTGGAGGAAGTTCGCCAGAAATTCATGGAAAAAAATGTTTACTTGGGTGCAAAACAAGTTTGAAATCCAGGCGTAGTGTTTGGGTAGCAGGTACTTCTGGTGAACTTTTGGAAGACTCTCTGTATGCTTGGATTTCGTAATTTTTTTTGCCCCTCCACCAGCTTTGTTAAGATCCTGGTAGAGGTGTCCTTCACCCTATGGTTCTGGCCTTCGCTGCATGCCCCAGGCCTAGGGTGAATACAGACGCTGTAGCCAGACCAGAGCAGGAAGAAAGCAAATCCTGGTGCCCACCTGCCCCGGTAGACCCAGCGCAGGTGCAAAGCCGTCTGCGAAGCAGCGATGGCTCTATGCTCACCCAACCATGTCTCTTTGGAACTTGACCGAAGTGAGCAAGGTTACCCGTTGAGCAGGTTGCTAAGGCCAGCACAGGAGCTGTTGGAGGCAGGGAGAGCTGCCACAGACACTGGCTAGTGGATCCTAGGTGCCCCTGCTGACTGCTTAGAAAGGGTTAACAGGGGGTCTTCAGGGGAGGGTCTTGGAAGGGGCCGAAGACTTGCACTAAGGTGTACAAGCCCCGATACAGCAGAAGCAAGTCCTCCAGCTTGCTGGGTGTGCTGGGGGAGGAGGGTGGAGAACGGGGCACCAAAACAAGAGGTTCTGTTATCAAAAGCAGAGGACAGGTGAACCAGGGGCCTGTCCCCAGAGGAACGAACCAGCAGGACCGTGACATGTGGTTGGCAATGTCTCAGGAGCCACCAAGAAAAATGTAAAAATGGAGAGGGGGAAGGAAGCATGGAAGAGGAAGAAAAAGTTTTTTCAAAATCCTTTGCCAAGTGAATCATTTTGATACATAAGTCTTAAATGCTGTCATCACAAATAATGTCACGTTTGAAGTGAAGGATATGCTTATTAGCTTCATTGTTATCATTTCACATTGCACTCAAAAGTCATACCATCCCTCCGTTTTGTGTCCCGTAATTACATACAACAGTAGTTTGTAAATATATAATCAACAAATAAAAATATTAAAACTACATGGGAGAAACAATTTCAATGACATATTTTATCTAACACAATATACCTAAAATATCATTTCAACATGTACAATATAAAAATTATTGGTGGGGCTGGTGGCAGGTAAAGCTGTCTCCTACAGTGCCGGCGTCCCATATGGGCACCGGTTCAAGTGCCTGTGGCTCCTTGCTCGTGTGCCTGGGAAAGCAGCAGAGGATGGTCCAAGTGCTTGAGCCCTTGTACCTATGTGGGAGACCTGGAAGACGCTCAGGGCTCCTGGATTCAGCCTGGCTCAGCTTGGTGATTGCAGCCATTTGGGGAGTGAATCAGCAAGTGAAAAACCTCTCTGTCTCTGTAACTCTGATTTTCAAATAAATTTAATCTTTAAAAAAAATACTTAAAAAGTTTAGGGAGACACTTTGCATTTTCCCCCCACTGAGTCTCCCAGTTCTAGTGTGTATTTTACATCTTGAGCACATTTAACTGCAGGCATCATGCTTTCACTGGAAGGACCTGATGCTTTGGCTTTCACAACAGTTGCAGTTGAAGAAGTATAAGTGTACTTCAAAAAGTGTCTAAAAATTGGATCAAAGGATAAGTTTATTTTGTGTGCTAAAATATGTGAGAACCTATGTGTATTTTTCCACAGCATGCATGTCCATGACCTTTTTTTTTTTTTAAAGATACTTCACAGATTTTTAAAAGAGATGAATTTATTTATTTATTTTTTGGGAAAGGCAAATTTACAGAGAGAAGGAGAGACAAAGATCTTCCATCCACTGGTCCACTGATTTACTCCCCAAATAGCCACAATGGCCAAGAATCAGGGACTTCTTTTGGGTACAGGGTCCCAAGGCTTTGGGCCATTGTCTGTAGCTTTTCCAGGCTTTAAGCAGGAAGCTGGGTAGGAAGTGGAGCAGCTGGGACATGAACCAGTGCCCATATAGGATGCTTGTGCTTGGAGGTAGAGGATGGCTTGGAGGTGGAGGTGGCCATTGTGTCAGTCAGGAACAGATTTACAAACCTAGGCTGTGCCACATATAATTAAGTTTCCCAATAACTGATGCAAATGATCAGGCTTTTCAAAAAACTTACATAAAAAGGAGAGAGAAAGAGAGCAGTCTTATATATGAGTTAATTTTCCCCCACACACCTACAACAGTTGTGCTGGGCAAAGTTAAAGTCAGGAACCTGGAACTCCATCCAAGTCCTCTACCTGAGTAACAGGAACGCATCACCTGCTACTTTCCAGGATTCAAGCTAGCAGAAAACTGTAGTTAGGAGCAGAGCTGGGACTTGAACCCAGAGACTCCACACACCTGATGGTTGATTTTCAAACCAGGCTTCAGATGGTTAAAAAAGGAATGAAATTGTAGAATTCATGCTTGGAGCTAGCTCCTCTGCCGTGGCCCCAAAGCCACACACAATGTCTACTGCAGCAGACCTCACAGGCCCCAGATGGTGAGTTCCTGGACTTTCTCAGATCTGGGCAGTTGTTTTGTCCTCCCCTCCTGTGAGAGTGTCGGTCCCCTCTCTCAGGGCAGCACCATAAAGGGATCTGTGTCTCTTCCATGGAAAATCATGTTTGGAGGAGATGAGGGTGGTACAGAGAAGGCAACAAGTATGGACTGGGAGAAGAGTGGGGAAAATGATATCCACCCAATGCTATCCTGCTCTGAACACTGTCTAGGGTTCCGGTAAGGACCACAGTGTGCATCCTTCAGAGCTGGTGATGCCTGATGCCCCATCTTCTGTATCCGCAGTTCCCTTTAAGTTTCCTTTAATGCTAGCTGAGTCACCAGCACCATGACTGTGGCTGCTAAATGTGGGCCTGCTTTCTGCACAGGAAATTTGGAAAGAGAAGGGAGGGGCCTGTGAGATCTCCCAAAGAAGGAATATGAGCCCTAAATTTGAACACATGTGTGTCTTACCTGGGTTTGCAATTCATACTTGGTCCCTGGCTAGAAGCCAGCAGCCTCTGCTCTCAGAGGCTACACTCTGGTACCTTTGCCTGCCTTTACAGATACCACAGTGTAGCCTCCTAGGACATGGGAATGATGGAAGTGGGTGAGCCTTCTTTAGAGATGTGAGAATACTAACACTAAGGCTCATTATATATATATATATATGGTGTATATATGATATCTATGGGATATATATATCTGAGTCACCAGCACTATAACTGTGACCGCTAATGATGTTTACATAGTTGATCAAGGTGGGAAAAGTCAAAGATCAGGGCAAAGTAGGTGAGACCATTGTTTCCAAATTTTCTTCTTCTTTCTCCTGTATCTGGGGCAGGGGAGGAAACGATGGGAAAAACTGCACTCAGCCTCCCAACTGCCTCAGTACCCGGGGAAGGGGAAGGACTGCTCAATGTCATCCCACGGTCCCTGATGCTCCGAGGGTTCTGTTTAAGTGGTTCCAATAGTTTGGAAACGCTGTTGATCTCTCCCATCAAGGATGAAGATACCCTTCCAAGGTCCAACATAGTCTACTTCAGAGTATCCCTTTGTCTAGATGCTTGCTTTCAATGTTTGGCTGGGGGTGGTTGTCCAAATTGTTCTGCCTTCCTTCCTCTGCTATGGTACCAGATGTCCTGGACAGGCCCCAGTGGACTGCCGTATCCTCCTTGTGCATCTGGGCATGCCGTTCACTGCTCTATCTTAGCTACTGAAGAGGCCCAGTTCTGACACATGCATTCCACACTCAGTCCACAGATTCTGCAACTCTGTGGTTGGGGTTTCAGTCTAGCAGTTCAGTGGGGGAGAAGCCCCCAAAAACCTGCCTGATCCCAGACCTGACTCCTACGTGTGCTTGCAGGGAAACAAAACAAACAAAAAACCAAGCAACAAACAACAACAACAACAAAAACAAGCTGTTATTTGGGAAGTGGAAGCAGCCAGACAGAAAACATTCCCCTCGGGGTCACCATTGGAGATAGCTTGTTTTACCATCATTTAAATAGGAGGAGAGAAACCCTACCAATTTTTTTTTCCTCCCCACAGAATGTGGACTGGGCAGGTATCCTCATCCCATATGAAAAACAAAGCTAACCAGCCTCCTATCTGCACCTGTCCATCTTCCAGCAGGACCAGGGAACGGCTGGATTCTGGTATTGATTTCTTCAGATGAGCTTTTGACTGTGTTTGACTGTGAGCTTGAACTACTGCGCTTGATTATTTTTGGCAGCGATACCTGGTGTTTCACAGGCAAAGAAGCGATAGTTGAATTGAAGTGCATCATTTCAGGAATAACTCCGCCGAGAGACACATCTGAGATATGCTTGCCATGGCATCAAGAACATTAATTGCACTAGTTAGTACTTGAGATAATTATCGGTCTTCATCAGCAGAGCATTGCTGTGATGTCAGAGCATTGCTAAAATTTCCAATCACTTGTCATGCTCTCTTGGTAACCTCAACGAAGGCACATCAGGCAGCTTCTTTCCCAAGAGAACATTCGTTAAAGCGAAGTACAGAAAAAACACATCGTAGGGTAGAGAAACCAAGAGCAGACAGCTAAGCAAATATATAAATAACACACAAAATGACACTTAAATATTTACAGCTGGAATCTTTGGGTACACGTAACACACACTGCTAATCTTCTCTAGGGAGTTTTTAAAGCCTGCTTTTGTCACTGGGAGACAGATTCTTGGGGTCCAGGTTTATGCGCTAACGGAGGAAGAAAAGCCCATCAGAATTATCATGAATTTCCTGGAGTATCCTGTTTAAGAGTGTATTTAATTTTCCATGGAATAAGTGAACAAGGTGATTTTTATATTTTCAAAGGCATTATATCTACATATGCTTACAGTAGCAGAGACTCAAGGAGTTAGGCCGTCCTCCACTACAGGGAGCTGGATTTGACATGGAGCAACATGCAATCGAAGTGGAGCCTGCCTGGGACGCTGGCACTGCAGGCAGTAACTTGACACAGCATTGGGCCCTCTAGTCGTCTTCTCATATCAAAGGAGTTAAGAACATGCTGCGTCACTTTTGATGCCATCTTTGAATGCATCGCTATTAACCAATCTCCTATTAATATTTAAGATGTTTTAAAATTTAAAAATGTTTTACAATGTGGCTATGAGACGTTCCTCCACATATATCTGCTTACTGATTTGATTATTTTTCCATGACGAATTTCTAGAAATGAAGTCACAGAAATACTTTTTTGTGGATAGATACACACACACGTATGTATGTATGTATATGGGCATATATGTACCTGAAAAATCACCCCTCCTTTAAATCTGGAAGAATGTGATTCAAATTTGAGTGCCTAGGATAAGAGGGCCTAGGATAAGAAATGCAGTCAAGGGAATTTAACCAAACTCTCATTCAAAAAATGAAATTTTCACAGGGAGAAAATTTTTGTCATTGAAAAATTAGAGGTAGCAATAACAAAATGGGCAATAAAGAAGAAGCTAACAAGCAGTCACTTGTATATTGGAAATAAAACTAATTTTTTCTTGTGCTGAAAAAATAATAGTAACTGCCAAAGAATAGAAATAAGACACGTACATGTTAAACTTCTAAAAGAAGAAAAAGAAAAGAAATGCAACATCAAAAACCTTGATCCAGCCAACAAAAGTAAGGAATGGGACAAAGAATCAGCAGGTAAGCATAGCACATAAAAAGGCCACATCAGTCCAAATAGGCCAATGCTTAGAACTAAGCTCATGTTTCCACTAAGAGTGGTGGCTCTCTGCTGATGTAGTAGAACAAAATTCAGTTATATGTTGTTTAAAAGGAGCAGGCATTAAAAAGAAAAAAAAAGCAACACAGAAAAATACAACATAAAGGGGTAGAAAAAAGATATTTTGACTGAAGAAATTCTAACACCAACAAACAGCTGTGCCAATATTAACATAAGACAACAGGAATTCTAAGCCAATAGGATTAATGGTGCAAGAACGATTGGGCGGGTTGTCCTTGTTCACCCATGAACAATATGTATAAGGGAGTGGACCACAGTAAGGGGAGATTTGCAGGTGCTCCGGGTGCAACAGCCACCAGTCACATGTGGCCAGCATGTTCACGAGCGATTCAGCTGTGGCTCTCAAGTCTTCCCCAGGCACTGGTGAGGTTTGCTTGCTCCTAGCTTGCCAAGAATCATGTTCTGTGAGGACCCTAGGGTGCCAAGTCACTGATTTTTTTCAGGAATGTGCTGGGTGGGGAAACGGATTCCTTGAGCATCAAGGTAGAAAAGGCTGGTGCCCTGTAAGAGAGAGAGCTGTCTGGTTCTGCTTGGAAATTGGAGTACGTTTTAGTTTCTTCCAGAAGTGCTGTTGACAGCAGAGGCTCGCAATTGGATTGAATGTACTTAACCCACAGGGAGAGCTTGAGATACCACAAGGAGGGATAATTTTTCACTGGTTTCCAAATGCCTGAGAATAGCTGGAGAGCAAGCCCTCAAGGTAGGTCACCCATGGGGGGTGGCAGGAACCCAACTAGTTGAGTTCATTGCTGCCTCCCAGCATGTGCAGGAAGCTGAAACCAGGAGCCAGAACTGGGCATCCAACCCAGGCACTCCGATGTGGGATGCAGGCACACCCACAGGCAGCTTAGCCCCTCCTGGCTCCTTTCTTGGTTTGTCGCACCATCTGTCCTGTGTTCTGTCTCAGACGATTGCCTTTCTTGGTGAATTATTAATTAAGGTTTTATGCAGTTGAGCTAGAGGAATAGGATAGACTCTTTCCCAAGGGTTGCAGCATGTTTTCTTGGTTTTGTTTTGCTTTTCCTCCACATTAGAATATTCCTAACAACTGTCATTGGAGCTGGTGTGCCAGCCATTCCCCAGCCACTACTGCAGGAAGTATTGTTCCCCAGCACTTCATCCCCCTGGCTCTGCGTGCATCTCTCTCCTAGAGCTTCTGAAGGGGAAAGCACCATGGTTTCTCATTCAGTCAATGTGCATGATTATTGTGCCAAAGCACTGTGCCAAGCCAAAGTTAGAGATTCTGAAGTTGTCTCTCTCATCCCATGGATGTTCAACCTTAATATCCCTGTGAATTACTCCAGCATCATGCAGATAAACTCCCCCAAGAACGAGCTGCTGGAAGGAACCTGGAACATCAGGCTTGCCTGTGCCTGGCTCTCCTCTACCAGCGGTTCTTCCCCTCCAGGCCTCCAGAAAAGGGCACTGCATAATGTTGCCTTCTCTTCCACGGCCACAGAATTCCACTGCGTTCTCCTGATTTCAGGCTCTGTTGATGCAGATCTTGTAATATTTTATAGACATTCAATGGCATCCTTCATTTTTGCCAACTTCCCTGCACCTGCCTCTTTAGTTCTTCTAGTCACAGCAAGGTGAGCTACTCCCAAGTTTGTACTAAGATCCAATCTTCCACAAAGGGCACGGTCACAAATCCCCCAAGCTCTGGGCATTCCTCTGCCCACCACCACAGCACCTCCAAATCCACCTCACCCCCATCACTTTTCCTTGTCTCTCTTCCCAACTCCATACTGTGGCTTGCAGTTCTGCACCTCAAGTTAGGTCTTTCACATGCTTGCCAAAGTGGTTCCTGTAGCTGGGAAAATTCTTTCCCACCCTGTCTCCTTGGTAAACTCCTATTCACCCTTCAAAATCTGCTTTAATTGCCACCTCCTTTGGGCAGCCCTCCTTGACCTCTCTGGATAGAGACGCCAGCACTTGAGCTCCTGAGCACTTGAAAGCCTCTGCAAGGTCTGTGTCAACAGGAATCCGGAATCAGGGCCTGGAGTTAGGACTAGAACTCGGGCATTCTGATATGGGATGCAAGCATCTCCACTGGAAAGCCAAATGCCCACCCTGAAATTATTTTGTTATGAGCTTCTGCCGCTTTAGATTTCCAACTGTTTCATGTGTTTGCTTTATGAATTTTTTTTCTGTGGCACATTTGGAAGCATTAAAATCCTAAGAGCACATTAAACAAGTCAGGAATAATTACAATGCAATTACTGCTGGGGCAGGACTTGGTCTCACAGCGGCAATAACAGCATCATTGGCGGCCACACTGTTGGTGGTTCTCCCTCTAACACTGCTTTTTGGTTCTGACTGTGTATGCTTACAGATCTTACATGCTGTATTTTCTTCTGTTACGACAAACACCACGTTAGCCAGCTTTTCACTTTTCTCACCTCCTCTCCTAGCCAGCTTTCCTGGCTCTCCGTTGTCAGGTGACTCATGCGGGTCTGTGCTCCAGTTGACAGACGTTGCTGACATGCATGCTCTGTTAGAACAAAAATATATTTGAGGTGTCATTTGAAATGCAGCAGCCAATGTGATCGGCAAGACCAGTTATCCAGATTGCTAACTGCACCACGGTGCTTAGTTGATACAGGCTGATCACCCGACTGTGTACCCACTGCAATGCAAAGCCCAGAAAGGTCATCTTATCCTGACATATACCCAAGGTACCATTTGGACTAAGAGGGCTCTGGCTCAGGCCACCCTGGGGGGTGCCACAGCAGGCCAGTAGGGTCCTGTCAGACAGCAAGAGTGGATTTCAGTCCTCTTAAATTCCATAGTCCTTGGTATAATGCTGGACAATCACTTAGTACAATGCTGGACAATGCTGGAATAAATCATAGAGTAATGAGGAGATAATGATCATGGTGTGTGACATGACCTGGGTCTAGTCTATCATGTTAATACAGCATTTCCAAGCTGACCTGTTGGCACAGGGGTTCTTCAGTGTAATGTCAGATACACAAATATGACATGGAAGTATTGCTCTCCCACCTCCCTCCCCTCCAGGGATCACAGCAGCTCTGGCTGCTCCACATCTGTGCTGAAGTCAACAACGATCTCCTAGAGCATACAGACACTCAAAGCAGGCCTGGGGTTGGCTGCTGAGTGCACCTGATTCCCATTAAACAGAAATTCCTGCCTTCTCCCTTCTGGCCTCCTTTCCCACTTAGTCTGGATTAGTCAACCTTTAGTTACTGTGGTGAAACACCTAAAGAAACAGCTTAGGTACTGGCATTGTGGTTGGTTGTGGTGCAGCAGGTTAAATTGATTTCTGTGCCACCAACATCTACTAAGTGCTGGTTCAAGTCCTGGCTGCTTATGCATCTGGAAAAGTAGTGGAAGATGTCTCAAGTACTTGAGTCCCTGCCACCCATGTGGCAGACCCAGATGGAGTTCCAGACTCCTGATTTTAGGCTGGCCTGTCTGTGGCCATTCAGAAGAGTGAACCAGCAGCTACAAGATTTCTGTATCTCTCCTCTCTTGTCACTCAACCTTTCAAACAAATAAAGTCAAGCTTAAAGGAAAGAAGTTAATTCTGGCTCACAGCTCTGGAAAGTTCAAAGGCCAGGACCAGGCAAATGGCCTTCGTTCAGCCTCTGGTGGTGGCATTCCTGCTGGTCAAGTGCCGAGGTGGTTCAGCACACTGCTGGGTGAGAGACAAGGAGCATGTGTGTCCATCTATGTGCACGTGGCCCTCCCTTCAGTCATAGGGGCTCCATCCTGATGACCTAGTCCGCTCAGATCACCTTCTCTCAGAGGCCCTATTTTCATTGCTTTTTTTTTTTTGGTGAGGTTTATTTATTTTTATTGAAAAGGCAGAGTTAAAGGGGGGAGAGAGAGAGAGAGAGAGAGAGAGAGAGAGATCTTTCATCTACTGGTTCACTCTCCAAGTGGCTGCAATGGCTGCAGATGGGCCAGTGCAAAGCCAGCAGCTTCCTCTGGGGCTTCTACATGGGTGCTGGTCTTCATGTCCTTGGGTCACCTCCTTCTGCTTTTCCAGACCATCAACAGGTAGCTGGATCAGAAGGGGAGAAGCTGGGACTTGAATTCATTCACATTTAGGGTGCTTGTGCCAAAGTCTGATCGGCCATGGTACCCTACTTTTTTGTTTTTAAAGATTTATTTATTTTTATTGGAAAGTCAGATATACAGAGAGCCTCTTCAAGGTCTCCCTCATGGGTGCAGGGGCCCAAGGCTTTGGGCCGTCCTCGACTGCTTTCCCAGGCTGCAAGCAGGGAGTTGGATGGGAAGTGGGGCTGCTGGGACATGAACCA
This sequence comes from Ochotona princeps, assembly GCF_030435755.1. NCBI lineage: Eukaryota > Metazoa > Chordata > Mammalia > Lagomorpha > Ochotonidae > Ochotona > Ochotona princeps. The sequence goes on from NC_080858.1 coordinate 19,845,814, forward strand.
GTGCCCATATGGGATCCCAGCACGTGTTAGGTGAAGACTTTAGCCACTAGACTACCACGGTGGGCCAAGGCCCTACTTTTAAACAGTGTAATTTGACGACATTTCCATGTCTTAGTTCCATGGACGTAAGACTGTGGAATTTAACTCCTGAATTTGTGGAGGGGCTGCAAATATTCAGTGCGCCATTCATAGCGCACTTGTGATGAGCCACAACTTCAGGAATGAGCACTATCTGAGAGTTTGAAAATCCTCAAGCTAGAAGCTGGCTTAGAGGTCAACCCCATTCACAGTCAGGAGACCAAGACCTGGAGACAGGAGTGAGATCACATAGTGATTTGCTAGCCACACAGTGGCTGGAACTTGGCATACAGTGCTCTCGTCTGTGCCCAACTGAGTGCCAGTATTCGCCCTTTCATTCTCGCCTGTCCCCCTTACCCTTCCCTGCCCCAACTCCCCACATCTCCCAGCCCCAGGAGCTGTTGCTGCCTTGGCCATTTGCCCTTCCTTCCTCCTCTCAGGACAAGCAGAGCCAGGCGTAGGGAGTGGCTGCGAGACTGATGCTCTTCCGGTGCTGAGAGCCAGCCTGGGCCTCGGTCTGCAGACATGGCGGCGGCTCTGCTGGGCTTGGCATTTAATAAAGAGTGTTTTAAGCCACCCGACTCTCCAGGGTGATAACTTGCACTCACATGGGAGACTCAGAGGAAGCTCCTGGCTTTAGATAACCTCAGCTCCAGCCACTGTGGCTATTTGGGGAATGAACAAGGGTCACAGAAGACCTTCTCTCCTTGTCTCTCCTTAAATCTGCCTTATAAATAAAAACAAAATAAATCTAAAAGACTTTTAAAAATCATTTTTGTTTTGTAAGTAGAGCAACACATAGAGTTTGAGAGACAGAGAGAAGGAGATCTGCCATCCACTGGTGTTTGCAATAGCCAGCATGGGGCCAGACAGAAGCCAGGAGACAGAAACTATAGCCCAATTTTTCTTGGGGGTGTGTGTGGGGACAACTTTGGGCCATATTCTGTTGTTTTCCTTTGGTGCATTTTACGAAGCTGCTCTAAAGTGCAGAAGCCAGGACTAGAACTGACACCCAGATATGGGATGCTGACAGGCTAAAGCTTAACCTGCTGAGCCAAGGATCGGGACCACTAGTCTCTGCTCTGATTGACAAAATAAGCTGTGAACCGTAGGGACAGATTAGACGGGGCTGTCCGTCAAATGAACAGATGAGGACACGGCTTTCCGGGCAGTTTGCAGCCTCGCTTGAAGTGCTCGGCTGGCATAGTCGAAAGAGAATTGCTCCTCTAGGACCAGGGCAGGCTCAGAGTAAAAACAGACTCCATGCAAAAGTTTGCAGTGGGAATGGGGAGGTGGCAGCCATCCAGGGGGCTGGAGGGGAATCCTCTCCCCCAATTATGCCCCCCACTTGGCTCAGTGTGTGACCAGGCCTGTTGGCTGTTCTCCCCAAGGTTGCTTTGGCAGACTTGGAGGCTGGTTGGTCAAGGAGAGGGCTTCGTGCCATCGCCTCTGCCTACCATCTGATGCTGTAGCAGCAGAGTGGAAAAGTCCTGTGGGCTTCTCCCCCCTCCCCACCCTGGTCTTGGGAACCGCACGCTGGCAGCTCGCAGCTCTTTCTGAGAAAATCCACTGAGACCAAGTCCCCAGCCCCACCCTCACTTATCCACCCGGCCCGCCCAGCACAGCCTTTTGGCTGCTGCTTGAACCTGGATGAGCCTTGTTGGTTGCATAGCCCAGGCAGCTGCAGGCCAGCTCCATCCTGGCTCCCAGATTCTGAAACTTTCCCGTAACAAGAGGCTATAAAGGGCCATAGGGCTCACAGGAAACCCTCAGATTGCAAACATATGTCCAAACCGCTAACTTGGAGTCGAAGGAGAGAGTTGCTCCAAGCGTGTTGGAGGGCGCCAGGGCTGCAGAGGGGAGGGGCCCAGACTGGCTATTGGAATATGTGCCAGGATGGCTGGAGTCTCTGGCTTCAAGAGCTGGGGCCAAGAGAGGCTCCTTTTGTCCACCAGCTTGTACTGCAGTTTCTTTCTTCCTTCTGTAAGTGAAAAAAGGGCGCACGCTCATTTTGACCCCGTGTGAGACAGCAACTGTTTCCCCTCTGATTCGTCCTTGGGGCCTGTTTTTTCTTCTGGCTCCTAATCCGTTCTGCTATGGGCTTCTTGCCTCCAGACTGACTGCCTGACAGCACACGGATTGTTTCTTTTTGACAATGAAGCTTTTAAATTGAAGAGAATCACAGATTCCCAAGCAGCTGTGAGAAATCCTACAGACTCTGCAGAGCTGGCTTGCCTCAATGGGAACATCTTGCAGAACCTAGAACAATGTCACACCTGTATCCTGACATTACATATTCAAAATTCAGAACATTTCTGTCCCAAGGAGCCTTAGTCCTTTTGCAGCAACACTGATTTTCTGCAGTCTTTTAAGAAAAAGATTTTTTTTTTTTTTTGGAATTCAGAGTTACACACAGAGAGAATCTTCCGCCCAGGAAGCCTCGAGCTTCTTGTGTCTCCCACACGGTGGCAGAAGCCCAAGGACTTGAGTTATTTTCTGTCGCTTTCCCAGACACAGTAGCAGGAAGCTGAATCAGGAGTTGGAGCAGCTTGGACTTGAACTGGTGCCCTTATGGGATGCTGGGGTTGCAGGTGGTAGTGACACAGCAGCTAGGAAGGTCTTAGGCAGCTAGTTCAGGGTCACAAGTTTGGAAGCCTCTCCTTCCCCATCTATGTAATGCTTTCTGCCTGCCTGTGATGTTCACCTATCAGGACCTGGAACCAGAGGGGGTGGTATTGCATGTTGCAAAAGCCCCTCGCAAGGCCCCATAAAACGGATGGGCTCTTTCTCTTGGTTGCATGCCTCTGGTCACTCCGGCACACCAACTCTTGGTCTCCCCAGTTCCTACCTGCTCTCTGGCTTCCTGCAGACAGGCACTGAGGACAGGTAGCTTCTGAGCATGTCCTCTGTATGTCTCTATTCCTCACCCAATGTTCACTGCTTGGGCGAGTCAGTGAAGATGCAAATGCTAAGATGCTCTGTATTTCTAATTTGTATATTTTCATGAGTTCCAGGAGAGGTGAGGCGTAGCAGTAGTGGAATATGGAGAGAAGCCAGCAAAAGGTGAATGTCTGCAGCTTTGTAAGTGTGTCCCGGTTGTTTACTGGGTGTTTCTTAGGATAATTTATATTGCTAGGGAAACTGGAACATAGGATCTTCAGTTTAATGAACAAATTTCACAATAGTGATCATTTCTTTCTCTCAGGGTCCCAGTTCAGACTGGATTGCTGTGGTGACTTCATTTGCTAATTTCTAGTGGCATCTTACTGGACTAGTCTGGCACTCTATAACTTTCTCCTTCCCCTGCCAACCACCACATTCTTCTCTTCTACCATCGAACTCCTTTGGGCACTACCGATCTGTTCTCTGTTGCTATGATTTTGTTATTTCAGGATAACTGGATAGCTGGAATCCTTTGGGGATTGTTGGTTTGTTTTGGTTGTTGTTTCACTTAAGGGTTCTTCTCTGGAGCTTCATCTAGCTTCTTGCCTATAGCAATACTTTGATGCTCTGTGTCACCATGTAATCTCCCACAGTCTGGAGGTACCGCAGCTTGTTTAAGCTTTGCTTGTTGAAGGACATCAGGGCTGACTCCTCCTCCTTGAGCTTTTAAAAAAAGTTATATATATTTTTATTGGAAAGGCAGATTTACAGAGAGAAGGAGAAACAAAAAGAAAGATCTTACATCCACTGATTCACTCTGCAAGTGGCCACCAGGGCCAGAGCTGAACTGATTTGAAGCCAGGAGCCTCTTGAGGATCTGCTACTCAGGTGTCTAGCCATGCCTGTCCCAGTCCTGGTTCTCATTTTCACCAGTCGGAGTGGCAACCCAACAGGGAGGTGCCCACTGTTTCCCTATTGGGTCCACTCCTACTCCTGGATCTTTCACTCTCTGGGTGGTACTGCAGTTTAGCTTGACAGAGTTTGCCCTCCATGCCAGCATCTGCTAGCTGATGCTGCAACGAAGCCCAACCAACCCTCACCCCCTCTGGCTTATGCGTGTACCAGTAGGTACAGTCTGCCCAGTCTGGCTTGTCCCCATTCCAGCTTACATCCAGGCCAACAGGTGTCATAGCCCGGCTTAGTCTTCCCCCAATATCAGCTCTCATGCTAACCAGTGGGAATAGTGGCCCAGCAGGGGATTTCCCTGCAGCCCCCTCTACTGGGCTCACCCACTCTCCCCAGATTTCACATGTGCTGATTGGGCGCTGCAGTCCAGTCTGATATGTATGGCCCACCTTATCTAGTTCTAGTAATTGTTCTTCAGTTCCTGACACATGCTGAGCTAATTGTTGTGCAGCTTGCAGGACTTAGGGCAAGTTCCTCTTTCCCTCGTGAGTGTCCAGCTGTTCCAGCACCATTTGCTGAAAGGTATCTTTCCTCTACTGAATTGTTTTTGCATGTTTTTCCCAAAGCAGATGCATGGGCTGATTGTGTGTGGAACCTCATCTCTGGGCTCTCCAGTCTATTCTGATTTCTGTGTCTACTCCTCCACCTGTAGCAGCCAGGCTTGATTGCTGAAGCTACATATTTTGATTGAATAATTCTCAAAATGAGCTAGAAGGATTCCTCCCACTTTATTCTTCCATTTCAGCATTGCTGTTACCATTCCAGTTCTGGTGCTTTTCCATAGAAGTTTAAAATAGGCTCATCTATCTATAAAAATCTTGGTTGGGATTTTTGGTAGGAATTATGTTAAACCTATATATACATTTGAGCGATAATTAGCATTTGTTCTTACTGGTCTTTCAAACAGGAAGTAGTGTTGTTCCAATTATTTTTTCTTTTCTAATTATATTGTCTTTTATTTTCTTTAAAGATTTATTTTTATTGGAAAGTCAGATTTATGGAGAGAAGGAGTGACAAAGAGAGAGATCTTCTGTCTCCTGGTTCACTCCTCAAGTGGTCACAATGACCAGAGAAGAGCCCATCTGAAGCCAGGAGCTTCTTCAGGGTCTCCCACTTGGGTGCAGGGTCCCAAGGCTTTGGGTCATCCTTAACTGCTTTCCCAGGCAACAAGCAGGGAGCTTGAAGGGAAGTGGAGCAGCTGGGATTAGAACTGGCACCCATATGGGATCCTGGTGGATGCAAAGTGAGGACTCTGCCACCAGGCTACTGTGTCTGGCCTTAGATCTTGGTTTCTTTCAACTGTGTTTTGTGGCTTTCTGTACCTGAGCCTGCTATAATCTTCATGCTGTGCATGTGGAGCCAGAAACCTAGTGGATCCAGGTGCTGCCATGCTATGCTCACCCCCAAGGCTTCCAATGCCAATGGGACTTACCATTTATCCTGTCAGCCAGGTGGCAACACGGGTCCAGTCTTCCCACCAAGTCAGGCCATATGGGGACAGGAAGGTTGCAATGGGAGAGGGAACCTGCTCTGAATGAGGCTCACTTCTCTTGCTCTGTGGGACCTTGTTCTGGCAGTGAGCAATCTTAGACCAGGGACACCTTGAAGATCATAAAAGCTATTGATATCTGTTAAAAAAAATGATGTCCACACAGCTGGGACTGGGCTAGAGCAGAGCCAGGAACTTAGAACTCAATCCAGGTCCTCAGTAGGAATGGCAGGGACCTATCACCAGCTGCTTCTTGGGTTACACATTAGCAGGAAACTGGAATTGAGGTTGGATTTAGGACAAACCCAGGGGACTCTAATATGAGATACAGGCATCCCAAGGGACATCTTCATCTCTAAGCCTGACAGTTATCCCAAGATACTTTTATCAGAGATGTCCAGAATGGCAAAATGATTTGATCAAGGTCAAAACCACCTCAAGGTTGGTCCGGTCGAACACTGCATGTTGCGTGCATATGGAGTTTCCTCGACTCTCATCTCTTATTGTCAGATATTTCATCTTTGCTGGTGATAGTACACTAATAGACTGATATCATTTTAATCCTTACAGCAACCTTAAGCGATAGATGCTCTGCTTGTTCTCACTTGACTGATCGATGCTTGTAAGGTTAAGGCAGCCACTCAAGGTCAAATTCCAGGATGAGCACTGTTAGTGATTGCACCATCTTGCTTCTCTGGGAAGATAAACTTGTGTTGTCTTGACTGTCCTTTACCCTGTCTGGATAGCAAAAAAAAAAAAAAAACATTCCCCAAGGGCCAGGGAACCCCTTCCAGACTGTGCCTGCAATTCCAGGGTCTCCCCACTGAATAGTAGAACCATGAAGATGAATTAAACTTACTCTGTGTATGACTAGGAGGGGTAGGAGATGAAAAGCGTGACTCAGCCATATTATTTTGCTTTTTCTAAAAAAGAAAACTCTATATTAGATCAACAGTTTAACTATTAGGCTGTGTCTTAATTATAACCTAAATTTTACAGTTCTTGAGAAAAGATATGATTAGGGCAACCCAATATATGGTGGTGAGGGTAAGCTGTCTTGCTCAAGTATTATTTTCAATTATTCCTTATCTAAGACTTGGCTTTCTTTACTCTTTTTCACATTTTCTAAGTGATTCTCAGAGTTGTAAAGTTCTTTTGCTTGTGCAGGGCTCCAGGAAGGGAAACGAGCCTCTGGAAGTTTTGGTATAGACACACTGCTAAGGAAGCAATTTCTTGGGTTTTGCCTATGCTTAGTTAATCATAACTGCCATCCAGATTCTTTTGCATGCTTCACCCACCCGCCCATCCACCTATCCATCATTCATCCTCCATTTGTCCACCTGTCTATCTCCCCATTTATTCATCTACTGGTCTATTCATCTATCAGCTCATCCATCCATCTGCTCTCCCATACATCCACCCACCCATCTATCCATTAACTATTCACCTTCCATCTACCCACCTACCTACTCTTCTATCCACCTCTTCATCCACCTGCCAACTTCTCCATCTATCCATCCTTCTCCACCCACATTCATTCACCTTGCAAATTTTTCATCCAGTAGTGCTTTGTTGAGTTTCTACTTACTGTGACCCTACTACATTTTATGTGCCACATTATGTTTAGCAGAGATGTTTGTCTAAGACTTACTTTTCAGTGTCAGACTGCTTTTTTCCCCCTACTCCTTTGACCACTGCTTTTGTAGATCAGAATAGAAAAACATACAGAACAGATCTTCCTGGCAAGTCATGCATTTCCATGTCTTTATGTCTTCAGGCCGAGCAGGGTTTGCAGCAGGAGCCTGCTAAGAGACGCGCATGGGAAGACATTGTAGCATTCCTCTTTCATACAATGCTGTGTTCCTCCCTTTTGAATAAAAATGATATCTACCTAATTAAGTACACCCAAATTCCAATGATTTCTTTCTCTCAATGGAGCACATTTTACCGAAAAACAAACAAGCAAAAAATGATCTCTTACATTTTGCTGTTCTTCTAAGATGTTTTTCACCCAAGATGGAATTTTCCTGGTCCTTTATTGTCCAGTTGAAATATCAGTAAATTAGTGTCCGTTCTCCAACCTTCTAATTGCTTGGGTAGACTGAGTCGTTCTTTGTTCTCACACCATCCTCTCCATTCTTTGGTCTATGCATGTATTATTTGTTTTTGAGAAATCTATTTATTTTCATTTGAAAGGCAGATTTTATAACGAGAGAAGAAGAGACACACAGAGAGGTCATCCCTCCTCTGAGCCACTCCCCAAATGGCCAGAGAGTGGCTGAAGTCAGGAGCCAGGAGCTTCTTCCTGGTCTTCCACGAGGATGTAGCATTCCAAGGTTTTGGGCCATCCTCTGCTGCTTTCCTAGGCCTTAAACATGGAGCTGAATTGGGAGTGTAGCAGCTAGGACATAAACCGGCACTCATATGAGATTTTGGTGCCATAAGTGGAGGATTAGCTCACTGAGCCAATGCGCCAGGCTCCATGGTCTGTGCATTTATTTATCTTCCATCCACTCTGATTTTCTTTCATTTACTCATGATTTAGTGAATACTTCCAATGAATTTACTACTATGTGCTACGCAACGTTCAGTGAAGAATGGCTTGTCCACAGGGTTTGTCCCATTTCTCGTTCACATATTTTTTTTCTCTAATAGCTTCTGAGCCTAAAAGCAGAGAGAAGGTTCCTATTGTTCTTTTAGTGTTCCAAAAGGCCCATACAGAGGGATGCCTTCAATCCATGTTTGTAAAATTGTGTTATCTACCCAGTAGATGAGCCCATCTCCTTAAACTGGCATTGTGCTTTCTCTTTTAGGTTTCATAGATAGTTTTATCAGAGTGTGGATGAAGATGCAACAGCAGGAAATACAGAATGCAGCACATCAGGATTGTTGGAGTGTGTCAGCATTTCCATTACAGGAAGGCAGAGGGATTTCCTCCTAGCCCCGAGAGCAGGTGGATCACCTTGTCACAGGATGCTGTTTGTCATTCTCTCAGGACTCTGTTTTACCTATATGCCACAGACAGCTCTGCTGCTTCCCCTGCCCCCCAGAATGAGCTCATGGCTTCAGCCATCTCACATGGCAAGTAGGAAATGAAGATGCTTGGATGTGGGAAGTAGACATGGTGTAATTTTAATAGTTCCAATGTAAAAATCATGGGGCTAGCACCATGACATAGTGGGTAAGCCTCCACCTGTGATACCAGCATTCCATTATGGATGTAGGTTTGAGTCCTAGTTGCTCCACTTCCAATCCAATTCCCTGCTAACATGTCTGGGAAAGCAGCAAAAAATGGTTCAAGCACCTGAGCCCTAGCCCTGGCTGTTGCGACCTTTTGGGGAGTGAACCATCAGATGGAAGGTCTTTGTCTCATCCACTCTCTGAAAGGCACGTTTCTACTGTGCCTTTCAAATTAATAAGAATAGATTGATCTTTACAATATCATCATCATTACAACTATTTACTACTATTTATTGAGTTTTTACTAAATGTCAAGAATTTTACACAGGTTATCTTTTCCCTAAAGACTTTACTTTGAAAACATTTTAAAAACCACAAAACATTGTGAGGAAAGGCAATGAAATATTCAGCTTTATTCATTCCTGTATCTATTATGTCTTATTTCCTAGACCTAGTTTTTCACATTTTTGCCTGATGTCTCTCACACACAAAATATATGTATTTCTCTTTCAACCTGGGGCCTGATGGAGCCCTCACTTCGCGTGTTTATGATTCACATTTCTTCACTCTATTACAACGGCCCCTCGGTGCTTCTCCCCTCTGTGAAATCGATGTTTCTGAGGTGCCCTGCCAACATACCCTCTGTGTGGTTTTGCTGGATGTTTGCTCAGGAAATGGCCTCCAACTCCAACCTGGTGGCAAGGATGTCAGGTAATGTGACAGATGTGTCCTCAGGGTTCGCCACCTGTGGATGAGGTTGTGATCAGTTGTCTATGGCAGTTAACAGCCACGTTCTTGCATGGCAGAGGCGCCATCTTCCTTTGACATCAGTCGGTCATCCAGGGAGCAATACCTGGAGGGTTGTGTGAGTAGCCGCCATTGGTTTGCTCATCCAATGGATCATCCTAAACTCTTACAGTAATCCTGGGTAGTAGACAGCACCCAGATCTCCCCAGGTGGCTCCGTTAAGGAAATTGAGTCGCATGGGAAGGCAAGGCCTCACAGCTAGGGAGGAACTGAGCTGTCAGGCCAGGTCTAGCTGTCTCCCAAGCCCAGACTCTCACTCTTTACTGTATTATACCATCCAGAGGCACACTTTCTCATCTCTTTTGCTCCAGGCAAGACAAGAAAAAAGTGATACTTAGGATCACATAAGACACAATTTATTTCATCTCTCAAGTCTCCGCTTTCTTATTCCCTGAGCACTTTTTCCTCCCAAAGCCTGATGTCTCTCCTACTTAAAATGTAATGGATAATATACGCTTCTGAGCAGTAAAGCTTAGACTGAGACTTGAAACTTTTTAATAAGATTTATTTATTTTTGGACCTGGCATGGTGGCTTAGTGGCTAAATCCTTGCCTTGCAAGTGTGGGGATCCCATATGGGGTTCATGTCCCTGCTACTCCACTTCTCATTCAGCTCCCTGCTTTTGGCCTGAGAAGGCAGTAGAGGACAGCCCAGTGCCTTGGGTCCTTATACTCACGTGGGAAACCCAGAAGGAGCGCTTGGCTTCTGGCTTTGCATCTGCAGCCACTTGGGGGAACGAACCAATGGATAAAAGGTCTTTCTCTGTCTCTCCCTCTCTGTAAATCTGCCTTTCAAAAAAAATCTTTTAAAAGAAGGTTTGCTTATTTGATTCAAAGCCAGAGGGAGAAAGAAAGAGAGGAAGAGACAGAGAGGCCTTCCATCCACTGGGTCACTCTCCAAATGGCCTCAATGGCCAGGGCTGAGAAGGTCCAAAGTTAGCAGCCAGGTTTCCCTCATGGCTACTGGTGCAGGGCAATGTTTCACTGCTTTCCCAGTGCTTTCCCAGGTACATTAGCAGGAAGCTTGATTGGAAATGGAGCAGCTGGGACATGAACTGGTGCCCAGACTGGATGCCAGCATTGTAGGTATTGTCTTTATCCTCTGCGCCACAGCGCCGGCTCCAGCTTTTTAAGCTCTTGCATGTTTTTGACCTGTGGGAGCTTGGCCTTGAGGCTGCAGGAGTTCCCAACATGGAGAGTCAACTGAATTATCCTTCCCTGAGGCACGGAGGGCCGAGAACCAGATTGACACGTTCATCACCTACTCTCGGCACACAGGAAAGGGAAGGGCACCTTGCATCCATGTGACCCTTGCGGCGTGCTGGGCAAGGACAGGCCTGCAGAGCAAAGGGGAAGGAGCTGAGGTAATCCAGTAGTGGGCCAGCTGGGGCTTGCCCCTGTGTGTTGTTCATGTGTGTATGTGTGTGTGTGTGTAGGGGGCAGGCACTGGTGGGGGGACCCAGAAACTCTTCTTTTCATAGACTGTGGGGTGAAGGGTGAGGGGGACTAGTGAGCTGGAGCTGCAACTGCTGTGTTCAGTTCAAGGGTTTAGAGGACAAAGGTAGTCTTCTCCAAGGCTGTCCAGTGTCCAGAGCTTGAGCGTATGGGCATGGGTGGGGGATGGGTGGGCGGGGCAGGACCCAGGGTAGACGATGCTGAGAAGCCAGAGCTGGCTTCTGGAGGTCACTGATTGCAGCTGGCTGGCTGCAAGAGGCCAATGACTTTCCTGCTCACTGTTTGGTACAAGACATAAAGGACACTTCGTTCTGGGATTAAACTAAGCCCTCCTCTGGCACTGTACGCCTCAAGCTGGGAGAAAGGAGAACGCTGGGCTGATGAGAACAAAGCACAGGCAGTCGAAAGTTCTGGCTGCTTTTTTCTGTTCCTGTTGCTGACCCAGGACACAGCTGAGGCTTAGCTCAGCTTGGAAGCATCTGCTTAGCTCCCAGGGAGCTAGCTGCTGGGATGGCTCTGGGTAGCATGGGGCTTGAAGCTGTACTGGCTCTTCTTGGGGAGCCCTCTTCCATAAAGCAGTGACAAGTTGAATGACACCTGACTGTGCCAGACTGTTGGTGGCTTACCTGGTTTACCCTTATTGCCGCACAAACAGCTAAGTATTATTAATCCTGTTTTATGGGGGAAGAAAGAAACAGAAGCTTAGAGGAGGATGTCTTTAGCTCACAGTCACACAGCTGATAGATCCTGGAACCAGAGCTGAATCAGACACTGTGGTTTCTGAGTCCATACGAAGCAAAACTGCTTCTTAGTCACTGGAACAGATGACTTGGACAGGCATCCCAGTGCACCTGTTACCGAGTGCAATGATCCTGTTTATTCCTTTTGAGGTCCTTTAGATTACAAATTCTATAAAGGGAAAGGAACAGGTCTTTGTGGAGTCCAGCACTGGCCTTGGCACAATGGATGCTTCACACGTTTTTGAGGACTAATGAAGGCCTATGGCCCACACTACATAGCCTGTGTGATGTTCTGACAGTTACACCAGCAGGCAAAGCCAACACAAGTGGATCATTCCCCAGGGTTGCCTTCACACTTAAGGCAGCTTTCTGGCCAATGAGGAGTGGGCTTTGGGCAGATTTGTTAGAGCTGTTCTTGTCCCCGCTTACTTGCTTGCATCTCCTATAGCATATGCTCATTAATTTCTTCATCAGCTCCTTCATGAGCATCTATTATAACAGAGGCAGATGCTGGTCCAGGCAGAGCAGTTATCAAGGCAGATAAAAATGCCTTCTGGGAAGGGCTGGCGCAGAGGCAAATGGTGCCAGTTTGAGTCTTGGCTGTTCCACTTCTAATCCAGCTCCCTGCCAGTCTACCTGGAAAAGCAAAGGAAGATGGCCCAAGTCCTTGGGCCTCTGCACCCATGTGGGAGACCTGGATGAAACTCCTGGCTCTTGGTTTCTGATTACTTCTCTGGATGCTGCAGCCATTTAGGGAATGGACCAGCAGACGGGAGATCTTCTGTCTCTCCATCTCTCTGTGTAAATCTGTCTTGCAAATAAAAATTTAAAAAAATTTAAAATGCTCTTTGACATGTAATTTGCATTCCATTGGAGAATAAACAACAAATGGTAAGTAGATAAAATGCAGCTTGCATGATGGAATCAGAATATTGGGTGAGGGGCAGATATTCAGTGTCAGGAAGCTGGGTGGCCATAAGTTTGACTCCAGAGACTCAGCACAAGAGTGGAGTAAAGTAGGGGAGCAAGCCCTGTCCATTCCCAAAGAGGAGCTCCCCAAAACAACTGGAGCAGCAGGAGCAAACACCAAGGCACAAAACCATGATGGAAGGTCATTGATGTGAGAGTGCAGCGAGGGGAGGACAGAATGGCAGGCAGTATACAGAAGGCTTTGTTGATGTCCTTATCTTCTCCACCAAGTGAAGCAGGAAGCCATGGGAGAGTTTTGGCTGAGGAAGGGAAAAACCTGACTTTCTGGATTACTCTGTAACATGACCATCCGCGCATCTGTCTCTTGCCCTCCTGACCACGAGGCACTCATGGCGACCCTGGGCTGTTAGCTTAGTGAGGGTGTGACTGACACAAGCCAAAGAGGGCTGCAGGTGGCGCCCAGAAGAATAAACAGTGCACACTGGAAGGAAGAAGAACCAGGAGCAAGCGCTTTTATATACAGGCCTGGGAGAATGCAAAGCAGTGAGAGACCGTAAGAGAGCAGGAGTGGAAAAGAAAAGGTGTGTTAGGCTGAGCTGAGAACAGGAGTGAAAGTTTAGAGGCAGGAAAATACAGGACAAATCAAGAAAACACCCAAGGTTTGTGGTGAGCAGGTTGAGAGGAGGCCGGAGGTGTAGTTTGGGGCCAGCTCAGGTAATGCTTTACATGCTATGTTGAGAAGCTGGGTTTTGTATTGCTGGCGGTGGGGAGCCATTGCAGGGTTTCATAGGCATGGAGCTGTTTCAGAGGGCAGGATGCAGCCCATTAGGTTTTGGCTGTTAGCTCAGTCCCGGCTTGCATCCAAGGGAGTGCCAAGAAACAGCTGCATACGGGCAGGTGGTATATCCTGCTGCGGTCACAGCGCAGTACCATGCGCAGTGTCAGCACCGGGTATAAACAGACTGCTGTGTGCAAAAGCAAAGAGCCCATCTAAATACTGTGCAGTAGGCTTTGGGGACTCCCTTTTGTGTAGCCCACCCGCCCCTTTGACACGGACAAGGAAATATCTAGAAGTTTCCTCAAGTGCATTCTAATGGGCACAGATATTCAACCAGAGAGTGGCTTCGATTTTTTTTTTTTTAAATCTGTCTTATCCAACCCACACAGCCTGTAAGTGCTACCAGTCAGTTCTGAAGCTCCTGGGTTTCTTGCGATCCCAGCAGGCAGGGAAAAGGCAAAGGAAGGTACATGGCAGGTCTGGCTTTGAATCGGTCTGGCTGCTAAGTGTAGGGCACAGGTGCTTGTGAGGAGTGGGAACTGAGCAGGGGAGCAACAATGACCTCCACAGGGACCTTTGGAAATAAACATGAATGTCTAGGTCCCATTGAGAGTTCCTTAGAAGGAATGGCTTTGTTTCTAAGGCTCCTACCTTCCTGCCACAGCTGCGCCACTGAGGCAGTACTACATTGGGTCCTTATCCTCCCATCTAGCCTCAGTGATCCTCAAGGGCTAGGAGATGTCCCCTCGCTCTGCTTCCCTTGCATTATGATGGGGCAGGGTGGAGGCCGCTTCCCAGTGGGTTTGCAGTCTGGGGCTGTGGTCCCCAAAATGTCCTGCACAGGAGCCTGAGGTTCCAGGTACCCTCAGAACACAGAGGTTGATGAACACCTCTTTTAATTAGCAGGTGGCTTTCAGGACTGGGTGTGGTGGGCTGGAGAAGCCCCCAGGATCAAACTTTTAGGGTATCTGAGTCATGTGGGAAATGGAAGAAGACACTTGTGCCAAGAGTTGCCTGCTTCTTGTAGCTGCCTTTAGAGAAGGGAGCTGGTATTCCTCTGTGGAGAGGTAATTCACCTGTGACTGGCAGAAGGCAGCTGGACCCCCAGGGGTCCAAGCCTCCCATCCCCAGGATGAGTCGGCCTGCACCTGAGCTGAAACCTTTGGATGATTCAGAGTCTCGCTCAGGTCGGAGTTGGTGACGGCACAGAGCATCATCTTCCTATTCTCTCAGGAGTTCTAACCATGCTAGCGTGCTCTGCAGGCAATCCATCCGCTCTGGAGATGGGCTTAGCTGGCCCTTCCTCCTTGGCTCTTTCCTGTAGACTGAAACTACAGGTGCTTGTAGGGGGAAGGGTGGATGGGCAGGTCTGATTAAGTGTGACTGCACTGGGCTTGGACAGAAGGTATGTTGTTTGGTTCCTTCTCTTCTGTAGGGATAAAAGAGTAACAGCTTTAATACAGCTCTCTGAGTCTATTAAAGGCTTCAAAAATATTGCGAACGTTTGACCCAAGAATCCAACAACAGCAGCAACAAAAGAATTTAGACGGTTGCCATTATTTACGATAAGAATGTTTATCTCAGTAATATTTTTATTAGTGATTTAAAAATTGCAAGTTTCAGAATACCTGATGACATATTTACAGTTTTTTTGAATGTAAAAACTTGTGAAATATTTTGTGTAGAAAATTACAGCTGTTGTTACAGACATCCAAATGCTTTTCAGACAAAGTGAACAAATGTCCACATCTTGCCTTGTTTGTTCAAAGGGCTGTCATTGTGGTATAGTGAGTCAAGCTGCCGCCTGCCGTGCAGGCATTGCACATAAGAGCCGGTTTGAGTCCTGGCTGTTCCATTTCCCATCTGGCTCTTTGCTAATAGACTTTAGAAAGAACAGAAGACAGCTCCAGTGCTTGGGTTCCTGCGACCCCTCAGGGAGACACAGATGGAGTTTCAGGCTTTTGACTTCAGCTTGGCCTAGCTCTGATTGTCAGGGCCGTTTGGGATGTGAATCAGAGGAGGGAAGCTCTCTCTCTCTCTCTCTCTCTCTCTCTCTCTCTCTTGCTTAGGTTCAGCCTCTATTCTCTTCCCGTTTTTCACTGCTTCAGAAATAACCATTTCCCCGAAGCTGCTATGCATTTTTCTTGCTCAGAAGTTCAACATTTATGACAGATATGAATGTGTCAACCTTAAAAGACACAGCATTTTTAAGAATTTACAAGAGTTTTAGACTTCTGCAATGTGTTACCTTTCACGCTATTGCAGTTTTCAGGATGTACCCATTTGGTGAGTACGGATGCATTTTCATTGTTCTACGTATATTGTAATGGCACATACATATGTTTAATCAGCTGTTAACTTTGAATTATAATAACTTGGTGAGTTTTTCTTTAAGTGAACTCACTCCCCCGAGTCCAGAAACAGAAATTCAGGTGATTACTTACAGCTCAGAAGTGATCACTCGTGCCCACTTACAACCATGCCTTCCTGGGAGGAAAGCGGCCCCTGTCATGATTTGCTTGGTTTTGAATTATGTGATAGTCTCTACTTCCCAGGAAGCACACTTGTAGTTTGGATCAGTTCTTCTCTTTCCTTACTGATATTTGAGTTTGATATTATAGAGGAAATTCTATTGTATTCTCTCACATGAGTATAGAATTTTTTAATGAATTTATTTGTCTATTAGATGTATGTATTTTTACTGGAAAGGCAGACTTTCAGAGAGAAGGAGAGATAGAAAGATCCTCCCTTCACTGGTTTACTCTCCAACAGCCAGAGACAGGCTGATCCGAAGTCAGGAACCCAGATCCTCTTCCAGGTCTCCCATGCAGGTTGCAGGGTCCCAAGGCATCCTTGACTGCTTTCCCAGGTCACAACCAGGGAGCTGGATGGGAAGCGGAGCAGCCAGGATATGAACTGGTGCCCACATGGGATCCTGGAGCATTCAAGGAGAAGATTTAGCCACTAGGTTATTGTGCCAGGCTCAACAGATTTATTTATTAAAAGTTAGAGTTACACAGAGAGGAAGAGAGAAAGAAGAAAGAGAGAGAGAGAGAGAGAGAGAGAGAGAGAGAGAGAGAGCTCGCTCTTCTATCTGGTGGATTACTCCACAGATGGCTGCAAAGACCAGGCTTGTAAGACTGAATCCAGGAGCCAGTTTCCCAACTGTATTCTCCTTTTATGCTCTTTTGCATAGTTTCCATTTAAAAATGATCTCATTTTTATATTTCCCCACTGGGTCATTTTTAAGTTCATTACTTCAGCCTTTTGTGTCTAAAAAAACTTGCTGAGTTCTTGATGTCAGATGCTGGGTTCAATGATTTTAGATATTATATATTTTTTGGATCTAGAATTCATGTATTAATGTATATTTAAACATATAAATTTCTGTTCTTAATTGAACTTCATTATCTTTTCATTTATTTTCACCATTTTTTCTTCATATTAAATATAAGTTCAGGTCTGATTCTTTCATTTGTTACTAAGTGGGTTTTGGTCTTATAGTTCCATGCTTCTGGCAAGCCTTGTAATTTTTGGTTGAATTCTGGACATCATGGGTGCAGTTTTAGAGACTCTAGAAGATGTTGTTGATGTTCAGAGAGGTTCATCTTGTCCATGATTGACTGGGAGCTGGACACCTTAGTCAATATTGGCATGAAGCTGAACTGCGGTTGTGTTGTTGTTAGGCAGAGCGCTCCCTACAGCTGCTGAGCTTCTGATCCTAGGGTCACAGACAGCTAAGATTTCCACATGAGTCTCTGGAGTACTCATTGGGTCAATTTTCCCTGGCTGCTGCCAAATTCTAATCTTTGTCTTGTTAGCATTGCAAAACCAGGTAAATCGCCCTGAAATTTTAGCCTCCCACCCTGTGGGATTACAGGATTTGGCCAATATATTGAGGCATAGTCCAACTCTGTTTTCAAAATTCCTGAAGTATCTGCTTTAAAAATTATTCATTTGTTTTCACTTTATTTGAAAGGCAGAGAGAGAAGAAGGAGGAGGAGGAGAGATACAAATAAAGAGATCTTTCATTTGCTGGTTCACTCCACAAACACCCGCGACAGCCAGGGCTGGGCCAGACACTCATTGGAACTTTGCACGGGAGTGGCAGGGACCACAGTACCTGAGCCATCACCTGCTCTTTACCTAGGATGTGCATTTGCTAGATGTTAGATCAGAAGCAGAGCTGGGACTTGAGACAGGTACTCCAAAGTGGGAGGCAAGTGTCCCAGGGAGGGTCTTAACCACTGTACCACATACCCACCCCTTGATGTGTCTCCTTCCCAGAACCCCACTGCTCACCTGAGCGTTTTTTTTTTTTTTCTTCTCAGCATTCCTCCCCTCCAGTCTCTGAGGGGAGGAATGTGGCCCCTTCCTGAAAATGTGGCCCCTTCCTGAAACAAACCCTGGGCTCATCTTTCTCAAGTTTCTTCCTTTTTCAGATCACAACACCGCAAAAGTCACTGTCTTGATTATCTTTCAGTCGCTGTGAAACAGGTTTTCTTCTTCATTGTTAAGTTTTCCTGAATCTTAGAGAAAGGGTTGGTCCAAATTAGCTACTGAATCCTGAAGGGGGAATTCCCAATAACAGCAGGCCATGGATAAAGAGTTCATGAACAATGTGTATTTGCTTTTAAGGCCAGTTTCAAATCTGTGCGTATACTTGTTTATTTATATTTCTTTAATGGAAAAGCAGGTTTTAAAACAGTACTTGCTGAATGAAATTAAGTAGGTTAAAATTAGAGACAGGACAATATGCGTGCATATGAATTCATATTGTATGCTGTGTACATGTATCTTATGTATGTGGTATATGTGCATATGTATTTGTATAGGCACAGGTATAGCAAGACGAGAAGGATATTAGTTATCTTTGGTTATCTAGTTGTTAATGGTGATTCTCTGACTGCTTGGATGGTCAGGATTGTCTTGCCATTCCTGAGCTTTCTGTACTCACCAGACTTTCTATACTAATGGAGTTGCTTCCATGTAAAGTTCTATATTTGAAATGGATAACTGCCAAAATATAGCAAGCAGAAGAAAGGAGAAAGTTGAAAAAATAAAGAAGGTGATTCCCCAGGAACTGAAGAATAAGATTTCCCATGAGCCCCCTTGTTATGGTTTCACCAACTCCCAAACATGTTCGGGTCCCAAAGTCTGATATTAATGCTTGGTGGATTCTCCCTGGATGGAATAGCACTGAGGCCTGATCCAGTGGCAGCATGTGAAGGGGAAGGTTTGGGGAAGTGACTGGGTTGCGCTAGGTTGCTAGGGTGGAGCCTGTGGTCCAGTCCTCCTGGCTCTATTAGGAGAGACCAGGGTGAGGGGTGGGAGTTAGGAGTCGGGGGAGAAGAGTGTGCTGGCTATGTCCCTCTGTGGGGCTAACTATGCGATGCTTCCTCTGGACAAATTCTCCTGTCTGTCCTCCTCATCACATGCCACAGTACTGGGGCCACCTGACATCAGACTGTGGACGTGAGAAGTGTAAGCTAAAGCAGACCCTTCTCCTTCCCAAGATGGTGCTTTAGTTAAAGTGACACAAAGCTGACTAATATATCCGCAGAACAGCGGAGGAAGTAAGAGGGAGCGGGGCTCAAAGTACTTAGCGCGTCTTATTCCAATCCCTTATTGTTACTGTCCAAATAAAGACAAAAACACACAGGTTTATGTAGCAATGTGCCTTGGCATCTGGTGAGTGACAGTGCTGGGTCAGGAGCTGGGTAGGGGTCTCCTGATTTCCAAGTCAGTGCTCTTTACAGAGGAGGCTGTTAACATGGGCTCTCAGAGTCATAGGGGGATCCCCTGTAAGATTGGGTCCACTAGCTCGATGTCAGATGGTCTCTGGACCATCTCAGACAGAGCAACCGATGGCCACTGCAGCTGGTGGGAGGTCCTGCCCTCTCTTCTCCTGGCTTTATTTGCATTTTATTGCTGAACGTTCAACTTCGATGAGAACTGCTGCTATCTTAGTTATGCTCTGGTCTGCCTCCCCTCCCCTTGCCTCCACCTGCTTCTCTAACCTCTTCTGTAGTTTTTCAGATGCTCCCAACCCTTTTGTGGTCATCTCATGCTGCATTGTGGACTCACGCCCTCCAAACATGCTTCTGTGTTTGCTCACCTCAAAGGTATCACTTGGTCTCTGCTTCTCCTACCTGAAGTCTATGTCTGCCTCAGGATTTAATGTGACTCCTCTACTTACTCAGCTGCTGGAGCAGAAAAGATTCTCCCAGATTTTTTGTACGTTCCTCAGCTGGTGTCTGGAAGGTAGGGATCAATGCCAATACTTCTGTCTCCATGATGTGTCTGCTGGCACAAAAAGCAATGTCTTGTGGGAAATGAGCACTGAGGAAGTCCTCAGTGGCCTGTTGGGAAGGAACACATTTGTGAAAGGCTGAGGTACATCTTGAAATACCTGCTAGAGAATTCTGATGCACAGCCAGGAGAGGGGCAAGGGGCTCAGGGCTCATTGGAAGACCCCAGTGAAGGTTTCCTGCTGGCTGGGTTTCTTTATTTTCATTCTGCTATCAAGCTCAGATGAGATGCTGAAACAAGAAAAGAGATGCTGGGGAAGGGAAAGATACACATTGCCCGTGAAGAGGAGGCCCGTCTGAGATCAGAGCCTAACTGGGAAAGAGACTGGGTCCCCATGGCTATAAAGCACACTTTCCCAGTTGTGTGGTAGGCTAACCTCACTGACCAAGACTGAAATAGGAGTTTGGGCAGAGAACAAACAGGGTGTGAGAATGTGGGTGGTCAATAATAATGGTGAACCCACGTGCTTGGGATTTTGGGAGCTAGGGGTTCTTGTAGCTCTGTACAAGAGAGAGCCTTATCCAGGGAACCATGACATTGATTGGAAGCCACAGTTTCTCAGATTTTTTGATGGCCTCCATTAGGTACTGGAGCAGAGGCGTGTAACAGAGTGGAAAGATCCAAGATACTTTGGTACGGGAGACTGGAGCTCACCAATCTTGGGGTGTCTTCTGTGTAGCACTGGCATTTCTTGGGGAAAAGGAACTTGAAATACACCATGTCAGACTTAGCTGATTTGATGATGTAATGCCAGACAGGAGGTGGAAGAGAGGGAATCTAATTTTTGCCTGGGTTGGGGCCATTTGGGCTGATTCTGAGGCTAAGCTTCCCCGAAGCGCTTGTCATTCTACACACAGGGATCCAAGGCATGACTTGGGTGTGCAGGAGAACAGGCCACCTCTTGAATAAGGGCCCCCATGGGCTTTGGAAGTAGATTGTAAAGGGCAGGGATGTAAATATGTGGGAGGGGGATGGGGGAAAGAAGTGAGGGCAAATCTTTCCCTTACCATTGAGGCAGTACAGTACACTTTGAAAGCGGTGGATGATGAGACCCCACTTACAATATGACCTGTTCTCAAGGAACCACAGTTTCTGGAATTGCACCATCAGGAATTTATTTCATTTTGCCACTCCTCCTCAACTGGAGGCAGGCTTAGAGAATGACTGTCCAAAATGAAGGGGCTTACACCAGCACCTAGAAGAGAGGTGGGAATGAGAGACCAAAATCCCTTACACTTGATTTAACTTTGCCTTTAGGGTACCCTTGAGTCTACATTATTTCCACAGAAATAGTATTTTTGACACTGCCTTGTAATGTCAAGCTCTGGCTCTGTTGCCTACTAGCTGGGGGATTTTTGGGGACTAGCTTTTCAAAAACTCCTTTGGACTTGTATTTTTCCATCTGTAATGTGAAAAAAAAATCTTTTAATCTACTCGTAGTGTTGTTGTTGTGCGCCTTCCATGAGTTCGTGCATGTAAAAACATTGAGCATGGTTCCTGGCACGTTGTAAGTGCACAATAAACATTTCCTGTCATCCTTGCTAGCGTTCGGGAGGGTAGCACCTGCCGCTGTGAAAGCTTTGCCTAAGCCCCAGCCAAGTTGCAGGAGCCCGCAGCCGAGGCTGCGAGAGGCAGTGAGTGTTCCTGAGTGCTCCGTTTCTCAGCTGCGAACACTTTGAAAGGTTCTTCAGTCCTTTCTTTAGCAAACTTCATGCTTCTTCTAAACCCTGTGTTGAAGAACGTGGGATTGTGAGATGTTTCAGAGGCAATTTTTTTTTAAGGTAGTGGTATGAACTGAGTGTGGCCAAAGCAAATGTCTTTGATTGGAGCCGTGTAAATCTTGCTTGTAGTCATTCCTGGATGTATGTGCTTCCGGTCAGAGCATGGGTGGAGCCTCCAGGCAAGTCCAGTCCCAGTGTTGAAGGCGTTGGTGTTCTAACCCTTTTGAGATTGGCTCAAAAAGATGTTGAACTTGGCAATGTGCTGTAGCCTCTCCGAGTCCTGCAGCCCTGGGGTAGTGAGAGGCAAGTATTTTGATCAACAATTTTGTCTCTATCTCCTTTGCCCCTCGGCTGGTCCTAGTCTCCCCTCCCTTTGCCTGTGCTCTTCCCACCCCAGATGCTCTGTCTGGACAGTGGCTTGGCTGGAGTGGACCTGGTCAGAGGGTGTCTCTGGTGGCTTTTGTCTCCTCTGGAGAAGGGGTGGGTGGGGCGGGCCTGGTTGCTGGAAAGAGGGAGAGACTGAAGCTGCGCTTGGGAGAAACAGGTGTTGCAAGAATGGTGAAGTGGCATGGGAGACGGAGGATTTAAATGTTAAGGGGTGGGTAGTAAATGTACCAAGATATTTTGAGGGCTAAATTTGTTCTGGAAGTTAAATGCATAGGATGTGATGAATCAGAAGAACAAGAGCCACTTCAGATTTTTAAAGCCGTGGAGCTGCCCAGGCAATACACAGGCATGCTGCACAGGGTTTCTTATTAGCAGTCAGCGTTTACACAGCACGTCACCCCCTCCAGTGTGCATTCATCCACCCACCAGGGCAGGTGGGTGACAATCCAAGAACTGAGACACTCACAAGGCCAGTGTGCTCCAGTGCTCACAGATGTGCCCCCAATTGCCCATCTCCTGGCCTCACCTTGCCACCTGCCTGGCTTACCTCACTTACCTTTTGGGACCCAGCAGGTGTTGAGGGCAAGAGGAAGGGGGATGCTGGAGCTGACTGGCCACAACCATCTCCAGATCTCCATTCCCATTGGTGGAGCAAAAAGCTGTTGTTTGACCTTTTAGATGCCCGGTCATCTTCTGCAGTCCCTTAGCCGCTTTCTTTGATTTGTTCTACCAGTATTGGCTCACACGTGAGTGATGTCACCCACCCCTATGTTGCCCAAGCAATGTATCTTTTCCTCTTTACCCATTCCACACTTGCCTTTTGCTGAATCAATCATCAAGAATTTTTCTTTAAAAGATTTCTGTATTCACATGACAGAGTAACTCCTACAGAGAAAGTGTTCTTTCCAAACACCTGCCAAAACTAGGACTGGGTCCCATTGAAACGAGGAATCTAAAACTCCATCTGGGAGCTTTCCTTTTGTCCCCCCACAAAAGTGGCAGTGGACACAGGGACTTGGGCCATCAACTGCTGCCTCACAGGCATACTAGTGGGGAAGCTGGATTAAAATGGAAGGTGGGATTTGATCCCAAACACTCCAATAAGGGATGTGGGTGCCCAAGAGACAGCTGAACCCACTGTGCCAGTGTTAATCCAAATCATCAATACTCTTAATTCCATCTGTTTGCTATTTGACTGCTTCTCTCTATCCACTCACAAGGAGCCTTTGTCTGCTGTGGCTGCTTCTAATACTGTCGAATACCTCCTAGACGTTCTCGCACCTAACATTTGATTAGGTCGTTACCCACCTTCATCAAAACTCTTCCCGGGTTCTCAGCAGCCACCCCAAGACTCCCTTCCAACCCCCCTGATTTTCCCTTACTCTGCTTTTATAGCATCTTTAGGAGATTTTTGACAATGGGGTGGGAAGGAGCCAGAGAAAGATCACAGGAGAGGTAGGGGTGGTGGAGGGTTGGGAAGAGTTACTAATTGAACAAATCCCCTCAACACATGCAGATTTTTAAAACCCAAAGTCTAAGGCTAAAGGTTAACGGGTTACCTGCGGACACTTAAAAGTGCCTTAGTGAGACGTTGTGGTGACCCCTCTGGAAGGTAACCTGTTAGTTGCGTAGACTGTGGGGACCTCTTCTTGGTTGGCTCCCTGGCTCGCCATCATCAGGGGGTGACTTCTTTTTGCCTGCTCTGACACTGCCAGCACTCACCTGATGCCAGACTATTGGGCTGCCTGGTTACCATCTGGAGGAAACCTCTCCTAAGTTGTTCTTTCTGGGGATGTCAGTTAAAGTTATGAAAAGTGAGAGAGAGAGAGACTCGGAGCTTGGAATTTGGTTGTCCAAGACCCCTTTGCCTTCCTATGGGATAATCTCAACCTCAGGAGTGTTGTTATCAGGCTCAGATGTGGGTAGTATCTATCAAAGCAAGACTCAAAACTCAGAACTCTGTTGGGCTGGCACAGCAACACAGCACACCAATCCTCTGCTCGGTGATGCCAGCATCTCATATGGATGCCAGCTCTACTCTTGGCGACTCCACTTCCTGAATCAGCTCTCTGCTTATGTCCTGGGAAAGCAACCGAGGACGGCCCACATCTTCAGGCCCCTGCACCCATGTGTCTCACCCATGACAGGTGCAGATGTTTCTGCTTGTATATTTTGGCTGCCCCATACACCATACTCCTTCCTGCCTGGGTCATCCTCCACTGCATGAACCTCCCCGGGGAGGGTCCTGTCTTCTCCTTGGAGCCCACAAAGGCCAGATGCTGTGCCTAAGCCCCCTGACAGGGATGTAGACATGGCCAAGAATTGGTCCAGGAGAGGCAGAGGGACAGCAGGGTCAGTGGCAGGTCATCGTGGTGCCCAGGTCAGCATCATGAACTTAGCTTCTTCCTTCCCTGCATTCTAGTTGATTCTAGGAACTAGCTTGTTTCCACCCAATACAGTTCCTTCTTGGGCAGTTTCCATGGATAAAAGCGGGGAGTCTTGGCTCTGGGACTCACCTGTGCCTGTGGGGTGGCCAGGTTGGAGCCTGATGGGTCCTCTTTAGTGCAGGGGGAGTGCGGGGGTCTACCCCTCACGCTGTTTAGAGAAGCTGAAATGATCCTGGTCCAGACAACCGTGTCAGAAGTCACATCCATGTCAGACATCCATCACGAGGCTGAGCTCTTGGGACTTTGCTTTGTAATGGGCAAGGGAAATGGAAGAGGCTCGCCCAGTCTTGCCAACAGAGCCCTCCCGCTCCTGCTCCTCCTCCTTCTCCTCTAGGTATTAAATTTAGCTGAAATGCGTAAGCATGCAGCGCAAATGGGGACAGGCACATGTCAGTTTTGATGGGTTGTCGGCATCCGGGAGTGCACATTTCAGAGCCGGTGTGGGTAGCCTCTCGGGTCACCTTTGTCTGGGGAGAAGGGCACAGGGGACAGGAGGACTCTCCTCCAAAATCAGGGTGCTGGCTTCCTCCATGGGTCGAAGCTGTTGAAGCTCCCTGCTGAGGTTTGGCCTTGGCTTAGGACAGCTGGGCCAGATGAGCCTGAGGTCCATCTCGTGTCCAGCAGGAGCTGGCTTATAGCTGCTGTTTAGACCCTTGTTGCTCAGAATGCAGGCGCCAGGGCCGGCGGGAGGCCGGACTCCTGCCAGTCTTCTCACTGCTCCAGCCTGGGTATTCTCATTTTCCTTGCTGTTCACCTGCGCTTCTGAGGCTGGAGAAGGCATGTAGGCACCAGGGCCTGAAATGGGCCCCCTGGGGTCAGAAAGGACCTGCCATCCCACCCTGACCCCTGGTGCCCATTCCCTCTTAACGGTTCCCTCTGGGGAAGAGATAACTTTGGTATTTAATTCTAACATACAGAAAAAAAAAATCTCTGTTTTGTAAGAGTGAGTTTTCAGGCTGACTTAAGTGAAAGTAGAGCCATTAACCGCAAAAGAACCAAGGGTAATTGCCAGGGGCAAGACGGAGCCTGAGGCTGCGGGCAGTTCGCTCCATCTCAATCCGCTTCTGCAGGGGAAAGTGGTCACCAGCTGGCCAGGCTTTCCCCACTTTCAGAGGGTAGCTGTGGGGAGGGGGCCCGTTCTGGGAGGCAGCAGGTATAGGGTGCAGCTGTGGGGAGGGCCGTGGCTCTGATTGGGGAGCAGCCCGGCAACCAGCAACCACTTCAGCTCACCTGGAAAGCTCCATGGTCCTCCCTCCCAACCCCCAGGCATGTTTCTAAGTAGCTTTTGTTTTGCAAACCTGTGTTTCCCACAAGCCTCTGGGGATGTGAGGCCTGGGCTGCGGTTCTTGGCTTCCTGCTAAGCCACTCTGCTTTATACACCACAGGACTCTGGACCCAGGTAAAATTGCCTTCTTGAAGGTCATAGCTTCTCTGGGAGTGAGGCTGGGGCTGAGGCTGGGGGAGGAGCTACCTTGAGATTAACCAGCTACCAGTGGTCATCTGGGATGAAACTGATCAGGAGCGCTGGACCCAGGTCAGGCCCGGCAAGAGCAAAGCAGAGGGGGAGGTCAACATTATTGTTAAAGAGAGAGAGAGAGAGAGAGAGAGAGAGAGAGAGAGAGAGAGAGAGAGAGAGAGAGAAAAGATACGACAAGAACAAAAGAAAAAAATATTCTAGATAAGATTTAGAAAAAAAATTCCAATGTAACCAAGCAAGTTTATTGGATTGTACACAGAATATTATTGAATGTTAAAGTAGTTAACATGGAAGTTCATGTTTCCTTCCGAGCCAAATGCTAAACAATGTGAAGTCCGTTGTTGGTGCCAGATGGACAGCGGCTGGGGTCAGCATGAGGCTAAGCAGGAGTGGGTGGATGGGAGGTTGAGGAAGGGTACAGGAGGAAGTGGAAGCTGTGGCTACATTTGCCTGAATATCTGGAGGTTCAACTTCAGGTGCATCCTCCAGGCGCTAGTGTTCGGCACAGCAGGTTGAGCCTTTGCCTGCGATACCAGCGTCTGATATTGGAGCACCAGTTCAAGTCCTGGCTGTTCAACTTTCTATCCAGCTCCCTGCTAATATGTCCGGGAAAGCAACAGAAGAGGACCCAAATGTGGCCCTTGCCACCCACATAAAACACATAGGTTCAGCTTGGCCCAGTTTAGGTCACTATAGTCATTTGGGGGAATGAACCAGTGGATTGAAGCTCTCTCTGCCTCTCTTTCTCTTCCTCCTCCTCCTCCTTTTTTTTTTTTTTTGCCATCACTCTATCTTTAAAATAAAATTTTAGGAAAGACATCATCCTCCCAACTCTACTTAAGTCCCTATGGCCTTGGAGCAGGTTAAACGAAAGCTAAAGGAAGAGACTTGTAAACCCTCCAATTCCTTACTGAGCCGCTGGAGTCATGGGTTTGTGGGAGGACACCCTTGTTTGGGCCATTCGGTCCCTCCTTTGGGGTCCTTGCACCCTGTTGGCCACTGTCCCAGTCAAGGAACAGCAAAAGGAGGTAGACCAGATGCACCAGCAGACACCCAAGGAGAGGAAGAGGAACTTTCTAGATAAGTTACATTTTCCCTTTATTGTCACTTAAGGAAGAAAAGCAGCAGAGCCCACCGGGACACAGCCAGAGAGCAGCAAGGTTAGCAAGAAGATAGAGGTGAAGTGAGGGGGGTGGGGTGGCTCGAGTGCAGGGAGGAGGGACAGCTGGGACAGCTGGTTGTTAAACTCTCCCACATTGTTCTTTCCTCTTGTGTCCCCAGTCTGAGGGAAGAAGCAGTTGGGAAGGAAGAGATTTGGTCTGGAAGGGACAGAGGCTCCTGGTGGCTGGGGAAGGCTGCTGGGGGCTCTTTGTCCTCAGGGAAGGTGATCTTTTCATAGTGACTGGTCCAGCATTTTTCTCCTGTCCCTGCATGCCTGTCACTTGCCCAAGTGCCAGAGAGTCTTAGGGAAACACTAACTTCAGGCAATCCAAAGAGACTCAGCTGTAGAGGGAAAGACGCCACAGACGAACAAAATACACTGGCTGTGGCTGAGAGAACTCACCTAGCAAGCAGGAGTTTGACATACACACATTAGTCTTCCAGGGAAGTGGAAAGGATGCTGTCCACTTGAAGCAGAAGCAGGTGGCTGTGAAGAAACACACACACACACACACACCCTGGGTTGCAGAATGGTAACGTTGATATCAAGCCCACCCCTGCCATGGTCGGACTGGGTAGAAGAATGAATGCCTCTACAAGAACAAGTCCGTGAACCTGAAGGGAGATGTGTGTGTGTGTGTATGTGTGTGTGTGTGTGTGTGTGTGTGTAAAGGAAAAGCTTAAAAAGAGATGGGGGGGTAGTAGAAAAATTGCAGAGAGAATTGTACGGTCTCTAGACAAGAAAAAGCAGAAGGCTATATAAATGTGTGTGTGTGTGTAGAGAGAGAGAGAATTTACAAGAACAAAAGATAAATTTAAGACATCAAATTGGCTTCAAATTGTCTAGACACCACCACAGCAAGATTTGAAAGAATATAAAAACTTGCAAAGCCCCAAAGCAAACAATCCATAAAAGAACAAGAACTGAATGGACATCTGTCTTCCTTAGAGGGATGAAAGTTTCAAGAAGAAAACAGAACATTTTCAAAACGTGAGAAGGAGGTTGGGGTATAGCTGTCTAGCTGTGGTTAACCATCAGGTGGCAGCCCTGTAGGGTGCTAACGCGGGGTGTGTGGGCAGGGTCTCTATGCACGGGACACAACACCACAATGAACCCGGGGAGATATTGCACAAGCGTCGTCTTACCTGTAAAAACAACACCCTTTTAAATATAGGAACCCGCGGATGCAGGAATGTCCAAAAATAGTGACGAAGTGTAATGAAAGTGCCACACGGTTGACCTGGAGGGACACAGTGCCGACTCCCTGGAGAAGCGCATGGCTGTAAAAGATCGCTTTCCTTTCCCTCAACCAAGACAGAGAGCAAATGAGCAAGCCCCAAGGAGCTCAGGAGACAAGAGCATTTGAGTAGCAACACACAGAGGTGGAAGATGAGCGAGTAAGGGTGAGGGCATACCTCAGCAGGACTCCAGACTGCTCTTTGAAACATCGGGAGTAAGGGACGATGTCAACAAAACAAAGCCTGAGAAGGGCGAAGCAGCCCCCTGTGTAGCTGATTAAAATATCAAAAGAATGCAATCAACCAGGAAGCTCAGATTTGGGAAAACCTTTGAATTGGGTGTGCTGTCAATAACACAGGAAATACAAAATTGAATAGAGCTATAGTCATCGGAAGGGTTGGAAAAAAAAATCACTGAAACCACATCCTGTCTTCTTTGCAAACAGTCCAAGATTTACTGTTTTATAGGTTGGTTTCACCGCTTTTTTTTTTAGATTTATTTATTTTTATTGGAAAGGCAGATTTACAGAGAGGAGAGACAAATAGATTTTTCATTTGCTGGTTCACATCCCTAAATGGCTGCAATAACCAGAACTGAGCCAGGAGCTTTTTCCAGGTCTTCCACACGGGTGCAGGGTCCCAAGGCTTTGGACCATCCTCTTTCACCTTCCAGGCCACGAGGGAGCTGAATGGGAAGTAGAGCAGCTGGGACATGAACTGGTGCCCATATGGGATCCTGGGTGCTTGCAAGGTGAGAATTTAGCCATTGAGCCATTGCACTGGGCCCGTAACGCGTTTATTTTTTAAGCTCAGCTCTGGCCGTGGCAGCCATTTGGGGAGTGAACTAGCATATGAAACATTTCCCTTTCTGTTCCTTCCTCTCTCTGTGTAGCTCTTTAAAGTAAAATAAACAAATTTTTTTATTAAAAAAAAAAACGGATAAGGAATTTATAGAATCATGCCAGGGATGACTACAAATCAAGAAGGAAAGCAGGAGACTTACTGGAAAAGAAAGGAAGTTGTTTAGGACTGGATAGGATCTGGCTCCCCAAACTCATGTAGACATTTAAACTCTGTTGAAGGTCAATGAGGAATGGTTCACAGATTATGGTAGTGGCTCTACCTAGTTATGCATGAAGGTGGGGGTCCCTGGGAAGGGGCTGCATTGGATTCAGTTTCTGGGGCAGATCCCCGCGACAGAATTTTAGTAGCTTGTGATGGGGAGGTCACATAGAGGGTAGATGGAAGATGAGCCCCCTGACTGGACTGGGTGCACCTTCTGCTGCTGTTCTGTGACGGCAGGTGCCTCAACCAGTTGGGCTGTCTGGCCTCGAGCTCCGAGTTTCCACACTTGGGGCCCCTGCTAAGCCTTAGTCCCTCCTGTAAGTGGCCCTGAGTGGCCAGAGTGGCCTGAGTCACCGTGGAGGAGAAACTGGGAAGCTAACAGTATGACACATGCGCTGCTGCTCAGCCTTACCGGTGGTCAAAGACACGGAGGCACAAGCCAGTTTTCATGACTTACAGACAGGCATAACAAGGCTGGCCTTGTGGTTGGTAAGTTTCAATGTGTAAACATCTTTTCGGAGTCCTAAAGTGCCGTCTTGGCTGTTGAGAGTGACTGGTTGTGTGGCGTGTTCTGATGGGGACCCATAGGCTGGTGTGTCCTTCCCATACTAGGATGGGAAATAAAGTTTTTAAAAGCAAAACAAGGGTCAGGTTTCAGATGATTGCTGGGACAGTAAGGAGGCTGAGGCCCTGCTGTGTTAGAAGGAGTGACTCTGTGTGTGTGTGTGTGTGTGTGTGTGTGTGTGTGTGTGTGTGTGTGTGTAGGGGTGCAGGGAGGTGGCTGGGGAACCCAGGGAGTTGGTATGGATTCCTGGGCAGGTGGGGGGGGTGGGGAGGTAAAGTCACCATCTGGGGTGACACAGGTGCAAGGCACGACCTTGGCTGTGCTGAGACCCGGGTGTAGGCTCCTGGTCTTCCCAGGGTCACTCTTCATGCACTCCCTACCATTATTTGGTGAGGACAGCTGGGATCCAGTTCCATACTGAATTTATATCCCAGGGTCCCCGAGCTTCACCTGGCTTTTCTCTGCCCCCGCATTTGCCTCTAACACGCACTTGCTTTGAAAGCACTGCTTTAGCATGGCTCCCGCAGGAACGTGGGGATGACTTTTACATTCATGGCTTTGAAAGACCCAAACTCTCCATCTTTTTAACACCGGCAGCCTCCAAGTAAGCCAGGCACTGAGCTGCTGTTCATAAAATTTCCAGCTTCAGCATTCCGTCAGAACCCAGGTAGTCGCTGTCTTTTCCTTTTTTATTTATTTATTTGTGTGCTGTTGTCAGAGTTCAGATCTCTATTAATAGACTAAAGATTTCATGCTGCTGGCAATTCTTCTAAGAAGATGCAGTCCCACCAGCCAGCCAGCTGGGTTCAAGGCTGGTGCCTCTTTGCAGTGATAAGTTTAGACTGGGGGCACGGCCATCACTGGGTTTATGAGGCTGCTAATAAGATTGTGCTGCCTGGAAATACAAAAGCCAAGAGTCGGGTAAGCGTCAAGGTGAAGTTATTTCCAGCCGATCGATCTCAGCGTCTCCCCGACAGCGCTGAGGCCTTGGTGGTGGGAGCGATGACATGGTGGAGGCACTGTGGCGGCTTCCTCTCCACTGGTGCCCTTTCCTCGGGGTTGGGGGTACAGGGACCCTTCACCTTTGGGAGTGCAGGCAGGAAGGCTCAGCACTGGAGAGGGTTCAGTTGGGTCAGTTCAATTCATTTCAACAACCATTTACTCACTGCCTATTGTGCGTTCACAATCGGGGTAATCTTTCTCCTTCGAACAGATGATGGTAAAATAGATGCTTGTTTGAGGAGTTCGGGGGACAAGCTGGAAGGACACCGTTGGCCTCCCCCCTACCTCGCCTCCGCCCAGGTAGCCCACATTGCATTGGCGCCACAGGTTTCCATCAAGTTCTCATGATTTCTACCCATTCACACCCGTAAAATTTTTATCACAAGACAAATGAAGAAAGACGATACGCATTTCCTATAACTTGTGCCTCCTACCTTCTTCACCCAAAAAACTTAGCAAGTTTCTTGGTTGATTATGGCTTAGTTTTCTATTATAACTGCAAAGTGTTATATAGCAGGACTGTAACTTCCACGACCCATGCAACATATTTGTTCCCTTCTGGTGGTCATCCTGGCTGTCTCCAGTTGTTTCTTTGCTTGCAGTTTTAGTCTTGTGTGGGGAATGGTTTGAGAGAAGATAGACCTGGATTTAATCCCAGCTTTGCCATTTATGAGAGCTCACAGGCTTCCTTTAAGTGTCTGTAGCTGCAGTGTCTTGGGCAGTGACCAGCTCACCGGTGAGGACTGCGCTGGGGCCTGGCACACACAGGGAACCCAGTGGTGAAGGCCTAAAGTTGCCATTATTGCAGACAAAGGTGCGGCTCTGGAGGGGTGGAGCCAGGAAGGGGTGAGGGGTGAGCCCATTAGCAGCCCCTGGGAACATGGGTTCCACAGCCCCTGCCTTTTTTTTTTTTTTTTGAGTGTACGCCTCTTTGGGAGTCACCCTGTCCCACGATGGGGGGCACTTTGTGCCGACAAGGAGAGGAAATCCATGCTGGAGGAGGGATCCCATGCAAGGACCACCCCTTCCCACCTTGAGTTTAGCTGTGGGTTCAGGTCCTCTGCCCCTTGCTACAGGCTCTGCCATCTGTGTGAAATGACCAGCGCCCTGGGCACTTCTCCCTGTGGATCGCTGTTATTCAGGTGGCCTTGATGATGGTCTCGGTGATCATAATCCTCCGGTGGCATAAAGCTTGTCTCTGTCTTGTGTTGAACTGACACCCCGGGACTGGCTGTCAACACCTCCTCCCTCCACACCGCCCCCATGTGGCCATCATCCTCCATGGCAGAGCACTCTTTGTCCTGTGGTCACCTCTCCCAGGGCCCAGGGGCGGGTCAGACAGTCCCAACCTCTACAGCTTCTCAAGGGAGCTTCTAGGCCGTCACCGGCAGGTGCACTCAGAGGGCTCATCTTCCATATGCCAGAAATCCCTAGGACTTGATTCGTTAGGAGTCCCTCCCCCCGCCTCCTGCCACTCCCGCCCATCAATATACAGAGGCTCATTCAAGTACACAGAATTTTTAGGTCAGTGGTTCAGATAAGGATCTGCTATTGGTTTCAATCCTTGGTTCAGGGTGCATTGCGAAAAATAATAGAGCCAGGAGTTTTGATAAAGGGGAAGCATATTCAATTTGCGGCACTATTCTTTTCCCTCAAGCTCCAGAAATTAGTTTTTTGGCCTTCAAATGTCCTTTCAAAAACCAGTTCTTTTGCTAAATGGAAACACTTAATTTTCTACAATATATATTAACTTCTGTGACTTTTCAGAAAATTTGCTTAGATTCCACTGGATGTTGATTTTTCTTCACACAAATTTTCAAGATATTTTATATTTCTTTTTTAAATTGTTATTTTATTTTTATGATCTTTACATCTTTACATAGTTGATTAGGGCACAAAGGGACAAGGGCTACAGCCACTGTTGTTACCGTTCAACTTGAGGTGATTCACAGGAGAAAACAGATGGGGTTGGCCATGGGACCCCCCACCTTAATCTGATAATTACTGGAGAGTGGTGCCTTCTTACTCTGTTTTTGGTGCCTGGTAAGCTTCCTTTCAGCTCCCATCAGCTCTCATGGGTGAAATTGCTGCTCTAATTTTGCAGAACTGTTTCCCCCCACCCCTGGGAGTCAGGGGTCTCAAATAGGGCTGGGGGCAGAGAGGTGGTTATGGAGCATAGGGCAAGGGTTCATGTCCTGGCTTTTCCACCTCCTGTCCAACTCCCTGCTTATGGTCTGGGAAAGCAGTAGAGGATGGCCCAAAGCCTTGGGATCCTGCACCCAATGGGAGACCAGAGAAGGTTTCTGACTTTGGATTGGCTCAGCTCCAGCTATGTTGGCCACTTAGGAACTGAATCAGCGGATGGGAGATCTTTCTCTTCTTCTCTCTGTGGATCTGGCTTTCCAATAAAAATAAATCTTCAAAAAATATTCATCTGAGAAGTGATGGTTATCTTACACCAGTCAGTCACGGCGCACATGTGTTGTATGAGGGAGGAGGAACATTATGTAAGGTGACAGAGCCGATTCTTTTTAAAGTGATGGGCATTTTTTTTTTTTTTTGCTTTTCTTTTCCTCTTTTTTCATCTCCTCCTTCACAAATGGAAACAATTTTCAACACTATTTTTAATGAACTTGCGTCATTTGTTTCTTAGTCATTTTTGCAATATACCCAGGCTCCATTAAAATGATGTATGATCTCATATGAACCAAACCAACCAGAATTAAGATGAATGAGTGACATAAATAGGAATTGTGGCAAATAAAAGGATGGCTTGAGGGGTTGACATTATGGTGCAATGGCTTGAGCCTCTGTCTGACGTGCTGGCAACCCCAAATCAGTGCTGGCTTGAGTCCTGACTACTTCATTTCCAATCCAACTCCCTACGAACACTCCTGGGTAAACAGCAGACCATGGCCTTGGGCCCCCTGCTAGCCATGGGGGAGACCAGATTGCTGGTTTTAGCCTGGCTCGGCCCTACTATTGTGGCCATTTGAGGAGTGAACAGTGCATAGAGGATTTCTGTGTCTCTTCTGTCACTCTGCCTTTCCAATAAATAAGTCTTAAAACAACAACAAAAAGGTGGGTTGAAAATAACAGTAAATATGCAAGGGCAGGGAAACAGCCAAGAAAGCTCTAGAATCCACTTTTCTCTTGCTTGTGGCTTAATCCTTCCCATCTGAATCCTTCTGAGGCCCAAACAAGAAAGCTCTAATCACATAGATAGAATACCTGGATCACAAAGTATCACAAAGTTGGCCTGATGGCTCCCAAGTCTCTACGTTTTTCACCTCCTCTTGCTAACAATGCACTGTGTGTCATATGCCCACCGCGCCTTGCTGAGTTACCTTTTTCAGCTCTGAGAAATGCTAAAAATGAATATGAAAATAAGTGGGACTTTTGAATGTATGCATCAAACATTTGCTAGTTAAGCTAATTGAATTGAGATATCAAAGTGTGATTCTGTTTTTTTTTTTAAAGAGGCCGGTTGTGTTACTGGGGACCAGGGACCACATTTGAATGAGAGCAGACTTTAATATCTCAATTGGAGTCAGTGAAGGACATTTTCAAAATTTCAAACAACTCTTTGAAAAATCATTTTGTTCACTTTATAATGACTAGAGCCATAAAAGGCACAGAAGTGCAAGTCCTTTATAAGGGATTGATCTGTACGAACATGCGCCATGATCCTCATTGAGACACTCCGTCCAGGGAGGGCAAGATGGGGATTGGGCGTTGGGGAGGGTGGCAGCCTCAGGTGGTGGGCAGCCTCCCCACATTTCTTCCAGAAATCAGGTCCATGGACAGGAAGAAACACAACAGTTAGTGCTTGTTCCCCACAAGAGCACACTTACAGTGTCTTCAGCCCAACAAATAACTTCTGCTTTTTCACCCATGGGGAGCGTAGACTCAGGAATGGAAGAAGTCTGGTTTTCTTTCTTTTTTTTTTTTTTTAAATATATTTATTGGAAAGGTACATTTACAGAGAGAAGGAGAGACAGAGGGAAAGATTTTCCACCTACTAGTTTGCTCCCCGAACAGCTGCAACAGCCAGAGCTGAGTCAATCAGAAGCCAGGAGCCTCTTCCCGTGCAGGTGCAGGGTCCTCAGGCTTTTGGGCAGTCCTCAACTGCTTACTCAGGCCACAAGCAGGGAGCTGGAAGGGAAGTGGAGCAGCCAGGACACGAACCGGCACCCACATGGGATCCTGGTGCTTGGAGGTTGAGGATTAGCCAGTTCAGCCATTGTGCCAGGCCTCGGGGACTGGCTTTCAATATTACAAGTGTCCTCCATGGCTGAACTGTGTGCTCCTCGATGCTTCCTCTTGAGAAAAGTGGTGAGACGAATCACTAAATGAAAACGTATATTGTCTGAAGAACATAATATAATGGCAGTAATTTAAATTGTCTCCCTTTTTGAAAAATCTCCTAAAATTTAGCATCCTAACAAGAAAAAGTTGAGCAGTAGTCACAATTGCTACTTTAAAAGCTTCTGAAATTAAAACTCGTGATGCTTCCTTGGCTGTATTACCACTAATCATGACTGCTGGCTGTGTGTGTGTGTGTGTGTGTGTGGGCTCTGCTACTGCATGCCTCCCCAATGCGGGGTGGAGAAACCCTGCCTCTGGTCTGGGGGAAAGGGGTCAAGACTAGGGAGAAGGAATGAGGAGGCCGAAGACCACCTAGTGGTCTTCCAGAACAATTCCTCTTCCGCCACTGGAACTCACCACGGGTCATTTGTATCTGCAGGGAGAGGTGAGGGCTGGGAAGCGGCAGAAGAACTCAGCAAACACACGGAGGACCCATTTATAGAAACCTGCCCTTAATTGCCATCTTGCTTTACTCTTTCCCACACATCTGTAAACTCCTGCTTGGGGACCACATGGTTTCTCTTCAGCTTCATGGCGCTCTCCATCAAGGCTCGAGAGCATTGAGCTCCAGGGGCAGAAGAACCCGGCTTTGGGAAGTGGTTCCAGCCTGCCTTTTCGCAAGTCTCCAGCTCTTTGATCTGTCCAGCCTGGCCTCCGCTTCACCAGCTTCCCCACATCCCTCCTCTTGTCATACGTTATCATCTGCCTGCCGTTGACGTTCCGTGGAGCTCTTGCTGTCTCTCCCTCTTCAAAACCCAGGTTTTGATTCTCAACCTGGGAGGCAGGTCTGCCTCTCCGTTCTCCCTCAGCTGATTCATTTCTCTCTCCCTGCCGGGGCTTTGCATGCACACTTGACTTGGAGACCTCACTTAGTTTCCTCCAAAACCCACAGTTTGCCTGCCTGGGCTCGGTGGCCCGATGGCCACTTGTAACGTTCGTTTCCCAGGGAGCTCTGATGGAGGCCTCATCTGCTTCTCCGCAGGCCTCCTGGTGGTCCTGAGCACGTCTCAGGAAAGACTGCATCTGTGGAATGATTCCACCTGCCGCCTGGAGTCATCGGCTCACTTGCTCTCTTCAGAATTGGGGCTTTCCTGAAGTCAATACCCTAGTGGTTCTTCTCAGTGGGTTTGCTAAAAAAGCATGTAATGGATCCAACCTCAGGGAGGGCCTTGTCCAGGGCATCAGGCACTTCTGGGCGCTACCACCATCACAGGGTGATGCTGGCCGAGAGCGGGGTGGGAAATGTTGTATGAACGAGGGTAGAATTCACTCGGGATTCCAAGTGGGAAGGAGCTGCTAGGCTGTGCCTTGGGCTGCCCGCACCATGCCTGGCTGCGGCCCAGCTGGCTGCCTCCTCAGGCCAGTGGTGCCAGAATCAAGCTTGTTTCAAGCGACTGAACCACATCTGGACAGGAAGAGCAGACAACTTGCCTTGCCTCCCGGCACTTGTGCCCAGGGCTCTCTTTCCCTGAGACTCTGGGTATTTGCCGTTCCTTTACCCTGAAACACCTTTGTTCAAGTGGCGGGCATGCGTCCACCCGTGGCTGCTTTCCTGTGACCACCGGGCCGCGTCACCTGTGCCTCCTCAGAGCCCAGCAAAGGGCCTGGCACAGACTGGGTGCTTGATATTCTTCCACACCTGTCTGTGGAATGAATGATCCAAAATGTATAAGTAAAAAAAAAAATTCTCATTTGAGATTTCTACCTTGGCTGTTTCTTTCAATTTCAGCATCTGTTACTTTTTCCTGAAAGTTGCTCAAATGTGGTTTCAGAAAAATGACCTCCATTGAAAGGGGTTTTATTTATTTATTTAGACAACTTTGGCTTCTCTTTGGGTAATCGAGGAACAAATGCTGAAGAATGGGACGTTCCATATTTGGATCAGAGAATTGTGTAAACCTGCCTGGAAAATGGAATGATTCTTTAGGAAGTGCTGACAATGAAAACACTTTATGGTCAGAATTTGCAAAATAGTACTATTCGGAGAGAAAAATTCACAGCCTTGAAACATCAATCTAAGTAAAAAAAAAAAAAACAATGGAAATACAAAAATAAACTGGGCAGTTGGGTATCTAGGTTAAGAAGTAGTTAGTGTAACACACACACACCCGGAAATCTGTACAATGGAAATATTGAAACCAAATGTCTTAGAACTTCTAAAGGCTTGATGAGATAGTTATTTATAGGGTAGCTGATTTTTTTTTCTTTTAAGCAAAAAAGCAGAAATGTTGAGAAAGAATTAAAAAATAGAGAAACACAAACACTTTTCAGGGTCTACCCTACCAACTCCGTGCAGGCAGTTGGAGGGAAGGGGAGCTGGTTGAGAATGACTTGTCTGGGTTCCTGTCCACCGACCACACCCCCTGCTGCCTCTCAACTGTGCGTGAAGAGCCCAGCCCGTTCCTCATGGGGCAGCTCCTGGATTCCTGTGACAGGAAATGGAAAATTTCATTTGAGGATGCTGGGTAGCAAGGACTTGAGGGCTGGGGCCGGAGAGGTGTGAAGCTAGGTAGCCAGGCCGGGTTGGCTCTTCAGCGGTGAGGAATTGAAAACTGTGCTTACCTATACCTGTCTGAGAAAGATAATTTTAAAACAGTAAAATGACAAATTGTGGGTCCAAGGATCTCAGTAGGCTGATAATCAAGTGGGCTTCTCCTCTGGGAGTATGTGTGTTGGGCAGGGGGATGGGGAATGAATAATTGAATGAACCAATGACCCAAGAACAGGACTACTATATATTCACCTTGAGGACAACACCTACGTATTAAACAGAGAGGAAGTAGAAAGTGGAGAATCTTTCATTCACTGGTTTGCAAATGGCTGCAATGGCCAAGACTGTGCCATGCTGAAGCCACGGGGCAGAGCTTCATCTGGGTCTCCCACGAGGGTGGCAGGGGCCCTAAAACTTGGACAATTTTCTCCTGATTTCCTAGGTGCATTAGCAGGAAGCTGGATCAAAAGTGGAGCAGACAGGACAGGAAATGATGCTCACATGGAATGCCCCCATGGCAAGGAGGCTGTTTAACCCACTCTGCGACGCCAGCCCCTGAAAACAGCATGCTAAATGATTGCCTCCTGCCATTTTCTTTGCCTCTCATCTCCCTCTGATTAAATGACCCCACTATGCCGAAACTGTGTAGTCTCCTTTCTCTTCACTACTTCCACCCCATCAAAGCCACCACAATTTCTTGCCTATGACCCCTCCCCCCACATCCCCTTCACAACTATGCTCATTACCGCTCTGGAAATTCCCACCTCCCCCCCCCTCCCCCGCCCAGCGCAGTCAGCTGTCTTTCTAAAGGTAAGCTGATCCCATCTCTTTCTTGCTTCAAACCTCCCCCTGGTGCTTGCCCAAGAGCTCTGTAAATCCAGAGATCTGACCAATGGGTGGCCCGAGGCTTCGGTGGCCCAAGGCTTCACTACCTGCTCCCGACACAAAGCAAACATCTTCCCTTGCCATTATCCCTCCCCCATCACACACACACACACACACACACACACATGCACGTGGGGCCCCAGTAGACCTCAGCCACAGTGACCTTTCCATCTGTTCCCCCAACTTTGTTCCAGCTTTAGAAACCTCCTTGCATTAACTGTCTTCTACAGTACTTGGGTGCCAAGAGGCACTTGTCTGACTTCGGTTTCAAACCTGATTGTTTTGGTCCTACTGTTAACTCCCTTCTACCCTGCCCCACTACCATTCATTCCATCACACCTGCCTGCTACATTCTCCGTGTGGCACAAAATGATCTAAAAGGCCCCACGTACTTCTGCACCTGCCCAGAAATGGAAGTCACCAGGCACCTTCCCTGTCCTAGCTCCCTGTAGCTTGGACCCCAGGAAAGGATTTGGGTTAATTTCCTTTCTTATCAGATATATTATGGACTTTCTCCAGTCAACCTTTCCAGACCAAGGCCAATCCCCTTTGATGCGTGCTTCTGACCACTTCTGGCCTGCTTGCTTTCCCATCCCGAGGCATCATCTCCCTCCTGCGCCTCTTATTTTGGCCTGTGAGATGGGGGAACAAGAGGGAAGGATCCACATTAACAATCTGGGAGACCCCATTGTCAGCAGCCTTGGAACCCACTTCCTAGGTACTCAGAATTATTTCCCCCAAATCTGGTGTTCTAGGTGTGCATTCTGTCTCTTTGGCATGTTCTGTCATCGGGTAGTATTCAGGGGTCACCGAGGCAGTGGGGAGGTGGCGGAGGGGGGAGTGGCATGCAGGGGTGAAGCTGAGAACTCAACTCGTGTGAGAGGAAATAAAACCAAAGTTATGTAGCCTGGCACTAAGATTTTAGGAGCCAAGTTAGGTACATTTTAGAGAAACCATGGAGAAAAGGGACAAGCCAGGCAGTTCTAAGGTGAATTTGTCTGCTTCCCTTGCAAGGAGTGGAGGGAGTCGACTTGGTGGGTGGGAGCCTGAGAAACCAACCAAAGCTGGAGTTGTGGACATCACTCTGGCTGGACTGGCGTCCTTGGGCACCCGCCTGTGGTGATCGCACCCACAACTCCTGGAGGTCGGTGGAGGTGGGGAGGATGGGGAAATAGGGGAAGGTTTTGTGTCACACAAAGGATGGTTTCTAGGAAGGGGAGAGATGTTGCAAGGTTGCAACATCAGAGTTATTTAAAGTTATGGACCAGAGAGAGACCCTCTAGGCAAGGGGGCTTAAAATGCGACCCAGAGTGTGAGTGCTAAATCCCGGGTTTGGTCCTCCCTAGCCTCCCCCATGCAAACTCTCGTCCGGGCTCACACCGCCAACCTGGAGAGGGCAACAAGTAGGAAGGGGAGCAAAGCAAGCCAGCCAATGCGGCCACTGCCTCTCCAAGGGAGCTTGACTCCATTACCTGTTCATTCTTCACTGAATTCAAGTAATTCTCCTTTAAGGAGTTGCGTGCCCCACCCATCAAGGCTAATGACTATAAAGAAGGCATTACTTGGTGCTGGGAACTAGGAGCTCTTTCTTTAGTAACGCAGATGAGCAAACTGAACAACTATTGGAGGAACAAGGGCAGACATGTCTGACATGGGTGGTGTTGCCTGTTGTCAAGAAGAGGCTTCGGACAAGGCCACCTCTGGAAAACCATCCCTGAGTCCGCTGCCCCGCTGGCCTCACTAATTTGGGCTCCTTGTAGGATTCCATCTGAACTCAAAGAGACTGATAAGACTTTCCTATTCTGGTCTCCCACCTGTAAGGACACAACTGGGTAAAGGGAAAGCTGAGGCCCTCCTGGCAATGTCTGCCCATTCCTTCCCGGCCACACCTGCTTCCATGGGCACACTCTGTCTTCTGGTCCCTTGGATTCTCTTAAAGCTCTGGAGTGACGCCAGACCTCTGGACTATTGGCAAGAAGGATTTAAGCCCCACCCTGACCCCAGAACTGGACCTTTTAGCTCTTGGCAAAGCGCTCCCTCCCTCCTCCTCTTTTCTGCTGTGGGCTGCTAGTCTGCTCTGAGAGTCCCACCTCAAAGTGCTCCCTGTAGCTTCTCATTCCCCCTCCATCGCCTGCCAGCTGACAGCCCTATCACCAGCTCCCTCACTTGAACACTGTGCTCATATTCTCTCTCTAGTTGTTCTGTGCCCATTCCGGGCTTGATTCTCCAACCAGATGCCTTGCACAAGTTCACTCCGGGTGGGAGTGGGGCCCCGGCCCCATGGGGAGGTGCTTCGGGGGACTTGGCCAACCCTCCTTAATTCAAGGAGTTTCAATGAAATTTCTGGGGAAGCAAGAATCCCAGTTGTTTGTCCAATTGGCTTGCATCTGCCACCTGCCAGGGCGGTTGGAAAGGGCACTTGCCTCTCCCTGCAGGTCCCCAAGATCCTTAGGCAAATGTCAGCCTATCTTTGGGGGTGCCTTCAGCCTTTTGCGAAGACTGCTGGTGGGACTGCTGGCTAGCAGTTACAATCAGGCAATCTTCCTTTTCTCTTCTCCCCGCCCCAGGGTGCTGCAGAGCAGCCCCTGCATTGTGTGTGTGGGGGTGGGGTGGGAAGGTGGGTGAGTGGGTGTGCAGGTGGGAGCTTGTTGATGTTTCTGCTGCTTCTGGGATAAACCCTCAAGCATCTTGGCCAGCTCCCCTGGTGCAAGCAACTTTGCCTGTTGTCACACCAACTAACCTCACACAGCTCCTTTTGGGAAAATGCAGGATGAGTCCTGACACGCATGGAATACATGGGATGAGTCTGGGGGAGCCTTCAGGGCTCAGGTTGGAGTTGGGATATGGGGGACCAAAAAGCTGTCCTTAACAAACAGTGATGCCCGAGTTGCAGATGCATAGGAATTCAGCTCCTGGGAGTAGGAGAACGCTGCAGCAAAAAAAGTGGCCTAGCAGCAGGCACAGCACAGGCGAAGAAGTAAGAACACAGCAGCTTGGGAAATGTGGAAGGCCGGGGGTAGAAAAAAAAATGAAACCCAGACTGGTTCTGTTCACCCTCAATCCCCACTTCCCAACAAAACTAATGTAACATCCCCAAAATCAAGAAATGGCAGATTTGATAACATGCAATACCTATGCTATTTTTTGTAGAAAACCACTGGATTGAGTGTCCTGATTGAAAGTACCTGTTGTGGAAAACAGGAATGAGAACTCACTCCTGAGTCAATATACTTGCCGGATTCTTGCCTCTCTTCCCTTCTTGACAAGTTTTGTGGCTGGGGGAGAGGTGGAAGCATGGGGGTCAGTGAGGGAACGTCAGTGGTCCTCACACCCTGACCCATGGGGGAAGCTTGTGGCCTTGACCCCCTCCTCTGACATATATGCCATAACTATGGTCTAGACACCTTTTCTCAAGGATTGAGCTTTGACATTGACTGGTTGCCCTGTTGTCTAGATACTTCTCTGCTACCTTGAACTCCGGGGACACCAAAGATCATTTGTTTATGTGGGTGATATCTATTCATAGTTATCATGTTACAAAAGAAAGTGATAAATAAAAAATAAATAAAAATAATAAATAAAAAATATATATCCCTGTCAACTCATTAGAAAACAACAATAATAATCCCAGTCAATTTAAGCTTATTTTTGAACCACAAAGTTTGGTGGGAAGACTGATGCTGTTTCCCAAAGAGGGTGCCCGACCGTAACTATCAGTTGTCACAGTTTTTGGATCAGATCATCATGCTATTGTAAACTTGTGACAGCAGACACTGCCCCTCCCACACGGTCTCCTCGGCCAAGAGCTACCTTAGTGACATTCTTCCTCCTCATTGTGACAAGCAGCAAAAAGTTGTCTAGCATTGTTCCCTGTGTTCCACACTGTTTCCACCCCCGGGATAACAAGAGAGAGACACCAACATTACCTTGGGATGAGAACCTCTTATTATTTTGCAAATCTTTCCAATGCCTTGACTAACAGGAAAGCCCTGGATTCCTACACCTGCTACTGAATTTAACCTATTGCAGTTGGGTCATGCTTGCTAATGCAAATGACAAAATTCTACTTCAGTTGGATTTTTGGGAAGGGAGAAGTGTCTTTACAGCTTTTCGTGGGCAGCTGTGTGGGTATGATTTTTTTAGAGCACATGTCAGTGCAAGGTGTTTTCTCCAGGGGTTGTTGCAGAGTAGACTCAAATCCTTTCTTACTCTCCTACACGTAACCATCTAGCTTTCTCTTGGACTTTTGAGTAGATCTCCTATCCATATCAAATCTTGCAACATCCTATGATTACCATTTGGAAAATATTATGCAAATCTTTTCCATGTTGGCACATCTCACTAAGCTCTATGAAATAGAAAATGTCTCCTGCCCGTTAAAAAATGTTTCTAAGCACTGAGAACTATCCAGGTCCAAGAGCAGATTATAAAAGTTTCCCAAAAAGTATTAATTAGCTCTTGAGAATTCGATTTTTATCTTTGGTCAAAAAAAAAACAAAGGTGGGGAGAGTTGTCAGGTTTCTTCCCCTGAAATGGCAGGGACTTCATTAAGAACACCAAACACCTCTGTTTTGTGTATGCTCATTCCATCAACTGGCGGATAGCAGCACACAGGCTGAAATGTCAAAGTCAAACCATTAACTCGTTCAGTTAAAAAAAAAAAAAGCAAATTCTCATCTGGTTCCTGGAAGATGGCTGCCATATTACCAGAGTCGTCAGAACCAAGGGGCTGCACACTTCTTTGTCCACACTGGCCAGCTGGTTGAAGCCTGTCATGCAAACTGGCTCAGGAAGCATTTCACTGGGCACATCTCAAGATGACTTTGATACACATCTCAACAGCTGTATGTGTCACCAAGAGTCATGATCACCAAGAATATTTTAAAAAGTGTCTTCAAGAGTTGAGATTGAAAGGAATAGGTACCACTTTCCCTGCTTTTTCAAGGGCATTCTGAAGTGAAGCTGGTTTGCCTTTTCCCTCTGTTTGCAAGCACTTCCCTGGAAAGGATGCAGTGACTTCCCTCTGGGGGTGGGGTGGGGTGGGGAAGAGATTGCCTTGATGGCACTCAAAGTTATTTAACCCCCTACCTCACCTTGCTGTGGCAATGTCCATGCACTTGCAGAATCCAGTGTCCACCAGTGTATCATCTTAATCACGGGCTGAGACTGCTGCAGACTGGCATCAAAATATGAGAGCCCAGGAGTTCTATGCAAATCATCCATTGAGCAGCTCATAACTCACCAAGGACCTGGTCAGAGATTTGGAATTTCAGGGTGGAGGCTCCCCTGTTTAAAAATCCGACCTGGAGACCACTTGCATCCCCTGTGTCTTGTAGTGTGCCACAGAAAAACCTGCCAGGGCAAGTAGAAGAGATAGATGTGGCCTCCTTGCCCTAAAGAAGCTGCAGACTGCCATGTCAGGAGTCTAAGAGATGAGCCACTCTGCGGATGGAATGGTGCTTATCCACTTCTGCTTTTCTTTATGAGAAGCAAAAATGGGGACCTTCCATTCTTATCTGTGTTCTGGTGGCACCAAGAGGCATGATTTTTGGCCAAACGCAACAGCACAGGATGCTTTTGAAAGATTGGAAACGGAACTCAAGAATTCCTTGCACCCCTACCCTCCACATGGACCTAGGGTTGCTATGCTATGTAACCTTCCAGAAACTGCCTAAGCTGTGGGTAGGGGTGGAGAGGCACAGGTTGTGACCTGTCTGGGGACAGAGGCCTGGCTCCTGGGCCCCCTCTCTTCTCCCTTTTTCTATCCCTCTGGGTCATCCCCACTGGCAACCAAAGACCGTGCTGGGTGGGGCCATGGCATGCACGGCAGGTGTGTGGCCCAGAAGTGCAG
The DNA here is from genome assembly GCF_030435755.1 of Ochotona princeps. NCBI lineage: Eukaryota > Metazoa > Chordata > Mammalia > Lagomorpha > Ochotonidae > Ochotona > Ochotona princeps. The sequence continues at coordinate 19,890,090 of NC_080858.1, forward strand.
CGTTTCACAAGGTGATCCTGCTGTTAAGTCCTCCTTCAGGCCTCTTGCTGGGAACCATCTGCTCTATCAGTTCTGGCCTAGTTGGGTCATTGGGTTGTTGGGTCATTGGGTCAGCGTATCCAAGGACAATAAACGCCTGCATTGCCATACTGCCTCATCACAAGAGAGTAATAAAGATCAGAGGGTAAGGCAAATCAGAATTGGCTCCCTTGGGGGTGTGCTGTGCAAACCACACTGCCTCCTAAGGTTGGGAGGGGAGAGTGTGTGGGAGCGTGCTGAGGGGGTCCATCAGAGCATGATTTAGCAACCATCCCGCTCTGCTGCCCCTACTTTGGGCCAATGGACAAAATAGCAGCTTCATTGGCATTTTGAAGACTAGGAAGCATACCTGGCTTCTTCAGAGCTCACATCCTGCTAAGAGGAGACAAGGCAAATGCCTCTGAGAGGGGTCATTTAAGAGAGGGCGAAATGGGTAGTGGCAAAGAGGGCATTGCATGGGTGCAGAGAGGTGCTGAGATTGGCCAGGGATGCTCACATGTCCTGGAAGTGCAAGCTTCTCACTGCAGTGGTTGTTGGAAGAGCTGAATGCTGTGGTTGCTTCCCTCCTCACACTTGCTTTCTGCCCATTCCTTAAGCCTCAATTGGGTCTAATATCATCCTGGTGGCTCCTGAGGATTCATTCCCTCAAAAGGTCCTTTACTGAAAGCCTGGTGGCAGGTCTTGGAGGGCTGGGGCATGCCAGTGCTGGCCACAGGGACCTGGAGCCAGCAAGTTATGGGGGCCAGGGTAGGGAGTACATTGTAAATACAAATTCTTGTTGTGGGAGGGGGGACGGGGGCAGAAGCCTGGTACCCTTGAGGGCTCTGCTAGCGGAAATTCACACACGACATTCAAGACGCCACTGTGAACTTGGAGTTGGGACTGGGAATGGGGGCGTCTGGGTCAAGGCCAGGTAAGTATGGGCTCAGAGAAGATCATATTCGGGAAACTAATAAAGCTAATAAAGCTAATAATCCCCCTGTTGACCCTTATGTGGTCCTCCCACCCATGGGGAACACCATGCGTTCTTCCAAATGGCCCTGGAGCTGAGCCTCTGAACCACAGCTCGGGACTGGTACTGGGTGCTGGGGACTCAGTCTTCCCTGTCTCACCTCCTCCACTACCCCATCTCCATCGGTCTCAGGCTCCCTAGGATTTAGCTCCTAACAAGGGTGCTCACATTGTGTTCATTGCCATGGCCTTAAAAATCAGGACGTGGGGTACTACCTACTTAATCTGCCCCCTTCACCCTCCTGCCCTACACCAGTCCTGTTTTCTTTCAGATGTCCAGAACCGGGAGTGTGGGTGGCTGGGGTGGGGTTGCTGTGCACGCAAATGAAGGCTTATTGTCAGGCTTTATCAGGAAATAAGGCAGTGCACCTACTTTTGGCCCCATAGACAATGGGGCCATTGTGGGGGCCATTAGGGTTCTCAGCGGCCAAACATCAACTCCAACCAGGACTTGCACCACTACCCCCCTCCCCGGCCTCTGTCACTCTGCACCTCCAGTTTGAACCTCTGGCACTGTCCTCAGTATAGTTTTTCTTTTGTCCCCTGTCCCCTCATCAGTATCTGTTAAGAAACTTTCTCTCTAGGGCCAAGTGACCAGCATATCTGACCCCCTTCACCACCACCCCCTAGGGCTGGGCTTCTGTTTAACCTCAGGCTGTAATGGACCCAGGCCTGGGGTCACAGTATCACTGAGTACAAAGCGTGGGTCAACTGCACACTCGTGGAATGGCTCGTGGGCTGCCTTCTTCAGATGGGGTATGGACTTGAGCTGTTAACTGAGGCTTTAAGGGTGCTTAGACGGGAAAGTGCTGGACACAGTATGCTCCCAGCCTGTCCTGTCCCCTCCCTGCCTCTACCCCCTAGCAATTGTGACAGGGTACAGACCCTGCCTGTAGGCTTTTCCCAACTCTGGTTTTTCTCAACACTGTGGAACTCTAAGTCATTGCTATGTACATCTCTCTGCCCATGCGTGCACACCCTTAGGATTCGTCACCTATGTCTGCCATGGCCAAGACCTCCTAATGGAAATGGGAAAACATTGTTAAAGTACCCAGCAAACTGTCTATTCAGAGCTTCCCCGAGCATCAAACGGCTCTCCGTCCCCCACACCCCACCCCAAACCCCTCAGCACTGTGGCTTCTTCCCCTTGCTCATGAAAAAGGTCTCACATGTAAGCAGACAGAGAGGTGGGAGGCAACACTTTGCACAGCGTCCTTCAAATTCAAGGTTACTCACTTCAGAGGGGGCCCTTCGGATGGGGAAATGAATCGCTGGCACTCAAGCAGAGACCGTGTTGTGCAAGAGTACTCTCCAGGAGGGGGCTGTCGGGGCTGTGGGATTCACGGCTGCTCTGTTCAGAGGTGGAGCAGGGACAGGGATCAGGAAGAGCAGCGAGGGAAGAGTGGGAAGACAGCTGGGGGAGGGAGTAGGTGACCTGGCTCAGGGATCAGGTGCTACTCCCCACTCCACCAGGATAACTGATTCCCATACTCCCTAAAGCAAATTTGTGTCTCTTGTGCCCTTAGCATTCTGTGAAGTACATGCCAGGGTGGGCTGCTCAGCGGGCAGCTGGGCATCCTGCATCCCATTCTGCAAGTGGCCAGAGCTCTCACCTTCCGACCTGCTCACGTCTTGCCTGCCACCCCGGGTTGCCCAGAGGTGGTGGTGATGCAGCCTGCTCTTTGGGCTCTAAGGGCAAACATGGCCTCTGACCTTGAAGGTGGGGGAGTGGAGCGTACTAAACACTATGGCAAGATCCAGGCAGGTGGAGGGGGAATGCGGCTAGGGCAGGAAGAGGGAGTATGGGGGTGAAGAATGGGGGCTGGCTGCATTTCCATTTAGAATGCATGAAGACCCAATTCACAAACGGTCTTTCCCTTGTCAGACACGCCAGGTGGAGGCTGGGTCCTTCGGCATGCAGCTGAGGGGTTCAGTCTGCGCAGCCTTTGTATTCCTAGCTCAGAGTCCAAGTCTGTCTCTTGCTTAGCTGTGTGACATGGGGGAAGCTCCTTAACTTCTCTGAGCCTGTTCTCTCTTATAAAGTGAGGATAAAAAGTCCTACACACCAGCGCAGTTTGCGGGGCTGACGGGAGTTGGTACCCACAGGTGCTTTAGCCCGTGTTCTGGGCCATCTGAGTTAGGTGCTTAGCTTCCTGAAATCACGTTTCCCGTGGATCACATCCACCTATGTTAGAGGTGCTGGACGCTGTGGGATGCATATGCCTCCCCTGGGCTGCCCTGCTCCTGCCTGGCTGGCTTCCCTCTTTGCTATGGTCCTTAGTTTCTGCTGGGATTGATTAATTTAGAGGAATGGAGCCATCAAGAGTTCTTGATCTTCCCTCTCTCCCCCCTAATTATGGATCCCTTTGAGAATCTCATGAAAACTATAGAACTCACTCCATAGCAAGAAATGAGCACCCGGCTCCCCTCTGGCCTGGGCTGTCCTCTATAGACTGCTACCAACAATGCTGTTAACAGCTGCATAAGCTCTTTAACCAAATGAATGGATGGGCTGTCAGGATTAGGGGGTGGGGGCACAGATTCAGCTTCATGAGTTATTTGTTCCAGGCCAGTCATTTTCTAGGACACAAGCAATCTTTTCCCCTTGGGAAACAGGCAGACTGATCATCCCGAAATCTACTCAATGGGGTGAGAATAAGGAATTGGAAGAATACAAATGGGTGGTTGGGAAGGTGAACTTTGAGGTTGAGTAAGCTCCACCTGCAAATGAGGTACAATAGCGAAGATGGGATGAGGAGGGGCTGACCTACCCCATAACCGGCCACTCTCTTTAAGGAGTGAAGTGAGTGAGGAGGAGAGAGCAGAGAGTAAGAATGGAGTGCTCTAATGGGGAGGTAGGTGAACCCCAGAATAGCAGCTGAGTGGGGCTTCCCCTGGCCCACAGGCTTTGGAAAGGATGACTTGATATGTCCTCAGAGCAGCCAAGGTCCTGGCAGAGTTGGGTGCCCTATGGGTGAAGCCGACACTACTTGCCACCGCAATCCTAAAGCCTGGGGTGGAAGGCATTCCCCCTCTGGGCTTGTGTCACAAGTAATACAAGTAATTTGGGATAGCACACACACATTTTTTTTTTTTTTGCAGCGTGGAAGTGTCCTGTAAAGACGAGGTGCTACCTGGTATCTGCGCACCATGACAACCTGGGATGGGGGGCACTGAGTGAACTGGGCAGGGCAGGGGGCAGCAGTGTCATGATCTGGCTGAGCACCCCTACAACTAGGCAGCCACCTTCCCCTTGAGCTTGCCCTTGGTGCATCAAGATGATTTTGAAAGAATGACTTCAAAACCACAAGTGGTAGAACATTCCAGGAATCTAGAGAGTACCAGTGCAAAATGAGAGTAATGCAGACAACCTGCAGGAAATGAAGGGGAGTGAAATTACCTGTAACCCTGCCCCCCAGATTTAGGTATTCTGTAGTTACCTATTTCCAGCCTTCCCTTTTCACTTCCTTACGAAGGGGGCAGGTCAGGACTCTATCTTGGTTTTTCGCTGTTTGCACCATATGGTAGCAGTGTGCAGACACAATCATCCAGCTGCTTCCATGTGGTTATCTCATGCAGCAGCTAACAGGAGAGGCACCTCCTATCTGCTCATCATAGGCTCTGAACAATAAGAGGACTGGCGTGACGGGGACACTGCCAGATTGCATACAGATCAGGCCTAAAAGATGTCGGGGTAGGTAGGTACCTTTGGATCCAAGGAGCTACAAACGAAAGCCGTAGCTGATGGGGGAGTAGCTCATTGGAGCACACCAAGCATATTTAACCCAGGATCTCTCCAGCAACTGGGCTCTTCCTCACCTCCATGCTGCAAAAATAGCCACAACAACCTATCGCTAGAAGCGCATCCGCACTTTGTTTCGTGAACCAGAGACTCAGCAGACTAAACTTCCTTCCTCTTCTACACTCTATTTGTTCTGCATGTACTTGCACTTGCCCTGACCTTTCCAAATGCAAGGAAGGGGTGGCTCTGTCCAGCAAATATACTCAGCGGCTGCTTTCGACTGCCTCAAAGGCCTTGATGTGTTGTCCCCCTGCCCGCACTCCTCCTCTCTTCACTGAGCCTCCCCCTAAATTGTGCCTCTCTGGTGGAAATGTTGGACCCTGCTTACTTAAAGTTGCTATGGGAATCGCTGCTCAAAAATAGGTGGACTCGTCTGGTTAGTGCTCCTTCATTTATTATTCGAGTAGGACTATCTATTTTGCCCTGATAAACTGTTGGTGCCTAGCCAAGAGAGGGCAGAGCAATCTCTGTGCCTGTGGCTCCAGAACTAACGACAGAGGGGCTGCTCCATCATCAGCCTCATGACCTTTATTCCCCCAAACTCCTCTTATGCTTCACTCTGGTTTGGAAATCAGAGCTTGGCTTGGCTAACCAGGTGCATAAGAACTTGTAGGCAGAGTTATAAAACCTAACGAAGTGAGCTTGCCTTTCCCAGCTCTCTAAAGCAAATCAAATGTGTGAGTGCTCTATCTCAAAAGCTGCTCCTGATGGCAAATCGAGCCATTGTGTTCTCTCTTGCAAAATCGGGGAATCAGGGCCTCTTGAATTCCACCTGCCAGTTTATGCAAATACAAAAAAAAACCCCAATTGTGACAAAAATTAGCAAAAGAGGTGCAGACTTTGGCATAGTGGTTAAGACAATGGTTGAGATGCCTGCATCTCATAGTGATGTGGCCTCCGTGAGTCCTGGTTCTGGCTCCCAATCCCAGCCACCTGTTAATATAAACCTTGCAAAGTAAGAGATGATGACTCAAGTAGCTGAGTCCCAATCACTTGTATGGGAGACCTGGACGGAGAGATCTTGATTTTGGCCCAGCCCTGTCCTAGACCTTACGAGTATTGGGTGAATGAATCGCTGGGTGGGAATTCCATCTCTCTGCCCCATAAATAAGAAAAAAAACAACAAAAAACAAAAATCATGGCAAAAGAAGACCCATTGCAAGTGAAGGGCTGCCCATGCCAAAGACCAGTAGGGGACCGTTTGTCCCAAGGGGAAGGTGAGAACTTCAGCAAGGGACAGAGAGGAGGCAGAGAACTTGCTGGGTGGCTGTAACAGTGATAGGAAACCTAGGAAGTCTTCCTGTGACCCTGCCTTTCAATTTGGAAGTAGCCTGGGGAAAAAGCAGAGTCAGGGCCCTCCCCATGTGGGTCTCAGAACGCAGGCATGGCCTAAGCCAGGAACCAGATCCTGCGAGCTGTTCCAGACACCACATCTTGCAGAGAGAACAGTTTGCCTGGGTCTCCAAGCTGTCTGGTCAATCTGTGCCATTACATGAATGCACTGGGGTGGTGGCGGGGACGGGAGTTGGGGTTAGCTTTGTGGAGTTTCTCTCTCTTCAGTTCCACATGGAAGCTGTTTAAACTTTGTCTTAAAACCCAAAGGTTCTGCACTGGTCACTCAATCCATATCAAAATACAATACAGGTTCCAGCCGGGGTTGGTTCGCCTTCATTGGCATCAATCAGATACCTCTCCGAGGTGACAGTGTTCAGCGGACAGCAGGCTTCCAGCCACCTGGGGTCATTGAGATGTCCTGGGAGCAGAACACATCCTGCTTGTCTTCTTGTAAAGGGCCAGGAATTGCATTTTGCAAATAGCCCTGTCGCTCCAGGGGAATGCCATGAGCTCAGGGAAGTGTGCTTTTCAGGAGAAGTCATTGGTAGGACGAATGCCAAGAACTTTGACTCAAAACCCCCTGGCTATTATGTGGAAGCAGAGAAAGAAGAGGCAGAATGGGGTGTGGGGGAAATTAAGGCAAACATTTGTTGAATGCTAGCTGTATTGCTGACATTAGTTCTTTACCCTATTTCACAAATGGAGAAATTTGAGGTTTAGAGAGGTTAAGTAATTTGCCTAACATTTCAGAGGATCTGGGATTCAAATTTGGGGCTTCCTGACTTCAGAGCCCAAGCTTGTCACTACCAAGTTCATGGGGCTGTGATGAGGGGAGGAAAGCCTGGTCTCCGGGAGACTGCCAAGGGACCACAGCAAAGGATGGCTCTCTTTCATCCCACCTCGGGCCTTACAGACTGCAATTGTTCCAGCAGGTGTAGCCTGGGAGTGGTGGGGCCTTTGTGTTTTTTGTCCTGGTTAGGTTTTCCAGCTCAGGGTTAGCTATTCATGTATCCATCTAACTAGCTTTCTTGACACCTCCATCACCAGTGATAAAGTCAAACTCACAGTGGAGTCAAAGATCCAAAATTTATTTTCTATATTTGTTATCAAAGGCAGTTTTACCACCCTTAACCTTCCCAATTCTCATGTATTGCTTAACTGATACGACCCTCTATAAGAGCAAGGGCAAAAATTGGGCCTCTTAGCACATGTGCCCAAGTTTGTGGGGAAGAATACAGCAGCCAAGGACTGATGAGAGGTTTTGGCTTGATTGGTTGAAGATCCCTCCTCCTTGCTGTTTCACTTCCTGGGCAGTTCACTTAGAAATCCATCCCAGCATCCTTAGCTCAGCCTTAGAACTAACTGCCAGTTGTCCCTCACTCCAACAGAATTAACAGAATTAACGGAAGCTGCCAACAGCTGTTCTCTACCCTCCTGGAGAGAGGACTGCGACCTCAGCGGGCATGAGTTTCACTCTGCTCTGAGATTGCTTCTGCCTGATTTGGAGTCAAAAAATCCCAGGATTCAACTGAGAAGGAGCTTTTGGCCATTAAAACTCTCCTGTTATTTCCTTCAGTCTGAATGTGGGAATTGGTCTTATGAAGAGGTCCTGACAGGGACAGACAAGAATCAAGGAAAAAGGGTGTGTTAGAGAATTCAGATGGTTGGGAGGGCTTAGCAATCACCTGGCTGCAGTCCCAGTGATGAAAAGAATGGTGTCTTTGGACTGTAAGTAGCATAGGTGTGTTAGATCAGGGCATCTTCTCCCCAGAGCCTTTGTAACAAGGTCACAATCAGGTGGAACAGGCCTAGAAATAGTAATGAGTGCACACATCCAAGCGGTAGAAACTGCATCGAAATAGTGAAAGCCAAAAAACAGGACTTTAGGATTTGGAAGTTCACTGGTTATGTTCAGAACAGAGATGATCTGAACATTAGGGACATAAACCTTTCAGGCTGCCTGGCCTGGGAAGGCAGACTTTATGACCCAAAACAATGAAGTTCCCTCCAGAATCTCTTTCTAATTCTTAGCTTTGCATTTAAGGCTGTGGTTGGTGGGTGGGATGTAGCCAGCAGGGCACCTCTTTGTCTTGGGCTTTTAGAAGATTTTCTTTCAAGCTGAAAATGGTCAGTTGCGTTCAACTATCAACGAAGGTTATAGTTGGCTTTTTTTTTTTTTACATGTCACCAAGAAGCAGGATGGACTTCCATGAAACTAGCAGAGATGGACTGTGGCAATGGAGGGACAGACATTGGGTTTGAATTTTGCTCTTGGCTCAGCCAAGCTGTGTGCTCTAGATAAGAAGTTAAAACTTTTCAGCTGTGCTCTGGACTGATGTATGCCCTATCTGGTAGGATTCTTTTTGATGGTTAGAGGGCAACCTGATCAAAAAAAAAAAAAAAGAAAGAAAGAATAAATAAGCGATAAAGAACTATCATTATCTTTCAGTGATAGCTTTGTCTTTTGGGGATGGAGTTGGGTTGGACCATGTTCTCACTTAGAACAAGTGTGTGCCTCAAATAATCCTGCTGTCTTTAGGTCAGTATGCTGATACTGATGGGACCTGGTGTGTAACGCAAGTAAATCCACTGGCTCCTACTTTCTGGCCAGAAGCTGAGGGGTTAAGGGAGTCACAGTGGAGATCTTGGTTACAAAGAAGCCAAAGGCATGAAGGGGAGAGGACCTTTAGCAACCTTCGAGAACAATATAAATTGGAAGTTATTTTTGTTCAGGAGCACAAAGCAAATAACATTAGCAGGGAAAGAAATGCAAACCACATCTTGCTTATTTAAAGCAATAAAGGAAGTGAACAAAATTATACAGGCAATGAGGTTCTTTTGTTTCCCCCAGCCATGAATTCTGGTTGAAAAAGTGTACACGAACCACAAAGAGGGCCAGAACCATCTCCTGCATTCCCCACGTGATGTGCATCTCATTGTTCCATGTGTCTCCTTTAGGAAAGAAAAATCCTAAAAATAAAGCAGTGCTGCACTTTGTTCAACTTGCTGTCTCGTTTAAGCTTTGGTGATTATAATCTGTTGGGGGAAAAAAGTTTCAAGACATTATCTGTTTTCTGTAGTAGTTAATTCTTTCAAGACATGGAATGCTTGGGGAAGGAGTTGTTTTTTTCCCAAGTGAAACACTCATTCTCATTCGTGAATGATTAGCTCCTGTGGATCTCTGTGCTATGTGGGCCTAACAGAAATAAACCAAAGAGGCCTTGTGTCAAAAGGAAAGGAAGAGACGTGCCCAGTCTCTGCATTTGGGTAGAAAGTGACTTAGAGAGAGCCGATTAGTTTGGGGTTTGACAAGAGGAGTAGTCATTGTTAGGAGATCTGTTCTGGAAGCAGAGAACACCTAAGATGAAACAATGGGCAGTGCCCTTTGGAGGGGTACATTTAAACCAGGTCACAGGCAACCATGCCCAATAGGGTGAGGCTTTGTAACTTAGTTTGGAAGACGTGTTGAATATATGAGGTAGCTTTTTGGAGCATGGGATTAGCTTACGGGTTGGGCTCGTTCAGAGCTCCTGAAATTCAGAATCTCGTTTTCGAGAAAGAATTTGGAAAGTAGTTAAAATGCAGAATTTACTAGGACTTGAAGCTGCTTTAAAAGGCAGCCTGCTCTGCTCCCCTACTAATATGTTTTGTGGCTCCCTGCTCTCTTTCAGAGCATGGACGAATATGCACAGGTCCACGAGAGAGTTGAACTGGTTCCTGAGTGGTTTCTAATGCTAGGATAACTTCAGATACTGGAGAAATCTAGAGCCTTTTAACCGAAGTGCCAGGAGAGAAAAAGGACATGCGTGAAAGTATGGGGGCAGGTGGAGTTGGGTGGGGCAGAACCAGCCAGCCCAACACAGAGATGGTTCCCCTTTGGGGCAACCAAGGAGGACAAATGTTCTGCTATTCACAGGGGTGGACGTCCATCAAGTCTCCAAGCTCTGGTCATCCCAGTTCAGTTCTAGGTGTTGTTACTAATTTGCTGTGTGACCTTGAAGAAGTCACTTTTCTTCTCTCGTCTTGTATCTCATACGTAAATAGGTTAGATGGGACAGTTTCTGGAGTATTCCCTCTGGGTTCTTAGGGTTGAGTGCCACTCCCCAAGGGCACCCTGAGTTCAGCCAAGGCTGAACATCCCCAGGTTTCTCTAGTATCCCTCTACTGTTCAAAGTGGGGTATGTGGCCCAACTGCATATTAGCAGGGTGAACTTGGCAAGTCATGTGACCTCTGAAAAGTGGACTGTCAATCCATGCCAGTCAGGCACCTCTGCCTTTGGCCAAGACCAACTTGAGTTTAGGGATGTTCTTAAGGTTTGGTATTCAGCTCTTAATTACTACTGAGGTCTTGTTGCCTAGGATTGGAATGGGGGAGGAGTTGTCCAGAGAATAAGGGTCCATCTCTCTTGAGGCTCCTGAACTACAGGGTGAGTTGTTAAGTAGCTGTGCAGATCCCAGACAAGATGTCTCTGCCAACTACAGAGCTGGCAACTATTAGAAACAATAAGTACTAATAGTGTTCATGACAGGTGTCAGAGCCAGCAGGCCTTGATTCTTAGGTGGGAGACAGTGAAAGCAGGTTCACTGGAATCCATTTGGGGGCTGCTTTAGAGATCCAGGCGACTTTACTTTAGGACCAGTTTGTGTGTTGGCCAGAAAGCCTAGGGGTTTTGCCACCATATGAATTTCTCTTTGAATTCCTGGGGAGAAATTGAGGATTTTGTGGCTATCCATGATGAGTCAGCTCTGGCTAATGCAGTGTAAAGGGATTTGCTAGATTTTAACAGCAGAGGTTGTCATTTCCAGTGCCTGCCAGGGTCAGGGCCAAGTGTGGGTTACCTGTCTTCTGTTATGTGCACAAGAACTCTGAGGACAAAGGAGAAACAAACTCCCTTCCTGTGGGATCCTGTGCCACCTCTTTTTGGAGGTTTTTGAGTTTTCTTATCAAGGGAATTTAATGAGAGAGACACAGTGGGTTGAAGCATCGGAAGGTGCTCTCCCAAGTTAGCTCCAAGTACGGATGCAATTAAACCTGACCTCCATAATTCAGAAGTAACATGCCATGGAGTGCAGGCAGTATGGGGAGGATAGGCATCACTTAGCATGGCAGGAGCAAGCTAGTTCTTTGGTTAGTCAAGGTGGGCTGGTTTAAGTCCAACAGTCTGCAATGCCAAGAAGAGATCCACTCTGGGGGCAAGGGAAGCCTTCATCTGGGTCCCTTTCCCTGGTGGTGGAAAAGGCTGGGGTGATGCATCTTGTTGACAAATGATGGGGTGGTGTGTATGTCCAGGTTCAATTTTTTTTTAAGACCCAAGTTTGGAAGGAGATGTGTGCACAGGAGATGCAGACGGCTTTGGTAGAAAGAACTCTTCTCCTTCAAGAGTTTAAATAAGAGCGGCCATAAACCTTGTTGGCGATCAACTCAGAACCATAGATCAGAAAATAACACAAAGGACACTGGCTTGTCTTCAGAGCTAGAAGTGTATGGGAGGGAGAACAAACAGCAGAAGGGAAGCTGGAGAGAGAGTATTGAGGAAATGGAGGCTGTCCAGGTACAATACCAGTCAATACATGGCGAGCCATGTACCAAGTCTGGGAGCGGGTGGTATCCTTTACAGCACATGGCATGAACTGAAATCTCAGGATCTATGCAGCCACACCCCCAGTGGGCCATTCTTGTGGTTGGCATGTGGTTGAATCCCATTGCCTAGATGTGTTTGCAGAAGTTCTACCTTTAACCCATTTACAAAAGCAGGTGTAGCTTTACTGAAACCCTAAAACCAACTGTAGGAGACTTAGGAGGGTTGAGTTACAAGAACCTGAATCATGGCCTTGGTCAAAAGAACACATTATACTGGTGTTTCTTGTATAGGGTCAATTAAGTTTTGAGACTCAAGTAAAAAATAACTCTTCTAAGGGATGGGCATTTGGTGCAGCTGTTAAGATGCCACTTGGGATGCCTGCACCCCACACCATCTCTCTGCTTCCGATTCCAGCTGCCCCCCTAAAAAAGTGTGCACTTCAGGAGCCAGCAGGTGAATGACTCAAGTACTCAGGTCTCTGCCACCCATATGGGTGACCCGGATGATATGCTCATCTAGCTTCTCATAGCCAGGGCTGCTGTCTATATATGCGACTGAGTCTGCAGACAAAAAAAAATTTATATATTTGCTTCCATCACTTCCTTCCCAGCAAATGATTTTTTAAAGGCTAAACCCTGTTTCCCAGAATGCATTTTCTTGAGGCAAAGACTCTTCTTACCTCACAAATACAAAGTAAAAAAGGTTATTATTATGTTCAATGTCTACAAAAAGAAAGGCAGTTGGATAACTTCCTTTTTTAAATTTCTTTTTACTATCTGGACTCTATAGAGATTTATAGAAAGCATACCTTAGAGCTGAACAATGTCTGTTTTTTTTTTAACCAATTATCTTCACTGTTCAGCAAGAGAAGGACAGATAGGGGGCAAGGAGCAAGGACCTAAAGGGCACTGGCTTCTAATAAAAGTTAAATGATCCCCAAAAGGCAAATGCAGTTTGATGTGGGTGTGGGGGTGCAGGAAAACAGGTTCCTCCCTGTTCACTGCCTCCCACCCTCCCTGGAGGAGTGATGCCTGGGTCTTGGACAGTTGTTTTATAATGTCTAGAAGGGTAGCGCATGCTTACCTCTAAAGTGTTAGGAACAGAGGAAGAGAGGTTTTGGTTTTCACAGAATTGCAGTGTGCTCTCTCAGCCACAAGGTGAACCTCCTGAACTAAGTAGGTCCTTCTACTTTTGACTTCGTGGTTTCTCCTTCCCTTTCAAATGGACAGTCGGGTTAGGTTAAAAAAAAAAAAAAAAAAAAAAAAGAAATCCCTGGCTAGTGACTGAGGCACTTCTTTGGAAGACTCTATTTCTTTTTCTAATCTGAGAAAGGAGATGAGCACACAGGGGACACTGAGTGACTCTGAAATCCAGCAAGTTGTTTGGGCCATGTGGAGCTGCAGAAGTTTCCTTGAGGTCTGAGAAGTTTCCGCATACAGTTCTCAGCCATCTGTAACACCTGTTCGCCATCTGTGGCGTTGGGCACAAGTCAAAGGTCAGAGGCAGATGATCTCCTCCCCCACCCACATCCTGGGGTGGAAGTGGCGGTGGGTTTGGTCAGTGGAAAATCTTCAGTCCAAGATGAATGTTCACAGCAACAGGGCACAGGCAAAATTGAGGAACAGATTCTTGGTGAGGGTTGGACATAGTGTGTCCTGGGTAAAGCCGGTCTCTGAATTCGGTTATCTCTTGCTAAGCAGCGGAAGCCAGGGTGTTCTGGAAGATATCAGGTGCTGTCTACATGCCGCTCTCTCTTGTTGACCTAGCAAATGCAGACAACAAGTACCTGGAACAGGACACTTACGGGCCCAAACAAGCTGAGACTTGTTCACCCCCCAACCCACCCCAGCATGTCCCAGCCCAGCCTGAAGCCGCCATACGAAGTCAATCAGAGAAGCACAAGTCCCTGTGTCTTACTCAGTCCTACACAGCTGAAGGAAGGTTAGCCAGGGACTGAAGGAGCCTTGCTCACAGTGGAGCCTGGCCGCAGATGCAGACAGACACTTGGGGCTTTCAAAGGCACACCCATAGTTGGAGATGAAGGTCTCTCGGGTCCTTGGATGTGAGGGCTTCGGCTGACTTGCAGTGGAATCTCTATTCCTGCCAACGCTCGCTCACTCACTTGCCAAGAGACTGACAATGATAATAGTTTCAAGCAGGGCAGTGGAGTGTGTGGTGGCTGCCTTGTGGTGAGAAGGGAGGAGGGAGGGATACCACCAAAGGTGGCCTTGGGAGGAAAGCACTGAACAGATTTGCACCTGGCCTGTGACAATTAGGCAGCAGTGTGGGGAAGCAGGGCTGGGGGGGGATACATTTGCCTAGTATGTGGGTGTCGCATTGTTACTGTGAGTCCTAATGGTTCTAATCTAGAAAGTGGGAAGATTTAGGGCCAGGCCCAAGTTGCGGTTGGTAAAATATCAGTCATTTCTATTTGCTGAGATGAGATGTTTGATATGTTTGCCCCTGGCCCTTTAACCTTATTTCTATCTGTGCTTAGACAAGATGATGAGGGGATTTTTTGGGGGGGTGGGGGAGGGAGAGGCTAAGAGTCTTACACTTGTGGTCAGTGAGTGACCATCTCTGGCAATATTCTATGAAATGACGCTGCATCCTACAGAACAACCATAGTCAAGCCCGAGCTATTAGCTCCTAACAACACCGAGGCCTTGTTCTTACCGGATTGGTTCCTTGCTGTTGGGGGCTTGGGTTTCTCTGCTGAATGTTCTAGTTCTTGAGCACTGTTGGGAACCTTAAAATAGGGAATAATTCTGAGGGGACTTGGCAACAGTTGAATAGCACAGTGAAAACGAGGCAAATGGTTCTTAAACCAGCAACTTTCTGAACCTGGGTCCCACGTGTCCAGAAGCCGTGGCTGACGAGCAACAAGAGCCAAGGACATTAAAATCCGACAGGCAGCATTTCTGAGCACCCCCTAAACATAGAACTAGCCCTACCTTCTTGCAGGTACACAGTTTGACACACCTGATGTGGGCTGTTTGGTACGCATCTCTAGCAAGTTGCGTTATCAGGTTCACGACTACTAGGAAATGAAGAAGTGTGGAGAAGGGACTGAGAGGAGGTGACATCATGTGTGGCACGAACAGACGTGAGAAACACAATGTCAGAGGAAAGAAACCAGAGGGCCGCATGGCGTTTGAGGCCATGTGCATACATAGGCAAGCAGGGATTGGGCAAACTCAGAGAGATACAAAGAGTGGGTTAGTGGTTGCTGGGAGACTTTGGGAAGGGAGAAGTGTGTGGTGTGTGTGTGTGTGTGAAAGAGGGATGGACTGAAAATCAACGAGAGGTGTGATGAAAATGTTTGTAATCAGCGGTGATGGTTGTCCAGTGTCATGAGTATGAATTCATGATACGTGAATTACATTTCAATAATAATAATAATAACAAATCTCATTGATTTTTATATATTTTTTTTGGAAAAAAAGGTGCCTCAAGAAATGGAGCAAATTCATAAACCTAACAGCCTGAGAAGATACAGAAAGCTTTTGTGACAAAGTGGAGTGGTCTAGGGAAGCCGCCTCTGCCAGCACCTATGTCCTTGTTTGGATAAGGTGCTGAGCAGAGGGCACAGAGTGGTCCAACAGGTCCTCCACACTCTGGGTGATGGTGGTGGTGAGGTGGTGATAGTGGGGGTTGATGGGGCATAATTACACACCAACATGATAAATAGCAAGTCTAATACAATGTCCCCAGGCAAGTCATCACAGAAAGCTTACATTGTGTCCAAAGTGCTTGGTTTAAGAAGGCTGGGAGATGGGAGTGGGGTGCAAAGTAGTGCTCTTAACTCCCAATTTTATCTGAGAGGTCAAAGTCACCCAACTTTTCCAGAACTTGGGGTCTCTGTAGTCAGGTCTCAGAGGGTTGCACAGATAGGACACGATAGGTTGTGGATTGGAGCTCATCTCCAAGTGACCCCAGGGGAAGGCAAGAGAGGGGACAGTCAAGTTTTGGCCAAGCATCTCTACCTCCCCGTCCCACCCCCGCTGCCATGGGCTGTTTGGGTAGCCACCCCAGGTTGGACTAGCTTGTTACTTCCCCCACCTCCCAAGACAAAAATGCATGTCTCAGAAGAGTGAAGGACGGAACTGAGCTGCCTTCTCCCCTCTCCCCCTCCCCAGCCAGGGAAGGGACCAGTGCTGTGGGCAGGGGCAGAAGAGGGGAGCCTGTATGCTCTGCCTTACACCTCCAAGCATTAGTACCAAGACACAGCCATCTTGAGGATGAGGTGGGAATGCTTGTTCAAGCTGTCTTATTCTGCAGGCTCTACATGCGGGTCTTTGTAGCATCCCCCTACCCCCAGCCTGGAAAGTGGGCCCCAGGGCAAGGGGCCAGGATGGCAAAAATTAGGGGGAGTTCTGGGGTGTCTCCTAGGTTCTCCATGGCCACAAAGTGGTGGGTGGGTTTGCTGCTTTTTTTTTTTTTTTTGTAATGAATGTTTCTAAAGTTTTCAGAGGTGCAAATTCAGAATTGTTTCTGAAACAGGTATGGCTCATGATAGGGTTCTCAATTCAGCAAAGTGGCTGTTTATATTTGCTGGGGGACCCCAGGAGAGATTTGAAAGAGAGAATGACCCACAGCTTGAGCTCTGGTGGTGGTGGGGGAGGGGGTGGGAGAGGGGGTCTTGTAACAAAGTTGGCTGGGAGTGAGAAGAAGGCACAATGCGTTTCTTCATGAAGCAGCAAGTGGGGGTGATGGAGGTGATGGCTTCAAAAAGTGCCTTCTTGAACGGATGGGAGGGCCATCCAGGCCCCTGAGCTGGGGCTGCTGCTTTGGGCTGAGACAATATGGGTTGGGTGGGCTCAAGGGATGGAGGTCGGAAGGATTGGATAGTGAGGAAGAAGGGCCCAGGAGTATGACTGTGGTGCCTCAACCCTCCAATCTTCTGCTCACTTGCATTAGACTTGGCCTCTCTGGGAACCTTAATATTCTGGGAATACACTCTTATTATTTCCGAGAATGAGGGGGCCATCAAGCCTCAAGCAGAGCTCCCTAATCAAGGAGGACAGATTGGCTTCCGGAGCCGCAAAGGGGATCTTGGGGAATCCAGCAACTGGAGTTGGGGGTAAAGGGATGTCCTGTTATGCTTCAAGTGAGATGGGTGAGATGGGTAGGTTCTGGCTGCCTCCACCCAAACTCACCACCCTCCAGCTGCGGGGCTTTCTGCTTAGTCCTGGCACCTTCTTTCCACTGGCCACTCTCTTCGGGACGTCCAGCTTCCTAGTCATACCACCAGCTGTCCTTTTCTTTCCTGTTAAAACCCCTAGCAAGGCTTAGATGAGACAACCTCCTCCCCAGTCCCTGCTGTCACTGTGGCCTGTAATAGTAGCCACTTTCATGCTAGGCCACCTCTTGGGTTGTTGGCTAGCCTTGACCAAGAGGATTCCTGCTGGACTCAGGCGGTTGTAGCCAAGAAAGCAGGTTGGCAAAGGGCAAGCCTGAACCGTTACGGTGTCGAAAGGACACATGGGGGGTGGGGGGAGAAGGGAGTTGGTAAGGGAATGTTGAAGGAGGAAATAGCAGATCTAACATTTGATCTGTCTGAACTTTCTGCCAGGAGCAAAAGACAGTAATCAGTCGTGAGGTGGGGGTGGGGGTGGGGGGGGGACGCAGATGCTATGAAAAAGATTCCAAAGGTCTGGATGAGGGGACTGGAGGATACGAATGCCTGGGAGCCCCAGCGCTTGAGTCAGATCTCACTGAAGGTTGGAAGATGCTGCCCTCGCTCCTCCCCACTCCACTTCCTTCCTCTTCCCTTTTTGTGATCTTGTAAATGGAAATGTCTGGCTGTAGGACATGATGTGTAGGTTGCCATGGGAAATGGGGTGCTCCAGTTCTACATTCCTGCCTTCTTGTGGCTACAGCTGAGTATCTCAGTCTAGGAGTGTGGTATTTGGAGTTTGGTAAAGGCTCAAATGTTTGGTGAATGGATGGATGGATGGATGAATGGATGAAGGCATGACTTTTCCCTGAGCCCTCCAAGGAGGAGCAGGACAAGGTCAAAGAGGTTGTGGGGGGATGGGTGAAGGACAATAAGAAAGGTCTCCTTTGAATCTCAGTTTTGCCACTTGCAAACTGTGTGACATTGGGACAAGTTATTTAACTTCTCTGAGCCTCCCTTTTCTCAATAGTGAGCTTTGCCTTATCCTCGCCTCCGCACTTGCATTCACCTGCCCTCAATCACTGTATCTCCCCACCCCATCCAGAGTACCTCTGTTTTTCAAAACTCTTTGAACGGGGAGAAGCACAGGCAACTATTTCTTAGGTCAGGACCAGCTGCCTTGAGCTCATCTTGACAGCTTTCCTTGTCCAACTAGCTCAGCCGGGTAGGGGTAGGAGGAGCTTGACTGGGTGCAAGGGACAGTTGCGTCTGGAGACAGAGCTGCTTGGCCCTTGCTGCAGGTCCCCATTGCTCAAGGAGTGACCAAGACCAAGGCTCTGGCACCAAGATAGAAGCACCCATTGTGAGGGAGTGAGGCTTGAGTCTGGCAGGGGTTGTGTGTATGGGGATAAGGGCAGGGGGCAGGAGGAGGAGGCAGAGCCAACATTGCTGATCTCTGCCCAGGGTACATGAAGTGGGTAGAAAGAGTCAAACAGATCGATTTGCCAGCTTGGGGATAAAAACAAATAGCCCTGAGGCAACAGGGCCCTAAGAGCAGACAACTGCCCTGTCCTCCTCCCCTGTATTCTCTCTTCCCCACTGCCCCAGGACTGCTGGTGGGGACTCTGTGAGCCTTCAGGGGTAGGGTAGTCTCTGCTTGGATGCCAGATGCATTGCCCCCTGGTCTATACGCCTCTGGAGGTTTGCTGCCACATGGGCTGGGCCAGTTTTGAGTGTTTTAGTGTTTTGGAGATGATGGGGTGGAGGGAGGAGGGGGTGGAATGGAGGGCAGGTTGTGGGGTAGGGGGATGGAAAGGCAGTGTGTTCTGAGAGAAGCTCCAGCAAGAGGGAGGGGGTACCTTGCCAAAAGGGGGGCAGATGCCCGCTTTACGTCCGGTAGTAATTAAGAGCAGTAGCCAGCGTGCCAGCCCCAACTACCCGCTTGCTCATTGTACCTACGATTGCTCCACTTCTTGGAGTCCATGTGTCACAGTCTCTTCCACCCCAGCCTCTTTGCCCTTGCATTTCTCACCCCCTTAGCATGAGATCCCTGTCCAACAGCAATGATTTGGCTTTTTGGTTTTCGCCTGTCCCCCTTCCCCTTACCACCCCTTCCCCGTGCCTGCTGCTCAGGATGTCCCCTTCACATCCCCACTGGCTGCCCCAGCCACTCTTTTTGCCTCCAGTGCTTCTGCACCATCTCAACTCTTTGACCTTAACATGTACCCACACTGGCTGACCCCTAAGAACTGACCTTGGCCACCCCACCCCCTACCACTCACTCACTGGATGCCTTCTCGGCTCTACCACGGGGTGACCGACAGCTACTCGAGGTCACTCAAGTCTTTGGAGGGAGGCCAGCCCAAGCATGCAGCCTTGGCTTAAAACCCAGATTTGCTCCCAGTGCCTTTTCTCTGTTGCGGGGGGGGGGGGGGGGAGGCAGGACGCAGTGGGACGGGAGACTGGCCAGCTTGGTGTCTTGCCCCCTCTTGACAATCGCTACAAGTCCTTGTTGGCACCCTTTAGCTTTCTTCTCCGCAAATTTGTGTCTTCCCTCACTCCAATTGTCAGCGGTCTCACCTTCTTCATGGTCAGAGCAAAGCTTATGATGTGGGAGGGACTTGGCCATCTTCTGAACCCTTCTGCCCACTCTTTCTGGAAGCTTCTCTTCCCATAACAGTGGCAAGTGCTCGCTGGCTTTTGGAGCAAGCCTAACAATGTTCCCTTCTCTCCTGCCCCTCCATCGCATTCCTCTTTCCCTAGGGAGCTGACTCCGTTTCCGGTCCCCCACCAGCAGCCCTTTGTCACTCCTGGCTGTTTCTGATAGGAATTACAGCCCTGTCACCACCCACCTCTCCCCACCCATGGGTATCTGCAACTTTTAAGTTCTTGAAGGTGTCATCTTTAGGTTTGGTTTGCCCTGCCACTCATTTGTCAACACTCCCCATCTGATTTCACAGTCCCTTTCCTCAAAGAACATTCTGTGGCACCCTGCCAGCTGCAGTCCGATATTCCTGCTGCTGACCCCTGAGCCACAGTCCCAGTAGACAGGATCCCACAGGCTTTCTGGATCTTGGAGGCTGTTGGTTTCTGCCCCCGGAAGTGCTCCCCTGCTTGCATGGGGGTGCTTACTGCCTTTCCTGGGCTTCCATTTGCCTCCTTCCCAAAGACCTCTTTCCCTGTCCACCTGCCTTACAGATTCAGGTTGTCGAAAGAGTTTTTTTGGGGGGTCTGCCCTCTATCAGTTCCCAACATCCTCTTGGGCGAGCCAAGGTCCCATTCCAGGTGTGATGTTGATGATTCCCAAGTAGGGTATAGAGCCTAGAGGTCCTCCTTGGGGACCCAGGCAGTAGAGCCACCTGTGTCACCTAACCCCACTGCTCAATTTCTTCCTTCACCTCAGAACTCATCCCCCACTCCTTTTCTCCCAGCCCTGTATATACTGCTGACAGCCACCCATTTGGCTGGATAAAGGATGACATAGGACTCAACCCTGGTCCAGTCTGCCTATATGCTTCCTCCTCCTTGGTGGGTCATGTCCACACCATGGCCGTTATGAGTCCCTCTGACTCTTTATTCTTACTATCTGTGAAGTTCGCCCTTCTCCCCAGTTTTGCTACTCTCCTAGGCTAAGCTCCTATTGTCTCTCAGCACAGCAACCTACCTAATCCCTTGACTTTGACTTAGGGATGGCTGCCAGGTATCCTCCACACGGCTCAGAGGTGCACGCAGGCAAACTCCAGGTTTCCTGATGCTTGACAAGTCTCCAGGGGCCTCCCTGATGACTTAGAATAAAGTCCAAACTCCTTAGTGGGGTGTCCAAAGCCTTAGCATGACAATGATTCTGAATGTAGAGAGGGGACTCAGGTTTATCCCGCTTTCCAAAGGTGGCAGCCTTTTCTTGCTGTGTGACTTTGAGTAGGTTACTTAACTTCTATGGACCTCTGTCCTGAAGTACAGCGAGGCTGCTGTGCTTGCCCCATGGCGCTGTGGGGATGAGGAGGGGAAGAGGGAGAGGGTGCCGACATTGAGGGGGGGGCATGTGTATGCCTCCTTGAAGTTATTTTTTGCACTGTCATTCTCAGCGAAGTACCTTCTTGGCTGTAGGTACACAGAAATGGGACCCACTGTGCTCCCAGCCTCCATTTGCTCTGCCCCTTCCCGTTATCTTGTGACTGAATGCACCATTTTAGAGGGGCCACACTGCCCACTCTCCCTCCCCCTTAAAAATGTGTCCAAACTGTTCTGATGCAGGGTGTCCTCTGTTTTCTCTGGAGTGCTCCAACCCACGGGGGCGGGCAGGGGTGGGGAAACACCTCTAAGGTCAGGATCATGTCTTACTTGTCTTTATATCCCTAACCCTTAGAATTTTGTGGGTAGTTTATGAGAACTTGTTGGAATTGAACAAAATTCTGTCTGGGTGTGGCATTCAAGCTCTTGCATTCGTTGTTTGCTGTTATTTTTTTCATTATCCTTGAGAGAATGGGCTGTGAGCCCTGTATCAGATTGTAAGTGTCCAGAGGAGGGCTGGGTCCCCATTCCCTCCCTCCACCCAGCGGCAGCATAGTAACCTGTGGAATTAGCCAATCAGCGACTTTCCTCACGCATTGTGTTTCTGGTGGCTTGGTCCCTGGCCAGAGAGAAGCAGAAAGTGAGTAAACGGTGTTTTTGGGAGCCCTGGGCTGGCTCTAGGGGTTTGGAGACAGGTGGGGGAGTGGATATTCCTGGAGGGAAGAGGAGGTGCCGGAGGCAGAAGGGATAGGGTTAAGGGTGGGAGGTGCCAGCCAGGAAATGCTCAGTTTCTTATTTTGCCTGGCATGGAGGACTGTGGATGTTTGTCTCCGGGACATTTTTTCGGCCCTCCAAGCTGGGTTGAGCAGGTTGGACCCCCAAGGGGTTTGGTCTGTCTGTCATGGCAGTGGAGCTGGACTGCAAGTTCTCATGGACAGCCCCTCTGAGTTGTTCACTGAAGATGTGCCTTGGCCACAGTAGGCAACAGCCATGACAGGTGGTCTCCCTCCCCTGCTCTCAGCAGCTGGGACCTGGGGCTGAGAGGTTTTTTTTTTTTTTTTTTTTGTAGGGGTGAAGGGGAGAAAGGGATGCCAAAGGACAGGTGTATCCAGAACACTCTTATTTGTTATATTCTCAGTCTTCTTGGCATCTAACATGGGTGTATGCCTCTTTTGACCAAGATGAGGGACCAAAAAGGCAGGAGTTTTTTGTGCCTCAGGTTCTCTCTTTAGACACCCTTTTCCATGTCAGAACTGTTAAGTTGCCCTCCTTACAATTTGCTAAGAAACGGGGTTGGGCTGGATGTTCAATTGTGTTTGTCTTTAGGATCTAGGCGTCTTCAGAGAGGGAGACCTCATGGGGAAGTGTGCTGCTCTCAAAGAGGAGGGGCAGAGGATAGCCCCAACTGGGCTGCAAGCCCTGCCCACTGGCTTCCCCACCACCCACTGTTGTGGACCAGATGCCACAACACATCCTCTGCAGCCTCTTGGATCCAAGATGCCATAATGGGCTCTCGAATTTGGGTTTTGTGGCTGGCAGGAGCATAAACAGTGAACCAGGAAGGTGTCTGGGTGCCAGTTTGCCCACTGAATGAATGATAAAAAGAACCCCTCTGCAACCTTCTGACAGGAGTGCTCACGACCCTCCACCCCTTACCCGCCTGGTCCCTCTGGCCCCTCCGCCTGTGTTGAGTGCCTCTCCCTCCTCCATCACTCTCTGGACAGAAATGTTGTGCAGGAACAGGATGGGGGGTTAATGGGTGTGTGTGTATGTGGGAGAGGGGGGAGGTGGATGGCCACGAGACCATGCAGATTTGGAGGACTCCTTGCACACGGACAGCCTTCTCATGTAGAGCACCCTAGCCGATCCGAGCTGGATCACAGCAACCAGCAATGGGGTCCTGGGGAGGGGGATGGGAAGAACCTCCAGGGTTGCTGGGGTTGGGAGCTACGGAGGTGGGTGTGGGGTTTCCTTTCTCATCATTTGGGTGTGTAGCAGGGCTGGGAGCGGGGTGGGGGGGACACAGGGAGGGTTCTTCCCACCAAGATTTAGGCTCCCAAGGTCCAGGTGTGGGAGGAATCAGGCAACATTTTAGGGAAGCAGCAGCGTCCTGTGTGATTTTGTCTGGCAGTTGCCTTTTAGACCAAGAGCTGAAAAACCATCTTCCTTCTACTCTTTCTGGAAGCAAGAGGGGAGGCCAAAGATGACTCAATTGACTGGGTTGGGGGCAGGGAGTGGTGGGGTGTGGGAGTGTAGTGTGTAAGAGAGGGACAAAGTCTTTGGGGTTGCTGCAGGCTTTTTAAACACTGGCTGGTGGTTAACACAGGCATTCATTCATCCCTCTCAACTATGTAAACAATATTAAAAAAGTAACAAAAGTCTTGGCTGAAAGCTCAGAGGCCTTCCAGTTCCAAACTTAATTCTGAAAGACCATTTCCTAGTCTTTGTCTCGAGTGCTGGAAGGCGACAGAGCCTCAAATCAAAGTTAGAGGAAGGGTTCAGAACGGAGGCTGGTGTGCCTTCATCCAGTCGCACTTGTTGGCTATTGGGGGCTGGACACTGAGAAATAAAGCAGAGGGCGCAGACATGATCCCTGGAGCTCCCAGCTGAAAGCCACAAGATGGCTGTAGCAGTAGCCCCCTCTACTACGTGCAGTCCCCACAGGGGAAGATAGCCATTTTCTTAATCTTGCTGTGGATATGTCATGTCTGGGTCTTACTGCAGTGGGCGCTCTTCCTCCCTTTGCAATTTGGAAACATTTTCCAGGCCTCCCCCGATGGGAACGTGGTCCTACCGCAACCCTACTTTGAACATGTCCCCTAAGCTTTCTCTAGTTGTCAACAGCTTTTTTGTTTTGTTTTGTTTTTGAATTACCACATTGAGTGTTTTATTCTTGTATCAAATTCTCCGTGCTGACTCCGTCGTCCCCATTGGCGGCAGGGGTAGGGGAGACCAGAGGGACCAAGATATGTGCTTTTTTCTAATGAGCAAGCTGGGTTTCACTTGCACCAGTTTCACCTTCAAAGCACTTTGGTTTGGTGCCTGAGCGCTGGCCTGATGCTTTTCTGAAGGCGCTTTCCTTTCTATAGCTATGTTCTGTACACCAGATTGATGGTGGTAACTTTTTTTTTTACTACAGTACCGGGGGAGGGGGGTTGAATTATCCTTATAAAAGTTGGTGTCAGCGTGGTGACTGCTAAACTGTCTAAACTGCTGTGACAATGTGAAGAGGAAAGAGTTCCTGTTTATGGGATGACAAACTTTCCCTCTCCCCCCCCACACCCTCCCCCCACACACCAAGGAAAGGCTTTATGGAAACGCAATTTACCCTGAAAGTTGAGGCTAGGATAGGGATTGACGATGCTCAGAGAAAGCGACCACCGGATTGAGCAGTGGACGGACACAGCTGTCCCATTGGAGTCTTCCTGATCCCGTCTGTGACTGTGGGGTTCTCCAGGCCCGCTAAGCTCCTGCAGCGACTGGCACATTACAGAGGCTCTTTCTTGGGCTTCTCCCGCTTTCTGCTGGAACCAGGTTGCATTTCCTGGCTTTGGCTGGGTCTCCCACATGGGTACAGGGTTCCCCAGGATTTGGGGCATCCTTCACTGCTTTCCCAGGCACATGGACAGGCAGTTGGATCAGAAGTGGAGCTGGAATTTGAACTGGCACTCACATGGAATGCCAGCATCACAAGCAGAGACTTAATGAGCTGGACTGCAGCACTGGTCCTATGGACATCTGCTATTAATGAAAAACATTAAAGGTATGCTTTCAATTAATCAGTTCCTGGGACACCTGGAACATTAGGGAAGCACAAGGAGAAACCACCAGTGCACCTAGTGCCAAGTTGAAACGGGGCAGCAGGAAGCAGGTATAAATCGACTACTAAGTCAGCGTTAAAACCATTGCGTTTGGATTGCATAGCATTTAAGAAGATACAGAGAGGCACTAACACGAAGGAGAATGCATTCAACCACCATTTTATTGAAGCATCCCATGACTTTTTGATTCCAGATGGATAAACCAAAAAATGACCAGTATCACCCTCATCAAAATTACCCCAGGAAAGACAGAATGGAAGGTTTAAAAATAGTGCTTGGAAACAAAAGATGTCCTGGATACATCAAAACTGCGAGGAATCCCTAAAAGTCTGCTGACAAAGGATGCTGCTGCTCCACGCATGACTGGGGGTAGGTGGGTCAGGAGTGCCAAGAAAAGCGATCCTGGCCTCCCAGGGACGGGCAGGAGGGACCTGGAGCATGCAGGAGCCCAAGCCATGGCCTGTGCTTGGAGAGCAGGCCAGCAGGTGACCTCCTGTATGTTTGACCACCCCACCCCACCCTGGCGGACAGGGTCTCCCACATGGACAATGGCATGGGCAATAAGAGATTGCTTGCAGGTGGCAGGGTTTCAAGGCAGTCAGCAGGGTCCAAGCGGTCTTTGCACTCTGTTGATTTGCTCTGCCAGCATCAGGCACCTGCTGGGCTGGCTAAAGTGAAACCTGCCCGCAGGTGTGACCTACTCTTTTCCCCTCTTTTGCCAGGTTAACAGGAATTTTTGGACATAAAAGTGACCTTGTGTCCCAGGAGCCATCCAAAAACACATGCGCAACCAATATCGTGAAAAAATTTAGATGGTTAGATGGATTTCAATAAGCACAAAGTTTGCACGGGAAGAAATGGGAATGGCACAAATAGAACAGGACTTTGAAGTAAGGAACAGATACTGGATTCATAAATCATTAGCCAGAGACCCTGGTAA
Source organism: Ochotona princeps (assembly GCF_030435755.1). Lineage (NCBI taxonomy): Eukaryota > Metazoa > Chordata > Mammalia > Lagomorpha > Ochotonidae > Ochotona > Ochotona princeps. The sequence continues at coordinate 19,915,750 of NC_080858.1, forward strand.
CTTTAATCTCTCACAACTTTTCAAAGCTGGGGGGTGGGCTGCACTAGCAGACATCGTCTACAGCTAACCCAGCGAGCCGGAAAGAACCACGGAGGAATTCTCTGCAAGTTTGCATTCTTAAGTAGTGTGGGATGAGAATGTGGGAAGAAATATAGGGAAGGGGAGCACACAGGTAGATATTTCAGCATCCCTCTGTAAGAAGTTTCAGGGCACAGAATGGGATGGAACAGAGAAACGAAGCTAGAAAAAGAGCCAAGTGCACTTTCACTTTCCAGAGAGTAGAAAACAAACAAGACACCATTACCCAGACTGAAAGGGGTAATCCGTGCCAAACAGGGCAAACGACACTTCACGAGATCCAACATTAAGGCTACGGCGAGGCAGTTACTCTTGAGGCAAAGGACTGGACCCCAGCAAGCAATCTGGGAGAATTTGCGAGTCTCTTACCCTGCAACTGCCTTTTGGCAACTCAGCGTGTCAAAGTGCGAGATGGCCAAGGTGTGTTGGCCACCTCCCTCCTCACCAGCCCCAGAAAATGAGAGTTGTGGCCTCTTGGCTGGTGGGGGCAGGGTTGTGTCACTGTTCCTTAAAGTATTTGGCATCCTTTCAACCCTCATGTTCATTCTCTGAGGGTTCATTCTGACGGGAGGAAGCTGAGGCTGTTCAAGATTGGAACAGGTATACCTCTGTGCCTTTTTTTTTTCATTTAGAAATATTTTGTTCCATTGGCTCTGTGGCTTTTACAATTGGAAGCAACGAATGGAGGGAGCTCGTGGGAACGCTGCCAGTCTTGAAGGATGTGGGAGTTGAGGGTGGTGGTAGGGGGCACGAAGGGAAGGCCATGACAGACAATGGTGGGAGCAGACATTGGACGTTCAGGGCTGAGACTCTAAGACTCTTACCTTGTTCTTTCTGCTCCAAACCCCCACTTTCTGAGGAGCTGCCGGAGCCCAGTCTTGGGGTGGCTTGGACCCTCTGTCAGACTTCCGCAACAGAAGCGGGTTTGGCCTCTCTCTGAGTGTTTGTACGCTGCTCAGTAATTCTTACTTTTGGTGTTTGTAGGCTCTGCCTACTCAAGTTTGGGGAAGACATGAGGGGTCCAGGGGCACAGCAACAGGGCATGTGGGTCTTCCTGGTTTTCATGGGGCACACCCTTCTCCTCCTGCCCCTGAACCTGGATGGGCCTTTCCACGCCCTCCATCATCCAGCAATGCCAGGATCTTGGCTAATTATGTTGAATCCCTTTAGTGTAACCAGGGGCTGTGCAATCCCTCAAAGGAGGCCCTCGAAGCCATTAATGTCCTGCCCTCTGGCCCAGGCAGGCCTGAATTTAAACCAGTTCCTTCAGATTGCCAACATCTGCTGAAACCAAAAGCCTAAAGGAGCAATGTCTTTGGGGAAAGCTTCCCCTGGTTGTGTCAGTCCCTTGCCACAGGCTGAACTTGAGCCAGCCAACCAGATCTCCCTTCCTCATGCTGATTTGCAGAGCTTTTGGCCAGTGGTAAGATCATCTCATGACTTTTTTTGTGTATGTGTTCCTGGTTGGGATGGGACTCAACCCTCAGGTTTTTGAGATAGATGCTTCTGACACTAGCCATCTGTTGAAAAGTACCTGGGCAAAACCAAAGGAAACTCAAAGAGAGGTGGGGTGGGTAGGGCAGGTAGGGGTAGGGTGAGGGGGTAAGAAGTTTGAGGAGGGTGATGCGGGAGGAACTGTACCACTGTTTAAGGGGCTGCCTGGCTAGCTACCAGGGATTCTAGCCAGCAGGTGTTGTCTTCCCAGGATGCCTCTTCTTGCACCTGCAAGGACAGAGACCTGCACTACATGTAGGTCTACTTTCTATGCAGGTTAAAAAAATTTTTCTACCAGAAGACTGTGGTGACCTTGTATATTCAAGGGAAAGAATATTTGTTTCAAAGAAAATTAGCTTTTTTTTCTTTTCCCAAGATGAATGATAGAGTCTGGGTCATTTGGGGGGGTATGTGTGGAGGGAGAGTCTAAGTGCTTGAGTCCCCAACACAGAAAGGTCCCTCAGTGTTTTTCCTTCCTTTCGCCCTTGGCCCCAGGGCAGACTTGGGCAGGCCAGGCAGCAGGCTGTGCTCAGAATAAAAAGGCTCCCCGCTCCTCAGTTCTCAAATAGGAGAGCGGAAAAGCTGAGAGAGACTCAGGAATTCAGGCTCCTCATGTGGACAGAGGGACATGAAACCCAGGGCCACCTGGGACTTTGAGGGCAGAAACTGACCGGAGCCAACCCCATCCCCCCCATTTCAGAGAGCGTTCAGCCTCATCATCGCCCTGCCCTGGGTCTCCAGCCATTGGTGGTGGCCCAGCTGGGGCTGGGATTTGATTCTCCTGATTCCAGTGGTTTATAGATTTTTTTTTTTATCCCTCTGCTTGTAGCCTCTGGTTTTCCTCTGCATCCTAGAGTCACAAGAGGCTGGGAGAAGCATCAGATAAGCGGGGTAACACGTGGATACTGCCTGCTCCATAAACCAATGCTGCCACCACCTTGTGATGAGTGACCGACCTTCCACCAGTAGAGATTTATTCCTTTGTACATTAAAGGCTAGATCAACTTCCACTAATAGAAACTCCCTCTTTTATACCTTGGAGGCTGGGCAGCCTTCAAAGTGTCCTCTTGAAATGCCAATACCTCTGGGAAGGCCGCCAGCTGTAATTGACGGGCCACCAAGGAAATGGGAAGGGCCGTCGCTCCCTCCGACTATTGGGCAGAGATTGGTGGGGGCCGGCAGGGGGAGCCAGACCTGAGGGATTGTTGCAGCTCATTGGCGTGGGATGGCTGCTTTGGGAGCCCACGGACACTGTGGACACTGAATGGATGCTTGCAGAGGACAACCTACCGCCCACTTGAGGGTTTGGAAACCCAGAGGAAAATAGGGAACTCCCCACCCCTGTGTGTCCTTGGCAGGCACCCAGCCAGGTGTTTCTGTTGTCATGGGCACTGGCCTCAGAGGGAGCCAGTCCTTCCCTTATCAGCCCTGAGGTTTCCTCTGGCTCAAACTACCAAAAGAGACAGTAGCATACGGCTGCTCATGATTGTGCAAGTGGAAGACAAGACGAGCCTGGGTTCCACACCCTTGACACCTATCCCATGGAGCAGAAGGGTCAGAGCCAGAAGTAGAAAGGGCTGCCAGTCCCCCAGGCTCCATGAGATCCCGGCCACATGGCAGCAGGTGCTGTAGGCTCATCCCATCCCGCCATGTCCCCTGCCCCCACCACGTTCCTGTTCAGTGTGCAGGATCTTGGCAGACAGCAGCCCTAGCCTCCCTCTGCACTCCCCTGACTCTTCTTGAAGGTCATTCTTCTGCTTCTTCCCGTGGGTGGCAGCCAGGCTCCTGAAAGTGACCTCACCACCACAGAGCCAAAGGTGAAGAGGATGATGACTTAGAGTAAATAAGGGTGGCAGGGTTTCCATGGGGTTCTTGTATGTTTGGGAGGATGGTGATGATAGAAGATTCTTTGTGCAAGAAAGCGCATGATCAGGAAGCTCAGACTGCACTGTGGTTTAGCGGGACCTGGTCCAAAGGGAGCTAGTGATTCTGGGTTTCTGCTAGGTCGTTAGAACCCTGCCTGAGCTGCTGAGAGGCAAAAATGGTGTGGTAGTTCAGAGTAACAGAAAGACTGAGGCCTTTCATCCATTGGTTCAGTCCTCAAAAGGCTACAGTAGGCCCGTGGCTGGACCAGGTGGGAGCTAGGAGCTTAGAACTCCATGGGGGTCTCCCACACGAATGGTAGAAAGGGGCTCAAGCAGTCGGGCCATCTTCTGCTGCCTTCTCAGGTGCATTAGCAGGGAGCTGGATGGGGAAACGGGAGCAGCCACTGCTCTGATGTGGGTGGGATGCTAACGCCACAGATGAAGGCTGAATCCACGGCACCACAACACTGGGCTCCCTACTCTCCTTCTTAATCATCCAAACCCAGGACTGGAAAACGTGGTCCTGATTTTGTTTGCATAAAAGATAGTTGGGGCAAGAATAGTTCCAGGGATAGGCTTGACATGAAAACGAGGTAAAAGGTCCAAATTTGCCCAGAGCCTTTCAGTCAGTAGTGGTGAATGGAACTTTGTGGGGCTGCGTTAATGGGCAGGGAGAAAAAGATACTTAAATTAGTCGAAGTAGAGCAGACTACCCTATGGGAGACAATAGACTGGTTTAAGAATGAAGAGGGGTGGGGCCCAGCACGATGGTTCCAGCCCCCACCTCCAAGCGCCTCTACTTCCCATCTAGTTCCCCAACTGTGGCCTGGGAAAGCAGCACAAGATGGCACAAAGCCTTGGGACCCTGCACCTGTGTGGAGGCCTGGATTGAGTGCCTTGTTGCTGGCTTCAGCCTGGCCCTGTCCCAGGAGTTGTAGGTGATTATAGACGAGGGGGGACCAGTGGATGAAAGATGCCTGTCTCTCTGTCTTTTGAATACAATTTCAAACAATTTGAATGAAAAGGAAGAGAGAAAAAAAAAGATCATCTTTTCAGCCCCGAGAAAAAGCCATCGTGCATTTAAAGAGACCTCAAACATAGGATGGGAAAATACAACTAAAATGTTCATTTAGGTGTAATACATTTCAGACTCATGGGTAGTGTCTTTTTTTTTTCTATCTCACAATTTTCTTGAACTTTCTGAAGCCCACCCCTCCTATGCATGGATTTTCACATTGGTTACAGCAAAATAAACTGGCCATTTCATTTTCCATGAAGCTTTTGAAGGTTATATAAAGTTGGGTCTTTCTTTCCTCCCTGTGTTGTCTGGTGCAGTGACAGACTGAACCTGATCCTATACTGGCTGGTATGCACAACAGTCAAGTCTGAGGTCAGCTCAGAGACAGTTTCTTAGGAGATCCCCCAACTAATGTCACATTTGGTTAGGCTGTATTATCTAAATCTTGATGCAGTCAGATGGCAGATCTGGGCACGGAGCTATACAGTTTCCACAAGTTAGGAAGAAAGAAAAAAAGAAAAAACCCAATGTTTTCTGTACCTGCAAACATGGTATGCAGCCAGAGTGACATGACAGAGCAAAATAGCTAAGTAGATGTGACACATAAAGCTGCAGCCCAAACACAGTGTGATGGGTGTCATTCAGATGAAGTGGCCCTGTCTAGAGCCATTGCCAGGTTGACAGATAACTCCAGCCTTTGCGGGCGGGGTGCGATGCCCACACTTTTCCATGCACCTGGGAGTCTTAGCAGCAGATGCATTGTTAGTGAGTTGAGCTGGTCACATCCGGCCGCATGCCCCATGTTTCTGCTCCCTTTAACTGGGGCCACATGGAGACTCATTCTAGGGTATCCCCTTAACAGCCCTAATGGTGGGGGGTTGGGTCAAGCCTTCCTCTTTCTGTAACTGGGAGTCTGGGGCTTCAGAGAAGTTAGGTGAGGTGCTTAAGCACACGAAGTTTGCTGAATATGAGAATCTAGATTTAATCCAGATCTGTGTCTGCTGGTGAGGTTGAGGGTGATGTGGACATAGGTGCAGTCTGCTCCGCTCCTAGGTTTGTGACCCAGTTGAGTTTTTTAGCATGTTTTTAAAGAAATATTATTCTTTTAGTGGAGAGGCAGATTTACAGAGAGGAGATGATACAGAGAGAAATATCTTCCATCTGCTGATTCACTCCCCAAATGGCTGTAATAGTGCGAGCTGAGCTGATCCAAAGACATGAGTCAGAAGCTTCTTCCGGGTCTCCCAAGTGGGTGCAGGGTCCCAAGGCCTTGGGTCACCCCTTCTCTGCTTTCCTAGGCCATAAGCAGGAAGCTAGATGGGTAGTGGAGCAGCTAGGACACAGATCGGCATTCATATGTGATGCGGGCACTGCAAAGTGAGACTTAGTCGATGAGCCACCACACCTGCCACTCATTAGCCTTTTTGAACCCATCTTTCCTCACCTATTTGAAAGGATAATGAGACTGCAGATAGCTGGAGTTAGGGTGAGGGCTTTAGTGGGACAGTGCATGGGGTGCACCTGTCACTTCTTGGGTACTTGCCCTGCAACCACTCTTCTGATAACCCCTGGGAGCATCGGGTGGCAGTCTGAGGCTGACCAGCAGGAATGACTGCCCCAGAAGAGGCTTCCTCTGGAAGTCACAGCTATCCTGGCATTAAATCGATTCCTAGAGGCTTCAAGAAATGGGAGCCATTCTTGTCTTGCCATGTGGTTTTGAAATTCACCCTCATCACTACTGCCTTTCCCCATGGAGTAAGTTGAATCAATTCCTAACTAAGCCCTCTTTGATGGAGATTTCAGGGTGGGAGCTAGGCTAAGCTGACACTGAGCTTTGCTTTCCTCCACAGTGACTGGGCCACAGAGGGGCCTCTGGATCTCCTAGCAAGAAGAAGACTCTGGCTGGTTTCTCTAGCAACCCAGTGGGCTGCTTTCCTGTGACCCTCACTTGCGACCATCGCAGTATACTTTGGGGAAGCATGTGAATTCGGAGCAAGCTTTGAAGTCAGGTAAAAATTCTATTTGCACCTTGTCTGAATACATAAAGTGACTCAAAGGGTTTTTTTTTTCTCCTTTGGTCATCTGCTGATTTATGTTATTCATGCATTGACACTGATTCCTGAGAGCTGATGGGGTTCTGTTGACCTACAGCCTGGTGGACTGGGATTTGTGGGTTTCCAACCGCCCCCTGCTGTCATCCACCCTGATTATGCTCTGTTCCCTGACAAGTGATGGCTGCTTGGCTACTGTCTTAAAGGCTGCTGGAGACCTACAGAACTCATAAGGATACAGGGTTCTGTCTAATCTGTGGAAGACCCCAATTTTTTTGACCACCAGAGATGATTTTTTTTTTTTGGCTGGAGATAAACCTGACCAGTCTTTGTTGTGATGTTAGTACACCTTTCACCAAAAGACAGAGCAGGAGGAAAGCAGGGCTTATCACAGGAAAAAATCTCTTCTTCTGAAGAGGCCCAGAGAGGTACAGTGCTCACACTGCCCTGCCATCCTCCCCAGCTCTCCTCCAACACAACCTTCACAGAGGAAAGGGGACAGGGGGTGCCTCCCAGGCTTGAGTGTCTTTTACATGCCAGGTGTATCTGGGAGACAGGTGACTGATGTTATTGCTTTTTTATTGTTTATCAGGTGAGAGAAGCACTTGGTAGCATCAAGCTCTGGCCCAGGACCTGAGAGTGAGCTAGGATTTGCACACGGAGAAATACAACAGGCCTTGGCATTGCTCGCTCGCTTAACGCTGGACGTGGGGTAGGCTCAGGCTACAGAAAGGCCATCCCAACAGGACCGTGTCTTTTATGTCCCCACAGTGCCTCCCCCTCCCCTTACTCCCTGTACTTGGTCTCCAGCTCTGAATGCAATTGATGCTTTTGCACTTGGTATTGGGGGTAGAAAAGGAAAGGAAGCTGGGTGCTTTCCATGTGTGCGGGCTGCAGCCTTGGAAAATACAATCTTGTACGAAACTGGCAACGTATCTTAAAATAATACCACTTTGGGGAAAACATCATATGGAAACAAAAGCTCTCTCATTTGTGAAGGTGTGTATAAAAGAATGTTTATTGCCATGTGGCTTAGAATGATATAGGACATTAGGAATGGGATGGTAGTTCCAAAAAGCTTATCTTTACCAAGAGACCTTGAACAGCTTTCTGAAAGGAGAAGCTGGATCTCCACCACGCTAACCGGTAAAGAAGAGGCCTACAAAGTGGTGTTTAAGGAAGAAAGTTAAGTCTTTGGATGATGTACATGATACGACTCCAATGCCAACACCACATCCAGCAGCACACACGGAATTGAGGTCTTTTATGTATGTGAATGAAAAACAAAAATGTCAACATTACCTTGGGGAGGTGAAATTTTAGATTAAAAAATGTAATGGATTTCACATTAAAAACAAACTCCTTCGAAGAGAGGAAAGAGAGTGGGGTATAAACAGTCCAGAAGAGAGAGAGAGAGAGAATGTGTGTGTGTGTGTGTGTGTGTGTGTGTGAGAGAGAGAGAGAGAGAGAGAGAGAGTTGGTTTCAGTTTTGTGGGGAGACACTATTCCCCATTATATACCTCAGGTGAGAATACCCCACCCCTGCCCCAGAACACCGGCATCAGCTCCATGCTCAGGCACATCACAGTGTGCCTGCTCCCTCCTAATAACCCCATGCCAGCAAACAGGGCACAAGTTCCTCTGTCCAAGTATTAGTGGCACAGAAACTTCAGTGTTTTAATCAAGGCTGTCCCAGCCCTATTTGAATGAAGGCCACCACGTTTCCAAGCCAAGGCTCTTGATCCCTCAGGAACCCCTGCACATATCAAACAGGTACTTCTTGTAGGGCCTACCTGACCACCTACCATTGATTACAATCTGTAAGGCCTCTGGATCATATATGTAGGAATTGATACTGCATCGTTATTGAACCAACTCTTTCCGGAAGTGGCACCAACAGGACAGGACTGTGTCTTCTCATCTGGGAGTCCAGAGTCCCCTCCCACAGGCTTAGGTCACACCCACTGCTATCTAAGGATTCCTAGAAATATTGAGCTACTGCACTGGGTGGACCGATTGTTCCCCAGCTGGTGTAGCTTGGAGCTCAGAAAAGCCTGTCCTTGAAAAGGTGAGCTGCTATCATGAGAAAATTATTTTGAGAAGCAGAAAAAGCTAATTTTGTTGTGACATCATTTTAGGGTATTTTGGTACCCCTGGGGACTCTACTGCTGACACCCCCACAGCCATCCATACCCGGTTCGATAGAAGTTTGAATTCCATCAAAAGCCATTGAGAAGGTGTCTGGGTGTCTTTTGGGTCCTTCTCAGCCCCAAGAAAAAGGTAGGTAACTAGAGTATTCAACTTTTTAGGAGCATGAAAGCACCCAAAATTCAGCTGTGAATAGAGAACAACTGAGAAAATGCCTCCCAGATATCGTTAAATGAACAAAACAGTCTTGTAGGCAGCAAAAGAGCCAGAGTGAACTTATTTGATCAGAGCAAAGAGGGAACAGCAGCCTGGTTTTAATGGAGGTGGGAGGAAGGAGAAGCCCAAATTACTTTGCAGACATGGGTAGCACTCCGGCCAATTGTGCTTTGGAATCTGGTTTAAGAAATAATTGGGCTTCGGGTTGGGGAGGGCTAGAACTGCAAAGGCTCTCAATGCAGGGGAACTGCCCAGGTGTGTGCAGGGCTGCCTGGAGGCTCAACCATATAGATAGGTGGCTGCTGCAGCCTTGGCTTGGTTCCCGTCTGGCCCAGAAGACACGGAGAGCACTGCCGCGTGAGCTGCCATGTGCAGGTGATGGATGGTGGCTGTGGCCTGATTCTTGGGCAGACACAGACTCATTGCAGTGTGCCACGGCTATATGTGAGCTCTGGCCCTGTGCAAGGTTCCCTGGGAGGAGAAGGAGGAAAGCTACGCAATAACGTGTTCTACATCTCCTCCTTTGGCAGCCACCACGATGGGGCAAGCCAGAACCTGGGCTCTCCCAGGCATCATGCTCTAACTAGAGGCTTGGAGAGAAGAAGCTTTCTAGTCCCAGGGATTACTCTGGGTTTGTGGAGGGAGGGAGCAACAGAAGTGCTAGTCGGTTTTGAGCTTGTTACAGTCTTCACTTGCTGGGGTTTCCCTTCCGACTAGAATTCTGGAGTATGCAGCCTTACTACAGTGTCTGTGCCCAATTCAAGACATGAGGGAAGACATCGGAATGAATGGGTAGCTTGGGACAACAGATCCATCCTACCTGTTAAGAGGTCTTGAAAACATGTTTGCTTTTCTTTTTTTCCCTTTGGTTTAACTGAACTGTTCAGGTGATACTTGATGACATCTCCCACTTCTGGATAACATTTGCAACCAGAGCCCTTTCCTGGCCAGCTCAATCGCCAACACATTTTGCTCTGCTCCATGGTTCCTTAGAAATTTTGTGCTACAGGTAGAGCTTTCTAGAGCACAGGGAATTCTTGCAGCTTTGGAGGGAAGGCACTTTCTGGAACTTGGAACCTCAGGAAGACCTTAGCCATTTTTTTTTTTGTTTTGTTCTCTTTTAATCTCCAAAAATCCTTACTCAGTTGTCTGTGGCTGTTCATTAGTGTTAGGGACCGGAACAAACACCCTGATGCCCAGACCTGAAGTATCTGAAGCTAGAACCAAAGCATGAGAACCTTTCACATGGGTGGTCAAGGTTGGGAATCATGTTCTCATTCCCCAGCCTCAGTTAACTCCTCAAGGGTCACGCTGACGTTGACACTCTTAAGTTTGAATCTCGACTCTGCCACTGAGGAATTCTGTGTGTGTGCTCTCTTATCTGTTATGTTGGGTACGGGGAACAGGTGTTACCTCCAACTGTTCAAAGGACTGCATGAGGATGCTTGGAAGCCTGAAAGAGTCTCTGTTGCCCACAACACTATATGTCCAGGACAAGGCCTAGCAAAAGTTAATAATGCGCTTGGCACAGAGAGGAGAGCACGGCTCAAAGCACTTTATATATTCTACTATGCACATGGTACCGTGTGATCCAGAGTCAAAAGATGACAGAAGTAAAACATATCTCTTACCTGGTTGGATCTACTGTCCCACACTACCCAATGAAATTCATTTGCCCTGTACCCTTTGGTCATCCCACATGTCTTCCTGCTACCCATTAAAATCTCACCAAAGCTCTGTAGAAAGTTCTGTGCATCCCAAAGCCTTTGAGGTGAGTGAACACTCTCATTCTTCAGGGATCAGGCTAAGCCTTTTGATGGTCCATGGATGAAGCAGGTCCTATTAGAAAGGGCGAAAAAAATTTTTTAAAGATTTTTATTGGAAAGTTTACAGAAAGGAGAGACAGATCTTTGGTCCACTGAATTACTCCCCAAGTGGCTGTCATGGCCGGAGCTGAACTGATCCGAAGCCAGGAGCCAGGAGCCTCTTCCGGGTCTGCCATACAGGAGCAGGGTCCCAAGGCTTTGGACCATCCTGGATTGCTTTCCCAGGCCGCAAGCAGGGAGCTGGAAGGGAAGTGGAGCAGCTGAGACATGAATCAGCGCCCATATAGGATCCCGGCACATGCAAGGCAAGGACTTTAGCTACTTACTGGGCCTGAGTGAATTCTTATAACCAGGTAAACTGTTGAAGCTGTTGAAAAAAATTATGTTGCTATATTTACGCAAATGAGATGGAGAGAGATCAAATGAACAATTGTGGTGAAGGCAAGAAAGTAGTGCTGCGTGCTAGGCACTCCTCACACATGAGAATTTTCACAAGCATAGGAGATGAGGGGAGGGGTCTTTCAGGTAATCCCTTACTACAAAACTGCCCACAGGAAAGCCTCTTCAAAGCACCAACTATTTTGCTGGTGAACGTTCAACTGGATATTTGCACAGCAGCAAACGACAGCATCTCTTTGCCCCAAGTCGGCTCAGCTGGAGCTGCAAGGACAACCATGGAGGCAGGAGTCTATCATGGAAATGACTCTGGTGGCCTGGGCTCTTTACTCACAGCCCGGGGTTGGGGGTTGGAGGGGTTGGAGGGGGTGGGGAGGCAGTGTCTGGGGGTTGGGAGGGTTGGAATAGAGAATCCTGTCCTGTACACACACAGCCCGCCCTGCCTCCATCTCAGCCTCTCCAAGTAAGGGGAGCTGTGTCTGTGCTTGGGGAGAAGCCAAGCCAAGCCAAAGATTTAAACAGAGAACGGAGGAAACACACCCACTGAGGTTCCCCTAGCAACCCCATCACGCACAGGCGGCAGCTTATTTCGGTGGGAGCTGGGCTTCAGCTCCTCTGCTGCCTGGTTAGTCACAGAACTGGGTGCACAAGCAGCGGCAGCCGTGGGGTGGGGTGGGCTGGAGTAGGGTAGGGGCAGCGTGGGAGAGACGGAATAGGGTGGGTGTTGAGGGTGCAGTCAGGCGTTGGAGCAAGGGGGGTGCTACCTGGGCTTGCCCCTCCCCATCTCTCACTCCAGGTTGGTACATCAGAGGATGGGACCACTTGAGGCGGGGGAGGGGGAGAGGGAGAGGGGAGGATGCGTTCTTTTCTGTTTCTCTTAGGTATACAAGTACTGAAGGTGTTGTGGCAGGAGTCGGAGGTCTCCGAATTTTTTGTTTTTGATAAGATGCTGGGGACAGGGAGGGGGAATAAGTCATCTTGAGGATTCTTGTTTATTGCTTTACCACCTCCTGCGCTGAGGTATTGTACGCGAGGGTTAAGGAGACAGGTCACTCTGAAATGTACTCCTTCCTCCAGACACACACACACACACACACACACACACACACACACACACACACACACACACTAGCTTCTCACCCTCTCCTGCTCCTCACCCCTCGCTTCCACATCAGCTCCACCAATCCTCTTTCTCCAGGACCAGTGTGCTGGAGGCCTCTCTGATGCCAAGCAGGAGTCTGGTTCTTTTCTTCAATGGACTCTTGAGGGGGTTAGTTGAGGACAGCTGGGCTGGCACGTCCCTGGCCATGGAAGGTGATGGTACAAGCAACTGGGGCACCGGGGATGGATCTCGCCAAAAAAGGCCACCAGAGATGAAGTGGGCAGAGCCAGAAAGGCCCAGGGAGGAACTTGCTTCTCCCAACTCTCCACCCCACACACCCCCACCTCTTGCCCTTGACCCGTGGGCTGAGGGCCTGACAGCCCAGCTGTCTCGGGAGGAGACAGCCCCAAGCGTCCTGTGGCGGCAGGAGAGGCAGAGCGGCCCCTCCCCCTTGGTCCTGTCTCCTACTGCCTGACAGATGGCCGGTAAGACACAGCAAAAGGAAGCTCTCAAAGTGAAGGCAGGGACTGCATTGTATAAAAATTCACACCCCCCGCTGCCGCCCAAACTCCCTTAAAAAGGGATCAAGAGAATCCTAATGGGTACGTGACATCCTCCCTGTCTCCCATAAAAGGGACTTCAAAATCTGGTGACGATGGGGGCTGGGGGAATAGGGAAGGGGGTAAAGGAAGGAGGAAAAAGAGAGATGATGTGGGCAGGGGGCTGCCAGGGAAGACTGGGGTCTGGGGTTCCAGACCACAGGCCCAAACACTGGACCCCTCTCTCCAGCCCTCCGCCCCCCTCCAGCCACTTCTGGCCGCCACCCTTCGCACTTTCTGAGCCATCGAGAGGGTGGGGAGCCCCGGACAGGAAACAGAGAGGCCAGTCCCTCAGCCCAGGAGTTCAGGGTGTTTCGGACCCTCTCCTACCCTGTGTCCATTTCTCCCCACCCCCACTCGGCAGCTTTGGTTTCCCGAACGGCAATCGGTCCAGGAACAGGCGGAGGCGCGCGAGGGTTGGGGAGGCTGGGTGGGGCGGGGGCGAGGGGCGACGACCTCGGCTGGGAGGACTCACTCGTCCCGGGCCAGGAGCCCTGCCCTATTCTGGCTCCCGGCTCCCCGCCGCCGCGCAGCCCTTGCCCCCAGCGCAACTTGTGCGCAGCGAGGGGAGTGGAGGCGGCCGAGAGCCCCCCGGTTGCGGGGGCGGGGCGGGCCCGGGGGTGCCAGGGGCCCCTCGGTCTGCGCCCGGCCGCCGCCCGCTCCACCCAGCCTTCCAGCCCGCCCCCACTCACCCGGCGCAGCCCCCGGGAGGGACGCGCAAGCAGCGTGTTGCTTCGCCCCGCGCCTCGGCAGAAGTTGACAGGAGTTGGCGGCTGCCTTGGGCCGGCCGGACTTCGAGAGCTGCCGGGGAGAGGAGCGGAGAGGCGCCGTGGCCGCCTGCCGCCTTGCCGCCGCCGCCGCCACCGCCGCGCAGCCCTCGGGGCTTCCTCCCGCCTGCCCGGCCCGCAGCGCGGGTGGAGAGGGGCGGGGAGGGGGGTCGCGGTGCGCAAGAAGTACTGGAAAACTGTGCGAAGGAATCCGAAGCAGATGAGAAAGGAGGGAAATAAAGTGGAGCCTGCAGGACGGCCTCGCCCGCGGCGGATCGTAGCTGCCGGCGCCCGCACCGGGGCTCGGCGGGGTCGTCTCCCTCTTCGCTCGCTCGCCCTCTCGCCCCTCCAGCCTACGGCTCCCTCTTTTAAAGCGACACCAGCTCTCTCCTTTCCTTTACTATCTCTGTACCACCAAACCGTGACCGGCTCTTATGGGCATGAAACACTCCTCCCGCTGTCTGCTCCTAAGGAGGAAGATGGCGGAGAACGCCGCCGAAAACCCCGAGGTAAGCGGGCGCGAGCGCGGGCCTAAGGCGACCCCGCCGCCCACCCGGACCCCGCCGCCCACGCGGGCCCCGCCGCCCACCCGCACCCCGCGCCGCCGCCACCGCCGCGCTGCACCTGGTGCCAAACTTTGCCGGCTGCACCCGGCTTGCAGCTGCCGGCCCATCGTGTATTTGTGTGTGTGTGTGTGTGTCTGTGCGTGTTGGGGGTGGGGGACAGCAGTGCATGGCTCCGGTCCCCTCCCTCTTGAAAATGCAAAAGAGTCGCTGCCACCCCATCACCCTCTCCTGCCACTGCTGCTCCCCGTCTCCTTCCCCCAAGTTCCGAACCCCGGGCAACCACACGTTCCCCTGCCCTCTCTTCTGGGCTCCTCTAGGGCTCCGGGGTTGCTGGCTTCATGGTGAGCTGGGGCGGGTAACCCTGGGGTCAAGGCCATTTCCCCCTTCCTTGGCACCCTGACCATCTCAGGCCGAGCTGCCAGGAGCTCTAGTCCCTTCTTCAAGCTCTCGGTCCCCCGGCGGCAGCATCGCGGAGGGCTCCCGGCTGCGGGGGGCGCGGGGGAGGGGAGCCGAGGCGCTGCCAGGACCTGGGCACCTTGCTCTGCCTCCCTGTCTACTCCTCTCCCACCCCAGCCCCGGAGCGGGTCGCGGAGAGGTGTGCGAGCCCAGGCGGTTGGAGCCGCCTCGGGGGACGCACAGTCCCGGGAAGGGCAGGCCGGCCGCGGCCACCTTCAGCACCAAGGCCAGCGACCGGTCGCTCTTGCCGCAGCGGAGCCTGCGCGAGCGGTGGGGGCTGCGCGCCCGTGCCGAGCGGTGCGGCTGCAGCCGCCTGTCCCGCACGCCGCAGCTTCGCCCAGGGTTGCTTGGGGGACTCGGCCAAGTGTCCTCTGGGGGTTCCCTCCCCACCCCCCCCACCCAGCCTTCGATCGCCCACCGTTTCGTTTGCTCTGGAGTCGGCCCTGGGCCTCAAAAGAGAGCCCTGTCCGGGCATTGCATCCGTCCCAAGCATCCCCTAGCCTCATCCTGACCCCTACCCCAACCTCCCTTTTGTCGTTAGAACAGACAGAGTCTTCCATGGGTTCTGGGCACCTGAAGTTAGGAAGGGGCTCCTCGTGGACAGCCCCCTTACCTTCCAGGAGAAACGGTGTGCCCAGGTTGGGGCGGAGTGGGCTACGTGGGGCCAGCCCTGAGGCGGTGGCAGGGAAAAGACACGGAGAAAACCTCGGGGCTCTGTTAATAGCCGGGTGTCTGGTGGGGCTGCTGCAAGTCTCACATATGGTTACCCATATGCAGCGTGGGGCGGGATGGGGGTGTGGCGCGGGGATCAGCCGGTCGATCTCCCCGGAATGCAGAAAAGTGCAGAGACCCTGCCCGGGGGTTCTGTTCTCTCGCTCTCAGCTCTGCAGCTAACCCTTACCCCTGAGCGACCACAAGCGGCATGCAGCTGCCAAGTGTCGCCTTCCAAACAAGAACGCCCCAGGGGCTTGGAAGAAGCATGGTGGTGCTGATGGGGGGTGGGGGTGGGCATCCAGTGGTTAACGCCTCCCCTAGAGTTAGGGCAAAGCCAAGGTGCTGGCGGTCTCCCGGGCACTTCCTCGTCCCCACCCCCAACCCCCACCCGAGAGCGGACACCCCAGCAGGATGTGTAGCGGGTACCTGGCGCCTGGCCTCCAAGCAGAGTCAGCCTTGCAGGCCCCTCCCTCGTGCCCTCTTACTGCCCCCACCCCCACCGCACTGTCCCTCGGCCCACCCGCCCAAGAGGTTTCTAAAAATAGCTCTGAAGCTCAAGGCCGCGTGTCTGCGAAGTGTGGAGCGAGCCAGCACGTAGCAGTCCCTGCAGCCAGGTGGCTGGAGCGCAGGGGAGCTGGAAGGCGCTTCCTCCTTCTCCTCCCTCCACCAACTCCCCCACCTCGCCGCCTCTTCACCCCATCCCACGCCACGCGTGATGGGTTTTTCAAACAAAAGTTTTCGCAGTTGCCCAAGGCGGGTCAAGCGGCGGGTGCAGAGCGGTGCCAGGTACCGCAGCGGCCGTGGCTGCGCCCCGCACCTCGGCGAGGGTTAGAGGAGAGCAGAGCTACGCGCGCCAGGCTATTTTTACTTGCATCCCCCGCCGCTCCGCGCTCCCGCTTCCCAGCAGCCGCGCTTGCCAGCGCCGCTCAAGGCATCAATGAAAACAGCAGTACAGGCGGCCGAGAAAAAAAAAATCCACGCAGCGTGCGGGGGCACAGAGGCAACGAGGCCGGGGGAAGGGCGTGGGGGAGCAAGAAAATGGGCCCAGCTGGAGCGCCTGGGAGGGGCGTGAGGAGGGGGTGGGTGTTGGAGTTTGCTTCTTAGCAACCTCCTTGGAGAAACGGTGGAACCCAGACTGGGTCAAACTCGCATCTCGATGAGGCACCCAGGCAGCGTGACTATCTCTCTTGGTCTTTCTCCAGGAACTGGCTGTTTTCTTGGAATAAGCCAGGACTGGAGCCGGCACTTCCAAAAGTGGGGTGCTGTGGGTTTCCCTGCACCTCTGTTGCTGGGTAAGGCCCTTGTTCTTAGTTCAGTACTGATCCAGCTCCAGGAACACAGTGGCCCAAGAGCCTACCGTGTGCCGTTTGAAGGAACATTCCTATGCACCTCTCTTTGCCTTTTCCTGCTGTGTTTCTGTTTCCTTTCAAGCTCTTGATTTCATGTCCCTGGCACGGTAGCCCCGTTTGGTAAGAAAAGGTTGGTTTATTTCTTATCCCCATTCCATAGATGAGAGCATGGAGGGGCTGAGCGAGGTCAGGCAGTTTCTGGAAGTCTCCACCTGGGTATGTCAGCTTGGGAACACAGACGGCCCCGAGTCCTAACTCGTTGGTCTTTGCCCTACTCTTGCTATTTCGAGAAAGATGCCATGTGTGAATGAGAGGAGATGAGGGGTGGAAGGAGGGACAGATGCCAGGAGGGGGCAGGCAAGGTGGCTGGAGGAAAGTGTTCTTTCAAGAGGTGAGGCTGGCAGGTAGGGGAGATGGAGGAATAGATATGCTCGAGACATGACCACGTGCAGAACCAAGAGCCTGGGGCCTTGAGGGCACATGGCTGGTGGGTGCTGTTGGCACTGGGTAACTCTACTGCCCTTGTTAACCATGCCCACCTTGGTTCACTCTTTTGTGAACCCGAGCTGACTCTTTTTATGGTTGACGGTCAGTGTGGGATATGAGGAGATGCTGCATGGCGCACATGACCCAGGTGCTTGCTTCTCCTCTCTCCAGTGTGCTGCTCCTCCTCCATCATGGCCCTCACCAGCCCCCGTCCACCTCTGCCCTAACTCCCTGCTTCTAGATGTGTCGGTCAACATCTGAACACTTTCACAAATGCCCCCCAAAGAAGCCAGTGGAGTGGGGCAGGAAGGAGGCTCACACAGGCTCATAGTCCAAGATCTGGTGGCCAGGCTAGTTGAGTGTATGGTGAGGCTAGATGGTGGTGGGAGTGGAGCATGTGTGTGAAAGGAGAGAGGTATAGATATAGATGATATAGGTATAGATAAAGATAAAGATATAGATATAGATATAGATATAGATAGGAGAGCAGGCTGAACGCAGCTGTTATACACAACCCTTGCCCAAGAATGCTTTCTTTTTGATTTAAAGATTTTATTAGAGAGGCAGATTTACAGAGAGAGGAGAGACAGAAAAATCTTTTGTCTGCTGGTTCACTCTCCAAATGGCTACAATGGCCAGAGCTCAGCTGCTCTGAAGCCAGGAATCAGGAGTTTCTGGGTTTCTCACATGCATGCAGGGTCCCTGCTCTTTGTGCTACCAGTATCCATTATCAAGAATACTGGTTCAAGTCCTGGCTGCAACAGTTCTGGTCCAGCTCCCTGCTAATGGACCTTGGAAAGCAGTGGAGAAAAGCCTAGGTGCTTGGGCTCATGCTACTCCCATGAGAAACCAGAGTAGGATTTCTGGTTCTTGGTTTTGGCCTGGCTGAGTTCTGGCTGGTGTTGGTACTTGGAGAGTGAATCAGTGGAAGGAAGATATCTCTCTCTCTCTCTCTCTGTCAGTCTGCCTTTCAAATAAACAAATAATCTTTTTTAAACAGGAAATGAAAACTGCAAAGTCACCTTTCCATTTTTGGGCTGTACTAGGCAGTCTTACCCTCTTTACTGTTTTTGTTCCGAGTGGTCGTAGTGTTAGCTTTCTAACAGTAACAGTTAAGAGAGCAGTGCTTGAAATTGGCCTCTCCTGCATTAGGCTGTCATTACATCCTTCTCACACCCAAGGTCTGTACTTCTTTCACATGTCGTTAGTATTCTTTCAAGCACAACTGTTTTTTTTTTTCCCCTAGAGCTGCAACGGTAACCCATAAATAAAGATATCTTTCTAAAGTCTAATTTTATAAGTGCAAACAGCTTGATGTGCACATTTTTTTCATTAAGTCATAGAATCTTAGAGTGGCAGAGAAATGCAAACCCATTTAAGCAAAGTGATGGGGACACCTGCCATCTGTCACAGACCTCTTCAGTACTGGTGTGGACACCTTGCCTATTCCTTAGGCTGATACATTTATACTTTCCTTAGCAAACACATCTGATGCGGTGCTTGTGTTGCTCCATGCAATGTTCTCGTGTATCTTGCTGCTTTTTGCTAATCAAAACCAGGGTTTCTCTATGTAAGATCTAGGAGAGTGGTCTCTTTCAAACTGCACTCACAATGCTCACTTTACTATTTATTTCTATTTATTCCATTATTTATAACATTGGGAGTTATGTTTTATCCCCCTTGGTTAGGTCAAGAAAGTAAAGTGTAAATAGTTGGGGTTCCTCGACCAAGATTCTACAGTTAGTAAGTGAAGGTGCTAGGACAGAAGCCCTGGTTTTGTAGCTGTCAAGCCCCGTGCTTTTTGAGTCCATTAGTCAGCGAAGGCTTGAGAGAGGCCAGAATAGAAACTTGAAGTATGAGGGTATTTCAGGAAGTTTGTGAAAAATAGAATCAGAGGATGAGTTTATTTTGGTGTAAAAACTGTGTGAACTCTGCTTAACTGGGGGATCAGAAGTTCACAGAAAAATGCGTGATAAAAAATAAGCTTATCTTTCATTCTGCTTTCTGTGAACTTTTGTAGTATCCACATATGAAGGGGGTTAAGGGGAGGGGAAGAACGTGCAGTGGGTTGGGAGACACCTAGGAAGGCACCGTCAGCCTTACCATTCTCTAAGCCTTCGCTTATGGCTTCCATTACGATCTTGCCATGGTCAGGTTCACAGCCCTCATGCTATGCTGTGTGACAGAGACCCGGTGAGACCTGGCCTAACTCATGCGGGAACAGCCATTACTCCACTCCCCCTTACTCAACTGAGACGTCCCAGTGACTGAGGTCCTGGGTGATGGATCAGGAATACGCCCCTTGTCTAAGCAAGTCTTCCTCTTTGGCTGCTGGATGCCTGGCTGTCCCAATGAAGCCTGGACTCGTCTCCAGCTGCTTTACTGGGATGAAATGATCCTCCTTCGAGTCTCCCATGCAGGTGCAGGGTCCCAAGGCTTTGGGCCATTCTCCACTACTTTCCCAGGCCGCATGCAGGAGCTGGATGAGAAGTGGAGCAGCTGGAACACAAACCGGTGCCCATATGAGATCCTGTCGTCTGAAGAGGGAGGATTAGCCAATTGAGCCATTGCACTGGGCCTCTGGTGTTGGATTTTTACCTCAGCTGTTTTAATTATGAGATTGCACAAGTCACTTGAGTTATCTGTGTTTGGGTTTCACCGTCCAGGACATGGACAACAGCGCTTTATCTGATAGAGTTTTTGTGAAGATGAAATGAGTTACTGCACATCAGGCAGGTGTCTGGCACCTGTCGGTGCCCCAGAAGGATTAGCTGTTTTAATCATCTGAGTCTGCCTGGTGATGTCCAGAAGGAGAAACAGAGAAATAAAGGATATTTTCAATGGCAGGACAAAGTTGGCACTGGCTGAGGTGGGAGCCAAGCTGCTGCAGGGAGGCCATGGTGCTCAGGCGAACCAGCTAGGACCAGAACGGGCCATTGGTTCTGCTGGGTTCCAGTGCAATGTGCTGCAACCGCAACAAAGATTTTTGATACCCTCATGCTGATCTACCCACTCACATCTCACACTCTGTTTTGAGATCCAGAAAGCAGGTGCTGGGCCATAACTGCGAGCCCACAGAGTCCCAACCAATGTGAGAGTGATGCAGGCAGGAGAGTGCTAGTCATTGGAGGGCAGACTTCCTGATGGAGGCTTCCCGTGTCCTTCCCAAGCTTTGCTCCTGGGAAGAGAGCCATTCCTTCCCACTGGGCAACTTTCCCCCCAATTTTCCTGCTGACAATGACCAAGGCACAGCAGTAGGGGAGGGATGGGGAGCCTGAGCCAGAGCAAGACAGGACTCACACAAACAGGAGGCTTAATGACCTAGTTAAACTCCTTGTCCCCTTGGCCACAAATCCCTTAGACTATGCACTGATTGTATTTGTGCATATGGCCTGGGAGTGGTACAACCAAGAGCAAATTGGGCTAATGCTAGCCATAAAAGGAAGGACTATTAGCCGATTTTCCAATTAGGACTCCATTTGCCACTCTATGGCTTGTGCAAGATAATCTCTTGGCTGAAGTGAAATAACTGGTGGTCTTTCAAGGCTGGGCAGCCCAGACAATGAAAGGCTATAATTCCACCAGCCTTGTTACATTCAAGGATTTCATCTCTCCCTGACAATTATGACAGCAATTCTCCAAGGAGACCCAAGCAGGGAATTCCACAGGTAAGTGTGGCCCACTGGAAAGATAGAGCATCACTTCAACATTTTTTATGTCTCTATTTTATATGAAAGGCAGAGATCTTCCACCTTCCAGTTTAATGCCCCAATGCCCACAACAGCCAGGGCTGGGCTGGGCTAGGCCAAAACCAGGTTTTGCACGTGGTTAACAGGAAACTAACTACTTCAGCAGTCACTGCTGTCTCTCAGGGTGTGCATTAGCAGGAAATGGGAATCAAAAGCCAAGCCAGGATGTGAACCCAGGCACTCCAATATGGGATCCAGGCAACTCCACGTGGCATCCTAACTGCTAGGTCAATCATTGATTGTGTAACTTGGAAGCCATGGTATTGCTCAGGGATGGGTATTGGATCACCTTCTCTTTTTTTGGGTCATCTCACCCATGCTCTGAGCTTCATTTTGGGCTTAAACCATTCCTGAGAGCTTCAGCTGGTACTGGATAACATAGCGCAAGCAAAGAACCAAGAGCCAGAACCTGTGGTCCTGACTCTGCTTGCCTTAGGACCCATTTGCAGAATAAATGAGACGGTGTGGCTTTGCTTCTTGTATGGATGGAGACAGTGGGCACAGGGACACCTTTAACAATATGAGAGGTACTGGTGTACAAATCTCAAAGGCTGTCCTGAGGAGCCTGGTATAAATGCTTCTCAGGGCATTTTTCTCCCGTCTCACCACATTGAGCTGTCCATTGTCGCCCTCCATCTGGCTTCCCTTTGCAGACAAAGCCCACGGGTGTTAAATTTATGCTGTTAAATGTGGTGAGACAATTTCCACCTCATAGGAAGCAAATGGCACACAGAGAGAATGGAGGTTTCAGGAAATGCCAATATGTGCTGTCACTTTGAGCCTCAGCACTGCGGGGAGTTGAACTAGGCTGGGATCCTGACTTGAATGGTGGATATTAGGGGTAAGCAGCCTGCTGTTTTAAAGCATTTATTTATCTGAACAAGAGAAGGCAGGGGCACTTTTATATGCTGGTTCTCTCCTCAAAGGTATGTATCTCCCACATGAGTAGCAGGATTTCAATCCAGGCCTCCCGCGTGGTTAACAGGAACTCAATCACTTGAGTATTCACTGGAAGCTGGAGTGAGAAGATGGCTATGAGTAGTCAGCCCATGCACCTGATGGGGGATACAGCCATATTAACCATTAAACCAAACACCTGTTTACTGGAGCTGT
Source organism: Ochotona princeps (assembly GCF_030435755.1). Classification (NCBI taxonomy): domain Eukaryota; kingdom Metazoa; phylum Chordata; class Mammalia; order Lagomorpha; family Ochotonidae; genus Ochotona; species Ochotona princeps. The sequence goes on from NC_080858.1 coordinate 19,937,743, forward strand.
GTAGTTTTTCAGGGCAGGCGAGAGTAGGCAGGACTGGTTTTTTGGATGTTGCCTCCGGTCTTTGTGAGTTTGGATGTTGACAGAGAATTCAGTCCCAGGGTTGCACTTGACTGGGCAATTGATGCATCACTTTCCAGCAGTGTCAACAATCAAGCCTGTTCTGAATATGAAAAGGAGTAAGGGAAGAAGAAAGGGAAGACTTTACATTGTTTGGGCTATTCTTCTTTGCTTTCCTGTATGTAGGGATGCACCACAATTTCTATAGTGTTGGGACCTGGCTCATTTCCCAGGATGTAGGCCCGAGCCAAGATATTGTACTCCGTTGGGTACCACAGTTGGGGCTGGCAGCCAAGTTTCACACTGGAGTTTGAGTGATGATTCTGTGGCCATCTCTGCAATTACCCTCCTCTGGCATGGCTCTGGCCACCAGTCGTAGAGACCCCTTTGTGACTCATTTCAATGACTCTCCTAGGACTCATCCCACAGGGCCCATCAACGGTACCAGATAGCACAGATGGATGCATTTGGCTTGATATCCTATGCTCTTGGGGCCTTGAAGCCCCTCTCCCTCTTGTTTCTCCCATGTCCATGGCTGTTCCCTCTCTAACTCCCCTGTGGGTTCTTATTCTTTGCCCAATGATGCTGCCTCCAGCTTATGTCCATGGGTAATCTCTTCATCTCCCATGCCTCCAAATGTTCAGACTCACTCTTCTGGCTGGATCACTCTTCCTGAGTGTTCTGCAGGGACTTGACAATTCAGCATGATTCCAGAGGAGCTGTTCTGTTTCCTCTCCCCTCTGTTTCCATCCTTGTGTGCCTGTCCACATGAGGGACACGGTTCTTCTCCCCATACAAAAATCAGGAATCAAAGTCCTGTTGTTTCTCTTTTCATGGCACTGTTGACTTTCTTCTCTTTATTCACATCATCTCAGACTATACACACTGCAACTGGCTTCCCAGCTAGTGTTCTTGGTCTTTCCTGTTTGTTTTATACACTGGAGCCCAATGCCTGGGTTCAGAATGGGCTCCGTGGATGTACGGTCAAAGGAATAAATGAATGGATGGGCTATGTGGGCAGAGATGTCTTGCTCAGAGGTGAGTGTCCCTTCAGGGAGTGCTATGCTGTATCTTATTTGGCCAGAGTGGACATGCTTGGGTGGGTGCTCAATAATTTTAAGATGGAGTTCATGGGATTCGGGAGAATCAAGGATCACAGTGCAGGTTCTGCAGCTTCCTAGCAACAGATCTCTTCTGGGACTAATGCTCGTCCCTGTGAGCCTTGCAGGTCCTGCACCAGTGAGCTCCCTAGGGAGAAGCACCGAGAATCAGGGATTCTGGAAGCCTTTTTGTAGAACTCTGACGTCTACATCAAATCGAGTATGCACCTGCTGAAGAGACATCTCTGCTGTAAGCTTCATTTTCTCTCTTGGCATCAGTGGGGATTTTATATTGAGACTGAGACACTGCCTGGGCAGCTCCCAGAAAGTCCCTTAAACCCTTTGGGTCTGCTGAGTAGCATCTTTCTGGAAGAGGAAGGGACAGGATCCCGTAATGAGTGGGGTCCTTTGTGAATTTCCTTCACATGCAGTCTTCTCTCTCCATGGGTAACTCCCAGTCCTGTCCCCCATGTTGCACTACACCCGAGTCTTCATAGAAAGACCCCGTTGCACTTCTGTCCTTTTCCCATTGTCTGTTCCCTTCAAGGATCCGCAGATCAGAGCTAAGATCTGAGGAAGGAGAGCATCCAAGGTCCCCAGTCTTCAAAAATGACTTAATAGCAACTCTGAGTGCTGCTCGTGGTCTCAGCAGATTCACTGCCTACGGTTTACTATTGCGCAGTACTTTCTCCTGTCCAGTTTCATTATCCTAGATGTTCCTCTGGTGACCCCCACCCCTCCCGCAAACAGCCCAAGGTGACTTCACTCAGACCCTGAAGGAAAAGAAGGTCCCCAGAATAAAGGCACATGTATGATCCTGACAGTCCTTGGGAAGAGACCCCTGTCAGGTTTAGAGGTCTGAGCCCCTTCTCTAGCCCCTCTGCTGTGTCCTGGGTCAGGTTGTTGTGCTAATTTCCCAGTGTCTACCAAATTTCTCTTGCCTTTCCTGTTTTGTGTAAGGTGGCCTCTTGGCCCCTACACAAGCTGGTGATTCCTGTCCTGTTTGGCTCCAGGACCCTCTGGCTCACGTTGTCAGGGCTGCCTGTGACCCCCGATTGAGGGAGGTGAGGGTGGGAGTCTGGCACTTCAGGCTGCAGGATGTGTGGTTCAGAGAGCGGCTGCTCACCCTGCCCCAGGGAGCTTGTATGAATCCAGCTGCTCTTCCATTGAAGACCACCCATGTAAGTTGGAGTAGGAGACCACTGGACGTGCAGAGGTATTTTCCATTTGCCCCTCCCATTCACCCTGAGGAACTCTGCGTGGAAGGCTGACGCATGTGGATGTTGTTATCAGACCCCTTCCCCAGCTCCTCCTGAACTGCTGGCCTGGTAGGACTACCCCAACGTGGGCATCAGCAGGAGGTCATGGGGGGGAGAAGAGCAAGGTCATGCCCCTGTGGGGTCGTCGGCCTTTTCCCCTGAACAGAAGCATTGAGCTGCCTTTTCCATAGAGCCCTCAGTGTCTCTTCGTTCCAGTAACTTCTCTCCTCTTGTCCGTTTACACTCAGTGATCATTGTGGAGCTCCTAATTGATAATCACCGAATGGCGTAACTGTAAATCCCGCTAAGCGACATTGACAAACATGATCCAAGTCATTCACTACTTACTTACTATGCCTATGTGCTCTCCGAAGCCCAAATGACCCAGATGATGTCTTTTAAATCACAAGCAGTCCTCGAGGAGATACTAATAATGTCCTCCACCTTGTGAAGGAGGAACCTGAGTGTGACAGGTTCAGTGGGTTCCCCAAGATCAAAGGACTGGCTGCTAACATGAGTGGTCCTAGTCTACAGCCCCAAGCTGTGCCTGTCCCCAGCCTGGTCCCCTGGCCAGTCACAGCAGCATCATTCAGGAGTTTGTTGGGAGTGCAGATTGTAGCACATCCCAGATCTGCTGCATCAGAAACTCAGGAGCTGGGGCCCACAGTGTTTGCTCCCAGTGATCTGGCTGGCTGGGAAACTGCCACTCCCATGTCATGGTAATACAAGCGTGTTACTCCAGGGACTTCACAGACTGTACCTAGACAGCCTTGGTGCAGTTAAAGTAACATCACAGATACGCTTCTCCAGCCTGCCCTGGGCAGTAGGTTGGCTGGAGGACCCGTACCTTGCCCTTAAGAGTGACCAGCCAGAAGCCCAGGTTCTTTACCTGCTCAGGACAGTGTTGTTATTTCCTTGGCCCTGTTATGTCACTGATCTCATTTGTGTGGGCCTCTACATGTTAGCTGTGAACACAATTGTAACAAATAAGAGGACCCGGGTCAAACCATGGATGTTTCAGCTGGGCCTTGTAAAGACCAACATTTAAAAATCTGATGGAAAGACAGCAGCATGGCACATTGGGCACCCCCTGGAAGGGGGCACTCTCTGATTACCACATCTGCCCTGCTCCCTACCCTCCCCAACCCTGTGATGTCATTATTCACCCTGGCTCACATTCACCTTCTGCTTGGTGGAGCCTGGCCTCCGTAGTAGTGAACCCAATGCTTTTTGTCTTTTTATTTAGGAACCCAAGGCCAGAGAGGGTGAGGGTTGGCTCAGGGACATATGATGACTTAATGGCAAACCCGGAACTGGACTAACTAATGAACTTCCAAGTCCAAATGTGGGCCTTTTCTCATCATGTGATCCTTCATCTGAAGCTGAGGGACTTGGCTTGCCTCATTGCTCACTGAGGCCTTTCTCTAACTCTATAAAGGGAGGCACTGTTTGCTGGAAATGGGCTCCGGAGCTGGGATGACTCATGAGGGGGGTCCAATGGTTGTGTCCAGTAGGGACAAACAGCAAGATGGCCAAGAGAGAATTTAGAGCAGAATCTTATGCAGCCTCCATGAAATGATTTGACTGGAATATGCCCTCTTCAGAGGTTCTTTCCCTGGGGCTACTTATACTCCACGACCCTGACTGTGGTGTGGCCTCTCACGAACTTGTAGTCGAATTTGGGAAGCTTGGGTTGCTGCTGTGGTGCAGTGGGTAAGCTGCCACTTCTGATGCTGTTCTCCTTGTGTCAGAGTGTCAGTTTGAGTCAAAGCTGGCCAGCTTCCTACCAGTGTGTCTGAGATGGCAGCAGAAGATGGCCCAAGTGGTCGGACCCCTGCCAACCATGTAGGAGACCAGTGTGGAGTTCTCGACTCCTGGTTTTGGCCTGGCTCATCACAGGCTATTGTGATCATTTGGGGAGTGAACTAGCAGATGGAAGATAGCTCTCTTTCTCTGTGTGTTGCTCTGCCTGAGAAGTGAGTGTATCAAATAAGTCTTAAAAATCTATGTGTATTTATGGGAGACAGTTTCCCCCACGTTGGCATCTGGATTCCTTAATTTTTTAACTCCATGACCTTGAGCCAATTACTTACTTTGTAGGGACCCTGCTTTCCTTGTCTAGACTGCTGGATCATATATAATTTCTTCAGAAAATTACTGTGAAGGTCACATGAAGGAACAGGGAAAATGAACTTGGCTCGTGGCCACAGTGCTGGCTATTTTGTTTGCAATGGTCATTGTCGATTTGGTTCACCAAAGGGTGAATTCTGAAAGGCAGAACTGCTTTGCATGCTAATGTGAAGCCTGGAGAGAGGAACAGACAGGTCTTGGTCATGGGCAACAGGAGGGAAATGACTTCTTCGCTTCGAGAAAACATTTCCGCAGTCCTGTCCAGAGTCAATGCCGACAGCGTGGAAGCCCTGCATTTTCTGTTACTTGCAGACCCCAGGGACCAAAGGGGAAGCCATGTGCGCAGTCTCTGAATCTTCAGCATGGCTGATCGTCCATCCATCCACCTGCTCCACTGAGTCAGTCAGTCATTTCTTCCACATTCACAGAGAATGGACACTCTGTATGTTGGCCCATGGCACACACTTGGCTAAGTCTAGGGAATGCCATCAAAAAATAAGCTGGGCTTCTGAGAGGGGGCAGCTTTCATGGAATAATTAGGCAGGGAGCCTGAAGTTGTAGGGGTTTGGGAAGATCATAGGAGGGGTTCTGGGGGTGGGGTGGGCAGACCTCCAGGAGAAATAGAAAAAGCCAGAACTTGGCTTTTAAGTCTTCACAATTTACTAAGAAATGTGTTCACAAAGGGCAGCGACAAAGCCAGCCACCCTAGAGTCTGAAAGCCCTTCTCTCTTTCCTTTCCTCTCTCCCTCCCTCTGTCTTCCTTCCTAAAATACCTTTATTTCAATGTTTGTATATTTGGTTGAAAAGCAGGGAGAAAGAGAAAGAGAGAGGTAGAGAGAGAGAGAGAGAGAGAGAGGTGAAGAGAGACATTTGTTGGGTCACTCTTCAAACGCCTTTTGGGTCAGGCTGAAGCCCAAAACTTTACCTGTGTCTCCTGCAAGGGTGGTAGGGACCCAATGGCAGGGTCCATCTTGGGCTGCGCTCCCAGACACATTGTTGGGAAGCTGGGTCACCAGCAGAGCAGCTGGGACATGTACCCAGCTCTCTGGTGTGGGATGTGGCCATTTTTAGTTACAGCATCGAGCCCTAATGCCAGCCCTGCCTTCAGATTTCAGATCACACCAATACCATACCCCCATCCCCTTTTTATAAGTACAGAGCCAAAATTCAGGTCCTTCTCTTAGATATTCTAATGGTCAGTGGAGGAGAGAGAATCTTCTGGCACTCTGATGGAGGCCAGAGCTATGGTAGTTCCTGAAGGGGAAAGCTCACAGTATCTCAGAAGAGATCTTGACATCCTCAGGTGAACCCTGGCTTTGGTAGGTAAAGGATTTGGAAAAGCACTCAACACTTGTGATTCCTTGGAGGTATGCTTTGCTGGAAATGGCAGATTCCGTATTCTGGAACTGGTCTCTTGTCTAGGGTGCCTCACTTGCAGGCACAAAGTGATGGAAGGAGACTTGACCTAGGGAAGGCCATCCCAGTCTCCTGGAGTCATACAAGTGTCACTGGACAGGTGGATGAGCAGGAGATAGGGGGCGGCTGTTGACTGCAGGCAGGGGAGCAGCAGGTGCAGAGACAGGATAGGTGCAGGCTTGGTACGGGAAGGGCAGGAGTCCTTGAGCAGCACTGGAGGCAGGAAAGCATGGCATGGAGTGGGGGGGCGCGTTTCTACTGCACTGATGAAATTAGACTTGTATCTGTCAGGATTCTGGGAACTCCGGCTTGTATATTGGCCTTCTGGATCAAGTGTCTGCCAACAGCCAGTTTTTCTGGGCTCTGGAGTGTCTTAGCTTAGAGATAAAAGCAAGGCCATACACAGAGGGAGAATCTTGGGGTAGCAAAGGCTGGAGCCAGCGTCCAGCATCCAGCTTGGGTGTTGAGGAAACAGTTTTCCTCTCCGTGTGCTCTTGGGACACCATGGGGGTGGAGCATGGATCTCGAGGAGTGAGTCCCAACTGTCCTGTTACTGTACATCTCAATTCCATCCTTGGCATTGCCCTCCTTTTGTAGCTTATAGAGATTCATTGGTCCATTCAGTTGTTTGTTCATTCATTCCTTCCTGTAATCAATGAGTATTTACTGCCCATCCACTCAATGCAAGGCACAGTTCCATAAGCTGGAATGACGTTTGCGTGGTGTGCCTAATACTGTCAGAGCCTTCATTCTATGAAGCAGACAACAAGCACATCTATGAAATAGTGTCAGGTACTGAAAAAGAGCTCAAGAGGGCAAATAAAATGAAGGAAGTAAGGGAATAGAGTGATGGGAACAGGGGTGTTTACAGACACAAAGGTAGGAAACGATCATTTTTGAATCAAGACCTGAGTGGGATGGGAGTGATTTGTTCAAACATGGGGGAAGTTGCTGGTGTAGTGAGCCTACGTGAGAGTTGGTTTTGGGGTGTGCTAAGGGCACATTGAAGGCCAAGGTGGCAGAGGTTGAATGAACAGGAGTTGGGTGGAGAGGTTGCATTGCCTCACAGACACACAGCAGGTGTGGGAGGTTGAAGATGGAAGTCTGGAATCCCAGGACACTGAAGGACAACAGGTGTACTTGAGACCTCCCTCTTGCTCTTTGTAGCACAGCAAAAGCATCCACTTTTCCCAGGTGTTAGGAGCAGGAGCATCTTTAGGAGAATGGTCTCTGGGAGTTATTTTTTCTTCTCTCTCTGGACCCCTCATCAGGAAGATGTTTTATTTTTTTTTTAATTTTTTTCCTGCTTTCAGGAATGAAGGGCCCTGATGAGTGAGTTAATTTGACAGCTATGTGCTTAAAAGTCTTTGATTGGGGAATTCTGGACATGCTAAGAAAAGGTAGAAATGAGACGATACAGTAGCCTTAAGTCCAGGGATAGCTTAGTTTAATAAGTTTGAACCACCCCAAATTATAGGCTTTAGTGTTTTCTTCTTGTTCTATCATATTTCCTTCTCATTGTTATTATTGTTTTAAAGCATGCATAGAATAAAATGCATCACCTCGATTGTCTTTTAAGTGGGTGATCTGGTGGTATATAGAAAGTTGATGGTGCTGTGCAGTGAGCACCACCCCCATCGCCAGAAAGCTTCATCTTGTAGAACTGAAACTGTGGACCCTCTAAACACTAACTCCCCCAAAAGTCCCATGTAGTTTTACTTACTGTCTTTAAGATTGCTCTAAGTATCTGGTACAGGTGGAATTTGACAGCATTGGTCTTTCCCGAATTGGCTTATGTCATTTAGTATCATGTCCTTAAATTTCATCTCATTTCAACATTTGCCAGGATTTCCATCTTTTTTTTTAAGGTGAATAAGCTGCTTTGATGTATTCGTACCATATGTTATTTATCTGTCAGCGGACGCTTGGCTTGCTTGCACGCTTTAGCTACTGTGACTGACACTGCTTATGAACACTTATGTACAAACATCTACTTGGGTATGATTTCAATTATTTTGAGTTTATACATAAAAATGGGACTACTAGATCAAAGCATAATTTTATTTAACATTTGTTTTGAGTATTCACTAGACTATTTTTTTTTTGCAACAACTATGCTATTTGACGACCCCGCCAGCAATGTGCATGGATTCTAGTTTCTCCACATCCTCACCAATATTTGTTACTTTTTTTAAGCATACGTGATCTGGTGTGTGGGGTGGCACCTAACTGTAGTTTTGAGTTGCATTTGCCTCGTTGTTTCTGTAAGTTTCAGATTTACATATATTGCAAATGTTTTTTTTTTTAAAAGATTTATTGGAAAGGCAGATTTACAGAGAGGAGAGAAAGAGAGAGAGAGACAGAAAGCTCTCCCATCCACTCCCCAAATGACCGCAATGGCTGAGGCTGAGCCGATTTGAAGTCAGGAGCTTCTTCCTGGTCTCCTACGTGGGTGGACAGTTTTAAGGCATTGGACCATCCTCTACTGCTTTCCCAGACCCCAAACAGGGATCTGGATAGGAACTGGAGTAGCCGGGACATGAACCTGTGCCCCCTGGGAATGCCAGTCCTCGCAGACGGAAGTAGCAAGTTGAACCAATGTGCCAGCCCCATTGCATCTGCTTTTGTTAAGTGAATAAATGGTTGGGATTGTTATGCCGTCTGGAGGCAGCGATTCTTCTGAAATCAGATGCTTTTCGCTGCTGAAGTCACTTGCTCTGAAAGACACATTAGTAGAGCTACTCTTGCTTTCCTTTCACTAGCATGCTGTACCTTTTCCTTCTTTAACCTTTAGCCTATTTTAATATTAAAAGTAAGTTTCAGATATTGGGGTGAATGTTTGTTTTTCAAATAGAATACGACCATCTCTGCCTTTTAAAGTGAGGTGTTAGGTTGTCTCCATTTAATCTTTTTAATGCGGTTGAGTTTAAATCTAGACTCTTGCTATTTCTATACCACCAATCTGGTCTTATTTCACTATCATCCTCCTCTTTTCATACCTGTTTGAAGAAATGTATGACTTTGTGCACTTTTATATTTTAAGGTGATCACTTTAGGATTGGTGATATATATGCAAGCATGTGTGTATGTATGTATATACATGCATATATATTATATAATGACCTTATCATTAGCCTACCTCACATGTAAGTGAACTGATTTTCTCATTATAGATGCTGTTTTTCTGGCTTTGAAAACCTTGTGTTATATGCTTTTGGATATTTGTGTCTAAGCTTTGTTCTGGGATGCAGGCAGTTGAACTACTTGAATAATTTAAATCTTTTTCAGGTCTCTCTTTTTTTGGATAAAGATTTATTGTATTTAATTATTTGGAAGCAAAGTGAGAGAGAGATTTGTCTGCTGGTTCATTCCCCCAAAATGGCCATAGCACCTGGGGTTGGGCCAGGACAAAGGCAGGAACCTGCAACTCCATCCAGGTCTCCCGGGTGGAGACAGGGGCCCGGTCACCTGGACCACTTCCTGCTGCCTTCCCAGACGCATTCCTAGGGACCAGTTAGAACTGGAATCAGCGCTCATATGGGCTGCTGACATGGCAGGTGGAGACTTAGCCCATTGCACCACAGTGCCGGCCCTTTCGATCTAGCTTGTAAGCTTTGTTTCAATCTAGGCCTTATTTTCTGCTATTGAGGTGTGTGTTGGGGGGAACCTCAGTAAAACACTTCTGCTGAATGAACATGAATTGGGAGGTTTCCATTCTGATCTTGTGAATAGCAGACCTCTCCCTGTTTTCCTGACATTGTCTGGCTTTCTCAGACAATGGTTTGATGGAGACTTCTAGAGTGCAAGGGGGCTGTCCCTGTGTAGGGCTCCATGACTCAGGACTGTACCCTGCAAACTCTTGCTCTTGGCAGTTCCCACATTTCTACATTCATGCATTTCCCTGGGGGATATGACTGGACTCTGCCTGTTCACCTGTTCTTTGTCCTGCAGCCTGGCTGTACCTCCCAGCAGTCAGCTACGGCCACCATCGGGCTCCCCTAATCTCTTCATTTTCCAGGGATCATGGTATTTCATTGCCTCATGTTCAATGTCTTGAAAACTATTATTTTTTTGGAGGCTGGTGATGTGACATACTGGTTTAAACCACCACCAGTGACGCTGACATTCCATATGAGTGCTTGGTTTGAATCCCAATGGCTCCACTTCCCATCCATGTCCCTACTAATGGCCTGAGAAGGCAGTGAAGCATGACTCAAGTGTTTGGGATCTTACACCCACATGGGAGACCCAGATGAAGCACCTGGCTATGGCCTGGTCCAGCTCAGCCTTTGGGGGCCATTTGGGGAGTGAACCAGCAGATGGAAAACTCTCTCTGTCTCCCCCTACTTCCTCTCTCTGTATTTTCTTTTCATATAAAAGTAAATCTTTTCAAAAAGGGAAGCTATTATTTCTTTTATTTTGTATGACTTTAAAAAAAATGATGTATCTATTTTTACTGGAAAGCCAGATTTACAGAGACAAGGAGAGACAGAGAGGAAGATCTCCTGAACACTGGTTCATTTTTCAAATGGCCACAACAGCTGACTGGAGCTGAGCCGATCTGAAGCCAGGAGCCAGGAGCTTCTTCTGGGTCTCCCATGCAGGTGCAGGGTCCCAAGGCTTCAGGCCATTCTCTAGTGCTTTCCCAAGCCACAAGCAAGGAACTGGATGGGAAGTGGAGCATCTGGGACATGAACTGGTGCCCATATAGGATCCCAGCACATGCAAGGCAAGGACTTTATGCTACAGTACCAGGACCTATTTTGTATGACCTTTTAACCGATAATTGGAATTGTCTTCAGAAAACCAGATTCTCAGAGTTTGCATTGCCTAATTTGAAGTCACCCTTTGAGCAGAGCAGAATTATCACTGATGGCTGTTTAGCTGGATGGCCGGTGGTTTCAGACAGCATTTGCATCAGAATCTCTGGTTAAAGGGTTCAGTTGCCTTTGCTAAAAATCTTGGTAGAAATAAATTTGTCTGGAGTAAATGAGTTTTCTAAATTTCAACGGGAAGCATCTGAAGAAGTTCTTGGAAGTCAGGTGAGACTAGATGAAGCCGGAGCGGTGATAGCTTTGGCCAGACATCTGTGATTTTTCCTTTTTGGTTTTTCATCTGACTGGCTTGTTCTCCCCCAGCCCCCAGCTTGACAGTCAGGGGAGGGGGCTCAGCCCTTGGAGAGGTCAGCTCCTGCCTCCTACAGCCAGCTTCTCGGAGCCATGTCATCCCTGCCTGCTGGGGGAGGCAGGGGAGGCAGGGGAGGCTGTGAAGAAGTTATTGGAGAAATGTCTTGCAAACACACTTGAATCTGTACTTGAAGTCACCCCGTGGAAGGAATTGCAGGCGCTTAGCAAGCGCAAGCCATTATTTGCCAGACATGTTCTTGTCCGGGAAATCCTGGCAGATTAGACACTTCTCAGCCAAAGTGTCAGGAGCCACTGAACCTGCTGGAGGAGTGGGGGTGTCATGGGGATTGCAGTGACGGTTCTCAGTTTTCTCTTCCTTCCTGCCGTTTCTCTGCTCTCTGGGGTGTGAGAGCTCTCTGATGGCATAGTGAGAAGGAACTTCCTTCACTCTCCCTTCATATTCTATTTATGAAGAGTGATGTTGGCCCAGCTGAAGTACAAGGAAACTGTAATCAAGGCATCTCTATTGAGCCTCAGCTCTGCCTGACATTGAGGTGAGAACAAAGACAAGTTGGTGGGAAATGGCATTACGAGATACATTGATTTTGTGCAAAAGATTTTGAAATATACACATGTGGGGGAGCTTCTAAAATTTGTAGAAAACTTGTACAGTAAAAAGTCGTATGGGCTAGAATTTCTTTCATGCATCAAAATATACGCGCCTTTAAAGCAATTTATTAGAAATGTATTTAAAAGGCGTAGAGAGGTAGGTGTTAAGCTTCTTGGGACACCTGTTTCCCATTTTGGAACATGTGGATTTGAGTCCTGCTGGCTTCGACTCCTGACTCCAGCTTTGTGCTAATGCACTCCCTGGCAGGCAGCAGATCATGTCTCCAGGAGTTGGGTCCCTGCCACTCACATGAAAGACGCGAATTGAATTCCCAGCTCCATCAGTCTTGGCCCAGTCCCAGCTGTTACAGGCTTTTGAGGAGTGAACTTGCACAGGAAAGATTTTATCTGTTTGCCCGTCTGCCTTTCAAAATCAGTCAATCAAAGAAGGAAGAAAGAATTTAAAATGATCAACAACAAGAACAACAAAAAGAGCAACAGAAAAGGGCCGAGAGAGAGAGAGAGAGAGAGAGAGAGAGGAAAACGAGAAAGCACTCCCACCTATTACCATCTGACTCCTTGCCACACTGCTATTGATTCACTCCTCAAATGCTCACAGTGGCCAGGGTTGGTCTGAGTCAAATATAGGAGTCAGAAGCTCAAGCCTGGTGGGTGTGGCAGGGCCCAAGGACTTGAGCTATCACCTGCTGCCTTCCAGCGCTTGTGCCAGCAGGAAGCTAGAATCCAGAGATGAGCTGGGACTTGAATTCCAGGCAGTCTGATAAGGGACGTGAGTATCCCAAGTGGTGCCAGCACCCACCCCTGAACTTGTCTATTCTCATTTTTCCATACACTTTTTTGAAGTATCCTCATTTAAAATCTGACCACTATTCTGAAGGAAACAAAGCGACATCTAGGATGGTTGAAATGTGCATGAGACCATTTGCTTCCCCAAGCAGGAGGAAGAGGGCTGGTGGCTTTGGATCAACCAGGCTTCTGAGTATGGCCAGAAAGAGACCTAGGGCTGGAGAAGACACTGTTTTGTTTGTTTGTTTGTTTGTTTGTTTTATGGATGGTCTCTGCCAGAAGAGATCAACCCTCTAGTACTCAGAAAACTCAGAGGAAACAAGGCAGAACTGAAGCCTGGAGACCATGCATGGTTTGCAAGGCGCTGAGCTGGGGTCAGCCAGCAGGACTCAGCTGGAAGGGCAGCTGTGCTTGGTGTCAGCCCAGGATCCAGGGAACATCTCAAAATAGCTGCAAGGCTAGGAGTCAGATGGTATGAACCGGAAGTCTCCAACTTCTGTAACACGCCCTAGAATTTCCTCTAAATAGCCACACAGTTGGTGCCTTGGCCGTGGCAGCAGCTCCATGGGAGAGACAGGACACAGAACGCTGACCGATTGACAGAGGGGGAAACTGAAGGAAAAGTTGGACGGTTTTGCGTAGTGATGAAAGTATGGACCACAGTGCATGCTGCTGCCACCGCTGCTCAAGGGCTGTCCTTGAGTTGAGACAAAGGGGGGACCCTGTTGGTGACTGCACACTGGGATCGGTTTAAAATCATACAGCCTGAATGGCACCAAAAGGGTGTTGGGGAGACCGTGCCTTCCTGCATTTTTGGCTGTAGAGGCAGCACAAGGGAATGCTGGGTGCCTAGGCACCTCTTGAAGTTCAACGAGAGACAGGAACTCCTGTTGCTTTGTGGGGGGATGTGGGAGGAGGAGGAGGGTACCCAGGAAAGTATGCCTTTTAAGCCCATTGAAGAGGAAGAGCGAGGAGCCAAGCATCCAATTAACCTGACATTTCTCACAGCCCAAATATCTGAGGATATAAGGAGAGAATTTAATATGTGGAGGCTTAGAGAAAAGTGACTAATAGTGGAAAACAGCCCCAGTTTATGTAAAAAAAAAAAAAAATAGGTCAGGCCCAAAAAATCCAATAGATATTTTTTTCCCCCAGCAGTTACTGATCTGAGAGACAGAGGGAGTGCTGTGTGGGTGCAATGACGTTTAGATTCAAAGCAGGCATTGCTGTGACAGCAGAAAGACAGCTGGGGACCGAGGGGAGGCACCGGGACATGGTGTGCTGTGGCCACTGCCATTCAGTCCGGGCAGCGACTGAATGTTGTGATCAGCCAAGGTCACAAAGCCTGCAGGTAGCAGAGCCCATACCCAGCCCCTGCCTTTCATCATTACACTAAATTTTTTTCCTAAACCTTTGGCTGTTTCTCTTCCAAGCATCCTAGGCCTGGCTCTGACATTGGGCACCCCAGGAGCATTATAGCAGGGCCAGATCGGCATCCAAGAGACCAGAGAAGAAAGGAGAGAGCAGGCACCATCTGGATATGGCCTGGGCAGCTTGTTGAACGTGAGGCTCGTGGCTCTCTCTTCCCTCAAGCTCTGAGCCAGGAGCTCTACCCCTACCATGGTTGACAGACTGGAAGACACAAGCCCTGATGAAAAGCAAAGCCCAGTTCATTTTGCTCAGAGTATTAATTTTCGGATAATGTTTGGAGACATCTCAGGACAAATTGCCTCAGGCACAAAATCTGGTGGCGCTGGACCTCCCCCCACCCCCAGCCCAGTGTCCTTTCGCAGGGTCACGCTTCATCTTGGCTAATCAAAGACTTGGGTACACTGCAATTAGGCAATTACTTTGGCTCATCTGTCCAAACATACTTGACCGTGGAACCTTTTCCTAGGAGGTTCTATTCTGTGGGGCACAGTATAGAAAAACGCAGCCAAGTCCTCAGCAGAATAGAGCTTGTATTAGAAACACCTGAAGGGGGCTGTACATGCAGATGTCTGGGACCCACCATGTCAGGTGTTCTAGTAAGGCCCAATAATTTGCATGAAAAAAATCTAGTCCCTTCTCTGTCCCCTCCCAGCTCCTAACCAGGTGATGCTGGTCATTTACAAACCATCGTCTTTGTGCCTTCTCCAAACTCAGGTTCAGCCAAGTGTTGTGATGGGTCTCCCTGTGCCCTATGAAAGTGAGGACTAGGCATGGTAGATGGCAGGACCCAATGAAAGGGGCTTTCCAGAAGACAGCGTAGAGGGGGCTTAATTGGAAGGCTGTGAAATGGTATGAGGCTGGGCTGTGCCAGGATACCAGAGCTGTGGCCAGAGATACTGAGAACAGGGAGAACCAAAGGGGTTGAGCTCATGGATGCTTGGCAACAGAAGTCAGGAGCTGGCCTTGTCACCTGTGTGTTGGGCTGGGAAAGGGGGCTCTAGAGAGTGTCTGTGCCAAAGACAACCACCTGGAGTGGGCGTGACGGTGACTGTCAGTGAATAAACTGGTGCAAGCCCTTGGAGGTCAGATGCAAGAAGATGACAACATCTGTAGGACTGGGAGACCCTAGCCCTGATCCCTTGCTCCAACTCTGGGCTTCTAGCACCTCAGATAAGAAACAGAGAGCCAGGGCTACTTCCTCTGGGCAGCTGGACTTCAAGGATCCTTTACTTAGTTCGGGCATTAGGAGATATGGAGGCAGGGGAGCAGTTCTGAGGGTGGAAAAAAGGCTGTTTTTGGTGAGATGAAGACATTGGTAACAACAGAGGTCCAAATGGCCAGCTGAGCCCCTTGCTTCCCTTGCCACCACAGGAATGCTCTTCTTTTGTGCAAATGCTAGTCCCTATGAAAAGGCAGACAGATGGTTTAGAGGCACTCCTATTCCTATTACGATCAATGGCATGGGCCACAGTTGAGATCACAGCCTTGGGCGTAAACACAGCCAGGAAGAAAGGGTGCAGAAGCTAAGGGGGGCACTGGGTGGAAGGGCTACAGATCTAGATGGCAAGTTGAGAAGGTGAGGGCAGTGGAGAAAAAATCTGGGGTGGATCCGGGGCTGGAGCTCCACTTCTCGTGCTATCCCCAACCTGCCATCCCCTCTCCCGCACCCCTACCCTCTTCCGCACCCATACCCTCTCCATGGACCCTCCAGGCCAGGCAGGGTGCTGCAAGGACAGACGACTCAGGTTAGAGAAATGCTCTCTTGACATTTGGAGAACATAACCGAATGTGGCTCCTCCCGTGCAGCCTCTCATTCTCTGGGAAAATCGCTTTCAAGCCTGGGCTGGTGCCAGTAGGAGCCATTTATAGCCCACAGGGCTGGGGTTAGGTTAGCATCAGCTGCTTGTGGTAGGAAGCTCCGCCTTCTCGGCTCCCGCAGCCCACCTCTGCCCGCGCTGTGCCCAGCCTCTGCACCCAGCTTCCTGAAGGTCTCCCCACATGACTTGCTTATGTTCTTGGAGGCTCCATTTGCAGGTCTCACCTTAGCTTGCCTCTGTGATCCTGGACAAAATTCCTTTCCTTTTAAAGTCTCAGTTTCTCCATCTGCAACATGGAGCCTACTGACTACTCCCTTCTAAACCCAGCTCCTCAGGAAGGTACCTACCTGAGCCACCTTCGCTGTAGTGCTTTTCTTGTTTAGTGGATGTCTGTTAATCCTCATTCTGTTCCTCCCTCAGCCCCCCCAGACTGAGCTATCTGCCAGGGCCAGCTCAGCTATCCATTTTTCTGCACAAAATCTGACTTTTGATGATAGCTGCTGAGTTTAGACTGACCTGAACCAGTTCATTGATGTAAAGAGCATGGGCTTTCCATGTCAAACACGTGTGGTTTACATCCTGGTTTTGCTACTTGCTAGCTCTGGGCTCTTGCAAATCACTTTACTCTTTGAAAGTCTTAGCTTCTTGTATGTACATTTTAGTACCTCCTCGTGTTAATACGAGGATTCATGACGAGCTGTTTGTAAAATGTTTAGCACATTGCAGTGACGTTTCTGTTGACGTTAGCGTCATCACCATTACCATCACCAGTCATCATCATCATCACCTTCACCACCATCATTATCATGAGCACGATTTCGATTGTCATCATCACCTATCATTGACTGTCACCATCCTCACCATCTCATCACCATTGGCATCACTGATTAGCACCATTGATCTTCATTTTCAGATAGAGGCATGTGTGTGGCAGGGGAGATAAAAATTGCGCTCCCTGAATCCCCACTGTGTTGGTAAATAGCCCATCCATCCCTCAAGGAGCAGCTCAAAAAAATCCCTTTCTCTGCCCCTCTATTTGGCTGGGGCTCTGGACCTGTTCACTCCAGCAGAATGGGAAGGCTAGGAAGATTAAAAACGATTTATTGGGGAGATAAACCATGGTGGAAATGCCCCCTAGAGACAGGACATAGTGTTTAAAGAGTCCTGAGCAGTGGTTGGCATAAGTAGAAAACACAGCCATAAATCCTGGCAATGGCAGGGCATACTGAGCAGATCAGGAAGGCAGACAGTATCTGCAGGACTCGGCCCTGGGAAAGGAGGAAGAATTTTAAAATCTTTTAAAAGATTTATTTATTTTTATTGGAAAGGCAACTTTACAGAGAGAGGGAAAGACAGAAAAAGGGAGATCCGTCTATTGTTTCATTCTCCAAATGACCACAATGGCTGAAGCTGGGTGGGTCTGAAGTCATGAGCCAGGAGCCAGGGGCTTCCTCTGGGTCTCCCACATGGGTACGGGTACCTGAGCACTTGAGCCATCCTCTGCTGTTTTCCCAGCTGGATTGGAAGTGAAAGAGCCAGAACATGAACCATTGCCCACATGGGATGCTCACACCACAGATGAAGGTTAGCACGCCAGGCCTCTGTGCTGGCTTTAGCAGGGTTCTTTCTAAGCCTTGGGGTCCTACGCAGGACAGGACTGGGGTTGATGGTACAAAAACAGCTACCAGAGAAGCCAGCAAGGCAGAGAAAATTGGACTTTATCTCCAGGACGACAAGGGTCCACGTTCCCAATGTAGGGGGATTGAAAAGTCTCCTGGGCAGGAAGCTGGTTACAGGGAGCACATGAAACTGTGACAGGTGCGACTCTAGGGAGACCAAAGCACAGAGGTTTGAGTCACGTAGGCTGAGCAACCAGTGTTATTCCAAGGTCTCTGGCTTACTTCTCAGTCAGCATATAAGGTTGGTTGAAGAATGGCTTCTCCTGGACATCAGGTGTGGTTGAGGAAAGAGTCAACCTTCTGACTTCCTAGTCCCTGCATCTGTTATCCCCCTAGGACTCATCCTTATGTTCCCCAAGTCTTTGCAGGGCCATCAGTGGGCAACCAGAGAAGCCAAAAGCCAAGTTTTCAGAACTCCTCTTCTGGGTCTTCCATTGTGGCTGAGCCACCTTTTACAGCTTCCAGAGTCATATCTGGATTCCAATTTAGGTTCCTTTTTGCCTACATGGAACCTGTAGGGCATATACATTTATTGATTCTTTCACAGGCACCACACAGTGTCTTGCTGCCCTAGGTGTCCATGGAATTAGAAGCATCACTCCACAAAGCTGAATTTCCAGGGTCGGCAGGCTATTGCTGCTTCCCACCCACTCACAGCTTCTTAGAGTGGGCATGCCTGTCAGCCAGGGGCAGAGTGCCATCCTCTCTGGATCATGGTCATCTTTCCTATTCCATGGTCTGTGGCCATTAAAAGGGATTTCATCCTCTCCCCCAAATCCACTGAATCATTTGTCTCATGCAATACATGGCCGTGATGGATACTTTGTCAACTGATCTGAGTCTTAGGGAGTCTTCATGGCAAAGGAAAACCTCATGGCAAAGGAATTCAATGACAGCTAAGGGGTGCTAGAGGTGCTCGTGACCTTGGTCATGCTGGGAGTTTCTCCTTAGTAAGTTTAAGTGCAAAAGTCAGTATCAGGGTCAGTGTCAGACACGGAGACTTGTTTAGTTGCAGTGGAGACTCTGTGCTGCTTCCTGAGCACAGCGCCCACCTGGGTAGAAGAAGCTCAGGGGGCTCTGGGCAGAGGTGGACTTGGTTTTGGACTTTGGCAATGTAGGAGTCTATGGTTCTCAGAGAAGCGGCAGTCATAGAATTGGAGAAGCAAGATCCCAGCCTCCTTGTTTCATTGTCCCCTGTCCTTTTGGATCCCTCCAGGGGACCAGAACTGTGGCTTCTCCTCCAGGCCCACTCTCACTTCCCTCTACCCTCTTTTCTCCTGGACCCCACCGGCACTCCATCCAGATGGTTTACCAACAAGATGTCCGGCCTTACCTCAATCTTTGACCATACTGGTCCCTTCTCTAGGTCTCTTCTCTTCACCCTTGGATTGTTGTGGAGTGCAAGAGAGATCACATTGGACCCAAGTATAGGATGATAGGAAGAGTCTTTATTGCCAAAGTTTGGTAACAGTAGCTCCCACTACACTCTAGGAGCCACTGCACTATATAGCAGAAATCAGTTTTTTTTTTTAAACTCTTATCCTTCCACCAAATTGAGAAACAAAGTTTCCATGTATTAGTTACTAAGTGCAGGAAGCAGGAAGGGAGCTACTGGAGCCCAAAGTTTTCCTGTAGTTAACCAACCTAATTTAGCACAATAGGAGGCAGGATGGGCCAGGTGCGCACCACATCCACTCTGAACGTGCAAGAGGAGGTGGGAAGGGTGGGATGTGGAAACTTGGATTCCCTGATGTCTGCTGTCAATTAACCTGTCAAGTGGGTGCTATCCATCAGCTGGCTGCACCCCATCACAGAACATGGGTAGGTTTTCACTGTGAAAATGTGACCACACCACTTAGTCTTCTCCCATGTGTTGTCCTCAACATTTCTAATGACTGGTCATCTATCATGTGCGAACAGCATTGCTTTTATTTTTTAAACTAACATTGCTTTGTGGGGGCATCTAAATGAACTCTTTAGTTTTTGCCTGCGTGGGTAGCATTGCCATGAAATTCTTATAGCAATGAATTTATGATTATCCATGACTCCTCCTTAGGATAAAACAGTATGTAATTACTGTGTTAAAGAAGTCATGCTTTTTAACACTTCTAGTGGGCTTTGCCAAACTGCCTTCCAAGGATTTTCAATCTACTTACATATTCACTAGAAGAATATAAAAGTGTTTATTTTTTTTCTGCAACGTTATAAAGGCAGAAGAGTTTTAGTCATTTTAAAGGGAGGAAGAAAAGCTTATCTGATAATCATAGGTAGTTTAATTTTAATTTGCCCGATTTCTAGTGAAAGACAGAGTTAGAGAGAAAAGGGTAGATCTTCCATCTGCTGGTTCACTCCCCAAATGGCCACCAAGGATGGGGCTGGTCCAGGCTAAAGCCTGGAGCTTGGAACTCATTCCAGATATCCCACATAGGAAATAAGGTCCCAAGTACTCCAGCCACTTTTTGTTGCTTTCTCAGGTGCACATTTGTAGAGAGCTGGATTGGAAGTAGAACAGCTGGGACTGGAACCAGTGCCCCTATGGGATGCTGACATCAGCAGACTGCAGCTGAACTGTGCTGTATCCATAATACCAGTCCTAGAAATATCCTTTTTTATTGATTTGTAAGAGCTCTCTCCTTATTAAGGGTCGAAGGCTTTGTTGGCCATCTCCTGCTATGTCAGGATGCATTTCTCAGTTTGTCACTTGTCTTCCAATTGTGTTTATGGCCTTGATTGGCTGGAGCCGCATTCCTGTCTGCTTGCTAGACATCTTTTCTTATATGACTCAATGCCATTTCCAATCCCACGCATCCAGATTGAAATTCATTATTTCCCCCCCGCCCCCAACTTGCTCTTCTTGCTGACTTGCTGGTTTCTGTTAATGTCACCACCATTTTCCTACTCACCCAGGCCTGAAGTGTAGAAGTCATCTTTGATTCTGGCTTGCCTCTCTTTCCCTGCATTCTGTCAGTTGCCAACCCTATCTAGTATGTTTCTTCAGTCTCTCTGGCAGGCAGCCCCTTGGGCACTCCAGGTTCTCATTATTTCTTGGCTGGACTTTTTAACTCGCCTCCCAAGTGCATCCCGTGCTTCCTCGGTCCCTCCACGTTTTTCTCTTCCCTGTTTTGACCACATTCATCTTCCTAAAGCAGAGCTCAAACAGTGAGCTCCCTGGTTACAACCCAGCAACATGTCCCCATCATCTTTGGTATTTAATTACCGCCTCTTAGTCTGGCCGTCCTTTCCTTGTCAGCCAGATTCCCCACCATCTCAGCCAAGCCAGCTCCAAGCCAGGGAGCTGCCTTTTTGCCGCCTCACCCTTCCATTCCAACCACCCCTTCCTCCTCGAAGTCTGTGCCATCCCCCCCACTGACCAACATCTATTCACAGTGCTCTAAACCTTGCTCTACTGCCAGCTACCCCAGGAGTTCCTGGATCCTGGAACAGAATGCTGTTGCCTTTGAATGCCCCGAACGATTTGCTCCAACTTCTTTTGTAGAACCAGCCTTATTACAGTGCCTCTCAGAGCCATTAACGGTTTTAGGAGCCTCAGAGGGCACAGCCCTTGGCATCTTGGTTTCTGCCAAATGTCACAGGCGTTCTGTGGGCATGGGTGGAATTAGAAACAATGTTTCACATAGCTGAATGTCCAGGGATTGTGGGTCACTCTTGTTCCTACCTCTACACCTGCCATCCATGGAGAGATGGGCACAGCTGCTCAGCCACAAGCAGGCTGTAAGCCTGAATGGTGACCTTTGGCACAGGGAACGGGGCCAGAGTCACCTTTCCATCCTGTGATCTGTGGCTGCTGAAATGGCTGCCCAAACCCATTCATCCCCGTTGCATGCAATGCATGGTAGATACATTGAAGATTTATTTGTTTATTTTTATTTGAAAGGTAGAGCAATAGAGAAAGGAAGAGAGAGGGACTATGTGGGAGAGGCAAAGAGAGAGATCTTCCCTCCACTGGTTCACTCCCCAGATAACTATAAAGGGCAATGGCTGGGCCAGGCCTAAGCCAGCTGCCCTGTTCTTCCAGCCGGATGTCCCGTGTGGGTGGCAGGAGCCCAAGCATTTACTTGGGTTATCTCTTGTGGTTCTTTCAGGTATCCCCAGCAAGAAGCTGGGGTTAGAATTGAAATGGCCAGGACTTGAACTGACACTCTGATTTGGGACGTTCGTGTTGCAGGCAGTGGCTTAAGCCACTGCACCACAATGTTAGCTCATTCATAATGTTTTGTAGCTGCCTAGGGGGCGGGAGGGGGAGGAAGCTCAGGGAGCCCCCTATGGAAACAAGACTTTTGATTCAGGGTTGATTGACAGTTCAGGGCTGGTGGGGGCCCGAGTGACCTTGACTTGAGTCTGATGCCTGGATCAGCTAAGAGTTTTTCTCTCCTTAATCTATTTAAACAGAGTCAATATTGGGGTCAGCCGTATGCAAAGAGCCCTTTTCAGCTTTAGAGGTGACTCTGCAGCCTGCAAGGGAGCATACAATTGACACAGTCTATTTTTAGCCTCCTGGAGACCGTGACCAACATCCCAAGCTGGGTGGGCACACCTGCTGCATTCTAATGAGGCAGCCCCACTTGCCTCTCTTGCCAGCCAGCCTGGGATCTTGCCGACCTGAAATGTGATATTGCTAAACTGGGAAGTCTGCTTGGATCCCAGAGGCGTCAGCCTAGATAAGCTGGGAAAAGAGGGATCGTGACACTGCCTGCTTGTTCCACTCCAGTCTTGGATGCAGTCTGACTGGGGTCCCTGCCCACAGTGTGAGGGAGGGGTGCCACTCACCTGGATTCTTGCTGTGGCTTTGTCCTTGGAATCTTCTGTTTTTCCCTTGCAGGAAAGCAAGACAGATAAGCCTGTGCTGACCCAGCTCACAGATGGGAAATTAGGGACACGGAACAGGGTTATGGCTTGTACTAGTATTAGTAATAATAAGGCACTTGGAGTCAGGCACTGTTCTAAGTCCTTATCTATATGCATCCACACAGCCTGCCAATTCTTGGGATGACAACCACTTCCCAAGGGCATGCAGTGAGTTTCAGAGCCAAGATCAGGTGGAGTGGCTTGCCCTGGGGGCTGGGGACCAACTCCTGTGCCATCTGCCTCGCATTATCTGTGATTAACTTCCACTGGAGCCCTGATAGGATCTGAGATCCCACCTTCCAGCTGCAGGGGGCCTGACTCTGGAAACTGCTTGTTAAACCTCTGCCCTGTGTGGGGGGCTATCCTGACACATGGGGTCTCCTACTCTCCTGAGGTAGGGATGGGGGTGGGAAGAGGTCTTCCCTAGCCCCTGTAGTTTGAACTTCTTTTTTTTTTTTTAAAGATTTATTCGTTTTATTACAGCCAGATATACACAGAGGAGGAGAGACAGAGAGGAAGATCTTCCGTCCGATGATTCACTCCCCAAGTGAGCTGCAACGGGCCGGTGTGCGCCGATCCGATGCCGGGAACCTGGAACCTCTTCCAGGTCTCCCACGTGGAAGCAGGGTCCCAATGCATTGGGCCGTCCTCTCCTGCTTTCCCAGGCCACAAGCAGGGAGCTGGATGGGAAGTGGAGCTGCCGGGATTAGAACCGGAGCCCATATGGGATCCCGGGGCTTTCAAGGCGAGGACTTTAGCCGCTAGGCCACGGCCACCGGGCCCATGTAGTTTGAACTTCTGAGCCCTACCTGCTCTCCCTGGAAAAAGCAGCTCTCTCAATCCCAACCTTTTCTCTTGCCTCTCCCTGAGGCTGGTGGAGTGGGAGGGCTGTGGTGGTTGGGGATGGCAGAGGACCAAGGTGGGCAGCAACAGCAGCAGCAGCAGCAGAGGGTGAGGAGGGGGTAGAGCTGGGCCGGATGCCAGGACCAGGGGAGTGAGAAGGACCAACATTTCATGGTGTGAAGGCAGGAGGCGGGCCACAGCGCTGCAGGAGGTGTGGGTACTATGAATCCAAAGCCAGTGGTACAAGGTAACAGGTGTGACATGGAGATCCCACAGGGAGCCACTGTTTAGAGACCCATTCCTATTGGAGTATGGCACTACCTGTGGGGCAGAGTGAAGCCGGGGCACTTGATCTTGCCGAACACTTTGATTTAACAAACACTTACCATGAGCTCAGCCTGTGTAAAGCACTTTAACTTAACAGAAGCTTGTCTAGCCCTCAGAACAGCTCTAGAAAGCTGGGGCCCCTTTATTCCCACTTTAGAGATGGGCACCAAGAGATGGATTAGGTGTCCCAAGTGGCACAGCTGGTAAGTGGCTGAGCCTAGATCTAGAACTCATGGGACTGGCTCTGGACTGCACACCCTTCGCCACTGGGCATCTTAGCCTCCTGTAAGGGAAGATATTGTTTTCCTTGATTATCAGATAAGAAAACTTGTTGGCTTAGGTCACCTACGGGTAAGAGCTAGGCCTGGGTTAAATCCAGTTTTCTTGGACCTCTCGGTGGTGAGCCACCTCTCCACCAATCACAGAAAGCCTGGAGGGATCATGCATCCTTCAGGGCTGATTGGGCTCAGGGGAGGAGAGGGCAGTACTTCGGTGCCTCCATTCACCCTGGGTCCTTTTTTTTCCTCTCAGGTGAGCAATCCCCCGGCTCAGCCCCCTCAACCTGTGGTCCCGCCCAAACCTGTGCCCTGCGTCCATCATGTGTCCACCCAGCCCAGCTGCCCTGGCAGGGGCAAACTGTCCAAGCTGCTAAACCCGGAGGAGATGACCTCGAGAGATTATTACTTCGACTCCTATGCCCATTTTGGGATCCATGAGGTAAAACATTCTGACGGTGGAGGTGGGGGCAGGAGGGTGAACCCGGACATGTTCCATGTGTCTGTCATTGCTATCAAGGTGGCATAGCTTCCTTGGACCCCTGACCCTCTCCTCACCCATGGACTCTGAGAGTGGCAGGGACCTGGGAGGCATGAGCAGGTGCAGGTGGGAACCTGTATGTCCCAGGACCAGAGAGGGAGTAGGGAGGAGCTGGGGGCTTATTTTCCACTCCAGTACCCATGTTTCCTTATGATTCCAACCTTGGATCACATAGTGTGGCCTGGAAGGCGATGGTCACTGCAAGAAGCTCAAATGTGCACATCCCAAATCTTTTTCTTTCTTTTAAAAGATTGATCTATTTTCTTATTTGGGATGTGGAGAGAGATAAAGAGAATCTTCCACATGCTGATTCACTCCTCAGATGTCTACAGCAGCTGGGACTGAGCCAGGCTGAAGGCAGGAGCCAGGGATTGTATCTGGGTCTCCCATGTGGGTGGCAGGGTCCAAGTACTCGGACCATCTTCCTTTCCAGGATCATTGGCAGGCAGCTGGAGCCAAAGCCGGGATGCCAGCGTCAGGGGAACCATGGAATCTACAGTGTTACTCAATGCCGGCCCTGGCACCCCAAATCTTTAGGTTGAAAGGGTCTCCCAGAGGTCATGATGTGTATTCTTTAGATGAACAAATAACCCCATGGGAAGAGATGCAGGAGAGATTTACCTGGAATCTAGACCGAGTCTGATACCCTGCTTCTTCATCAGCCTTCGTGGGCAGGACTGTGTGAGCTGTGGCAAGAACACAGCCTCCTGATAGAGCCCACCCAGCACACCCCCCCATTACAACCTCCAGCATTTAGCTTGTTCCTGGTTCCCCAAATCATCCATTGCAAAAGGAGGTAGGGGAGCACACAGGTAGCCTCTTATTGTTGCCCTTGGCAGCCACAGGGCCTGTCCGTGCATCTCCTTATCAAACTCCAGAGATCTCTACTCCGTGCCATGAGCTTGCACTGACACCTGCCTTTATGGTCTGTGTCTCACCATGGGGAGCTGAGCTGGTTGCATGGCAGACTGTTCCCCACAGTTGAGCCATGCTCACACAGGTGGTGGCTGTACCAGCCTACTCAGCCGAAGTGAACAGCAAATGAGACTTGGTTCCCAGTCTCTCCAAGAGGATCTAAGTGATAGTTCTATGCCCCCTTCCAGTAGAGGCTTGCACCCAGAAAGGAACAGAGTCCCTGTCGATCAGCCCTGGGCTTTGTGTCTTAGGCTCCAGAACAGTCCTTGTCAGTGTGGCTATGCTGTCAACTACCACCCCACCCCCCAACCAGCCCCACTCCTGGCCTGCTCCCTGCCATTGACAATCTTGTTGCAGGTTCTTCTGAAACAGTCTTGGAACCTCATTTCCCGCAATTAGTCAATGTGCTGTCATGCGTTTAATAAGCCTGACAACTGGGAGACAAGGCTAGCTACTCCAAGCACTGGGAGTCGCTTGCCCAGAAGGGCATGCTTTAGTCTGACTGTTCTGCAGGCTTCCTTGGTTTCCTCTCCCAGGAATGATCATGGGAAAGAGGAAAGCAACAGGCTGCACACAGAACTTCCTCTTTTTGGGGGACCAGAGAGTGGAAGCTTTACCCAGTCTTAACTTTTTTTTTCTCCTGAAACTTGTACCTCGGGGCTTTCGTGATCTGGGACTTTAGGGAAAGAAGGAAGGGGCCAAAGATGTGACAAAAAAAAGTATTAGGGAAGGATGCTCAGAGAATTCTTTCTTAGTAAGACCATTAACTCCCCAAATGGCATCTTGGCCAATCCAGTTCCGTCTGAGGTCATTTTCCTTCCATTCCCGTCATTGGCTACTTCCTTTCACCCATGAAGAAAAGGGTATGATTATCCAAAACTTCCACAAATGCAATGTACTCATCTAATCATTGCAGCACCCCTGCAAAGGAGGTGCTACTATTATCAACATTTTCTAGAAAGGGAACCTGAGGTACTGAAGGCTGACTGATGGTCTGGGTTACAGAGCTCAAAAGCAGTGGTGGTGTGTTTAAACACAGGAATGCTGAGCCCTGAAGTCTGCATGTTGAACCATGAAGCTGACCATCTTCCTATTTTGGGAATACCTGTGATGGGGCTTGTTCCATGTCTGGTGTCTTGCAGCCTTGTACTGTTTGGTTCCAGAGGCATCCCCCCTGCCCCACCCACTCCATCCCCAAGAGAAGAAGCTAAAGTATTGAAAGTCATAAATGAACTTCATGCAAGCAAGCTCCCACCTTTGTCAACTTGTAATATGATCAAAGACACTGGGGCCAGCAGAGGAGTTGGGGCTGGGCTTCAGAAAGCTTTTTCTCTCTTTGTCAATCTTACATATCTCACCAGATTCTCCCCAGGACCCACCCCAACTGGAAATAGAAGAGAAAGAGAATTCTGGAATGGGTTGCTTAGCCAGCCAAAATGACATTCAAAACCATCACTGGCCGGGTTTACAGGACCCCAAAGCCTACAATGGGGAGAAATCCGAATGCCCAGTCATAGGGAAGTCTTTGCAACACTTCTGTCTTGATCATTGATAAAGAATAAATACACAAAAATTCTGTAAGGGACATGGGGAATTGGAATGATGCAAGCAACCTGACCTTTGTGGCATTCATAGTGTCACATCTTCAAAATAAAGAAAACATGTTCTTTTCCAGTGTCCATGGAGGTGCTGACTGAGATAGAGCTGATGCTGGTCACAAAGCAAATCTCAATTATCTTGAAGTTGCAGTCATGCAGAGTATGTTTCTTCTCATAAGGTTATATTTGAAACCAAGGCCACTGAGTTATCTGGAAAAATCTCCAAACGATTGGACATCAAGCAATATTCTTATCAATAACCAATGGACAAGAGGATAAATAACAAGAATAATTAGAAAACATTTTAGACTAAAGGAGAGTGTACACAACATTAAAAAATTTAAAGAATGAAGTTAAAGCAGCATAAAGAGGAACATTTATAGCTTTAAATGGCTATATGATACCAAGAAAAAGTCAGTGATCAATGCTTCCACCTGATGAAGCTAAAGAAAAAAGAAAAAAATAAACCCTAAGCACGCTGAAGAAAAGAAATAATAAAGATGAAGTAAGACATCCATGAAACAGAAAACAGTGAAAAAAATCACAAAGTTAAAATTTGGGTTTTGGAAAGTTAATCATATTGATAACAGTTAATTAAACTGATTAAAAAAAAAACAGAGAGAACACAAGTTATAAGACCATAAATGGAAGTGAGGACATCATTACAGACACTGCAAATATTCAGCCGATACAGTGAGAGACCATTGGGACAATACCATGTTGATAAATTTGACATCTTAGAAGAAAGAAACAGATTTATTGGAAAAATATCTTGTCAAGGCAGACATGAAGTACATAGAAAGTCAAAATAGCTATCCATGAAATAAATCGAATTTATGATTGAAAAATCTTCCCACAGGTGTGCGTGCGCACACACACACACACACACACACACACACAAATCCCAGACCTCTGTGGTTTTACTTGTGAGTTTTAAGACCTTTAAAGAAGAAAACACCAAGTCCCTACAAGCTTTTGCAGAAAACACCCAAGTTGTGAATACAGCCAAACCTTTGTGATGAACCCAGCATAACTTTGGTTCCTAGAGAAGAAACAAATGTACTTAAAAATGCCTGCAACAAAGTAGAGTAAATATAGCCCAGTCCTATTTTAATAGGATAATACTCCATGACGAAGTGTTGGCTCACTATTCAAAACCCAGTTTTGGAGGCCAACACATTCTTAGATCATAAGAACAATGTCCTATGCACTCAATAAGTACAGAAAAATCTGTGGCAACACTCAATACAAATTCATGATAAAGCTCTCAGCACATTAAAAATAGAAGGGAACTTCTTTAGTCTGATAAAAAGACATTTATGGAAAGCCTACGGCTAAAATTATACTTGATGGTGACAAGTTAAACATTATTGGAACAAAGGAAGGACGTCTGTCATCTAGAGTTCTATTCAACGTCGTTGCTGGCAGTTTCGCCAGTGTAACAAAGCAAGAGCAAAGAACAAAAAGGAAAAAGCATACAGATAGAAAGAAGTCAGATTGCCTTTATTCACAAGTGACAAGGCCTTTTTGTACAGAGACAATTAGAGAAAAAAAAAACCTTACTAGAACTGGTATGTGAGGTGATCAAGGCTGCCATATATGAGGACACTATACATGTACATATGTGTGTGTGTGTACAAACACATTGGAAAATGCTAAAATTAAAATGCCGTATGCACTGCAACAAAACAAAATATTTAAGAATAAATTTCCTCTGCAACCTATAAAACACTTCAGAAGTAAATGAAAGAAGGCCTAATAGATGAATCTAATGTTCTGTGGGTTGTCAAACTCAATTTGGATAACATGACAACTCTCCTCAAATTTATCTTCAGATTCAGTGCATCTCTGATAGACCCCAGGAGATCCTGTATGAATTCACAACGTAAATTCTAAAATGTGAATGAAAAGACAAAGGACTCAGAAAAAGACAAAATGATTTTTACAAAGAATTAAGTAAAAAAGAGAACTACATTGGAAGAGCCTTACTCTTTCATTTCCAAGTTACTACTAAGCTATAGCAAGATATCAAGATGGCCGGGCAGAGGTGCTCAGAAGATGCCCTCCATAGAGAAACAAACAACCAAATAGATGCTTGTATCACAAGGTGAGTAGCTGAGCGAGAGCAATGGACACTGAGCAAAGGGGACACAGGAACTCAGCAGGACGTAGAGACTGGGCTGCCAACACAGAGAGAGGGGCCAGGCACGCTGGCAGCCAACTATAGCTGCAAGGTCCCATGTCTCTGTCAGGCTTATAAGGCAGGAGGCTATCAGTTTCTAACCAGAGCCAAAGCCACAGGAGCCGACTGACACCCAAGCACACATCTTCAGTAGTTTTTCTGAAAAGAATTTACTTATTTTTATTGGAAAGGCAGATCAGATTTACACAAAGAGAAACAGAGAGAAAGCTCTTCTGTCCACTGGTTCACTTCCCAGATGGCCGTAACGGCTGGTGCTGAGCCAATCTGAAGTGAGGAGTCAGGAGCTTCTTCCGGGTCTCCCACGTGGGTGCAGGGTCCCAAGGCTTTGGACCATCCTCCACTGCTTTTCCAGGCTACGAGCATGGAGCTGGATGGTAAGTGGAACAGCTGGAACATGAACCAATGCCCATATGGGATCCTGGCACTTGCAAGATGAGGATTTAGCCACTGAGCCATTGCACTGGGCGCCAGTAAGAAAAAAAATTTTTTTTTTTTTATCAAGAAAGCCCTCTTCAGCAGCAATAGAGATGACTGACCCCAGCCCTCCCCCACAATGCACGAAGTATGAAAAGGCTGAATGACAGGACCCCTACAAAGGAACATACCAACTCTATAATGGTAGACCCTAAAGAGAAGGAGATTGAAAATATGACTGATGATGAATTCAAAAGAATAATTCCAAGGAAACTTAGTGTCATTCAAAAGAATACAGACGGATCAATTAAATGAGAGAAACAATTCAGGATGAAATAATTCAGCAAAAACAGATAGGGATTAAAAAAAAACAAAACAGAAATCTTTGACATGATGAGCTTCATAAGTCAAATGAAAAATTCAGTTGAAAGCCTCAACAACAGACTGTATCAAGCAGGAGAAAGAATAGCCGAAATTGGAGACCAGCCTTTTGCAATACCCCAATTGGACAAAAGTAAAACAAAAATCATAGAAAAGGATCAGCAGTCTGAGCCCTTTGGACACCATTCAGTGATCAGATGTTCCAACGTAGAGGATTTCAAAGCTACCCAAGTCAACAGAATAATAGCTGAAAAGTTTCCGGAGGTTTGGATAGATTTGATCATTCAGGTGTAGGAAACCGCGGGAACCCATATCATCATGACTGAAGAATGAAGCTATTGCACAGTGGGTGAAACCACTGCCTGCAACACCAGCTTTGCATATGGGCACCTGTTTATGTCCAGGCTGCTCCACTTCTGATCCATCTCCCTGCTTATGGCCTGGGGTAAGCAATGGAGGAGGGCACTATGTTTGGACCATTATTATCCATGAGGGAGACCTGTGTGAAACTCTTGGCTCCTTGCTTTGGCCTGGCTCAGTACTGGCTGTTGTGGGCATCTGTGGAAGTGAGCCAGTGCCTGGAAGATCTCTTTTTCTGTTTTTGTGTAACTCAGATTTTCAAATAAATCTTCTTTTAAAAAAGACTTTTGCTGCAACATATTATAGTCAAACTGTCAGCTGTACAAGACAGAGACTTCTAAATATATATAAATTCTAAATATATATACACATACATTTCATACACACACACACACACACACACACACACACACACATGAAAAACACCAAGTCACATTTAAGGGAATGTCCCTCTATTCTAACAACAAATTTCTTAGCAGAACCCTTACAAGCCAAGAGGAAGTGGGATGTTATATTTCAAGTGTTGACAGAAAAAAAAAAGCTGCCAGCACGGAACACTATCATGTAACAGCAAAGCAATCCTTCATCAAATGGGAGAGAGACAAGCCAAAACAGAAGGACTTTATCACCAGCACAGACCAGTTTTAAACATGATGCTTGAAGGCAGCCTACAACCAGAGAGGCAGATGAAAGATGGCTGCCATCATGACAGCATGGGGGAAGATAAAATTCATAAGAACAACACAGTCACCAAAGAGAAACAGGAAAGGATCAAACTTGATCACTGCAGCAAAGCATCAGCCCACTAGGATGGACAACAGAAGAAAACTCAGGGGATATTCAAGGTGAGCAGAGGAAGACCCAGTGTGGTGGTGTAGTGAGATAATCTTCAGCCAGCATCCCTAATGGATGCTGATTTGGATCCTCGCTGCTCCACTTCCCATCCTGCTCCTTGTTTATGACCCAGGGAAGCGGTGGAGCATGGCCCGGGGCTTTGGGTCCCTGTACCCACATGGGAAACCTGGAAGAAACTCCTGGCTCTGGTTTCAACTAGGCCAGCTCTGGCTGTTATGACCACTTGGGGAATGAACCAGTGGGAAGGGAGATTTCTCTTTCTGTTTCACTCTCTCTTTTTCTTGGACTTACAAGTAAAATAAATAAATCTCAAAAGAAAGCAAACAGAAAAAATACAGCAACTTGACAAGAAATAAGGCTTTATTTTAAATATTTGTTTTATTTATTTGATAGAGTTACTCAGAGAGTGGGGAGGAGAGAGATTGAACCATTTCCCAGGTAGCTGCAATAGCCAGGGCTAGGTTAGACCAAAGCCATGGGCCTGGAACTCCATCCGGACTCAAACAAAAAAACGGAGGAATCCACCATGGGGGGAGGGTTTGGGGAAGAATGGGGGGAATCCCAGTACCTATAAAACGGTGTCACGTAATGCCATGTAATTAATAATAATAATAAAAAAACAGAGAAGGAAAAGGTCACGCTATAGCGATCAAGGGATCAATTCAAGAAGGAGATAAATGATTGTAAATGTATTTCATTACCTAATGCTGGAATATTCAATTTTATAAAACAAACACCATGAGAACATGATCAGAGAGGCTGACGCTGATACGCGAATGAGGAGAAACTTCAACATCCCATTTTCATGAGTTAATCATCCCAGAAACAAAAGTCAATGCAGAGCATCAGTTAAACAAGACCTCAGGCCGTTGTATAAATGTATAGATATCAATACAACGTCTCAGCACCCTCAGAATATATGTTCTTTTTAGAACTCACACAGAATTCTTTAGATCATTTATTAAGCCACAAAACAGATCTTGATAAATTAAAAAAAAAGATACGATATGCTTTTTCTGACTGCAATTTTTTTAAATCTAAAAACCAACAACTGAAGAAATGTCAAAAGTTGTACCAAACACACGGAGGCTAGACAACATTGTACTGAATCGATAATGGGTCGTTAAAATTTGGCATAGAAATTGAACAATCGAAAGGAATGAATATGAAACCGCAGCACATTAAAACTTACAGGAGACACATCAAAAGCAGCTCTGAGAGAAGATGATAGAAATAAGTGGTTACATCAAAAAAGGAAGGAATCTATTAACACATCTCAAGAAGCCAGAAAACCAAGAACCACGCAGACCCCAAATTAGTACAAGAAAAGATCAGAGCAGAAATAAATGAAATAGAGATTAAGAAAACAAAAGATTCATGATACAAGAATTCGTTTTCTGAAAAGGTGAAGAAAATGGACAAATTTTGACTAGCAGAATGAAAGAGACTCAAATACACAAAATCATAGACAAAAGAAAAAATTACCACTGACAGCACAGAGGATCATTGTAAAATATTATGGACAACTACATCCCAACAAAAAGAAATATATTTCTGGACGCTGGTAGTTTACCAACACTGAATCATGAACGCATAGAAAATCTGAACAGAGCAATAGTGAACAATGATATTGAGTCAATAGTAGGACAGGCCTTTCTCCTAGTGGTTCAGACGCCATTGGGATGCCTGCATTCTGTATCAGATGTCTGAATCTGTCCAGATTCCAGCTTCTTGCTAAGGTGCACCCTTGGGGGCAGAAAGTGATGGCTCAAGTAGCTGAGGCCCTGCTGCCCATGTGGGAGACCTAGGTTGAGTTTCCATCTCCTCGCTTCTGCCTACCCCTGGCTGTTGTGTGCATTTAAGGAATGAACCTGTGGGTGGGAGCTCTGTGTCTGTTTCTCAAATAAAGAACCACAATAAAAATTTACCCAGGGAATCTCAGGACCAGAAGTTTCCATTGTCAAAATTCTACCAAACATTTAAAGAACTAGCACCAGTTCTTCTTAAACTATTTCCAAAGCCTCAAAGGGAAGGACTGCTTCTGTGACCCAACACATTATGCTGGATAACTATATCAAATCCAGGCAAAGACACACCACCAACAACTAAAAAGAGAAAGCTTAACAAATCTAGATGCAAACAAACAAACAAACAAACGAAAAACCCTCAAGCAAAACATCTCAAGAAAATACTAGCAAATGGAATTCCTATAGTACATTCAAAATGATTTTTGCATAAGATTCCAAAGCACATGCAAAATGTACAAATGAGAACATATCAAACTAAAAAGCTGCTGCACAGCCAAGGAAGCCATCAGCAGGGTGAAGACACGACACTGGAAAATGTTGGCGGACTATTCATCTGACAAAGCATTGGTGTCTGGGATATATAAAGAAGTAAGAAAACTCCCAATCAACCCCCCAATCCAGTGTTTTTTTAAGATTCATTTATTTTTATTGGAAAGTTAGATATATATAACATACATATATATATATATATATAGAGAGAGAGAAGGAGAGACAGAGAGGAAGATCTTCTGTCCAATGATTCACTTCGTAAGTGACTGCAATGGATGGAGCTGAGCCAATCTGAAGCCAGGAGCCAGGAGCCAGGAGCTTCTTCCGGGTCTCCCACGTGGGTGCAGGGTTTCAAGATTTTGGGCCATCCTCGATTGCTTTCCCAGGCTACAAGCAGGGAGCTGAATGGGAAGCAGGACTGCCAGGATTAGAACTGGCACCCATATGGGATCCCAGCGCATTCAAGACGAGGACTTCAGCTGGTAGGCCATCGTGCCAGATCCAAAAAATCAAGTTTTAAAATGGGCAGATGATACGTTTCTCAAAAGAGGAAACATGGATGATCCACAAACAGGGAAACATGCTCAGTATCACTCATCATAAGGAAGAGGTAAATCCAACCATAATGAGATACCAGAATGAGTGTTATGAAAAAGACGAGAAGAAAAACCAAGTGCTGGGGAGGTTGTGGAGAAATGGAAACAACTGCACACTGTTGGTGACAACGTGGATGAAGAACAGAATTGAGGTTCTTTGAAAAAACCAAAAGGAGATCTACCATGTGATCCAGCTTGCCAGCGTCTGATCAACTCATGCAGCCAAAGCGAATGAAATCAACACATCAACGGGAAAGCTCATTCCCTTGTTTTACTGTAGCACTAGCCGTAATAGCCAAGCTTAAGGGTTCAGTCTAGAAGCCTGTGATGAAAGGCTAAAGCAAACATGGATAGATACACAATGTAATATTATTCAGTCGTAACAATTACAAGAACCCCACCTTTTGCAGCTAAAACTAGACACAGAAAAGGACAAATGTTGCATGTTCTTTCTCATAGGTGAAATCTAAAATAATAATAATAATAATAATTGATCTGAATGTAGCATAGTGTAATTACTGGAGACTGCTTAAGGAGATGATGCAGGCAGCAGCAGGGTAGAGGGAGACTGGATAATGCATTCCAGAACACAGTCGGGGAAAGAGAAGACATTCTGGTGTCCCACAGCACAAAGAAAGACTATAGTTCATATAACTTACTGCATGTTTTATGAAGAGCTACAAGAGCAGAATTGGCACTCCCCAAATACAAAGAAATAATAAGGATATCTGCCAGGTGTATGGCGTTGTGGGTAATGCTCTGCTTGGCGTGTCTGCACAGCATACTGGATGTGGCTGCAGGTCCCAGTTTCGCTCCTGATCCTGACTTCCTGCTCATGCATGTCCTTGGGAGGCAGCTCAAGTATTTGGATCCCTACCACCCCTTGGGAGACCCAGACTGAATTCACGGTTTCTGCCTTCTGCTTGGGACAGCTTCAGCTGTTTCGGGCGTTTGGGTAGGAAATCAGAAAATAGATTTCTGTCTCCCTCCCTCCACCCTGTCTCTCTGCCTTCCAAAACAAACAAGCAAGCAGAGCAAATATTTTAAAAAGGAGAAATGGTGATGGAATGGAAATGCCACTCACTCTGATTCAATCGGTATGTGCTGTTTACATGTGTTGAAATACCACAATGTAGTCAATAAAAATGTACATGCTAATACAAACAAAACATAGATAAGAATATAGTAATCAGGTTAGTGTTGAGTTGGTGTAAACAAAACAGATTCCAGAAAGCATACACAGGGTTTTTGGGTCAGGTGGCAAATGGAATCAACAGGGGAATGATAGTCTGCTCAGCAAATGGCGCTCAAACCTCTTGTTTAAAAAATTAAATTACAGGCTATACTTGCTTCATACACAAAAAGTAATTGGACACAAATCATAGATCTGAAGTAAAAGTCACAGTCATAAAATTTCTGGAAGAAAATGCAGGAGAATGTCCTTGAGATTTTGGGCTAAACAAAGCTTAGATAGGGTGCAGGAAGCACTAGTTGTAAAAGAACTGAAAAATAGGTCTTTGTCAAAATTGACAGCCAATTTTTAAGGAAGATTTCTTTATTTTGGAAAAATTACAGAGAGGTACAACCAGAAAGAGAGACACAGAGAGAACTGTTTCATCTGCTGGTTCACTCCCTGTGTGCCTTTATGGATAGGGCTGGGCCAGGTTATAGTCTGGCTTCATCTAGGTCTCTCCTGTGCATGGCAGGGGCCTAAACACTTGGGCCATCTTCTGCTGCTTTTCCTAGGCCACAGAGTTGAATTGGAAGCAGAGCACCTGGGACACAAACCGGTGCCCAAATGTCCTGTGAGCATAGCTGGCAGTGGTTTCACTCGCTGTGCCACAGTGCCAGCCCAAACAACTGTTTTTCAAATGACAGAAAGAACATGGAAAGGAAAAGAGATTGGGGGAAGATATTCAAAGTATGATATCCAATGAAGCACTTGTTTCTAGAATACACATCTTTACAACTCAACAAGGACAAGACAAACAACTCAAGAAGTGGACAGAGGGACCCTTGAGTGGACATGATCTAAAAGAGCCTGTCCATGGAGGGGCAACAAGCACATGCCAAATGATCTACATTATTCAATGCTACCAAGAAATACAGTGGAAACTATAGCAAGATACAAGGTAATGGCTAAAATGAAAAAGACAAGGGATATTAAGCTTCCGATGTGAGAAGCAGCTTAAATTCTGGGGATGTGGGCAGCCTACAATGGCACAACTGTTTTGTAAAATTGGTAATTTCTCTTGAAATTAAGCATGTATTACATATCCTAAGAACTAACAAACTCATTTCTAGTTTCTTTTTCAAGGAGAATGGAAACCTACATATTTCAAATAATTTATAATAATATTTATAGCTAGTTTTATTCACAACAGCAGAGTCCTAGATACAATCCAGTTACCCATCAACAAGTGAATGGGTTAATCAATAGTGGTAGGTTCAAATGACAGAATTCTATTCAATAACAGCCAAGAGCGACAGTAAGAGCAACAAGCCTTGGATGCCTACAATATGTGATGAATCTGAACACCTGTGTTGAAATTGACTTTACACTCAATATTCAAATGTGTATGTCCCATATTAGGGTGCTTAGACCAGCTACCTATTTCAGATTCTTTACAGTACAGACCCTGGGAGGTAGTTTGGTCCCTGCCACCCATAGGAGAGACCTGGATTGAATTCTGGTCCAGTCTTTGGTTGGACCCAGCCTTAGCTGTTAAGAATGTCTGAGAGTGAACCACTAGCTAGGAGTCCTCTCTTTCTCTCTCTGCTCTCTCTCCTGCTTAAATAGACTTTAAAAGATTAAAAACAAACACAAAAAACTATGTTGAGCCAAAGTAGCCAGCCACAAACACCTAAATGCCAGTATATGAAGTTCCAGCAGAGACAGGGCAAAGCTGTCGTGGTGGAATTCAGCCTACTGGTTGTCTGGAGTTGGAGGTAAGGCTTGACAATAAAGGGTCATGAAGTCCTTTCTGGAAGGAAGCACGTATTGTGGGCTTTGATGATGGTGTGGTCACCCCAGTCCAAACCCACACACTGAGCCATGTCCTTGAAATCAGTGCTCCTTGCTGCATACAAACTATACTTTGGTGATGTGAATATTTTAAGACATCATCTTGATGTGGCTGGTGATGAGTTGGTTCAAAGTGTTTGTCAATGAAGCAGGTGTTAGCCCGGTAGTAAAGACATTCATATATCACATCAAAGTGCCTGAGTTGGATTCATGCCTCTAGTTCCTCATGCCAGTTTCCTGCTAATGACAGACTCCAGGAGATAGTAGGGAATGGTTCAAGTGGTTGGGTCCCTGTCACCATGTGGGAGAGCTGTGTCGAGTTCCTGGAGACCAGGTTTAATCTCACTCCAATCCCAGTCATTGTGGGCATTTGAGGAGTGAACCAGCAGAAGGGAGACCTTATCTATCTCTCAAATAAATAAATAAGTAAAATCCTAAAAACATATGCTACTATCTTGAATGGCCAAATAGCCCTGACCCACCATCACACATGTCATTTTGTTTTCCTTGGCTGATTTTCACAGGTTGCCTACCTCCTCTCTCATGAAATTCTTATTTCTGGACCAAGAAACATGCATTCCATTTGTATAAACCAACAAAACAAAAGTGTTCATTCAAGCACTTATAAAATCTACCCATCAACAATCCTTTCTCTGTAGCAGGTTTTTCTTTGGGTATAACTTAAATCTCTTGTGCTTTTTTTTTCTTTGTTGTTTGGTAGGCTGGAGCTGTCTTGGGCCTGAGTATGTATTTCTCTTCTTCCAACACAGTGCTGTCTCTCAGGACAGTGTTAGGAACGACACAGGTGGCTCCAGTCCCAGTTGTGCAGCTGTGTTCTACTGAGGCTCGTGGAGATCCTGGAAGGCTGTGCTGGCCTGGGCAGGGGCCTACGAGCCTGCTGACCACCCAGGCATCTTGCCTGCGCTGACCCTGCCTTTGCCTTTGTCCCTGACAGGAGATGCTGAAGGACGAGGTGCGGACGCTCACGTACCGCAACTCCATGTACCACAACAAGCATGTGTTCAAGGATAAGGTGGTGCTGGACGTAGGGAGTGGCACCGGGATCCTGTCCATGTTTGCTGCAAAAGCTGGGGCCAAGAAGGTGTTTGGGGTGAGCGTGGCACTCCCCTTCCCCTTCCCTCACCCCCCTGCAGGCCCTCCTTCCCTTTTGCAGGAGTCACACCCTTGGGAGGGGTGGAGAAAACCAGGTGAGATCTCCAAGAGACAGGGAAGGCTCCTGTGACAAAAGTTTGCCTTTTGGCTCCTTGCCCTTGGCACCTGCCGATGTAGATGGAGGAAATGTGTTTTTTCTGAGGCCCTCCTGATGTCATCATCACCTTTGGGTGCTCAGTTCTGCTGTCACCTGGAGGGATGGCAGCTTGTGGTTATACTGCAGCTGCTCTGGGTTGAGTCTTTGGAGACATGGAGAGGTTACCCCTATGTTCCCATCTCTAAGATGGGCCCGGTGAGAGTCCATCAGAGACTAATGGGAGGGATGTTAAATGAGTTCATCAGTCACATAGGCATTTAGGACAGTGCCCAACCCGAGGCAACGGTTCTGGGCTTTGTAGTGGTGGTGGTGTGAGGGGTGGGCAAGACGCAGTGGAGACCCCTCTTCCTTTATTGAAGGACAAGTGAATTGGTTTTCACTTGGTTTTAGCCAAAAGAGAAGCCACAAGCAAGTTGATTTTGACCTCACTGCTTTGGCTGCTGCTGTGCTGCTAACCAAAGGTGAAGCTGACCTTCCTGGAAACTTCAGAGCCTTGCCTGGCCTCTGGCTGCATAGCTGCAATGCATGGCCTGGGCTGCAGAGCAGATGGAGTGTTCCTCACCAGCAGGAAACTGTGGGAAGGCAGGCAGGGCCCTGGGCTGCTGGTTAACCCTTGGACTGTGAGAGATTAAACCAGGACAGATATAGTGGAAAGGAGGCTGGAGGATGCCCAGGGACCAGGGAAACCACCCTTTGAAGCCTCCCAGGCTCCTCCACAAGCGATCCTTGCACAGAGAGAATCCTTGGTCACTCAGCTCAGCAAGGACACAGGGCATGACAGCTGGACGTGGGGCCTCCTGGTGGTCCGCAAGTGCTTCCTCCGCAGGGTTGCCCTCTCCTTTCCCACCATGTTGGTGGTAGGGTCAGGGCTGAGCGGGAAGAATGCAGCCCCCCTGAGTCATCAGGGGCTCCAGCCAAGGAGCTGTCAGAAGGCGCCCACTTGGCGCCTCCAGCTGTGGGCACTTGGCACCATCTGTCTGCCTCTCGCCCTTTTCCCCAGCTGCTCTGCTCGTGATGGCGCCACCACATTTGGCTCCCCCGCCAGGGATGGCTCATTTCACGGTTTCTCCTGTTGCATGCGTCTCTGCCATCCACTGTTCAACTGTGGTGGGGGCCTGGGGTAGGAATGGGGGAGAGAGAGACAGAGACACGGAAAAGGCAGGAGAAAAGGGAGAGAGAGCTCACTGGAGACAGACTGACAAAGAGATTAGAAATGGAACACTAGAAAGTCACAGAGAAAAGCTAGAGAAATGGCGCAAACAGGAAAAAGAAAGCAAAGGGAGGAAATAGAACAGAGAGGGAGGAGGGGCCTCCCATGGCTTTGGGCAACTCCAGTATAGGCTCATGACCTCATGTCACGCCTGCCACAGGCACAGGGAATGAGGGCATGATGAGAAGGTGGTGGGGGCTGTGTGTGATTGGGCTGCCTGGGCTGGAGACCCCACATTTTCCACATTGAATGTAGTACCATCTTGCAGACCTGATGATGTAATGAGAGAGGAAGAGGAGGAGGAGGTAGAGGAGGAAAGGGGAGAAGCAGAGTCCTACAGAGTGGCCAGAGCTCGGGTGGTTTTTATGGGGCTTGAGCCCTGATCATGGCTATCCCCTCAGCTGCTGTTTGAGCTCAGTGGCCTGTTTCTGAGCCTATAGGTGCTTGCATTTAGCCTCAAGGCCCTGATGGAGGCAGTTGTACCCCTCCATGTCCTCCTGCTCCTACTTCCCCAAGGGATGGGTGCCAGGGCTAGTCTGAAGTGAGACCCTGAGTGTACATTGAATGGGGCTCCAGGGCATTAGCACGGGCCAGGCTATGTTAAGCTCTGAACGTCACTGCTGGCCACCCCTGCCACCCAGCCCAGGATTCTGCCCTCCCTGAGGTCCTGCCCTCAAATGGTGGCCCAGAGACCCCTCGAATGCCAGGGATCCTTTGCTCTGGAAATGGAAGGAGCCTGGAAAGGCTTCTAGATGCAGAGGAGTGGGCTGTGCTACGGGTAGAGCCGACAGAAGGCTAGGTCTGAGTCAAAGGGTGTGAGTGTCTTAGGGGGAGGGGAGGACCTCAGGATGGGCCAGGATCTGGTGTTTGACAGGTGGTCCTCCCTGGAGGACCTGCTCAGCTCAGCTTCAGAGGACAAGGGTGAGGGCAAAGTAAGGATGATATTCAGGGAGGCCCACAGCGGGATCTCGGCAATGGCTGTGCCCTTGCACCCTCCCCGACAGGCCAGTGGCAGTGGCAGGAGACCAAGGCCCACCAGCTGCTCCCCAGACTCTGGCATGGTTTTCTTAAGGCACAGGCTAACCCAGAGCTGACTTGGAGTCAGGTGGGCTAAGCATGAGTTTTTAGGCTGCTATGGATCCAAGTACAGCCACGGGCAAGTCGCAGACCCTCCTTGGGGCCTCTGCTTCTCTACCTGCTTGGTTGTGCTGGATGGGCTGCGATCTTCAGACTGATAGCTTACTCTTCTGTTCTGTGCTCTTCTAGATCGAATGCTCCAGTATTTCTGACTACTCGGAGAAGATTATTAAAGCCAACCACTTGGACAACAGTAAGGCGCTCCTCCCCTTGCTCTCCCTGGGTGGAGGGTGTCAGGGGTTGGGCGTTCCCATTTGGGGTGGGAAGGAGCACCAGATGATCTCCCCCACCCAACCCACCCTGAGGGGGCAGTGAGAGAGCTGGGGTTAAGACCCCCACCAGCATGGCTGTGGTCCTGGGCTGTTGAGGCTCCCATCCTCATGCAAGTCCCAGCTCGCAGCAGGCCTTACCTGCAATGACATGGTTTTTTTTTCATTTAAGATTTATTATTATTGGAAAGCTGGATATACAGAGAGGAGGAGAGACAGAGAGGAAGATCTTCCATCCGATGTTTCACTCCCCAATTGAGCCACAACGGGCCGGTGCGCGCCGATCCGATGCCGGGAACCAGGAACCTCTTCCGGGTCTCCCACGCGGGTGCAGGGTCCCAAGGCTTTGGGCCGTCCTCTCCTGCTTTCCCAGGCCACAAGCAGGGAGCTGGATGGGAAGTGGAGCTGCCGGGATTAGAACCGGCGCCCATATGGGATCCCGGGGCTTTCAAGGCGAGGACTTTAGCCTCTAGGCCATGCTGCCGGGCCCTACCTGCAATGACATCTTAACTGTCCCTGCTCAGTCCTCTCACAGGGAGCAACTCATTGAGTTCAGCACCAGACAACCGCTACTCAACCCACTCTTCTTCCCTCTCTGTGAGCCCCAACCCAGCCATCCTCCCCATCATCTGCCCAGGCAGGTCCTGGAAGATGCCAGGAAATACTTTTGCACTACCTGCTAGCTCTGCCACGGAAGTGGCTGCCTGGGGCATTCAGTTTCCGTCTGGTGATGGTGAAAGGTGTGTCCCCTCCTCACCTTGCCTTTCCTTGGACTGTGAGTGACAGTCCTTAGCCCCTTCTCTCCGAGGCCGATCTTTCTTATAAAACAATTATTTGCTTATTTAATTTACTTGAAAGGCAGAGAGAAGAGGGGAAGAAAAGGAGAGAAAGAGAGAGAGAGAGGGAGAGAGAGCTCTTCTATCCACTGGTTCACTCCCCAAATGCCGTACAATAACCGGGGTTGGACAAAAACCACATCCAGGAGCCAAGAACTCCAACTAAGTTTCCAATATGGGCAGCAGGGACCCAACTAATTGAACCATCACCTTCTGCCTCCCAAGGGCTAACTCCTTCTGGCTTGAGCAGCCTGGGGATGCTGCTTGCCTGGAGGCTGAGGACTCCTGGGGACATGGGGGGAGAGAAAAGTCATGAGTTCTCTTCTGCCCATGGTGACTCTTTGGCAGACCTGTGGAGTCAGATTTGGGTCTGAGGAGCCAGTGTTTCAGACAGAGGCAGAACAAGAGTCCTCCCTGCAGTCATCAAAGTATAGACAGGGGTTGGAATGCGTGGAGGGAGTGATCAGTGTAGTGGTTAAGATACTAGCTTAAGGGGTTTGCATTGCACATCGGAGTGCCCCGGTTCGAGTCCCAGCTCTGCTCCTGATTGGTTTCAGCTTTCTGCTAATGCCTGCGGGGAGGCAGCAGGTGATGGCTCAAATAGCTGAGTGCCTACCCTCACCTGGGAGGCCTGGGTTGAGTTCCCAGCTTCCTGGCCTTAGCCCCTGACTCTTGTGGACATTTGGGAGAGTGAACTGGTATATACAAACTGTATTTCTGTTTTTGCCTGTTAATAAATAAAAGAGAAACAGCACAGAGATGTTATTTAAAGCCACAGGATGAGCCTGCTTAGGGATAATGTGTAGCTAGAGGGGGAAAGAAAAAAGCAGGACAAAGCTCGGGCTCTGGGGTCAAAGAACAGGTGGAGAAGTGACGGGCAGGCAGTGAGGGATACAGATGACTTCTGGGGTCTGGGTTGGTCTACTGGGGAGAGCAGATGTAAAATCGTGTGTGTGTGTGTGTGTGT
The DNA here is from genome assembly GCF_030435755.1 of Ochotona princeps. Taxonomy (NCBI): domain Eukaryota; kingdom Metazoa; phylum Chordata; class Mammalia; order Lagomorpha; family Ochotonidae; genus Ochotona; species Ochotona princeps. The sequence continues at coordinate 19,980,359 of NC_080858.1, forward strand.
GTGTGCGCGTGCATACACTCAGAGAGAGACTGGCAGCCAATCCAGGAAGACAGCAAGTCTGGGAATAGGACGCTGAGGAGTCAGGCAGTGGTGGGTTCCTGAGGACAGGTGGAGGGGTGACCTCTGCCTCAGAACCATGCCACCACAGTGACAGAGGGAGACAGAGGAGGGTCCCCAGGTGTGGCTCTTCTGTTTGCTCAGTGAAGCGTAAGACAGTCATTGGCTGAGAAGAGGAGGAGAGAGAATCAAGATGAGCCCTGGCAGAGGCTTTTGAGGGATGAGGGAAGAGGGAGAATGTGTTGGGGAGCGGGGAGGAACTGCAGGGGAATGTCCAGGGCCTGTTAGGGAAGCCAGGGCAGTGGCAGGCCATGGGGGCCGGTCCCCGTGCCTGCACACACTCAATGGCTTGGATACAAGGAGACTAGAAAGACTGCCAGACTTGGGATCCTGCTGGGCGGGGAGGACTGGGAAATGCATGAGGACTGGGCTAGGGGCTGTGTTCTGTGCTGGCTAAGCAAGGAGTGGGATGGGCTGGGGCACCTGGCAGGCAGCCTGTGTTTGGCCGTGAGCAGGGAAATGTTACTTAGATCCTCCTGACCCCTGGCTTGGTGCCTGACCCCTTTTGGCTCAGTAAGGGAGGAATCACTTCTCTTCTGTGCACTCAGAAAAGTCCTTGACCTTGGCAGGGGAGACTGATTGGACTGCTAAAGATAAAAACAGAGCAGTTTTTTTTTTCCCTGCAAGGACAAGACAGCCTGGCATGTCAGGATTTCCTCTGCCTTCTTCTCTCCAGCCCTAACGTGGTGTTTCTCCCATTTCACAGAGGTGAAAAGCTAAGACCGCAAAGGTACTTAACTCACTTCCAACCTAGACTCTGGCTCCTGTACTCCTTTCCAAAGTGTGTTGGTGTCACGGGGTGCAAGCACCATGGATGCCATCAGTCTTGGAGGGTTGGGCAGGTACAGATGGATGTAGAATTGGTTTCCGTTGTGTTCCATCTCTGAGCCCAAAGAGGCTTCCACAGGGCAGTTAGGCCAGCTCTGCGGGCCTTCCCTTGCACAGTATCACCTGACTCCGAGGCTCTGCCCAACCCCTTTACATCTCTTTGTCTCAACTACTCTCCTTCAAGATTTATTTACTTATTGAAAAGCAGAGTGACAGAGAAGAATAGGAAGGAAAAAGAGATCCAGAGGTGTTAGATATTTTTGCCATAAATGCAAGATGCCAGGCACAACAAATCACACGAGAGATCTTTATTCTGGTGGGAGGGGCAGCTGTGGAGCAGAGAAAGCAGAAAGAGAGAGAGAGAGAGAGAGAGAAAGAAACACAAAACAAAGGGAAGTCACCTTTATAGCCTAGTGGTGGGTATGGGGAGTGCAATGTCTGGAACTGGGGAACAGGCACAGGTGGCTGTAGGTGGATGCCAGGGTAAGCGCCTAGGGGGATTAGTGAGTAGGGCTGTCAGGTATGGTGTTTTGAACTACAGAGGGTTGGCGGAGAATGCAATTTAAATCTAAAGGGCACCAAGCTTGCATGAGTGGGGTCTTAACGAGGTCCAGACCTAGGGAAAGCAAGTATTTAAGATGGCGCTGGATTTAAGGTGGCAGGGTCTCATCTAGGGGAAATATAGTTGGCATTGGTTCTAAGATGGCGGGGTCTCATCAGCCTCCTGGGCCACTGTTCCAGTCGTTCCTTACAAGAGGGAAGGAGAGGGGGGCAGAGTGGAAGAGAGGGAGAGAGAGAGCTTCCATCTGTTGGTTCACTCTTCAAATGGCCATAGGACGGGAATCTGGTGTAGGAACCCAAGTGGGTGAGCCATCGACATCGATGGTTGCCTCCTAGGTACATAAGCAGGACGCTGGATCACACTGATGTGAGACTTCCATTTTGCAGGTAGCAGCTTAATCCACTGGTGATACAGTATTGGTCTCCATCTGTCTGGCCCATTGCTGACTCCCTCCAGGCAGGTGTTTAGGGCCTGGGACTCTCAATGTCCCTGTGCTCCTTCTGCTACCCTGCAAAGAGCATGCAGCTTTGCCTTGGGCCTTGAGAGAGAGGTCACGGCCACCAGCCTGGGACTCACTATCAACATCAGGTGATTAACAGGAATAGTGCCACTCTCTAATGCTCACTTGAGTCGTGTTTTGCAGTATAAGCAATGTCATTGCTTATAGCCAATCTCATGTCATATTTAGTCCAAACAACTTGCCTGCAGACAGGAACTTCAGGACTTGCTCCAGCATTCATGGTCTGGACACTTAGGGAGCCCTCGGGTCTGTACTTGATAGGGTGCCTTTCACACAGTGGGTGTTACTTGCATTCAGGTTATGCATCTTGGGCAGGAACCTTGAGGCCAGGCTGCTGTGTTCTCATTGGGTCACGCTTTGACATAGCTTCTAAACACGTGGTGAATGTGGCTTCCGCTAGGCTTCTCTGGGATCAAGTATCTGTCTACACACCTACTCATCGATTTATTTATTTAGTTATTCTTTCTTTTCTTTCTTTCATCTCTATCTATAACTTATCATATCTGTATATCATCATCTCTATATATCATCCTTCATCTCTATTATCTATTTACCATGTATTTCTTACATCTTTGTATTATCATCTCTATCATATAATCTATCAAATATCCCTCTATTATGTATCTTTCATATCTATCTATCTACGATCTGTCATTCCTTTTTGTGGACTTTCTTCTTTCCTGGCCCAACTTATTCAAGTCCTCTTGTGAGTTCCATGACTCTATTCTCAAAGCAGGCATTTCCCCCTGGCTCACTGTAAGGGTCCATGGCATTTGGAAGCTAAGGTTTCTAGCCAAGTGTGCTCGTTACGTTACAGGGTCTGTGCTTTCAGTTGGTTCTATGGGAGATAACTGGAGAAGCAGAGTCATAGATGGAGAGAAAGAGAGAGAGAGAGAGAGAGAGAGAGAGAGAGAGAGAGAGAGAGAGAGAGAGAGAGAGAGTTGTGCATGCATACACATTTACATAGCATTTATTTCTATGAAAATGTCAAGTAGGAGCTCATATGTCACCTGCACTGTTAGCCCAATACCACAGAGTTTACTCCCTTGGTACCGCCTTTCTCTGACACTGAAAAGCAGACTTCTTCTTCTTCTTATCATTATCGTTATTGGCTTAATGTTCCCATTGTCACTGTTCCCAGCCCCATCAGATGCTTCTGCCGCTCTGTACTGGGCAGCTTCCCGTTGGGCACGGTGCCATGCTGTCCTCCTGAGCAAGGTCCCTGCTGGATGCCCTGTGACCCCACTGCCCCATACCACGACATTTCTCAATCAGGCTGTGATGTGTGGAGCTGGCTGGTCTCCCCATGGGAGTCTTACCACCTGGGCTGACTCACCAGGATGACCACATGCCTTCCTGGGCAGCTGGGACAGGTAGTTTGCCCTTCCCCCATGTCCTGGATTCTGATGGTTCAGATTCCATCCTGAACTCCTAAAACAAAGACCTGAGAGTATCAGACCTTTGCCCCTAGGAGGACAGCCAGCCCCACATCTGTGTTCCTTTCTTGTCTTCACCCTATACTGAGATCAGGACTCCAGGCTCAGGGACCTTTATAAAACAAAGTGTTTATTTATATCTCCTTGGGGGGGGGGGGTTGTCACCATAGGTGGGCGGAGCTGCTGAAGCAGCTCACTCAGCCTTGGCAGGTGCACTCACAAGAGGACAGCTTGACTGTGCCCATGCTTCCATGGAAATGCTTTTGAAATGCTGCGACAGCCAATTGTGTGGGTCTCAGGAGCGGAGGTGGGGAGACATAAATAACAACACAGGGCACAAAATACCTGCTACTCAGAATCCATAGCTCTCTCCTTCCCACCTCCGTCCGGCTCCTTGGGCTCAGTTCTCTCACATGGATGTGCACACCTGCAGGAAGGCACCTGAGGCAGCCGTGCAGCCTTCACGTGGCTCATTCCGCACATGTGGACCCCATACACGTCCTAGTCACTCTTCTTCAAAGGGTTCCCTTATGTGTTTGAAAGGCAGAGTGACATAAGGACAGAGAGAAGGCTTCCATCTACTAATTCACTCCCCCAAAAGGCCAGGCCAAAGTCAGCAGACAGTAACTCCATTCAGGGCTCCCACATGGATGGCAGATTCCCCAAGTGCTTGGACCATCCTCGTCTGCTTTCTTGGGCACATTAACAGGGAATGGAATTAGATGTGGAACAACATCCAGGACTCAGCATGGGATGCTGATCTCTGTGCACCCATCTTCCCTCTTCTTCCCTCTTCTTTTATATAGGAGGACTTGGGTTTGAGCCACCTTCTTCCCTGGCCATGCTTAGTGTCTCGCTCCTACTGGTGGGCCATGCTAAAAGATAAGCACAGGGAATTCCATGCTGAGCATCCAGCAGGAAGTTCTGTTTTCCATAAGCAGTTGTCACACAGGTCCTAGCCAGAAACCAGCTTCTCTCTGTTGTCTACCTACACGCTCTTGCCGCACTCCATTTCCTGGCCTTAACCTGGTTGATGGGCGTTTTTAATTCAACCTGGGTTTCCTGTTCCTTCGTTGCGGTCATTGTTCCTGTCTTGGGTCCTCTCTGTAGGCACTGGGTGGGTGCCCTGCGGGCATCCTGGAAGGCTCTGGTGGGCAGATCCAAATCTGCACTTGGCAGTACCACGCTGTCCCCAGCTGTGAATCCACACCACCGTCTATCATCTTCTCTGCTAGGACACGGTGGCAGTGAGGGCTTGTCTCAGACCGTACTTGTTGAAGCCCTTAGACGGCGCCCTGCCAGCACTGCCTCACAACTCGCCTTCCTAGTTCACACTTGGCTAGAATTAGCATAACGTTCATTTATGTGCCTTCCTTTCCTCATCTGTGAAATGGGACCAAGATGGTTCATGCCTCCTCGGGTCATGGCAGGGAATTCCATAGTTGCTTAATGTCACACTGTGGTGGTCTGAAGTAGGCTTCTTATAGGATCCTGGGAGCTGATGGTTACATTTGCAGAAAGTGTGTGGAAAGGATGCAGTGGCTGTGGTGGAACAGACCAAGCTTCCAGCTCTCTGAAGAGCCAGATGTGAGGACCTGAACCTTGACAGCATATACCGTGACAACAGCCTCTCTAGGCAGCCAGCGGCCCGTGACGCTAGCTATTATCATTATTGGCATTTCATTTACCTTGACTGACAACGCTGTCCAAAGAGGAAGTGAGATAAATCATATGTAGTTGCTTTTAATGAACCTGTACTAGTGGTGCCTAGCAATTCCTAACTACTCAGGAGACAACCCATTAGGATTCTTAGAAATGAGTTTCACCACTTCCCTCCTCTCAGGGCTTTTGTTATCCACATTCGGCCTCTGCCAAGCATGGGGCATCAGCAAGTGTTGTCTAGGATGGACCAAATCTTTGCTCACGCTGTTTGCAGTCTCACACAGCAGACAGACAGGAAGGCACATGAGCAGAAGCTCATCAGATTACAAAATGTGAAAATGCTTCTAAAGAAACGGGAAGCCATCATGGAAAAAAAGGGAGGCGGAGTCTGCTTTTGAATGAGTAACCCCAAAGGCAGGCTGCAGTCCTCTCACAGGCCATGCTGCATGTGTACAAATTCCCAACTTTGCCCTGGTGACATCACATCCTGGGCTTGGCATTGGCTGTGGCAGGAGTATCAGGGTTTCTTTCTTTGAAGAGTGAGTTATTAAACATTTGCCAGCACAGCGTGGGTAGGAAGGGGACACTTTTCTCCACAGGGGGCATGATGGTACAGACCTGAAAGCTGCCAAGCCTGGCCAATGTTACATGCCACGGGCGGGGGAGTGTGCTTTGTACAGAAGGCCTTGGCTGCACAGTCTTCCCGCAGTGTCAGCGGGACTCGGGTTCCAGGACCCCCACGGACAGCCAAGTCCACAGATGTTCAAGTCCTTCCTATAAAAGGCATAGTGTTTGCATAACACCTACGCACATCCTCCCCTGCACTTTAAGTCATCTTGACTTACAATACCTCAAACAATGGAAATAGTTGGTATTCCGTATTGTTGGGTGAATATTGGCAAGAAAGAAAAACCTGTATTTGTTCAATGCAGTCACAGTTTTTTTCCCTTGATATTTTCTGCCTGTGGTTGGTTGAATCCGCAGATATGGGTGCTAAGGCTGGAGAAAGCCAACTGGACAAATGCCCTTGTTGCAGGAGGTCATTTGTTCCGTATACGCTTCTGCCAGAGTGGGTGAGAGGGGAACCTGGACTGGTTTGCTGGATGCCTGAGTCAGGAGTAGTTACATTGCTTTATGCATTCTTGTGGACTTCAATCCATCCCACAGTTCAGGACCACTCCATTCTGAAAAACCCCAGCCCACACTGGCCAAGCCAATGCAGTCACCTATCCATGACCACTGTGCTGAGTTGGATGATGCCAAGGGTTCTAAGTAGCAAATGATCTTCTGGGGTGGCAGGGAGTCTGGTATGGGTTCGATTACTCCAGTATGACTTCAGTCAGTGTCCAAGGCAGGAGAGATGTTAGGCAGAGCCTCCAGCTCAGAAAATGCTCAGACCTAAGTCTGCATGACTTTACAGCTCTAACCCAGCAGCCTGGGACCTGCCTGCTGAAAGGAGCCAGATCAAGTTGGAACATGCTGCCGGGACAACAGTGCCCTGGGATAAGATGGGAACCTCAAACACTGTGTTTTTGGATGAAGATGGGGCTTGGACCAGGAGAGAGGTGCCATGTTGCAAGAGCTACCCTTATGGAAGTTAGGAGGCCCCCAGAGCAGTAACACTGTGCAGTGTCAGTAATGGAACCCTTTGCTGCAGGATATGCCCCAGTCCCACTAGACATTGAGGGCAAAGATATTGTGGTAAAGATACTGATGCCATCTCTCTCTCTCTCTCTCTCTTTCTCTCTCTCTCTCTGCCATCACCACTGGCTCCAGAATGGGCTGGCTTTATCTGTGAATCTGGGTCCCAGAGAAAGCCAGGGCAGGCAGCCAAGACAGAGGGTGGCATCAGGGAAGACTGATGGGTCTGGTCTGCTGTGGCTGTTTGTGACGATTCTTTCTCTCTCCTCAACCAACCTGGCCAACCCTGGGGAAACGGATGTCTAGTCCATTGACAGCACTGATTTCCTTTCACTCATTAGCCTAAGAAGTTACCTAATCTAGCCACAACAACCCAACTGGTGTAGGCAGATCAGGTTTTTTTAAAGTTCATGCCTCAGGTGATGGAGAAGACCCTCTAGGAGGTGAGTGACTTGCGTAAGGCTCCACAGTGAGCCTAGTATTGGGCTCCGCAATTTGATTTTTCCAAACTTCAGTTCTCTCAACAGGCAAATGGAGTCAGAAAGTCAATCAAACAAGTTCCTCCCTGGTTTTCTGTGACAATGCCTCTGCAAGCCGCAATGCAAATGCTGGCAATTTTTACAATCATAATTAGAACTACCTTGCACATCTTTTGTCTCCTCACTCCATGCCCTTTTGTGCAGAATGGCTTATTCACCCATTCATCTGTTCAACTCATTCATGGTTCCTGGATGTTCACAAGGGGGTCAAGTGCTCAGCCCTGTCTTGGAAATAAGAAGCTAAATTAGGGAAGTGAGAGAACGCATTCCCAGGTTTGAGGCAGGTGGGGTTCTCAGCAGGTATGTAGCAATGGGCATGGCTGTGGCCAAACTGATGTGTGAGCAAAGGGTTGAGAAAGTGCAGAGAATAGAACTAGCGTTTTTTCTGGGGTGAGAGGTGGCATCGGGGATCTTCACGGGCTCCTAAGACACTGTCATGCTGTCACCCTCCCATTTACTTTTCTGCCAGACATCTACTTTTCTGCTCTCTGAAACAATGAGAAATATAAAATTAGGGGAACACCTGCCTGAGATTCTATGGGGTCAGCTGAGTCCAGTGGGTGCACTGTGGAAGCTCAGATGAGGCTGGGCTGGCCTAATTTTAAAAAGAATTACAAAGCTAGGCAAGTGACCTTTAATCGGAATGACTCCGTTTCTGTAATAACTATTCAAATCCCCAAAGACCAAAAAAATTCCATTAAAAACAACAACAACAACAACAAAAATCTGGATGTTTAATTTGCAAACTTGGAGCTACAGGGGGAAAGTTCCCAGTTCAGAGTTTATTGCTCCCAGTAGTGCAATTAATTATGATTAATCATTCCACATTGTCTGAGTCAGGGTCCTGTCACAGCTGATTGAACCAACTTTCCGTCATCCTTATGGAATTAAAACAGCTCCAGACGCTGGCCTCCATGCGACCTTGGGTTGATACAGCTCTGGTGATGAGGGGCCCAGATGGGACATGAGGCTCTTTGGCCTACATTTTCTCAGAGCTTTGATGCTGGTGGCTTTTAAGAAACAAAGACAAGAGAGAAGGAGGCCATGTATACAAATGATTAGGCAGGTGGTTCAGGCATGACCTGCAGCTCTGGCTTGGAAGTGAAGTGTTCATGGTTCCTGGGGTGGGGGTCCTCCTCCCATAGCATGGCCTTGGCCTTCTTATTTTCCAGTCATCACCATATTTAAAGGTAAAGTGGAAGAGGTGGAGCTGCCTGTGGAGAAGGTGGACATCATCATCAGCGAGTGGATGGGCTACTGTCTATTCTATGAATCCATGCTCAACACGGTGATCTTTGCCAGGGACAAGTGGCTGGTAAGTGCCCCCGATGCTGCTCCCTCGTTGGTCTGCTTGCTGTCTTGCTGCTCTGGCTCCAGCCGACAACCTAGGGAGTAAGTGAGGATTTCAGAGGGGGAAGTGAGTGACAAGGTCCCCTCTCCCATGTCCCTCACTACAATACAGCAGGTGTGTTGTCAGGGGGTGGAATAATTCTCTCCAGTCCAGTATAGCTAGTGTCAGGATGTGGTCTTGGAGGTCTAACCTTGGCCTCATTTGCATTCTATCTTGAGAAAATATGAATCTGTCTGCCCAACAGGTGCTAGGACTTGCATGGCTACCAGAGGGCCATGGGTATTGCTCACGCCGGCTACTCTAGGTTGATGTCTTTCTCTACTCTCACCTTGTGTACCCTGACCCTATTGCACTTGTCCTATCAACACCAAGGTCCCTTAAATTCTCCTTGCTTCAGAAAGAAAACACTGAACATTGCTATCTGAATCCCAGCCCCGGCCAAAATGATGGTCCCCCAAGGGAGAAATGCTGGCGACAGGGTGCTTGTCTGCTGACTCCATGTGCAGTTCAAAATGTGATGTCTTTATCAGGTGAATAGATTACGAGACCCATTTCCCCACAATTCGTCAACAGAAACCCGGAGGGCTTATGTTTCCAGACCGGGCAGCTCTGTACGTGGTAGCAATTGAAGACAGACAGTATAAGGACTTCAAAATCCACTGTAAGTCACCGTTGGCTTCTCCTGTGGGCATCTCTTGCACGTTGTGGGTGGGCCTCAGATGAATTTCCTGTGTTGGGAGTGTAGCTGGTAGCTCTGTGAGGTGTATATGAGACTGTTTCTACCTCTGTTCTCTAAATGCATTCTCATTGGGTCCCAAGAATGGGAGAGCTACAGAAAGAAAGTAAGCAGTACAGTTGCTCTCAAACATCCCAAAGTGGGAGAATGAATGTAGAGGGGGTGAAAAGGGAATGAAAGCTGTGTGTTTTTTCAGAAAAGAGCAGGACACATGCTGGGAGCCTGTTCAGGAGGCTCAGTGATCCCCTAAGTCCATTGCAGGAGCCGGAGCTGGAGGCGGGGGGTGTCCTCTAGCTGGGCCCATCAGCTGGAGTCTGGCCTTGGCACCACTCAGCTTTGCCATATTATTCTGGGAAATGTAGACTTCACTTTGAACAATCACATATGTGTGTGTGTTTGTGTGTGTGCACACACCCTCGTGTGCATGTGTGTGTATATATGCATACATACATATATGGATAGATAAGAGAATCAAATCTAAATCTATGTTCATAGTGTCTTATCAGGTTAAAACACGCGATTCTCTTTCAACAGATAAGGCCAAAAAGAACTTCATAATTTTTAAAAGAATTAAAAAAAAATTACTTCTGAGACAGAGATACTGACAGGATCTCCAAAATCTGCTGGATCTCCAAAATGCAAATGCTCATCACACTCAAGGCTGGGCTAGGCAAAGGCCAGGATCCAGAGACTCCATCCAGGTCTCCCACATGGATAGCAGGAGACCAGTTACTTGAGCCACTACCGCTGCCTCCTGGGGTCCACATTAAGAGGAAACTAGAGTCAGGAGCCAGAATCTGACACTTGGATTTGCTACCTGGGGCCCAGGGCCTGGACCTCCCAACTAGTGTTTTTAGCTGGTGGACCAAATGCCCTCTCCATTCCAATCTGTTTTATCTGATGCCCAAAGGATCCTTTCATTCTGTTTAAATGTCATTTCTCAGTGATGTGGATCTGGTTCTTAATGAGATTATAGCAAACCTTCTCAGTCAGAAGCAAGCATGACCAAGGGGTTAAGACACACGCAACCAACCACATGACTTACCAAGCCCAAAGCAGGTGGTCAGCAGCTCTAAAACTATCCATCAGTATCAGCAAATCTGAGGTTCCTGTCCCAGGGGGTAAGGTGCAGAATTAGCATGGAGGGGCTCACAGAGGTTCTAAATACACAAGCAAGGGCCACTATCCTGAGAGGCTGAGACTCTGCAGCTCAACAAATTGTTGCTGTGTGGATCCAAGCAGTTGTCACTGAATTGTTGTTCATACTATTGGCAAGAACTCATCCGAACCATGGAAGTTGTTTTTGATGTGTGCACCATTCTGGAAATGTTAAGCCAAAGTAGGAAGTTTAGAGCCAGGGTCAAAGACAAGATGGACCCTATATTCTAGAGACCACCCTGGGTCACTGTCTGTCCCAGCTGGTCTGGTGTGGTTTCTGGTGTTGGATTTCCAGACTGATGGGGGCAAGAGCAAGGTGAGATAGGGTGGCCTAATTCACATGCTTGGATGTCAGCTGGCCCTGGGTTCAAACTTGACTTTGCCATTTGCTGGATGGATAGCTTTGAGCCAAGAACATCTTTCAGCCTGTGAGACAACATTATTTGCCCCACAGGCTTCTTCTTCTGAGGATAAGTGCCACCACGCACATGAAAGGACAGTTCTTGGTGTTTCTCTGGGCTGATACTGGTTCTGGTCCCTGAATGTGTAACTTACCCTTCTCTGCTCACCACTCTGGCAAGCATGCATGCCATATCTGTTGGTCTCATCCTCCCATGCAACATTGCGAAAAAGACCAAATGCATGTGTAAACAAGACGCATGCACCCTGGAGCTGTCTATTGGAGTTTTTGTTGTGCAATGACAGGGTTTTGTACAACTGCTCCAGGGGCATCTGCACCCACACGTTTCCTAAGCTGCAGCCCCAGGCACACATTTCCAAAGCAAATGCACCTTCTCCACTATTCCCCTCCTCCCCTCCATCAGGCTTTGCTGGGGAGGCACTGGGGTGTATACCCGAACATGAACCAGTCTGGGGTCACTCCCTGGAAGCCTGGTCCTCAAATGAGCTGGCAGTCCAGCTGGAGATCTCATGGTTTGTTGCCATACCCATTGCAATTCTCAGAACTTCTGTATTAATAATCATCATCATAATAAATTGGAAACTCAGCCCCATTGTTTTTCTTGTTCTGGAGTCTCTGCTTCCTCCTCCCCCCGCCAAAAAAACCTCAGAAAACAAATACTTAAAACATATTTAAAATATTGCTAAGCTTTATGTTAACATTTTTTTAAGTAAAGGAAGGAAACTCATTTAGAAATCTGTTTCAAATCCACGGGGATGTGGGTAACTCTGAGTTTTAAATCAAAAGTAAAGCCAAAAGACTGCTGGTTGCTAAGGGAACAAGAGTAAACACATTTCCCATAGCCAAGAACCAGGCAGGAAGGAAAAATCTTCAAGAGGGGCAGGAGAATGAGATGTGCCCAGTGCCCAGTGCTCAGTGCCCAGTCCCTTCCAGGAAGGAAATACTTAAGAAAAAAGCTTTCATCCCTTGCCCCTTTCTCCTTTCCCACTTCCTTTCTTGCCTTCCCTTTCGCAACTACATGCGACATGGATAAGCAGGAATGCACTATGGGCCGGTGTTGAGAGGTAGCAGTTAAAGCCTTGTTTGTCATGCCAACATCCCCCATGGGAGCTCTGGTTTGAGTCCTGGCTACTCTGCTTCTGATCCAGCTCCCTGCTAATGTGCCCATGAAAGCAGAATAAGATTGTCCAAGTACCTGGGTCCCTGCCCCTTATGTAGGAGACTTGAGTGGAGTACCAGGCTCCTGGCTTCAGTCTATCTCAGTCCTTACTGTTGTAGGCCTTTGGGGAGTGATCCCACACATGGAAGATCTCTCTCTCACTCTCAGCATCTCTCCCTCTCTATTTTTCTGCCTTTCATATATAAGTACATTTGTAAAAAGCTGTGCAAAATGCGGAATCTGCCCTCAACTTTCTCACCAGTTAGCAGAGAACATAGGTCTTGAATGAATGAAGCATAAAAACAAGCCAGCAGAAGAGGAATGTGCCAAGAGTACTTTTTCACTGGGAGAGAAGAGGAATCACTTTAAAAATTGTCGACTGCAGAGGAGTTTCATAGAATCCCCAGATAGGAAGGAAACTCAGCGGCTATTCTATTTCTTTGTGAACTGTTGCATGAAACTCCCCAGTACCCAGTACTGCAGTCTGCATCCTGGTCGAGGCACAGGGTTGGAAATGAGCTTGTGCTGTGGGGCAAATTGGAAACAAGAGCCATGCCTATAGTTGGGGGCTGGAGCACAGGCGTTCTTGGGGCTCAGGGTGGGTTGGGAAGTCAGTGGTTGCCCTTGAGTTTCTCCTCCACATATACACCCAACATCCACTTTATGCAAGGGGTTGACTTTGCTGCTGAAAGCCTCAAAGGCATGAAACTATTGTACGAACATTTCTTTTGCCCAGAGTAGAAACTGTTGATGGTTCCTGGTAGGACTTGCTGGTGTTCCACGACAGGATTTGGAGGCAGTCCCATCGGCTGTGGCAGAGACATTCAAATCATTGGGTCAGGGTGAAGAAGGGGGAATGTGGCTACTGATGTTTCAGGGTGAGAGAGGGATCGCCAGACAAGTCTAGGATGTACTGGGACTCTATTAACCAGGCGTGGTGATGGCAGGTCCCAATAGAAATTAGCAAATTAGAAAAGTCATCATGGCAATCCAGTCTGAATCAGAACCCTGAGAGGAACAAATGGTCATTACTGTGAAATCAGTTCCTTAAGCTGAAGACCTATGTGCCAACTTCCCCAGCTATATAAATTATCCTAAGCGACATGTTGTGAACAATCTGGACACATTTACAAAGCTGCAAACATTCACCTTTTACTGGCTTCTCTATCCAAATTCCAGTACTAATAGGCCTTACCTCTCCTGGAACACTTGAAAGTATACAAATTAGAAATATATAACATCTTCGTATTTTTGTCTTCACTGACGTGCCCAAGCAGTGAACAGAGGGTGAGGAGCACACATACACGGGGCCATGCTCAGGGGCTACCTGTCCTCAGAGTCTGTGGAAGCCAGAGAGCAGGCAGGTACTGGGGAGGAGGCCAAGAGGCCAGGAGTGCAAGAGCTAGGGAAGCATGACCAAGAAAGGTCCTCTTTATCATGGACCTTTATGGCGCTTGTGAGGGGAGTGGTTATGCAACCACATAATACCTCTCCCTTTTAGGCTCCAGGTGATAAGTGAGTGTCTCAGGTGGACAGAAAGAACCACATGGGTGGGAGAGGCTTGGCTTCCAAGCTCATGACCCTGAACTAGCTGCCTCACACCAGAACACTGTCTCCAATAACAAGTTAAACCTATTCCAAGTCCTCCTCTTTCCTTTTTACCTTTGATTGTTGTTGCGCTTTCCATTTCTCTTTTGGTTTTCAGACACTTGGCTCTGAGGCATCTAGCTTTCTTTTCTTTGTATTTATCCTACCCAAAGCCTTTTATAATTTTTGAATCTGTGAGTTGATTATTTTTTTAGGGAAAGTGTCACGTAATTACCCATACAAATATATCTTCCTCTCCACTTTTCTTTATTTTCTCTTCAAGAAATCTCATATCTCATTTTACAGATGTATTAGATAGTGAGTGGTATTGTCTCATCCGTATCATGGACACTTTACTTTTTTCATTCCTTTTTTTTCTATTTATGTTTAAACTTGGGTTCTTTGGATTGATCTGTTTTCAAATTTATTGAATGTTTCCTCTAATAGTAATGTTGCTAAATGATATCATTGAAAGGAATCTCTTCCTCTCTGATGTTGTGGCTTTGGTTCCTAGCATTCCTGTTGACTTTTTGAAAGGCAATTTTCAGCTCACTGATGAGGTTCCCTCTCCATCACACACATTGCCTGCCTTTCCATCAGCTTCTTCAACAACTCTGTGACCATGACTTTAAGGTGTCTATTGGGTCTTTCTGAGCTGTGTTTGAACCTGGTCCTGTGACTAGTTGTTCTTTCGATGGTGGATACTAATTTTTTCATAAGTCATATATTTTTTCCTCATCAATAGAGGACACATTGAATAAAAGAACAGTAGACCGGGGTCCAGCTTGCTGTGGTGTTGGCTACAACCTAAGGTGCTGGCACCCCATTTTAGGGTGCTGGTTTAAGTCCCAGGTGCTCTGATTCCAATCTAGTTCCCTAGCAATGCACCCCGGAAAGCAATGGATACTTGAAACCCAGATGGAGTTCCTGCCTTCTGGCTTCAGCCTGGCCCAGTCCTGGCTGTTGCATCCATTTGGGAAGCAAACCAAGAGAAGAAAGTTTTTTCTTTCTCTCTCTCTGTTTCTCTTTCTTCCCCTTCTGATAGTCTTGCCTTTAAACTAACTAATTAATCATCAAAAAACAAAAACAAGCAAATGAACAAACAAAAACCAGTGTAGAGAGGGAATAATTTTTATGCCCAGAAAAAAAACCTTCTTTTTTTCTTGCCAGCATATTAGAGTGGGGAGTTGAGTCAGTATAGTCTGTATTAATAGATTGTGTTGTTGCTTTATTTCCATTCATTGCACAATCCATTTCAGTTTATTTCAATCCATAAACAGAAAGCTCACAGGCCCTTCTGGTGTTATTTTTTAATCTCTAGATAATTAATAACAATATTTCCTGGTGGCCAGTCATCCTTACATTTAACCATTTAACATAATTGCAACAGAAATTTAATCTGTTTGTATCCACTCGGATCTCAGCTCTGCTGCTGGTAAAGGGGCCTGGTGGGAAATCAATGGTCAGCAGAAGTGAGAAAAAGAAAAAATGAAAGGCCCTGGGTGATCTGTTACCTAAATAGCTGAGGGTGGAGAGAAGATAGGCATTAACTCTTCCTGAGGTCATTGGAGGCAATGGGAAGCAGGACAGGTATTAAATGTCGGGATTGGATTTCTTTTTTGGTTTCATTTATTCATTTGAAAGGCAGTGTGATACGGGGGGGGGGGGGGGAGGCACAAACCCATCCATGGGTTCATGTCTCAAATGGCTTGGGATTGCCTATGTAGCTTTAAATTCATCAACTTTCAAACAATTGGAAACAATTGGTTGGGCTGTCGAGTCTCTATTTTAAAAAGTGCTCCCAGGCCTCGCGCGGTAGCTTAGGTGAATAAAAGTTCTTGCCTTGCATTCGCTGGGATCCCATATGGGTGCCAGTTCTAATCCTGGCAGCCCCACTCCCCATCCAGCTCCCTGCTTGTGGCCTGGGCAAGCAGTCCATGATGGCCCAAAGCCTTAGGACCCTGCACCCGTGTGGGAGACCTGGAGGAAACTCTGGACTGCTGGCTTTGGATCAGCTGAGCTCTGGCCGTAGAGGCCGCTTGGAGAGTGAATCAATGGATTCACTCTCTGTCTCTCCTCCTCTCTGTATATCTGGCTTTCCAATAAAAATAAAATAAATCTTTTTCAAAAAAAAAAGTGCTCATGATTACCCTACACTATAGAACCACTGAGCCAACAGCCTCATTTTAGAATTGAGCCCAGAGAAGGTGGTGCTGGAGGTGTGCGTGAACTGCTCATGGTCACACAGCCTTGCTGGGCGCTGTCACATGGAGTTAGGGTAGCTGACCCTGGGGTTGTATTGTGTTGGGCTGGAGCCTGATCTCCACCTGTGTCCTGGTGCGTGACGTTGGACCAGGGACTGCATGTGAACCACACACCAACCAATCCCAGTCACAGTTGTCTTGGTGAGCTGTCGATAATGGCAGTTCTTACTATTACTGGGCAGTGATCTCAGGCCCTCAGACTTTGGTTTATTTATATTCACCAACTCCTGCCCCTGAAATCTTTCTCCCTTCCAAGCGAAGTGTCCTTTCTATGAGTAGCCCAAAGAGTCTGGAAAGCAAACGCAGCTGGAATGGTCATTGCCCCACCCAGGGATTATTATGGGATGGGTCCTTGGGGAACACTTTCTGGTGTAAAGAGAAGTCAAGATGACTGTGTACTTGTCCAGGCCAACAGACTGAGGTTCCAAGAGGTTGTGTTGCTTGCACAGGGCTTGGGCAGCTAGAGGCAGTGCTGTAGTCCATTGCACCTGATGAGGACCCATGTTTGTTTAGGCTGTGTTGCATCCATGGAGGCAGGTGGGAAAAAAGAAACAGGAGGGTCATTATGGATGTGCATAACAGCACAGTAATAAGACCATAGAAAGCAGCTGAGGGAGTTCACAGGGGCAGGAGCATAGACATTGTGTTCCAGCTGTGTGAGCTGCAAGGCAGGGACCTGCCTTTTGCGCAAGCATAATGGAGAATGTGTGGATGAGTGACGGGCACTGCTCCCCACCAGGGAGAGTGATTTTCACCTGACTCGGATACAAGGGAATCTTGCAGCCCCCCATCCTACTCCTCTCTGGCATGCTATTCTCCAGTGTTCAAGAGGGAGGGGTTCTTTTCCTAGGGGGTCTTGCTGCCTGTCTCATGTCTTGGCCTGTTTCTGCAGGGTGGGAGAACGTGTATGGTTTTGACATGACCTGCATCCGGGACGTGGCCATGAAGGAGCCCCTGGTGGACATTGTGGACCCAAAGCAAGTGGTGACCAACGCCTGTTTAATAAAGGTCCGGAGACTTATCCTGGGGCATGGGGCATGCTGGGAACCTGGCTGTACCATCCTGGAATGCAAGGCCACCTTGGTCAGAGCCCCTGGCACTCTATGGGGAGAAGTCAAAAGTGGCTGTTTTCATGGAGTAGAGCTATGAGAGAAGGACTCCATGGTGGCTCAGCTGAGGGAATAGGGGGCGCTGCTGTGTCCCTGGCAGTGTGAGGGTGGACTGGGAAATGGGGGAGGAGGAAGAGACATCAGAGGAAAGTCCTTGTAGCCAGGAGGGACCACTCAGGTTTGGGATCCTTATCCTTTGGAATGAAAGCTGATACCCCCCAGATATTGCACAGTCACCAAGGGCCTTCCTTTGAGACATTTTGGTGCCTCTCACCTGCCTGGACAGTGTTCTTGCTTATGCATGTCCCAAGCATCTCTCTTCTCAAGTTTTTCCTTGGTGCAGCATACTTGCCACATTCATCCATAGTACATTCTTCAGAAATATCCAGACATTGCCCAGTTAACTGAAAGTGAAAAGTTCCTTTCGCCTCCCCTCCAATACTAGACTGCTTCAGGGGAAACCACTAATCCATTCAGTCCTTCTTCTGTGTGTTTGCATTTCCAGAAGCTAATACTTTATGTTGAACCATATACATGGGTGCTATTTCATTCTTGTTAGACATTAAAATTAATTATTGGAGAGGCAGCTAGCAAGAGGTCCATGCACTAATTCATTCCTCAGATGCTTCTGATGGGTCGCAGCAAGGCCAAGGACTGAAGAACCTGGACCAGAGATGGGAGCAGCCAAGGAGCCAGACAGTCCCATCTGGGATGCCAGTGTTATAGGCAGTGGTTTCATTTGCTGCACCACAATGCCGGCCCCTCTCACTACTTCTTAGACGAGTCTATTGTTAGTCCAGGCAGGAGTAACTGTGAACAAACATGCCCTTTGTTTATTTCTGCCTGCCCCTGTATCATTGGGCCTCTTCTTTATGGGGAAGTGTCCCTGGGCAGGCAGTTGATCCATGACTTAGAGTTCTGTCAACATTGTAGCCAAAGGCACTTGCCGGGGATGGCTTCAGCTTGGGGATAGCATTTCTTCAACCCCCGATTCTTTGGTTTCTGTCCTGATGCCAGGCCTGGCTTGCAGGTGCAGCCGTAGCAATTCTGTTTTCCTCCTGCTCATCGTGTCACTATCCAGCCTGGTTCTGTCTGATCTTCCCCTTGCCTTTCCTCCATTCTCACACAGGAGCCAGTCAGCATCTTTCCCTTGGTTACACCTGCATGTGTCCAGGGCCAGTGCAGCCAGACTTTTCAGGAGGGCTGGGAGATCAGGGACACCCCAGCACACTCCTTTTGGGTTCTCCCCAAGGTTGGGATAGTGTCTCAGAACCAGAAATGTGTGGTGCCAACCTGCTCCTCCCTTTGCCTGTACTTTCCTTTTCACCAAGGATGAGGACTGCCTGGATTTCCCTCCCCTCCCCCTCAGCCAGGACAGCCACTCTCTCACCGTGTTCTAAGAATGTCTCGCTGAGCCTGTTGGGAAAACATTTGCCCTTCTTCACACAGATAATTGCTATTTTCACTGCTGTTAATGTTGCAGAGTGTGACACTTTATTATAATTAAGGCTCTGTTTGGGCCAGACTGCTGTTTGGAGTCATCATTTGCTGCACTATTTAGTGGTGGGCCCTAGGGCATCAGGCTGATCTGCAGATGGTCCAGTCTGCCAGGGGAAGGAGTGGTCTTGAGCCTGGGGTGGTGGGGGTGGAGGTCCTTTGTGTCTCAGCAGCAGCTAATCCCACCCTCACAGA
This sequence comes from Ochotona princeps, assembly GCF_030435755.1. NCBI lineage: Eukaryota > Metazoa > Chordata > Mammalia > Lagomorpha > Ochotonidae > Ochotona > Ochotona princeps. Next base: position 19,999,141 of record NC_080858.1, read on the forward strand.
TGGCCTGGATGGGCACCTGCCTCCCTCGTTGACCGTTTTCATGTAAAGTGGTACAGCTTCATTATTTTGTGATCTGGAAGGCCTTTGTTCAGGCCCCCTATTGGGATGCAAATATGTCTAGGACCCATGGAACAGTGCCCCTCTGACAGCTGACATTTCCTGGATGGATGTCTGATAGCCAGATCTCTGGAGATGGAGTGGGATGTGTGTGTATGTGTGTGTATATGTGTGTGTGTGCGCGCGCCCGTGCTTGAAGTAGAAGAATGAGGGGAGTGATGGAGAAAAGGTCAAGTCCTAACGATAAGGTGTAGAGAGTCAAGGAAGGATATAGACCCAAGGAGTAGCATTAAAGAGACTTGTCAGTTGGTGGTCACAGAGAGGTCTGGGAAGGAAGAAACAGTCTAAGCAGGGGGGTGGAAGTGGGGAGAGCTCCTTCCAAGGAGAAGGACAAGTCGAACAAATGCTGCTACCTCTGGCCCTGTTCCACACTGAGGATGCACAAGCCAAAGAGGAGCAGCTCCTATCCCCCCAAAGAGCTCCAGTCTAATGGCGGAGGCCAGGCTGCTGTGCTGGGGGAGAGACTCGCTGTGTGAGTCAGCAGTACGCCTCTTGAAAGCGCACCCCCAGTGAGCAAGGTGAAGGACCTCTCTCATGTGGTCAGCATCACTCTCGCAGGTAGAACACAGCCAGAGGAGAAAAGGCCGGGGTGGTTAGAGGGCAGAAGCTGAGTCTGGGAGAATTGAATGCAGGACAAGAGATGGTCTATGTTGGAGAGGAAGTGGTGTGGGGGTCCCGTGGGAGCTGGACCATACCTTTGTCTGACTCTGTGGGTGGCTGTTACAGAGAGGCATGCCTGGGCCCTCTTCCTTAGTCCTGCAGAGGGACCTAGAAACTTGGAGACATGGAAACATGGGCTGAGAGTATGAGGAACTCAGGGGTCCTGAAGTGTGCACCTGCTGGGCATCCTCCTGGGTGATTCTTGGGAGAAACTAGGCTTCAGGGTCCCATCAGAATTTTCATACCCTACCCAGGGCTCCCCATTCAGTCTAGAGATGCAACAGAATTTACATTTGAAAACTCCAGCATCCCACCACCCCTGTACGACCACCCACCCTCCTGCCAAGCGACAATCAGAGGGGTCAGCTTCCAGGGGCTGTCCTGGCCGGTCACCCCAACTGGTCTCTGATCTGGCCAGTTCCTTGGGCCACTACTTCCTCCTTTGGCCACCGCTGTGTTCTCAAGACTTCTTTTTAAGCTCACAGGGTCCCTTGCATCCCTTAGCCTAGACAACTGTAGTGATAAAAATAGCCTTCTGTCTCTATACTGATCTTGGTTCTCTGTCCTCAGACCACTCTCTCCTCACTACTCCTGCCATATTCCAGTCTGAGATCCCTGCGAGTTATCAATGTACCTGTTCATTTTCCTCCCATGAGTCAAGCTACTTAGGAAAGAAAGAGAGATTTGTTTAGTTCATGGCTCTGGAGGCTGAAAAGCCAAATGCTTTGCTGCCATTTCTGGGGATGGCCCTGTGGTGGTAGGTGGCAGAGCCCCTGTAGTGAGGGTGGCAGGGCATTGCAGAGGAAGGAGCATATAGCAGCCAGGACTTTGTCACCGTGCTCTTGTGACAGCTCAAGAGGCCACCAGGGCCAACTCCCGAGGGCATGTCCCAGCCACCTAAGACATCCCAACTGGTGCCACCTTGGGGTCAACTTCTACACAGTGACCTTTGGGGGTCACGCAAGTTAACATCAGTCCAGTAGAGTTACATGGGTCCACCTGTTGGTATCGCAAGCCACTTGCTCCACAGTCCTGATCAACAGAAAGCTCTTGTTTGGGGGTACAGGGCACCTGTGGGCTCTCCCTTGAACTCCTAAGAGGGTTATCCTAACATCATGGGAACCAGACAGACGCCAGGTTGGCGTTCTTCCCAAGGAAAAGAACTGCATGTTGCAAACCTGCAAACCATCCTTCTGTTTGCCTTGTTCCCACACAAGATTGATTTTCAGCCACTTCCTGCCTGCAGTTGGGAGAATTATTAGTTCTTTGTGCCCAACATTCCCCAGCCAGAGCTGAGAATTCCCAGTTCTTCTTTTTGTCTTTATTTATTGGTGAAACCTGTCTAGCCAGCACAGCTTCCCTGAGCTCAGGCTTGGCTTCTGAGGGAATTCTTGCTTGGGAATCTGAGTCTGTGAGAATGGGGGCTTTCTGCAAGGACACAGTGTGCTTCTGACAGGTGGGTCTGGGAGGCCGCTACAAGTGTCTCAGGTGGGCATTCTGACTGAATTTTAGAGACACATCTGCTAATAAACTTCTCCCCCTTTCCCCCACTCCCATCCTCGTCCCTAGCTAGTTGACTTACCCTCCTAATTCCACATCCACTTAGATTTTGATTCGAATCTTCTTGGCCATCATTGCCTGACCCTTCTCCATCCTAGAGAGGATGGAAGAGGCCATTGCAGGACAGCAGGTGGACCTGGCCAGGCACTCTACACATCGTGACAGCGCCCCTGCAGAGTCTGTCTCCGGGTGAGGCTGCTGGCTGGACCAAGACCTGGCTGGGCCCCTAAGTTCCCGGCATTCTCTCTCCTCTGGGCTGCAGGAGGTGGACATTTACACCGTGAAGACGGAAGAGCTGTCGTTCACATCTGCGTTCTGCCTGCAGATTCAGCGCAACGACTACATACATGCCCTGGTCACCTATTTTAATATTGAATTTACCAAGTGCCACAAGAAAATGGGGTTCTCTACAGGTAAGCTGCATGCAGGTCTTCCAAATCTTCCCTCCTCTCCCCTGCCCTCCCTTCCCCTCCCCTCCTCTCCTCTCCTCTCCTCTCCTCTCCTCTCCTCTCCTCTCCTCTCCTCTCCTCTCCTCTCCTCTCCTCTCCCAGCCTGGGTAATGACCAGGGCTGATCTGGGTGCAGGGGTGAAGGGAAGGGGCGAGGTATTAGCCAGGACACTTATCTGACTTCTCATGAGCCATCCTCAGCCGTGAGGTAACCCACATGGCCCCCTGTGCTGCAGGGCTGCCCAAGGAGAAAGCAAACAGAAGTGGCTGGTACAGCCAGAGCTGAATGTTTGCGCCAGGCAGAGGCAGGTGGGGTCAGGGTGGGGGTGGAGCAGCGAGATGATTTCAGGGCACCTGTGCTCAGTGAGCATGTACTGAGCATGCGCCAGGTGAGTGGCTGCAAGACCTCAGCTGAGTAAAATTTCTACCACAGCTCTGCTACCAGACAGGACTCAGCCCCGTCCCTTGCCCATGTTTCCAAATATATAGCACCTTCTTGGGTACATCATGTGCTGCACTATTTAGTGGTGGGCTTAGCAGTGGTGGGGAGACCCTCTAGGCCCTGGGGCATCAGGCTGATCTGCAGACAGTCCTTTGGCACTTTTCTGTTGCTGCAACAAAATACATTGTTTGTACAAAATAGAAGTTGAGTGCTTGCTTCAGCAGCACATATACAAGACAGATATTGAATCAGATCCTGATTCCAGGGACTGGGAAGCCCACAGATGTGGTGTTGGTATCTGTTCTGCATCTGGTGAGGGCCTCATGCTGCTGCTGAGCACAGCAGGTGGTACGCGATGGGGAGACAGAGGAGAGTGCCAGCTTAGGTATTACTTCTTATAAGCCCACTAAAGCCATTGATGGGGTGTGGGGGGCATCCTCTGGACTTCATATTATCCCAATTACCTCCCAAAGGCCCCGCCTCTAGATACCATTAAGAATAGGAATCTGGGGGCTTAAGTAACCAACTCACAAACTTCTGGGGGCACAGGCAAATCATAGCCACCAGAATAATCTCATCTCTACCAGCCAGAGCACCAGTATGATGCTCTATACTGAAAACTGGACCTCTTATCATCTGTTCTTCATTTAGATGGGGGCAGCAGGTGAGCTCATCTAGCCTACTTTGAAGGATGGTTAGCATCCTTCAGCTTAGCAATGGTGAGGGAGTAGGGATGGCGAGGGAGCAGAGGTGGACCCACTCTAGGACTGGAGCTGTGGTTGGAAGCTCAGGATGGAGTCATAGTGGCTGGCTTGACCTCTTGCAGCCCCAGGTTGGCACCTTACCCTGGCAGTGCCCTGTTGCAGGTGATGAAAGCTCAGTGGGCAGGTGGACTCTGAAAAAAAAACACAAAAAAATTTTAAAACCTCTGGGTTTGCAAAGAGTGAGTTCCAGGCCCATATAGTTGTCAGCCTAGGGATCTGCTCCCTTTGAGATGAACTAGTTCCTGTTCCCAGAGCCAAGCCGACTGCTGGGGCTCTGCTGGATTTTCAGCTCTGTGGTAGCAGAGATAATATTCCAGGAGGAAGAGGAGGATGAGGAGGCTGGGTGAAGTTCACAGCCAGAGTGGAGAAGGCTAACCCTAGGCTGGCTGGTGGGGAGGGAGAACTTGCCCTCAAAGCTGCTCTAATCTGCTGCTTCACATTCCCATTGTTCTTACCACCGTCCCCCCACCCGCCCGCCCCAGCCTTAGGGACCACTGGTCTAACTCCTCCTCCCCACTACCAGGCCATGCACCTTTGTTTCCAGCTGTGCAATTCCAAGGCTATGCCCCCTTCCCTGCTTTTGCACAGGATTCCACAGCCTTAGGTTCTGAAAGGACACTTTGGGGAGATCTTCACAGCTCCAAATTCCCATTCCTGAATGCAGTGTTTCTCCGTGTGTGGCCCCTGGATCCACAGTACTAGTATCACCTGGGAAGTTGTGAGTTAACATAGATTCCCACGTCTGCCAAATCAGCTCTTGTCCAATCAAGATGCCTCAGCTTGAGGAGTACTGCTCTGAACACCGTGGCTGAGAATTCTGGGGTTTCTTTCCAGAATTTTCTCTACTTGGAAGGGCAACTCCACCTCCTCACGAAGGTACCCATGCTGGTCTTTACAAGACTTTCTGATTTCTGGCTGATGCAGACCCCTGTTGCCTGCAGGCTTCCCATGTAGGTAAATTTAGATCAGGGGAGTACAACTGGTTCAGTGGCTTTCTCAGGTACCTTGGGAAGGTAGTGTGGGATATTGGTTCTAGCAAGTGGCAGACTGCTTTCTCGTTTTGTATGGGTTTGGCAGTGGGCTCTGCTTGGGTTGTCTACACTCCAACCACCAATGGAGTTCTTTTTCTAAAGAATTCAATGAATCCTAATTCTTGGTTCATGATGTAGCAATATCACTGGCTCCTGCGTAGTTTTATTTTGCTTCTTCCTTTATTAATGTAATGAGCACTGATGAACTCCTCCCTTAACTCAGTACTAGAACGTTAATAAGTCATCATTAACTAGAATGTAATTAGCAACTAGCAGTGAATTTATTATTACTATTAGAATATAAATCTATCCATTATTAAATTGCTATTAATTAGAATATAAATATGAAGTAGAAATACCTTATTAATAACTGTAATATGATTGTGTTTATTGTTAACCAATGTAAATAAATTAATTCAGAGTCATATAATTAATCCCCTTGAGCCCACCACTTAACTTTAATGACTAAACTGCTGCTAATACCTTCACATCCGCCTGGATGTTGCCCCTGCAAGCCCACGTGTCACCTCCAGATGAACTTTCTCTGGCATTTTCTGTACCCTGTCCCATTTTTATTTAGAAAAAAATAACCATATTTACAAATGTAGTTCAGAAAGCTTCACGAAAATTGGGATTAAAAGATTAGTTCATTTTGGTGCAAAAAAAAATTGGAATGCCTATTTGTCTTTCTATCACACACTTTCTCCATCAACTTTCTGAAGGCCATGTTGTGGGTGAACCTGAGCTGGGTATGGTTTGCACTCAGCTGTCTTTGAACTTGCTGTACTGCATAGCCTGCAATGTGCAGCCCCAGCATGGTTTTCCCTCCCAACCTAGCACTGCAGGCTTGGGGTGGAGAGGGATTCTCAGCAGCATCTCCCCTATTGTGCTGCCCCAGCACTGTGTCTGCTAATAGCCCTGACATGTCTGCAGCTCCAGGCAGGGCTGTCACCCATGAGCACAGGCACCTGGTCTTCCCAGTTTTGCCAGCCGACAGGCTCGGCTATTGCCATTCCTTGGCATATCCAGGGAAGGGAATGCGGAGTGCAGCTTCTGGGGCTGTGGTGGAATCCAGAAGGACTGTGTTAGTGGGGGATGGAGCAGCAGTTGGAATAGAGTCCCAATTCCCCCAGGAATCAGTAAGGTAGGGTGGCTACATGGGACCTAGCCTTCAGCATGTTACATCTGGGCTTGGGCAGTCTCTTTCTTCCCCAGCTTTGCCATCCTGTGACCTTGAATAGTTTTCCAGGTCAATGATGCTTTCTTCCCCGGTATATAATCCTTCATTGTCCAGAAAGCTTGGTAATCCCTTAGGGAAGACAATTCCAAATTTATAGCTAGAAAAATGATTAGGTCCTGAAATCACCAGCTGTTTCACCTGGAAAAATAAAACTGGAGACAAAATTGCCTTCCCTTCTCAAAAGCATCACAGAAAATTTTTGCCGGAAGCCCTTGTCATATGTTCCCGTTGCTCTCCATGTTCCCAACCCCAGCCCCTGCCAAACTTTATCACTAGGCACCTGAGAGTTTTTTCCTTTATGCTGAAGCATCTATAAGGGGTGGGTGAGGAAGGGAGGGAGGGCACACACAAAGTAATGTTTATCTTAGTTACTGTTCCCCAAATGTAGCACTATAGCTGATGCAGGATAGCCATCCTCCATAGACATTCGTCAAATGAAGAGTGAATGAATGGATGGAGCATTCACTTGCACGTGGATTCTAGTGGGCATTTGATCATGCTCAGTTCAAGCTACAAAACATATTCTAGGGCTTAGAAGACTGGGATGGCAGGAGGCTTTAGAGAGACAAAGGGAAAGCAACTGCTGAGAGGAGGAAGTCATCTTCGTAATGGAGAAGCTGAAAGCTTCCATGTAGTTTGTAGTGGAGCTGGAGAGGGAGAGCCTTGTAGCTGAAGAGAGCTCTGGATGTTGCCCAAACCATCTGTGGGCATAGCAGTGTCCTGGATGTTGCTCCAGAACATTCTAGACCAGAGCAAGGCAGCGTGGCTTGGCAGGCTGGAGACACAGCTGATGGATACATGCAATCCTGTTTCACCTATGGAAGGATTTAGCAACTCCTAGGCATAGCGGTTCTGTGCTAGCCTGCTATGTTACAAGTATGGTGATCACTGGATCAAGTGTCCTTCAAGTAAGGACATCTTTTTCAAGAGAAAAGGAGAGTTAACGATAAATACGTCAAGAAGAATGGGACCCAGGACTGTCCCAGACATGGCAGGTTTGGTCTTCTTCATATATGACCATTCCCGTTATCATCTCACTGCATCATTGTGATGCCTCAGCAAAGAAATATTGGGATCCATCATCACAGAGGGAGGCAATGAAACCAAGGTCATGGTGCAGGTCTGTGAACAGAAACTGGGCCTGTTGTTGACCAATCCAACGTCTGTCCTGCTGTTTCCACCCTAGTGATGCTGCGAGATGCCCAGTGATTTCAGGCACAGCTGTGTCTGCTTCACTGAGAATGGGGTAGGGGGGCTAACTTTCGAGGGGGTCTGCCTGTTTCCACACGTCTGAATCTGAGTTTCTTGGAGTTGAGTCAGACCTTCTAAATTTTCATCTGTTTCTTCTGCTGGAGAACCAGGATTGTGAAAACTGACTTACTCCAACTAACGGCCAGCTTGTGGACTCAGCCCAGGCATGGGATGTTTGGAGAAGTTTCCAACCTTTCAGTGCTGATGCTAAGGGGAAAAAAACACTGCACATTTCTGCAACCCCAAATTGGTGCATTTTGGGGCCTCTGTCAGAAGCAGGCCTGGGGACTCAATAACTGGCAGTTCTGCCCAGTGACATCCCTGAGGTGCTCCTAAGGCATCTGCCGAGGTGACAGAAAGAGGCCACATACGTCCCCTTGCCTGAAGGTCTTTAGGAAAGGGAGTGACACTCGTCTGTGCTGGCGTGGGTGGAGGTGGGGGTGAAAGTGCTGTCAGTCACACGCTGGCATGCTCCACACGCACACAACCAGAAACTAGTTTCTGGCAGCTTCTTCCGAGGGGGTTGGGAGCAGGTGGACTCTACAGAGAGAAGTAGGCCGGGAAGGCCGGATGTGCTTGTGGACACAGGGCCTGAGAGGTGCATGTTGCACATTCATGATCCCCCTTTCCCTTCCACGTGTGCAAACAACACTTTCTCCCCATGACCTTGGGTTCTCATCGATTTCCCAAATGTACACATTGAAGGCTAACTTGACTCTCAGTCCAAACCACTGACATTTGATCAAGCTTGTTCACTGCAAAGGGCAAAGAAACACAGAGCTTTTCCCATCATTAAAATACATGTTGGAGTTTTGTAAGAGCTTAGAGGTCACCTGTTCTGACCTTGTGCATAATAAACCTCTCTGGTGACAGTTATATGAACATCTGCACTGGCAGACTTCAGGCTGTAAAACAAACCTCTTGCTGGCGAATTAAACATCTGCCTTCTAGCAATTCCTATTGACTGGCTTGTTCTGCCTCCAAAGCCATACAGGACACCACTGAGTCTCTCCACATAGCGGCTTCTTATCAGGTTCTCTTCAAGTCTTCTCAATATTAGCACTGGTCCTGAGTGAATCTCAGTAGAGGAACGAAAGATCCAGAAGCATCAAAAACTTTCCTGTAAACGGGTTCTTCTACAACGGATTGTGGGAGATCTGAGTGTAACGGAACATCTGTGGGTGCAATCAAGCATCACAGAATATCTGTTCTTTGGGTTCTTCTCATCGTTGTTTCAGTATGCACAGATCGGATGCTGTGGCTGCAACAGGAAGGCGTGGTCTGTATGGGCTCTGGTCACAGGCAGACTGCAGCTCTGTAGAAAATGCAAATAAGTGGGGAGGCAAAAGCATCCACACTGTGATAGACACCAGGACGATGCAAGCTCAGCATTCTCAGGGAACCTGGCATCCAGGCTTGGGTGGTTGGACCAAGTTTCCCAAAGGAAATGTCCTTGGAGGATGAGGCAGAGAAGGCAGTGAAAGAGGGAGGGGGCATGTTCAAAAGACAGCTGCTGCATGAGAAGAGGAAGATGGCCCATAAGACAGGACCACACACACTTAGCTGGGAAAGCCATCAAGTGCCCTGGGTCAGGTGGGTAAGACTTCGTGGCAACTATAGGGCTAAGGGCAAGCATCATCGTTTAGGCTTTGGATTGAGGCAGAGACTGTCAGAATCATCTTTTGTTTCTTCTTACCCAGTTGGAACCTCACAGCAGGGCTGGGCCAGTTCCAGGGGCCAGAGATGCAGGCAGGAAAAGCCATTTGTCAGGGGGAGCAGCAAGTTCAATGGTGCAGCTGTGGCGTTTGTACAAAGTTGTCGTTTTAGGGGAGATGGGATGGGCCGCTCCACAGATCTTGCCCTCTGCACTGTCTAGGGTCTTCACCCTGTCGAACTGTAGCACTTTAAGACATCCTTTGCGTTAATGAGGTTAGCTAGAAGCATCTGTCTTTTGGTATGACATTTCCTCCTTCTCTGAGCCTGAGCAATCTCAAGTGGGTGGAAATCTGGACAAGGGGACTGATGGGGAATCCAGCAGGGGCTTAGAAGTTTGACCCCACTCGACAAGAGCACTAAATTTGGTTGTTTCGCCGAGTCCCGTGGGAAGCTCACTGCCTACTTAGTATCCTGGCCCCAACTTTCTGGGGACCAGTTCTCTGACTCTGCCCTCTCGTTTGACCCCTCCCAGCCCCCGATGCCCCCTACACCCACTGGAAGCAGACTGTCTTCTACTTGGAAGACTACCTCACTGTCCGGAGGGGCGAAGAGATCTATGGGACCATAACCATGAAGCCAAACGCCAAAAACGTGGTAAGTACCGAGGCAGTCTCCATGTGGTCAGCAGAGACAAGGGACCCATGAGGGCTCCCAGGGCCCTCCTGCCCAGGAACCTGAGTGTTGTGTGCAATCAGGAGAGTTGGGAAGGAAGGCAGACAGAGGCCACGTGTGGCTGTGATCAGGTGTGCCTGACAGACTGCAATCTGACTCCCAAATTTCTCCAGTCTACTGACCTCTCAGCTTCCGGGAGCAGGTCAGCAGGCAAGGGGAGTGTTGTACAACAGGTATCCACCTCATACAGGACAAACCTTGGACACAGGAACTTGCGGTGTCCTGAAAGACATTTGAACTAGTGTTTCTGCAGCTGTCCTTGTGGTCTGAAGGCGATTGGATTCTTTCTGAGCAAACCCTGGCTGGGGGAGGGGCACATGCAATAAAAGCCTGTTGAGTGCCCAGATTTTGCCATAGAAGATTCTAGAACACCAGGATGAAATCAGAGGAACTATAATATATGTTTACAGAACAAATATGATGTATAGTATACATAGTATTTACCTATATAGACCATATATAATATAAACTGTTATGCAGTTTTAGTGTCTATTTTAGAAACTTATCATAAACTACATATTATATACTATATAATATAAACACCTATATTACATGCATTATATATTGTTTACTATATCCGTTATAACTAATATGTTTTATATATATTATTTTAGAACAATGAAAACTTTCCATGAGTCTAACACGGCACCATGGTAGATTCCTGAGGGCTGTTCATGGGCTCTACTTAGCTAAAAAACCCTAAGACTGGGAGGGGTCCTGGAGGGAACCCGGAATGAGGGGAGGGGCTAAGTGTCAACCCAGACTAATGGTGCAACCTCTGTCTCTCTCTCCCCTGGCAGCGAGACCTCGATTTCACAGTAGACTTGGATTTTAAGGGACAGTTGTGTGAAACATCTGTATCTAATGACTACAAAATGCGTTAGCACACGTGGGACGCCACAGAGAGCCAGCGAGAAAAGGATCTCTCGCCTCCATCTGCCGCGCTGTCCCAAGGAATCCTGTACTGCAGGACTACACACTGGCAAACCAGAGTTAGCAACTCTGGCTTGAAGATTGCTCAGCCCACCCGGGGGGGCTCCCAGCGGAGGGCCCGGCCACTGGACAGAGGGCCTTGGGCTCCTCTACTCGGTCACGAGAGCCCCTCGCGAAAGGCTTTGTTGGCGCCCGCAACCAGCAACCTGGTGTGCTGTGGCCGGGGCCCCGAGGCTGGAAAAGAACCCGTGTTAATTCCCCCCATCCTCGTCCTCCTTACTGTGACCCTGCGGAGCCTCCCGTTTTGCATGCTGCAGGCATCTAGGTCGGATTGCTTTCACTAGAACCTGGAGACTCGGTGTTTTTGATAGTATAAGCCAGATTATCTGTTTGTGCGGTGGTGTGTGCGTGTGTGTGCCTGCCTACAGCATCCACAGTAGTTTATTGACCCACACGCATCTGTATATGCATGCATATACAATCAAGTGGGTATCCTTGCGTGTTCCTCCAGAGGGGTGTGTGCGTGGGTGCGTGCGTGTGCGCGTGTGCATAGAATATATATTACTCTCAGAGGAGAATTCTGTTGCTTTCGAATAGGAATTTGTTTTGTGATTAGTTTTCCCTTCCCCATTCCTTACCAGATGTTAAGCAGCTCTGAAACATTCTCTGTACTAGCCCTGGTCGCCTCTGGACGAGACCGTGGCTCCGGCCCTGAGCATACGACCACAGACTCTGTGAGCGCCCAATAAACACACAGAAGAAGCCAAGATGTGAAGTGTCGTGTTCCGGGGCTCCGTGTGTAGTAGAGGGGTGGGGAACCAGTGGGAACTGCATCTGTTTGTGCTCTAAAGGGGAGCTCCCCAGTTGGAAGCGGGGTGTTGGGGCTGGTCTAAGAACACCTCCTCTGCACAGGGTCTGGTCCTGCCCTCTGTGACATTGAGGGGCGGGGAGTGGGATGAGAGGAGATCCCTGAAGCTGGGGCAGAAGCTTAAGTACTCTCAGAGAATGTTCCGGATTGGGAGGCTGTGGACAGCCTGGGAGCTGCTGCCTGCAGGATGGACTCGCAACGTGCTTGCTTGAACTTGGTGGAGTCCAGGATTTGATTTTCAGACTACTCTTTTTCTAAAATGCTTACTTTTATTGGAAAGGCAGATTTATAGAGAGAAGGAGGAACAGGGTGCAGGGTCCCAAGGCTTTGGGCCATCCTCTACTGTTTTCCCAAGACACAGGCAAGGAGCTGGATGGGAAATGGAGCACCCGAGACATGAACCGGCACGCATGTAGGATCCTAGTGCTTGCAAGGTGGAGCATTAACCCATAAAGCCATTATACCAGGCCCTAGACTATTCTTTCATTGTTATTGTTATTCAGTAGGGTAGAGAAACAGAGAGAGCTAGAACTCTCATCTGTTGAGTCACTTTCCCAAATGCCCACAATGACTGGGGCTGAATCTGAGCTAATTCTGGTTCCCCTTGTGAGAGACAGGAACCCAATTATGGGAGCCATCACCACTTGCCCCTGGATCCCCCGCCACCTGAATCTGCATTAGCGTGAAGCTGGAGCTGGAGCTGGAGCTGGGGACCAAAGCAAGTGCTCTGGTATGGGACCTTGCAGTGTTGCCCAGCATTTTAACTGCCAGAGGGAACACCTGCTGCTATGTGAGCCTTCAGCTCTGGAGAGCATCTATGAGAAGTCTTCACGAACTTTACGGGAATTTTGAATGAGCCATGAATGGATTTGTAAAGACCATTCTGCTAATATAAAACTTCCACAACCTTCTTGAAGTCCCCTTTATGTCACTTCTCCTGGGAGAGACTTTCCAGATTGTGGAGTGGGGCATTTAGGGAAGGTGGGTGGAGCCAAGGGGGCCAGGAAAACCTGAGGTTTGGCTGTGCATGGGTGGGGAGCATAGGTCCTGGCAATGCACTTGGATGACAACAACAAACTCCAGTGACAATGACCTTTACATGTCCATAACCTGCCGACATTCACGCACTTCATCATCAGCTTCGCCAAGTTCTGGCTGTCAGACATGCAGGCATTACCCACCCATTTTGTGGCTGAGACACACTCAGTCTCAGAAGGAGCAATGGAGAATTTTATCCATAGTCAGTGGAGGGAGAAAAGAACTCTATATGGCCAGGAGACCAGAGGAGCTGATAGGCTGATGACCTGGGAGCACCAGGAGAGCACCCTGCCACCCTAGGACTGGAGGTGGAGAGAGGAGCTCAGCAAGGGGCCCAGCATTGCCCCTCTCTGCTGTCCCTGGGCTGCTGGAAAGGAATTTCTGGAGCAACTTCCTTCTTTCTGCTCTTGGCTTGTCCCCAGTAGGAATCACAATTTCCCTCTGATTCAGTGAAAACTAAGCAGTGTCTGCTCTGAGCACGTCCTGAATGGAAGCCAGTGTATAAAATGTGATTTTTGTATCACAATAGAGATGCTGCAAAGATTACTTCACCCATGAAACCTATTTCCTCTTCCACTCTGAGCCTTTGCAAAACACACACACACACACACACACACACACACACACACAGACACACACAGAGGTAGAGAAAAACACCCTCAATGCCCATGACAGCCAGGGCTGGCACTCCATCCAGGACTTCCACTTGAGTGGCAGAGACCCAGGATCTTCATCAGCTGCCTCCCAGGATGCACTGTAACAGGCTGATGGAATGGGCAGCTTGGAGCTAAGACTCAAAGCCAGGCATTCTGATGGAGGATGCAGGTATCCCATCCAGCATCCTCAGCACTGTGCCAAAACATCCCTCTCCCTCCTCTGCTTGCTGAGATCACACAAAATCCATAAGCCTTCTTCTCCCCTCTAATCGTTCTGCCACGCTGGAGAACATGTCCCTTCCCTTCCACACTCACTTCTCTCCACTTGCCTCCTTTCATGATGCTGTTTGCCGTAAGACGTACATGGGACTCTGCACCGTTCTGCCGTCCATCACAGGCCAGGGCTGTCTTCCCCTACTGGACCACAAGGACGGGGTCCTGCACAAGCAGAGTGGGGAGCAGTGGCTGGTCTCAAGGCAGTAGCAGCTGATCCCAGCCATTGCTTGATTTCCAGGAAACAACAGGCATGACCCTTGTCTGTAAGCCTCCAGAACTGACAACATTTTCTTGGCTTTCATAAAAGCTATTCCATTGGGGCTGTTTTCCTTAGATGGATGCAAACCTCCATTACCTCTATGGCAAGACACAAGGCCTTTGAAAGTCCTATCTGGTCCACACCTCCAAAGTCTTCCTCTCCGCTTTGCACTGCAGCTGGTACAGCACCTGGAGGTCCAGCCTGCCTCTGGATCTCAGTAGTGGTAGGCAGTTAAGCCCATCTGCTGTGATTTGTACCCCGCAAAAAAGCACTCATGTTGGAGCCTGGTCCCCAAGGCAGCAGTGGTGGCTGGGAGGTGTTTGGGTTGTAGAGTCGGCACCCCAAGAGTGAACTGGTGCCTCTCTCCCATGTGGGAAGTCTTCCTTGCCCAAGACTGGATTAGTTTCCAAGAAAGTGGGTTGTTAGGAAGCAAGGACAACCCTCATGCCTATTTCTTCACCCATGCCCTTGCCCTTGGCTTTCTACCATGAGGTGAAGCAATACCAAGTCCTCACCAGTGCTGTGTTGTTGCTATAACTTTCAGAACAAGGAGTCCAAGCCAACCTCTATCCTAAGGAATCACCAGGCTCAGATGCATTGCTTCAGCAACAAAATCCGATCTCAGCCTTGTGCTTTGCTCCCCTTTCTTGGAGTCTATCCCAGGTCTAGCAGGTCATTGTGGCCCCTGGACACTTCCCTTGTCTGCCTTTCCTCGAAGTGGCATTGTCCCCCCCCCCCAGTTCCACACAGCATGGGAGCTCGTCTCTCTGCACTCTCTCCCCACCACTACCTTTGGGTGCAGCAACCAGGGTCCCCAACCTCATTTCTGGAGCTTTCTTCATAATGAAATAACAGGCTTGACATAAGGGATTCCATGTTGAGCTGAGTTTCGTCTTAGGTGAGATACCTCCCCCGCAATCTTAACCTGTGAGACGGTAACCCATTTGAGAATACCACATCCTGCTTGGCAAAAATGTTGAACCCCTGGTTAGGCAGCCCGAATGTGACAGAGAAGAATGAGATTCACCTACTATAGCAGCAAAGGTGTGGAGTTGGTGATTAGTGATTTTTCATCCCTAAGATTGTCCTGCATCCGCTCAGTCTCCCTGATAGCTCGTGCACCTCTGCTTACGTGGAATCTACCCTGTGATCCTGAGCTCTCAATCCTCCTTTTCCACTGTTGGAGTTCAAGACTCTCACATCGCTGCCCTGGCCTCAGAACTTTCTAAGAAGATGGTGCCTCCAACTTTTCAGCGGAGGGCAGAGGGTTATGGGAGAGGGCAGCTGGGCGTTGGACGGGAGAGGAGAGTAATGCGTGGAAGTTCAAGGAGGAAATAAAACTTGTACAAGTGCTTGCAGAAAGATGACGGTTAACAAGAAGGGAAAAGAAAATGGGTGGAGTCGGAGTCAGGATGGGGGACTTCTCCGGGCATTTGACTGTAGTTTATTAATCCGTGACGTGATGAAACGCACTATCTCTTGCAGGATCATTTTAATAACTGAGAGGAAATGGAATTAGGGATGCTGGCTGGTGAGGGTGGGGGAGGCTGGCCTCCAAGTGAGGAGTTAATTTGTCTCTGCTAAGATTGCTGTTGGTGATCTCTGATTAGATCCCCTTCAGGTGTTGCTGTGCAAAGTGTTTGGGGACTGAGGCCTGGGGGCTGGAGCTCCCTGGAGAGAAAGTCTTGAGAAGAGAGGGGTTAGAGAGGTGTCCAGCATCAGGGGAGGCTGGTGTAAGTGGGCAGAACATAGACATTTGCCCACAGCTAAATGCAATGCCCATGGCCTTGAGCCTAAGGCCCTGGGAGCTGGACAAAACTTGGCTCTGCCCGTGACCTTGCTCAGGGAAAGTCTTCCCACTTCCTGAATCTCAGCTGTGACCCACAAAGGACCCCAGGGGCTGTGGCTTTCTGTACTTTCCACATTGTCCCAATCCAGAGGTTCTGAACATCATGGCCTGGGCATTCCAAATTGTGAATGCCACAGAATCCAGTGTCCCTGCCCTTTCCTAACAGAGGCTGATCATCTGCAGTTGTGAGTGGTCCAAGACACAGCCCTAAGCCTGAGTGCCAGCTGGAGTCTGGGAAGGCAGGAGGTGAAACATGTGGCCTGGCAGAGCCACCTGGGGGCTGGGCATGCGTGGTGACAAGGGCCACCAAGGGGCTTGTCTTCCAATTCCAGCTTGCTGCTGGCGTGCACCTGGGGAGGTAGCAGGTGGCAGCTCACGGACTTGAATCTCTGCCACTTATGACAAGAGGCTGGGACTGGATTCCTTGCTCCTGCTTTGGTCCTGGTCCAGCTCTGGCTGATGTGGGCATTTGGGGAATGGACTCATGGGTAAGTTCTCTCTCTCTTTCTCTGCTTTCTGCCTTTCCAATAAGATAAAAATTCTAAAAAAAAAAAAAAATAAACTAAAACGAATGTAAAATAAATGAAAGTTGTCTTATATCAGGGAGAACATATGATATTTGACCTTATGGGATGTGCTTATTTCACTGAACCTAAGGTCCCCAGGCAACTTTCATCCAAAATACAAAACAAAAAGATATTTAAGTAAACAAGTATATACTCTAATCTCATAAATGAATGGTGAGATGGAGACTAGTGTACCAGGAAACAAACAAGAACTGCAGTACGCATCTCTATTCCTGAACACAAGAAGGGCCCAATAAAACCGGTAGATTTTTTTTTAAAACAAAGATTTATTTATTTATTTATTTTTATTGGAAAGTCAGATAGACAGAGAGGAAGAGAGACAGAGAGGAAGGTCCAATGATTCACTTCCCAAGCAACCTCAATGGCTGGAACTGAGCTGTTCCGAAGCCAGGAACCAGGAGCTTCTTCCGGGTCTCCCACTCCTGGTGCAGGGTCCCAAGGCTTTGGGCCATCCTCGACTGCTTTCCCAGGTCACAAGCAGGGCGCTGGATGAGAAGCAGGGCTGCCAGGATTAGAACTGATGCGCATATGGGATCCTGGCACATGCAAAGCGAGGACTTTAGCCACTAGGCTACCATGCCGGGCCCCAAACTTAAATTTTGACAACAAGATACTGGACTTTGTGCCACTGCTTATACCTCAATGTCATGACACGTGTAAAGAGCAGAATGTTGGGGTTATGAAGCACAAGGGACAATGGGGAGGGGAGAAGAAGGGAGGAAGGGAAGGGAAGGGGGGAAGTCCTATAGCTGCAAATGATAATAAATAAGAATAAAAAACTGTAAAAAAATAAATGCAGACAAATAATTCTAAAAAAATTTCTGAGTGAAATCAAGCATTTCCAAGGTCGAGAATACGGGGCTCTAGGAACTATCACCTGACCTGGGTGGGCAACACCATGTCGCAGCAATGCTGCTCTCATAAGCGGAACAGCTGCAGTGCTGGCCGGGAGCTGGCCACCTGCCATACACGGAGGCCATCCTGCAGGGCCACTTCCCAAGTCTCAGAGGGATGATGCTGTGGGACGGGAGGGGAATACATTTCATTTGTAGCTGCAGAAAATTGGGTTAGGCCAAGGGAAGTGGGTCAAGGCCTAGGGAGGGTTCCTGTTGAAGACATTTTCGTGATGGGCAGACAGGCTGGGAGTGCTGTGGTGCTGGGCACCTGGGAGCTCTCCCAGGTGGCGTGGGAGCCAAACCATCTCTGGTCACACGGCTCTGAGGGGGGGTCTCCCAGAGCTCCCTTCCCAGAGCACCCAGTAAAAAGGCTTTGGGGGGAGCTGATGGTGGGCTTCCAGGGTAGAGCACAGGAGCCAGCCTGGCTGCTCACTGCCCTTGACCTCTGGACATGCCCTCCCCTGCTGGACCACAGTTTCCTGGTGAGGAAAGTCATGAGGTTGGAGCTATGAGGGCATGCAGGGGAGACCCTGGGCAGGGCAGTGGCTGGGCCTCATGCAAGGCACCTGCTTTAGGAAGGGGCAGAAAAGGGAGGGTTGGAGAGGGAACCAGGGGCTGGAGACGCAGAGGAAGGGAAAGGTGGCTTCATTCGCTGGGCTGTTTCTTGTATTCAGGACACCGGCTCCTGGCATATTTTAAGTCCATCAGATAGGGATGGCTAGTTTACGCAGTCCCACAGTGTGCAAAGCCGGTCACATCCCCTGCAGGGAAAGAGAAGCCTATAGGATCAGGCCAGGCTGCAGCATCAATTCCTACACCAGCGAAGCTTTGGGCTGCACCTTGGATCAGGTGCTCCCCTGCCTCACAGGGGACCATAGGGAAAGGGATGGGGAGGGGAGGAAGGACAGGTGAGCTTTGGGGAGTTCTGGTGCTTCACTTCTCTCAGGTCTCTAGGTTTCCTCAGTGGCAATGGGTCTTGCCATGCTTATCTCCCATTTCTCTGGAACATGCCTCAGTGCCCGGGTCTTGTACTCACTGTCCAGGGAGGAAGCTGGGGCCATGACAGGGCAGAGATCTGAGTTACACTCCTGCCTAGAGACACCTTGGCATCCTCTGTCTCCGCATTGCCCCTGCCCTTGATCCTGCCTCTCCAGAGGAGCTCAAACCAAGTTCAGGGGCAAAGTCAGCCACCCTTCCTCCTGGTACAGAAAACTCAGGCTCTCTCTTCTACTCCAACCCTTCTTTGCTAGTTTCCATGGCTTTTTGAAAAATTCATTCATTTATTTAAGAGAGTGAGAGTCTCTAGCACTCTGAGTCTGTCTCAGTCTGAAGCTGGGATCAGGAGCTCGGGCAGGGACTCAAACCTAGGAACTCAGATGAAGAAAACAGGTATTTTATGATGGACCATATCAATCAGTGGACGACCTCATCAAGCGAAACTGGCAGCGATTCATAACTGGAGAACTATTAAAACCACTTGAGCAAATATCTCAGAGCATGCCCCACATCCGGGACTTGGGGTGGGCGGGAAACCGGGTGAGGCTTCTCCCTCAATATTCCCCTTTACCTCGGATACATGATGGAAACAATATGGACATAATAGTATTACCCACTTCCCTATACCCCAGAACCTTTTTTTTATCTGTTTAACCGTAATTAACTGTAACCATTGTCAACAACAATACAATAAAATAAATTTAAAAAAAAGAAGAAAACAGGTGTTTTAATCCATATTAACTGCTCGGCTAAACACCTACCCCATTCCCCCAACTCTTTTAGCATTCCAGCATGGAAGTGCGTTATAAAGGTGAGGTCAAAAACGAATCCTGTGCTATCCCATTGGGGAACAAGCATACTCATCTACACACTGAGTTTCTGTTATGTACCAAGACCCTGGAAAACACAAAAACGAATGAGATCAAAACTCTGCTGGCCATACCTCTCAGTCTGTGATGTTGGCTGCCTCTCCAACTTCAAAGCAGACTGGGAAGAAACACAATGTTCCCAGATGAAACCCTGTGCCTTCAAGGACTTTAAGTTTTATTTATTCTCCTTTCAAGGGGAAATGAGAGGTGCTTTTACCTGTGACCCCAGCTTCACCCAGTTCCCAAGAGCCCTGGGATTTTCCCATCTTTTTTTCTGTTTTGTTCTGCTCGGTTTGGCATGGGAAGAGAGATGATGATGTAATAACTGTTATTTATTTAGAGGCTTTCCACTAGGTTTTCTCCATAGTTTTTATTTGACCCTCAGGCTATCCTGGAGGAGAGGTAAGGGTTAGGCAAGCTGACAAGCACGGTTTTACAGATCATGGGGGCTGGACACTGGGCACGGCACAGTTTTAATTTTACCCAAGGCTGTGCTACTTGTGGGCAGGTCATTATTCTGAGCAGTTCTTTGGGGGCTTAAGAGAAGCGTTTGGGAGAGACAGCCTCTTTGGGATGGGCAGTCCTACATCTGTGAGAAGGACAACTGGGCAGGGAAACATCCTTGCCACACAGAGGTATGCAGCCCAAGTCCAAATGAATTACTGAGCTGTCACTATTGGAAGCTGGGAAGTCCAAGGGCTGATGAAATGGAATGCTCTGATGGGTACCATGCTGTCGGAAAGGCAATTGCATTGCAGCAGCTGGAACCATCTCCAGCATGTTGTGTTAAAAGCCAGAAGTAGCACCTCGTTTAAAGCAGGGCATCCACCTCAGACATCTACATAGGTCACAGGAACCTGGAGCTCCAAATGAGTGGCTCACCAGGGGAGGTGGGCCTTGATTTCCAGAAATGTTGCTCTGCTTGCAACCATTCCTATGGGGCAGGCGCTGTTTGCTGAACATGGTACCAAACTGTGGGAGGCTACAGAGAAGTGTGCTCTTCCTCTTGGGAGACCAGGATGTCTTTTGTTCATCCTGTGGGTGTTCTGTGTTAATAAGCACCCTGCAGAATAGTACAACTGTTAGCACCATTACAGAATGGCCTGGGGCCTTGACGCTATAAACCTTGACCAAGCACTAGCTGGTCTCAAAGAATCACAATTCACCACAGGCATGTTTCCCAAATCCATGCTGACTTCCACGTGTCTCAATCCTTGCTTCTAAGTTACAAAAAGGCAAATCCTCTGTTTGTGTTCTTCAGGCAATTTTTGTTAGTGGTGCAATGTTTTTATGGACAGTAATCACGTTTATAGGTCAGATGGCTCGAGTCATAATTCATGATGATAGCCCAGGCCTGCCTGTTCCTAGGAGACCTCATTTGCTGGGAGAGGAATCTCCTGGTGCTAAGATAAGCTTGCAAGTACCACTTTGGAGTCAGAGGGAGAACCTTGATGAGGTCCAGGCCCTGTGAGAGGGTCCATCCTTGGATCTGAGTCAGCCCTGTCCCAGGATGATAAATGATGCAACGTCGTCTGTGCTCTTCAGTTTTATCTTGATCGTGTGTCCTCTGCCAGGCACCATGGAGCTTTCTAGCCCTCATCATTCGCAGTCACGCTGCCTGTTAAGTAGGGCACTTGGATTAAATGGGCTGCACTGAATTGTGTGGAAAGGTGGAGTTAGGGTGTTTTTTGTTGTTGCTCGTGCTGATAATTAATATGTCTATTAATAGAAATGTCAACAGAGTTGGGAAGTGGAGCAGGAAGTTTGGAAAGCAATGTCAACACTTTGCTCTCTGTCAAAAGGAAAGGAATAACCAATGAAGCAAAATAACAAAAAAGAAAAACCCCTCTAGATTGGTTTGAACCTGGTTGGAATTTGTCCAACCTCTTTAGTACCTCCACCTCAGATTAAGGAAAGGAGGTGGCCAGTTTCAGAAACCCAGCTGGGTCTGTGGTCACAACCAGGACCAACAAGCCATTTAGGGGTAGGTTTTGTATGCAAGCGTATTAACACTTCATTATTTTGCAGTAATTAGGTTACTTCTTAAAAAAAAAAAGCAGGATTCTCCCTGCTTTTCAGGCTTCCCTATCCTATGCCCTTGGAGTGAATATTTGCAGGGACCTCCCTTCGGAGTGAATATTTGCAGGCCTCCCTTCACTTGCAAAGGACTTGGCAGTTCCCTGGGTAGCTCATTGACTCCAGGACATCCAGACACTCAGGTAGAAGTGAGAATTTCTTACACCTCATGGGCCTCTTTCCTTCTTTGATGCCAAAGACAAGAGAGACTGGAGAGGACATTAGAAGTGGGGCTAAGTAACAATACTCAGGTCCCAGCTGTGTTGTGTGGGAGCAGCAGGAAGGAAGCAAGGAGTGGCAAGGCGAGCTTGGTGTGTGCACAAGACAGATGGCCATCAACACAAGATCTTGGACTTTAAACCTCAGCCATCTTAAACATCTGCAAAGACCATGCAGAAAACCATGTCAAAAACCTGAAGGAAAGTGAGAATGATTCCTCTCTTATTAGACACGATTAAGAAACACATTCTAGAAAATCTGAATTGGAAAATCTACATTGGAAAAAAATAGCAAAAAAAAAATAGCAAAAATGGAAAACTCACCAAGCAGTCCAGTTTAAGCAGGTAGAATAAAGAATCAAGGATCAGTGAACATGAAGTTAAATCGGTTGAAACGATCCTATCTAAAGAACACAAAGCATTAAGGATGCAGAAAAATGATCAGAGCCTGAGAAACATGAGGGACACCAGCAAGCACCCCACGTTACATGCAATGGAACTTCAGAGGGAAAGGGAAGGGAGAAAAGGAGAAAGAAGATCTGAAGAGACAACGACTCAAAAATCCCAAATATAATGAAAGGTATTAACTGGCATATATAAGGAGCTAAACAGACTTCAAGTAGAATAAACTCTAAAGACACTCATAACTGGACAAATTTTTGGCAGATGGAGACAGGACTTTTAAAAGCACAAGGAAACAGCTCATCACGCACAAGGGCTCCCCAGAGATTAACGGCTGACTTCACATGAGTAACCATGGTGGCTGGAAACAGTGGGATGGCATCATCACAGTAGATGGCACACTGTCCTCTAAAATGAAGGACAAATTAGATATGTCCAAATAAACAGAACTGAAGGACCTTGTTTATCAGACCTGCGCTACAAGAAACTCTAAAGGCACCAGAACTGTGGCACAGAGTGTGTTAAGCTGCACCTTGCAACCCTTGCATCCAATAGTACAGTGCCAATTCAAGTCTTGATTATTCTGCTCTGATCTAATTTCCTGGGAAGGAAGTGTGCCTGGGAAGACAGCAGAAGATGGCTCAAGTGTATGAGCCGCTGCCACCCAAGGGGAAAACCTGATTGAAGTTGCAGACATCTGGATTCATCCTGTCCCATCGGTGGCAGTTGTGTCATTTCAGAAGTGCATTGGTCAATGGAAGCTATTTCTTGCTTGCTCACTCACTGTTACTCTCATTCTCTCTTCTACTTAAATAAATAAACACATTTTTAAAAGAAAGAAATACTAAAGGCTGTCCCTTGGCATATCAGTCTAGGCATCTGTCCATAGCACCAGATCATGTTCTGCTGCTCCGCTTCTGATTCAGCCTTTTACGTCTGGCCTGGAAAAGCAGCGAAGGATGGCTCACGTCCCTTGACCCCTGCACCCTGTGGGAGACCTGAAAGAAGCTCCTGGCTGTTGGTTACAGACCAACCCAGCTCTAACTGTTGCAGCAAGTTGGGGCACAAACCAGAGGATGGAAGACATTTCTCTTCATTCTGTAACTCTGTTTTTCAAATAAAACTAAATAAAACTAAATTTTTTTTAAAGTTTTATTTTTTATTAAAGAAGTACCAGAAATGAGTTCTTCAGTGTGATATGAAAATTTTTGAGATATCAATTTAAATCAACATGAAGAAAGGATATTGGTAAAAGTGATTATATAGTTAAATATAAAAGACAGTATAAACACATTTTTATAACTCCTCTGTACAATTTTTATGTTTTAAAGGACAATGGCATATAGCAATAATTACAATCCTATACTGATGTACAAAATTTTTAAATTACATAAGTATGTAATTTGTGATAACATAAAACGTAATACGCTTAACAGAAGCAACTTTACTATGTACTATTGAAATTAAATTAGTATTAATTCAAATGGGTTGTCATAAATTAAGACATTAATAAGAATCTACAGAGCAGCTACTAAGTAAAAAGCTAAAAATATGTAATAAATAAGAGAATTTAAATGGCACATTAGGAAATATCTATTTCACACAAAAAAGCAGAAGGATAAATTTAAAGATGTGTCATGTATTGCAAAGAAATAGCAAAATTAAGGACATAAATCCCATCTTATCAATTATATTAAATGAATTCAACTTTCCAACTGAAACACAGAGATTAGAAGAGCTTTAAAAACATGATCCAAATGCGCACAGTCTGTAAGTGATTCACTTTAGAGTTAAAGGCCCAAGAATTTGGGCCACCTCCTGCACTGCTGGGGGTTGCCTGGACACTCTGTGCCCCTCTGACTCCCTGTGTGGGTCAGCCACTTTCCTGTGTGGGCCTGGGTTGCAGCCTGAGGGCTATTTGTGATCCTCTCCTCCCAGCTATTGGCCAAGGCAAGCACTCCTGCTGCCAGCTAGGCGAGCCTGAGCCCTCTCAGAGGCCAGGACCCCATCAGCACCAGGCTGAAGGAACACAGAGAGGCGCTGAAGCCAGCAGCTCCCCTCGGCCCCATCCCTCAGCACCAGCACAAGGTCAATATCACAGTCACATGCTTTCTGTTTCTTTAAATACAGTCTTCTGGAATCCAGTGAAATAAAACAAAATGAAGTTGGTAACCATGGATCTAGTGCCAGGCCTCCTGCCTGGCTGTCAATCTATCCTATGGACAACCCGCGTATGATTTTTTCAAAGTGCTATTTGAAGAAACATCTAGGAAATGGCTTGTCCACAGCCCTGTTGCCCTCCAGCATGGGTTGCTGTGCTGTGCAGTACATTGCTGTCATTGCAGGCAAGCAAGAAACCAGCTGCTTCCTGTCTCCCTCCTCCCCCAGGGGTCAAGGTCACAGGTGGGGGTGGGAAGAAAGCTGTGGGTTCTTGGTGAAGCACTGAGCAAGGGGGCTGGGCTCTGAGGTGCAGAGACCCTGGGGTGCAGGTAGGAGCAGCAAGAAAGGGGGAGAGGGAGGAGGAGGAGGAGTCTGGTTTTTATCTCTCAACAGCTGAAGTATGTCAAGGCCCGTGGGGACCAGGTACTAAAACGAACGCCCTTGGCATTGCCCCACAGGGCCATCTTTGGCCTTGTAGCAAGCAGCAAGTCTTCCCAGCATGGTTTCTATGGCGACTAGAGGGCTAAGGCTCCTAAGGGTAAAGAGGGGAAAGGGGATGCAGAATGGGAGATGGAGAAGACAAATTAGTGGGAGAAAGGTAAATAAATAAATAACTGGCCTGGGCACCTGGGGTCCAGGGAGAAGAGGGAGAGAGAGAGAGAGAGAGAGAGAAGACACCAAGCTATCCCCAGAGCAGCTCTGGATTCCCTGCCTTCTACACAAAGCTGCCAAGTGGCTGACCAGGACAGAGATTTGGGCAGGTGGGCTTTGGTGGGTGTTCCTCCTGGTGGGACGAGTGTGGGCTCGGCAGTTGCAGGTGTGGGTGGGCACGAGGGAGCCATCCCTGGGGGATCTCCCCTCTCAGCTGCAACAGGATTTCTTCTTGCTGAGGCGGCCCACCTGGATAGTGTCTTCCCTTGCTGTATCTTCCTGCTCCTTGAGGACCCTGGGTGAGGGGCAAGGAGAGTGGATAGAGAAGCTGCGGGTCCCTGGAGCCGGCAGCCTGGGCCAGCCACCCACAGTTGCGAGTGGTGGTGGTCAGGTTAATACAGGAGTACCTGCTCTCCCCCAAGCCTGTGCCTGCCTGGAGGGCACAGGGGGTCTGGCTGTGGGAAGCAGCCCTTGGCAGAGGGACCTCCCAACCCCCACAAATGAATCTCATGGTCGTTCACTTTACAGAGGCCATTGATCCTAGTTCCAGATTAGACACAAGAAATGAGGTATTAAGATTAATGCCAAGTGTCTGACCCTCTGCTTTATGCTTCCAAGGCACTGGCACCTGGAACATCTTCTTTGATTCCCACTGCAACCCTGGGAGTGGGTGGGGAGGGTCTAACAGATGCTCCCACCTCATTTCTGACAAGATCAGGGAACCCTGTCCAGGGCATCACGGCCGAGAAGAGTCTAGAACTTTCCTCTGTGGCATGTGACCTCTCCAAGACAAGAATGACTTGTCCTGGTTCTTAATAACTCCAACAACAGCATGTCTTCCCCTCCCCAAAATGAGTGCTGAGTGCAGCAGAATGGGCACTACTGAAGCACTGGATGAATGGGCAGGTGGATGGTGGAAGCATGGAGTGAAATGAATGCCTTGATGTGTGAGTGAGTGAATGAATGCTTAAGGACTGGCAGTGGATCCCAGTGGGTTTTTGATTTCTTGATTTTTGGGGAGGACTTTAAGGAACATGCCCTTTAGGTGGTCATCATTGAACGTGCCAGCCCCTCCTCTGTCCAGTTCTGTACCCCAAATCCCAGGCTCATGTATCCCGCCCACCACCACCACCTCCCCATTCTCCCACCCCTGTATGTGGAGGGACTTGAGAGGGGACCTTCCTCAGGAGCATTTGTGTTATCAAGGAGGATCCCTGGGAAAAGTGGAACAGGATACTGGTGTTTTTCCAGAAGGCTGCTCAGACCCCGGAGAGCTCAGTGTGCCTCCTGTGCCTGGCCCTGGCCCAGGTAGACCTGATGGTGGTTACCTGGCAAGGTGGTTACCTGGCAAGGTGGAGCAGGGACTCCTTAGCGTTGTGACCGGAATAGGCACTGCACTCATAGAAGAGGAGGTTGTTCTCCTAGAATTAGAGGGACAGAGGATGGGGGAACTTGAGGGGACAGCAGCGAGGTGGGAAGTACACTCACCTGCCACCCGCATTGCCTCCAACAGTCCCCTGAACTCCTCCAGCCTGCTCTGCGCTCTGCGCTCTGCATCTGCTTGACTTCCACTCTAGGCATCTTCCGAGGGAGTGCTGACCACAGTGAAACAGCAAAGCCTGCCTTGGTGCCGCATACTTCCTCATGGGCCTCTCCAGCACCTGTACCTGCATATTCACCTGCGGGCCCAGCTTCCCCAGGCTGACAAAGACACAAGGCTGGAGCAGAGGAGCCAAGGCTCGGGGGACAGGCATGTGGCTGGCCTGCACAGGTCAAGGGTTCAATGGCTGACAGGGCTTCCAGCAGCAGGCTTTTTCCAAGACACAGGTGTACTGTGGGCCTCAGGCAGGTGTCATGAGGTGCCTGTGTAGGAGTTCTCCTGTACACCAGTTAATTAATACTTGAGCTGGCCAGTCTCCTAGCATTGACTTCATCAAGTCAAGGCTGTGCTGAGTGTGTGTGTAGGGGTGAGGAAGGTTGTAGGGTCTCTTGATCCAAGTTCATCATATCCCATTTCTCACCAGCATGAATAGATTGCTTGTTTCATCACCACCATGGTAATGGTACTAGACCTTATTTCCAACGGGATGTCTTCTGGGCATGCAGCCTGTTGGCTGCCAATGGATCCAGCTTTCCCTGGCCAAGCCCTGGGGGTCCAGCCTCACCCCCAGCTCTTGGTCCTCAGCCACACATGGTTCATTTTGCCCTGTTTGTTGCCAGTTTGTCACCTGGCACAGACTCCAGAGTAGGAAGTCAACATCTGCCCTCCAGCACAGGTGATCTGTGTGGACGTTTGAATGGCTCCCTTCAACTCTGTGTCTAACCCTTTTGTCATTGACCAGGAAGAAAAAAAGAAAAAGAAGATGGGATCATTTTCCTTAGCCGAGATCTTTGGATCCAGATGTATTTTGGTATCCAGAGGATTAGAGTTTTTGGAGTGGTGACCCAGCACAGTCTGTAGTGGGCCTGAGATGTCATCTTACAACCAGAAACATTTCATATTTCTTCAGAAGAGGCAGGTTTGATTAAACACTTGAAAGGAGGTAAAAACCACCGATAGTCTTCAGCCAATTCCCTTTGCATTGTTGTACTAGATGAAATGCAAGAAAAATTTCCTGTTCTCAGAGCATTTTGGGTTTTGGAATTGTTGTCACATGGCTAACTGCCCTGGTAAGCCCTCAAAAACACCTGCTGGGCCTCTTACTCCCTTTGCCCTTGAATTTCAATTCTATGTGCATGTGCCTTGGGCTCTGGGCTCCTGGGTCTGTGTAGAGTGAGCCTGCTGGAGGCTGTGGACTCACAGGGCAGCTAAACCCCCTTCTTCCCATAGACACGGTTCCACAGAAACCAGACCGTGGCCAGGAAAGCAGCCACAGGGTGGGCCCTGTGTGGCTGCCCTGTGTCCATGAAGCCTGGCTCAGTCCTTTCTTGGGAAGGAGGGTAGATGATTATTTTTTTAATTATTTATTTATTTGAAAGACAGAGACAGGGAGACAGACAGACACACACAGATCAGGGATGGGGGGGAATATCTTCCGCCTGCTGGTTTACAACCCAAATGCCTGCACCAGTCATAGCAGGACCAGGCCAAACCAAGAGGCAGGAGCCCAATCTGAGGCTCATGTGTGGATGGTAGGGACCCAAGTATTTGAGCCGTCACTGCTACCTCCTGGGTGTGTATTAGCAGGACGCTAGACTAAAAGCAGAGACAAGACTCAAACCCAAACACTTGGGTCTAGGACACAAGTGACTTAACCTCTGTACCAAATGTCCATCCCTGATGCTTATTTTAAAGGTAGATTTTCCAGCATAAGCCCCCCGCCCCCCACATGCCACAATCTGCCTGGGGTTCACAGCTTTGAAGAGCAATCCGGACATGGAGGGTGAGCTCTCCGACAGCACAGTCTAAAGGAACACACTGAAGTGAGTTTCTCATGGCTGGAGGTCAAGTGCAGAGGGTGGGATTCAAGCGTCAGAGCAGATATGAAGTTTGCAACCTCTGTTTTTCCTGAATTCCAACCAAGAGAGCTTAGGGTACTTCCCCATATCCTAGAGGGTCCTAACCAGCTCTGTCTTAGGATCTGTGCCTTAAATTTTTTCAAAATTAAGCTTCTTTCAGTGTAAGAGACAGAAAGACTCCCATCCGCTTGTTAACTCTCCAAGTGTCCATGAGAGGTCTCCTATGTGGGTGGCAGGGATACCTGCTGCCTCCCAGGATGCATAGTAGCAGGGAGCTGGAGTCAAGCATGCCACTGAGACTTGAACCCAGGCACTCCAATGTTGGGGGGAGGCGTGAGCCATGTGTCATCTTAACCCCTAAGCCCAATGCCCACCCTTACTCTGTGACTGTCAAGGTGCAGGAACTGGGACCTTGCCCAGCTGCTTCCTTCTTCTGGGACTTCCAAAGAAGGTTCCTGCCAATACTCTTAAGGCATGTGTCCAAGTGCCTGGGTCAGGGGTGAGGGTGGAGAGTGGGTTGGGAACACTCTCGCTTTACCTTGGCAAGCTGTTCTCCAAGGCCCCGGGGCACTTCCCGCTCCTTCTCGTTGTCAAGTTTGTTGCCCAGCAGAAGCACTGGAACACGGTCTCCGACAGCTTCCTGCGGAACAGATAACCCGCCAAATGAGAGAAGCATTCAAAACGAGCCCCCAGAAGGGCAGGCTTGGGATGCCAGCTGGGAAGGTACAATCTGTCTTGAGCATCCCCAGCTGCTACCAACAGCCCCCAAAGCTGAGAGGCAGCGCCACCTTTGGCAAAAACCTGTCTACCAAGTTCTGGCAAGGTAGTCTGGTACCTGCCCCGCCTCCCCAGTCCCATCTTTGCAGGGACTGTGTCTCCTTCCCTAGGTTTCTTTGGTTTTGAATGGGGGATGGGCTCTGCAGGTGTTCAGGAGAGTGGGTCATGAGAAGAGGGTACGCTCTTCCAGGGTGGACAGTGTCTCTCAAGGTCAACGTAAGTGAGCAGGTGTAGTCTAATGAAGCAAGAAAATTAATGTCACATGGCTTGGAGCTGTCTTGGAGGCTGCTTGGATTAGAAGTGCCACCTCTCAAGGTCTGTTGACACAGGAGCTCCCTGTCGCTTGGGATCAAGTCCAACTCAGGCATTATGGATCCTTGCTGCTGGGCACTTCCGGCCTTGCACAGCTGCACCAGCTCTCTGCAAGGTGCCAGCCCTCTGGACCCCCCCAGCAGGTGTGGCATGGCCACCACAGGCTTACCTTGGCTAGTCTCCTAGGACCCTGTCCTTGTTGGGACCCTGCATGTTCAGCGGTCCTGTAAGTACGGTCGTGTTCACAACTCAACAGGTTATTATTTTTGCTTGTGGTGGAACATTTCATCAGGGACTTTTCATCAAAATTAGGTAACAAATTAAATGGTGATTTAGTGTTTTACTAAATGAAGAGGCAGGCAGGCTAGCAGAAGCTAATTAATACCCAGCCACAGTGTGGGCAGTCCTCAGTTCTTACCTCACCATTTCAGACAGATGTCCGTAGTGCACCTGATAGACATGTAGTTGCACTTGGAATTGAAGGCCCCGCATGTCTTTAACAGGCACATTTGTTTTTATTGCTGTCCAGCTGAGGAGAAACATTCTCATTTGACTAAATGGGTGCATTAAAGTCTCCAGGAATCCAGAAGAATGCTTGGCGGCAAAGTCCATGAATGATGAGGCCTTTTCAATAAATGGATCCACGTCCACGGTTCTCTGACATTTGTTGTCTGGGTTCCTATTTCTAATGAACCTTCTGCTGTTTAGTGTTCATGACTTTCTAAAAGTGGTATCCGTTGGTAAGTTGGTGATTCATGTTTGCAATAACCACTAAAAGGCACTAGAAGCTCTTACGGTATTTTCCAACCCATCAATGTAGATGAAGTTATGTGCGCTGTAGCTGAGACATTAAGTGGATTGCACCATATTCCAATTACTTGAACGTGAGAGACCCACTTACCATGTACCCAGAATGCTGTGGCTCCCAACAGAACAAGCTGCGCACTGTGATTAACAGAAGTAACCCCTGTTCTCCCAGAGCACTATGTGGTGCTGACTTGTACCGAGAAGAGGTTTTCATAGCAAAGGGAGAAAAGAGGAAGAAGTAGGGAAGTGGTGCAAAGGCTTGCTGTGCAGAGCACATGGGGAGAGATATTTGTGCATGGCTGTGTGCTGACTGTGATATTTGCTTGACATGGGAGCTCTCTGCAGATCTGACTATCAGACTTGCAGTCTTGGGGTAGAACCCTAACCCCAATTCTGTCGCTGCTTGGCGTGGTGGTGGCTTTGGTGTTCCACCTGCCAAAAGGAGATGGCATAGGCTGAGTGGCCTGCTGGTGTGAGGAAGAGGAAGTGAGTCATGAGCCCAACACTTGGGCTCTGTGCTGTTCCTTGGGGATGGGTAGTGGTGGTCTTTGCTCTGATTTGAAGTATTTCCTAGATATTCAAACTGAAGCATCTAGAAGGAGCAGAAGGCAAACCGAGGGAGGGCCTAACCGCAGCTGTGGTTTCTGCTTTCTCTACTCCTCTGTCTTCCAGTGGCACTCTGGTTATCTCTTTCCGTCCACTGGCCCAGACTGGCCACTCAGCAAAGCCTTGGGCTCTCCTGGGCTGTCTGTCACAGTCACTCTGGCTCCAGGTCAGTCTGACTGCCTTAGGGGGCATGGCAAGGTGCTGGGATGAGGATGGCTATCTCAAGGTAACTAAGCTTTCTATTACTAACCAGGCTTTCAGCCCATCTACCTATGCCTGGCCAGATGGAGGCTGGTCGTGATTCACTGATGGACCACTGCTTCCTTTGGGAAGGTCAAGGGTGCCTCTCTGCACCTCTGGGACTCCAGAAGACAAGCCTGTGATCAGTTCAACCTCTGAGCTTGATTCTGTTTCAGGAGTCAGCAGGAATCTCCACAAGCATGGCAGGTCCAAGTGAGTGAGGAGAGCCTAGCTACTGAGCTAATTCTGGGAGACTTGGGCCCTGCCATCACACCCCTGGGGTGGCTAGCCTGCTGGCTCCTCTCTTCTCTGATCTCCAAGCCAGATGTCTAAAGCTGGTCTCTGAGACAGAAGCCCTTCAATGTCTTCCATCATTTTAGCTGCTTCTCTTGCTGAAGTAGAGTTTATTGGAAGGCCAGATTCATTGAAATTTGGAAGATTACCCATTTCTGACTTTAAATAATTGGAATTGTCAGTATGGTGCAGAGGACTGGCATTCAAGCTTAGAACCTGCAGCTGTTGGCTTTTGTTGGGGTGGGGTGTGTGTGTGTGTGTGTGTGTGTGTGTGTGTGTGTGTGTTAATATCTGTTTGCTGGGAGGCAAGAAAAAGCACTCAGCTAGGAGAGTACTGCTATTTCTCCCAAGTCAGAACAAAAAAAAATTCTTGCAACACATTAAAGCATTGCCTTTATGCTAAGAAAAAAAATGACTGCAAAATTATATCTTCAGGGTTTCCATATTTATCCACCCCCTGGACTATGAGTCAAAACAAGATTTATTTGTGTAGTTCATTTTAAACTGCCAGCACTTTGAGCTCAACTTGGAATGTGGGGAAGAAATTTAAAAAAAAAAAATCACATGGCTATATTTTGCTCTGTGCTGTGCATTGTCACCAAGGACCAAGATCACAGTCGGAGATTTTAGCTGGCAGCTTGGGGAGGAAGAGGGACGTGGGCCAGGCCCCCTTGAGCTTGAAGGACATTCAGCGTTGAGACTGAAACAAAGACAACCTTCAACAAAAGCAGATACCTGTTTCTTCAGAGTGGTTTTCAGTCATGGGGTGGGGAGGGGGACAGCATCTTGACCAGATCAGAGCGCCACACGGAGGCTGAGCTCCGTTCCAGGGGCCTAGTGGCAGGGACCTCAGACAACTCACTTCCACCACACCTTGGAGCTTCGTTTTTCTTACATAGGACCCAAGCGGTGGCAGGCATTTGCCTCTGAGTGTTCTTCCAGTTCAGAGATGCTGGTCTATCAGCTTATTCAAGTCATGGTGATTTTCTCACTTACAGACCTCTCAACACTGTGCCATCGGAACAACAGAGAGAGGCTGGTGCTGTGGCTCAGTAAACTAATCCTCCTCCTACTGGCACCAGCATCCCATATGGGCACCAGTTCATGTACCAGCTGCTCTACTTCTGACCCAGCTCCCTCCTTGTGGCCTGGGAAAGCAGTAGAGGATGGCTCAAGTGCTTGGGCCCCTGCACCAATATGGGAGACCCAGAGGAAGCTCTTGGCTCCTGGCTTTGTATTGGCTTTGTATTGGCCACCCTTCAGTTCCCAACACGATTTAGGGCCTTGAAGGCTGTGTTTAAAACTTGTCCTGTACCCTCCCTTTGTCAGGAGAGGGAGTTGGTAAAGTGCTCTGAACTCTGGGAAAGCAAGGTGTCCTGCAACCAGAAAGTACTTATTACTTCCAATCCCCCTCAGAATCAATTAAGTGTCAAGTTTCCATCTATCAGCTCTCACCTCTGAGCGCTGGTTGCCAAGGCAGAATAAATTTGCTTTTCAAGAACTGGGAGAATAATTGCATTTCTGATGCTCCCCGTGGCACACCTTTGACACGCAGCCCGCTGTGGGATGTGGGAAAGCCTCCTGTGCTTTCAAGTGCATCAGACTGCGTGATAAACACACAGCCAGGCACAAGTGTCTGCATGCAGCTCACAGGGTGGCCTCCTGGATCACCAGCACTGACCTCCCTTGAGGGCTTGTTGGAAATGCCAACTCTCAGAATGCAGCCCAGACTTGCTGCTGAGTCAGTCTCCATTTGAGCAGGATCCCTGGAGAGCAACATGTGCTCCTTTAAGCTGGGGAGTGAGGGGCCGAGCATAAAAGTCTATGGCAAAGATTTCAGTTCTTTCCTCTAGGCCCTTAGATCATCCACAGACAGAAAAGGGGCCCTGGTGTTTGGGTTGGCTTAGCCCTCCACCTGATGTTAGTCATCACCGTGGGGAGTAGAACTGTACCTTCTCTTACATTTTTAAAAAAGGAAAAATTTGAGCTACAAATGGTCTGCAAAATGCCACCTACAGATAATTCTGAGTTAATCAGGAATTGATTTGCCTCTCAGCCTGGACTCCCTGCACCCATACCACAGCTTCCAAGGGGCATTATAGTAGGCAAGGGCAAGGCATGGGTTAACAATACTCTTCTTTCCAGTTGTGAGCATGCTTGGTACACACATTCCAGAATCTCACCCAAGCTGTAGCTCAAGGTGGCCTTCTGAGAGTTCGTAACCTTTTCCACCCAGCTCAGCCTGATTTCTTCTCTCCTGCTGGATTCCAGGTCTCTTTGTGCCACAGGTGCCTAAGAAGTGACAGCCCTGACAACGGCAGGGAGCACAGTTCCATGCATGGGTTTACACTCACTCCCTCTAATGCCAGGCACGGAACTGGTACTGCCCAGCTGTAACAGACATCCAGCTGCAGATGTACTGGTTGACTATTCTTTGCCTTGTGACCAGGAAAAGAATGAGGGACCAGGAGAAGCAGTGACCCTGATTCCTTCACTTGAGATGGGTATGTCAGATGAGTGGTTTCCAAGAGGAAACCCATTTTGTCATCCCAAAATTGCACCTGGACTTACAAGATACCAAAGCTGAAGGAAGCAGAGCACATCTGCCTGAGAGAAAGGGTGAAGGTTCCAAACTTTCATCCCCAAAGGGAACTCATCAGTTGGACTCTAGGGCTTTATGGAAGCAGGTGCAAAAATCAATGGGTGAGGAATCCCCACCCAGCATCTCTCCTGGTACTTCGCTTCTAGGAGGACAGTGGTGAATCTGCTGGTGCTGCCACAACAACTAATAAAAATAAGGAATGGAGGAGGCAGGAAGAGAGGGAAGAGGGAAGAAAAGGTATGCCATAAATGCCAATGTTTAAACAGGCATCACCCCCGACATTCACCCATGCCATTTCCTTCTGATGGTAGCTTAGGGACTGAAAGAACTGCTGCATTTCAAGATTTATATTTTTCTCATAAAAGGTTTTTAGGTGAAGTAATTTTGAAAAAAGACTTTGTATTCAACAGAATTCTGGGATCTGGCACCCATTCTGTTTCTTGAGACAGAGAATAGCCTCACCAGCCAAAACCGATTTGGGCTGGAGGCGTCATAAAGCTTAAGGTCCAAATGCATGAAGAGATGAACAATTCCAGTTTCTGCCTTCACAGCCAGAGCATATCCATTCATTCATCTGACCTCTGTCGAGCACTTCTTGCATGAGAGTCCCTGGGCTACTCTCCCAGCTGCTGCTGCTTGCTCTCAGGAGCCCCAGACTCCAGCAGAACCTTTGAGTAGGTGAAGCTGCCACTGACAACAACATGATGAGTAAGGGCATGGTGGGTGCTGCAGGTGGTAGAATGTCAGGCTCTTGGAGGATGAGAGCTTTGTTTGTGTCTCATTTATCGCTATAATCCCCAGACTCTGAACAGGACCTGGCAAGTGTTCTGAACAAATCAAAGAAACCCAGAGGGAGCTTGTGGTGGAAGAGCTGGGATATCCTACGGGATGTGACTCATCTACACGACCCTTGGTTTTGAAGTGGCTGGGGAGAAATGCACAGGTGGTCAAGGCGACACATTGCAGGTGAGACGCAAGACAGCAATGTCCTAAGGGTTGTTCTCAATTCACAGGGGATGTCACTTCTCTGAGGCCCTGCCTGGTACTCTCACATGAGAGGGTCCTGCCAGAGGTCTCCCATCACAGCCCAAGGCAGCTCCCAGTGACCAGCCTGCCATGGGCATTTGGCTGCAAGGACAGATGATGCATGAACCAGGCTGTTCCTTGTGAATTGGCTTTGCAAAGCATCGAGGGCCAGGTGAGCAGGCTGCAGAGAGGAAGGAGTGGTAAGAGCAAGCCCAGGGTTCCCCGGGAGGTGGTTGCCTCACCTCCACACTGCTCAGCCACTGCCGGACAGACAGGAAGGACTGCTTGGCTGTGAGGTCATACATGACGATGACCCCGTCGGCCTTTCTGAAGAACTGCTGGGTGATGCAGCGGTACCTAGCACAGAAAGAAGGGCTGTGGATCAGGCACATGTCACCTTCCCTCCCAAGGCCAGGCTCTGTGGGGACAGCTGCTCACCTCTCCTGCCCAGCGGTGTCCCACAGCTGCAGGGCCACCTGGGAGTCGTCCACAGTCACTGTCTTCACGCGGTAGTCAATGCCTGCAAGGAGGAATGGGCCTGTTGGGGCTGCTCTGGGGACCAGAGTAGACTTCACTTCCAGGTTTGAGTCTGATGGCTCCCATGCATCTGGGGCTGCATCCGGACTAGGGTGCAGCTTTCTGGAGATAAGGAGGGCAGGTACACAAAGTGCTCACTGCCCGGGGATGTCTGGCTCTCAGGTTCTGGCCCTGTCTCTGCCATGTGTGGGCTATGGGCTTCTCTGAGCTGCCCATGCGATCCATACCCTTGACAACGGTCAAGTCAGGTCACAGATTATAAAGCCCTAGACAAATGCAGACTGTTTTACTGCCTGACAGCTTGCTCCCTCACTAGGACCAGGTTGGGGATGGGCAGCATTGCAGCACAACTTGGGATGCCAGCATCCCACATCGGGAACATGGGTTTGAGTCTTGGCTGCTCGTTATGCCACCAAGATCTCAATAACGAATGCACCTTGGATAGCAGCAGAGGCTGGTCCAAGCCCTTAGATCCCCGCCACACACGTGAAAGACCTACATGAAGTTTTTGACTTCTGACTTTATCCTGGTCCAGATCTGGCTACTGTAGCCAACTGGGGGAGTAAACCAGCTCTTTCTCTCTCTCTATCTCTTTCTCTCTCTCTCTCCCTTTGTTGCTCTGCCTTTTAAGGTAACAAATCAATTAATTAAAAAAGAAAAAAGACTGCACTCCCAAATTTTCTCCTTCCTTCCTTCCTTCCTTCCTTCCTTCCTTCCTTCCTTCCTTCCTTCCTTCCTTCTTTCCTTCCTTTTTTCCTTCCTTTCCTCTTTTCTCTCTCCCTCTCTCTTACCCTCTTCTCTCTTTCTCTGCTTAGAATCTTTCCAAAAAACCCTCCCCTAATCACATCTAAGCATCCAGGAGGGTGGACCATCCTTTAGCACCTGCACCATCCAATCCAAATGTGTGGGAAGAGGCAGGTAGAGGACAGAGAGAATAAACGCAGTAAAGGAGGGAGCCAAGAACAGTGTTTGCCCTCTAGAGCAGCCCATTCACTGCACTGGTGATGACAATCGGCTTTCTGGGCTGTAACGCTTGGCTGTGTAGCTGTGAACTGCAGGGAAGCAGGAGGAGGCCAGCGGTTAGCATTCTGTGGCACCTGCAGCTGAAGGGGGTGGGAGGCTTGAACACAGACACACCTGTCTCCTGCATTCCTGAGGATGTTCCCAGTGCAGGAGGGTGTTGGGCGTGACCTCAGCACTCACCGGGTCATCTCACCCCCCACCTCCACCCCTCTCACCTCCAGCAAGACCCCGTGTGGTCCTTACCCTGGAGGGTTCAGCAGCCTGGATGGACAGCAACAGAGGAGAGCAAAGAGGAATGGAGACAATCAGTGGAAAAGGTCACCTGGCTACATTCGAGGTAGAGGCCAGCACATGTAGGGCCCGCGAAGGGAGGAGAGGCAGAAGTGACCACTCAGGGAATGTCAGGGATCAATGCAGTCCAGGGGTGCTGCGCTCCAGATGAGGGTAGAAGGAAAACCTTCATGTGAGTCTCCCACATGGGTTGAGGAGCAAGTGATTTGTCCCCCTTAGTAGAATGCTTTCCACATGTCACCTCCCCATCTTCACATCCACATGAGATGTTATCTGAAAACACATGTGCACACACTCACATACATACAGGCACATATGCATACATGCACACAGTTGCACACACTCGTACAACATGTTTAAGCACATGCCCACTTACACACATATGTGTGCACATACATGCTGGAGCACATGCACACACAGATGCATGCCACCATGGAAAGTTGCAGGAGTCCAGACGCTGGGCCTTGCCTGAACTGGTCTGCTGTGGCACCAAGGTGTCATCCCAGCCCTGAGGCTCACAGTCCCTTTGATTCTGTAGCTGGGCACAGAGCCCTAGCTTCTTTGTCCCAGTGACAAAGCTCTGGCTAAACACACCCTGCACTTGCTAGGAACCTCAGGGGCAATTTTCTTCTTGGCTAAAAGTGAAGGGGCTTCTGGATCTACAGTCTGGAACCCTGGAGGGTCTGCCTGTTTTCTGATAGGTACCTGGGAGAAGGCCAGCTATAGCCAGATCTGAAGCCAGCCAGTGGGCCCAAGGCCCAGAGGATGGAGCCCATCGCTTGTTGGCAAGATACGCCAGCAGGAGTGTAGGTGGGGACTGCAGGAACGGCTGGGTCTTGGCTGTCACTGGCTCCCGGTTTTGCTGGAGGATGGAGAGCTTTGTCTCTGCGATAGTGAGCTGGACAGTATAGTGCTGGAAAGTGTGTTCTGTCCTGGGGTGAGCTTGGCTTGACTCTCCACCAGACACACAAAGTACTTTCTGGAGTCATAGTGGAGGAAGTGGGTGAGCAGGCCCACGGGGACTGGATGCATGGTCGAGAACCCATGGAGATTGGAAGGAGGTGAGGACACAGAAATGGCACATGGAACACATGAACAGGAGTCCAACAGAAGAGCAACCAAAGTAATGTGTCCTAGAGGGCTTGGGCTAAACAGATATTGAGGTCACTACTGGGTCTGACATCCCAGGTGTCAGGAGATCCATGTCTTGTGTTCCTGTCTCAGTTCTCCACTGAGCATTGCAGCAATCTTGCTGAAGCTTTGCTTCACCTCCTTTGAGAGGTCCACTTTCAGAGGCTGCCACCACGGATGCTGGTTTGAATCCTGGCTGCTCCACTTCCTATCCAGTCCTTGTTCATGCACGCGGGAAAGCAGTGACGATGGTCCAGGTGCTTAGGCCCCTGAACCCACATGGAAGACCTGGAAGAAGCTCCTGGCTTTGGACTGGCCTATCTCTAGCTGTTGGTAACCATTTGGGGAGTGAATCAGCACAGGAAGATCTCTCTCCTCTCTGTCCCTCTCCCTGCATAAGTCTGATCTTGTCTCTGTGAGAGAGCAGATGCCAGGAAGTTCCCCAGGACCCTTCTGATGACGGAGGTGGGTGAGCCGGAAGGAGCCATGGCATCACCCGCTCCTGGACGTTGCCATGACCACTACCCTTGCCAGGTAATGATCAGATGCTGCTCCGGGGGTGGACCGCATTGGCCTCTGTGGCTATGACAGCTCTGTGAAGGGCGCACCTTCTGAGACGGCTGCTTGGCCATCTGCTTAGCGACAGGAGAGGCAGCACGAGCGTGTTGCGTGGCAGAGAAGCTAATCTGAGCGTGCGTGGAGCGGCATGATGAAGGGCATTCCTGATTTGGAATGTTGGATTTTTCTCCCCCTTCCTAAATTGTAGGTGTTTTCATAATTGGCCTCCTGGAAAGTGCAAATCTGTCTGACTTTCTCTTTATTAGAGGCTTTTAGCCAGGGCCTCAAATTGGAAATGTAAATGGATGCTGATTTCACATACAGATGCACACAGATCCTCCCTTCCCCCATCCAAGCACGTGCCTTTGAGGGCTCAGCCCAGAAGCCCCTGTCTCCTGCGAGCCTGTGCCGGGATTGTGACTTGGGGTGCAGGGACCCAGCCCTTGGGATGCCCTCTGGGGAAGGTGAGCCTGCCATTCCCTTGGCCACCGCCTCTTTTTTTTTTTTTTCACTTTAACCTTTTATTTCTTTATATTCACTCTTGTTTGAAAGGTAGACCCACACACATACACAGAGACCCAGAGATTTTCCATCTATTGATTCATTCCCCAAATGCCTGCAGCACTCAGGGGCTGAACTTGACCAAATCAGGGAGCTAGGAGATACACCCAGGTCTCCCATGTGGGTGTCAGGGACCAAACGGTTTGAGCCATCATCTGATGCCTCCTGGGGTGCCCATTAGCAGGAAGGTGGAATCAGATGTGGAGCTGGGACTTAAACCAGGCACTGAGATGCGGGTGTGGCAAGCCCAGCCATGGCTTCCTGCATCACTACCACATACAATGCCCCTGGCTCATGATCAATACCTCCATTCCAGGCCAGGCAAGGCCAGACTCCTCCAGGTTTGGACCACAGGTTCTGTCCTTCTTTCCCCTCTGAGTTTCTTGGCCTCTGGGTGGAGTGGCACAGAGGGAGGGGAAGGAGAATGTTTCCAGTGCTGTCACAGTGCTGGAAAGCGCTGGGCAATAACAGTGGGACACTAGGCATGTGGGGAGAGACCCAGAGGAGGAGAAGAGCTGGAAGGGCCAGGAGAGAATAAGATGAAGGAAGTAGGGTCTTTCCAGGCATGGACCTGGGGCACGGGAGGTTCGACCTGTAGAAGCACTGAGAATTTTCAGAATTCTACAACTGTAGAAGCAGTTGGCAGTCAGCAAAGGCACCATCTTGGGCTCAAGATGTTTCAAATTTTGGAGCATTGAGGATTTCAGATGTAGACGCTAAGGAAGTTCAACCTGTAATGCATGGTAGGCGTGCAAAGTGTTTATCTCTTATTGGGTGATTCAACCTGCTGGAAGCTAAAAGGCCCATGTGCCACTGTGTGTTGCTGCTCCTCATCCCAGTGCAATGTGCACCTGCAGGCAGCGGGAGTACAAGTCTACTTCAGTGTAGCATGGGGCACCATCAGCCATGGCCACTCCTTAACTGCTGAGGTAGATGGGCTTCTGACACTCACCCAGCTGCCACCCAACAGCCCTTGGAAGGAGAATGGGTCAAGTTTGTCCAGAGCACTCTTCCACCCCACCCCTGTGTTGTATGTGCGTGCACACACACACACACGTGCACACACACACATGCACAGGGGAGGGTAAAGTTGGGCAGCAGTAACCCACTAGGGAGGCAGGTGAGGTGTGGGGTGTGGGCCCCAGAATGCATCATGGTCAGTTCTGGGGGAGCTGGGTTCTGCTGAAGGTGGGAAGGAGTGGGGAGAAAGAAATGGAAGTGCAGGGTGGCCACAAGGGGGCTGCACAAATCCGGAGCTGGAGTTGGGAAGCACTCCAGAGCTCCATCACATGTAGACCTTGCTGCTGAACAAAGTAGAAACCCATCCCCATGAGTCCTCTCCCCAGCCCCCTCCTCACCACAGTCCCAGGCCCAGCTTGGGGGCAACGACTCACCCACAGTGGCCACCATGCCTGGGCAGAAGCAGTCCTCACAGAACCTCCTCAGGAAGGATGTCTTGCCCACGGCCGAGTTGCCTACAAACACAATCTTGAAGAGCCGATCTGGTGTGGAGGGGCAGCGTTCCTCCTGTGAGTGGGCAGCATGTGGTCTGGTCAATGGCTGGCTTTGGCTGCTACCCTTGCTTGGTCCATACTCCACCATCCTCTTATTCCCACACTGGTCCTCACCTCCGGACCAGCAGCAGACCAAGAAAGAGAAGGCTTTAAGTACACACCCCCAGATAGGATGACTCTGACTTCTGTCCTATCCCCCAATACCTGGACCCAAAAGGGACACTCTCACCGCATCCCCTGCCCCACCATACACTGGCACCTCCCTTGCCCTGACCCCAAAATCTAATCAGCTCTCAACTCAGCAAGAACACCTGCCTGGGGCAACTGAGTGGGCAGTCTCCACTCCATAGCTAGAGACCTGGACTGCCCCGTCCCAGCACAGAACACCCCAGGGTCAGCCACGGGG
Source organism: Ochotona princeps (assembly GCF_030435755.1). Classification (NCBI taxonomy): domain Eukaryota; kingdom Metazoa; phylum Chordata; class Mammalia; order Lagomorpha; family Ochotonidae; genus Ochotona; species Ochotona princeps. Next base: position 20,039,920 of record NC_080858.1, read on the forward strand.
TGTCATCCACCTGCTCGGGAGGATGCTCCAGGGCAAGCAGAGAGTAGAGCTGTCTGAGGGCACATGGGTTTTTCCCCCGAGAGGTGTGCTTCCTCCCTTGCACCCTGCCTCCTGGCCCAGCTCAGCTTGAGCAAGTCTGATGAGATGGCTTTGGAATCTATTTACAAAGTGGATTTGGTGGAATTAGCTCCTCTCTTAGCGCAAATATTACAATAGAGTGGCTGTTATTAGCAACGTTGAATCTCAGAGAAAAGTCATGAACAGGCTTTTCTGGGAAAAATCAGTGCCGCGCAGTTCTTGAAGGGAATTCAAGGTCAAGCACAGGACTCAAAATTAAAGAAAAAAAAAAATAACCACACACACAACCCACATTCAAAAACTACCCCTCCCAGCCCACTTCCTCTAACCATGCATGGCACATTCTGTCGATTTCTTGTCCCTGTACATTTAATTGTCATTTGCTTGGGACTCAAACTTGGTACCTCATCAATCTGTTTATGGGGTGGGAAATGCAAAACCCAGGAGACAGGGAAAGGGTCCTGGTGACCCTGAGATGTGTCACCAACTGACCCCTTCCCTGAGATATATATGCATATATATATATGCAGGTGATGGCCCTGGAGGTTGAGTGCCTGACATCTACATGAGAGACCCAGACTGAATCCTGGCTCCATGGCTCAGTTTGTGGACTACCAGTTGTGGACACTAGAGTGAGCCAGTAGATGAAATTGCTTTCTGGATCTGTCTACATTTCAAATAAACAGAAGCAATAGTTTTTTAAAATATAGATTTATGAATATAGAAGGCAGAACTACAGAGAGAGAGAAGGGGAGAGACAGAGAGAGCCTCCATCCTTTGAATTACTCCCAATGTGGGCACAGCAGCTCGGGCTGGGCCAAGTTGCAGCCAGGAGACTGTAATTCCATTTGTGCCACCCACAAGGGTAACAGGGCCCAAAGCACTTGGAGCATCCTCCACTGCTCTTCCAGATGCATTAGCAGGGAGCTGGATTGGAAGTGGAGCAGCTTGGACACGAACCAGTGCTTTTATGGGAAGTTAGTGTTGCAGGAGATGACTTAAACCGCCACAAGACTGGTCCCCAAAGCAACAACTTTTATAATTTATTTATTTTTATTAGACTGGCAGATATACAGAGAGAAAGAGAGACAGAAAAAGATCTTCCATCTGCTGGTTCACTCACTCCCCAAGTAGCTGCAAGAGCCAGAGCTGAGCCAATCCAAAGCCAGGAGCCAGGATGCTCAGAGAAGTGCGTGGAAGACAGTATGCGAAAGCCATAAATACTCAGTATCCTAGCACCTGCCACATTCCACCTCCTTGGTGATGACAAGGGGCAGATCACACAAGTGTTGTCTGCCAGGCAATGTCGGATATGCCCTTACCTTGGAGAGGGCTTCTTTTCCAACAGGCTGTCCCCGGGGAGACATGGGGGTGACCTCCAAGGGGGAGGCCTGCTGGGCTTGGCCTTCCCCATCCTGGGGCGAGCCTTCCTCCTCCTGCTCTTCCTCTGGGCACTGGCGGAGGGGCTGCTCAAAGCCCGCCTCCAGGAGCTGGGGCACATGGTCTTCTTCAATGGAGATGATTCTGCGGAGCCGCCTGGGGCATCCGGTCCCTGGATCACCTGGTCCTGGTTCTTCTTCCATGAGAGGGTACACACTCAGACCCAGGGAGCTTCTCCTCCTGGCAATGCCAAACACATCTTCCTCCTCCTCTGACTGGCTGTGGGGTGCGGAAGAGAGCAGTGTGGGGTGGGCATTGCATTACACATCAACAGGAGGACAGATACACAGCTGAGAGCCCACTACCTTCAGCTCCTCCATCCAACAGCTTAACTTGTCCTACGTGATGCCTGCTGGTGATGACGGTGAAAGGGACAGTAGTGATGCTTATCAGGTATCATCAACGATGTCATGGATGCAGTCCCTGTCCTTTTGGAATGTTCCACTGAGTGGAGACTAAAGCAAGAATCACACACACACATAAGAGCGGGACTACACAGACACTGCAGGGCAGCACCTGCAGCAACATTATAAGGACTTCTGGCCTGCTCCCAGGGCTGGCGCTAACTAACTGTGGGTCCTCCAGCTTCCTTCCTGTCTGCCCTGCCCGTTCAGAGCAAGGCATGATGAAAGCAGATAGAGCAGCTGCCTGCAGTGTGAGCTGTACTCTGCCACTCCCCTTCAGGAAGTCTCAGGGCTGTCAGTGGGCTCCACTTCCCCTTCAGAATGAACAGGCAGGTAGACAGACAGAAGCCAGGGGATGCATCTCCTTCCCCTTCTCCGTGTTTCAGGAAGTCACGGTGAGTTGGTAGTGAGGAGGCTTAGAAGCTCGTGTACACCTGTGCACCAAGGGCAGGGAGAAGCAGTCGCAGGTGGAAGCAAAGGGGCCATTGGAGGTAGGGCCTATGCACTGGTTGGATATGCAGAAGGTTCCAAGAACAAAGACCTCACACAGGCCCTTCTGAGCTTGCAATTCCTCGCAAGTCTTGGTCAGCCATCACCGGGAGGATCTCAAGTCCACAGCAGAGACATACATGAGTGAGAAAAGAAAGTGGACTGGGCATGAAGCAGAGAGCTGAAAGAACCAAGTGGAGGATGCGGTAGGCCGACCAGAGGTGCAATCTTTCCTTTGTTTTCGGCTGATCATATTTACCGCTCCTAAAGACTGCTGTTAAGAAGGACAAAGAAAATATGAGTCTCAGGGCTGGCGCTTTGGCTCAACTGGCTTGTCCTCCACCTCCAACTGCCAGTATCCCATATGGGCACCAGTTCGTGTCCTGGCAGCCCCGCTTCCCTTCCAGCTCCCTGCCTATGGCCTGGGAAAGCAGTAGACGATGGCTCAAAACCTTGGGACCCTGCACCCATGTGAGAGACCTGGAGGAAGCACCTGGCTTTAGATTGGCTCAGCTCTGGCTATTGTAACCATTTGGGCAGTGAATCAGCAGATGGAAGATGTTTCTTTGTCTCGCCTTCTCTTTGTAAATTTGCCTTTCCAATAAAATTAAATAAATCTTAAGGAAAAAAAAAAGAAAACATGAGTCTCACCACACTAAAGTTAATTATAATTCTGATCAGTAAATTAAGATATAATTCTTGCTTACAAAAACAATCAATTAGTTTGGATTCCTTGACACGAAACGCAGCACTGGTAGCCATTCAAATAGCTTTCACTTACAAAATCCTAGTTTTTAATAAAAGCTAAATGTCTTCTTTCTGACAAGCTTCCTACAGATTCCATCAAGTCTCTTAACTGCTTATGTGCTTCAGGGCACAATTAGTGGGGCCAGTGTTGCGATGCAGCACGCTAAGGTGCTGCTTGAGACATTGACATTCTGTGTGAGACCACTGATTCAAGTCCTAGCTGCTCTGATTCCAGGCTAACTCTGTTCATGTGCCTGGGAAAGCGGTGAAAGATGGTCCAAGTACTTAGGACCTTGTCATGCAAGTGAGAGACGCAGATGGAGCTCCTGGCTCTTAGCTTCAGCCTAGCTGAGTTCTAGCTGTTGTGGTCTTTTGGGGAGGGAAGCAGTGAATGGAAGATTCTGTTTCTGTTTCTCTCCCTTCTTCCCTCTCTCTCTTCCCTCGGTCTCTTCCTGTCTCCCCCAATGCCATCGCTACCTGCCAATTAAATATTTCAGAAGAAAACAATTAGCACTTCTATCCACTTCCTCTTTGAATACACACGCAAGAGTTGGTATCAGTATGTGCATGTGAGCAAGCATCTTCACCCACAGCAGGTTTGCAGTGAAACGAAAGAAGGAAAGAAAGAGCCACTTAAGCCCTAAAATGAAGCATTTTTGCCAAAAACAAAACTCTTTCTATGGTGAATTTTCAAGCCCTATTGACCTTCTGTAATACCTTCAACTTAGCACAACAAAGTGTTTTTCAGTTTGTCACCAAAGGCTGTATGCCAACAGTAGAAAGAACAGCTACTCTCTCCAAAGTCTCTATTAGAACCCAAGGGTTCAAAAGTGTGGCTGACTTGATTATTGTCTATTTCTTTTCCTCCACCGTAATTGCACATGCTCTGCTCATCATGGCATGTACCAGCACACAGCACTGGACCTCACACACCGTAAACGCTCAACAAAGGCGTATTAAGTGAGCATTCAACAATGGGTACTGATGGCAGGGACCCCACATCTGCTTTGTCTCAGGAGGCTCACTGAGCCCCAAAGAATGTCTCATACAGAATAGGTAATCAGCGAGTACTTGTGGAGTCAATCAGTGAGTACATTCACTTTGCAGGAACCAACAGGCCAAACACTGCGGAAATTTGGCTCCCAAACGGTATCTCATTATTCAGCTAGTTAGAGGACGAGTTCATGATGATCAGGCTCCAAAATTTGCCTGATGAGCTGAGTCACTTTTGCCTTTGCAGATCTTACTTTATGCTTGAGATCCTACAGGATCAAGGGTAGGCATTTTTCTCCCCAAGTCTGACATCTAGGGTCTGGCTGCCTCACTTCCTGTTTGCACAGAGGTCACACTGAAAAAAAGTAGGAGTAGGGGATTGATTTATGTCTGTATGTGTGTTTAAAGTATTTACTTTCATTTGAAAGACAGATTTACAGAGAGAAGAAGGGATAAAGAGACAGAGACCTTCTATCTGCTGGTTCACTCCCCAAATGACTGCAATGGCCAGAGCTATGCTGATCTGAAGCTAGGAGCCAGGAGCCTACTCCTAGTCTCCCACATGCATGCAGGAGTCCAAGGACTTGTGTCATCCTTCAATGCTTTCTCAAGTCATTAGCAGGGAGCTGGATTGGAAGTGATGCACCAAGGACATGAACCAGGTCCCCTGTCGGATGCTGGCATGGCAGGTAGAAGCTTAGATTATTGTGACATGATGCCAGCCCTGGCTTATGTTTTTGAATGAATGATGAGTGAATCTTGAGCCCTCACTCAGTCATGCTATCCAGCAGCAAGAAAGCACGTCATCTTTCAGTGAGCTGAGTGTGAACCTCTGAAATGACCTGGCAAGCCCAGACCCTAATCTTGTCTGTAACTATTGGGATCCAACTACTGGAGATTCCATGGGATATGTAGCTGGTCCTTCCTAGCCAACAGAGTCCCACTCGTGAAAACCCATGTGCACTCTGCTCAACCCATGCCGAGCCTCTTCCAGGCACATCCTCCATCTCTCCCTCCTCTGACTCATCTCCTCTTTCCCTTTTGTCCCTCTCTGCAGGCACACACTATGGCCAAGAGACCTCAGAAGCCAGTAGCCTGTCCTAGGGGATGCACTGCACAGTCCCCTTCTCATTGGGAGTGGGCAGAGTATGTCGTCCAAGGATCAAGGGGAGTAGACAGGAGCTAACCTCAGCCCTCCCATCCAAGGCCATATCTCAAGGGCGTTCCTGGACGGGCAGAACTCTATACTCAGAGCCAGATCCCATGCGGTGTGAGAGATATCTAAATGGAAGAACAACGGGGTGGTGACTTACCTTCCGAGACGCCCTCTGCCATCTAGGTATTTGCCTATCACAGATCCGGATCTCTGCTTCCAGCTTGCCTTGGAAGCAGCTGCGTTTGCCTTGGCTGCTTTGTCTTTCTGTAGAAATACAGAAGTCCTTGAGATATGAGTCTGCTGATTCACCCCAGTGTTTGAACAGAAAAGGGCTCATGGCCACTCCTGCCTCCCAACCTTGCCTCACAGGTCAAGTTCTCACAAAACTCTGAAGCCACTTGGTCTCCTGACCTCCCTGGTAGCATCTGCTCACTGGGTCCTTTGACCGACATCCCTTATCAGCATCCCTCATCTCCTTCCTAGCAAGCTAATCAAACGAACAGTCAAGATAGCACCTGCTGGCCACACGAGCCAACATGGGGGAGCAATGAGAATTTGCTGGAGGGCAAAGAAGAAGAGATTAAGGTTAAATGCCTAAGAAGAATATTTAACAGTCTAAAAGCTTTTGTTGCATCTTTAATGCTGACTCTTCTCTGTGTCTCTCACCACTTATCTTCAAAATCCCAGGGACTTTGAAAAAATAGCAACCCGGAAGCTGAATTAACTCAACATCCAGTCCAAGGCTTCCGAGCTAGGGTAAGGTCCATCAGACTGGGTACAGAAATATCGCTTCAACATCAGTAGCAGGGAAGCTGGGCAGAGCAGGTGCTCCCAAGCCCCTTAGAGATGCTTCCTCACTGATATCTTCCAGGGAGAACAGGGCAGAAAATGGATCATAGGAAAAAAATCTCTCATTAACCAGCCCTCCCCAGGTTCCCAATGATCTTGAACGAGGGGAAAAGGAGATGACTTGTTTGTGGGGCCCTGCATTGCCTCTGCAGGAATCTCTAATTATTACTCAGTGTGGAGGTGATCTGAGCTCCCTGATTGGCATTCATAATTCCACTCCCCTCCTTCCATTGCAGAAGGAGTTTGGCAAATGAAAGGGGAAGGAAGTGAAGGGAAGCCATGGGGTTGGCAGAACTAAAATAAATTCAGTGCTACTTCTAAAACTGTGGTGACCGTTTTCATCATCAAGCATGCATGGGCAGGCTGCAGGCTCACTCTAATAGCACACACAGGTGGTGGTCACAACATGTGCTGCCAGTTGGTGGTATCACAGGCATGGTGACAGAACAAGATCCCACAAGGATTTGTAGTGATAAACCATGTTGGGACTAATGGAGGGTTCCTACTTCCTTCTATGGTTCCTACTTCAGTGGTTGTTCAGCTAAAGATCTGGTACAAAAAACCCTCTTTTTCTTTTCTTTTTTTTTTAAGAGTCATGTATTTTAATTGGAAGTCACATTTACACAGAGAGAGTGAAGGGGAAGCAGACAAAGAGAGGGAGAGAGAGAGAGAGATTTTCCACCTGTTGATTCACTCCCCCCAAAATTCTAATGGCCAGGACTGGACTAGGCAGAGGCCAGGGGCTTTTTCTGGGTGTCCCTCATGGAGACGGGGGCCTGAGTTCTTGGGACATCTTTGGCTGCTTTCCCAGGCACACAAACAGGGAGCTGGAATGGGAGTGTAACACCTGGGACTTGAAACAGTATCCATAGGGGATGTTGACGCTGCAGGAGGAGGCTTAATTTGCTGGGTCACAATACCAGTCCTCAAACCCTCTTTCTAAAAATCTTTCTCAAAAGGTCCTTATAATGCGCAGGTGGGAGGATAGGGATTCCTTTTCTTCATGTGACAATTAGGGGTCCTTGTCCTACAGGGCTTACATGTGGTCCAATGCCTGATAATCCTGATGGTTACAGAAGTTGTACTTATCAATCCTGCCCCCAGTCTCTGGTCTAAAGGGGAGAATGAGAAGGGGAGATCAAAATCCTAGATGTTATGGCATGTGCCCCACAGCGAAAACCTCTGATTAAACACAGCAGTGTGCGTTAGTTGGGCAAGCGTGTGGTCCTGCTGCTCAGGTCTAAAAGAAAATTGCATACGAAATGAGCAATGTAAATGGTGAAATTCACATCTTTGATTTGGCCAAGCACAGTATATAAAAGTGTAGATTTTTCACCATGAGAGATTTTTAACAAAGATGAAACCTATGTTGATATATTTCATCAGTACCATCTCATAGGTAGAATTAGCATTTTTGCATTGAAAAAATGCTTTAGTTCTACTGGGACACAAGAAAGCTGCACAACTTCCTGGGAAATCAACTATACCCTGGAAGCTATCCTGCACATTCTTCACCTCAGGCCCCCACAGGAATCGTCGGACGCATCCCAGGTGGCAGAATGTCCTTGGGCCAGCCCAAACACAGATCTGGCTACCCTGGCCCCCAGCCCTTATTTCGTAATACTTCCACCAACGTAGCAAATGTCAGTCAATTACCTGGAAATGCATGTCCCGTTCATCTCGAAGGTGCTTGTTTCTTTCCCTGTGGGCAGTACAAGAGAATCTGTTAAAATCTGGAGCTTATGGTGGACAGCTGCAATAGCAGCCAACTGGGTGATCAGATGGGTATGAGGGAAGGTAGAATGTGGGAGACCCAGGACCTGTGTAGGATCTGTCTGCAGGGATGTGGGGCATAGTTAAACGGAGGTGATAGCTTGTGTGTCAGTAAGAGGCAGGGAGACAAAATGTTCCTGTGTCTGTGGTCCTTCAGAATGACTCCTGGTCTCTCCTATCACCAGGGGGCACTCCCTCTGTGAGTCTGTCATTGAACTCTCAACCACTCAGAGTGATTCACACATGCATTCACTCACTCAGATGTCCTCTGTGTACCTTCTACATGCCAGGCACTATTCTATCACACTCACACCAATGAACCAAACAAAAAGGGCCTACCTCGGGGAATTGGCATTGTGTACTGGATGTGTGTGTGTGTACATATGCGTGTGAGGTTGGTAGCTTGCACCTGCATGAGGACTTGGGGAGACTGAGTGATCCCGTCTTTCCCACGTTGTTTCCTATGTCGTGTGGCTGTCTCCACAAAGAAGCATCAGCATTTAACCAAAGGCTGTCTTCTTTATGTGGACCTGCTATCAGGGTCCTTCACAACCCCGTTGTGATTCTCAACTCAGATACAGCCTCGGAAGCTCATAGGAAGCCTGGCAGCTGGACAAGGGAACCTGAAGGCTTCCATTGGGTTTGCCAGTGGCCAGTGAGGGCAATGCTGGATCTTGAACCTGAACCAGCAATCAACCAGTACATGACCCTATCTAACTCCAATTTGCCCTGAGATGCCATGCTCTGTCCCCATGTGCATGGTGGTAGCAGCCTTCCTCACTTGTCACAGCCCAGCTGGTGTCCTGTTGGACCACCTGCTGTCCACTGCTCTGTCCTGACCCCCACATTCTCACTGCTCTCCCTACCTTACTACTCCCACCCACCACCCTGCATTCCTTCTCTCCCGCGATCCTTGATGAGCTCACTGGGCAAGAAAACTCTGCCATTGCAGCTTTCCCAGCCACATGTTAACCTTCACAAGCTGGCCGCCACCACACAATTCCAGAGAGGCTCTGGGTGTGTGCAGCTGCTGGTCTCCATCTGAAAGACTCAGATGGAGTTGTAGAGTGATTCCTCCTTGTTGTCTTCTGGGCATCCTCTAGATCTGTTATTATTACTAATTTTTCTATGTATAAAAGGAAAGAGAACACACCAAACTCATGCCCTCACAGGTCTTGTTTTCTTCTAAAAACTGCAGGGACATACATACCTTCTGTTCAATGTATTAAACCTACCTAAGAACCCTCTTCTAACTCCCCAGTTGTACCCCACACTGGGTAGGGTAGAGCTGGAGGGCGTCCAGGTGGAAGCCCTTTTCAGTGTGGTAGCATCACCGACATATGCTGGCCTTGCTTTACACAAAAACAAGAACAAAAGTCCTCGTTGTTAAGTAAGAGGTGATTCAGTTACTTGTGCTTTAAAAGTCAAAACTTGGAGTGGGTTTTGGATTAGTGGTCCAGATGCTGTTTGGGATACCTGCATCCCATACAGAGTACTCCGTGTTAATGCACTCTTTGAGAGGCAACAGATTGACAGGTTGTGCACTTGGGTCCCTGCCACCCATGTGAGAGACCTGGATGGAGTTCCAGACTTCCGGCCTTGGCCTAGCCATTACAGTTGTTTGATAAATGAACCAGCAAACAGAAGATATCTCAATCTCTCTCTCTTTCAAATAAATAGGTCTTAAAAACAAACAAACAAACAAACAAAACACCTTTCAAGCGAACTTGAGAAGTCCATTTTCTACCCACACAAGTTGGCTTTCTCTGGCACATTCCAGACTCATGAGTCTTAAATGCATCGTGGGTAGTTTCAGAAGGTTGAGGAAGGTTCCTTTCTTGGCTCTGTGCTTGGGATTCATTTACTCAACCCACAGCCAAGAGCAGAACAGGGATGAACGCAAAGCATCTGCCAGGCAGGGGTGTTCTGTTCTGGCTCCCTTGTGAGACACTGTGTTGCTTTGTTATTTCCTTTTTCTCTATGCTCACTCCTGGATGCACAACTACCCCTCTTCCCTGAGAGTTCTGCAGGGTGAAAGAGGAGCTGTCTCAAACCAATGAGACACTTAGTTGATTGAGGCTGGCTCTGTGCTGGTTCAAGCACTAGGCACAGTGCTGCAGGAGTCAAAGAAGAAAGTGGTAGCACTTCCCCAGGAGGAGGGATGGGCCGGGGGTGGGTGAACATGGGGGCAAGTGGACACAGTGTAATACAGTGGGTGGCGCTTAGCAGTCCCTGTCTGACCGCTGGGGAATGGGGAGGATGAGGGTGCCCTCACAGCTGCTATGTTTTTCCATCACACTGGCATGGCAAGACACATTCAGATTAACCCTTCCACCCTGGGGTTTCGGAGCTGTGCTCCCAGGGTAACTCATCCTGGGCATGCACCTTAGAAAATCCAGCTGCTTCAGGAGTCCAGATTTCTCCCGCTGCAGGCTCTCCGTCACACGGTATACTTCCCTGAGGATGAGACAAACAACATGGTGAGTGGTGAGCCACAGGGTAGTAGGGGCCAGTTGCAAGTGTGTGACTGGGAAATCAGCAGAGTTGGCCCACGCACTGGGCATGCAGTGGGTTAGAGGAATGTGGCTTTCTCTGGCACACACTTGCTGTGTGCGGGTACATTGAGCTAATTGTCTTTGTCAGTCATCCCAGGATCCTCCTGCAGAGCTGTCCCTGACCCCACTGAGCATGCACTGGCAGTCCAAGATGTCCATTGGTAGTGCCCAGTGACATAGACCATCCACAGTCGAGCCAGCTCCTTACATGGGCTTTCCACCCTGCCCCTACCGCCAACCTCCCAGGTGTGTAGATGCCGCTGGACCACACAGGGGGGTGACTTCTTGGGTGTCCAGTGTCTGTGGGGACAGAGTCAATGTTCTTTTGTGAGACTGAGGGGGCTTGGGGTTCCCCTACCACTCCACACTGGTTTATTCTATTTTCAAGAAGATTCAGTTGCTCCCATCCCCCCACCAATATGGCTTCCAGATTCATACAGATGTTCCAACTTCATCCAGTTATGGCATCTAAGAGGTGGGTCTGTTGGGAGGCTCTGAAGTCAGTGTAGGTGTGACTTCCAGGGTCAGTCCTCCAGAGGACAGACATCACAAAAGCCTGAGTGTGTGTCTAGCCCCTCTCTTTCTTCTTTCTGGCTGGCCCTGGGATCCTCCCTCCACTCCTGCTCTGCCACTGCCACCCCCACCCTGCAAACCTCTCCAGATGCCAATGTGGCTTCCAGTCTTGGGCTTGACCTCCCAACATGTGTCAGCTAGACAGCCCCCTTGTATTTTCTAAGTCTCAGGGAGTTCGTAGTGGTAGTAAAAATCTGACAGCTCCCAGTATGTTTCTAGATATCTGCAATGTCCGCTGCTATACACTGCCAGCCATCACTGCCCACAGGCTGTCAGGTTAGTACCACAGGTGTACACACACAAAGACAGCCCCTGCCTACTCCTCCCTACATGGCTCCTGAACCCTGCCAGGCTCCCAACACCTTGAGTCCTTAAAAGCTGCCTACATTTCTTTCATTCTCCACCTAGCATGCTTGCTTATGAAGTCACTTTACGACCACAGCAGACCGCATCCAATGCCAGGTTCACCTTAGACAGTCCTAATTAAGCCACACAATTCCTCCAGCTCCTGTGGAGTCGCAAGTTCCTGACATTTTATTACCAATTATATTTCGTTTCAACTTGTGGTGGGGGGGTGCAATGTTTTCCATTATCCAAGCTGGGTCCCCAGGCCCCCCGTGTAGAACTCTGCTCTGATTACAACTTACGGGAGTGGTGTGTTCTCATACTGCGTGCTGGGAGCTGAAGGCCACGCATGCCTGGCCGTCTCGTGTTCCTGCCCCAACCCCAGCCCGGCTTCTCCCAAGGGGCAGCTGGGAGCAGATAGCTTTTCCCCTACTAAGGAAATTTCTTCACTGGCAATCTCATGTCACCTTTTGGAACACAAGTGACATTGCATACTGGGCACCATGACCTCCAAGGTCCCTGTCACCAAGAGGAAGTCCACAGGTGGGTCAGATGCAATATGAGAGGGGAAAACTTCCGATTTCAGAGCAAGGATTGGCAAGATTTCCATGATTCAAGGCATGCTATGGAAGTTCTATGGGCTGGGTCTCTAGGGGGAGAAGACCTCGAACATTCTAGAAAGTAAAGTATCAAGAGGAATTGCAAGACAAATGAGAACAGTGTGCTTAGTACACTCCATGGAGTGAGGGTTTGTGCGGTGTGCATGTGTGCCTGTTTACATGGCATACTCAAACGATCCATGAAAGCTGTGACTGTTGACATCTGGGTGGCTGGATAGTTGGGTCATGGTGGAGACGTAGCCCTCTGTTGTGCTGTCTACATGCTGAGCCGCACCATAAACAATTCGTTCTAAATGGACGTGCGCTGAAAAAAGAACAAGAGAGTACCGCTTTGTATCTGACCTTCCTCAGCACATGAGCACCCTGTTTGAGAGTAGAGCTGTATCTCACTTGAAAATCCAGCTCTTTTATCTTCAGGGAACAGAAAAATTAATTTTGTCTGTCCAGAATTCTTGCAGATAAATGACTAAGTCTGTTTACCTCCAAATGCTACCCTCTTCCCTCCTAGCTGCTCAGGGGTAGTGGCAGGCAGCAAGCATGGAAATATCCGGAGACAGGACTCTAGCTGAGCCTGTGTTCTGGCATTAAGCAGCTGAGTGGCCAGGGTTAGGCCACAGCACATCTCCAAGCCTTGGTGTCCTCATGTAGAAGATGAAGTGGGTGGTTGTGGGTCTGAAGGTCATGTTGGTGGTTCTGGTCTGTGTTTGCATGCTCCAGGGAGTGGATTCAGGTTCTCAAGGGACTTCTTCTTTGGCCCAGATAGGGCCCCCACTCCTACTGCTCAGTCAACATGATTGCCAGCTGCCTAGTCTTCATTTTTTTTAAGATTTATTGTATTGCAAAGGCAGTTACGGAGAGAGAAGGAAAGACAGGGAGAGAGAGTTCTCCATCTGTTAGTTCACTCCCTAAATGACTACAATGGTTAGAATTGAATCAATTCGAATTCAGAAGCCAAGAGGCTCTTCAGGATCTCCCACATGGCTGCAGATGCTCAGAGGACTTGAGCCATCCTTGGCTGCTCTTCCAGGCCATAAGCAAGGAGCTGGATTAAACATAGAACAGCCAGGACATGAACTGGCGCTAGGCCAGGTGGAAGCCAGGAGTTAGAAATAGCCCAGGTCTTCTGTGTGAGTTACAGGGGCTTGAGTACTTGAATCATTATGTGCTGCCTCCCAGGGTGCACATTAGCAGGAAGCTGGACTGGACTGTGATGTTGGTGGCACAGGTAGAAGGTTAGCCTACTACACCACAGCACCAGACCCTGCATAGTCGTCTTAGAGTGTGTGGCTGGCTTGGTTCATTAAGATAAGACTAGAGAACATTCTTTATCCTCACACTGGGATATGCTGCACCAGCCCAGGCGGTTTAAATCTATCTGCCACTCTGATGTTCATGCCTTCAGATGTAGGCTGTTTTTAGAAACTGACTGAATTTTAAGAGCATGAATTCTTAATTCTGCTTGTAGAGTTAAGCGTCCATGTCTGATTGACCTGCTCTAAGTGAGGAGGATTTGATAGGGCTTATTGACAATGAACTACAGTGTCCTTCCTTACCCATTTATCCTGGAAGCATAACACAGGAGCTAAGTTTTAAGTCAGCTGCCAGGAGTCCTTGTAAAAAGTTATATTTATATAAGTTTTATTACTTGAAAGGCAAAGAGAGAGAAAGGGAAAAAGAGGAGATGTTCCCTCTGCTGTTTTGCTCCCCAGCAATAGCTGGAGCTGGGTCAAGTCAAAGCCAGGATTCAGGAACCACACCTGCGACTCCTGTGTAGGTGACAGGGACCCAAGTCCATATCACTGCCTCCCACAGGGCATGTGAGCAGGAAGCTGGGTTGGACGTGGAGGAGCCAGGACTAGACAACACTCTCCTGTATGAGACATGAGAAACTCAAGCCATAATTTAACCTTCTGCACCACATGCCTGCCCCAGTATACTTTTTAAAAATAGATACTGAGAATATTTTTCCTTTTTTAAAAAAAAATAATCATTTAAAGAGAGTGACAAAGACAGAAGGAAAGAGAAAAAGAGAGAGAGAATCTTCCAATCTTCTGATTCACTCCTTACAGCAACTGGGGCTGGACCAGGTGGAAGCCAGGAGTTACAAACCTGGCCCAGGTCTTCCATGTGAGTCATAGGGGCTTGAGTACTTGAGCTGCTATGTGCTGTCTTCGGACGTGCACATTGGCAGGAGCTGGACTGGAAGTAGGGAACAGGCCTCCAACCCAGGCACTCCAAAAAGGGACGCGAATGTCCCAAGTGGCAGCTGAATAGCTGAACTACAGACATCATACTAGCATGAAATTCCCAATCAAAACGCAGTTCCTCCCTCTCACTCTAGGCAAGCAAGACCAAATGACACACTTCTCTACTCGTGAACCCAACTGACATGGATTAAAATCTTCCCAGTAGTCACACAAAGTGAGGACTTTTGCTTTTGAATAAGGAGTGTGAGCCTTTGTTGACCATTCAATATTGGTAAGTAATGACTGCTCTTTGCCCTGGAAACAGACTTTTTATGTAGCATGGCATTTTTAGGACCAGCTACAATTACCTTTGGCAGAATGAATGAGGAGTAGAAGAATAAATGAATGAGTGCATGATGCCCAGTCCTACCCTGTGAACATGAGGGGTGGGGCCAGCACTGGGACAAACTTGGAAAGGCAGTAGCAAATGGTCCAAGCCTCTAAGACCCACATTGTAGACCCAGATAGAGATCCTGGCTCCTGGTTCTGGCATAGCCTGGCCTTGGCTATTGTGGCCAACAGGGCAGTGAATCATGGCATGAAAAGTCTGTGTGTTTTTGCGTGTGTGTGTGTGTGTGTGTGCCTTCTCTTTTAATAACACTTCCTTTTTAAAATGCATGAAACTTTTGCACGATCTTTTAATTCCATTTTCCACAAACTCTGGTGTTTTCCAGCTGGGGAGAGGGAGGGGTGAAGCAGAGAGTCAACAAGATGTGTCTAGCATTTAGCATCTTGGAACAGTTCCTTAAAAATTCTTGAACCTCAATATCTCATTTTTAAAAAGGGTTAGGAATAGGACCAGCCAGCTCAGGATGCTGTAAAGGTCAAAGGAGGTGACACATTGAATGTTTCTGACACAGGAACTAGCACGAAATAGCTTTCAACAGGAGTTTGTGCAAAACAAATGAGTCAAATGAGCAAATAACTGGGCCTCAGAGTGCACGCATCTCCAAAACCTATCACTTCCATGGCAAGCTAAACGGCTGAGTCTGCAGGGACCCTGTAGCTAGAGGGCCCAAGCCACCCCTTGACTCTTGCACAGGTACACTTCAATCTGGTTGGCCAAACCCAACAGCCAGCCACCAGAGGAAGTTCAGTGGCAAACCAGGCCTATTCTGGTCACACCGTCTGATCATTAAGAGCACTGCATAAACTATCTGTTGACCCAGGAAGACTTCTGGCTGCTCTGTGGTCCAACCTGCACCCCAGGTCTCTAAACCGGGACTGTCCACCAAACAAGGTCTGTCGGCTAAGTTAGCATTTACTCGCTGACAGCCTCATGTTTATTGGTGCCATAACACATCTTCAATGTAATGATTTGTCCAAGGGCAGGATTGTTGGTTTCTTGTCCATACTAAGCAATTGTTGGAACAATACCAGTCTGCTCTTAATAGCTTGAAAATCCTAGGATGGATTCTGAGAGGTCTCAGGAAGCAAGGAACCTAAGGCCCCACGGGACAAGAAGAGGGGGAGAGAGTTAGGGAACCTCAGGCCCACAGCTGAGCTGGAGCTGGAGGAGAGCCAGGGCCACACTCACATCTCCTTTTCCTGCTGGAGCTGGCAGGCCTCCCGCTGCAGGCTCTCCAACTGCTGCTGGGTGTCCTCGAGCTCCCGCGAAGTGCGCTCCAGCTCCCGGGCCAGCTCTTGGTTGGTGAGTTTCAGCTGGGCGTTCTCGGCTGTGGTCTCGTGCTTGTCATTGTGCAGGGCTGCACACTGGCCTTCCAGCTGCAATGCAAAGGGAAGCAGTGTGGTATGCTGAGCGGCCACCTGCTTTTCTTCTCTGGAGGCAGGAACTGGTCCACTCTCCTCCCCCTCCGCTGTCCTCAAGCCTCGCCCGTTCCCTTCCTTCATGTATACACACTTCCGAAGGCAGGAAGCTTTCAGACCACAGCTCCATTCCTCCCATTGTGTCCACACTGAACCACTGGATAGTCCACGGGGAGCTGGCCCATTCCAAAGGAGATTCTACACTCTCATCCTCAAATCAGAAAGGTCTTAAGATCTAACCTGAATCCCTCCTGTTGTCATTCAAGCCCATCTTTCTTTTGCTTGTTCCTTGATGGAAAGGGAGAAGAATTCAGTGGTGTTCTTTAGAAAATCTTCCTCAGGGACTAATGCTGTGGTGCTGTGAACCAAGCTGCTGCCTGCAATCCAAGCGTTAGCTCTAGCCCTGGCAGCTGTGTTTCTGATGCAGCTCTCTCTGGTGTGCCTGGGAACACAGTGGGTGATGACCTAAGTGTTTGGGTCCCTGTACCCATGTGGGAGGCCCAGATGGAGAACCAGGCTCCTGGTTTGGGCCTTAATTGTTGAGGCTATTTGGGTAGTAAACCAGCAAGTGGAGAGAATCTCAATCTCTCTCTCTCAATCTCTCTTGTATTCTCTTAAATAAATAGATAAATCTTAGGGGAAAATTTTTAAACACTGGTAATGATTCTACTCTTTTTTCTTCTCTCAGCCAAATAACTCAATTCTTTTATTTAAAAATTTATGTTATTTGTTTGGAAGGCACACTTACAGAGAAGGAGGAGACAGACAGACACATGGAAAGAGAGAAAGAGACATCTTCCATTCATTGGCTCATTGCCCAAATGGCCACAATGTACAAGGCTGGGCCAGGTTGACACCAGGAGCCTGGAACTCTGTCTGTATCTCCCACATACATGGCAGGTGCTCCAGCACTGAGGTCATCCTCCTCTGCTTTCCCAGACACATGGCAGGGAGCTGCAGCAGAAGCAGAACAGGTGGGATCCAAAAGTACTCCAAGGGGATGCCAATAGTATAGCTGGCTTATCCTGCTGTGCCATAAATGCTGGTCCCATTCCAATTCTTTTAATCTAGTAGCCAGAAATCCTGGAACTTCTGAAACTGACCACTACAGGTCAAGCAGACCACATACCTTTCCTCACGTCGCTGAACAACTTTAAAATCCGCATTGTCAGAAGTTGAGCTTTATCTGGCTTTGCCAGGCTTCCAACCTTCCCACCAGGGAAAGCCTCAAACCAAAGCAAATAAATGGATCGTAATAAATCTAGTCTAATGAATGTGGCCAGTCAGGGGAGGAGGGAGGGCCCATGAGGAGTTTTGAGCCATCTTCAAGAGGCTCCCGTGTCATCAGGCAGGCATGCCGTAATTAAATCCAGTGGCAAACATTTGTTTTGGGGATCAGAGCTTAGCTGGCAGAGGTTCGGTGCAGAGAGACAAAGGAGGACAAAGCAAGGCTCAGCTGAGGATGGAGCGAGGGGAAAGGGAAGGTGGCTGGTGGGGACTGGGGGTGAGATCACCTGCGACCACAGCTGGGGAAGGGTGAGCAGTGTGGCCGTCTTCAGCAATGGCAACGGCGTTCTCAAGCAAAGTATAACATGAGGCCCCAAACAGCCCTCTCTATTCAAATAGAAGCAATGTGCCTGTGTCTGTCCAGGGCCAGGCAAAACAGGACAGGAGCCCAGGGCACCCTGGTCTCTGTCCCTCCAGGAGCCCTGGCTTTGGCATGGAGGCCCTGAGCATGGGATCTTGGGTGAGCAATCAGACTGCAGGCTCAGGTACATCACAGATGACCTGTATGCTGCCTGTGTCCTCCTTGCAAGGTCATGAAACACTCGGAGGATGCTGATGACCCTAGCCAGACATGTGGGCAGGTGAAGGCAGGACAGATGGACCTCTGGAGTAACCCTTCCTGCTGGAGTTGTTTGCAGAGTAACAGGAAGAGAAAAAGAGAAAGAGAGAGGGAAGGCGATCTTCCATCCACTGGTTCATTTCCCCATTCCACCCAAAAATAACTGCAGTATCCAGGGCAAGGCCAGGGTGCAGTCAGGTGCCAAGAGCTTCTTCTGGGTCTCCCATGTGGGTGGCAAGGACCCAAGCACCTGGGCCATCTTCTGTTGCTTTCCCAGACTCATTAGCAGGGAGCTGGATCAGAAACAGCAGCTGGGATTCGAACTGGTACTCCTAAGGAATGCTGGTGCTGTAGGCAGCAGTTTATGCTGCTGTGGCCCAACACCAGCACAACCTGGGATTTTAAATGCCATCTTTTGGGTAGCTACATAGTTCTTCTCAGATTATGAAAGAAAGAAAGAAAGAAAGAAAGAAAGAAAGAAAGAAAGAAAGAAAGAAAGAAAGAAAGAAAGAAAGAAAGAAAAGAAAGAAAAGAAAAGGAAAGAAAAGAAAAGAAAAGAAAAGAAAAGAAAAGAAAAGAAAAGAAAAGAAAAGAAAAGAAAAGAAAAGAAAAGAAAAGAAAAGAAAAGAAAAGAAAAGGTTTTAAGGGCGGGACTAGGGTGGGAAGAAGAGCCACAGGCTTTGAAGACCCCGACAGGACCTACCCTTTTCTGTTTCTGGGTGAGCTGCTCCAGCTCCTGCTCCTTAGACAACAGCTTCTGCTCCAGCTCTTGACTGCGGGCCTGAAACCTCTCCGTGTCCTTCCGGGACAGAAACAAGGTCATGTGGGGTCCAAACACAATGTACCCACCATGTAGTTACCCCAACCTCCCTCACCTTGACTTACCCAATGGTAGGGCTTAACTTCTGGAATTTGAGGTCCTACCTGCCTGCCGCATCAGTGAGGACCATGTAAGATCGAGATAGATAGTGCATAACTGCCACTGGTGACTGGGCCCTGCCTCCCTCCCAGGCGCCCATTACTGACGGAGAACTAAACAAGGAGGACAGGCTTCAGGTTCAAACTTTCAGCTTCAATCTCTGAAAACTGAGAGATGGAGGAGAGTAGCAGAGATGGGCAGGTGGCTTCCCAGACCCCCTTCCAGGTAGGATATGCTGCTGCCCAGTGGGCACTGTCACCAGTTCACTAAGTTGCCTTCTGGGAACAGAGTGCTCGCTGGGGAAGGCTCGTGACCCTTCTGTAGCAGAGCTCCTCCTGCCCTGCCCTTCCTGCTGTCTCACATCCCCTCCCTGGTACCCCAGAGATGCTGAGGCCCTGGTGACACACCTGATGATGCAGGTGTTGAGGGGACCTGGCTGTGGGATGGATGAAGGACGATGATCACTTGCACTGTTGGGATGCCGGACACCCTCAACAGAGCCAGGTCGAATGGCAGGGCCTGAGCTGGGCATCAGGACACCCGGCTTCTAGTCTCTGCTCTCGCAGCCAACTGGCTTCATTCTCTAGCTCCCCCATTCATAGAAACATAAACATCCATGCCATCTGTCACAGGTCATGGGTTGGAAGGCAGACTGAATGGGGTTGCAAAAGGTTTGGGAAGAGAGGCCATCCTTGCCTCCCCATATCAGGGAGCTGGTGAATACTGCATCAGTAGAGAGGGGTTCCTGGCTAACAGGTGCGTGGCATGACAACTGGTCATGGCTGGAAGGTGTGGGAAACAGGCTTTTTTTAAGAACCGGTGTTCTAAGGCTCAGCATATTTTTTCAACTCACTGGGTGATGTGCCTGTTCCTTCTGCCCATGATCAAGCAGGTCAGTAGGCAGAGGGACTGCAGGGAGAGCAGGAGACTGAGATCACTTTAACCATTCTCAATGGCGAGGAAGGCTGTGAGCAGACACCTCCTGCTCTCACTCAACGCTCAGGGAACCCGCCTCCTTCAGTAGGCACTGGGTCTACTGAGTGTCTTAGAGCAGCCTGTCACCCAGAAGCTAGAAAGTGCAGGAGATCAAGTACTCACTTCCTGGACAAATAACCACATCAGTGTACAGCCAGGACCCAAACCCTGGCCAGAGGGTCCATGATGTCATAACCTGAAATGCCACTAAGCATAACCCCATCATCCGGCATAAGTTCATGAAGCTAGAGGCTTAATGGCACTGTCAAAGACATCTTAGCTGTTTCTACATGCATGCAAAAAGGCAAACATCTAAGCCCAGGAGGCCAAAGGCATTGGTGTCAAGAAGAGAGGGGGGCGTGAAAGAGCTAAGCAAGAATACAGTGTTAGGACTGGATCTCGTTGAGTAATGCTAACTTGTCCTTAAAAGCTTTCCTCTGGCCCCTGTCCACGCCAGTCCTCCAACATTCCACCCCCATGCCTTGGTCCACTATTTGCTTTTGGGAGCATGCCTCTTTCTTTAGCGTACACATGTGGTCACAGCCAGGAAACAAGGGACAAAATGCCCCCAGAGAACACGCTCTTCCCATACAGCAGGTCCTTTGGGATTAAGGGTGTGACTTTACTATTGTGGGATTAGGGGAAAGGGCAAGGCTGCTGTTCTCAGAAACTATTTCAGAGTCTACTGATGTGATATGTATGTTATGGACGCATATACACCCCTAAAAACAGAGCAGTGGGAGAGACTGTCTGGAAATTCTGGCAAGGTTCCTGTTGGAGGGTGTGCCCAATTTCTTCCAATTCCCTTTCAGTCTGACATCTGTTATAATTCCAAAGAGCATAAAGTTAGAATTTGGTTCCAGGGTCGAGAGTCCCTGCTTATGGCTGGCAGGCCGTGCAGCTGCTGTCCCAGCTCAAAGCCTTTCTGCTCGTCCCGACATGGAGAACAGTCTCTCAGAGCTGCTGCTGCTGCTGCTTCTCTTTCTTTTTAAGTGAGGATGCTCATTAAAAACGGACCCTGCTTTGTTTCTTAAAGGATGATAGGGTTTCAGTCATCCTTGGCTCCTAGCACCAACAGCAGCACTAGGCAAGGGTAGGAGAAAACAACAGGCCAGGACAAGCAAGTATGAGGGTTTCTTTGTTTGTTTACATTTTCTCCAGAGAAATCTGAAGAGCATGGACTTTGCTTTTTTTAGGTGTCTAAGGGGAAGAATGGGCAACTTCAACTCTAATGATTTTCTTCTAGGGGAAGTGCAATGGGCTGGAGAACTGGGTGGAAACCCAGGAGCCAGCGTCAGCCCAGCCTGCAGACCGCTTCAGCTGATAAAGCATGCACTTCCATCCATCCATCCTCCTCCTTCCATCTGCTGTTCATCCTTCTATGCGGCCATCCACCCATTGGTCCATGTGTCTGTCCACTCACCTTCTTTCCCTCCTTCCCTGCACTTGTCTGTTTACCTCTGCATCCAACCATTGGTTCATGCATCTGTCCATCAGTCCATCGAACCATTGGTCTATTATCCCTCCAACCCTCTTCACATCCATTCATTTCTTTCCATACATCATCCATTCACCCATCCATCCATCTTTCCATCTGTCCCTTCATCCATCTACATATACATAAATACGTATATACGTATATATACACATACATCCTCATTCACTCATGGATGTAACAAATATTTGTGGAGCACCTACAACATTCCTGATACAATAAGTAAAAGATTAAGATCTCTGCTCCTCTGGGGGTGGCATGTTAGCAGGGGGAGACAGACAGCAATCCAGAAGAATGAATCATTACAGCTCATCTCATGTATGAAGCTGATAGATGCTTGGAAAAAATTCAAGTGGAGAGAGAAGGACTCAACAGTGCAGTGGGTGGGCTCAGTGGTCTTCCACTGAGGGGAAAGAGCAGAACCATGAACCCCGGGTCAGCCAGGCGCTCCGGGGCCACTCACCTTCAGGAGAAACTGCTCCTTCTCGCTCTTGATCTGCTGTTCCATCTCCTCATACAGATGCTGGATTTCCTCATCATAGGCAGCAATTTTCCTACATGGACCGCAAGGGGAGATACTGAAACAATCTGCACCTGCAAGCCTACCTTGTAAGCTAGAGGAGGAGGCGGGGGGGGGGGGGCAGCTGTCAGTCAGGCCAGTTGGGGCTGCAGCATCACACCCTTTGCATTGGTCAGTCTGGCTGGGATACAGGCTTAGCCACCTGATCTGGGCTGCAGGGGATCCCTGTGACACATTTGCTTGTCTCCCCTTTCCCAGCCATCACTCCCATATGGTCCTGGTGTTCCTTGGCCCAGCATCCTGCCCCCCCACTTCCTCTGCTACACTCACAGATCCTGGGCTTACAGACAGTGTGAAGTGGGTTGGGACAGCCCCTTCCCTACTGAACGGCAGAGTTGATTGTGTTCCTGAATTGCTTACTTTCTCTCCACCTACCTATGGTGACATGATCAGAGAATGTGCCCTGAAACCATATACTGAAGTTTGTGCCTTCCACAGGTCTTGTACAGAGCCCCAGAAGATTTCACAATAGTAACAACTCCCTCGCCCTCCACCACAGAGGCAAGGGCCGGGTGCAGGTCATCTCAGATGCAGGCCTCAAGGGGACAGCTCCAGGAGGCTGAGGCCACTTAAAGGCCAGCGGTGACAACGCTGTGTCCTCATCCTTGCTCTTGCTCTGCGCTGTCTCCACTCTGAAAAGCTCCACAGTACAGGAAGCTGGTTCCTGAACTGCTATCCCTTCATGGAAATGCAAGCAATGCAGCTGGGTGGTGGGAGTGGGCACCAGATCATTCTAAGATAAGCCCTTTCTCTTCTTCCTTCCCTCCCAATAATGGAGCCTTCTTTTAATGCTTCATCAACCACCCCACCCTCCCCCAGCCAAAACATCCCAGCAGGGAGAATCTGGCATTGGCACAGGAATGGAAACCGTAAGTTACAACACCGCAGCACTGACATTCCCAGGAGATGGCCACTTGCACCTTGCCTGACTGTGTCGCATGCCCCATCTCTGATGCCCGCTTCTTTTCCTCTTCTCTGAGGACACTCCAGGCTCCATAAACAGACTGGTAGCGTGGCTCTCCAGGGCTGTTTTGGACATCACACACACACATATGTGCATACATCCACAAGCTTGGTACTTGCCACTCTACACTCAAATGCTGGCAAGCTTGTTCTGCTCCTTATTCAGCAATTCAAGAAAACAGCCCTGAATCTCCAGCCTAGGATATAGTGGGGAGATGTTTGTAAAAAGACATGGAGAATTGAATAAGGAACCAGCGTTATGGTGCAACACGTTAAGCCACTGCCTGGGATGTCCACTTGCCATATCAGAGAATTAGTTTGAATCCCAACTGCTCTTCTTTTGGCCTAGCTCCCTGCGAATGTGCCTCTGAAACAGTGGAGGATGGCCTAAGTGCTTGGGTCCCTGCCACCCCCTGGGCGTTACAGATGGGGTTCTAGGCTCCCAGATTCAGCTGGTCTAACTTGACGGTAGTGACCTTTCTGTGGAGTGAGCCAGCAGGTGGAAGACTCTCTCTCTCTCTCTCTCTCTCTCTCTCTGTCACTCTGCCTTTCAGATAAATAAAAAAATGTAGATTGAACAAGGATGGGAACGTGTTTAAGTCCCTGAGTCCTCCATCATTTTAACTGTTAACTCTCAGGTCCACATGAGAGTGCAATTTTCCTGCTCTCCAAGGCTTTGCCACAGCTCCACCACTGCCACGGCCTCCCCTGCCACCCACTGGGGAGTGCTCACCTCATCTGCACAGACCAGAGAAAGAGCAAGGAGCCACTCTGGTCAGTGTCCCTCCTGGGGGCAGGGCAAAAGCCCATGATTCTAACCCGGACAGAGAAGCAGGTGTGAGACTTCACGGTCAGGGTCATTCACAACAGGGCACTCGCCTTGGAGTTCTCTTTGCAGACTGCATGCCCAGCGCTTGAGAGAAACCATACAATGATGGCTTCGGGGCATGAATAGCAAAGGATGACTGCCCTCTGTGACCGCCCTGAGCAGCGGCCCTGTTTCTCTAATAGTGTTTGGCATCCCTGGTGCAGCAAATCTCTTCTTCGTTAAGTGTAAGCTGCATCTTACTGGTGGAAGGCAGACGTTTGTGGCTGTTCCTTCTGCTTTCCAGCTAATCCATAAGAGTGAAGAGATAATCTTGGGGCAATAACACAGAGAAAAGGCCCATGCCAGGGAGTAGGAACACCCCAGATGCAGTTTGGATTAGCGAAGCAAGGGGGTGTTCTCTTGGTCCCCGGAGTGATCTTGTCTTCCAAGAAACCCATACGCTAGCAAGTGCTGGTAAGGAAAACCTTAGCTAGGGGGTCCAATTATATAAATACTGGAGAATAGATAAAAATGAGATAAGAGAAAGTGAAAACGGATTTAGTTCTCCTAAAGCAATACCAGTTACAAATCATTCGTTTAAGCTGTTTACCATTTATGTTTAGTAACCATGGAGGGCATTAATTCTGTAATATTCTTCAATGTGCTTATTAACCGCTCTATGCTGTACCTGATTAAATTAGCACATTCCAAGCTTTGCTTGTTCATGTGTCAGTTTGCTGGTCTTGAGTTCATTCATTTTACAAACCATTAAAATCCAAACAAAGGGAAGACAACTACAAGGTCCCAGAGGCATCTCCTCGTGGCTATTGCTCGCCATGGCCGAGGTCACTGCCGAGCAGTCCCCCTAGTACTTCAAGGTGGGCCTCAGTGGTCCTGGGTCCAGCCAGCATCACACCTGGACATGCTGGTATCTTCAGAGATTCTCCAGGCCCAACTGATGTCCTGACAAGCCTGGGTCAGGACCCAGCAGTCCCAGGAGTAGGTGCAGGGGGGTTCAATTCACACCAGCCACATCACTGACCCAGCTCATGGGCCAGGGTGACCTTGGGCTATACATGCTCCGACCTCCTCTCTTCCCAGGGTACCACCCACTGCACATCCCTCCCTGCATCACCAGGTGGATAAAAAAGAGAATGGCATGGAAACTGTTCAGAGCTACAAGGCTTGGCGTAGGCATAAGGGAAACATTTCTGATTGTAATGATTGTCCCAGGCTTTTTGCAGGATGAGGGACGCTGCTCTGGAGAAGGAGGAGGTCAGCTTTAAGGATGAGAAAGCTGCTGAGTCTGGGAAGGCTCCGGGGCAATCAGCCAACCAAGAAGCAAAAGGCTTAGTCAATAAAAACTGCTGTCAGACCAATCCATCAGATACCCAGGCTGGGAGTGAGCGGAAGCTGTGGCTCCCAGAGCCTGCACCAGCAGGCAGCTCTGCAGACGCTCTCCTGAGATCTGCTCATCTGGCGGGCAGCATTCCAGAAGGTGCACCATGTGTTGCCATCAGAGGAGAAAGGCAGCCCATTCCGGATGCTTCTTGTCTGCCACCTGCTGCAGCCATTGCGAGACCTCCTGGTCTTGTGGATGGGTCCCTTCTCTGAACTCTCCCAACACCAGACATTCTGCAGAAGACAAGACCATGTGTGGAGAGACTCCTGCCTCTCTACCAATATTGTCAAGAGTTGGTCAAGCGCTTCTTAAAGTACCACTAGAGCCTGACCCTGTGACATAGAAAGTTAGGTCTCTGCCTGTGGCACCAGCATCCTCATATGAGCACTGGTTCATGTCCCAGCTGCTCCACTTCCAATCCAGTTTCCTGCTGATGGCCTGGGAAGGCAGCAGAGGATGGCCCAAATGCTTGGACCCCTGAACCTGCATGTGAGACATAGAGGAAGTTCCCTGCACTAACATGGGAACCCGGAAGAAGCTCCTGGCTGCTGGCTCCTGATCGGCTCAACTCTGGCTGTTGTGGTCATTTGGGGAGTGAACCAGCAGACAGGAGATCTTTCTGTCTCCTTAAAATCTGCCTTTCTAATATTAATAAATAAATAAATAAATCATATATATGTTTATATGGATGTATATAAAGAACCTAGGTCCAAATCCAAGCCACAGATTGGTACCAGGACAGCTCCGGCCAAGCACCTCTCTCTTGAGAAGGTGGCTGTGTGTGTGTGTGTGTGTGTGTGTGTGTGTGTGTAGGGAGCAGAGGGGGCGGTATGTGTGGAAGTAGTGGGGGGAGAGGAGAGTCTGGAGTACTGGTGGGCCGGAATATGGGGAAAGAAACAGGGTTTGTGGCAAGAAGTGGTGTAAAGACCCGGCGATTCCAAGGTGCACACCAGCTCAGACTCTGGGCGGCCTTTCACAGATACAATTTGCCAAGCATTGTAAGGTGAGATGTAGTTAGCAGTCACTTAGCCAGCCAGCCTCCCACAGGGACTGTGGAAACTAATTAACCTTCACCAAGCACTTGGCACAGCGAGGGTGACGGTGTGACACCGGAGGGAGGCACTGACTCTGGGGCTGCCGCTGAGACACTCGCGCCTGGGCTTCCCCACTGCTCACAGCGTTTCCCCTCCCCGTGTGTTCTCCCTCTTTTGGCTTCACTTTTCCAGTAAAAGCTGTTGGCGTTTCTGAAAGTCATGCAGTTCACTTCCTAGGTGTTACACAGAGGCGTACTGAAATAGGTCTTGGGAAAACTAAAAGGAACTTGTTCATTCTTAAGATGAAGGTGTGGGTCGATGCGATGGCTCAAGTGGCTAATCCTTCCCCTCCAAACTCTAGCATCCCCATATGGATGCCGGTTCGTATCCCAGCTGCTCCACTTCCATTCCAGCTCCATGCTTGTGGCCTGGGAAAGTGGTGGAGGATGGCCCAAAGCCTTGGGATCCTCCAGCCACTATGGGAGACCCAAGGGAAGTGGCCATTAATGGAGTGAACCAGCAGGTGGAAGATGTTTCTCTCTGTTTTCCCTTTCTGTAAATGTACCTTTCCAATAAAAGTAAATCTTATAAAAAAAAAAAAGAAGAAGGAGGAGGGGTGTGATTTTGATTTTGGAGAGATGAATGGCATTTTTCTACATTTGGGACATATCTCAGGAGCTTAAACTTCGTCAGAGTTTTAGAAATGGCCCCTGGCCTTGGAGGATTCTCATGCTGACTTCTTGCGACTCTTGGTGGCTGAGATGGGCGTGTCTGATGTGTGTCTCTCCTGGTTTGTGGAAGAGCAACACAAGGCTGGTGCAGAGTGGGAGTACGCCCTACCGGCAAGCTTTGAGCCCAAAAAGCTGCGTTCCCAGCACCTCTGCTGTTTGCACGGGAAAGAAGAGCTGGCCTCTGAGATGAGGAAGCTACAAAGTGCTCAACGTTGGAGATTGGAGAGGGCTCAGGCTTCGGGTTCGGTGACTGACAACCTCCCCCAGGTTTCCAAGTTCCACCTGGAATCTGCCAACCATGGAGTGAGCAGGAACTGGAGCAAGAAAATGGGGCTTATTGCACTGCCCAAGCTGAAGGAAGACAAGACCATGGGAGGGCTTAGCCCCTTTCCTCCCTGGACACAGAGCGCAGACCCCATAGAAAGAGAAGACGGTGGGTGAAAGTCGGTTCAGCCTAGAGTTCAGCTTTGGGCTGGGAGACAGATGGAATGGTTATGGGGGGCTTGAGACCCAGCACTGCCCCCTGCTGACTTCTTCAAGAAGCAGCAAGGAGAAGCTCTTCCTAGAAAACTCTTTCAGATTTTCTTGTTTCCCTGAAGTGTTTTCCCATCTTCTGTAACTGCCTGCTTGTCCGTCTCCACGTCTCACACATGCCTACACTCACACACAACTGGAGTACAGCTGAATGCAAAAAAAAAAAAAAAGAGTGTGCAGGAAATTCTGCAAAGATTGTGAAATCATCAATTGCATTTTTTAAGATGGATGAGTTTCTTTCTAAATAGATTCGGGCTGCCTTGGTGGAATCAACTTGGCAGCTGTCGCCCACCCTAAAAAGCAATCTGGTTTTCATTAGGTTTACAAATCATGCCCCAGTGAACACAGGGCGTCGACAGCCCTCGCCTTTCCATTTGCTCACCGGGCAGTGTTAACGGGCTTCTGCCCCACCTACTCATACATCCATAAAGCTGGACAGCCTGCATTCCTGAGACATTTGACCAAGGATAGCAACCTTCTACACCATGTTGTCTGCAAGGATAAGGGGAGAGGTCTTTGAACTTCACCTTGAGTTACCTCGAGGCTCAGACTGTCCATGGCAGGCCAAAAAATCCTGTAAGATGCACAAAAACACCCACTGAAAAGGACAGTCTACTATTTTGACATTTCTATGTGCCAGTCCCATTCTGAAGACAGACAAGCATGGTCCCTGTGAGACAGGGAGCACATGCCTGACTTACACGCGAGGAAGCTAAGCCTCTGGGAAGTAGAGAAATGGGGTGCAACTTGCACAGCTGGTGGGCAGCAGAGACAGTGAGGAGAACCGATTGGGTTTGGTCCAATTGGGTCTGCTCAGCTAAGAGTTACACGGAGGTAGCTTCCGCAAACCCGCTTTGCTCTGAGTCTCGGGAAACCCTCCCTGGAGTGCTCCCCAGAGTCCGTGATCTGGGTTCTGTGTCCTCCAGCACTGTTCCCCCAAGTTGTAGAGAGTCCCAGGGGAGCTGGACAGGTGCGTTTTAGAGTGGATACCAGGGAGGTCCCAGGGGGAAAGCAGCCACAGCAAAGAGGACCTGTGTTCTGGTCTGTCAGTCAAAACACGTGGCAATGAGGGCCTCTGCCTTTTCAGTTAGTAACCAGGATGCTTTTCTCTGAGACTGCTGAGCACAGAATGAAACCCAGGCCACCCACGGGGCAGGGATGTTCTTTCCATTAAGCCTGCTGGGAAGTGACTGCCTGGAGGGACTCCTGCAGAATGCCATCACTTTTTCAAGCAGCTATGCAGGGGAGTGCAGGGCCGAGGGTGGATCACACACCCAAGTGCTTCCCAAGCCCAGTTCTGTTTGACCATCAGTGGTATAAGCCATCCTTGGAGACAACATATCTGGTTGCATGATTCACGAAGTGTGAGCCCATGGCTAGAAATGGCTGTCCCTGACTGAGCCAGCACACTGCTCATGAGTTCTCATTAGGCAATCAGGACCTTCCCCCTCGCCTGCTGGTTTCCTGATGCACTGCCATCCATGCTAGCTGGTTGGATTCTTCAGCGCTTTCTTTGCTGAATTTGGTCTGTCTCTGGAGAGGACTTGGAGGCAAAGAGAGTATCAGGAGAGATGAGGGACCATGACAAGAGAGGGGATGTTAGGAGAGGGCAATGTGGCAGGGCTTGGGACCATCTCACAGAAACGCCGTTCTGCAAGACAGGGCTGACCCACAGCTGGGGAGAGACGCTGTGTGCTGGGGTCTTGGGCACCAGACAATCTCATACCAGTTCCTGGCTCTGCTATGTGCAAGCTGTGCATTCAGGGGCATGACAGATGCTTTCCAGGGGCTCGATTTCTTCCTTGGTAAAATGCAAATAATGCATAATGAGTCCCCAGTGTAAAGCGCTGTTGAGAGAATTAAATAAAATCGAGCATTCAAAGTATCTTAAAGAGCACCCAGCTAATAGGGAGAAGTTAGCAGGGTAGAGGGAAGGTGGAGCCCCGGCCCCCACTTTGGCAAACAGCGGTAACCGGGGAGCGGTTCCAGGGAAGGTGTGGGTGGAAGATGTCAGAGAAAGAGCCCTTGGTTGTTTGTGCTTTTTGTCCCCAGGTCCCAAGAGCAGCTGAGACTGGCTACCCACTTTTGGAGGATGCACTCCAGTTCATTCTTCTCCTCGTGGGCTTCTTGGAGCTGGGAGAAGATGCTGGTCAAGAAGCCCTCGAAGCTGGACAGCAGGTGCGGCTCATCCTTCTTCAGCTGCAACCACAGTTGCTTGATATCACTCTCGCTACAAGAAAAGGAAACGTGTAAGTATGGGCCTTTGGAACGGGAGCTCTGCAGGGCTCACTGAGGGGCATGGTACAACAGGTGCAGCTGCCAGCAACATCACAATCGCTGCTCTCAGAGTGACCACAGTGATAGGCATTGATAGCCTGCTGTTTACAAGGTACTTGATGAATCTCTGCTCATTCGATCCTCACTCCTAGGAGGCAGACACTGGTATTGCTCCATTGGCAGATGAGGAAGACAAAGGGGAGCAGCCCAAGGTCCCACAGCAGCGGCGGTGGCATGATCTGGGTTGGGGGCCCAACTCAGTCAGGGCTCTGTGACTCCTGCCTTGGCCTTTTTTGCGGCTGTTGGCCTGCCAGGGAATTCTGTGATGGGCCTCTGGTGCTGAGTGTGTGAGTGTGTGAGCAGAGGGCTGGGAGACTCAGAGTCCAGGGCAGAGTCTGAGACAAAGACACAGCAACACACCCGGAAATGAGCACAGCAGGGACAGCCAGAGCAGCAAAAGACACACACGGGGTCACCGTGGCCACCAAGGAGGAGCTAGACACCATGAGCCCTGACTGCTTCTGGAGAGCCTCAAGAATCTACAAACTAGGTCAAAGACACAGCTGATTCATTCCCAGTTACTTCACAGAAGCAGTTTGATTGGAGGGCAGTCACACTCGGGGGCCCCCAGGCTAAAGAATGAAATCCTCTGGGCTTGGGTAAGAAGCACCATATCTGAGACTCTTTCTTCCTAAGTAATATTTGATAGTGCCATGTTAGCATTGCTCTTTTGGTGTAGATTTTACTCTCCAGGCCCAATAGAGAAGGATAAAGGAACCTTCTTCTGGTTAGTTACCTGTTCATCTGTCTAGTTCTCCCTTTATCCTTCCCATATTCCACCTCTTCCATTCTTTCTTTCCTACACTTCATCCTAACAATCCTTTCAGCACCCATCTATCCATGTATCAGTCCACCCACCAACCAACACAACCATCTATCCATCCACTCATCCATCTACTCATTCATTCACCTATCCAACTAGCCACATACACATCATCCACCTATCCACCCAGCCACTCACCTGTCAGGTATTTGTTATTATATGTTGTGAACTTAGCACCATACCCAATGGCATTGCACAGTCTTGGAGGGGGTGATGAGGAGTCTCTCTGTTTCCCAGAATGTGTGCCATTTCCACCTACCCGGTACATGATGTGGGTGTTCAGTACATTGTACAGATAAAATGCAAATGCCACACAAGGTTCAGAGAAGAACCAGGGCATCCTTCCAACCCTTAGTAGGTTGTCCCCTGCTTTGGTTTCAATGCTTACGTCTCCCTAAAATTTCTGCGTTGAGATCTTAACCACCAAAGGTAGCAGTCTTAGCAGAGAAGGGCCTTGGGTGATTAGGTCATGGACACAGAGACCTCAGAAATGGAATCATGCCCTTATGAAAGAGGACCAGGGGAGCTCATGTGCCCTGCCTGCTGTGGGGGCACATGGCAAGAGGACAGTTTCCTGTTAACTGGGCAAAGGAACTGCACCAGACACCGTAACTACTGGCACCTTGAACTGAGACTTCCCAACCTTCAAGACAGAACTAAGTTTTCACTGCTGATAAGGTGCCCAGTCTATGGAAGTTATGCTCTAACTGTCTTAACGGACTAAGGTACTCCCTCCTAAAGTCAGTGTGTTCTAAGATTAAGGTCTGCCTTGCCGGCTTACATCTACCCATGTCTGCCAGGTTCCTGTTGGGAGCCTGCAGAGCATTCAGTAGGGTTAAGCTCCTCCCACCCCTGCCATGAGATTTAAATGCCCATCTGATCCTCTTCTGGGGCTCACTGGGCCACTTAGGCATGGCCAGATCACCTCACCCTAAATTGTTGGGGAAGGGATATGTCCTTCAACTTCTGACGAGAATCAAGCCAAAGCTTTGCAAAGCTGCCAAATCATTTAATCAAGCTACTGGGGAAAGCCCAGTCCAGTGTGCCACTTCTGGACACCCAGAGGCTACCTACCATGAAGGGTAGAGAAATACAGTCTATGAGTGTTCTAGGTGGGGTGGTTGGGGGAACAATCGATCATCTCTACTTGCAGGACAACCCCAGACCATTGGGATGAGCAAAATACCTAAAGCCCTCTGAAGTCTTTGCAGCCTCCTGAATTTTTTCACCAGGTCCCCTGATCATGAGTACTCCCCTCAGGATGCAGCTGAAGCCCACTTTAATTCTTCTAGACTAGTCTGAAACTTCCCAAAGTCTTCCCTTTTCCAGGATGTCTCGAGTTGGCTCAGTTCCACTTAGGCCTTTGCCATAGTTTTCGAGTCATAACAAGTGAACTCTGATTTGAGAGCCTGGCAGAAAGGTGGTGGTCCCAGGAAGTTGGGAAAAGTAGGGAAGAGCACGTAGGAGATTCCAGCCATCTGAAATTTTCAGCAGAACCCTTGATTGCCCACAGGCTGGAATGGTTAAAAAGGGAAAGGAGAAAATCTAGCTCATCTCCTGCCAGGCATACGAGGGGCAACAGCTACCACAGGAGGGCCTTTGTCGGGGATGCATTGACAGGCTGTGTTACACAAATCTCTATAGAACCACTGGGGGTGGAAATGCTGGTGAGCAGATGACACCAGGAAAGCTCGGGGGGAGAGTTCCCGAAAGATCCTGAAGCCTGGTCCAAGACCTCTGTGGATTGAGCACCCCTTGGGGAGCGAGGCTAACCCAAGGTTTCTGGCACCAACTGGACAGTAGGCAGCCAGGGCAGCAGAGAGAGTGAGAGAAGAATAGCAATGTCTACCAAAGCCAAGAGGTCTGATGTCAAAGTAGAACCTGACACACCCAGCAGGCATTACCAAGGGTATGCTGTGAGAAGCCGGTGTCCTCACTGGCAATACCACACAGATGAGGGGCATGTTCCACCAGGCTGGCCTCCGTCCTTCAGCTCAGGCTCACCACTTACTCTTCCAAAACCTGCTGGGCTCCAAGCTTGTCCATCAGCTTCTGGAACTGGGCTTCCTCGTCTTTGTCTGCCCCCCCTGGATCCTCTTCTCTGGACTGATACACCTTTTCTTCTTGGAACTCAGCCACCTGTTCGCTTGCATCTTCCAGACTCGAGGTGTTCTGGCTGAAGAAAAAGTGACCTGGAAGGTGTGAGACACAAGGCTCTGAATGAAACACAACTGGCCCACAAGGAGGTCAGCTTTCTCAGCTGCCAGGAATCATCTGAAGCTCATCTGACAGAACAAGGGAAATCACTGACTGTAGAGATTTGATATGGACGCCATCACCTTGATAAGCATTCTACCAAAAATGCGAGAGCTGGGAAAGCCAGAATGCCTGACAGGTACAAGGAGGACTCCTTGGTGTTTCTTAAATGTTTTAAAAGAGGGCGGAGGAACCTTATTCCTTCTAAGGGCCTTTTGTATGTGTATACCATCAATCCTGGGGCCATACAAAAAAATTTCAACATTTAAATATTAGCCTGTTATAGATGTATTGAATTTGAGTTCCGCCTGTGTTTGTCTTGGCAAGACCAGACCAAATGATTTCATGGGTCTTACAACAGCCTATGTACTGCATCAGAAAAGTCTGGCTCAAAACACATCTCTGTGTTGATTTCATCTTTAAACAAGAACTCCCCACCCACCAGCCTCCAGCAGTCTGCCTATGAACTGTATCATCATTAATGTTATCCTTCCACTAGCCTCAATGTACTTCCCCTTCATAAGTTACTCTCCCCACACATGTGCTGTGTGGTGTTACAGAAATCTGTCTTATCCTAACAAGCCAATGATACACTCCCGAAGGTCAGGAAAGACAGCAATATCTCTCCTAAGACTATAATGGCCTGGACCCTTGCAGGAGGCAGACCTCTGATAAAATGTGCCTGGTGATGGATATGACCTGGGGACATGTTAGCTTCTCTAACTTGTTCTTGTATCTCCATTCTTCCTGGGGTCATCTGTAGAATCTCTATCGCTTTGAAACCTGTGAGGTTTCCCCCATAGCTGATATCCATCAACCTGAGGAAGACTCAGGTTGAATCAAGCAGGTGAATGATGAAGGAAGGAAGGAAGGAAGGAAGGAAGGAAGGAAGGAAGGAAGGAAGGAAAGAAGGAAAGAAGGAAAGAAGGAAAGAAGAAAGAAGGAAAGAAAGAAAGAAAGAAAGAAAGAAAGAAAGAAAGAAAGAAAGAAAAGAAAGAAAGAAAAAGGAAGGAAGGAAGGAAGGAAGGAAGGAAGGAAGGAAGGAAGGAAGGAAGAAGGAAGAAAGAAAGAAAGAAAGGAAAGAAAGAAAGAAGAAAGAAAGAAAGAAAGAAAAAGAAAAAGGAAGGAAGGAAAGAAGGAAGGAAGGAAGGAAGGAAGGAAGGAAGGAAGGAAGAAAGAAAGAAAGAAAGAAAGAAAGAAAGAAAGAAAGAAAGAAAGAAAGAAAGAAAGAAAGAAAGAAAGAGAAAGAAAGAAAGAAAATTGCTGGAACTGGCATTATGGTCTCCCCTGCCCCATTGTGTAAGCCTTCTGCCAGGGCTGCTATCCACTCTCATTGCCTTCCTCATATGGAGGGGACTTGGCAGTGACCATGTAGGCATGGAGTGGGTGCTGGCATACACAGCAGAAGTAAGCATGTGAAGAGAAGCCTAACGAATCCCAGGGACAGTAAGGCCAAGCACAGCAGCCTAAGAATGCAGAACTTGTACAACGTGGGTCCCCAGATTACGAGGGGAGAGGAAGAATATCTTCTGCAGCTTTAGGTGGAGCCCTGGCCCTAGGGTGCCTGGCATCCCCCTGCCCAGAACTTACTAAATCCAGTAGTGAATTCCTCTGGGGTCAGAAAGCCATTGCCATCAGCATCCAGGGCGTCAAACACATCCTCCAGGTCCTCCAAGCTCAGTGGCAACTCCTGATGAGCCTCTGAAAGGGATCCAGACTGTACCAGTTAGCACTGGCCGGACTCAGAGCCTTCTGCAGAGAAAGGTCTTGAGTCTGGTCCTGTCCCTCCAAAGCCAAGAAGCACACTTCTGCCTCCTGATGATTAGTTAACCTTCCATCTCAAAACAACTACCACTCACTGGGTACCTGTTAATGTGCTAGGCAATTTGCTAGAGGATCTACACATTCTCTTTCTAGCTATCTATCTGGCTGTCTGTCTGTCTGTCTACAGCAATCTGAGTTTCATCCCCATGACACTGCTTTGATTTTATACACCAACTTTGAGGTTCAGTGAGCTCTCTTCAGGTTGCATGGCCAGAAGTGGCATAGCCAGGACTCACTCCAACGGTGTCCCTCTCAACACCTATGGAAGACAAAAGCTGTACAGGACTTCACACCTGCGGGACAATACCCACATGGCTAGGAGCCATAAAGGAATGTGAGATGACGGGTGCAAAGCATGTGATACAGAGAAAGCATCCAACACTGAATGGAAGGGAGGGCGAGAAGGAGGAGGGAAGGGAAAAAAGAGGGAGAGATAAAGAGGCACTCAGTGAACGGCAGCCCGAGAGGAAGGTTTCATCCCTAGGTCTTTCTGGATCAATTTTAGCTCTCTTACCTCTGCTTTCCAGTTAAGGTGTAGGTGTCTAAGGGTCAGGCTTTTGGTAGAGCAGTTAAGATGATGGAAGAAACCCTGGAATTAAGCCCCAGCTCAGCTTCCCCATGGCTGAGAGCACCCTAGGGGAAGGAACGAGCAGATGGATGCTCTTTCTGCTTCTTGAAGAAATAAAAATAAATAAAATGTAAAAACATAGCCCAGTGAGATTGAGAGTGAGAAAGAGAGGGAGAGAGATAGAGAGGCAGGTGTGTGACTCTCAGGAACCTGATGCCCCAGTGTCCCCTCCCCACACTTTGGCCCTTGTGCTCAAAGCTGATGTTAGATCATCCCCGTCCCCACTTGGGTGATGGCTTCACCTCCTCTCCAGTCTGGATTCTAGTTCTGCTTCCAGTTGACTGACAATCCTCATAAGAAGTCAACTGCCATTGTCTGAAAGCACCAACTCCTCCAGGAGCGTTTGCATCCGGATGAGGTGATATGAGGTACTCCTGAGGTTGCACAGGCACAAGTGCTGGGCTGGGAGGACCCTATGAGGACGGAAGGAACGGCAGCAATCTTGGGTACCTACCAGGTATCCACACAAAATTTTTCCAGTGGAAGGCAATGAATGAGGTGTTTTACAAGGAGGAAGATATATACACCTCTGAACAATTAAAAAAAAAAAGAGCTGGCAGGCATGAAAACCCGTAACATCATTTGCGAGAACTCTCAGCTTGATCTTACAATGAGCTGGGAGGCCATGATGCTTGACTCAACAGGTGCCTAAGCTGTCGGAGACAATGACGCCTCACCAAGCTGGAAGACAGAATGAGGCAATAGACATTTGCAAGAACTGAAGTAACCATGAATGTGCTTTTCACATAGGGAAGGGGAGTCGGAGCATGTGCAGATATTCTAGGAATGGGTCTGCTTAGCGTATACAGTGCGATCAGCCCAGAAACCAGCTGTCTGAAAAGAGAACATGGGCTGAGGTGGTGGGTGATGGGGCCAGCCTGAGGCTTGGGAGTGCTAGTGGGAGCAGAGGCATTATGCAGAGGGGGCGGAATGACCTCCTGAGATCCTATCAAAGCCAGATTCCAGTCCTTCCTTGGGTTATCCTTCCTCCCTTCCCCTCCACACCCTACCCCCTTCCCCATCCTAGAGCAATGGCAGACATTGCTGGAGTTAGGAGTCAGGAGGCAGGAGTTATTAGCATCAGAGATGGGGTCTACAGTGTGTGCAACAGCATTGATGGGCTGTAGGATTCCGGTGAAAGGGAAGTAGAGAATGACACTGACCACAAAGCTCCCCGACCTGTGTTCTAATTCTATTCCTTGCCTACATCTCAAACTGTTCCCTCTTCCTGGTGTCAGTGGAAATGGGGGAAAAGCCATCCAATGTCTTTCAAGCCACTCTCCTGCTTGTCCTGGTTAAACCAGCACTAAGGGCTGCTTCTGCCTTTGCTGCAAGCAGTACAATCCCCCCATGGGATTCTCGCATCTCTTTTTGTTGGCCCTACTTGAAAATTCTTTTCCTCTTAATAACCATAATTACCTTTATTTATTTCCTTCTAGCACCCGAGAGCCATGTAAAGCCAATTTATCTTGGTACCGTCCCCTGGGAACCTGGTGCTAACTACAGTGTTAACAAAGTGAGATAAACAAGGTGGAGGGGAGTAGTTGTTTCTTCCCGGTGTGCTTTAGGCCCGGGAGGCTCTGAGACTTGCCTGAAAGGCGCTGAGAATCCAGAGCTTGGGTAAAGAACTCATCTCCCATGCAGGGCTTGAACAATGGTGTTATGGGTCTCCTGTGTATCTGTTTTAGAATGGCCTGTCACAGTCTTGCCATACCCACCCCTACCACACCAGCACCAGAGCCAAGTTCAGAGTCCCTGTTTGCAGCACCACCAATAACGAGCCTTCTAGACATTCTGCTTCACTCAGCATTTCCACAACTCTGAAAAGACAGGCAGGATAAAGACCAGAAGCAAGTAGGAAGTCGACTTGTCCCACCCCCATTGCCCACAGCCCGGAGGGCTCTTTCGAATGCCACCACCAGCAATTCCCAATTCCTACGGCTCTCGGCTCCTGCCATTCTGCCTCACTAAGGCCTTTGTGAACCACTAATATCTCCCATGCCTAAGTCTCATATCTCAGCCTACATTTTATATACTAAGATGCCATTAGCTGCCGACACAGAGAATCGCAAT
Organism: Ochotona princeps; assembly: GCF_030435755.1. Taxonomy (NCBI): domain Eukaryota; kingdom Metazoa; phylum Chordata; class Mammalia; order Lagomorpha; family Ochotonidae; genus Ochotona; species Ochotona princeps. The sequence continues at coordinate 20,077,183 of NC_080858.1, forward strand.
TCTCAGAAGATCAGGATCTCTTTGGGTTTACTCATTTTCGTGGCTCCAGGATCTACTGTGCTGTTGGCAAACATGGAGCATCAAATATTTGAAATGAGTAAGTGGACAGCTCCCAGTGATGACAAGAGACCGTGAACCAGCTACTGAGCGCCCTCTTCAGGTGATGGCCAGCCCCAACTGCTGATTCTCAAAGCCTTTTCTGGACACCTTCCAGGACCCAGAACAGGAGGTCATCCTGCTGCAGCCAGGCTGGGAATTTGTGCTCCAGAGCCATGGGAAAATGTTGTCTCTTGGAGCTCTCCTGCCAGCATTGTGAACCTTCCTGGTCTCAGCCTTGCTTGAAGCATGTGGTTGCACAACTTCAAACATGCAGAACTATCTTCAGAAACAGAATTGAACTCTCCTGAGAGTACCCCAGCATTCTGTACAGCCCTCTGTCCCAGCACTGGTCACTCAACCATATCCTCACATTTTCAGGATGGGAAGGTGATGCTGGAGGATGCTGTGCCTTGCAGGGCTTGGCTTAGGCTGACTTGTGGTAGAGACCCATGTTTCTCAACCTCTGCACCATGGAGCTCTTGCAATGGATAATTCACTGGTGGGGGGCGGGGATGAGTTGTGTAGAGAAAGGTGGGTGTCCTGTGTATTACATTACAGTGTCATGGAGGAGCCACTGGAAACTGGTGTGGTGTGTCCTCCAATAGTTAAACGTGGAAAAGCCAGATGATCTAGCAATTACATTTCTTGATATATTCCCAGAAGAATGGGAAGTAGAGTTATAGATATTTGCACAACAGCCAAGAGGGTGGTGGCAACCTAGTGCCTGTCAACAGGAGAATGGGTGACATGTAGGAGACCTGGAAGAGGCTCCTGGCTCCTGATTTCGGATCTGCTCAGCTCTGGCTGTTGCAGCTGCTTGGGGAATGAATCAGTGGACAGATCTTCCTTTCTGTCTCTCCTCCTCTCTGTATATCTGACTTTCCAATAAAAATAAATCTTTAAAATTAAAAAAAAAGACTGGGTTAACAAAATGGGTTAGATTCCTACAAGGAAATATTACTCAACCATAAAAAGGAAGGGATGGATGGACCTTGGGGACATTATCCTGGTGAAATAAGCCAGTCACACCAGGGTAAATATTGTGAGGTTCCACTTTATGAGGTGCCAAGAGCAGCTGAACATATTGAAACGGAAAATAGAACAGCAGCTGTCAGGGACTAGCAGGAAGGGGTGAATGGGAAATTGCTATTTAGTGGGTACAACGTTAGAATGGAGTTAGTTTTGGCAAGATGAGTACTGGAGATGGAGGCTGGCGATGGCTGCATGATCATGTCAGTGCCATTCGCGAAGATGCTGTTTGGGATGCCCCCATCCCAGATTGTGGGGAGTCCTGTGTTTGGGTCCCAGCACTGCTCCTGATTCCATCTTCCTGTTAATGTGCACCCCAGGAGGCAGCAAGGGTGGCTCAAGTAACTGGGTCCCAGCCACCTCTTGGGAAGCTCAGATGGAGTTCCCAGCTCTTTGATTCCATCTGATCCAGGCCAAGCTGCTGGGGTCATTTGGAGAGTGAACCAGCAGTTGGAGATCTCTGTTTCTCCCTTTCATTAAAAAAAAGATGTTTTTAATGGTTATGGTGGGCAAGTGTATATTTTGTGTATTTTGCCACAATTTTAAAGCTTAGCAGTTAGGAGACACCAGGGACTGGGTTAAAGATGCGGAGTGTGCACAGTGCATTTATGGAGGGATTTCCAGGCCTGGGCTTAAGGCTAAGTGTTCTACATGCATAAGCTCCTTTAATTCTCTCCTAATGCTGGGAGGCATCCATTAATAATTCACAGCTGAAGATCTATATTCCAGAGGGGTTAGGAGATTTACACAAATTCACGTTATTCCTAAGCTGCAGAATCAAGATGAAAACCCAAGCCAATTTACCACAAAAATCTCTTAAAATTTTCTTGTTGACTTAATTCAGGGTTCAGCTAACTTTATCTACAAAGGGCCAGCCCACTAGATCCCAGGCTTTGTGGGCCATTCTGTCTTTGTCTTAACAAATTAATCCTGCCCCAGTAGAGGGGAAGCAGCCCTGGTAGTTTGGAGAGGAATGAGCAAGGCTGAATTCTGGTAAAACTTTATTGACAAAAACAGATGGTGTGTTGAATCTGATTCACTTGCTGGCTCCTAAGCGATTCTTAACAGTCTGCAAAACTGATCTTGTTATATGTAAATGGGCTACTGTCTTCTTTGTAATGAGGAAGAAGAAATAAAAGAGACTGAACTCTCCTCCTTTTTCAAAATAGTAGTGAACTCTCCAGTACTTTCTTGGAATACTATTTCTCCCCCTGACCCATCCTGGGGTTCTTTCCTGTTCTTGCCTATAGCCACATGCAGCCTGCAAGTTCTTCCCCTTCCAGTTCGCACAAGGCTGTGCTGGAAACTGAAAGTGACACAGGTAGTGGTGAACCAAGTCCAAGGGAGCTGGACACCCAAGAGGAGGAACTACACTCCTAGACTAGGTCAGCTACATGTGGGGATAACAAGGAAGGAGCAGATGCTTGTAGAGTCTGCTCCAGGAGCCCAGGAGTAGCAGGTGGACTTCCATAGAGTCCTAGCTGCAGTTACTTGCTGCGGAGTGGCCATCAGGAGAGTGGGTCAAGCTGGTGCTGCTCCTTGGGACTTTATATATATAAAGGAGCTTCTGTCTGCACGCTCCTCTAATCTGTGTTCCCATTGTCATTTCCCATGACCCAGGTCAGAGAAATGAAACAGCTCTAAGTATTGACAGTAAGCAAAGGCGAGTCACAGAATAAACCCAGGAGATGTGGCTCCTCCCCAGAGATCTTTCTCCTGGGCTGATGCTGGTTTTTCGCAGAACTGACTGTGTCTTTTCTGTTAAGGATGTCACCTCTATCTGGGCAAGCCCACACCCCAGACCAGGAGATCTAGGCCAGTTGTGACTTGGCTTACCCGCATATCACTCCTGGCGATAAAGCCCTTTCCCTCAGCATCGCAGGTCTGGAAGAATTCCTGTGCCTTCTTCAGCATGGCCAGCTGGCCTGGCACCCGCTCTGGGGTCTCCTCTGGGAGATCTAGGCAGGCCATATTCTCCTTGGGTCCCTGGCCAGCTGTCTGAGGTCTGGAGACCATTTTCCCATCTGCAGCAGCAGCCATACAGACGCATCGGTTTCTTTGTCTTTTCAGGATCTGCAGGTGGAAGAAGGGAGAGTGGGTGTGGTGAGACTCAGAGAGGATGGAGGCAGGATGAAAAAGAAGAAGAGGGGATGAGAGCGCAGTGCCCAGCTGCTCGCCACTGTATCCTGACATCTCTTAGCAACCACCTTGCAATTCGCAAAAGCACTGGGCAAGGGGAGGAAATGTGCCAGGATTGCTAACAGATCAGCCAGCCCAGAAGAGGACAAAGAGATGAGAGAAAAAGCAGAAATTTGCAGATTGGAAAGGGGTGCCAGGGAGAAAGGCTGACAATAATTTCTCCCAATATAAGTGCCTAAACAACAAAACAGAGCCTGGTAGACCAGCTGCCACTTACCGAGTGTTTACTTAGAGGCAGGCACCATGCTGTGTTCTCTGCATACAGCTTTTTCCCCTTAATTTTCACATCCCTGTCAGATGGATGGCATTGCCCCCATTTTAGCATAGTGAAATAACTCCATTTTTACCACTGGGAAAATTGAGGCTCAATGATGTGGGTTGAGTCCAATTTGTCCCCCAAGACTCCTGCAGCTGTGCAAACATGGATGTCTTAAAGTTAATGGTTGACAGAGGAAGGGAGAAGATTTGATACAGTTGTGGCAGCCAGGAAGTGGAGCCCCATAGGAGGTCTTTAGGTCATCAGGGGCTCTACCCTCGGAAGGTGGCTTTCCTAAGATCTGATTATTACTCCAGTTCAAGTTCAGCCTTGGGATCCTTCTCTGCTCCTTGGCTCCTCTGCCATGGCCAGCCTCCATCAGACTCAAGTTGTAAGCTGAAACAAACCTTCTCTTTCCCAAAGTAACTTCCCTGGGTTATTTTAGTTACAGTAATGAAAAGCAGACTAATACATTCGATGACACACAGCAAGTTAGGGCAAAAGCAGAGATTTCATTTCAAACTCTTATAAACTGTTTGGTGTTGGATCATAAACCCTGCTTGATCCTAATTCTGCAACACTGTGAACATAGAGTGGCCCTTCCTCAGGGGCCCTGGGATCTGACATCACTCACAGCATACGAGTCCTGAGTGGGCTCTTGGCTCACACTGTGGTTCTCTGCCAGGAGTGTGAACATCATAGCTCATGTGAGAGAAAGCCTGGCCCATCCTCATGAGAGTTCATGTTGCACCAGACTTGCCAGCTCAAGTCTCTCTCTTCATCCCACACAGAATCACATATCACACACCTCACTCTGAACCTCACAGCCTCTCAAGCAGGGTCTTCCAAGAGTGTCTTGCCATGGAAGAAGGCAGACAATGGGGTCTGCAAAAAGTTCATGGAAAATGTGTACTGTGAGCAAACGGTGCATGGATCTCAGAACTGTTTTTGCACCAAAATATCTCACCTTCTAAATCCATTTTCCATGAACTGTGTTTCGAAGTATTTTCGTCCAGAAGCCTGGCACCTAGTCTGAACTCCACTGCTACATACATGATCTTGAATGAAGGCAAATGCTGTGTGGGCCTTGGTGGGTTTCCTCACCTGTATGAAGAGAATAGGGACCGACTTGTTCATCTCAAGGTCCCCTTCATCTCTGAGTCTGTGAGATGCTGAAGTCGTGAAATATCACTAATGCAAAAATGAAGTTAATGTGATAAAGGGAAACAATGTTGTTCCTAAATGTTCACCTCTCTCTTTTTTTCTTTAGAATGATGTATTTTTATTGGAAATACAGATTTTACAGAGTGAAGGAGAGACAGAAAGATAGATCTTCCATCCACCAGTTTACTCCCCAAATGGCTGCAAAAACCACAGCTGAGCCTAACTGAAGCCAGGAACCAGGGACTTTTTCCAGGTCTCCCGCATGGGTACAAGGTCACAAAGCTTTGGGCTGTCCTCTACTGCTTTTCCAGGCCACAAGCAAGGAGCTGAATGGGAAGTGGAGCAGCCAGGACATGAACCAAATGCTCATGTGGGATGTTGGCACCTAAAGGTAGAGGATTAACCAGTTGAGTGATCATGTTGGGCCCTCCCTAAATGTTTCTAAATGGAAACTGCTTGAAAGTAGGACAGGTCCAAGTTTTTAAAACATGATAACATCTTTGTTTAAAAACATAATAACAGGCCCAGTGTGATGGCTCAGTGGCTAAATCCTTGCCTTGCACATCCTGGGATCTCATATGTGTAAGGGTTTGTGCCCAGCTGCTCCACTTCCCCGCCAGTTCGCTGCTTGTGGCGTGGGAAAGCAGCAGAAGATGGCCCAAAGCCTGAGGACCCTGTACCCATGTGGAAGACTTCGAGGAGGCTCCTGGCTCCTGATCAGCTCAACTCTGGCCATTGCGGCCACTTCGAGAGTGAACCAGCAGGTGGAAGATCTGTCGCTCTGTATCTTCTTCTATCTGTAAATCTGCTTTTCCAATAAAAACAAAGTAAGTCTTTAACACACACACACACACACACACAACAAGGGCCAGCTCAGGGGTGTAGCAAACTAATCTTCCACCATTGATGCCAGTATCCCAGATGAGTGCCTGTTCAAGCCCTCCTGCTCCACTTCTGATCTGGCCCCATCCTTGGGCAATGTTCTTTCTGGTCATTCCTGAGTGGTGTGACTTAACAATCACCTAATCCTCAGAGGATTGAACATGTTTATTTGGTCTTGCCTAGGGAGAGGTGCCTGGGATGTGAGCCCTAAAAGGGGCTGCAGCTGACCCTGCCTTGTTTCTAACTGGGCTTCACTCAGCACACCTACATCAAGTTCTGGGCTTTAGAAAGACTTCTGGGTGATGGTGGTGGTGACAGGGCACCACCTCGTGCCTAGCCTACTGGGTGTCTACATCCACAAGGCCCCACAAGAATCCCATCTGCTGCTCAAAGAAAACTGATCCAATCATATCTGGCATTCTTTCGACATACGTCACCTTATTGGAACCTGACATTCCCCTTCAAGGTAGGTGTGATTAGACTTCCCACGACACAGATGAAGAAACTGAATTGTTGAGATAGTAAATAACTTGGAGGGAGGTTTAGTAGAGTGAAACCTCCCATGCTTGCTCACTCTCTCTCTCTCTCTCAATCTGCAGTCCTGTGTGTCCCTGCATCCCCCAAGTGATGTGATAACAACTCCCATCTCCTCCCAGAAGCACGTTTGTCATTTTTAACAGGCTCATCATTATTACATTCACTCACCATCCTTCACTCGTTATCCTGGAGCAAGCTCTGAGCAAATGCTGAGAAATACAACCACAGATAAGTTGTGGGCCCTGCCCCTCATGAGGGAGATTTCAGTCACCATGATGGCAGTTGGAGGAAGGCATTCAGGGCTCAGTAGATGGTGAGCTGGCTGTCACCAAGAAAGACATGATGAGCTGGATGTTGCTGCTCAGGGTGCACGAGAGGGGCCCTCTGCATGCCCAGCACTATTGGCAAAAGTGATCATGGCAGATGCCTCCCAAGATCATGGTTCCCTTCACCCCAGGCTTACAGAGCTGGGTCCACTGTTAAATCTGTCTTCTCACTTGGCAGTGGTGGGGGGAGCAAACTCATGTTTCACCAGTGGCCTAGCAGTGGCTCCTGCCCTTACCTCTCCTATGGATCCCACACCACGGGCTGAGCCTCTGGGGGTCCAGGAGATGAGGCTGAGGTGAGGCTCCTTTCAGACAGCAGCAAAGATGCTGAGCTTCCGCTCCTAGGGCCCCTTGCCCCACCTCCCTGACCCTGCTCAGGACCAAGGGATACAACCCAGGAAGCCCAACCGGTCCAGAAATGAGGCTTTCCCCTGTCCCAAAGCAGGTTGTCATCACTTCTGGGGCACATGGTGGAGAGGGTATTGGAACAAATGCTATCCCTTCTCTGAGAGTCTCTCCCTATGTTGGGAAAGAATATAAATTTCGGGGCCTGATGTGGTGGCTCAAAGGCTAATCCTTCATCTGCAAACACTGACATCCCATATGGGTGCTGATTCATGTCCCAGCTGCTCTACTTCCAATCAAGCTCTCTGCTTATGGCCTAGGAAAGCAGTGCAGGACAGTTCAAGTCCTTGAGCCCCTGCACCCACGTGGGACCCAGAAGATTCTTCTGGGTCCTGGCTTTAGATTGGCTCAGCTCTGGCTGTTGTAGCAATTTGGGGAGGGAACCAGTGGATGCAAGATGTTCCTCTCCGTCTATCCTTCTCTGTAAATCTGCTTTTCCAATAAAAAAATAGAGAAATATTTTTAAAAAATGCAAATTCCAAGGTCATGCTGCCGGAGTCACCATGACTACAAACAGGTCTCTAATGTTCCTCCACCGAGGAAGAAAGAACCAAGGTAGTGCCTTAAGGAACACCAGTTATTCTTCCTCTTATTGCTATTGAAATCAAATTGGCTCCCTTCACCCCAGATTCCTTGTGCTCTAACGAAACAAAGAGAACAACAAATTACATAAAGGGACATCATCAAGTCTGTCACCTCATATTGCCTCCTCCAACTGGCTGGCTGGGACTCTGGGCTGTGACATCACCACCTTGGGCCATCAGGAGGGGAAGAAGCCCTGCCAGCCCATTTAAAGGGGCAGGTGAGTGGAGGCCCCTGGGAGAAGGGACAGTCTCTCCATTGCAACGACTGCAGCTGCTGCCTGGGCTCCAACCAGCATGCTTTCTCCTCCGATGAGGTCCAATTTCCTCGTTGCAGCCTCAAGGGAGACAGGGAACAGATGTCTTCTAATGCTACAATATAACCCTGCAAGGTATGGGTGGGCAATATCATCCTGAGCTCTTCACAATTCTACCCTTTTCTAAGACACATTAAAGGCCCTTGATAACGCGTTGAGGTCCCTGTTGAGAAGGTTGCTGTTCACCCTAATTCCTCTAATAATTAGTGGTTTTAAGCCACTTTGAAGATAAAAGGCATTTCCTAAGAACTAAGTCCTATTATGATTAGCTTTGCAATATTTCCTTGCTGATGCTGATGAGCACATCAAAGCCAAACACAGCCACAGCATGATAGCTGGTGGTTAATTAGATGTGTTTCAAGGCGGCTGGTATATATTAAAGAAACTGCTGCAAAATTTATCAACATTTAAAAAAAAGTATCTGCTTTCTTCCTAACAGGAACAAGTTCTTTGCAAAGGCTGTCAGTACCGATGCTTGCAAGACAAGCAATGGGAGAGATGCGGTAATAACAGGCGCCTGGGGCCTGGAGGAGAAAAGAAAGACAACACCTGGCTTTGTGCAACATCTTAGCATTGCCAACACAACGCTACGGAGCGTGTCTGATTTTGTTTTGTTTCTGTAATCATGCTGTGATATAAACAAGTAACACTACCCTGGCTTCGTAGATGCGGTGGCTGCAGAAGATCACAGGTTTCAGAGGCAGGTGCGTCAGTGAGATGCGGCTGGACACAATTAAGGCTGCAGACCCGTTATCAAGACAACATCACTGATGACTCAGCCAGAGCCCTCGGATATATGTGCACCCTCCCCCAGCTTCTCTGGGCCTTGACTTCTAACACCTGCACCTGCAATTCTTTCAGGTAGGTCTTCAGGGTGCAGAAGTCACTTTGTCCACATGGGCACAACAAGAAGTGCCTCCAAGTTTCCTCCTGTCCTTGTAAATTGCCCTTAGCCAATAACTGTATGGTGCAGAGAGAGAAAAGCTCTGTACTGCTGCCCTGAGTAGGAATAACCACTCAGGGCTGTGGGACACCCTGTACAAGACTATATTGTGGGACCAGATGGAGCCCGGAAGTTCCCCATGGATCTTACTGTTTGTGCTTTTACCTTCTCCTGCCCTCTTGCCCTTTCTTCCCAGGTTCCTGGGGAAGCACTTCCTTCATTAATCACCCACTGTGAATTAAATGGGGACCCAATCTGAGACAGCTCTCTGGACTCCGCACTAATGTGAATATCTTCTCTGTGTGTTTTATGAAAGACTTCTCCCAGACTCCCTTAGTTTCAATCCCTCTCTTTCCGAGTCTCCTACCCTAAATATCCATCTTTCTTCTGCCTACCCCTATAACCTCAACTCTTAGTTGTTTATTTTTGAAGCTGTGGAACCCTAATGTTCCAAAACCTTCTGGGAAAAAAACGGATCACTGCACTCTCCCCAGCCACATGGAAGGCATTCAGGCCAACAGACGCAATGGGAGATGCAGAGCTGTATTTCAGATCATTGGTTCCTCGATGAATTTAAAACCTAGCAGGGTGACAAGATGCAAGTCGTGGTAGCAGATGCTGCAATAAGAGGTACATGTGTGCAGGTGTGGAAACAACGGTAGCAAGTAATGCTCATGAGTCCACAACCTGAAGGCTTGGGCAGCCTTCGCTGGCTCGGTGTCTGTCCCTCCAGGGCCCTGGGTTCCTGCCTTCCAGCCCCTTCTGCAGTGGAATTCTTGTCTTCAGGATACACTCAGCTGCTTTACTGTCAGAGGGTGAGCAACAAAGATTCTGGACAACCTTGTCCCGTGGACTTGGGTGGCCTTGCCCTCTGTGGCTTTACTGGGCAGTCTACACTGGGAGCCAGGATGTAAGGGGCTTTAGGTTACATTAGAAAAGCCTGGTGGAGGTAGCCCTTAGAGTAGAGCTGCCTTGTTCCAGAAACACAAACGCAAGAATGAAAACAGGCCTGGTTCTGTCCTCTTCTGGGTTTTAGGGAGGTGGTAAGGAGAGGCACATCAGTAATGACCCTCTGTCTGGATTCAGTCCAGCCTGGTGGGGGTAGACCCACGTGCAAGAGAAGGACCCTCAGGGCTAACCAGGCTGTCTCAGAAGCCGCCAGCTCCAGCAGCTGCTCTCTGTAGCAACTGGAACCCACTGTTGAAGAGAAAGAGAGACGCAGAATTATGGCCAGAATCATGGTCCTGTCTATGAAGATAAACAATAAGATGTAAGAGAAAGTCCTCCAAAAGTGCTGGAGGAGGAGTAGGCGCTCAGACACATGGGATTACATGACCAGGGAAGTTTGGGAATTGTTCAAGCTGACCCTGGAGCGTGATCCTGCAGAGTGCTCTGGCCACAGGCTGAGCAACATGATCTGAGAGCACATTAAAGTGACTGGAGGTGATGGCAGGGACAGCAAAGGACACTGAAGTAATCTATTGTTCCTCACACTGAGGCCAAATCTCAAACTAGTTAGAACTGGTAGACCGGACGTATGTTACTAACACACCACATTCATGAGAGGCAAGTATGTGTCAGGGGTTTCCTATGCTATGTGAGGCAACACAGCCCTTAGGTATCATGCATTCATTCAATGATTATTCACCAAGTGCAAGGACTCTCAGGTGCCCCTTGGGTAGTACCAGGCAAATCCTGCAGGCAATTGTGCCCATGGAACTTGTGTGTCTCCCTGTGGGAGAGAGAAAGCAGTAAGTACACGGACCTGGACACAGTACCTGGTCTCCAAGCCACCTAGGAACCCCTGTCACCTCTAGCCAGTCCACTGGTGTGGCTAGCAAGGAAGCAGAAAGCAATGACGAGGGTGGGGACAGCTCCATTCTCTAATGTTTTCCCAGGCAGCAGCTTTCAGGAAGACTGGGGTCCTGGGAGAACAATCCTGCCCCCAGCTGCTGACACCCGGCAAACTTCCTTAGGAAAAAAAAATCCAGTGAAGGTACACATTAGGTGCTAATAGTGTGATTTCTAAATGGTAATCTTCTGAAACCATTTTCATTTTCTTTCGAATTTTCTAATACTTTTGTTGTTACATTGCGTGATTTTCGCAGTAAAGGAAGAAAGATAATATTGTTTTAAGAAGGAGATTGACTTGGCTAAATTAAAATCATTAAATACATTTGGAGAATCAGGAAAGGACAAGATCTCACAGTGACACATTAACATCTGATGGCATCCCAGTGTGGTTCACAGACACACACACTCCATCTCTTGGATTACACTGTAGGTTACACTGAAAATCAATCTTAGCACAGGGAAACGCATGTCCTTCAGATCCCTAATGTCTGGGCACAACGTGTTGTTGTTCGTGGTGATCTCACATCACAGCTAAAACCTTCCGAAAGCTACTGAGCATTCTCCAGGTCCTCACCCACCTCTACCAACCCCTGCTCTCTCCACTAGAAACCAAGCTGACTGATTGAGGCCTGCCTTTTGAAAACTAGTCTTGCAGGAGTCCCGATCAGATTCCAGGCATGGCACAGTCGACAGAACCAAGCAGGCCTCAACGGTGCAAGAAGCCTTCCCAAACACAAAGAGCAGTGTTTACAGCGCCACCAGAGATGCCTGTATCCCCCATCACAACGCCTGCTGCAAGAGTCAGCTTCCTGCGATGGCACACCCTGGGAGGCCGCAGGCGATGGCCCAAGTGCCCGGGTCCCTGTCATTTGGGAAGTGAATCAGCAGATGGAAGATTTCTCCATCTCTCTGCCTCTCAAATAAAATGAAGGTAAATAAGAAGAAACAAATGAGTAAATACATGTCACTTGCATTGGAGGACAAGGACGTTGGTGAGACATGAGCCTCAGAGGAATCGGGTACTAACCCTTCACTCAGGTTCCAGCTCTTCAATCTTGCTGAGTCTCACTGAATGAAGTCAGGCGCCCGTTCTAAAACGCAGGCGGCAATTACGAGAGTCAGGCCTGATTCTCAAAGGACGCATGTTCTGGATGGAGAGGCAGCATGCGAAGCCAGGGGAAAAGTTAATTAAGAACTCCGGGTACACTCGCAATTATGAAACAGGCTCCATACGCCCTCTCTGGAACAAGGCGGGGTTTAGCAACCAGATCATCAGAGATGTCTCAAACCCATACCTGATTGACCCTGACAAGCAGGGACAAAAGGGGCACTACCAAACAGAAAACACATAGCTACTTCTGCAAGGGAGGAAACTTCCAGACACTGGTGGCTGAATTTCTGAGGTCTCTCCCATCCCGATTCTAGAGAAGGGGTCTGCTCCCTGCTCTCCTTCTCCCCATTGCCACATGTGTATCAAGTGCCTCTCACCGTGATCTTAAGATCAAGTGATTGCAGAAAAAAAAAACACCTGCCCTATTGGCTTGCATTTGTATTGGCTTTTGTTTATTTGTTTACTACAGTGCATTCCTAAGCAAAGCTTAAAACTTGCCAGGAGCTGGGGGTCAGTGAGGACAAAAAAATTCAAGTTAGGTCCTGTTGCCATTTGATATTGTTGACAGGGCACCTCCGTGTGCTGGGCTATGGTAGGCTCCTGGAAAGCATCACTAACCACACAATAACCACACAAAGAGAGAGGAAGTTTTTTTCAGGTGCTTTAAAGTGTGCAAAAATATTTTATAACCTGTGCCTACCCCTTGAGTTACTATCTTATTTGTAGCACACAGACATTATTGCATGGCTTTCAAAGACTGTGCTATCTTGTTTGTAATGACCACATGGCGGAAGTTATAGATTCTGCTTAGCAGCTGGTGGAGGGCTGGGCCTGGGGATGCCAGCATGTCATAGATATTCCATGTGACACTTAGTCATTATCATCCATCACGGTTATCTCCCTAAGCATTGCAGGGTAGCAGCTGAAGCTCAGGAACCCCGTTCCTGCCACATGACCCTTGATGGGTTTAAGCCTGTGTTTTCTCTGCTGTGCCAACACACGGCTTTGGCTTTACAGAGTCCTGGGGGAGGGGCCAGTTAAGTTTCCACCTGCAGGGCTGGCATCCTGTGTAGGTACCAGTTCGAGCCCCAGCTGCTTCACTTCTCATTCAGTTCCCTGCCATCCGTCCTGAGAAAGTAGCAGATGACGTCCAAGTCCCCAGCCCCTGCCAGTGATATGGGAGATCCACACAGTTTCAAGCTCCTGACTTCATTCTGACTCAGCCCTGCAGCCATTTGGCGAGTAAACCAGCAGATGGAAGATCTCTGTCTCTCCTTCCCTCTCTGTAATTCCACCTTTCCAATAAACAACCTTTCACAGGAGGAAGAGAGGCCTGCGTTCAAGTCTCCCAAGGATTTGAGGGACCCCCAGTGAGGGATCTGATTCCCCTAGGCCTGTTTCCCTGCTGTGTTAAGCAAGGGGACACTACAGAGGTGTTTTTGAAGCATACACCTTCACATTACCGTCTCAGGTTCTCATCCCAGGCAAGGTACTTGATCACTTTGGACCCTGGGCTTCCCATGACCTCGTCTGTACACAAACTACCAGAATCTATCCCTTCAATTTCTTATTTGTAAATGTTTATGAATTTATCTTCCTTTTATTTGAAAGGCAGAAAAGACGGATATTTTCCATCCTACCAGCTGTCCCAACAGTGACTCTGGGCCAGGCTGAAGTCAGGAGCCTACAACTTCATCAGGATCTCCCATGTGGGTAACAAGGGCTCAAGGGCTTGAGCCATCATCTGCGCCCTCTCAAAGTGTGCATTAGCAGGAAGCTGGATCAGAAGCCAAGCCATTGGGATTGGATCGAGAACTCTGACACAAGACACAGGCGTCTGAAGCGGGGCCTTAGCCACTGCGTCCACCACGCACCCCATTCCCATTTCTTTGTAATGATGTAGAACTACAGATAGAAATCTTATCCCAGAAGTCACCCCAAGCTCTACAGAGCTCCTCAACTCTGTTCCCTTTTTTTTGTTATCAAAATTGAGACTTCTGTGCATCACACAGATCGACGATGGTGTTTGTTTAGAGGTTTCTTTTGATTTAACTTAAGTTTTAGAAGCTTGCCCTCCGAAGCCAAAACCTTGCAGACTTTTTCCTTGATCTTGCAATAAAACTCCCTCTGAGATATTTAATTCTAGAAACAGCCTCTGCAAAGCCATATTCCCTTTCAAGAAAAAAGACATTTAAATTACAAACACCCAATTCTAACACAAATAAAATCTCACATGAGCAGCAGGCTCATGTCCCATATATCTGCTTTGCTGTGCTACTGCCACCCATATTGATGACTTTCCTACCCTGCTTCCCCCACACAAAGCACCTGATGCACCTGCAGCCTCTTGGGCCCTGTGTCTGACACTGCGCTCACACTTTCTGTTCCGAATGCTCTCTTGAGTGCTTTGCTTTGCTTTAGCCTGCAGTCCGCTGTGTAAATCCCTCTGCCCCCTCCGTAGCTTCTGGCCTGATCCCAGCCTTCCCACATGGAGCTTTTTGGAAACAAGCCTGCATTAGTTCCACTTTCAACCTTAGTTCCAGAGCCTCTTGAATTTTAATCCAGGCAAAGTGTGTTTTAGAGCCAAAACTGACTTCTCAGAGAAGAAAATCTTACCCAATTCCCTCTCCCCCCACCTCCTCCCAGGGTGAAATGCCAACACTATTTTTGATCGGAAGGGACAAAGAAAAATTCTCAAGGCAAATAATGGGGGTAGAGCTGCTTTGCAACACAGCCAACCCATGATGCAGAACCCACTTAATCACCCGCCCATGGCCTGGCCACTTGGTAAATCACTATGGGATTTCACTTCCTTCCCAGCCATTCAACTGGCTGGATGGCCAGCAGTTGTTGGTGCTCAAAGGAAAACACACAAGGTGTAAACAAGTGGTAAATCTGCTTCCTCAAGAGAATAACACACTGGGGCAGGCATTTGACACAGCAGTAAAGATGCTTCCTGGAACCACGGCATCCCGTATTAAAGCACCTGCTGCCCCCAGCTTCCTGTTAATGTGCAATCCGGAAAGGCAGCAAGCGATGGTTCAAGCAGGTGGGTCTCTGTCACTCATGTGGGAGACCCAGATGAAGCTCTGGACTCCTGGCTTTGACCTAACCCAGCCCCAGCTTTTGTGACCATTTGGGGAGTAAAAGAGTAGATAGAAGAGTCTGTCTCTTTCTCCCTGTCTCCTTCTCTCTCTGCCATTCAAACAACATGAAAATAAATAAATTTTTTTAAAAGACTAGATTTGAATTCCAAACAAATTAACATAGTGGTTCTATTCAGCTAACATTTTCAGAGTGGCTTTGACTACAAGATGCTATGTCATGTAACAGGGACGAAAAACACATGATCCATTACCTTCGCCCTCAAACAACTTACGGTCTAGTTGAGATAGGTGCATATGACAAGTGTGAGGCAGAATGAGGAAAAAGACATGACAAGAAGTATTTATTTACGTGTGTGAGTGTGCATGTGTGTGGCCCCCCAAAAAATCCATTTATAATGTGAATGGTGACTATTTGTGTTTACTGAGTTTATGGATAGATTTTTATCCTTACTGTTTTCTAGCTTCTTTTTTGACAATAAGATTGCTTCTTATTGAAGCGATAAATTGCTTCTGAAGGAAAGAAATTATAAAGAATGTTGATTCGGGGCCTGGCACAGTAGCCTAGAGGCTAAATCCTCGCCTTGCATGCACTGGGGTCACCTGTTCATGCCCTGGCTGCTCCATTTCCCATCCAACTCCCTGCCTTTGGCCTGGGAAAATAGTCAAGGATAGCCCAACACCTTGGGACCCTGCACCTGTGTGGGAGACCTGCAAGAAGCTCCTGGATCCTGGCTTCAGATCAGCTCAGCTCCAGTGGTTGTGGCCACTTGGAGAGTGAGCCAGTTGATGGAAGATCTTTCTGTCTTTCCTTTTCTCTATAAAATCTGCATTTCCAATAAGAAATAAATAAATCTTGAAAGAACGCTGCTTTGAGTGATAGAGTCAGACTGTGACGAGCGGCAGGTGTGTATACAGCTCAGCTCTATGGGAGACAGGGAAGTGAACAATGTGAGATGGCCGAGCCCATTCCAGGCCAAAGGAGTCGCCTGGAAAGGTCAGCAGGTCACAGCGAGGGGGCAACGATGGCAGAAGGTGAGCAAAGGGACAGTGTGCCTCAGTACAAGCAGCGAGAGAGAATTAGGCCAGAGGGTTAGGGGCATCCAATGGCAGCCCCATTCCTCTCAGTTGCTTATTCTCCATGCTCCAATTACCTTTTGTATTTCTTGTTAATTTACCACTCATCACATTGCATTTCCACTGGTTGCATTCATGTCTGCTCCTGCTACATTTTTTGCTCCCTGAGGTCAGGGGTCGTGGCTCACTCATTCTGAAATTGCTCTTAGCACAATTACTGGCACATAGCAGGAGCTAATGAAATCTTCCTGGATGAGATGAGGTCTAACAGGGATATTTCTTTACCTGTAGGAGTCATGAGTTTCAGGACCTAACTTACCCTAAGGAGTTCATGTGTGTGAGGCATTATGTTAGGTGACTTACTTGTCTTCATTAATCCTGTCACTTTGTAGGAGACTGTCCACACTCATCCACACACACACACAAAGCTCAGGAAGGTGAGTGAGATCAGCCATCTAGGGACATGTGGGCAATGACGAGAGAAGTCAGGAGAGTCAGATGGCAGAACGGAGAGTGCGGCCAAACAGGAAGTAGCAGGGAGACAACACCGGCCAGAGGTCGCAAGGACTTCAACAAACACCATCATGCCAAGAGGAAGTACAGAGGATGACTACGAGGGAGGGAGAAGCAAGTGGACAAGTTAGACCTATTGTTTAGATATTAATGGGGGGTCCCCCAAGGGGTGCTGATGGGATGGGGTTGGACCATTAGCAAGTGTCACCTAGTGCGAGGTCTGTAGGTCGCCTGGGAAACACGCCCCAGGAGAGTCGATGTAACATTCTCCATTTGGCTTCACCCACTTTCTCGATTCTTCTTCCACCTGTGCTCTGCCATGGCCATGCACAGCCCTCATAGAGGCCAAACCAATAAGACTGTCCGATCTTGACCTGGAACCTCCAACACTGTAGGATAAACAAATCTTTCCTTTTTGCAAAGTTAGTTGCCTCCAGTATTTTGTTAGTGATGAGAGCTGATTAAGATACTTATCTAATGTATCACACATTTGAACACATTGCTACAGATGGCCCTAGCCACAGACCTGTAAATTTCCCTGGCCCCAACAAGTTGGGAGAAACTTCCGGTTCCATCTCAATCAATGGATCTCCATCAACCTTCCCCACTCTGAGACTCAGTTTTCTCATTCATAAATGGATTGATAGCTTTTTAATTTAATATTAATTAATTGGGGAACAGAGAGGGAAATAGAAAGAAGTCATTCATCTGTTAACACACTCCTAGACTCCCAGAGTGGCCAAGGTCAGGGTCAGGCTGAGGTTAGGGGCCAAGCTAGGTCTTCTACACAGGAGGCAGGACTCAAGCCCTTGAGTGATCACTGCTACTTCCGCAGATGTACACTAATAGGGAGCTTGAACAGAAACCCAATGGAGGCTTGAAACCAGGCACTCTCCAATGGGATGCCCAACTTCTGCACTAAGCACCTACCCCAAGACCACCTTGGAGACCCTCCACACTAAGTCTACAATTACCTGTGATCATGAACTTGGTACACCTCCTTTGTATTTTCATGCCTGTGGTAAGGAAATAACTGCTTGTGTAAGTGATGTCCTTCCAGAACTCTATTACCGTGTCAAATCTGAAGCAAAACTCCATTGTTTGGCAAAGGGGCAGGTGGTTTATCTCCAACACGCTCTTTCGCTGGTTTAGAACTGCATGGGAATAGCAGTGGTCTTGTCTTGGGCCCAGTGTGGTAGCCTAGTGGCTAAAGTTCTTGCCTTGCATGCACAGAGATCCTATATGGGTGCAAGTTCGTGTCCCCGAAGCCCCACTTCCCATCCAGCTTCCTGCCTGTGGCCTGGGAAAACAGTTGAGGATGACCCAAAGCCTTGGGACCCTGCACCCGCATGGGAGACCAGGAAGAAGCTCCTGGCTCCTGGCTTTGGATTGGCTCCTGGCTCCTGCCGTTGTAACCACTTGGAGAGCAAATCAGCAGATGAAAGATTTTTCTTTCTTTCTCTCCTCCTCTCTGTATATCTGACTTTGCAATATAAAGAAATAAATCTTTAAGAAAAAAGAAAAAGAAATTCTTGTCTCGCCAGGACATCTCCAGTGGTGCTGATTTCCGGCTGTCACATTGTGTCTCCATGGCTCAGATGCTCAGTGAGTAACAGCTTTACCCACCCTGGGGAATCTCTCAGGTTTTCTAACAAACAGGAGAGGATTCAGAAACCATTTACATGTTTATTCTCAGAATATTCTACTGCTCAAGTACACACAGTTTGGCCCTCTGGTCTTGGGCACAGGGACATTAAGGTCATACTAAGCAGCATCGAAGTCCCCCATTTCCGAGACTTGAGCAACACTAGCAAGAGTCCCCTCTCCTGCTCTCCCGTCTCAGCCCCACCTCTCACTTGAAGATGCCAGATCCTTCCCTCTCACAATTCATAATGGGCAAGGACAAGAAGGTGCTTAGTAAGCGGGCCTGCTATCCAGGGTAGCCATTCTGACATCCGTGTACCCGGCATCCCTCTCAACACCAAAACTGTAGCCACTGGCCAAGAAGTGTCCTCCCGGCAGTCCACATGGAAGGAACATTTCCTTATGCTCGGAGAAGGAAGCAAAGGGCTCCCTTCTGCTTTTAGCATATTTCTAGCACAAGAGGTCCTATCAGATCCCTAGCGGGGCTGACGGTTGAAGATCAAGAGCATTTGTGCGTCAGTTAATTTCTCCCTCGGCTTCTTTTCTCTTCATTCCGCCCAAGCCCCCCACACCCTACCTCCCAGTTCAGTGCATTATAGTCCCCAGATGTTTCTGGCCAGGCAGCATTTAATTGCTTCTCCTCCACCCTGAAGGCACCATCGTCCTCAGGGTGACCTCCCTGTTTCCATTCCATTGGCCCTGAGTGAGCTGTTGAAAACAGTTCTTGGAAAATGCACAACAAAGATCCAGCGATACGATTAGTGAGTCCGTACATGCACTCTGGCTCAAACCCTCAGCTCCTGCTGAGCCAGCTGGAAGATTCAGGGAAGACTCAGCTTCCAGGGGCATTGTTAAGGAAAGTTTCACTTGCTCCAGCCTGCAGAAAAGTAGGGCATGAGTCCGTGCTGCATCAAGCAGTGCCCCGCGAGAGGCCTCCACAAGGCACCCAACTGGTTATTAGCGCAGTGCAGTCGGCACAGAGTGTGCTGGGGAGTCGGCTGCTCTTGTTTCTAACTTGGTGCTCTGAAGTTGGGAAGAAATGGCCCCTTTGCTACAGTTTGTCAGGAACGATGTGACTTATTCTAGACACCCGCAGAAGGTATGCGGTGCCAAGGCATCAGCACAGTCTACCCAGCGAGGTCAGCAGCATCACCAGGACTTTTGGGCTGGGGAACAAATGGCTTTGCTCGCACTCCTGAAACCCATGATGTAAGGTGGGACCACTGGTGGGGGAAAAGGAGAGAGCCGGCTGGATACAGTGACTGGTGACACAATTCAGTAACAGAAACATGAGTGTTCACACATGTGACCCGTGGCTGTCATCTACTGCATTCTGTCACATTTTATTTAAATTAGCTGTGTTTTAAATGTTGCTCAGAGCATCTGATACCTTAGAGAAGACTTAAGAGTGGTTTTTCCACCCAACCAATGAATGTCCAATTTTTATAATAAAGGTTTGGAAATACCTTCCTTACTGCATGAAATAAAACTCATAGATAAGCTAGCTGACTCATCTCCATAATTCATCCTTAATTGTAACATAAAAGGAGGAAAAGAAGGTGATTTGCAGTAAAATAATAAGTCATTGCATGTGTAAGCGCTCCTGCTGGATGGCCTTGGAGCACATGGCAAATAACCCAGGCACACACCCACTTCTAACGGGTAAGTGCAGACTCGAAGTCGAGTGCAAAGCAATCCACAGAACCCAACGCATACGTGGGAACAAAACAACAGAACCATGCAGGAGTGTTAGCATGCAGAACAAATCCACTTTCCTGTCTGCCTGTGGTAACAGGAAGAAGGAAATAACCTTAACTGACGCGCAGATAACAAGCCAAATCAAACTACAAGCGTGCCAAGTGCAAAAAACAAGGGAGGGTGTTATTCTTGCGAATGAGGTAAGCCCGGGGCGTCGGTACAGTGTTGTGATAATCACTCGTGTTGTGACAGGGGACAGGGTTGCAGGATGGAGACCTGTCTCCCACGTGTGGAGCCCTCTCGCCTTGCTGAGGTGCACATGAGTTAAGAAAGCTTTGGGGGTCCGGTGCGCAGCAGCCTCGTGGCTAAATCCTCGCATTGCATGCACCAGGATCCCATATGGGCACCGGTTCGTGTCCCAGCTGCTCCACTTCCCATCCAGCTCCCTGCTTGTGGCCTGGGAAAACAGTCAAGGACGACCCAAAGCCTTGGGACCCTGCACCCATAAGGGAGACCCAGAAGAAGCTCCTGGCTCCTGGTTTCAGATTACCTCACCATCAGCCATTGCAGTCGCTTGGGGAGTGAATCAGCGGACGGAAAATATTTCTCTCTGTCTCTCATTTTTTTCTGTAAGTTTGCCTTTCCGATAAAAATAAACAAGTCATTAAAAAAGAAAGCTTTGGGAATGACATCTTTAGAACTCATGCAGGAGAGAGGGAGAGATTGCTCTGGACAAAGTCATTTGGTAAATCTCCAAGGAGAACGGCAATGAGCAGCCCCAAAGTAAACAACTGGTGCCTAAGCCAGAGCTTTTTTTTTTTTTTTAATCATTTTTAAAGACAATTTTAAAAACAGATTTTGTTCATTGAAATGCTGACAATTTGTATGACAGTATTAATTTAACAACATTGGGTCCCACATAAGTTACATAAAGTCCTCAGTCTCCAGTGATAAATCTGCATGTGACTCCCTGGCTTTTGCAGTAACTGCATTGTGCCTGGGGAACCCTTTTCTAGTCGACGCATGTTTGGAAGCGGGGAAAGTTCTCCTCTCTCAAGACTTTGTCTTCATTCTATTGAGGCTTCTCTTTCCTAAATCACTGGGCTTTGGGCCTAATCTCTTTGAAAATGTGTGAAGCATTATTCTAGTGGGCGGTACTGATTCCATTAGGAATATGGGTCAAATGCCACCTTAGTTAGTTTCTGCTGAGGACACAGGCCCCACAGAGTTGTCAACTGCAGGTGGCACTCCCCTCCTATCACTAGTTCTTTGAAAACAAGCAGGAGCTGGGATGCTAATCTCTCACACAGCTGCCAGCACATGGTTGTGGCCCTGGAATTGCCTGCTGTGTGTATCACATCAGCACTCTGCATTCTCTCTTGTTTTAAAACAAGACATTTCTAACTTTTCCAAATTCTGATGAAGAATTAAAGAGGGAGAGAAACAGAGCTCCTATTTGCTGGTTATTCCCAGAATGAGACCAGAATCAAACTGAGGATCCAAGACAAAACCAGGGACAGAGGAATTCAGTCCAAGCCTTCCACTCTGGTTATAGGCACCCACCAAATTCTTTGATCCATCACTCCTGCCAAAGGTCTGTCTTAACTAGAAGTTTGACTCTGAAGCCACAGCCAGGAATTACACCCAGACATTCTGATATAGGATACAGACATATTGACTGCTAGCTCAAGCATCTGGCACTGAGTGGACCTTTTAAAATGTGACTTAATTCCTAATCACTCACCCATGGGAAACACAGCAGACACTGGGGACTGAGTTTTAGCACCTTTATTTTGTACACTTTGTTTTCTTTTTTTCTTTTAATATTTATTTATTTTCACTGGAAAGGTAAATTTGCAGAGAGAAGGGGAAACAGAAAAAGCTTCTATTTGCTGATTCACTCCCCAAATGGCCACAATGGCCGGAGCTGGGCCAATCCAAAGCCAGGAGCCAGGAGCTTTCTCCTGGGCCTCCCACACAGGATCCGAAGGCTTTGGGCCATCCTCTACTGCATTCCCAGGCCACAAGCAGGGAGCTGGATGGGTAGTGGAGCAGCCAGGACATGAATTCACACCGTTAGGGAATGCCAGCAGTTACAGGCAGAGGATGAGTCCACTGAGCCATCATTTTGGTCCCAGTTTTGTACACTATTATGATGAGCATTGGCTGCTGCCAAAGACCACAGCATTTAAATGAATAGCGTTCACCTGTCTCTCCACCCCACTTGCCCGTGGGCTGCTGCGGTTAGTTAGCATCGCACTCAGAGAAAGAAAGCATAAAGAGCCAAAACCCCAGTGGCTCGAAGATAACCACAGAGCTAACTGGTACTTTTGCATGCAGAGGAAGGAAGACGACCAGCAGCCAGGACAGGTGGAGGAGGGCTGGTGGCCAGAAGCCCCCGCCCACAGAGCCTTCCACCCATCTCTGTTTCCAAAGTCAGCTGGAATGTGGTAACCTATGAACTCTGCCCTCCTGGTCACTTCCCTCTGCCCACCTCCCTGGCCAGCTGGCTGGATTTAGCACCCCTCTCCTGGAGGAAGCAAACAGACTTCTAACCCCTGTGGTGTAACACACAATGAGCACACGGTCAGAGATGAGAAAAGTGGCTGGAGCCCAGCAAAGGGCAGGCAGGGGTGTTTCCTCGCATCTGACCCTCAACCCCAACTGCGACTATTTCCAGATACCTCACGGTCACTAGGGCTGTGGGCAGAGGGGTGGCTCAATAACAGCTCACAGCCTCCACTTCCGGCCCTCACTTCCTTCCTTCATCTGGCAACATCAAATGAAGAAGACCCGAGATGGTTGGCAACTGTCTACCTTGTCCCTCCAAGATGACTACTCCTTCTGTCACATTGGGGACCCAGCCGGTCACATCCACCACATTGCTCCAACACCACACTTAGCGGGTGACCCTACAGCTCTGTCTGCACGGGCCTCCCAAAGCAGGGTGTCATTTCTTCCTCCTGTCTTTCACACCTAGCACAGGGTGTCACATTCAGACATGGCTCAATAAATGTTTCAGCCAAAGTGGGCAGTGGGGCCAACACCCTGCTACCCAACCTGAAGGGTCGGAGGGGATGAGCTGCCTCCTTTGATAGCAGACAGACATGTGTTATTCTTGGCCTTCTTTGGGGCCTTCTCGTCCATTTTCATAGATGCTCTTGTGTTTCTCACAACCATCTCACCACAGCACCAATGGGGACAAACTTATGCAGGAAAAAGTGTGAATACAAATCACAGCTTTTTTGGAAGCAGCATAAACATACTAGCTAAAACGTCAGTTTTTATAGGCACAAATCTCTGGATTTAGGTTCTGGTTCCATCACATACAAGTTACAAGTCTTGATGAAGCTATTCCGCTCTGCTGCTGTCTCTTTGTCCTAAATGGGACCGTGTGTATCACACTGCCCAGCAGGTTTCTTTCTTTCTTTTTTTTTTTTTTTTTGGAAATTTTTTTTTGTTTGTTAATTACATTGCATTATGTGACACAGTCTCATAGGCTCTGGGATTCCCCCAACCCCTCCCCATACCCTCCCTCCATGATGGATTCCTCCACCTTGTTGCAGTATTACATTTCAAATTCAGTCACTTTCATTGCAAGTGTATACCAAGCATAGAGTCCAGCATCTTATTGTCCAGATAAATTCAACGGCTTCTTGTGGAGACCATCTCTGGTCTGAAGGCAGAGCTGGCAGAATATCATCCCGATCAATTTAAAGCCACAACATAACATCAGCAACAATTTACAACATTATGGAATTAATTGACATGCTGTTGAGTAATCAATATGTTAAAAAAAATGCAAGTTCTTAACCACATCCTGTGACTACTTCATTGACATTTCAATTTTAGTTTATATACTACCCACTTCTATACACCTTTAAATGGCTATAGGGTACTATTCAGCTGTCTCGTGTCTATTTCCATTTTAGTATTTAGCAGTTTATAGTGTTGAAGCATAATTTTGCTGGACTTGGCAGGTTTTGGCATAGTCTAAACTGGGTTATAACTCTAACAAGGCATATGTCAACAGTTGAGGTGCAGAACAGTTTTAGGAGGGGTATGCAGAGAAATCTTCAATACCTTAGTGAGAAGTAACTAATCTTTGTGTCCTGCCTAGTAAGGTATGTGTGAGTTCACGCTGACCGTTTCCTGTCTGTTTTCTGTCTACCTATTCGTGTGTGTGTGTGTGTGTGTGTGTGTGTGTGTGTGTGTGTGTTGGGGGGGGCTCCGGAGTTACTCTGATGGTCATTGCAAGAGAGGGTGGGGATCCAAAGTTGGAACTAAGTTAGGACCAGAGAAAGCTCCTCTCCCTAGTCCCGAAGGAAGTTTACTGTTCTTCCTTTTCTGTGGACTGCTCAGGGTTCCTGGCTGTTGTTTCGATGACCTTGGATCCTGCGAGGAAGGATTTTGGGCTTCTTCCATCCCATGTGGTAGATCCAAATGGGCATGGATAACCTCAGAGTTCTCGGCCTCTGAAGGCACTCCAATTCCCTGTGGTCTCTTCGGCAGTTGGGATGTAGTCCTTGGTGCCCATACTGATAGTCCTTGGTGAGGATCCGGGAGTCTCCAGAGTTGGAATACAAGCCTCCTCCTGTCCCCCGACCCCAGCAGGTTTCTGACAAGGTCACATGTGCACAGAGCAATACTTTTGCCTGTCTTGTCCATTTTGATGGCTGCTTCCTAAGCAGCGACCCCAGACAGTGCCAAAGCAACCAGACAGCAGAAAACAGGCTTGGGTATGACAAAGCCAGGGCTACAGACCAAAGATGCAGAGAAATAACAGAGATGAGATAAGCAGCAGGTGCAAGTGGAAGGACGGTCTCCGTGGTTTCCTCCTTCTACCGGGGACAGACACGTGCAGGAATGATTTCCCCTTTCTCTTAAATCTCCTATGGGAAATGCAGTATTACCACGACATTAAGTGGCAGGCAACACCCAGACTTAATAAGAGATGGTGAGAGGTGGTGGGGAAGATGTCAGATGGAACCAAGCTGGTCCTGCTTAAACCGACAGCTGCTACTCAGCCCAGCCAGTTGTCAATGCACATTGATTAGAACCCAGAGTTCCCAGTTCTTTGGACAGTTCAGCGATAACAACAGAATTGAAAAATATTAGCCATATTCAGACACCATACAAAAGTGTAGATTTATTCATGGCTTGCAATGAAGAAGTTGTTGTAATGAAGAGCATAAGAATGGAAACTTCTAGTGTCCATAGGAACATAGTAAGAGCTTGCTTTAAAAAGTACTCAACAGACGATCTGTTACCCTCATTCAAAATCTCTCCTACTGGTTTCTCACCTCTTTTTGCAGTTAAAGAGGAAGAGCCTGCAGGGACAATGAGCTG
Organism: Ochotona princeps; assembly: GCF_030435755.1. Taxonomy (NCBI): domain Eukaryota; kingdom Metazoa; phylum Chordata; class Mammalia; order Lagomorpha; family Ochotonidae; genus Ochotona; species Ochotona princeps. Next base: position 20,102,271 of record NC_080858.1, read on the forward strand.
CTTTCACAGCTTTCAAGGAATATGAAAGGCAGAGAACCCCAGCCTGTTTAGGGATTCTGCCTTGGTGAGCTGATGGAGTTCTCACTGGCAGAAGAAGATGTAGAAAATCTCAAGTCCCAAGCAGGGAAGCTGTCACTACCCAGAACACCTGTTTGTTTGGCCAAGTGCTCCTTTACAGAAATGGCTCCTCCCTGTACACCCTGCACTCGGAAAGCTCTAATCCACCCCACGAGCAAGCCCCGCGCGTGTCCAGTTACGTACCTGGGGGGCACAGGAGGTGGCATGCCACAGCTGAACTGTTTTTGAGTCCTATGCTCTCGAGTCTGTCTCCTTGGGAAGATCTGGGTGTGCTGAATGCCCAAAGAGAAGCCCAGGTCCAAGGAGGAAGAGCTGCTGCCCCACCCTTGGCAAGCAGCCTGCAGGTCTGGCATGGCTCTGAGCCAGCCTCCTGGTAGGGCAGCCATGGGCAGGGCATGAGCCACAGGTGGAGCAGATGGAGGGGCAGGCTCTTCACTGGAACCTCCAGCCACCTGTTCCAGATGCTCAGGGAAGGCGTGACCTCTGAAGTCACTCAGATGAAGATAACCCTGCAGCCTGAATCAGACTAGGGAGCAGACGCTGCTGCTTGCACGAGAAACAACATTCCTTTCTTCCCTGCTGCTTCCTAGCAGGACTGCAGCCTTGCTCATTAGTCAGAGCTGTGACCCTGTCCCCCACGGCAGCCTTGTCCGGTCAAAGCGGACACAGATGGATCTCTTGCCAGGTGACAGGATGTAAGTGGGCTCTTGTCCTACCTGCTCCTTAGCCATGAGCGAAGCTGAGGTGCTCCTCCAAATGTGTTCCTCACTCTGTCCCTCTGCTGGCTGTTGTGCTAATAGCCTGACCAGGACTTCTGCAGCCGCACTGTGACCATGAGGGGGAAACCTAGGTACTCCATGCCATCCTGGAACCAATGTATTGAACGTATTGGTGTCAATTTTCATGCAGACTTTTTTTTTAACATATATGCATTTTGAAAGGCAAAGAGACAGACATAGACATTACTAAATGCATTGATGAGCTGGCTAGAGAACTCTTCAGCCGATGATTGTAGAGATACAGATCACAATGCATCTAGAGAAATTAAAGCCAAACCTGAATATAAGGGCAGGGACCAAAAATTCATTAGGGAAAACTGAAAAGATGACAGAAAGGAACCACAGAGGATTTTTAACAATAAAACACGGATACTTGAAATGAAGACAGATAACGAAAACGACAGACTGTGGACAGACGTTCTAGCGTCCCAGACAAACAGTGAGCCAGAGCTAGGTCAGAAACAAAGGAACTCAGACCAGCAAAGCTGCTGCCTACAGTGTTGGCACCTCAAAGGGGCACTGGTTTGAGTCCTGGCTGCTCCACGTCTGATCCAGCTCCCTATTAACACACCTGGAAAAGCAGAAGAAGATGGCGCAAGTGTTTGGACCCCTACCACCTGCGTGGGAAACCCAGAGGAAGCTCAAGCTTAGGTCTGGCTCAGTCCTTGTCATTGCAGTTACCTGAGAACTGCCAGATGGGAAGCGCTCGCTCGCTCTCTCTTCCCCCTCTCACTCTTTCCTGGGTTTTCTGTAACTGACTTTCAATTAAATAATAATCATTTTTAAACAAACAAAAAAATGAGATCCTGGCGCGATGGCCCAGTGGCTAAATCCTCATCTAGCAAATACCTGGATCCCATGTAGGCACCAGTTTGTGTTCCAGTTGCTCCACTTCCCATCCAGCTCCCTGCTTGTGGCCTGGGAAAGCAGTCAGGATGGCCCAAAGTCTTGGGACCCTGTACCCACGTGGGAGACCCAGAAGAAGCTCCTGGCTCCTGGCTTCGGATTGGCTCAGCTCCAGCCATTGTGGCCACTTGGAGAGTGAATCAGTGGGTGGAAGATCTTTCTTTCTGTCTCTTCTCTCTGTAAATCTAATTTTCCAATAAGAAAGAATGAATCTTAAAAAAAAAAAGACAGGAAGGGAGGAACCTAGGTGGAAGCCTGGGAATAAAGCAATGAAGAACACAAGAAATAAAAATGGAATTTCCTTTAAAAGAATTATTTTACTTGAAAGTCAGAATTAGAGAGAGAGAAAGAGAGAGAGAGACACTGAGAGGGAAATCTTCCACCGTCTGACTCACTCCTGCAATGGCTACCATAGCCAGAACTGGGCTGAGCTAAAGTCAGGAGCCAGGAGCTCCCATGGGTCTCCCACATGGGCGCGGGGTCTCCCACATAGGCGCGGGGTCTCCTACATGGGCGCGGGGTCCCAGGGACTTGGGCCATCAGCTGCTGCTTTCCCAGGCCACAAGCAGGGAGAGTGGATTGGATGTGGAGCGGCCAGGACACAACCTGGTGGTCATATAGGATGCTGGCACTCCGGGAGGAGGATTTGCCAGACACGCCACTGTATCAACTCCCTACAAATGGATTTCCTAAGCATGCTGTTGAGGAAATAATATCTCTTGGTGTGCACAGCTGAAGCGTGTGAGGGAGACGGTGCTTGGGATGGTCACATCCCATATTGGATTGTCCGGGGCTGAGTCTCAGCTCTGTTTTTGATTCCAATTTCCTACTAAAGCAGACTGTGAGGCAGCAAGGGATGGCTCAAGTACATGGATCCCTGCCACCTCTGTGGGTGATCTGCATTGATTTCTGGGCTCCTGGCTTTGTCCTGATCCTGCCCCTGTTTTTGTAGGCATTTTGGGGACTGAACCAGAGAATGGACAATCTCTCTGCACCTGTTTCTAACACTTTGCCTTTCAAATAAATAAAATAAGGGGAAAAAATAAAACACATTCGTAGTCAGACTGACTTACATTTATATCCTGCTGTCATCTTACTACCTGGCAAGCACGAATCACTTTAACTCTGGGCATGTTGATTTCAACTTAAAGACTCAACAGAATGCTACTTCATGCAACGTTTTATGAGGAATATGGAACAAATACATACCAATATTCCTCATACAGCCTGAGCACCTGAGTTATGTACAATAATATTAATTTCTCATACCCTTGAAAATGATTGTGAGCAATAAAGAATGAATCCTTCTGTTCCAGTTTTAAAGTATTTTCATATTGCATGAAATCAGCACTGAGGAGCCAGCGTTGAGTGGCTATTTCCTTTTTATCTCTCCAGTACCAAGCCCAAGATCTTTTAAACAACATATTTATGGCTTATTTATTTAAAATATACTGCCTGTGTACACACATACCCCAAGGACGTACCCTGGATTCCAGTTAACTCACAATTCTGAGATAATTTGTGGTCACAGTTTTACGGCATCATAAAACACATGCTGGCCCAGTCAAAGCCTTCACAGCCTGCCCTGCCACTCTCCTGCCCCCAGGTTCCCCTCTGCCTAGGAGATGGCAGCGCATAACGAACCCCTTTGCAGCCCCCAGCTCCCCTCCAACTTCTTCCATGACTCTACTCTGTTTCATTAAGGATCAGAAAAAAAAGAGCTAAATAAAAACATCAAATGTGGAAAAGAATACTTAGCTTAGCTTCCTTTGACTCTCCTGCTTATTTTTCATTGGCAACAATCTGTGGGGGAACAGATAGAACCAGAGCCAAGCCTTCCTTGACGGGGTCAAGGACACTGCACCTGAAGTCCTGGCACCTGGCCCTTCACTTCGTATTTGGGCAAGCTCTCTGATTCGTCACCTGTGAACTGGGAACAGTAATTACATCCTGTTTATAGAGCGTTTGACCCTTCACTGAAGTGTTTCCATACTCATAACTTCACTCTATATACACAGCTGAGTGTAACTGCACACTGTGTTGCTATAAAGATTAAAGAAGGGCTGAGTGTTGTGGTGTAGGAGATGAAGCCATTCTTAGGATGCCCGCAACCTGTTGCGGAGTGCCAGTCCTGGCTACTCCATGCTTCTGATTCAGCTTCCTGTTGATGCAATTGTGAGGGCCAGGTGCTTGGGTCCAGATGGAGTTTCAGGCTTCTAGCTCTAACCTGGCCTAGCCCTGGCTGTTGCAGCTATTTGGGGAGAGAAAACAGCAGATGTAAACTCTCTCTGTCACTCTGCCATGAAATAAAATAACCGGAAGAAGAAGACTCAGCAGCAGAACTTGAGTGGTGCTGAGTACACTGCAAACTGTTACCAGGAACCAGGCCCTCACTAGGGTGCCACACTCACCCTGCTGTGGGAGTGGGCTCTGCACTGTAGCCCTGATTCTACACTCGCTATCCAACCTTCAGCAAGGTACTGAGCTAGGGCAAGCCTCTGTTGCTCACCTCCAAGTTAAGAAAATTAATCACGCCACCATCTCACGGCACAGGGCTTTGTGTATGTAGGCACTTGGAGAATGAGCGTTCACTTGAACTTGCACCAGGTCAAATCCATAGGTGTTTGCCTCTGAACTCCACCTCTTAACTTTGTCCTTCACCCTCTACAGCCCTGGGTAAATATTGACAAAAGAAAGACAGAGACTCTAAATATCAGGAGACAATGTCACTATTGTCTTCAGAAAATGTCAAAACCTCATTTTGTTCCACTCTGTGCATGTAAATGCCCTCACCGTTGGGGTGGAGGTGGGGTTGTTTTGTACGGTACATAGCCCAGGCTCCCTTGGGTCCCTGCCAGCCTGGACCTCGCCCCACTTCCTCCTAAGAGTCTAGATTTGGCTGCCCAGTGAGCTAGGGACTAACCAGCAGCAACCAAGCTCCCTTCATTGCATTGTGCAATTGATACAATTGAGAAGAATCTCCCATGACTGAGCTGACACTAAGTGGATTTATATGCTGAGTGGATTTATTCTAATGACTTAGCAAGTAAATGGTGACTTTAGTCCAACCTGATGGACAAAGGAAATCTACTAGGTTGTAGATAAAGACAACTCCCACTTCAAAGCTAGTGTTTTCGTGAAGGATTCACTGGTCATTTCCACCCATACAATACCCTAAGAGACATGAAGGGATGCTGTTTTATAGCCGAAGAAGCTGAGATCCAAACAGCAAATGTTTACACCGAACCTAAAACATACTCTTCTCATCAGGCACCCAACCCAACTTAATTTGCCTGACTCCAGGTCCTGGCCCTCAGAGAATGGCATTTGGGTGTACACATCATTGGCATTCGCATTCAGAATGGGACAGCGCACACCAGGAAGCAACATGCAGCCACTCAGATAGTGTCTTCTTCAGGTGCATTAATGAGGTCCAATCAGCCCGCAGTTCACAGACCAACTGCCATCAACAATGGTCATCTGGGCAAGGGAGGACGGTTAGCTGTGACTGTCACATGACAGTCTGTTCTTTCCTCAGAAGCCCCACCCAGAGCTTCCCTGAGCCACACAGAGTCTGCGTAGCTGCTGGGGCTGAATGTACAGTGAGTCTGAGCCCAGGGAGGTGACCTCCTCACCGTTGCCAGGCCAAAGATGTGGATCAACCATACAGCTGCCTCTGACCTTGTGGCTTGCGTTGCAAGGAAACTCAAAGTAGGCAGGCGAGATTCAAAAGTGGGTCTGCTGTGGAAAGGGTGGCTATCCAGGCTTCTCCTTTCCTGTTTCTGTTGGCTTTTGCTGGGAGAGTCCCTTTACATACAGGAGACGAGTCTCTGAGGGTAGTCACCTCTGCGGTCATCTATGGCTCTGAGGGTGTCTCCATCCCAATTGGCTACAGTCCATAGAATACACACTCAAGTCTGCACTGGTTTCTAGAAATCTCAGCATGGATGTCCCCAGCCAGAGAGGCCAACGAAGCTTACTCTGTACAGCATCCTGTCCAGATGAAGGAGCAACCCTCAGCTGTGTGCTGGGGGAGGTCTCACATCTTTTTAGGTGATAAACTGACTGGGCGAAAGCCAACAGGAGGAGGGGTGGCACTTGATGATTTCTCACATTATGAAGCAGGGAAACCACGTGAACATCTGTGGGGTCCCTTCCTGCTCCCCCCGCTGACTGCCTTCCCAGAAGGAAGCCAAAACCGCAAGCCCCAAAGCTGAACTCCCAAAACGTGAGTGCTTAAAGTGACAGCAAGGGTTGTGCATCCGCAAGAAAGGCGAAACATCCAGTGTCGGGGGCTGTCCCACAGGGGCTGCCATAGAAAAGGCCAGTGCTAGGAAGGATGGCCACTGGAGGAAAATGACATACTGTCAGTGGGAACCAATGCCCAGGACAACCACACACCAGAGGCATCTGCCTGTGCCTGGGTGTCAGCCAGTTCTGCTGCAGCAAGACCCTGATGGGTAGGAAGACACAGCAGATCATACTAGAACACGTGAGCAGAGTCAGGGGTCCCCGAGTCCCTGCTAGCCACCAGTCTGCCACATCAGCACCTGGGGGGAGATCTAGGAGATGTACCTGCAGAGCTAAAGCCACCTTTGTAAGCGTCTGATAATTTCTTGAAAAGCCTAGTTTAGCAGTTTGCTAAACCCCATTAGCACTTTGTTGATGCTATGTAAATAAGGCATTTTGGTACAATGGGTTAAGCGGCTACCAGCATCCAACTTGAAGTAGGAGTCCCAGTGGCTCCACTTCAGCTACCTGACAATGCACCTGGGAAAGCAGCGAAGGATGACGTAAGTGCTTAGGCCCCTGCCACCCATGTGGAGAGACCCAGATGGAGTTCCTGGCTCCGGACTGCATCCTGACCACATCCTGACTCAGCTCTGGCTGTTGGGGACATTTGTGGAGTGAATCAGCAGATAGAAGATTCTCTCTCTAACTCTACCTTTATAATAAAGAGATTGATCTTTCTTTTAAAAACTGTTTTCAGGGGCCAGCATGATGGCTCATCTGGCCACCTCCACCCGCAAGTGCTGACATCCCATATGGGCACCAGCTGTGTCCCAGTGCTCCGGCTCCCGTCCAGCTCCCTGCCTGTGGCCTGGGAAGGCAGTAGAGGATGGCCTTGGGACCCTGTTACCCACATGGAGCCCTGGCTCCTGGCTTTGCCCTGGCCCAGGCTAGCTTTTGTAGCCAGCCATTTGAGGAGTGAACCAGCAGGTAGAAAATCTTTCTGCCTTTCTCTGTTTTTAAAACTGCTTTTCAAACAGATAAACAAATCTTTACACAGAGAGCAAGAAGGATGAAAAACAAAAGATTGTGAACATGGCCAAGGGGCCAGGCTGTCTGGGTTAAAAAATTCCAGTCTGGCCTCTTGGCTGTGTGTCCTTAGAAAAATTGCTCAACCTTTCAGAGCTGGACTCCCTTACCTGTAAAATGGGAAGAGCGATGATGACTGTGTTTATCTCCTAAGGCTGCTGGAAGGATTAAGTGAGTTCATTCCTACCAAGTTCTGGGTCGTGCCTGGGTTATTTCTATGTACCCCACTTCCAGATGAGGTGGTAAGAACATCTGTGAAGTTCTGTGCTTGGTGGCAGGGCGGAGAGGGCTGCTAGAGGACGGTGCCTGCTGCATTAGCACTAGCCAGCCTTCCTTCCCTGCAGTATACACAGGGTGGCAGAACTCCCTGTGCCGACACCAAGAAGCCTGGCCAGCTGCCAACCCCGGGGCTTGATACAGAGCAAGTTCTAAAGTAAATAAAGTGAAAATAAACCAATTGCCCAGGTAATGGGAGATTTTCCTCCTGTCTGCCCTGGTGATGGAGTCGCTAGAGCCAGCCTCCCATCTCCCTGGATGCTGCTGCTAGGAGGAAAAGGGGTGCAAAGAAGCTTCCTGGCCTGCAACACACACAGGAGGCAGCCACCCGCTGTTCCTGTGTGTCCTGGCGCAGTTCCAGCAGGTGCGTGAGGCGTCTGCCTCTCACCTTTCCACCACAGTGCCCGGGCAGCAGGCATGGAGAGAGCACAGGGCTTTGCCAGGAACCCACTGAGGCTCCCTAGGGGATCTGCACTGGGAGGGACATCATATCATTCCCTCCTCCCACACATACACACAAGTTCCAGAGCCCTGCCTCACTTCTCCCTCTGCCTCCCCAAGCACAATAGATCTGAAGGTACACAAGAGACCTTTAGCCTGAGGTGTGGACAGAGGCTCTTGGATCCCAAACTATGGGAGAGTCCTGTTTGCTCCCACGTCCTCCTGTCTTTACAGTTCTTGAGTCAGGCTCTGCCCAGCACTGGCCCCCTGGAAGTGCCTGCATCCTCTGCCAGCCCAGTCTGGGTGTCAATCTTCAGGGCAAGGGAAGAAAGCACCCTGTTGGCATGCTGAGGCAGCCAGGGCTGGAAGCAGAAATAAATGGGCACAAGGAGGCAGTGTCTCTAGCAGAATCCACCACAGATGAAAATGCTTTGCTCCTCCAAATGCAAGAGCCCCTTCCCCAGCTGCATGCATGTCACACAATGGTCCCCTCTGGCTTCCCCAGGCAGACAGGGTCCTCGAGGAATCCATTTCTAACAATGGCCCACAAGAGGTCCATCTAACCCAGTCCCCCAGAGCCCGGAGCCACTCCTTCCAGAAGGAACTTGGCTGCTTCAAACTCTCCTATAACACAGTCTAGTACCAACGGTGTCCGTGGATGGATGGAGGAGCTCCTAGGAGGAAACACCCCTTGAACAAGATCCTCCCTGATGATTTCACCTGCAAAGGAAAGTGAACCTGGACCCTCCAACTCAGCTTCCCATCCCACATGCAACAAGCGTCTGTAGCCTTGACATACCTGTGCCAGGGACGAAAATGCTCAATGCCGACTTGCTCCAGCGACAAGGAGCTCAGGAGCTTATAGGTGGAGGGTCTTCCGAGGGGCTCAGAGGACCACCTCTGGGCGCTCCTGCCTACTGGCCCTTTCGTTCCCGGGAGTCACACAGAGCTAACTGCATTGGGTTCCTAGTGCCCCACACCATTTCTCCACCAAGTACACTGTATGTGAGGGACAGTGACACCCGTCTAGAGGGCTCTCCAGTTTGCACACACGCAAACCTGGGCCGGGTGGGCACGTGAGGTGGGGAACTGAGTCACCAAGGCGGACCACAGCAGCACAAGCGGAGGCCAGGGCGGAAGCGAAGCCCCAGCAACAGCCCATTTCCTGGCCTCCTCTCGCCTCTGCGTGGTTCTCCTTCTGCCTCTCTGAATTTCTGATTCATTCTCTCTCTCTCTCTCTCTCTCTCTCTCTCTCTCTCTCTCTCTCTCTCTCTCTCTCGGCTCTGTTTCTACACGTGGCAGTAGTGGTGGCCACCACTGGCCCAGCCCATATGGCACCGGCTCTAGCCTGTGAGTCAGGAGTTGAAGTTACCAGATCTGGGACTTTGGGCAAGTCATTTCAGCCCGGATGGCCTCACTAGTTTCTGTAAACACTGGGGAATCGGGCCAGGGGACAGAAGGGCCCATTTCCTCCGTGAAAGGAAGGGGTTGAGGTTGGGGGAATACTCTGAGCTTATTCTTGGTTGACAACTTTTGGTGCTTTTGGGCATCCTGCGAGGGTCTTGGGAATACTGAGCTACGGGGGTAAACAGGGAAAGAACAGAGGCTAAGTCTAGCACGACCCGCCTTCCCCTCACTCCTCTCCTCCCCCGCCCCGGCCATGCCTCCCATAAAGGCCATAAAAGCACATGCGTGCCACAGTAGCCAGCAGGCCATGCTGCACCGAGGCGCAGGGCAGCGCTCACCAGCAGCTTCCCCCTCATTACCTACCGCGCCTCTTTCCCGCGCGCCTGCCTACCTGCCACGCCGCAGCTCTGGAATTTGCAGAGGCCTTCGGTCCGCCCGCCTGCCGCTCTGCTCAGCTTCCTCCACCTGTACCGGGCGAGAGGCACCAGTCCCAGCAGCGCTCAAGAGCAAGTGGCGCCCCCTGGGCGCCCTCGGGGATCTGCGCGCCACCGGGCTGGCCGATAGCAACCAGAGCCCAGCGGCGAGGGCGGGGCTGCTGCTGTCTGAGCCTGCTAGGAGGGTCGGGCTCCTAGGCTCCCTCTGCCCTCTGCCCTGATTCCCAGCATAGCCAGGAAAGCCGGGTATCCATCGTGGGCCCACTGGCGTCTTATGGGGCACCCCTGGAAAACTAATTCCAGCTGTTCTTCTGGAAGAGAAACTAAAGAGGAGTTTGCTTTAATTTTCTGACTATAAATTCTACGGCGGGCACCTGCTTCAAAAAGGAAAGGTATATCATGAATACACTCTGCATGGGTTTCAAGATCTTTCATGCCAACAAGAGCCCCTTGCTTTGAATTTCACTCCCCGCCTCCCCCCCCCCCCCCCACGAACTTTTGGAAGTGTTTTAAAATCATCCAACACATACTCACTAACAAAGCAAGAAAATAATCCTCCAAGGTGGGCACGCTGAGAGTGGACATCGAGACTCTCTGCACTCCCTCTGGCCGCCCCCTTTTCTTCCCAGGCCCAGGCGCTCTGCCTTGAGCATGCTGGTCAAACACCAGCTTTTCTATGTGGCAGCGGCGGTGGGGGAGCTCTGCTATGCTTGAAGTGGCCCCTCGGTGGATGTCTCAAACTGTTGAAATGCTACTCCCTCGCACACCTGTCTGGGGGCACCACCAGCCTCTTCTCCATGGTACCATCATTCTCTTGTTAGGTGATAGGTCATGTCCCTTCTCCTCTTCCAGCACTGGATGCAAACACTTAGCAGGGTCCTTTCTTCTAATGCCGCCCGCCCACCCACCCTGTGCTCCCTCCACCTCACTAGCAGGTCAGAGGCCTCCTTGGCTCCTCCTCTGGGATTTCACCCCATGTCTTGGGTTTGAGGGGTCAGGGTGGTGGCATCCTTGTTCTGAAATAGGCTTGCAGTGTTACTCAGGTGGCTAGGGTTCCATTCAGACTCTCCCTGCTGCTTGCTTGAAGACTGGAGGGGCTGGCCTTGCAGGTTATAAAAAAAGGTCATGGGCCCGGAGGCGTGGCGTAGCAGCTAAAGTCCTCGCCTTGAAAGCCCCGGGATCCCATATGGGCGCCGGTTCTAATCCCGGCAGCTCCACTTCCCATCCAGCTCCCTGCTTGTGGTCTGGGAAAGCAGGAGAGGATGGCCCAAAGCTTTGGGACCCTGCACCCACGTAGGAGACCTGGAAGAGGTTCCTGGTTCCCGGCATCGGATCGGCGCATACCAGCCCGTTGCAGTCACTTGGGGAGTGAAACATCGATGGAAGATCTTCCTCTCTGTCTCTCCTCCTCCCCTCCTCCCTGTATATCCGGCTTTCCAATAATAATAAAATCTTTAAAAAAAAAAAAAAGGTCATGCCAGAGGGCTTGCCCTGTGGCTAGCCAGCCCCTGGGGCTGGGAGCTGGGGGCTGGAGGCCAGGAAGGGGGTGGGAACCTTTCACTTTCAGAATCTAGAAAGCAGAGGGGACTTAGGACAGGGTCTGATGTGAGGCCTCCCCACTCCGTTTAGCAAAGGAGAAAACAGGCCAGAGATGTGTGAGAGGCGCCAGAACCACCCATCACTGTGACCACAGCTGCTCAACAGCAGGAGTTTCCCTGCATCCTGCAGCTCCCGGAGGCCTTTCACTTTTTCAAAGGTTTATTTATTTGTCTGAAAGGCAAAGTTGCAGAGACAGACAAACAGAGAGAGCTTCCATATCTGGCTCACTTCGCAAGTGATTGCCACGGTGAACGCTGAGACAGTTTTAAGCCAGAAGCCTGAAAGTCCGTCTAGGTCTTTCACAGCGACAGCGACAGCAAAGGCCCAAGTACTTGGACCATCGTCCACTGCTTTTCCAGCAAGGAACTGAAGCGGAAGTGGAGCAGCTGGGACTCCAACGCCCCATTCTTATGAAATGCTGGCATTAGAGGCAGTGACTTCACTTGCTGTGCTACATGACCAGCCCCAGTCCTTCACTGTCCAAGCAATGGCACATGCTGACCCTCGCTGACCCCTCACAGTACTAAGGCATCAGAGAGTGCCAACACAGACTGTGCGGTTTTGCAGGCCTGGGGTGGAATGTCCGTGCCCTGACTTAGCAGTGGGCTTTCTTCTTCACCACCATGTGATGAGTAACGGCTCCTGTGTCATGGGGGATTGGTCAGAGAATCTTAATACAAGTGTGTGCTTAAAGGGCTTAGAGCAGTAGCTGCTACTATACTAATGCCCTGTGAGTATGTGTCAACTATATCATTTCACAGGCTTTGGAAGGCTGAGATAGAACACAGTCTCTGTTTCTGACAAGCATATTGCTTCCTGTCCTCGAGTCTCTAAGTCCAAAGACATGTATTTCATAGGTCAGAAAAACATCTGGCCTGTATTGCTTCTCAGAACAGCAGGACACTTCACAGTGTTAGGTTTTAAGCGCACTTTAAGTTCCTAAAGTTCTTACGTTGTTACATGCAGCTAATTCCCACAGCCACGTCCTCTTTTCATGATTACTTTACCACAAGCCAAAATTCCAGACACAGCAAGATTCTTAGTAGGTCCTTTATTCCAGCAGGGTAGGAGTGGGAGCAGGGGTGGAGGGGAGAAAATTGGAAGGGACACATCTCCTGCCATGGTGGCAGGATGAGGCTGCCAGGACAGGGGAAGGGACAAGATGGAGGAGGACGGGGAAGAGCGAGGCGAAGGGAAGGGAAGAGAGGGGGAAGGAGAAGGGGGCGGCTGTGTGGGCTGTGTGCCAGCCCCAGGAACTGGTGACTGAGATTACCTGGGCCACAGGTAAGTGGGTGGAGACGAGGGGAGGGGCTGGAGAGATTGGGGAGTGGGATTCTCAGGTAAGGGGACAGGTTACATCTGATTGAAGGATAACTAGATGCGAATTTCATGAGCTGTGGGGAGGGGAAGCGGGAAATGGCGCAGGGTCCAAGATGGGAGGTTCGAATCACTGCTCACACGCAGCATCAGCACCAACCATCTCTACTGTCCTTCCTTCGGGATCACAGAGGCACCTTCCGTAAGAGCTCAAGGCTCACCTTGCACACCTGTGCCTCTCCTATTCTCAGCCCACAGCAGCGAAGAAACAGAACAAAAATGACTCTTCCCAGGCACAGATATGGGAAAATGAAACATATTGTGGATATTCACTCAATTCTTGAGACACTCCCAGCCCGTATCAGAGTGTGCGGAGTCCTGGTGACTTTGCATAGGATCCAGCTTCCTGCTAATGCACACCTTGGAGGGAGTGGGTGATAATACAAACACCTGCTTCTCTACTGTCCACGTGGGGTGGAGTTCTAGGCTCCAGGCTCACGCTGAGGCAGGCATTGGAAGGTTTCTCTTCCTGTCTCTTTCAAATAAAATAAAAGAAACAAAAATGTTTAGAAAGGATACTAACAGTTTCAGAAGATGAAAGAGAAGGTGAGTAACCTATTTAGAAAATCTACAGTTGTTGCTTGGGCCTCTGTCACCCACATAAGGAAGCCCCACTGGTGATCCTGACTCCTGGCTTTGGCCAAGCCCAACCTTGGCTTTTGTGGCTATTTGGGGGAGTATTTAAACCTCTGGTTCATTCCCTAAATGGCTGCTACAACCAGGGCTGGGCTAGGATAAAGCCAGATCTTTAATACAGGTGGTAGGGCTGCAAGTACTTGGGCCATTTTCCAGTGCTTTCCCAGGTACATAGACAGGCAGCTGGATTTGAAATGGAGTAGCCAAAATTCAAACTGTCACTCATATAGGATGCCAGCCTTACAGGAGGTGGATTAATCCACTCCATCACAGTGCCAGATCCCAAGATCAATGAACTTTTCCAGATCCACCATGGGAAATTATTAGCTGGATTCTGAACTCTCTAAGAAAGTTGGCACTTTCAAGATGGAAGAAAATATAGAAACGACCCTGTCCAGTTCCCACTGCTTTTCAGAAAAGAGTGTGAGCTAGTAGGTGACAGGGTCCAAACCACAGAGCTTTCAGCCTGGCGCTCGCATCTGCCACCTGTGCATGCTCCCTCCAGGCCTGGAAAGGTGACAGAAAGCTCCACGTTCACAGAGTAGCTTCTGGGCAGGAGTGTGTGAAGAGGTTGTTAAACTGTTTCCTCAAAAAGCAATTGTAATGCTTGGTTAAACTGTCAAACACAACCATTTCATCTCCTTGGCAACTGAGAGCAAGAGGCAACAAACTGAGGAGCGCTTGTTCATGAAAGCCGCAGGATGTACAGGAAGGGGGGCAGGAATGAGAGGTACTCTTGCCTGGAGCTGCTCCCCGCTCCACGCTCAGCTCTGCAGTCTGACAGTCAAATCGGGGCACGCCAAGCTGTGAACACCAGCGGGATTTTGTCACTGCTGGCCTGGGTTCGCTTTAATTTGGAGCAGTGTCGGTTTGAGTGGCGATCTTGGGTGCAGGTGAGCAGAGAAGGCGAGCCGCTACTCCAGCATGCAATTGCAGAGCAAGCAATGGATTCTGACCAGGCAGGTATTTCACAAGGAGTGCGGCGGCCATTCTCTGCATAGCGTGAGCTGACCACGTCTCAGGCCCAGGGCAGCCCAGTCCAGTCACATAGTCCCAGTCGGTAGAGCTTCGCAGCTCTTGCTCAGATCTACGTGCAAGGACTGGAGATCTTACTGACTCAAAGAGACCACCTTAAACAAGCCTCAGGATGAGCAGTAATCTGGACAATCACAGGCTTGATTCCAGGAATCCGGGTTTAAGGAAACAATCAGGAGAAATAAGGCCACACAGGCATTCCAGGGTGCACCTTGCAGAGGTGAGCTCTGCCAGGCCCTGGAAAGTTTAGCTGAACGAATGTTTGGAGAACAAGGATGAACAGTGCAGAGCAAGCTCCCAGGTTTTTGAAGACTTCTCCCCTGGCAGTAAGAAGCTGATATTCTAACTCACTGCCACTTGGTGAATTGAATTAACTAAATATCTCATGGGATCCTCCCCTGGTTCAGCCATTTGGAAAGCTATTTGAATTTAACTTGAGCATGTCTTTCCTCTGCTAAACTAAATGACCTCTACTGATAGAGTCTCCATTTCTTAACTCAATAAATTTCACTACCTGGGCTCAAAGTATGTGAAGAATTTGAAACAAAGCTGCCACTTGGGACACCTCCACTCCATAGTGGAGGGCTTGGGATCTATTCCTGGCTTGGCTTTCAATCCACTTTCCTGTTAATGAGCATCCCTGGGAGGCAGTTAGGTGCTTGGGTCCCTGCCACCCGCTTAGGGGACCTGGATGGAGTTCTGGACTTCCAGCCTGGTTGCTTCAGCATAACCCGGGCTGTTATGGGCATTTCAGCAGTGAATAAATGGATGAAAGATTGTGTGTGTGTGTGTGTGTGTGTGTGTGTGTGTGTGTGTTCCTTTGTCACTCTTCCAAATATATAAATGAATAAAGCTCCTTTTAAAATTCAGAATCTTGATCACACAGCTACATTGTGTTACTCAATTTCCTGCATTTTCCTTGACTGTATCAGTCCAAAGGTTAACAAACAAACAAAACCAAAGGTGAAAGAGGAGACAACGAATTGAAAACAGTAGAAAAAATAACCCAACTAGGAAATGATATTCCAACATATGCCTGATATGAGAAGCACAGATTTCAAATGAATATATGCACAATCTGAGGCAGGCATTTGGTCTAGGGGTTAACACACCTGCACTTCACACAGGAGTCCCTGGGTTCAAATGCTGCCTCTGGCTACTGATTCCAGTCTTTTTTTTTTTTTTTCAAATTTATTTATTCTTTATTGGAAAGGCAGATATACAGAGGGGAGAGACAGAGAGGAAGATCCTCCATCCAATGGTTCACTCCCCAAGCAGCCGCAACGGCTGGAGCTGAGCCAATCCGAAGCCAGCAGCCAAGAACTCTTCTGGGTCTCCCACGTGGGTGCAGGGTCCCAAGGCTTTGGGCCATCCTCAACTGCCTTCCCAGGCCACAAGCAGGGAGCTGGATGGGAAGTAGGGCTGCCGGGACTAGAACTGGGTCCCATATGGGATCCCGGGCGTGCAAGGTGAGGACTTTAACCACTACGCTATCGCTCTGGGCCCTGATTCCAGTTTCTTTTTAAGGTAGACCCTGGGCAGCAGGTGACAGCTAAGCATACGCGTCTTTGTCACCCATGTGAGGGACACAAATGAAGTGTCTGGGTCTTCGTTCCAGGCTGAAGCCTGGTCCAGTCCTACCCATCGCAGGTCACTGGGGGAATGAATCACGAGTAAGAGCTCTCCTTTTCTCTCTGCTTTTCGAAGTCTCTCAAACAATAACAAGATTGTTTCCTAAAATCTAATTCAATTACACAATTATCCTGAAGTCCTAGTTGACTTTACAGATCTTGCCATTGTTCCTCTTAACCCTCCCCAGCCACCTGGCTCCTCCCTGACTCCTGCGTTTCATTAACAGCAGCATGAAGCTCCCAGCCAAGACCTGTGTTCAGTCCTTGTCCTCATTCCTCTCCCCTCATGCAAACACCACGCCGTACACACCCAATCCTCTACTGCATGTTGGAACACCCTCAGTTCCCAGCCTCCCATTTACTGACTTAGCTCAAGCTCTCATCACCAGTCCACAAAGCTACTGCCACAGCCCCCTACATGAACTACTTCTAAAACATTTTATGTTTTGCATCTTGTAGGTTCTAGAGACACTGTGGTGAGTAAGAAGTCCCCAGTTGCATGATGCCTGTATTCTAGTGGGTGAGCCAGAGGATAAAACACAGCAATGGCACTAGGAAGAAAATTAAACAGGCTGACATAAGAAACAATCATGGAAATCAGAGGGCTTACCCAACCAGAGAAAGAACCAGGAGAGCAGAGGTCTGCAGGTAGAGAAGAAACCAGCCTTGCCAGGGCACAACAGGAAAAGAGAAGACTTGGTGCAAACTGTTAGGGTGGCGGGGACAGCGACAGAGAGAAGCGTAGCAGAGTGAGCCGCCAGACTGCAGTTCCAGTTGAGGCTGGACGCAGCAATCAGCACAAGACCTTCTGGTCTTCAGCCTGGAACTTCTTACAAGTGCCGTGGGCACTGGTGGATGGGGTTTAAAAGCAGGGGAATGATGTCATCTCACTTAGGCTTTTACAACACTACTGTGACTGGCATATGTGGCTGTGGGGAGCCATTCAGGGAGCTACTGGAATGATGGTGCAAATAGAGACCAGGGACCTGCGGCCAGGGTGAAGGTGGAGGAACCAGAGAGAAGCGGATGGATTCACGCTGTTTCAGAGACAGACCAGACTTGACATACTGCTCTGGGTGTATGAGGGCAGGAGGGTAAGGTGGCCTATGGAGGGTGTCTTGGGTATCTAACTGGATGCATGGTGGTGATATTTATTCTGCTGGGGAAGACAAAGGCAAGAAGACGTTTGAGACAACCAAGAAGGTTTAGAAGGTGTTTACTTCTACGAAGCTATAGGAGAAGGGGGAGGTCTGGACTAGAGATTTAAAAGCAAAAAGGAAAACAAAATAAAACAACAACAACAAAAAAACCAACTGAGAGCCATCACCATTGGCGCTTGCTTAGGTGGGCTCCCTGGCTCTGGGGATAGCTAGAGAAGCATCGAGAAAGGGAGATGAAAGAAAACCCAAGACTCACCAAGATCCTGCCATACTCACAGGTCAGGACACTAGCCAAAAAGTTGCCAGTGGTCTTCCTAACTCTAACCTGTCCTTCACACTCAGCCCAGGGCATCAGCCTCACCTTCAACACCTGGCCGTGATCATGACTCCTTCCTTAAAACACTCCATGCCTCTCCATCACCCTTGCAGGAAAGGTCAGCCCTCCCTCACCTCTACCCAGAGTATGGTCATCAGTGGTCATCAAGCCCCTTTGCCATCTAGACCTAGCCCAACTTCTCAGGCTTCCTTGCCTGCTCTGTCCAGCGTATTCAATTTGTATGAGGACTACCTAAGCACACATCTGCTACTGCTAGTAGATGTAGCTGAAGGAGGATTGTATTTTCAGTGTATTGCTCCTAGTGGGTGCTCAGCAACACTTGCTGAACAAAAAAGCAGGGAGGTAGGCAGGGAGGAAGGACAGATGACAGGAGTCATTCTCTGTGAGAGAACCTTCACCAAAAGTGTGTGGAAATTAGCGTCTGTGTGTCTCTAGTTCCCTGGCTGGAGACAGAATGAGAAGAGCCCCATCTAGAGGTGGGATGATGCAGGAACAAATCCATCCCTGAAGTTTTTCCAGAAACAGAACCCAGGGACCATAGGCTAAACGGAATCTTACCCTTACCCGAGCATTTTTAGGAAGTCACCTCTAGAACCTGTCTGTCAAACTTTACTCTTTGGGAAAATCCAAATGAAAAAAGTGCATGGAGTCGCTGGGTTGCTGAAGTATGACCTCATGCCATCAGATCTTTTGAACTTGCTAGGAGGGTCATAAAAATCAGTCTTGAAATGATACTTGTGTGCTTGGGGAAATCAGCTGTTTCCAACACGACTGCCGCTTGGGGAGAAAGAACAATGAGGAAGGAACGAGGGGTACACTCGTGTCCGATAGAAACGAGTGAGTAATGTCTCTCGGTCAGATGAGCTCTCAACACTAGAAAAGAACTCGTGTGGTGGACCAGAGCAGTCCGCAGCCCTGCTGACGAACCACCGTTCGTCACCCACAAACGCTGGCATGGTTGGAGCGGTTTCCTTTCCCAATTGAACGAAGAGCCGGGAAAATGAGAAATGGACCGTTATTTAAACAATGACCTGGACCCATCTCAGATATCACTGCAGTGAAATTTGTTTTATGTTCCTGTTTTTATCTGAGGCGGATGGTTTCGGAGAACACGCAGACTCCATTTGGCTGTGGAGCCTCTTCTTCGATTTGCTTGTTTATAAAACACCAGCCTATATCGTGTTTTGTGGTTCCGTTTCAAGCATTACACATTAAGCAGAGGAAGGATGGCTCAGAAGTGAAAGCAGTGAGCTCCTGTCCCAGCTGTGTGATGGCGGGTGGGTGGGGTAACAGAGTTGAACACTGAAGTTCTGAAAGATGAATTGGGGTGGGGGTGGGGAGGGCGGTCTCCTTCCTCTCCGGTTGCTGTGAAGAACCAGTGAAATAACGCACGTGACACACATTTTTTTATTGAAAAAGAAAACCCTATTCATTGACATGTAAGTTTGGCACATTCTGTCAAACTTCATGAAGAACATTGGTAACTTTCTAGGAGTGCATTGTTTAGTTTTGATATCAGGATAATGTTGGATTCATCGAATTGATTATAAATCTTCCTTTTTTATATTTTATAAAAGCATTAATGTAGGATCAATGTATCATTTCCTTCTTAAATATTTGATAGCATATACCGGTGAGGCCATTTGGGCTAAAGCTTGTAAGCCAGTGCGTAAATTAAAGATTCAAAGTTGTGAATAGATACAAGGCTTTTCATAAATCAGTTAATCAGTTTAGTTTTAAAATATTTTATTTTGAAAAGATTTAGCTATTTACTTTGAAAGTCAGAATCATAGAATGACAGAGATCGAGAGCGGTCTTCCATCGCTGTATACTCCCATCCTCAGATGGACGCAACAGCCAGCAATGGGCCAGACAGAAGCCAAGAGCCAGGGGCCACATCCAGATCCCCGACACGTGGACCATCCTCTATTGCCTTTTTCCAGACCCTCGTCAGAGAGCTGGATCAGAAGTGGAGCAGCCAGAACACAAACTGGCACCCACACAGGGTCTGGCATCATAAGCAGCACCTTAACCTGCTATGCTGTAACACCAACCCCAAGCAGTTTGTCCTTGAATGGGTTTGGTAGCTTGTGTTTCTCAGAAAAAAAAATTTTCGTTTCACTTGTGTTTGTATAGGAAGAAAAATGTTCCTGATAATCCCTGCTTATTCTTCTTGCTATCTATAGAATCCGTAGTGGTAATCCCTCTTTCATTTTTGATATTAGTAATTTGTATCCTCTCTCCTTTTATCGTATCAGGCTACCTAGAAGCTGATCAACTTTACTGATTCGTGACTCTGTGCTGGGTTTCTGTTAAAGTTTGTGTAGGATTTGCCTCCCCCCAAACTCACACAGATGCTTAACCTCTGGTGTCTTTGTGTGAATGAGTGACGGATTAAAGGAAGACACGTGACCCAGCGATGGCGTCTGAGAGGTCTCTAGGTCCCTGGGAGCGCGTCCTCAGAGCCCGGTTCTTACCAGATGCTGGGTTAGTTGAGTTGCAGCTAGGCAACTCGTCAGCAGGTGATGCCCCCGCACCTGCCTTCAGCAGCTTCCATCAGAGACAGGGTTATGGCGCCACCCAGTCCTATCACCTCCATCTGGAAACTGAAATCAACTTTTTTTTTCCCAAAAAATGTTTCTCTCTGGTATTTTAGAGTATTGAAAAGTAGGCTGACACAGTTGCATGTATTTTTCTCTGTTGCTTTTCTGCACTGCTGACTTACACTTTTGTGTTCCCTCTGCTTGCATCAGGTTTATTTTTCGTAGTTTTGTAAGGTGGAAGTAGGATTATAAAGTTGAAAATGTTTTCTGATATGATAATTCAGTGCATCGTTTTTCTCTAAGCACTGTATTAGCTGTATCTAAAAAATTTTAATACTCTACTCTCATTTGCATTCAACTCAAACAATTTTGTAAGTTTTTAATTTCTTTGTGTCTATGGGCTAATTAGAAATGTGTCCCTTTTTCTTCCTTGTGCTGTGACCAATGAATATATTCTCCATTACTTCAATTATCTTAAATTTATTGAAACGAATTTTATGGCCTAGCATGTGATCTATCTTGGGGAGTGCTCCATATGGACTTGAAGAAAATGTGGCTCGCTCCTGCGGAGTGGGATGCCTTACAGGTGCCCATTAGGTCACACAGTTCATTTTTTGAGTCTTCTATAGTCTTCTGGCTCTTCCTGCCTGCTCCGCCAGTTGGTGCAAAGCAAGTGTTAACACTTCCAACTATAAAAGTTCGTTTGCTTCTTTCTTTTTGCTCTATCAGATGTTGCTTCCTGCACTTGGAATTTCTATTACTAGGTGTGAATCTTCTTGATAAATTCACCCTTTTATCACCATGAACCGTCCTTTTATAATCTTTGATCGTATTTCTGGTTCTGAAACATGAATTATCTATTTATGAATACAGCTTCTTCAGCTTTCTTTTATTTGGTGCTTGTAGGGTGTATCTTTATTCCGCTCTGATGTTTTTAACCTGTCTCTGTTTTATGAAAATAAAATAACATTTCCTAAATGCAGTATATAGTTGGGTCTTTGTTCTTTTATGCTTTCTACAGTCTCTGGGTTTTAGTTTGGCACTTCAGACAGCACATTTTAATTTCTCTGGGTTTTAATTTGCCATCTTGTTGCCACTTTCTATTTTTTTCCATTTGTCCTTCAATCCCTTTTTCTTCTTTTTCAGCCTTTTTAAAGCCAATTGAGCTATTTCTCTAGTTTCCATCAATGGATTGTTAACTAGTGGAGATGCTAATTTTTGCCCCTTTGGCCTGTGCTTTTAATATTGATGCCAAGAAACCATTGCTAAGACCAATGGCATGAAGATTTATGTAAGAGTTTGACAGTTTGGGGTATTATGTTTAAGTCTTTAATACATTTTGAACTTACGTGTGTGTGTGATAGAATGTTAAGGTAGGGACTGAGTTGCACTGTTTTGTGTGTGGATATCCAATTTTCCCAATATCCTCTGTTGACCACTTTACCTTTCTCTGCCGTGTATTGTTGGCACCCTTCTCAAAGATCAGTTGACTGTATGTATTCAGACACAGTTCTGGATTGTTCTTCTGTTGCCCTGCATCCGTCTCTGTTATGTGCCAGAGCCATATTGCTTCAACTCTGTAGATTTGTATATATTCTGAGATCAAGAAATATGACGCTTCCAGCTCTGTTTTTCCTTCACAAGACTGTTCTGGTTAGCTAGGGTCCTGTGTGGCTCTCTTTGGATTTTATGATTGTTTTTTCCTATATGTATAAAAATGCCATCGTGATTTTGACAAGGTTTGTGTTGAATGTTTAAGTTGCCTTGGGAATTTTGGACATTCTTACAATATTAAGTCTTCCACTCTGGAAGCATGGGATATTTTTCATGTGTGTCTCTTTCAGTTTATTTCACTGCATTGTAGTTTCCTGTGTATAAGTCTTTCACCACCGTAGTTAACTTTATGCCTGAGTATTTTATTCTTTTTTGCTGATATTCTAAGTGGAAATGGTTTCCTCAGATTTTTCCGGGAGTTTGCTTTTACTGTATGGAAATGTAGCTGATTTTTTGTATGCTGAATTTTGATCCTGAAACTTTACAGACTTTGTTAGTCCTAAGAAATTTTGCAGAACCTTCAGGGTTTTTACATGTAAGATCATATCATCTACAAACATAAATAGTTTTACTTCTTGCTTTGTGGCTAGGATGGCCTGTATTTCTTTTTCCTTGATGACTGCCTTCATTTTGAAAGATTTTTTCTGTGGCTAGAAAAGTAAGATTGACCTTTTTAAAAAGCCATTCAGTGCAGTACAGAAGTTATTATTTTGCCTCTGGCTGGAGTAATTCCTGATAAATTTTCTATCATTGTTTCCTTGTTCTGTTCTTTCCTGCCAAGGGCCATTTGGATATTTGTAACACTATTTGAAGGCCATACAAAGTTATCAACTGAAAAATTAGTCTGTTACACAGAGTTTCTGATGCCTTGGCAGGGCCAGACCGAATGACACAGCCTATGGCTGGATGTTCTTCACCGATGCTGTAAACTTGATGGAGGTCCAGGGCAACCCACCACTGAAAAGGCATAAGCTTTCTTCCCCCCCCCCGCCCCCACCCCTCCCCCAAAAAACACCTGTGCTTCGAGTGCTGAGTATTACAAGTCTTCTCTATTCTGGTTGCTGGACCAGAAACTATTCCTAACCTTACATGAATGCTGGAATTCTTCACTATGCTTCTTTCTGTTGATTTTCCCCTCATCCTTTTGGAGTTTGGTCTCAAAGAAATGCAGACAAATACTTAGCCAAAACACCTTGAAGAAACTCCATGGGCTGTCTGGAGGTTTTCTTTGGTTAGCTGCCTCTTTCTCTGGCACTCTGAGTTGCCCTGGTCTGCATGAACTTGGCTCTCTGTGTCACGGAACTCCCGTAGGTCCTCTGAGCTGTAATGCGGTGGATCAACCGCCCCTAGTGAGGCAGTTACGGGCAATCAGCGTTCACCTACTTTCTCTCTTCTTTCAGGGACCACTAGGCTGCAGAGATTGCTGTCCAATTTCTTCTAATTTGTTGGCACAGGAGTGTAATTACCAAAGCATTTGATCCTATTCTAAGTCCATTACAGGCACACTAGTGCTCATAATAGCCCACTGAAAGATGTTACTATCATTATCGTGCTCAGTTGCAAAGGAGGAAATCTGGCATGGAGTAGTCAAAAAAATCTTGCTTTAACTCATTTACCTGATAAACGTCAGAGTTGGGATTTGAACCCAGGAAGTCAGGCCCTTGCTTTTAAGCACTACAATACTTCTCACGCTATTTTAAGTAGAAAAATAGCTGAAGATAGACAAACATGTCTGAAAAAGGAGCAGGGTGTCACCCTGATCTCAAATTTAAGGTGGATGAATGCAAAGCAATGAGCTGTAGGTAAAGGTTGTTTTTGTGCCTACAGAGAGTTTGGGCCTTCAGTCAATCCACACAGATGAGGTATGGGCTGAGGGATGCGTGTCCACTTGTAGGGCAGACAAGCCCAGCTGCCACACAGAGGAACACCCCCTTGGAATGACCTTGACAACATCAGCACCCAAAGACTGATGGATTCAATTTGTCCAACAAGCCCTGGGAGTCAGCAGTTTGCAAGACAGACCTGATGTCTAGACAGCAAATCAGAGAGGGCACTTGGCAATTACAGGGGCGGTTGCGGTGAAGGCAGGCAAGTCAGGACTCTATAGAGAATGAAGTAACTGCTGCTGACGGTATGGAATGGTTAGCATCTCCCCAGCAAAGATGACACACCACGCCTGACGTCTGCTTCCCACAGAGAGAGCTGTCACCATTCTTCCTCTTGCTCCGGCAGGTGTGCTCCTGGCAGGCAATGGGGTCTTTGCACTTCACTGAGTCCTGGCTCTTCCCTCTATAGACATCAGCCTTCACTCTCCAGAGATGTCAAGAGTTCAGAGGGTAAATGCCACTTTACTTAATCAATGTTTATCACGATTCTTTGGAAAGTAATGACTGGGGTAGCTCCCTGAAGAGTGGGCTCTGCTTCCATGGCTAGTTTGCTTTTGACATGTTTTCTCATGGGCTGAATTTCTCAGTTATATATTAACTCCGTCCTGGGCATTTGCTCCATTAACAGCCTCTCAGCTTTTTTCCCACAGGGCTTTATGACACCTTGTCCTGTTTATCTGCTATATTGCAGACAGACTGTGTTTTGTAGTTCTAGCCTCAGAGGTGCTACCACCTCTCTTAGCCAATCTCTTTTCCTTTGGGGTGATAATGTATTGGGTTTCTTTCCAGCCTGGGGATGAAAAACGGACTTTCCATTTGTGCCAGTTCTTGGTCCGTTGTCTTTTAGCGCCAAACCCACCTTCTTTGACCTGCTTTGTGATACCAGAGCTAGATGCTATGGGATACATTTCCTTGTTTGCCAGCTGGCTTGATGTTAGGTTTTGACAATGAGTATGGAAGGGACAAGAGAGGGCTGGGAGAGAAAAAGAGGTCTCTATCTGCTTCATCCAGGTTTGTCTTTCCTTGCTTTAGCAGGTGGAGCGGTGGGCAGCCATCCCAGCCACGTTTCAGGGCAGTGGCAGCTGTACCTTTCAGTACCTTAGGTACTCCCCAGCCAGTCTCCTTAGCACCGGCACTGCAGGAGGCACAGTCCTGTGACAACCAGAGCTCTCCACCCCTTCTGCGTCCCCTTTGTCCCGAGTCCTCTAGTTAACTGCCCCTCTGTTCCTTCAGCGTTTTCTTCAACCCCTTTGAGCAACACTATACGGCAACGATTCTCTAGTAAATTTCCCCAAAATTTCTGCTATGATCTCTGTCTCTTACCTAGACCGTGATTGATACAACATCTAGGGCCATTCTGATTATTTAGTTGTTTGAGAAATGATAAGAAAGCAAATCTCTCATTAGGGTGTGTGCAAGTGTAAGATGTGCACTTTACCGTAAATATAAAAATGACAGAACAGCACGGTGGATGAACTACTGAAGCACATCGGCCTGGCTACTTCCTAGCTGTGTGACCTTCAATGATCCGTCCCTTTGTGCCTCGGCTTCATCTCGAAAATGGGAATACAGAAAGTTACCAGTGAAGTACAATATGCACAGCTACATTAGAATCTTAGGCAAACAACCAGCAATTTCTTAGAACAAACAGGCCCTAAATACGACACAGACACTAGCTAAACCTAGCAACCCTAATATCAAAAGTTACACAAAAGGTTTGCCACTTGATACTGGACCACCACACGGAAGCCAGTGGTCCTTTTGTTGATATAGTGCAAGAGGCCCGCTTTCAAAGATACCCTGCTGCGAAATGTAACGTTCCTACCTCAGGTATCGCTCCCTCTAACTGCACAGTCCATGGCTCCCCAACTCCTACCCTTCAAAGTGATCTTTTGGGAAGGGAAGCCCAATGAGTGGATCATCAAAGTAGGCATGGGACCCAAGGCTCAGTTATTCTAAACTACTGGTCTGAAGATGCCTGAAAGAAGACAAAAACGGAGGCTGAGCTGGGTGCCAGTGGTGCCATGAGCAGGCCCCAGGAGACAAGCCGCGATAGACAGCAAGATCCAGCTTTGGCAGACTAAGCTGAAGACTTTGCACCTGCTGTAAGGTCTTGAGCATTCAGGTGATGTCAAAGCTCCCTGCGTTCCTAGGCTAACCACGAACCAGGGAATCAGCTGCGCACACTAGTGGAACCTAGTGGCATGTTTACAAAATAGACTTGCACACTGCACGTGTGAAGACAACTGTCCTTTGGAGTCAAAGAATTCGCTTCCTCTCACTTCCCCTCATGGGGCTCTCAGCACCTTGCTAATGGTTGTATGCACCTTGTTACACACAGGGCTCTGACACAGAAGAGTCAGTGCCCTTATACCAATCCCTCCAAAATGTTTCATTCCCTCTTTGATCAGTCATTCCAACCACCCACATTTCCAGAAATGTATGCTTACCTTTATGATCTGGTGATAAAGATGCCATGAAGAGATGATTGGAGAGGAATGGAATGTCGCAATCCACCCACCGATACTCACTAGGTGTTGTGCCCTGCGTCAGATATGTGGCGCTCGGGCTGGACACTTGGCCTACAGCACTAACTCAGCTAACCACCAGAATAGCCCTGGAGGACAGAGAGCAGAGAGGGCCTCACAGGCAGTGCTCGAGGTGGGATTTAAACCCCAACTGTCTGGCTTCTGTGTATTACTAATCATTGTGGATACAAAAGCACAGTGTTGGTCTTATGATCTAAGAATGTGCAAGTCGGGTAGGTGGGTTCCCGGGGTCTGCTGTTGTTTCAGAGTGGGGGCTTCATGCTCCATCTCCTCTCTATAGGGATGAAGGATGGTCATGGCTGGCAACCAAGACCAGCACCATAAGACAAGAAACAAAAAAACCCGGATTCCTTTTCTACTGCTCACTGTAGAGCAAGCAAACGTCCGTTTTAAATGATACCAAAATGAGCTTCTTGGACTTTGTAATAATAAAACTTCAAAGATTGCTCCAGGGTGATTTGATTCAAGAAAATGATGGGCAAATTAAACCACGTTTTCCCAATGAATTACAGTGTAATTGCAAAGAGAGTATCTATTACTTTCTTTCAACAGATGAACACATTTGCTAGAAGGTAATAGATTTACTAGGAAAGCGTCGCACAGTACGCCCATGAACCGCATGTTTAAGTGTTCGCGACTTCTGTATAGCAGCAAACACGCTATCGTTGCAGTCCTCTGAGACCCAAATCTGATGACAAGTTCCATCCGCCCCCAGTGGCTTTATGACCCAGGACGAGAATAAAATGCAACTGGAGAATGAACTGTCCAACTGCGCTGTTAGAGATCCTGTTTGCAAGGGTTTAAACCTCAGAGAGGGAGGGATGGGAAACGAGCCTGCGGGCAGATACAAAGTTGGGGTCCTGAGTCGCAGAGTAGTAACACAAACTCAAGTATGAGGGTATAAACATCTCCCCAGCTTCTGGCACCTGATGACTCCCTCCCAACAGATAACCTGGGAGCCGTCTGCTGTGTAAGAGGCCTGAGCAGCAGCTGTGGGAGGAGGCTTGCAGGCAAGGGCAGCGGGGTGACTAGGGGCTGGTCTTGAATGTAGGTGGGAATATTTGAGTTCTTAGATAGTTCGATGTCTCTCCTCATTCCAGCCAACAAGCACGAAAGGCTGGTTCACCAACTTGCCATCTTTCTTTTTCTTTTTTTCTTTCTTTTTCAGCGTTCCACATTCTTGTGTGTCAGAACTTACCAAGACATCCTATTTCGGCACAGAGCCTTAAAGTCAGACAGATGTGAGTTTATATCTTCATTGGCTATTTGCCCTTGCACTTCTGCAAGCTTTCGCGTGCTCATTTGTAAAGTTGTGATGAAGACTGGCTGTAGGGGTAATTCAAATAATGTACATATACATAATTTAAAAGCTGCTAGCAAGGCGTTTTCATTCAAGTGTAATTTTGGAGAACTGCTGTTTCCAAAAGTAGAATGTCATCACCCAAGTACAAGGAAACACAAACTGCTCAACTCCCCGGGCCGCTTGAGGTCAGAAAGATGTTGAGAAGGAAGGAAAGGGTTCGAAAAGGTGAGAGATTCCAAAGACCAATTTTATTTCAATTTTCATTCTTACAGTCTACAAAAAGAAATCCCGGAGCGTCCATTGGGTATAAGACACCACGCCATTCATTGCTAGGAAGACAGAATCTAGCAATAGGGCCCAGCGGCGTGGCCTAGTGGCTAAAGTCCTCACTTTGATGCCGGTTCTAATCCCGGCAGCTCCACTTCCCATCCAGCTCCCTGTTTGTAGTCTGGGAAAGCAGTCGAGGACGGCCCAAAGCCTTGGGACCCTGTACCCACGTGGGAGACCCGGAAGAAGCTCCTGGCTCCTGGCTTCCTAAGATCAGCACAGCACCGGCCGTTGCGCTCACTTGGGGAGTGAATCATTGGATGGAAGATCTTTCTCTCTGTCTATCCTCCTCTCTGTATATCTGACTTTCCAATAAAAATGAAATAAATTCTTAAGAAAGAAAGAATCTAGTAATACGTGAGATGCATGCTAACCTTGTGCCAACCAAGCCCCATGGAGGGGGCACGTCTAAGTACCAGCATATGTGTGCCTTCAGGCAATCAACTGACCCGCCAGGCTGCCTTGGTCCTTTCCATGTGCGCCCTGCTGTTCAAGGGCCTCAAAGCAAGAAGTTTCAGGGCCCGGCACAATGGCTCAATTGGCTAAATCCTCAGCTTGCAAGTGCCAGGATCCCATAGGGGTGCCAGTTACTGTCCCAGCTGCTCCACTTCCCATCCAGATCTCTGCTTGTGGCCTGGGAAAGCAGTGGACAATGGCCCAAAGCCTTGGGTCCCTGCACAGGCAGGGGAGACCCTGAGGAAGCTTCTGCAGGGCTCCTGGCTTCAGATCAACTCAGCTTTGCTCTGACGGTTGCAGCCATCTAAGGAGTGAACCAGCAGTCGGAAAATCTTTCTGTCTCTCCTTCTTTCCACAAATCTTTCCAATAAAAATAAAATTTTTTAAAAAAGGAAATTTCAAGGCTGCTTTAGGTCATCAGTTATGTATTAAACTCTAACAGGCAATTCTTTCTGTTGTCTAAAAAAGGCACCTTGTAAAGCAGTGCGTTCCTCATCTGTGGCTCCCCTTATTGTACTTTCATAAAAGCACAGGAAAATGCAGTTTGAAAATACCCTAATGGAATATTTAGGAATAAATGGGAGAATCCCTGGAGCAGTGCTCAAGTGTTAAATTGCACCGTCTCTGGCCAGGTCCTGTTGCTCATCCCACAGGGCAGGTGAATTATCCCTTTGTGCAACAGCGCCCTCTTGTGGACTACACCACCAGCACATCATTATCAGCTGCCAGAACTGCTGTCCCAGCGACCCCAGTGCCTGTGCTGAAGGAACCCTCATTTTACTTAAAAATGGCCCCAAAGCACAAGAGTAGTTACGCTGCCAATTTGGATATGCCAAGAGAGGAAGGGCTATAAAGAGCTTCTTCCTTCACAGAAAAAGGTAAAAAGGTAAAAACACACCAAGGTTACTAAAAGCTACAGCAAGATGAATATCTTTCCAAAGATTAATTTATTTTTGTTAGAAAGTCAGATATACAGAGAGGAGGAGAGACAGAGAGGAAGATCTTCCTTCCGATGATTCACTCCCACATGGTTGCAATGACCAAAGCTGAATCAATCCAAAGTCAGGAGCCAGGAATTTCCTCTGAGTCTCCCAAGGCTTTGGGCCATCCTTAACTGCTTTCCCAAACCATAAGCAGGGAGCTGGATGGGAAGGAAGCAGGACTGCCAGGATTAGAACCAGCACCCATATGGGATCCTGGCGTGTGCAAGGCAAAGACTAGCTGCTAGGCTACCAGGCTGAGACCAAGATGAACATTTTATCTAGGAAACTGTGAACAATGTAAGAGAAGTTCACACTGCTCCTGTTTTAACATAGCAAACAGATTTACAGCCACCTCACTAAGTGCACAGTTGCGATGGAAAAGGCAGTAAATCTGTGGGTGGAAGACACGGACAGAAACAGATTCTGAGGGCAATCAGGCTTGATACCACCTAGCGCTGCAGGCACCTGCTGGAGGTCTCGGAGCATATATTCTCGCGTGTAAGTGGGTCTGCTGGGTTCCAATGCGGTTCTCTGGTCTGTGCTCAAGGCTGGAGAGCAGCTGGCCGTTCTGTTCTGCATAGTAACCCCCTAGGAGGTTGGAGACTTACTAAGTTAGTTGCTGTGGAGCTCTAGAGCCATGATCCATCGTGGACTGATGAGAAAGCCAGATACATTGAACCTCATTTTCACAGCAAATGAGTTCCCCTGTGACTACAGAGATGGAGGACAGCGCACCTTGCCGCCGGCCGGGGACAAAGCTGTGGGGCAGGCAGCTGCAGACGCTCAGTGATTTTCTCCCATGGACAGTAAACAGACTGGGAAACACATCCTAAGAAACACTTCCATGCTGGTAATTCCGTCGGAAATTCATTCCAAAATTTAGAGGAAAAGGGCCATTGGCTTCCTGTCCAGAGTCACTATAGGTAAACCAGGTGGTAAAATGAGTAAACAGAAAAATCAACAACAAACTTTGGTTCAATCCTAATTTGACTTTGCACTACTGGTTCTTAAAAAGACACATTTACTACGCTTCGATAGTGACTTTTATTTTTTGTGTTTTGTGGTGCTGCGACATCTTGGAAGTCTTGTTTGCCAGGGAGGTGAGCCCTCCCAGGGCTAATTTCCAGGAACAGCAAAGAGCTCACAAGCTGGCCTTTCATTTGCAAAGCAACCAAACCAAAGGCCCCATCCCCAACCACTGCCTTCACCTAACTCTCACATGGCAAGCCAGTATTCCCTCGGCCCCCACTCGCCCGGGGCCAGGTGACAGAGCCTCAGAGACGCCCTTTCTCACTCAAAGTTGGCTGAGATTATTCCAGCTGTCCACTCCTGACTCACTCACATTGGCCTCCCTGCTCACCTAGCATGGAAACGGCTCAAGTACAAGCTTTTCCCATGGCATAGCACGCCTCCTCACCTTGGGAAGTCTAACAAAACATCCTTCAACGGCACTGACTTCTTGTCTCTGTCACCTGACCACAGGTGACTGAAACACAACCTGGTTGTCCCAATTCCTTTGGTCCTTTAGCTCCCAGCTCTAATGAGCAGAACTGGGAACTGGAAAGCTCAAAAAAAAAAAAAAAAAAAAAAAGGTGCCAGGCCTGGCGCGGGGGCCTAACAGCTAAAGTTCTCGCCTTGAAAGTGCCAAGATCCCATATGGGCACCCGCTCTAATCCCGGCAGCCTTGCTTCCCACCCAACTCCCTGCTTGTGGCCTGGGAAAGCAGTCGAGGATGGCCCAAGGTCTTGGGACCCTGCACACGCGTCGGGGACCCGGAAGAGGCTCCAGGCTCCTGGCTTCAGATCTGCGCAGTTTCAGTTGTTGCAGCCACTTAGGGAGTGAATCGTCGGATGGAAGATCTTCCGCTCTGTCTCTGCTCCTTTCTGTACGTCTGACTTTCCAATAAAAATAAAATAAATCTTTAAAAAGCAAAGGAAGGTGTCAACATCGAGGCTTACTGCCGCTTCACACGGCACACAGCAAGCCAGCATGAACTCACGCCCACCTGCCCTGTGTCTGCTGCACAACCCCTTTAGTAAACACCTCTGGAAAAGCTCTCAACAGTGCTGGGGGTGGAATTCCCAACATCTAGATTTGGATGGAGGAAAGAAAATAAAAATCAAGAAACTGCATAGGGTGCAAATCTTGAAAGAATTTATCAAGCCTTCAGTCTCATGGATGTTAATGCCTCAAGTGCTTGTGATTTCAAACACAAAGTGCTGGGTGGGTCAGGCCCGCTGATATGGTAAGAACTTGCAACCCAGGAAGGCTTTGCTATTTGCAAATACTGTCCACGGAGTTTGCTTGCATTCTCCTACACTTCTCTTTCAGCTCAATCGTCTGGAAACATCCGTTTTCCAGAGGTATTTGGAAGGGAGCTCGTTTATCATTCCCCTGTCTAATGATTTTCAGGCGGATGAGACTTGTCTGGCCTTGAAGAACTGTGACAAGAAACTGGATTTTGTGGCAAAGCGGAACAGTGTTTACACGGCATGCAAATACATCATTCTTCCTGCTATCATCGATACAGAAATCGCGCCTGGGCGTGCTGCTCGGGTTCTTTGTCGGAATCTCCATCATTGTGGTTCGCTGTGCTTTCTTCTTCTCCATTTGGTCCTGTCAGTGTTCAGGCTCCATCAGTAGTTCTTTCCAGGTACTTAACCTTTAAGATGAAAGGGTTTTGCTTTAATCTACTTCCCATTTCCTCCAGGAGCCAACAGCAGTTTTTGCAACACAGCTTGTCTCCTGAGACCAGAGTGCCAAGAAAACCTCCATATAGAACAAATTCCGTTTTGTAGGCAGGGCTAAGAGGGTTGGTGAAGAGTCGTTGTGGAAATTATGTTCTGAGGCCCAAACTGGATTCAAGACTTTTGACTTGTACGCACCGGGTGAGAATCTCTAGGCATTAATGCCTATGATGAAGTGAAGGTGTCCCCCCAACCAAAATAAAATTCATGTTGAAATTTGAACACCCCAGGGAGATGTATTTAGCGGCGAGGCCTTTGGAAGGCTATTTGGCCATGAAGTAGAGTCCTCATGAATATGAGGGTGTGCTTGCATCTTCTGGCCTCCGCCGCACGAGGGAGCCAATGAGCAGACAGCCGTCTGAACTGGAAAGCAAGCCTCACCTCCAGACGCTGTGATTTTGTGCTTTGAGTTTTTCAAAGCATGTGAAATACATTCTGTTGTTCAAAGCCCTCTTGTCATTATTCCAAAAACAGAAAAGACGAAGTGTAACACTGTGTCTGGCTTGAGGCGGAGAGACGGATGTAATGATTTTTAGGATTTTCTGTCTGAATACACTAATAGACAGGTAGAGATCAATACAATGATTAAATAAATACATACACACACACACACAGAGGCATGGGTTAGCACAACCACATCACAGACAGGGAGCCACAGAGCGAGCTCCACTGTCTCCCCCTACCCCTGCCGCCCCTCCGAAGGGTCATTGTGGCTAGGGTGGGGCCAGGCCAAGCCCAGGGAGGGCCTGGAACTTCATCTGGATCTTCCACGCGAGTGACAGGTGTGTCAACCATTTGGGCCAGCCTCTGTTGCTCTCCCAGGCCCATTGGCAGGGAGCTGGATTGAAAGCAGAGCACACAGGACACAGACTCACACTGTGTTATGGGATAAAGGCATTTGGGGAACTGGCAACCTACTGCACCACACTGGGCCCCTAGCACAATTTTTATCTGGTAGATTGATTTTGGGACAAAACAAAGTAATGAGAGATGACTCGCAGTTGGGTGACAAAATTAAGAACAAAAATCTTTTGTGGAGATTGAAAGGAGGACCAATATGAATAAGACAAAATTAAAAGTGAATACTTCCTTTCCCGGGTCACAGTCCTTTTCCCAGGGGAAGGATTTCTGAAAACTTATTATAACTGGCTTAACCCCTCCAAGTTCCTTAACGTTACAACGAAAGCATCCCCCATGTCACTAAATATCCCTTTGAAAGATCGTTTTCACAGGCATCTGATACTCTTTCTGAAGTGTGTAGCAGAAAACACCTTTTAAAAGATTTGTTATTTTTATTGAAAATCCAGATCAGATTTACACAGAGAGGAGAGACAGAGAAAAAATCTTCCATCTACTGGTTCATTGCCCAAACGGCCGCAACAGCCAGAGCCGAGCTGATCTGAAGCCAGGAGCCCCCAGGAGCTTCTTCCAGGTCTCCCATGCAGGTGCAGGGTCCCAAGGTTTTGGGCCAACGTTTAGTGCTTTCCCAGGCCAAAAGCAGGGAACTGGGTGGGAAGTGAGTGGTTGGGACATGAACCAGAGTTCATATGGGATCCTGGTGCTTGCCAGGTGAAGATTCAGCCATTGAGCCATCACCCGGGGCCCTATCACACACTATCACACATTTTAACACTCCCCTACTCTTGGCTGTATGTTGCTGCAAGTTATCCAAATGCATGCATTATGTTATAATGGTCATTCTTTTAGAGTCAAAATAAACTAACAAATGTAATGGCTTTATAAAGTTCATCATACATGATAGATTCTATTTTTCTGGTTTCCCAGCATTTTTAGGGGGGAAATACAGGGATCTTTTGGTTGTGGTGGTGGTGGTGATTTGCAAGTACAATATTTCCCAACAGAACAATCAATACAGAGTTCAGCTCCGGGAGGCGTTAGCCCCGAAGTAGCAGTGCTAGTGACATCACTTTAGAGACACTGTCCGTTTCAGATGTAGGTCTTCGCAAACAACATGGGCCAATGTTTATGAGCATTCAATACTTCTTGATCTTATCCAAGGGATAGCTTAAACAAGCAATTTCCCCTTTAAGAGGGGGCCTAAAGGGATGAGATGCTCTGTTTCCAGTACAGGAAGACTTACCACAATGCCTGAAAGCCGTACAAGGCAGACTTTAGATGTGACATAGAGTAGTTAACAATAAAACCCCCAAAGCTAGTGGCACTCTAACAGCCTTTAATAGCTGGGGACCATGAGACTGGCAGGCCTGGCTGAAGCCACCCACGGTCCCTCCTCCTCCTCTCCACACTTAAGCATCTCAGCTTTCTTTAAAATTCCATCCTTGGCCTCGCCTCTCGATCACTGCTTATCTTGGGGGAATGCAGACTCTTGCACAGCTTGAACAGTCTTTTTTTCCCCTAAAGATGGCTTTTCAATCTTTTTCCAGCTCTGACTTTGTCCTTCAGCTAGTGAAGTCTTTTCAAGCGTAATGCATCGAAATCAGAGTTAATTGTCTTCCTGTCTTCATTGAGTCAGCAGGTGTTGGGCCTCGCCTTTCACGTTCGTTACCTGGCATTTGCCTTCAGGATGTAGGTACATTGCTGCCTTGCCCCTTAGGTTAAAGGCGTACCATGCTCGCCAGGAATGGCCAGGAATAACAGCTCCTCTGACGTCCTGTTTCCCAGGACACTGAATTGGCATCTCTGCCCAGCGTCCATTCACATGGAATGATTGTCCATCTACGTGGTCTCTTCCCTAGGACAAGACACTGGACAAAGAGCTTCTGGAAGGCAAGGACACCATTCATCTTTCAAATTAGTCCTGGCACACCAAGTGGCACACCAAGTAAGTGGATGGTCAACAGGCGTTTAATGATCAATAATAGAAACCAATGTTAACAATGGTAAGCCTGCCTTCCTTTCCTTCCTTCCTTCCTTCCTTCCTTCCTTCCTTCCTTCCTTCCTTCCTTCCTTCCAGAAAGGAGAACTTACTAAAGGATAAAGAATGTGTTAATTTGGTTTCATCATATTCATTCAAATTACTTCGTTAAACACTATTGCAGCACCCACCACCCAGAACTGAAGCCTTTCCCCTGTCATTTTAGTCCCAAAGGTAGGCGACTCTCATCTTCCCAGGGCTTGAAAGTGTTGACTACACCTGGCAGGTGAATGGACAAAGTAAATTGGAGGATTCGTAACTTGTGAATGACGTAGAGTGCAGCCAGGGGGCCGCAGCACCTGGGTAAATACACACTGGGCATGGACCTTCGATGAAGGGCACTGGCTGGAGGGGCTGGACAAAAACAACGTGAGGGCAACTCCTCGGTAACTGCCTATGTGTTCAGACTTAGAAAAGACTCAAGCGTTGTTGGTGAGATCAGATTAGATATTGGGTTAGTAAAGATCAGAATTAGATGACAGTTGGGGGCTCTTTATCCTAACAATTATTGTAACTGAGATAAATACCTGTATAACTGGATTTCGCCAAGGGGTTGTCCTGTCTGACATCAAAGGCTGCTTTTGCAGAATCCTTTAACCTTTTTCGCTACAATTTACATAGTAACTGAGGATGCGGTGGTGCTGATTCTGAAGTACGATGCTGCCATCTAGTGGTCATTGCTCTTACACGCAACACCCCGTAAGGTCTCCTTTAGTAGGACGACGGACCCAAACACACAGGGTCAACAGAACCCAGATTCATTCGATGTATTTTCAGGGAGAATGCACATGCTGAAATGGAGAATCCGGAGTTGGCATGACCCATGCCTGGGTTGACGTTGTAGCCGCGCTACCGTACACAGAGGGAGTTTGTTCTGTGCCTTCAACGGTACACACAGGCCCAAGGGCGGCAGACAGGCCTAACACGGAGCATTATCTACTGGAGGCAGATTCTGGCCGTTCTGAGTAGGTATACAAAGGCGGGGAGAGCAAAGGCATTTGAGCTAAGTAGAACGGTGGCCTGAAACAGGCATTCCACCTCTTTTTATCCTAGAGTAAGTTCCTTGAAGGCATAACTTTCACTGTTAACAGCCTATGTTTGGCAGGTGCCTCGTGAGTAGTAGATGATAGAGTGGTGCTTTGTGGGATGGATGGATATCTACACTTATCATTTCCATAAAGGAAGAAGAACAGCCCAAATAAAAATTAAGAAAGAATAAATAAAAGAGTAACTCCCAAGGTTTGAAAACTGGCCTAGTTCTGGCTGAGTTAACGTGATTCTGCTGAAAACCAACCTCAGCCAAGGCTACTATGAGGCCACAATGGAAATGACACCAAAGCTTCAATGCGTAATTACGTCTAAGCACAGGCTAAACTCCAGTTACTCTGCCGCCCCCCAGGACACTCAACTTGCTTCTTTAGTCAAAATGAGCGACTGTTTCCTCTACCAGTGACAGCTTTGTCTTCATTTTGGTCTTCCTCCCTTCATATAAACTTCACAGATGGGCCACCTCGCAGCGTCCAATCTTGACTCCACTCCCGACTCCTCAGGAGTCCCTGCTACCCAATCTTAGAATCAAATCTCAAACGCTATGGTTTCTTCAGTTCTACTTTTACCATGTAGACCCACATGGCAGGATTCCCTTGTTTAAGGTCCAGGGCTAACCTGCTGGTCCACCAATGCCAAGGGAAAGAAATCCCATGCAGGAAAAGGTTCTATGAGGCTTAGACAAGTCTGCATGGATTCCGAATGCTCTTTTGCTCCCAAATAAACTTACCTTTTAAGTCCATTTTCCACAAAGTTCTATGGTTTTTAAAGATTTATTTTTATTGGAAAGGCTTTTCAGATTTACAGTGAGAAGGAGAGACAGAAAGATCTTCCTTTTATTGGTTCACTCCCCAAAAGGCAGCAATGGCCGGAGCTGAGCTGCGGCCAGGAGCCAGGAGCATCTGCCAGTCTCCCAAACAGAGGCAGAGTCCCAAGGCTTTGGGCCGTCCTCCACTGTTTTCCCAGGCCATAAACAGGGAGCTGGACGGGAAATGGAGCATCCGGGATACAAATCGGTGTCCACACGGGATCTTGGCATTTGCCAGGTGAGTATCTAACCACTGAGCCATCGTGCCGGGCCCCACCAACATGCTGAGGCTTACAACAGACCAGGTATCATCCTGAACTGCATACAGCAGCCATCCTGGAGTGACCAAAAACACGAGAAATCAAATAACCTGGCCAAAAGACCGCAGGTGGAAAGGAACTGGCAGTCTTTTGGGGGGCTCCTCTCTCCCTGTGAGTCCCATTCACACTAATCAAGCAGGCTCATGTAACCGAGGATGCTACCGTATTTCTCTGAGAC
The DNA here is from genome assembly GCF_030435755.1 of Ochotona princeps. Taxonomy (NCBI): domain Eukaryota; kingdom Metazoa; phylum Chordata; class Mammalia; order Lagomorpha; family Ochotonidae; genus Ochotona; species Ochotona princeps. Next base: position 20,139,283 of record NC_080858.1, read on the forward strand.
AGTCATTTGTTCCATTTGTGTTGCCCTGACCGTTATCTTATTTCACCAAAACTCTTCCAGCGTTTAGTGCAAAGGGATAAATACAAGCGAAGCTACTTTGCTATCAACTCTCACCAAAATTATCTTTTTGAAAAGGCTGGGGTTTTTTGGGGGGGTATTTTTTCATTATCTTTTCTTCTCCTTTATAAGTGCAGAATATATAACCTCACCTAGAGAAACTCTAGGACCTCAATGCCATTTCTTTGCAGCCTCTAGGACCTGACTGGGACCAGGAGCCAAATTTGCAAAGATGCCACTCAGCTACATCATCAATCAAAGCTTCATCACTTTTTAAAAATCATTATTATTATCATAAGTCCTACATGCCCACAGACTGGGTGCATGAATTTAGCAAATAGAAAATTTGTTTTCACAAAGAACCTTGACCATTCTGTTCTTCATTTCTCCCAGCTCTAAAATTAGAACATTCTTTGAGACTTTACTTGTTGGCCAACTGAACTTCAAAGACGAAATGGAAATGCCCAGCTTGCTTCAACATCCTGGGCGTGCTGGGGGTTGGATGGATGGCAGGATGCATGCCCCTCGGTGAATGCAGACACGCCTTCCAGAACATGCCCTCACGCTCTGCTGAGCTAGGGAGCACACCGAGAGGAAAGGATGCTGCAGGGGCCAGGTCTGCAGTGTTCTGGAATTTTCAATAGCACAGAATAATTGATCTTCTCCAACGGTTTTCTGATTAGCAGCTTGGGGCTCATGGTGATTCCATCTGAGAACAAGAGACCTCCCCCACCTCAAGGAGCATATTCCAGAGGTGCAGGTCATCCATCCCACCAGCGTCCGTTCGGCTTGAGCTGACAGTATAGGACGGAATAAGGTGGGGTGGACAGGGAAAATCAGAAGTCACAGCAACAAACGGGTGGCATACACAGACAACCCAGACTGGCTCTGCAAAGCTTTAATCACCATAAGTCAAACACATATAATTCACATATCAAAATGACCCAAAAAATTCTTTATTAGTGTTACCATCAATACTCTGTGAAAGAAAGGATATGCAAAATACAAAACCTTATTGTTCATAACTTAAAAGATTTATGAAACTTTTTTATAAACCCATGTTTTTTTTTAACCCTGAGGCTAATATCACCAAAGTAAAAGATAAAAGTCATTTCCAGCTGGAATTTATTCAATGCACAGTTTTTCAAACTACTCAGCGTTGACCTGGAATGCTTTCCCTTCTCTCCCCACCCACGTCACGTGATGACAAGAGGGAGAGTCAGCAAATGGTCTTGTGTGTTTAGTCTTCTTAGGCACCGTCACATGATTCTCAACTCAAGCTACTGATCAAAGAAATACAAGCATAACATTGGGCTAACTCAACATGATCTACTTTAAAACATGGACTGAAGTCAATTCTTTCTCATAAAGGGCCGACCAAGCAGAACACTGTCAGGCAAGAACAACGGTATGACTTTTTCACAATGGTTGCTGTAGTGTGTTTGCTCCACTCCCGTATAAACCAACAAGGCGAATTAAGTTCCCAATGCCTTGGAAATACTTCACTCTGGGTCCTCAGTCACTCTGAGATAAGATCTGTGCTATGTCTCAAAGAAAAGTAACTCCCCAATGCTACAATAGCTATTCTATTCAAGTGCTGAAGAGAGGTATACATGTTAAATTGGAGAGGAGAAAAAAAAACCACAGTGAGAAAATTTTTTCTATGTAAATCACAAATAGAACAAGTATTTATTTAAAAAAATCTGCATTTCTAGTTCTGTAACTTTGTTGCTTGTGAATGCACCTAGCGATGTTGCCTCCAGATAGTTTCATGATGGTCTTAGCATATTTTAAAAATACGCTCTTTCTAAATATTCACAGCACTCGGTCTAACTGGCGGCCATCAGCACACCTGCTGCCACGCTCGCAGGGCCCCTGTGGCCTAGTTCCCTTTCAGTGCACACTGGACTGAAGCATAATTTGGGGGCTTTTACAAAGCCTTTAAAATGATCATTTCTAAGCCCAGGCTTTTCTTGTTTCAGATACCTTTCCAATTCAAGTGACTGAAGTGGAATGATAGGTACTAGACACTTATTGGGAAAAAATTTTTTTTTGTTTAAGAATTAAAAATTATTTTCCTCAACGCAGCCAAAATGGGGTGAATGTAAGAGACAGAAAACACGGTACTAGAAAGAGTTCAGAAAAGGCTTTTCTGGCACAGGCTTGGTAACAAGTGTTCTATTTTTTTCGTGTAGAATCATGGAAGATCAGTGCCCAAAAGGCTCTTAACCACACGGCCACTCCAGCCGAGCGGCTCACCAGCCTCTGCTAGGAGACTGTCAGGCACGGGACGCTGCTCAAACACGATTTATTCTTCTTTAGAAGAGAATAATAAAATGGGTGGAACAAATAAACTTCCATTAGACAGGATTATGCATTGAGTCCAACTCTTCGAGATCTGGCAGTCAACTGTTGCCCAAAACAACAAAGCAAACTTGTTCCCAGCATTTTGTGCAAACGGGGATACAATAGAGACAAGTGAATTGGAGAACTCATGGTTGCGTTAACTGTTCGCTCTAGGGGACAGAAATCTTCAGAAGTGATCACTGGAAGGGGCTCCCAAACAAAGGGGCAATAAATGCTCTGAATCACAAACATTCCACTTTGAAGGTGTCTGCTACACCTTTCACAGGCAGCTTGGCAGGGGTTCAAGAGCCCAGGCTGGAGGAGCAGGACTTGAGCCAGTGTGGGCTGCACTCTGCCCCACCAAGGCCACTGGAGACCCAGCTTGCTGGCTTGTTGACTTGTTGGCCTGTTGGGAGGCACTGCGGGTAACATTATTTCTGCTTTCTGTGCTTGCACTCTGCGAGTCTGGGGTTTTGAATGGCCCCTCAGGAGACCGACAAAGCCACGTGTTGTCTGTGGACAGTGACAGCAGAAGTTAGTTCACAAAGGATCAAGCTGAGGTGTGGTCACTAAAGGGATATACTTACAGCTGCATGTTTAGGCTTTGAACATATGACTTCCTATGCCTGGGTTTAGCCGAACTAAAACCATTTATCCTGCCACCGCTCATGTAAACTTTAAAGGCTCTAAATGACCACGTTACTTGAGACAGCTGACTTCACTGTAAATGGGCTCCTGGACTCCCCGTGTGTTAAAACGGCAGTGATCTCCATTTGTAACAGATAAGACAATGAATAATGGATAAAAACAAAGCAACAGCAGAAAACCAGCCTTCAGTAAGTCTTTTTATATAGAGGCCACTTTTTTTTTTCATATCTGTTTCAAAAGTATTAGATAATTAACATTTAGTGGCTAGATGACAGAAGAGCAAATCTTCCTGCAAAAAAAGAGAAAGACTTCCTTGCCCACTGAGATTTGGGAATGAAATCAGTAAAAGTCTATCAAGTATTCAGGATAGATTTGGTTGGCATCAAAAACCACAAAGATCCTGGGGTTCCAGGTGTCATCCACACAGCTGTCGTATAAATTCACATAGCTGCCGTCTTTGGAAGGAGGCCGCATGTACTTGGAGTCCCCGTTTATGTAATCTCCAATGAGAACTCGCGCGAGAAACATGGACTTGGAGGTTCTGAGGAGGTGCCGCTGCTGCAAGCTGACACCATGAATCTGGAAGGTATTGCCATGCTTTAGGTCGTCTTTGCAGAAGCGACTGGAGTACGCGGCATCTCTAGCAAAATAGGTTCCTTCAGCAAAAGGACCAAAACAAAAGCAACAACAAAAAAAACCAAGATTATTCCTAAGAAAATAGTACAACTCACAAGCAAAAAAAACATCGTAAAGGTCAGGAGAGAACAAACCCGTGGATTCCGGTCACGGAAGCAGGTGTGGGACCTCCTCATTGCAGGTGGCCCGGAGAACACATGTCCCTCTGTGAATAGCTGTGGTGCAGACTGCATAGGACAGAAGTGCTGCTCTGGCTAGTCCTCACCACCACCACCGCGAACCCAGCATCCCCTTGCCTGAGGGTGGCAGCTACCACAGTCTGTTCTCACAGGGGATCTTAGAAAGCAGCCAAGCACACAGAACAGATAAGAACTCTTCCGCGATGCAGAGCATGGCAGGGCATGCAGCGTGGCTGCCTGGAGCCTCCCTCCTATGTCTAGCTTGGCCTGCCGCTCCTGTCACCAGCTAGCCCTGTGCGGCACCCTGCGAGCTCAGCAGGGCACCGTGAGCACAAGGTCTGTGCTGAGTCACCCGAGATGCCTTCCAACCCCACGAAACCACATCTCTGTGACTCGCTGGGATTACTGGGGGCACAGAAACCCAGGCCCAGGAACAGGTCTCCAAGACAAGGTGGTGCTCTTCACACTGGAGCATTCCCAAAGAACATGGACGTAGGGATATTCAACAAAGCGGCAGGAGACTCTAGTGCAAGGGGAACCCGAGCAGTCAACGACGTTAAGGAGACAACTGCTCTCAAGTGTTCTGGAAGTGAACTGTCTCATATTCACATGGTATAGACGGGTCTTGGCTAACACACTTTTGGTCTTGTCACTGTTTAAATCAATCAATGGCCTTTTCATTGATACTTCCTTCTCTTGCTGGAGGAGAGGTAAGAAAACCAAAAAGGAAGAGCCATGCCCTTTCTCCTCATCCGGGGCAGTGGGCACTGGAGTCCGGACTCCCAGTTTGGAAATAAGGGGAACCTGTCCCTCACTACCTCTTATTGCCGGTCAGTGCTGTTCCCTATCATTTTTTAAAAACAAAACAGTAGTATTAGTGTGCGACACAATTGGCTTGTTCGGTCTTTCCCAACATATTTGCCATGAAGAAGTTTAGTGCACAGGCTTAGACGTGACAGGACTTAGATGCAAAAATTAAACATAATCCAGCAATTCCCCTAACACCCTGGCCCGTCTGCTTGGCCGGGGGCTCTGTCAGCCGGCAGAGATGTCGCGGCCTTCCTTTCAGCTTCCACATGTGTGAAGGACTCAGGGACTCGGAGAATTCAGAAACTGGCACAGCAACTTCTAACCTAATGCTTAGCAAGTCTCTGAAACCACAAAACAACCATCTCCAAAAGGGAGAAATCCCTAGGGCTCACACTGGATCCAGAATTCCAATAATTACCTTTCCCAAAGAGAGCACCATGTATACCATTTATTCTCCAATCAAAGTTATGGATGCATATCGCTTCCACAAATTCACTGCTGGTCCCGTGGAACAGCATTTGTTCGTTGATCTGAGGCACACCTCTCCTTTTTTTGAGTTGGGCTTTTTTCCTAAAAACACAATACGAAAACACAAGAAAGCATGGAAAGATACAATAATGGCATGCAATTTTTGGTGAAACAAAATATTTCTTTAATATTAATCACAAGTGGACAACAAAATTCTGGAGAAGAAATAATTTCAAATTCTCTTGGACATAGGAGTGCATGTCATCTAATAAAAAAAATTCTAGTTAACACAGAGACTTAAGGTTGGAAGTTACACTCAAAATCACAGTTGGCCAATCACAGCAATGGTAATTGATGGACTAACCCAGCTAAGCTCTACACAGGCCTACCAGCAAAACCACAAAGAGTGAAATGTTACTTTACATCGTTCATTCGACAGGCAAGGATTACAGCTTAGTCTGCTCATCCTCAGAGAATGGAAAATGTTAGTTACACTATTTTGAACCATACGGCCACTTAAACCCTATCTCTTCTAAGGCCTGAAAGGGTTATAGTCAATGCAGGACTAACTGTAACAGAAAAAAAAAAATTGAAAACAATCTAAAAGTTCCTCTATAATTGTTTTACACATGAAAAGTAATGAATAGGGCCTGGCAGCGTGGCCTAGCGGCTCAAGTCCTCGCCTTGAACGCGCCGGGATCCCATATGGGCGCCGGTTCTAATCCCAGCAGCTCCACTTCCCATCCAGCTCCCTGCTTGTGGCCTGGAAAAGCAGTCGAGGACGGCCCAAAGCTTTGGGACCCTGCACCCGTGTGGGAGACCCGGAAGAGGTTCCTGGTTCCTGGCTTCAGATCGGCGCACACCGGCCCGTTGCGGCTCACTTGGGGAGTGCATCATCGGACGGAAGATCTTCCTCTCTGTCTCTCCTCCTCTCTGTATATCTGACTTTGTAATAAAAATAAATCTTTAAAAAAAAAAGAAAAGTAATGAATAATACATTTGTATTAAATGCAGTAAATCTTCAAAAATCATATTGGATGAAAAAAAGGATGTTGCAAAAAGAGCAATACCATTATACAGGAACACACACCCTTGGTGGCCAAAAAAAAAAAAAATTCCATAACAGAGGGGCTCCAGCAGTCTCACAGGAAAGCAGGAGAGGGCAAACACTCCACCTGAACCTGCAATGCTGGCATTGCTAAAAAGCAACGTGTAAACAGAAGAGATTGTGACAAGTGTTAAGATGTTAAATCTGACAGGTATGCACCTATTAACTGCTCACTGCATTTTTATTTTTTTAGATATTTCAAAAAAAAAGAAATGATTTCTGATTAAATCCACTGCTCCCTGTCATCCTGACAGCTATTCAATGTCAGCTTCAGGAGTGTCAAAGACTCCCTGTGGCACTGCAAGACAACACAACGTATTCCTGATCAGTGGCAACCCTAAGAGTGCACACTCGTCCCCACGGAGTCCGTTCCGCCCTCCCGTTATTTCCAGTGCTGGGTCTTGCTCATTCTCTCCTGAACACAGAACAATTCAAGTCATTCTTACATAAAACAACTCTACTGAGAGCCAGAAATAACTACGGACACCCACCTAGGCTTTGTTCCGGAAGCTAAATGGACAGCCTTCCCTCAGCTATCCCTTACACAGCACAGCTGCCAGACCTTTCGCCTTCCTGGACAGTCTTCAGTTAACAAGACTCTGCTGGATATTTCTCTAGTTTATCAATATTGGTAAGAAATAGAAAAAAAGAATCTAAACACCATCAGACAGCACTAACCCCACCACCACCCACTATTTGTTTCGTAGCAACGGCATCAAACTGTGCAGATGGGTGTGCTGTCAAATGCCCAGGAATTTTTAAAATCAGATCTCCCAGAGCTTCCTGTACACTATACTGTACAACTGATTTATAAATCTGTGCATGTTTGCTTCCATTGAATTATACTTCAGTAATTTGAAGAGTAAAAATTAAACAGCAAAGTAGATACTCATCTCTCGGATGGACAGACTGTAGAAGCAACAAACAGCTGGAGAAGAGCTGCCTTTAATCAGAGAAATGTAATCATTTAGGTTTCTACAGGCTGGTATTCATAAAATCATGAAGGGCATTACAACAGTAAAACTTCCAGTGTAATCTTTAGCACAAAAAGCTTTTTCGAATCACTGTACAAATTAGAATTGAGTGGGAACTCAAATGATAAAAGAGGCAGTATAAGCTTCACTGAAGAACCCTGATCAAGAATAATTAGGGCAGCTGTTTGGTACAGCGGCGAGGATGCCACCTGAGAAACACACATCCCATGTCAGAGTGCCTGGTTCGAGTCCTGGTTCTCCTGCTTTCAATTCTGCATCCTGCTGTTACGTACCCTGGGAAACAGCAGACCACAGCTCTAGGACTTGGGCCCCTGCCACCCACATGGGAGACTAGATAGAGTTTAGGCTCCTGGGTTCCTGGCTCTAGTTGCTATAGAGAATACCAGCAGATTAAAGCTCCCTCCGTGTGTGTATGTGTGTGTGTGTGTGTGTAAATAAGTTTAAATAAATTACATGTGTGTGAGACCATTTTCAAATTCATTGAGAATAAGATCAACGGAGGCAGAAACACCGACCTTCCTCCATCAGGGACTGTTTTCAAACAGGAGCAGACTAAAATCTTCTTAATTCAGTCGAACTCAAGAGTTATTGTCAGAAATGAAAGGTGGTTTAATCCAAAGGAGAGGAGCACAAACTGAAAGCAAAACCTCCCATGAGAATCAAACACAGAATGTACTCAGACCAGACAAACTAGTCAGGAACTCCGTGCATCCCTAGCAGAGCAAGGGCAGCCTAACCCTCGAGGTCCTAACACTGGAAGGAGCCATAGTTCAGATGTGCCTTAAAACACTCCAACAACCACCACCACGACGCAGATCTCAACAACACACCAGAACGACGGGTACACACTCCTCATGTCGGACTCTACATTGTCATGTCTGATTGATATTTTTCTGAATGAAAACTTAAAAAAAAAAAAAAAAAAAAGGACATCCATTGTAAAACTAGAGGGGAACTCAATGGGAGGGGGAGGGATCTTGGAGAAGGGTATGGGCAACCCCAGAGCCTATGGAACTATACCATAAAACAAAATAAAATACGTTTAAATGTAAACAACAAAATTCAGTTTATGTTAAAAATGTTAGAAATCAAACGTCACCCTCAAATATTCACTTGACATGTGTTGGAGAACCATCTGCTGTAAGCAATATTTGCTGCAATACTACAGCACAGCAGGCTACCTTGGCCAGGACCTGGGCTCTCTGGGACGAGCTGCACTTTCAGGTTCAGCAGAGGGATCCACTGAGTCCTTCCCGGCCTAAACTTTATAATGGGTTGAGTTTTACATCGACACCATACCCTTTGGGCTAGGCAGCCAATCTGAAGGTTCTGTTTTAAAGTGTTCTTTTAAACGCAACAAGCAAACAGCCACAGATAAGATGGTGCAATCGTTAAAAACGACACAGAACAAAACACAGTGTTTCCAGAAATGTCTGATTCAAACTAGCTGGAAGGAGATTCTTCCCCCACAACTTCGCAAGCGAAGCCTCTTCCTTTCTTACACAGCAGCTCTTTTCCATCCCCGCAAATGTGGCAGGTCCACAGAGAGTCAAGCAGCCGACAGCACTGAAAATGAACACCTCTAAACACCATTCCTAAGACCGCAAACACCTCAGAGGGAAGCAGAAGGTTCAGATTAGAAACCACCTTACCTGCAAAAGAACTCCCACAGGTCTAGATTTTGAATCCTCTGTATTCGTTTAATTCGGTTACGATCCATTGTTTTCCCAAAGAGGTTAGCAACTTCATTGTACTCGTGTGTTTGATTGTGCAGAGAAATTAGCTGGAAAAGGAAGTTTGTGCAGTTTTACTAGGGCCCCGCCCAGCTTCCTCCAGGGCAGAGCCAGGCTGTGTGGTCCTCACCTGATATGGGAGTTCAGTGTTCACGTTCTCCCAGTGTGTGGGCATAGGAATAGCTTCATTTTCACATATGTAACTTCAAACAGCAAAGACAAAACAAGCATTAGAAGCTGACTGTAATTATTATTACTGAGTTAGCCTTTTCTCCTAAGCTGGATTCTTATGTATAATTACTAAAAAAATGTAATTAAGTGTAGCCCTTGATTTAAGATATTTATTGAATATCTATAGGGCACTACTTCTTAGGAAAGGAACAGCATAGTTTGATGGAAAATAGCCAATACCACATACCACTCAATTTTCAAAAACACTTGCTTAGTCCTAGTTTGATTTTTTTAAGATTTCCAAGTTTCTTTAAAATGTAAGAAAGATTGTGATAAAGAAAGGAATGTCTAAGAACAAAGCCAAACTTCCAATTAAAAAGGCCAAAAGTCTTATTTATTCTTATGCTTACTTATTTTTATACTAGTTTATACTGTCAACTGAATCATATCAAGACTCCTCAGCCATACGTTGTTGGCTGTCTTCCAAGATCTAGATTCAAACTTAAACCTTTTCCTGTTGACTGTCTACCATTCTTTTACATGTGTCACCCACAATGAATCCACATCAAGCAGCTGGAGAATCTTGGAAAAACTATCCAGCAGTTTCAAACCACCAGATGTGGACCCAGGAGATGGGGAGCCTGGAGAGTGAAAGCTGCCCCTGCTCAGGCCTCCGCCACGTCCTCTGAGTCTTACTGGAACAAGTGAGAAATTTGAAACCTACACGCAACTTACATTTGGCATAACACGTGGCTAAAATGAATGGGACTCAAGACATGGTGTGCACCAGGGAGCTTCCCTGCCATGCCAGTGTTCGGCCTGCCCGATTCTCACTTTTTGCCTCAACTTCAGTAATCACTGTGTTTAGTCTCTTGAGCGATCTTCCCTCCCAACACAAACAGTATCACCAAACATAAACATTTTACACCTGGTTTTACTAGTGTATTCTGTGAGAACTTTCCTCAAGTATGAAACCGAATTCCATTCCCCAAAGTCTCTGACATAAGCTTCATCAGGTCCCATCCTCTCTCCTTTAGATCACAGTTCCGTTGTCTTCACTATGCTGATTCTAAGTCTACTCCTTACTAAAAACTAGTTCATTAAATTAAAGGAGTGTACAGAAGTCAGGCCAGCCTTTCAGAATTCAATTATCTCCTCAATAACTAATACTGCTAAGCCTTATGTGGAGTTGTTTCACAGGAACTTTAAGTCCTAAACAAATAAACCAATAACCAAACTACCCATGGACCTGAGACAAGCCATAGCCCACTCTGCATCACAGCATTTCCAGAAGAACACACCAGGCCTCTATTGCTGACCAATCTAGATAAGGCTCCGGGAAGAGGGGACCAACAGGAAACCCACTGCTGAACTGCTCATGTGCTGCTCAATCCCCACTTTCATCTGTAAGGTCCACCAATTTTATCCTCCCAGGAAGCCATGGAATTTAGTCATAGTTGTTCAGTTCCTTATTCCATTAACTGCAAGGAAAAATCTGTTACTTTCTTCCATCATCCTGGTGTAATTTACTTACTGAGCATCAGTCAAGTGGACTAGTGTTAGGGGGTTCTTTTTTTTTTAACATTTATTTTTATTGGGAATGCAGATAAGATTTATAGAGAGAAGGAGAGATAGAAAGATTTTTCATCCCCAAATAGCCACATGGCTGCAGCTGACCTGATTTGAAGTCATGAGCCAGGAGCTTTTTCTGGGTGTTCCTTGCAGGTGCAGGGACCCAAAGTTTCAGCTGTCTTCTTCTTCTGCTTTCCCAGGCCATTAAGCAGGGATCTGGATGGGAAGTGGAGCAGCCAGGAACCAAACTGGTGTCCATATGGCTTGCTGGCACTTGCAAGGTGAGGATTTAGCCAATGAGCCATTGTGCTGGGCCTCAGTTTTGGGGATTCTATAAGGTAATTCCTCCAACCAGTTTGGGGGAACTCAATAACAATTACATAGAGACTCTTCATTTCCAGTGCCTACAACCAAACCTGGTAAACACCCAATACATAAAGGCTGAATGCAGGAATCAATCTTACTTGACAATTAGACATAGAATTTTTTAAAGTTCTACAAGTACTTCAATTCAATCATGAATAAAAAATGTATGTAGTCACAATCTTTTTCTCACTTTGCATAAAACATCTTCCAGATACAAAAAACCACTTGTAATGTAGCCTGTATGATTAATTTAACACCTTGCCAAAAGCAAGCACTTTTGCCTTGCATGTAACAAACACCCAAGTTTCAGCAACAAAGAATTTCTGTCAGCATCGACCGACCCTTCGCCACGCTTCCTGTCTGCTCCTTTTGTTACCTTCTTGCCTATTATTGTCATTCACTCATTAATTTTTCCCTCTCCTTTCTTCTATGACTGTTCAGTCTGTGACAGAACCATCCTGCGCCTCTTCCCCATGCCCCAGGCATGCCAGATGGAATAACATGCAGTTGTAACATTTTCCATTACTATGCTTCCCAGCTTACATATTCTTTTGAGGGTAATTCTCGTACTATACTTTGCACTGAAGAATGCAGACACACTGTGGCTGCTGAGAACGTTAGATTCTCTGAATTCCAATCAAGTTCTAGAACATCATTACGCAAGTACTTGGAGAACTTGGAAATCATGATGCTAAAATACACACCAAAAGCTCCAAGAAACAAAATGACAGAAATTTAAAATATTTCTTTAATTCTTTCAGAGTATCTTCTTGGAAGGAACAGATGGCTATTCCCTATACTTCCCATGTACCGTTACACTTTTTCAGCTTCCTTCTAAAAATTTTAGAACAAAAGAAATTTCAACATTTGCTTGAAGATTCTTTCCAGAATATAGGAGTTATTGCTAAGATTGTCCCTTTCAATTCCATCCACATGAATAACAGAATGCATTCTCTTCTGGCATTTATATTGCTTATTTTCAGAACATACTTCCAAAGACAGAAAACAGGAAATTCTGTAAACCAAATTCAAGGAAGACAATTCTATACTCTTGTCCCATTGTGCTACCATCTTGTTTGGGTCTCCTTTTGTTGCTACATTTTCAAGAATACTTGGGGTCAATGTGGTGGCCCAGTATGCTAAGCCTCCTGCTTCAGTGCAGGCATCCGTTATGGGCACCAGTTCACATCCCAGGTGCTCCACTTCTGATCCAGCTCCCTACTACTGGCTTCAAAAGCAGCAGAGGAGGGTCAAGGTCTTGGGCCCCTGCACCCACCTGAGAGACCAGAAGAAGCTCCTGGCTCCCAGCTTTAGAATGGCCTAGCTCTGGCCATGCACCATCTGGGGAGTGAACCAGGGGATGGAAGGGGTGTGTGTGTGTGTGTGTGTGTGTGTGTGTGTGTGTGTTCCTTGCTCCCTTTCTCTGTAACTGTTTTCAAGCAAAAAAGAAATCTTTAAAAAAAAAAAAAAAAAAAAAAGCACGTATAAAGGTTGTCCTACAAGGATCAAGGGATTACCTAGCATTTACGGTCCAGAACATCGGGTGGGTCTATGGGAGTCTTTCCAAGTGAACAATTCAAACTCACCACAGAGGGTTATTATAAGGTTCTACAGCAGAGACCATTAGGCCATAGCCATGCAAACTGTCCTGAAGAATTGAAAAATACAAACATACAGGGAGAAAGAAAGAGTATCAGGAAAGGAAACACTGACTGGAAGTAATACCACCGTTACTTAATCAGCAAATGAAGAGATCTGATACTTGAAAGATCGAAGCTAAGGTAACTGAATGCCTACCAAAACGCTTTCAGTGTGTTTCGCTGTCAGACAGTAAGCAAGAGAAGAGGGAATAAAACCCGCCCTTTGCTCCTTACGATACCTGAAAGCACTGATAGAAAAGGGGGCTCGTTTTATCAGGCGCTGCTTTCCAGTGGTCAGATTCATTTGCTTCATTTCTGCACACAAAGACACAGGCATCAGATGAGCCACAGCACGGACCGCGCCCTGCGGCAGGAGGATTAGCAGCCTCCTTATGAGCCGGGCGCAGCAGGCATGGGGTTTGGGAGGAGCTGAGAAGGAAGATTCTGTGCTATCCATCCATGTTACCACGTCAGGGGTGCTTCTCATGGGAGCACAGCTTCATGGCTTCATCTAAGGTCACGTGGAAAGATGCCAATTCCACACACTACTCTGGGTGAGGGTCTAGGCATTTCTGCATCACACTCAGGTTAGAATAGACAGCGAAACACAAGTGTTCTAAACCTAGGAAAGTTAAGAATACTAGAAACAGAGAAATGACAGTCCTAAGTCTTCTGTTATTAATTGCATAGGAAAAAAAAACACCCATACTTTCATTTCTCTAAAAATTTTGGAAATGATAAAAGAGACACATTACTCTTGTAAAACTAGCACAATTCATAGAATTTCAAAACTTGGCAGAGTTCTTGCCTTCTCTTTATGCCAGAATCCAGCAGACAGAGAACCTGGCTAGACCCAACACTGTTTATATACAAGGTTCTCGTGATGGCACAAGGGTCACCTCCGCTTTCATTTATGCTTCAGCCATGTCAGTATTGACTAGGTCTGGCTTTTCCATTTCTTCATTCCCACAAAATCAAGTATTTAGTCTTAATGTAAGATTCTGACCAGTTTAATCTTCTTCATTTCACAACATTTCATTCTAGAATAATGGGTTTCACTCAGCCAGGCAAACGCTGGTGTGAACCGTGTTCTGCCCTTCTTCTCAACCTTCCACACGCTGGCACCGTCACACCCAAGACCTGTAGCATAATTTTCTTCAACCATGTTTTTTTTTTTAAGTTTCCTTCTAACCATTTTTACAGAGAAAACTTGGTGTTCTCTAGAGGCCTAATGGGACCAATAAACTGTCAAACAGCATATGTGAAATACTAATATTTAAACTTTTTAAACATAGAAGGTTAGAAAACCTGAGTCCCTAGTACATGTATGGGCTTTGATTCTTTGATAAAGACTTCTTTTTAATAAACTGTATTTTCTGATGGGAAGCTTATGGTTTACCAAATTATCTACCTACTGCCTTGGTGGATTTTACCATTTATGTAGGCCTGATGTCCAACATGCTTCAGCATGGCTTCAAAACCAGCATTTGCCTGGAAGACTAAAACATCTACCTGATACCTTCGACCTACAGCAGAAACACTAGTATGAGGAGTCCTGGAATGGCAGTCTATTTGCCTAATGTCATTAAAAAAAAAGTTAGGATTACTCAGTAGTTAAGAATGCAATGGGTTTAATTCTAAGTAAAGATCAGCAAGAAGAACGACTTTGGCGGGATGACTACAGCACAACTCAATCGTTACCATTTCTAGGCCTTGGCTCAGCCACAGGAATGTCTTAAGGTTTTACCGCCCTGTCTAACCATAAAACACATAAGACACTGTGTCATAAAGACAAGGGTCATGGGAACTGAGTAGGACTTGGGGGGCAGTGATCAAGATACAGTCTCACCAGGAATCTTCCACCACCCAGGTCTTGTCTGTCTCTAAAGCACTGAACAGCTGACATTAGTGGCTAGAAAATAAAGAGGCTGAATCCAATAGTTTTTTGTTTTTCTTCCCATGGAATACCAAAACCCGTGCCCATATATCACAGAAAAAATTTAAGGTGGGGCCAATGAGCAGACCAACTGGCTAAACTGTGAAGAGCGCCAACGGAATTAAAAAATGGCAGGTTTCTCTGTTAAAGAAATAGCTTTTATGGCAACAGAAGGGTTCATTTCTGCTAAACTTGGTCTTGAACTATTCATGAGTTTCTCATTTAACATCTCAGAGTGGTCTTTAAAATTAAAAGGTTCCTGTCTATTTCAGAAGACTAATGTGAGAATGAATAAAACAATAGGGGCGTTTGCAGCTCCTGCAGGGCAAGCATGAACTCAAACAACAGGACAGTCTGCTCCACATAAATTCACACACAGAAGAAGATAAATCTGCCTTAACAAAAGGCAATGGTTGCTCCAAAAGTTTTAAGCCTTAGATTTCTCTAAAGGTATTTTTGCGAACAAAAAAAGATTTACTTCACTTTTTGTAAATACATCCAGTAATCCTGAACTTCAGAGCCACAGATTTTATTGCATTAATATGCTAAAAACATAACTATTAGGGGAGAGAAAAAAGAAACATACCTGCAAAGTCTATCTTGTAGCTGAATTTGGAAGTGGAAAAACAAATGGAGCCACAAGGATTTGTTCTGAAGCTTTTTTCGATGTCTTCACTGCTAACTGAACACTGAATGTTGGTATCCGGCTTTAAGACAAACCAGAAAGTTTCACTTACCAGCCGCTCACCTGAACAATTTAGCCACAGCAGTGGTTACTGTGGTCATAGAAACATGAGACGGAGGGCTGGGGGACGCTTCCTAAACCACCTGCTTTAGTCCCCAACACACGGAGCATTAACATCCTGCCAGCACACCGAAAATCATTTGAGTTGCCAGTGAAAAAATGATCGGTGATACTCCTTTTGTTCAGATTATTATGCTTTCCACATGATGCTGTCTGAGTGGCTCACATCAAATAGCTTGATAAGGTTGAAAAAAAAAAAAGAATATAGGCATTTTGAGTATGAGTTCAAATCTGAGTTTCACCTGCTGGGTGACCGTGAGCAATGTTAACTTCTCTAAGTCTCCCTCTTTGCTCACACCTACCGCAGAGCCGCTGTGCAGAGGAAGGAGGGACGTCGAAGGACGACGCCTAACGTAACACCTCGTGTGCAGAAGGTGCTGGCTGTGAACTCGCTCTTCCCTCTCTCTTTATTCACCAAGGCAAACTTGGAGCTGCTCGGATGAACTGACACCAAGCAACTTGCACTCACATTTGCCCATCACAGTGACCACGTTTCTTCTAAATAAACTCTTTGGGAAAACCTGGGGACTAGAAGATTTTCTCATTTTTTCTTTCAGTTAAGCTATCTGACTTGCTGGGGGTAGGTTTTTCTCAGTTCTGCATTCATACTCATTGTGCAAGGGAACTCAAAAAGTTCATGGGAAAGCGTGCAATTCGCAAAACAACCACGTGTGGCTGTCAAGACATCTATGCACTGAGTAACTGGAGTTCTCTCGTAGGCAGCAGCCGCGGGCGCGGGCGAGGGCGGAGGATACCTGAAACATGTGCCATTTCCCACATTCCGCCAAGTAAAACCAGCCCCACTGTGTGTCTGACGTGTCCATGTCATCCATTTCACTGTCCATTGTTTTGGGTAAGAATTCTTCCGTTTTGTGAAACATCTCCTGAAAAGTCAGAGAGAGGTGGTGGGAGAAATGATTTAATTAATAATCGATGTATTTTTTGAACATCATTTTACTTCTTTACAAACAACCAAATACCAATTGTCTTTCCCACAGTGACACGTTACAAACAGTGTTATAACTTGTCTATTGGCTCTGAAGGAAAACATACAATGCTAAGGATCACTGCTTAACAGACCATCACGTTGAGCAAACATATCATAGGTCACTGAGCTACTTAGGTAAACTACAGCCATGTCAACATGTGCTCCGGGTTTTCTGTATACCCCAAGGGGTTCCTATGTCAACATGTGCTCCGGGTTTTCTGTATACCCCAAGGGGTTCCTATGCAAACAGGTAAGATCAAATGTACCTCATTTCTGTCCCTGAAAGTCATGATTTCATTTACTTGTATGGGAAGACGCTAGATTTACAAGATATGATGTTGAATATAGAACTAAGTCACAAAAACAGAAATAGTATGAACCAATTTTGATGAAAATCACCTATATTTACCCACATGAACATATGTGTATATGTGTGTATTCACACACATACACAGAAAAAAGTCTAGACTTGTATACAATCACTTGCCAGAGTTTTTCAGGGGTCATAATAATGATACCAGCTAGCCTTTATATGGGTCTCATTACATGCCAAGTGTGGTTCTTAACAGTCTGCAGCAGATAACTTATCGAGGCCTCACAACCACTTCATCAGGTTGGCATTATTATTATTCCCAATTTATAGGTGAGGAAACTGGAGGCACGGGGATCATACAGCGGAGAAGCCACAAGTCTAAATCAACCTGGTTTCAGAATTCGGGCACTTGGTCATCACTGCCTTCTACTACATTAGTAATTATTCCTACAGTTTGACCCTGGCCGATCAGCTCACATACACATTATCTTCTGAAAGGTTTTAAGCACTCTTAGGTGGGTATTTTGGTGAAGAAATCATCAGAGAGTGAACAAAGAGACGAGTCCAAGAAGGTCAAGCTTTACATGGAATTCTTCCTATCTCCATTCTTTGTTTTAAAGTTACTGATTTAAATCTGCATGATCAAACCAATAATCGAAACAGTCACGGTATCACGCCCGTCCCTGACACCCACTCCCTTGCTATCAATTTATCACCATCTAGACCTTGTCTAGGCCACGGTTCCCTCCTCACAAGACAGAAAATTACAGATTCCTTTCCTCATTAGGATGTTATTAGAACAACAATCAAATAATGTAGGAAAGTATCAAGTACAGTACCTGACTGAGCTCAATGGAGGGGGCTTGCTTAATTTTTATTCATGTTTGCAAACTCTCTCCAAGGAATAGTTATGATTGCTTTCTGGTTTTTATTTCTTCATGTTTTAAAGTTGATTGGCTGCTAAGAAACGAAAAACAGAACACCCTAGGATCAAGAGCTTCAGGTTTAGGGTCGCCATGTAGCTTGCATGCTTAACTCGATGATAGAGAGATTTAAGATTGAAGGTGCTGTGTCCAGTGAGCTCTGTTTCTGGTTCCTACCACTGTTCTCATCCTTTGTTTATTTCACTAAGAGAGACAGAGACACACAGAAAAGGAAGGATGACCTGAATCTAGCTTTCTCCTCCAAAAATAACCAGGAAAATCTGGAATGATGAGTTTGACGCTAACAGTTAAGACAAACATTTAGCTTGTAAGTTTCATCTTTTCTCCATTTAAAAAAAAAAAGGATGGAAACAGAAAACTATCCTCTATACAGCATATAAGCAACATACACTGCATGACACTGTCCTGGAGATCTTACTTCAGGCCAGGTGACAAGTACAAGCGTTCGGACCAAGTCCCTGAAGACTTCTGTCACAGCAGCTGTGGGTTTGGACCCACAGACCCCCTCTCCTATACACCCTGTTTCAGAGAGAACGGCACTGAACATTCCTGAAGCACTTCACATTTTTTAAAATTCTTTTTGTTTACACAATCCTTTCCCCACAACTCACAGGCAGGGGAGAGAAATCATTATTTTCCAATTAAAGTCAGAAAAAACCAAAGCAGAGTTAGCAATACTGAGAAGATTAAAAAAAAAAACCGCCCCGGGCCGCCTACCAATCACTTCTTCTATTTACCAAGCTCTACCGCCCCACCTCCATGCATGAATAGCTATCCCTTCTCTCCTGCTGGCAAAACTCAATTTCATTCCTTCAATTCACAGACGCTCTGGCTTTCAAAAGATTCATTTCATCTGGGTAACACTGATTATTTTCTATCTTATGTAACAGGCAGTGTATTTTGTAAAATTTTAAGTACAATGGGGGCACAGGAAGAAACTGTCAATAATATCTATTCCAAGTAGACTCTTGATTGATGGAGCGTGGGAATGGTCCATCCAGATTATCCAATTCAAGGGAAAATAACTGAAAGTCAAACTCTTGGCCTAGATGAGGAAAACAATGCTGGTTGTAAATCCTCTCATAAATTTATTACAGTGAAGAATGACTTGTTCTGTTAGAATAAACATGATACCACGAGGAAATTTTTCTCTCGATGGAAACAAAGATGACCCAAAACCTGATAGTAGATATCTATACAAGGATCATCTCAGCAAAAATTGAGTTTTAACTGATGAGACAATTTTTAACAAACACTTAAAGACTCTAGAAACTATAACAAAGACAAATGGAGAGACACTCCTTTAAGAAATTGTACTAACTCTCAGTTCCACCTCCAACACAAGCAGCCTAAAGCCAGGGCCTGCCTGTCCTCCAGGGCCCAGATGCCTGGGCTGATAGTTCAAGGCCAGATACTGGTGTTTCTTACCTCCTTCTGCCCCAAAGCGGTAGAGGCTTAATTTTGCCCCAAGGACACATCACATCAGTCTCCCTTCCCCAACCCAGTCCCTATTCAAATGACAGCAAGGCTATTCTAAGTTAGGGCAGGTAAGAATGCAGGGCCCTGAGGCTACCATCTCAGTTTGTAACCTAGAGTAGGAGGAATACAGGGCCCGAGGCTACCATCCCAGTTTGTAACCTAGAGTAGGAGGAATACAGGGCCCGAGGCTACCATCCCAGTTTGTAACCTAGAGTAGGAGGAATACAGGGCCCGAGGCTACCATCCCAGCCTGAGGCTACTATCCCAGTCTGTAACCTAGAGTAGGAAGAGCAAGCCAGGAAGACCAAGGGCTGCTATCAACATCCTCATTTCCTACTCAGGAGTATGGATGTCATTCTAGAAAAAGGAGGGATCCCAACCCCTGCTACTTGGATTCTACCAAAGGGGAGAAGGAAGCCATAGGACAGAGCCACTGCTCTGCCCATGGTGACTGCATTTTTAAAAAGATTTATTTTATTTTTATTGCAAAGTCAGATATATAGGAAAACGGAGAGACAGAGAGGAAGATTTTCCGTCTGATGATTCACTCCCCAAGTGAGCCGCAATGGCCGGAGTTGCACCGATCCAAAGCCAGGAGCCAGGACCTCTTCCAGGTCTCCCACATGGGTACAGGGTCCCAAGGTTTTGGGCCGTCCTCCTTGCTTTCCCAGGCCACAAGCAGGGAGCTGGACGGGAAGTGGGGCCACTGGGATTAGAACCACCATCCAGCCACCATCCCAAGGCAGCAGAGTCCCCTCACATCGCCTCCTTATCATCTACTGCACATGTCATCCAAGTTACCTTCATCCCCACGTCGGCCTGCGTGACAGCTTCTTGGACAGTGCTCCCATACTCTATGCCCCTTCTAGGCACCACAAACTTAGTGGCTTAAAACAACACAAATTGGGGGCCAAACACAGTAGCCTAACAGCTAAATACTTGTTTTGCATGCAATGGGATCTCATATGGGCACCGGTTTGTGTCCTGGCCACCCTGCTTCTCATCCAGCTTCTTACTTGTGGCCTGGGAAAGCAGTCGAGAACGTCCCAAAGTCTTGGGAACCTGCACCCATGTGAGAGACCCAGGAAAAGCTCCTGGCTCCTAGCTTTGGATTGGCTCAGTTCCGACCATTGCGGCCACTTGAGCAGTGAACAAGCAGATGGAAGATCTTTCTCTCTGCCTCTCCTTCTCTTTGTAAATCTGCCTTTCCGATAAAAATAAATAAACTTTTAAAAAAAATTGCCCTTGAGCTATATCCCTCCTGTTAATCCTGGGAAAGGACATACTATTCCTCTACTACCATTCATGTGTCACTCCACTAGAAAAGGAGTTCTACAAGTGTGGTCGCAGGTGCCACATCAAAGTCATGCTTACTTGCAGAGTATGATCAGCCTGTGGTACTTCTGTACAAGACATTTCCCGGCTGAGAGCAGATGTCCATAAATGCTGGCTACCTCTGCCCTCCCTCATCCTCTGAAGATGCCCCGACCAAGACTTTAATCATCAGATGTGCACTTTCTTCACTGACTGCTTTATCCTGTATTCCCCACTCTGTCACCTCCATGGGCTCTGGTTACTATGCTTCCTTTGATCTTCCCCAATAACACTACTTCCATCACTTAACAATCTTGTCCAAATAAAACTTCCATAAATCCTGGTTCCCCACCCTCTGATACTACTCTCTCCTACCCAACTAAACTGCAAGGAATAGATTCTGACCCGATTCCCTGGCCCCTAGCATAGAATGGTACATGACAAGTATCAGAGAGGCTCTGCTGGGTGAACCGGGTAAAGACCTGGAGTGAGTGAACTCTCAGAAGGCCAGCGGCCAGAGCTACCTGGCACCCAGTGTGGAGGGAGGTCAGGACTGAAGACACTGGGCAGGCACATTCATATTCGAAGCTTGGAGATCCCCCAAATAGGATGTGCTCAGAGGGAAAAAAAAATACATCAAAGGGATAGAAGGAAGTGAAGTACAATTAGATCAAATTACAATTAGGGATTTAATCATAGAAAGAAAAAGCCCAAAACTCCTTGCAAACCAACATGAAAAAGTTTTGAGGAAACACTTCATCGCATTAAAGCTGTGGAAAGCCAGGAGGACGAAGGTGTGTGCCCTCTGCATGTGGGGATGCCCCGTGCTCGGTGGCAAGTGGTGGAAGTAGGTGGAAGTGGGCTGAAGGGGGAATGCTCAAAAATGGCAAAAAGTGTGAGACAGCAGGAGAGAGATTCATAGCACTAAGGGGGTCTGGAAGCAGCGAGGGATGCAAGACAACAGAGAAAAAGGTGGTCCCCCAGGGCACCTTCCACTGTGACTTACACCTGCTCACTCCACCAGCAAGGGCCAGAGCATGGTCGGAAGCAGGACTGCCTATTAAACTGCCTACACACCAGGGACGTCAAGGAAATCACTTCCTCTCCCCTAGCTGCCTCTTCAGATTCTTACTCTTCCAACCTCTGAGCAAAGGAAGGGAAGATGACAACAGGACAGAGGAAAGCCGGAGAGTCGGGGCACACGGGGTCAGGGCAGAGACGGGCAGCCTCCCAACTCTGTCCAGTAGACTGCACTGGGAGACTCCAGACTTGGACCACCTGTCTGCAGGTGGGTGGACAGGGGAACGCTGTCTGCTCCTGCGGTCAACCCAGCCCACTCCGGCAGGAACACTCCCGGCAGGCCTCAGGTCTGCCTTGAAAAACAGAAAGTTGTGAACTGGGGTCAAGTTCATCCAGCACTGCATGGGCCCCTGCTTAGCTTCCCCCTCCACCACCACCACCAATGAAATGTTGCAAGGTCAGAGGTGACTTTCCACAGGTCAACCATGGCTGAGGTCCCTGAACACCACAGAGGAGGCCGCCTGGGAGGAGCACCAGGGTCCAAGGGGATCTCACAATTCCCAAAGCCCCTGGGAGAACACTGCACCTGGAGTAGTATGCGGTGTGTGCATGTGGAGGCCAGGCACAGACAGAGGACACTCAGGGAAACTCCAGCAAAGCTGCTGCCAAAATAGAATTCATCCTCTTGTCCGATGGAAGGTCTTGAGTAGTAGTGACTCAGTTGATCAGGAAGGCCAGGACTACTTGCATTTACCTTTAAGCTGCACCACAGCTTAGGTTTGGGGGGATTTTTCAAACTTGTAGTAAGTGTGGTTTGACCCAAGGAAACAGTCAAATTAATTTTTATCCCATAAACACATTTGGACAATCCTTCTACTAATACCAAGCAGGCAATTTACTAGAGAAACACATGTGTGAAATGCGTGTTAAAAGCTAACTAGGGGGCCCGGCACGATGGCTCAGTGGCTAAATCCTTGCCTTGGGACCCTGCACCCGCATGGGAGACCGAGAAGCAGCTCCTGGCTCCTGGCTTTGAAACAGCTCAGCTCTGGCAGCAGAGACCACTTGGGGAGTGAACTAGCAGATGGAAGATCTTTCTATCTCTCCTTCTCTCTGCAAATCTGCCTTCCCAATAGAAATAAATATGTATTTTATGATAATGAATGGTCCTTTTTATGGCGAGCCACCCCAGAGTTTGTGGAGCATCTTGGCACTGAGCTGACACAGCAGCTATAGGTAATAAAAGCCACAGACATCACAGTGGCAGGGCCCTGTGGGCCATACATGTGGGCAGTTCACATTATTAACAAAAACCAACTCGTAAGTGACTTCAGGGCAAACTGGGATTTCATAAAGAGACCAATATATCAGGCAGTGACTAATGCCTGCTTAATTCTCACAAACTCAAAAATGATCACACAACAAAATGTGTATGTGACACAGGAGGGAGCAAAGAACTTTCTAGAACAGAACTTTCTAGACCCAATCACCATGGTGAATTCAACAAGCAATTGCCGAGGGTCTACGAGGTGCCAGGCTGTGCTGAGGTTCTAAGGGTAAAAACAGGCAAAATTCCAAGCTTACTCCGAACTAACAATTCAACGAAGGATTTAAAACATATGTAACTTTGAGACACACAACTGGGAGATAGGAGCGTTTATTAACATAGAAATCAAGAAAAGGACAGCCAATAAAATCCAACACAGAGTCACATAGGAACATTCATGGACTTACAGAGACATAACAAGAAGACTACAGATAGCGCAACTGAAAACACAGCCTGTATCATCAGAGAGCGCAGTTCCCTCCTGTAAAGCATCTTCCGGCAGAGATGAGCAACTATTTTGCTCTGATGTGCCCGGATGATTCATGTTACAAGATGAGTCCGTGTGGGACTACAAACATGGGACCATCAAAAAAATCCAGGCCGGGGGACTACTTCTTACCAGATTTTAACACACACACACACCCCAAGGGAAAACGCTCCGTTAACCATCTATCCGGAAACATATTCCAGAAACGGGCGGGCGGAACGCAGCGTCCATGGGACGGACTCGCTTCACACCTGCGAGGCCTGCCGCGTCCCCCTCTGCCGCGGGAGCAGGCGGCTTTCAGCCGGCCCCGCGGCGAGCCAGAGCTGTCGCTCGCCCCAAAGTGGACACCCAGAAACCTTCTAGAACCTCGGCCCCTGAAAGAAGGCCTCAGGGAACCCCACCACACAACCGGACCGGAGTGTTCAAGGGCTGTTTCCCCAACAGGGGGAAATGAGGACCCTCCTGGGCCGCCGCCTCGTTCTAGACGGGGCCAGTGAAGACAGCAAGACACAAAGGTAACACCTGCCCCTCTAAAAAAAAAATGTCAAAAGCCGGGGACGGTGGAAGCTCCAGAAGTAAACTACTCTAAGAGGAGCGCAGCAAAGCGTCGGCCGACCCTCCCAACAGGGCCCGGAACTCAACTCCCAGCCTCCAGCGAGTGCGGAGGGCGGAAATGGTTCCGGGGAACACCCACCCCAGTCCAGCCCCCTTCCCAGTAGCTCCGCCCACCGGGCCCGCCCCGTCCCGCCCGGCCACTCACCGGATACGCTTCCCACATAACGGTGGCGAAGTCGAGCGGAGAGAGGCTGGAGGAACGGGCTGGCCTCGGGGTCGGGCTGTGGGGTTATGCCGAAGGGTCCCGGGAGCCAAGGCACACGGAGGCGACCCTTACCGAGACCTGCCCTCACCCCGTCCCTGTCACAAGCCAGCGTCTTCGCCCCCCCCGCCCGCGCCGCCAGACTTCCGCCCGCCGCCGGCCAATCGGCGCCGGCCCCGCCCCCCGGAAGCCCGCCCCTCGGCTGTCACTCGGTCTCCCTGGGCCGGCGCGGGAGGGTCTGTCATGGGGACGAGGCTGGCGACTCCTCGGCTCCGGGAATATCCTTGCAGGCCAATATGTGTGAATCTGTTTCAGCTTTAAAAAAAAAAAAAAAGTGGCTTTCCGGGCCCCGCACGGTAGCCTAGCAGCTAAAGTCCTCGCCTTGAGCATGCCGGGATTCCATATGGACGCCGGTTCTAATCCCAGCTGCTCCACTTTCCATCCAGCTCCCTGCTTGTGGCCTGGGAAAGCAGTCGAGGACGGCCCAAAGCCTTGGGATCCTGTACCTGTTAAACCCGAGGGGGCGATGGCCAGGGGCCCCTCGCCCCACGACAAATGGAGTCCTCCGGCAGACACGAGACAGGAGACCAAGAGATGTAATCACGCCTGAGGCAAGGTTTATTTCACACGGGCTCGTGGGCGCTCCCGCTTGATCGAGTAAGGAGTCGCGCTGAGCCGCACAAGCTGGGTCTTTTTATAGGATATGGGAAGCAGGAAGCGGGGTTACAGAAGCAGATGCATAGTTACAGGGATCCCATTGGCATCTTTAAGTCACACAAGGCTATGATTGGTTTAGGAGCTGCCCTTGCTTAAAGCAGTCTTTAAGAATGACTCAATGTCTGAGAAATGGAAACTTATTTTTTTTTGTAAAATAGAAACTTGGGAAACTGAAGCTTACTGTTCCTAGCTCTTGGAAAGCACCTAACGGCTCCTAGCTCTCTATCTTGTAAGGTCTTTTGCCGCTCCTTATCTCACAAGGTCTTCTGCCTGCAGGCATCCTATTGACCCTTTTTTTGCTGGAGCTGAATTTGGGCTCTACATACCCGCATGTCTCTCCTGCTCTCTGTCTTTCCAATAAAAATAAATAAACCTTTATTTTTAAAAAAAATAAAGTGTGTAGGTACGGTACACCCCCACAAATACACTTGAACTATTCCCCCTGGTAGACTTTCAGGTGATTCTGTTTTTTGCAATACCAAAACATCCTGTAATAACATTCTTGGTCACAGATGTTGCTTCGTATTTGCCCAGTGACCTTCTTGGAAATCATTCCTAGCCATGAAATTGTCCCAATGAGATCGCAACGGAACTTGTTGCCCAACAATTGACTGTTGGCCCCAATATTGCTTGTTGAATAATTGATTCTTTCCTCATTACTTGGAGTGCCACCATGGATCATATGCTTAAATTTGCATATATATGCATATACTCATATGGTCATACATATTTCTGAACATTCTGTTAAGTACTTACTTATTTCCATGTCATAAACACTCTTGTAATTACTATAGTTTTATAATATATTTGCTCATAAAATTTTTTTTTAAATTTTCTTCCTTTTCTGAAGTTTCAAAATCACTAGGCTTCCTATTCCGCAAGATATCTTTCTATTTAGGGCTTTTGTATCAACAAAATTTTTAAAAATTTCCACATAGATTTGCACAATTTTTGTAAATTTGTTGTGTCCAGGTAATGAGAATGAGATAGTTCTTCCTGCATTTCTGAAAGGTGGACTTACGCCTATTTAAGCTTGTATCACACTGTGAAAATGTCTCATTAATTCTAATAACTTATCAGCCAATTTCTAGGAATTTTTATGTGCCCATCCTATCATCTGTGAATAATACAGTTTTCTGCTTTCCTGTTGCATTGGCCAAAACCTCAGAGGACTTTCGCAGAATACAGGACAAGCCTCACGGGAAGAGGATAACAAGCAACCCCCATTAGATAGTCTCTCAGTGGGCGAACTTCAGGGTGAACCCAAGTCCCAGCCCTGCCGGGAGTATAGCGTCTTGGTGACCGGAACCTGTGGAGACAGTAGGAGATGGCTCAAGCATCACACCCTAGGTACCGACGTGGGAGGTGTGAATGAGATTCCCAGCTCCTGGTTTCCACCTGGCCCAGCCCTGGCTGCTCAGCCATTTAGGGAGTGAACTAACAGATGGAGAATCAATCCCTGCCCGTCTCCTTCTACGTCTCTGCCTTTCAAAGTAAATAAATATATTTTAAAAGATTAAAAAAGACAACACTATCATTTTCTTAATTTCTTTCTACTTTTAGTTTGTGACAAGTTCAGTTTTTATCAAAGATCTGTCTTATTTTTATCCAAAAGGCAAAGTTACACAGAGAGGAGAGAGAGAGAAAAAATTTCCATTCCCTCGTCCATTCTCCAGATAGTCGCAATGGCCACAGCTGAGCTGATGTGAAGCCAGGAGCCAGGAGCTTCTTCCAGGTCTCCCACACAGGTGCAGGGTCCAAAGGACTTGAGCCAGGATCCCATATGGGCACCGGTTCTAACGCCAGCAACCCTGCTTCCCATCCAGCTTCCTGCTTGTGGCCTGGGAAAGCAGCCAAGGACGGTCCAAAGTCTTGGGATCCTGCACCTGTATAGGAGACCTGGAAGAGGCTCCTGGCTCCTGGCTTTGGATCAGGAGTGAATCAGCAGACGGAAGATCTTCTCTGTCTCTCGTCCTTTTTGCATATCTGACTTTGCAATAAAAATAAATCTATAAAAAAGTGGATCCATTGTTACCACATATTTTATGATTCTCTTTAGCAAGTTTTAATACCAGAGGAATAGCAGCCTTGAAAAAATAATCAGTGGATGCATTTTAGTCGTTCAGGAATTAGTTTTTCCCTGAAGGTGGAGTGGGTTTTCTCAGAGAAGGTTAAGTGGAAAGGTGAGACCCAAGTCCTCAGTCGCTTGTGGGGTCACAACGATGCTTCCTTGCCTTGAAGACTTGACATTATTGCATCGGTGGTAGGAGAGTGGGGAGGAGAAAACACAACAGCCTTGGGTGTATGTTGGATGGATATGCCTTGAAAATATTCTGCTATATCCCAAAGTGAATGGCTGTGCAAATTTTAGTCATAATTTTTTTCTCTCCTCACTTGTAATTTAGGTTCACTGAGTTCAAGGGTGGATATGGGAAGAAGCCTTGACAATGATGTATTTTGGGGTCCCCAGCTAACAGCCTTGAGCACATACAGAGCATTTGAATCTGTTGATAGATGATCACTATTAAAAAAATAAAAGATTTTTTTTTAATTGGAAAGAGATTTACAGAGAAAAGGAAAGACAGAAAGATCTTCCATCCACTGGTTCCCTCCCCGAGTGTCTGTAACAGCTGGAGCTGACCTGATCTGAGGCCAGGAGCTTTTTCCAGGTCTCCCACGTGGGTGCAGGGTC
Source organism: Ochotona princeps (assembly GCF_030435755.1). Classification (NCBI taxonomy): domain Eukaryota; kingdom Metazoa; phylum Chordata; class Mammalia; order Lagomorpha; family Ochotonidae; genus Ochotona; species Ochotona princeps. The sequence continues at coordinate 20,166,851 of NC_080858.1, forward strand.
CCAAGGCTTTGGGCCATCCTCAACTGCTTTCCCAGCCCACAAGCAGGTAGCTGGAAGGGGAGTGGAGCTGCTGGGATACAAATTGGCACGTATGTGGGATGCTGGCACTTACAGATGAGGATTTAGTCACCAAGTCATCCCGTCAGGCCCAGATGACTTTTATTGTAAAACTAAGCAATCTCATCTGAGACAATCTGGATTGGAATTCCCGTGTTTCCATGGCAACAATTGACTGTGGCCATGGTGGTGCTTTAGACTAAGGATAGGCTCGCTACCTCATTCAACCTACCTGGGCCTTATTATGGATTTGCATCGGTAAGTAATAATCATCTTCCTCTTTATACACTAGATCTGGGACTTTCTAAAATACCTTCATAGAAAATCACTGCACAAAACTGGATTAAAGCTGGAAAAGCCATTATGGGCCAAGGAAATGAACAGACATTTTTCAAAAGGACAGATTCAATCCGCTACTAGACATATTAAAAGAGTCTCAGGCTCCCTAGCTGTCAGGGAGATACAAATGAAAACCACACTGAGGTTCCACCTACTTCCAGTGAAGTTGGTCTACATTCAGAACTCTACTAACAACACCTGCTGGTGTGGACGTAGGGCGAAAGGTACCCTCCTTCACTGCTGGTAGGAGTGTAAGCTAGTATAACCACTATGAAAATCAGTATAGAGAGGGCCCAGAGAATTGCAAATAAGCTTGCCATATGACCCAGCTACCCTGTTCCAAGGAAAATATCCAAAGAAAATGAAAATTGCATATGAGAGCCTAGCAGCGTGCCCTAGTGGCTAAAGTCGTCGCCTTGAACACTCTGGGATCCCATATGGGCGCTGGTTCTAATCCTGGCAGCTCCACTTCCCATCCAGCTCCCTGCTTGTGGTCTGGGAAAGCAGTCAAGGACGGCCCAGGGCTTTGGGATCCTGTAACCCATGTGGGAGACCTGGAAAAGCTCCTGGCTCCTGGCTCCTGGCTTCAGATTGACGCAGCTCCAGCCGTTGTGACCTCTTGCGGAGTGAATCATTGGACAGAAGATCTTCCTCTCTGCCTCTCTGTCTCTCCTCTCTGTATATTTGACTTTCCAATAAAAATTAAATCTTTAAAATAGACACACGAATACTGCTAGACTGGCAACACCTCAGCAGCTTGAAGTCTCAGTCTGTTGGCCCAGCACTTCCCTGTCTCCTACTCAAACAAAGCTTCACAGCTTCCCTTGTCATGAGTATGTGTGGCCTCGTTCATTGTCACCCACACCACGGCACCCCTCTGGACTCAGGTCACCAGGTTTTCCATAGCCGTGGTTCTCAGTGTTCCCAGCAAGCCTGGAGAACTTTATCTTTCATGTCTTCTACGCATGTTCCTGGTGGAGATGTTTTAAACTATATCACACACCTGAAGATCCCTGAATAATTGAATAGTTGTTTTTATTTTTAATGACTTCGGCTATTAGAAGGAAATGGCCAACAAGAAAGAAGAAGTGACATGTCCTTGGAAAACATGAAAACTATCTGATTCTTTTTTTCTCCAGAAATTCAGTTTGCTACTCTCTTCATTCTTTGTGGTTTTTTTTGTTTGTTTGTTTGTTTGTTTGTCTCCCCCAGGCAACACCAAAATGAGAGAATTGAGTGGGTGACTGCCATCAGGACACAATAGTACCTCTTCTATTGAAGTCGTATCCTGATGTCGTGGTTTCTAAGAGCGCCTTTGCAGCCTGAATGTGGGATGCACTAGCCACGGTGATGGGCGTCTGAGTGCGTCAGACAGCAAGGTGGCTCAGGCAGAGCCGAGGGGCCAGAAGAGCGGATGGGAGGAAGGACGAGAAAGCTGCATTTGTGCCTGTTGGCCTGGAGTATAAAGCCCCAGCCCGGCCTTGAATGAGAGCCCACAATGAGGCAGCCCCCCAGCATCGACCCTGTTGTGGAAGTCTGACACGTTAGCAACCCCAGCGAGGAACTGAGACGAAACCTTTGCCCAAGCTGCGATAAGCATTCCTGGGGAGGAATTTTTTTCTTTCTTTTTTTTTCTAACCAAAAAAAAAAAAAAAATCAAAATCGCAAATCTTAATTAGGAAACATGACAAGGAATTAAATTCAACCTTGGGGGGCGGGGTGGGGAGGCTGGGGGAAACGAAGGGCCAACTGACTCCTCCCCTTCCCCCCACCCCTTTCAATGGAAGGGCTCTATTGAAAATACCACTGATTATTAGTTTTCAGTGCTTAGGGAAAATTATCTTAGCACAATAATGAGCATCAATATTCAGCTCACAACAGCAGGCCAGGGCGGCAGCTGAGATGTGTGGCCATCCTAATTAGAGGATGGAGTATTCTGAAAAGACTCGAGCTCTGACATTCCTGACGAGGGTTTGCCTTCCAGGAATGCCCCGTGAGGCTCTCGGTCATCCCACTGTGAAAAGAGGCTTCCTAGGAATGATCCGGAAAAGGAACAACAGAAAAGTGTGTGAGAAGCTGTGAAGTTAAAAAAAAAAAAAAAAGGAAGTAGGGAAACCCTTTCATAAGAAATCATTTTTAACATGAGGAAAGAAAGAGGAAAGTAAAAACTTTGGGGCAGAAGGGAGAGAGTGTGTAAAAAGGCAGCCAGGGCGACGCTGGCCTCCAGACGGGGAGCCCTCCAGACACGGAGGGGTCAGGCCTTGGCTAGCGGGCACATCCAGGCCTGTCAAGACATTCCCGCACATTCTGTCCCGTGTGTTAGTTTACCATTCTTCGTGCAACAAATATTTAGCAAGCGTCCTCAGGGTTCCAGGCGCTGCCTATAGCCTCTGGGATAATAACCGAACAAAACAGATAAAACACAAAAACTTAACCCCCTTACTCTGGTGGAATTGACATGCTGGGGTCTGAGCGGGGCCTTGGGCTAGGGCCCCAGAAAGCGGGGAGGGGGAGGTGATAATATAATACAATAAGTGAGTGCATAATCTAGTAGGTTATAAGATAAAATGGACTGTAGAGAAAACACAGAGGCGCATATGGACCATGCTAACAGTTGAGGATAAATTTGGAGGTGAGCAAGTATGATTCAAACAGGAGGAGCCTGGTGTGATGGCTCAGTGGTTAAATCCTTGCCTTGCAAGCATCGGGATCCCATATGGCCCCTGGTTTGTGTCTCAGGTGCTCCACTTCCCATCCAGCTCCCTGCTGGTGGCCTGGGAAAGCAATCAAGGACAGCCCAAAGCGTTGAGACCCTGCACCCGCGTGGGAGACCTGGAAAAAGCTCCTGGCTCCTGGCTCTGACCATTGTGGTCGTTTGGGGAGTGAACCAGGAGACGGAAGATCTTTGTCTCTCCTTCTCTCCATAAATCTGCATAAATAAATCTCCATAAGTAAATTAATTAATAAAAATAGATGCGGAGGCAGAGTGTCTGATGCAGAGGAAACACTTGTGGCGTGATCAGGAAGAGCTGGGAAGGGAAAGGCTGTGCAAATTCAACAGGACTTGGTCTCATGATTGGCAAATGCTTGGCACCCAGCGTGTGCCTGGTACTGTTATCAGCTCCTTCTGTATACTGACAGATACAAAAGCGATTCTAACAATTGCGCTACTCTCATCATCCCCCACCCAAGGCCAAGGCTGTGTGACTGCACAGCCCCTGCTTCCCTCTGAGATCAGCCCAGGTTCCACAACACCAAGTGCACCCCAAGGAATGTTGTTCTTAAAACAACAACAACAACAAAGCAGTGCCGCTCAGTGCTGTCTTTCCTGCGGCCTTTGGTTCCTTTCCTCCTCTCCCCACCAGGCCAGGCACCGCTCTGGGAGGGCAAGGGATGCCCAGAAGTCTGTCGCTCCGTTCAGCAGGTCCAGCCAGGGTCCCTGAGCAGAGCTGCAGCAGGGGGAGCTGGCACCTCTGCAGGTTAGCGATGCCCTGCTGGCAGTCAGGGGTGAGAGGAGGCCCAGCCAGTGCAACAGGGCGGCTTCGTCCACTCTTGAAAGCATTGTGTTTGGAAAACACCTGCCACCAGTTCCTGGCTTCTCAGGCTCATGGCCTTGTGCTCTCAGCACATGGCAGCTTTATTCTAGAAGCCACTCATGATGCACTGCAAGAGAGTGAGGTCAATGGTATGGAAATTATACCACAATAAAGCTATTACGAGGGTTGATTTTTTTTTTTTTTTTTTTTTAAGATATGAGCTTGACTTTCACCTCTTCTGTTTACCATCCTTCTGACCCCATCCTCAACCCAGCCCCTAGGGCAGGAACAGACTACACCAATTCCATTCCAAAGTCACAACTTTTGTTTTTTTCTGAACACCAGGGATTGACAGTGCAATTCCAGGGACAGCAGATGACAGCTTCCCGTCCAACCTTTCACACGGACTTCTCTTATTAGAAGCAATGCTTTTGTAAATAATTTTACACTAAAAAAGCACCACTGTCTATAGTATGGACTAGAAGGCATTTCACACACAGATTCTTTTGTGAGCCACTGTTACCTGTAGGAAGGGGCGTAGGTTCCCTTTGCCATTCTAGAGAGAAACATTGAGCTGTGTTGCCAGTGGCTGATTCATGCTGGGGACTCTCAGGGATTGATACAAGGTCTGATTCTGATCACATGCTTCTCGTCTAGAAATAATAATAATAAATAAAAACAGAGAAGAAAGAGAGGTAACTGTGCCAGGGGACTTCCAAGGTTGCCACTAGCTAGATTCAGATACATCGACACCAAGACGCTGAGAAATGGAAGGCAAAGAGGCAGGCCCATCTTGGGGGAGCATTCCATCGGCTGATGAAGACTCAAGGACGTGTCAAACACAGAACACGGGGGAGAAGGGACAGTTCCGAACAATGGAGGGTCAGATCTCTGTTCGCCTTGTCCTTGCTTTGTATTGCTTGAGCACCTCAGGCGCCAAGGACCCCGGCCCCTCGTGCCATGCTGCCCTGACACCAAGCACTCCTGGTCCATCTTGTGGATGGCTGCCAATGACAGCATGGGCAACTCTCAGAGCAGAAAAGAAACCTTTGCAAGTGTCCGATCCAAGCACCTCCAGGTCCACCTCCAGGTTTGGGCAAATGCTGACAGTATTTTTAATTGACAGAAGATTCTTTCTGTCATCTCCAATCCTGAATAACCCTGAAAGTGGAACCAGAATGTGTACAAAATCCTCTTCAAAGTCCCCTGAATTGAGGAGGAACTCATTTTAAGACAAAGCATGTCCTTGATGTGAGGTTAAACAAGATCTGCCAGGCAACCGCTTCTCGGAAAAGCATAATGCTGAAAACAAAAACAAGTTCTTATCTTCTGTTGTAGGCTGTGCATAGATTTTTCATGTCTCATCTGTGAATTTCAGATCCATTCCCCCTCCCTGACCTTACTTCTGCCTATTTCCGCAGGTTTGCACTCACGTGGTTTTGTTTATCTTTAATGTGCAGGAGTTTCTAAGAAAGCGAAACTAAACCGAAACTGGACAGATTGCGTTTTCCTTTGTGCTGGGAGGATTTCTTGCAGTCTGCCTCCTCATTTAAGGGGCTAAACTAAACGTCTCTACCTCTGGGTGGAATCCTGGGAAAGGCTCACCCCACAGGGGTCCTTGTTACTGCAAAAATTGGTAGGGTGCAGAGGTGTGGTTCCAAGGGAAGTTTTTCCTCCATGGCTGGAAAATGCTCCTTTCGAACACGAGATGGCGCTAACACACAAGCAACAGCTCCTCTGATGAGCCCAGAGACTAGATGACCCACTGCAGCAGCTTTGTCATCAACCAGAGAATTTGTTTCTCTAACATCAGGATTGACTGAGTGCACTTCAGAAGAACTTTTTGGAGTAGGCAATAATGGTCCAGTGTGTGCCTTTACCTTCCATCAGCCAAACACAGGAGACTGAATGATGTCTCATCTCTCCAAACGGAAAGGCAGATAGCAAGCACAGTGTGTCCTCAGGAGTTGAGACAGCAGAGCCAGGAATCCCTTCACCGTGCAGTATCACAACCAGAAATATATATGTGATCAGGAGTTTCACTGGAGCACCAAACAAAGGTGATCAGTTGCCAATGGGTCCTCCAGTGAAGGCTACAAGTAGCTGAAAATTAAATGAATTCTCCTACTTCCCAACAAACCAAATTCTTTAACATGATCTGATGAATAATCTATTACTACCAGCCGAGCTTTCGTACATGGACATCTAAGTTGAGTCAAACAATTTTAGATTTGAGAAGGAGGCTACGTGGCTTGTCTTTCTCCTCACTGCCCCAAGAATCTTCAGTGCGTTTGTTTAATCTCTTGTTTAATCTCTGGGCAAACTGGCCACTCAGTGGCAGCCCGCTGTCTTTCTAGATGGTTCCAAGTTAGACGTGTTCTTACGATGTGTTCTGATCACCTAACCACCAGGTCTTTATCAGTTGCCCTGGTTTAAACATGGTGCTTCTATGAATGAGCTAACTTTCGGGTCACTTTCTTCACAACCAGGTCACAACGTTCTCTTTGGAACCTGTGGTCACGAGAGCTCCAGGGGCTGTCACATGGATGTGGCAAGCTCCGTCGCATCCTTGGATGTACAACAGATGTTTAGAATGAAAATGTAGCCAGTGAGCCCTGGGATATCAGGAAGATGGAAGCTCTTAGCTGTGGCGTATCAACATTATCTAGAATCATCTAACTCATGCCCTGGTGCCAGACGCATCTAGATTCAAAAATCACAACCTATGTGTCATGCTGGGCAAAATACACTCTGAAAATACCAGTTTCTCCATCTCTAAGATTTTATTTGTTTATTTTATTGAAAAGCCAGATTTATGGAGAGAAGGAGAAACAGAGAGAAGGATCTTCTTTTCACTGGTTCCCTCCCCAAGTGGCTGCCACAGCCAGACCTGTGCCAATCCGAAGCCAGGAGCCAGGAGCCTCCTCCAGGTCTCCCACATGGTTGCAGGGTCCCAAGGCTTTGGACCATCCTCAAATGCTTTCCCAGGAAGGGAGCTGGGTGGGAAATGGAGCAGCCAGGACATGAACCAGTGCCCTTATGGGATCCTGGCACGTGCAAAGTGAGGATTTAAACACTAAGCCATCGTGCCAGGGCCCTGCCTCTTCTCAAAATCTGGAGCTGCGTTCGCACCTGCCTCATGAAGTGGTACGATTTCAACGTGACAGTTTGGAGGACAAGGTAAATGTAATACAATTTCTGACCTTGTCACTGCTCGGTAGGTTGTTGCTAGGTTGAGGCTATCATTCCTCATTTCCACTTCTCCAACTTGTCTGTATCCCATGACAACCCGACCAGCCTCTCCTCCAGGACGCAGACACAAATCCCAACCAGGATGGGTGATGCAGAGAGCTGAGGAGCTTGCCACCAGTGTGGTCAGCCAGAGGCTGTTCTGTGCAATTCTCCCCCCAGCCCCGGTTGGACCACGGGCGGCCCGCCAGTTTCTGTCTTATCACAAGGTAATGATGAGAGCTTGTCAAAGGCCACGCTGAAAGCAAGGATGGTTTTGAAGCCTCTTCTTTCTGACCAGTCTAAGATCCCTCTCAAAAAAGGAATAAATGAAGGCGTGTTTTGTTTCTGAGATTCGAGGTTGGCCTTGAGTGATCTCTGCCTTTCTAAAGACGTACAAAGCATCTACTTAATAATCTGTTCAGTTGATGGGTTAAAGTGGCGAAATTGTGGGTTATTTCCTCCTTCGTTTTCTATTATTATAATAATGTTTGGGGAGTAAATAGCTTTTTAAAATTCTGTTCTAGAATGCTGTCAGGGATAATTGTCAAGCTGACTGGCTTATAGTTTTTTATAATATGCCCTCCCCGCTACCCCCCTTTCTGAAAACGAGGACAACTTGGTCCTTCTCTTGTCTGTTAACAGTTCTCCCATTCTCCATGCCTTTTCAAAGATTATTGACAATGGTTTGGGGAGTTCTTTGAGCAACCTGAGACGTGAATTGTCCAAGTCTGGAGATTTGAATTTGTTAAGGGGCGGGGGACGAGGGGGTGGGAGGGATTGGGCACTGAAAGCAACCCCACACTTGTTTCTAGCACTGGTTTTGACACTGACAGTTAAAGGAGCGTGGGCAGGTTTGGATTTTATTTTAGCATAAATTTCGCCATCTGTGAAAGAAGGCATTTGGGACTAGATGAAGTTGAAGGTTCTTTCAGGGTCTGCTGACCTGTGTTCTGTATCTCCCGTAAGCTAGCCTTTTCTGTTCCTTCTTTTCCAATAGCCTGGCTTTCCTTTTTCCTCTTCATAAAACGTGTTCTCTCCTTCCTTTATTGCGAGCTTGCAGTTTTTGGCTTGGAGTCCGAATACCTTAGTGTGACACTCGGGATATAACATTCTCGGATGCTCCCTTGCCAACTTTGAACTTGACTGCCTCCCTCTTCCTCTCAGGCCCAATGAGCACAACCTGGCCTCCTCTGGGCTGGTCGCATTGACTCAGCATGGCCAGTGGTTGCTACAGGGGCAGTGTGAGTCCAGAGATTTCTTTAAAAAAATTGGAAATCTAACAGTTGCCCTATGAGGACAACGAAGAGGAATTGCCTATGCACTGCAGAAAACTTAACCATGCAAGAAAGTATGAAGAAGAAATCAAAATTCTCCAACTACTTCTGGCTCACTGCTAGTCTGTCTCATCTTTTCAAATGGAAAGAAATATTAACCATGAGGTCTGCATTTTACAAAATTAACATTTGGGCCTGATGCGATGGCTCAATGGCTAAATCCTCACCGTGAAAGAGCCAGGATCCCATATGGGTGCCAGTTTATATCCAGGCTGCTCCACTTCCCATTAAGCTCCCTGCTTATGGCCTGGGAAAGCAGTGGAAGATGGTCCAAAATCTTGGGATCCTGCATCCAAGTGGGAGACCTGGAAGAAGCTCCTGGCTCCTGGCTTCGGATCAATTTAGTTTCTTGGGGATTGAACCAGCAGATGAAAGATCTTTCTCTGTCTCTGCTCCTCTCTGTAAATATGATTTGCGTTTCCAATACAAATAAATGAATCTTTTTTAAAAATAACATTTGATACCCAGTTATGCTCCCAACTCACTTTGAAAACTTAGCTTTAGCAATCACCTAAAGGTCCCAAGAGAGAAAATCCAAGCCTTGGTCTCCGGTTTTCTAATACCTTCCCAGGTAAGTTCCTGCTGGGTCGCTTTAGGGGACTGCCACTACAAGGCTTTTTGCGCTTCACACTCTGCGTTTCTGGCACCTCGTCATCCACCTGTTTTTGCCTTTAGGACAGGATTATGTTTTTATTTTTTTTTCCATCGCATCTTCTGGCTGCTCAGTGATGTCTCTGCAATGCAGATCTGATCATGCCAATGCCCTGTCCCAGGGCTTCCCATAGTGGCTGTGAATCCAGCCAGCAGGAGCCAGGGGAAAAGAGAATGCGATGCATTTCATCAGCTTGAGGAGAACCTAGAGAATGCTTGGAAACAGCAGAAACAGTATGATCGGAAAAAAATTAATAATTTCATGAAGACATTACCTGTAGACAATATTAAACTTTTCAAAGCTTTCCTGATACTGCATTATAGTGAGGTTGCAAAAGAATGCATGTGCTTTTTATTTTTATCAAAGTGGTCAGAGGTTTTGCTATTATTTCAGAATTACTGACCTGGGGCATGAAACAGTGCCTTCTCTGTACTATATCAAAGTTGCAAATATGTGCAGGCCTGGGCCAGAACTTTTTCTATTGGTTTGAGGCTCCTGTGCCAAAGGCATCCTATCTTTATTATGGCTTTAAAACATGTTTTCATCTCTGGTTATTTTGCCTCCGAAATTGTCTTAGCTCTTCTTGAACCTTGGGTCTTCTCTATTAATTTTGGTTAAATTTAAACGTTTTAAGTTCCTTGAGAAAAAATCCATTTCAATTTTCATGACAACCACACTGAGGACATAGATTAAAAATAGAAGCATTTCTCTCTTTTTCGGAGGCTTTTGGGGAGGGGGAGAATTTTGATTTTAGCTTTAACATATAAGGCAGAACGTGTTTCCATGCCTGGCTTATTTCACTCATGGTAATACCCTCCAGGTGCAACCATGTTGGTGCCCATTATAGAATCTGGTTTTTTTTGTTGTTTTTTGTTTGTTTGTTTGTTTGTTTGTGGCTGAATCATATACCAGAATGTGTGTTGACACTTTCTTTATCCATTCATCTGATGGTGAACACTGAAGCTGATTCCATATTTTGGCTATTGTCAACAGTGCTGTGATTTACATGATGGAGCAGGAATTTCTTTGATACAATGAGTTCCCATCTCATGGGTGTATGTCCAGCCATGGGACTGTTGGGTCATATGGCAAGTCCATCTGTAGCTTTTACGTCATCATGCTGGCTTGCCCAGCAGCTGTGTTAGGTTACATTCTCAAGAACAGCGTGTTGAGAGAGCTCCTCGCTGCCTACATCCTCGCCGCATCTCCTGCTGTTATTTTGGATATCAACCATTCTGACATGGTGGCATGAGATCTCGTTTTAATTTTGATTTGCATTTCCCTGAGGGCAAATGATATGGAGTATTTTTTCACAAATGTGGGAGCCATTTTTCTTTGTTCTTTTGAGAACTGCCCACTCACGTTCTTTGTCCATTTTTTCATTGGATTTGTTTGTTGTGCTTGAGTTTCTTGGGTTGCTAATGTGTTCTGGATACTGATTCTTCGTTGGATAAGCAGTTTGCACGTATTTTCTCCTATCATGTTCAACATCTCTGTAAATACGGTTTTGTCAACGTTTGTTTTAAAACTTGGTCAAACAGATCTATAGGAATTACACACTATTATAGCGTTCATGCTCTTCTGACTTCTTGAATTCGCATTAGTGAACATGAACATCCTTTTATTTTATTATTATGAATAGCTAGCCTATCTTCCTACAACTGTTGTTGCAGTTCCCATCCTCTGGCGCACACCCCAGATGCCGCTACCTGCGACCCCTAGGCCTGTGCTGGGCCAAGACAAGAGTCAGGAACACAATCCCATGTGCTGACTTGTGTCATTTTTTTAGCTTTGCCAGAGTTTTTTTCTTTCTTTAGAAAACTGACATTTTAATTTAATTGGTTTGGTTTCCTAATTCATTGGTTTCTGCTTTACCTTAATTTTCTGCTTTACCTTAATTTTCTGCTTTCTACTCTTTTCAGAATCTTTTTTGTTGTGGTGGTTTCCCTTGCTTCTTACGTTAACCGCAAACTCGTTTGCTTTTCACCTTTCTTCCGTAAATGAACTTTAGGTTGTAATGATACCTTCTCATTCCAGTTTCACAGCACTGCGTGTTTTTGCAATGTATTATTTATTCACTAATTGTCAAATGTTTTGAACTTTCCACCAGGATTTCTTCAAGATGTCAGTAATGAAAATATTTTAAAATGTCCAAGCATGCATACATCTTTTTCTTTTCCTTTTTAAAAAAAACTTCTCTTTTTGCTTGTAGGTATTTAATTCATTTTGATAAAAAAAAAAAAACCTGTAATCAAATATATGTATTTTTAAATCTTCAAGATGTTCTATAGGCAAGCTTTATTTTGAGATGCAGCATTCTAAATAAATCCAGTAACTACAGTAGTAGACATTTTCAAATATTCTTACAAGGTTTTCTTTTATGTGCTACTTCTATATTTTTAAGACATTTTGCCAGACATAAAAATTATACATATTTATGTGATGTTTTAGTTTGTGTGTATATTATGTGTGTTTTGTCCAATCAGAGCATATACATTTATTTCTTCAACTATAAAACATTTCTTCATGGTGAAAACAATCAAAGTTTGATTTTCCAGGGATTTTTTTTAAAGATTTATTTATTTTTGTTTGAAAGGCAGAATCTCAGAGAGGAGAGACAGAGAGATCTTCCATCTGTTGGTTCACTCCCCAAGTGGCTGCAGTGGCTAGAGCTGAGTTGGTCCAAAGTCAGGAGCCAGGAGCTTCTTCTGGGTCTCCCATGTGGGTGCAGGCAGTCAGGGACCTGAGCCATTCTCTACGGAGTCTCGGGCCATTAACAGGGAGCTGGATGAGAAGTGGGTGCGATTCAAACTGGCACCCATACGAGGTGCTGATACAGAAGGCAGAGGCCTCCAGGTCCTCAAGTTGGCTTATTTTTTAAAAAGATTTGTTTTATTTTTATTGAAAAAATCAGATATACAAAGAGGAGGAGAGACAGAGAGGAAGATCTCCCATCCGTTGATTCACTTCCCAAGGGACCACAACGGCTGGAGCTGAGCCTATCCAAAGCCAGGAGCCAAGAGCCTTTTCTCACATGGGTGCAGGGTCCCAAGGCTTTGGGCCATCCTCGACTACTTTCCCAGACCACAAGCAGGGAGCTGGATGGGAAGAGAGGCCACCAGGACAAGAATCGGTGCTCATATGGGATCCTGGCACGTGCAAGGGGATGACTTTAGCTACTAGGCTACTGTCCCGGGTGCCAATTTGCTTATTTTTAATAGAAAAGTGAACAATGCGTTATCACTAGTCACGTCACCCTGCTGTGCGCTAGCAGCCCATGCCATCCAGCTGTAACTTGGGGTCTGCCAATCAGCCTTTCCCCAGCTTTCCCATCTTCTTCCTTTCCCAGTTTCTGCTGTCATTGAGCCTTTTAACTTCTATAAGATCATCTCTCTCTCTTTTTCTATCTTTTCCATTCAACATTTTCTGTCAAAGAATATTAACAAATCTATGCAATGTACACAATGATCAATACTCGTTTTTGAAGTAACTGAACACCTGGTCAGATACCTGCAATGTCATGCTCACGTCACACGATTTGTTGCGTTCTTGTTTAGTTTCTCTTTCCCTCTGTGTTCTTTTAGCCACAAACTACTTTTTTCCAAATAGGTTGCTGATCAACATCGCTTTGGGATTTGCAAGATCCATGTTTTTTTCCCAACAGTTCACGTTCTGCCTTTCAGACTGCTGTTACTGTAGTGTAGTTTGTAGTCGCCTGGAGCTCTTCTTGATTGTTTGGCTTAACGCTGGTGTCAGTGGTTGGCCTAAATCGATTTGCTTGTTTTGGGAACTGTTATAATTATCTTCTTTCACCTTCTGTTTACTGTTTTATCTTTGCTGATTTTTTTTGTTTGTTGTTTTGTTTTATTTTGTTTTCCTGGATTGGAACTTATACTGTATGTTTGTATTCGTTAAATAACTCAGCTTTAGTCAGCCTTGAGAGTGCAGTGGATTAAGCTGTCGTTTGTAGCACTATATGGGTATAGGTTTGAGTCCCAGTTGCTCAACTTACCATCCCGCTTCCTGCTGACGTATCTAGGAAAGCGTCAGAAAGTGACGCAAGTGCCTGGGCCCTGTACCCACGTGCGAGACCCAGCTGTTGGGACCATTTGGAAAATGAAGTGGATGAAAGAGCTCTCCTCTGTCTCTACAACTTTGCCTTTCAAAGAAATCAATAAAACCTTTTATAAGAAATAAGCTTACTTTAAATGTTTAACACCCACACTCTTTTCTTTAAACAAATATAAGCTTTTTTCATAATTTTTTTCTCTTCCTGGTCAGACATTGTCTATATTTAAAGTTCTTTTTTCTTTAATTTTTTGTTAGCTCCTGTACTTCTGTTTTTGCTGTTTTTTAATGAATGCAAAAAGTTTGCAATCAATACTGAATTATATTTAATCTTTTGTTTTATTAATCCTTATCCCTGGTCCCTGCCAGGTCTCTTGCACTCAGACTTACCTCTCTCCACTGCCGGGCCCTCCACCCTGCACTCACGTAAAGGGCCTTGAATGTGGCGTGGCACTTTCTCTTTCCTTTGCCACAACCAGCCCTTCTGATTCACCCACCATGCATCTTTTTTTTTTTTTTTTTTTAAGATTTACTTATTTATTTCTTTTATTGGAAAGTCAGATTGACAGACAGAACAAGAGATAGAAAGATTTTCCATCCACTGGTTTACTTTCCAAGTGGTTACAATGGCCAGAGCTGAACCAACCTGAAGCCAGGAGCTGGGAGCTTCCTCTGGATCTCCCATGCAGGTTCAGGGTCCCAAGGCTTTGGACAATCCTCAACTGCTTTCCCAGGTCACAAGCAGGGAACTGGATGGAAAGTGGAACAGCTGGGGTACGTATCAGCATGTATATGGGATCCTGGCGCAGGCAAGCAAGTACTTAGCCACTAGGCTATTGCACCAGGGCCACGCCTTGCATCTTTAAGGCCTTGATCAAAGTTGTTTCCACTGGGACCTGGGCTCCAGATCCTACAGATTGCACCCCTGTGCCATTCCTGTGTCAAAATGTTGTCTTCTAGGTCTTCAGTCTCCTGCTTTCTATAGCGCTCTATGCTGCTCATACGATTGCATTGTGGATCCTAGTCCTGTGGCCTGTCCTTATACACTGGCTCTGTGTCTATGGACTCAACTAACCAAGCACCAAAATTACTCAAGAAGAAATTTGTGTCTGCACTGAACACAGACAGACTCTATCCCCTAACAACCTGTCATGACTATTTCCATTAGATTGCTTCTTGTAAGTCGTCAAGAGATGATGTAAGTATGTGGGAGGGTGTGAGTAGGTTGCATGCAAACATCAGACTGTTGAATGTAAGGGTTTTGAGTATCTTCCCAGTTGGATGTGCTCCATCCAAGTATACCCTGGAACTACTCTTTTGGGGATATTGATGGATAACTCTATTTATTCATAATCTCCCCAACCAGGCAGAGAGCTGCCGGAAGACACACACGGTCTTATTCATATTCATATTCTAGCAAGCTCTTGGCACAAATTAGGCACTCAGTGTGTGTGTGTGCTTAGTGAACAGATGTGTGCAAGATAAACTTATAGTACATGCGGTTTGCTGCCATATTGTTTATATAGATGTTTGCTCTAAGACACATTAGCTAGAGTCACCTACTACATTGAGGAAAAAAAGGGTAAAACAGTGAGCACATTTATTTATTTATTGTTGCATATTGTGGTCAGCCAATGCACGTAGCTTTTGCCAAAGTATCGTTTTCATGATTGTGAGGGCAGGACAAGGCTGAATGCCTTGTTTCCTTCCCCCATTTCATTTGTCTTTTGAAAAGAGAGGAGGCAAATGTTGACATAAGCTCTGTTTTCTTATATTTAGCAAAATTAAAAGCATCATGGAAAAAAATAAAGCTCCATTACATTGACTTCTGGTATGTTCCAGGGCTTTCCCATCTATGTAAAAGTCCCAGTTCGATCTCTCTATCAGTTACGATCGTTTTGGATAAGGGGAAGAGAATTTATCACAGAAAACGGTACCCTCATGGCACGTGACGGGAGCAAAAACATTTGCATAATTGTCCAACTTTTCTGGAATCTTTCAGAAGAGGATTTCTTCCTCAAGAACATAAAGAAGGCTCTGTGACACGGAACGAACAAAAAGGTTTTCATTCCAGGAGGAAGGGCTAGCTCGTGCGTCCGCTCCCGCTGCAGCTCCGCAGCAAGGCTATGGCCAAAACAGAAATTCAACTGAGTAGCACTTTTGTTCTAAAACATCTCAAATCCATCTCAAATCTGTATCTCTTTTCCAGGGGTCGGGGAAAGGGAGCTAAATCCGTCTTAACATGTTATGAAACAAACTAACAAATGTACCCTAAAACCACAGTCTCCCCTTGGCGCCTGTCTGTCCCCACTGCTCCTAGGTCTGCAAGGAGCTGCTCCCACAGCCCACTCCCACCTGGCCCACGAACATCAGAACATCACGGTAGGGCTTGTTCCCGTCTGACACAAGGGCATGTTTGTGGAAAATGTGGGAGCCATTGAATGTTTGTCTTTGAAATATTTCCAAGTAGTAAATCTCTCATTAGCTGGGATGGGTGGTTGGCCTTGTGGTTAAGACACCCAAGTTCCATGTTTAATACCCAGCTCTGGCTCCTATTCCAACTTCCTACTAATGTAGGCCCTGGAAAGCAGAAGTGATGGTTCGAGTACTTGGGCACTTGCCACCCTACATCAGAGACCTGGATTGAGTTCCTGGGTCCCAAAGTCAGCCCAACCAAACCTCAGCTTGTGGGAACTGGGGGAGTGTGCTAACAGATGGGAGACTCTGTCTGCCTCCTCTTTCTGTTTGTCTCTGACACACCTACCTCTAAAAATTCCTCATTCCCCCCCCCCACCATCCTTGGTCCCCTCCTAACTAGATGGAAGTCAGCATGAGGTGGAGCTTATTCCACATGCCCTACAAATAGTCCTGATAACAACATACTGCCCCAACCCACAGTGTGGCTCCCTCCCCATTACAGGTTAGAACCCTATCTTGTGCCCAATAAGGACTAAAGTCTTTTCCTCGACTCAAGAGCCACACAGCTTCCACCACGTCGCAGATCATCCCCAGTGTAAGGTTTCTGAAGAAGACGTTCACCGATTCAGTCTCCTTGCCCAGCACCCTTGGACTGCTTCATCTTTAGCTCTTGTTCTTGCATTGCCTATGCTTCTTCCTGTCTTACTTTTTCTCCACTGTCTGCCCTGCAGTTGATGCTTCCAGAAATTTCAGAAATAAGTTGATATTGAGACCCCAAGGAGGGGAACCGGGAGGCTAGTGAAACAGATATATCCCCTGGAAGTCAGATGCTTCCTCCAAGGAAAGCATGAGAGTCTGTGAAGCTGGGAACCTAGGCGTCCTTCCCTAGAAGTGTTTGAGTAGGCTTTACGTAAGCAGGTGCACTCTCTAGGCCCATTCTGGCCATCACTGTCTGCCTTGTACTGCCTTGTGAATCTCCAGCTGAAACTGCCAGCCTGTCATTCCTGGGCCATGCCACCTGCCTGGGCATAGCTCTCCCCTCTCTGTCTCCTTCCTTGCTTGACTTTTTGCATTGTCATGTGACCAGCAGTTATTCACTGATGGCTGATGGATACCCAATAACCGGAAGTGCTTCCTTTCGTTCACTGGGACACTGTGAGATCCTCATGGCGGGATGTTGGATGTTGGATGACAATTACGCTGTCTTCTGTGATGGTGTGGCTTGTTCTGTGCACGGGCCTGGAAACCAAAAGCGGGTAGGTGGAGACTGTGAGAGCGGTCGGCACTCTGCTCACCAAGCCATGCACCAGTACACGGAGCTGTGTGCTCCCAAAGAATAGGATGCCCTTTCATCATTTTCCCAAAGCCAATGCCATAGTGGCTGTCAGCAGCTTTATACTGAAGGAGGCCTTGGGCGTGGGGCTTTCCAGTACTTGCCAGTCCATTGCCAAACCCAATCTTGCCCTACATTGTTTATGTGTATGCTCTATGTAGCCTGGGATGTGCATATTTGGGATAATTTTTGGTCTTGACAATGAGATTCTCACAGGAAAAGAACAGAAATATTAACTCTTTCACCCAATCATACCCCTCAGTGTGAGTCATCCACCTTATAACTGATGCGCTGACATTCAGATTTTTCCATGGCAGCTGGACCCTGGGGCTCCCTGGGGCTCCCATCCTCTGCTCCCTTGGGGAACAATCCTTACCCAGAATCCAAGAGGAACAGGGTCACATTGCCAGCCTCAGGCCTCCTGGAGCAAAGTGGAAGGGAGATTACAACCTCCCTGGAGATTAGAATCCTGCTACTCAAATTCTCCCTCACTGCTTCACCCCCACTGCACAAATTCACATCATTCAAACAAAACCAAAGCCCAACTCATTCAAACAACACAAGAAAATTTCCAGAATATTCCATACCCTTCTCTCCTGCTTTCATCTTCTTTCCAAGGTATCAGTAAGCAACCATCCAGTCATCCTCCTGAATCTTGTGTACCACCCGTGACCAAGGAAGACCGCCCCATGGTCACACAAACATGGGTTTGCAGATCGGTTTGTCCAAACAGAAAGGTGTCGGCTGACATGATCTTATGGGAGAGATGCTTGGGTTCTCAGAATTGTTGTTCTCCCTTTGTATTCAGCAGCATGTCCTTAAATCCCGAGGAGAAGGGCTAGCGGTGTGGCAAAGAGGACTACACTGCTGTCCTCAATGTCAGAGCATTCCCTCAAGTCCTAGCTGTTCTGATCCAGTCTCCTGCTAAAGTAACAGAAAATGACCCAATAGCTGGGCCTTGCCATTCACATAAAAGAGCCAGATGGAGTTCCTGGCTTCTGGCTATGGCGTGGCCAGCCCTGGCCTGGAAGCCACTTGGGGAGTGAACCAGTAGATGGAAGAGCTCTCTCTCTCTCTGTGTCTCTTCCTTCTACCTATATACAACTCCAGCTTTCAAGTGAACAAAAATCTTTAAGAATGGCTGAAGATACTTTGTTCTGTGCTCACTGGTTATATGTCAAGGAAAATCATGCCCAAGGAAAAGAAACTACTACTCCTTGTGCGCTCTCTCTTCTGTTTTGAATATTTTCTTTTGGAAGGCAGATTTATAGAGAGAAGGAAGAGAGAGAGAGGATCTTCCATCTGCTGGTTCACTCCCCAAATGATCACAACAGCAGAACCTGAGCTGATCTGAAGCCAGGAGCCAGGGCTTCCGCCACATTTCCCACATGGATGCAGGGTCCCCACGACTTGAGCCAGTCTCTGGTGCTTTCCCAGGCCATAAGCAGGGAGCTGGGTGGGAAGTGGTGCAACCAAGACTAGAAACAACCCATATGGGATGCTGGCGCTGCCAAGCAGAGAATTAGCCTGTTGAGCCAATGTACTGTACTCTCTCACCACTTGGTGAGAGCACCCAGGCTTCCAAATAAAAGATACTGACTTTCAGGGCAACACGCCTACCAAACCCCAGGCCACCTGACCTCCTCTTCAGGACTTGATTATTAAACATTTAGATTTTTTTCACCTTGCATTTTCCAACTTTAAATCTTGCATGAATACAAGATACAATATCCGTACAACTTTATAGGAACACTGTGCAATAGCTCAGCATGTACACATGGCATAAGCCAATCAGATTAGGCAGCCTGCCTTTCCATGTGCTTAGCTCTGCTGTCTGGAGCCTACAGCTCCTCTCTCGCAGCTCTTTATACAGAGTGTGATGCCATGTCAGCTAAGTTCCTGTGAGCTGTGTAACCCAAGAACTTGTTACCTTTCTTCTTTTTCTGTCTGCTGTTTCACTCCCTGAGAGACTGCAACAGAGCCGATCTGAAGTCAGGAGCCCGGATCCTTCTTTCAGGTCTCCCACATGGGTGCAGGGTCCCAATACTTTGGGCCATGTAGACTGCTTTCCCAGGACACAAACGGAGCTGGATGGGAAGTGGAGCAGCCAGGACACAAACTGTTGCCCATATGGAATCCAGGCTTATATAAGATATTTGGCCACTGAGCCAACCTATTGGGCCCAGAATTTGTTGTTCTTATCTGGCTGTGTTTTGGTATCCATTTTCCAACCTCTGTTTACCCACATCCTCCTCATCTTTACCAATCTCTAGTAAACACCATTTCAAGTTCAAATCAACTGGGTTTTTTTAAAGATTTATTTTCTATTTATTTGAGAGGCAGAGTTATGGAAAAAGCAACACACACACACACACACACACACAGATCTTCTATCCTTTGGTTCATTCCCCAAATGGCCATAGTGGCAGAGACCAGGCCAAGCAGTAGCCAGGAGCCCAGAACTTTTTCTGGTCTTCCATGTGGGTGCAGGGGCCCAAAGACTTGGGCCATCATTCACTTCTCTTCCAAGTATATTAACAGGAAGCTGGATTAAAAGTAGAGCAGGCAAATCTTTTTGTTTTTTAAAGATTTATTTCTTTTTATCAGAAAGGCAGATATACAGACAGGAGGCGAGACAGAGAGGAAGATCTTCCATCCGATGATTCACTCCCCAAGCAGCTGCAACAGCTGGAGTTGAGCCAATCCAACAGGAGCTTCTTCCGGGTCTCCCACACAGATGCAGGGTCCCAAGGCTTTGGGCCATCCTTGACTGCTTTCCCAGGCCACAAGCAGGGAGCTGGTTGGGAAGCAGGATTGCCAGGATTGGAACTGACAACCATTTAAGATCCCGGTGCATTCAAGGTGAGGACTTTAACTGCTACTCTATCGCGCTGGGCCCATGGCAAGTCTTGAACTGGTAGTTATATGGATGCCAGTGTCACAGGAGGAGGCTTAACGTGCTACATGATAGAGCCAACCTTAACTTTTATTTTTTTCCCCAAACTTTCACACATGGGATAAAACACACAGCAACTGTCCTGGATCTAGCCTGTTTCCTAAAACGACATGATCTGCAGTTGTATCTACCCTAGCTGATGAAGCTGGGAAGGCTTCATGGAGGGAGGGCTTGGTGACCGGAGCTTTAGAAACTGAACAGAAATTCACCAGAGGGGAAAGTGAGGGGAGACAGTTCCAGGCAGAAGGGGCAGTGTGCCCAAAGCACCAAGAGGAGTGTTCTAAAGCCCACGTGCTGTATGCAGAGGGCCATAATGGCAGGTCTCCTCATTTCCCTTTGGGGGGTGCAAGAACTTGGGTCATTTTGCATTGCTGAATCAGAAGTGGAGCAGCTGGGTGAATCGGTGCCCCTGTGCGAACGCTGGCGCTGCATGTCGAGGCTTAACTTCTAACTCAGAGCACCAGCCCATCGATACACATTTTTTCCCATGGACTCTCTGAGGACCCCGGCAGACACTTTTCCGCAGGTACGCATGTTCTCAGTCTGATCATGTGTGTACAAGAGACAAGTCACTTATTCTCCATTCCTTACTCCCAGCTGCCAGACCCGACACCCAGCGGCGGGACAGGCACAGCGGGCATGTTGCTGAGATGTTCCACAAAGGGGACAGAAGTAGACCTGAAAGAGGCGCCGGTGCCCAGCGCTTCTGCAGTCCCATGGGGTCGGTTCCTCAAATAGCGATGGAGGCTTGGCAATTCCTCTTCGTTGTCCTCAGTGTCACCCTGGATGCCATCCCTCTCTCTCCACAGAAGGCTTGACCGCGTTTGCAACTTAGATTTCTCAGCCTATAAAAGTCTGTGAAAGCAAAGGCCTTTTAAAACCCTTTCTGGCTTGGTCCTTTCTCTGGCTCTTTTCGGTGAAGCTGGTGTTGCTTCTGCTTGTAAACTTCTCTTAGGAGCTTTAGGAGGTTCCTATGAAATTCGGTGTGGTTGAGGCCATTAAGCGAATGGAGTCCCACCCACGCATCTCTTCTTTTTCTCAACCTCTGGTTGCTTGTCCCACCTGCTGGAGACGTTCAGCCGCCCTCGTCTTAGTGTTTTCCTGCTTGTGTTGCTGCTTGAAAGCATTACCTTAAGTCTTTCCAAAGCCTCTCTGGTCAGTCCCTGAATTTAGTTTTTATTTGCGCCTACTTCCTTGTTTTAACATCACTTTCTATCTGAAGAGTCAAGGCGTTTTCAAACGGTGCAAATTCTGTCTCCTTAGGACCTAGCTCTTTTTTCTTCTCCTGTTTTTCCTCCCTTGAGAGCCCATCGCATAGAGTCATGTTCTCTTTTCCAGGTTCCTGCAGGTTGGAGTCTTGTGAAGCTGCAGCTTCTCCGTGCGTCCTCCTCACTCTGGTTTGCAGCAGCGATGTCTTCACTTTTGGCACACCCCTGATGCAGAAACTTCTCCAGGGATCCTGGACCCGGCCAAGAGTCTCCTGGAGACACTTTAGGTCTTCCCAAATGCTGAACAACAGGTTCTCCCAGCTTCTCTCACCATGCCCCCAATTTGCCTGGGTTTTCCGTGACTGCCACCTCCTGCTTTTCTCACTTTTTACACCTGTACCTGCGAGCCTGCTGCCTGTGGGCTTCTCCACCCATCACCCATCAAGCTGGTTTGGGTCCCACCCAGACACAGGGTGAGCCATTTCATTCCAGAACTTCTGCCACCTCTGGGAAATACTTCTAATAGATCTCTCCAAAGACGATGGTCTAGGAGAATCCTGTTAGTAAAAAGACTGAATTGAAGTGTTTGATATTCAAGACATCAATAACACTTCTTTGTTTTTTAGGATTTATTGTCACAGCCAATTAATTACAACAGTCTGTATTATATAACCCAGGGCAGATTGTGCCTGTGTGGAGAAATAATGTCTATTACTAAAAAAACGAATGTTTAAAAATTAAAAGAAGAGATGACAATGATAAATTTAGCTTATCAAATATTGCTCATTAAAATGTAATATATTACCTTTTAAAAAGATGTATTTATTTGTCTATCTATTCATTTATTATTAGAAAGGTAGATTGATGGAGACAGAAGAAGAGATGGAAAGAAAGATCTTCCATCTGCTGGTTCACTCTATAAGTGGCTACATCCAAAGCCAGGAGCTTCTTCTGGGTCTCCCATACAGATGCAGGGGCCAGAGGGTTTGGGTCATCCTTGACTGCTTTCCCAGGAAACAGACAGAAAGCTGGATGGGAACAAGAACCAGCGCCCATGTGGGATCCAAGTACTTGGAGAGGGAGGATTAGCCAACTAAGGCATTGCCCGGGGGTCAATATACCACATTTAAACTCAAAATAAGTTTCTAAGATTAAAATTTCATTTTACCAATGAACAATGGCATTTTTAGTAAGAAGTGAGGGATTGTTGATATCAGAAGTTCAAGCCAAGTTAAGACATACATAGGTCATTTAGATATAAAATCAAATTAGAGTTACAGAAGTGTTTGCGGCCTGATGTGCCTTCATGATTGTGAAGTACAGTGACTGGTGGGTCAGCTTTACTTACAATGTACTTGTAAGACTTGCAGATCCTAACATTTTGCTTTTTAACTATTTATTTATTTGTTTACGTACTTTTTATTTGGAAGGCAAGCATACAGAGGGAAGGAGATACAGAAAGGAAGATCTTCTGCCCACTGGTTCACTCCTCAAGTGGCCTCAATGGCCAGAGCTGAGCTACCAGCATGTGCAAAGTGAAGACGTACCCATGGAGCCATCTTACCAGGCCCACATTTGTGATTTTAAAAGCAAAAGAGAAGCAAGAAAGAAAAAACATGAAACCTCAGTTATACTGATTGCAACAAGCACATCTCAACAATTTCATCAGAAGGAGTGTAAGGTACAAATGCAAAATAGTTAAACTTGACTACTTAGTATAAAACAAGTCTTATGTATTTTTCTTAACTGTAAATTCTCAAGGCAATGAGAGGTAAATGGCTTCTGTTAGGCCGAAATCAACACACGTAGGAAAAATAAAACAGAATGCACCCACCAAATACTGTCCCCAGCCCTGCACTCTCACCTTGGCAATCTTCATCAGAAACTTCAATGGTAACTACAATGGTAGTTCTCCATGCTTACTTCAATGGTAAGGATGGAGAATTATTTTTTCCTGAGGATACAAGACTTCACTTAGAGACAGTACCTCAAAGTTAGCACATCCCACTTGTCAGCTTCTATCTTTTTTTCCCTTAAAGATGTATTTATTTGAAATGTAAAATTACAGAGAAAGAGGGAGACACAGATCTTCCATCCACTGCTTCACTCCCAGGGTGATTACATTTGGTCAAGGCTGTGCCAGGCTGAGGCTGGGAGCTAGGAGCTTCTTCTTGGTCTCCCATGTGAGTGCAGGTGCCCAAGGACTTGGGCCATCCTCCACTGCTTTCCCAGGAGCATTAGCAGGGAGCTGGATAGGAAGTGGAGCAGCTGGCAACACTGTAGGCAATGGCTCAATGTGCCGCACCACAACGCCAGCCCCTGTTCAGCTGCTTTTTCAGGATTCTGTGTGGAACACCCCCATGGTGTCCTTGCCCTTATGTGGGCTTCTGTCGGGTTCTCTTCATTATGGCTTCACTGCAGACGAAGTGACGCACAGGCCCGGCAGGTGGGAAGGAGTGTGGAGCATCCACATCCTCTTAGAGCATCTCCTTCCCTGGGCCTCTACCTGTTCAGCCAGCTGGAAGCTTCAGGCAGCACTGGAAGCTCTGTGCCTGAGCGCCAGAGTCCAAGAAGGAAATCCACACTCAGTCTTTTAGGGAAGATAATGGAAACAAGCTAGAGGTCAAAGTCTGTCACACTCAATGTAAGTTACTACCGCTAAGCAGCATTAGGCAACAGCTTAGCGAAGTGGGAGAGACCTAGACTGAACACGCTTGCAAACTCAGGCTGATTGTGAATTGCAGGTGGCTTTCTTAGTCTTGGTGAGTGCCTCTCCGTTTCCTTCTCCAGAGACTTAACTGGTCCTCATCACTGGTCCTCTCCCAAGGTTGACAGGAGTAGAGGAGCCACCACCCACATGAAGCAGCCACGATCAAGACATGATCCTGCACGTAATGTGGAAGCCACACAGTGGTTCCCTGCGCTTCCTCTCAAAGGTTCTGGAAGCAGAAGTCATTCCCCAGCTCCCTGGAGAGCATGCTGTGGTCAGGAAGAAGTTGATTGGGGGAATGAGAGAGGGAGGGAGGGGCAGCTTCCATCTTGCCCTCTTAGGAATTAGATTCTCTCCCATACTAAACAAATAAATAAATTTTAAAATCCCAAATTTAGGACCATGGAATGCAAAACCCTCCAGGGTTCTCACTCGGTCTTTTTTCCCAGCTATTGAGTGAAGAAGCAAGACCAATTTTATCTTACTTCGACCCCTGATCTCATCTCTCTGGGTCGCCGTCCTCCTTGGCACACATCTCTCCCTTCCTGCTTCCTAGGAAAACCTTTCCATGACTTTCTCCCAAGCAACCCTTGCAGCCAGAGGCTGGGAATCAGGTCATCTCTAGCTGCAAGACCCGGGCTTCACCGCCACTGTGTTCCCAGCTGGAGAAAGTGTGGAGCGGACAAAGGGGAGAAGCAAGAAGGTAGAAAGGGGTTTGGAGGAGAAGGGGTTTTAGGAGGAAAGAAGTTGGGAGCTTAAGGTGATGAATGCATGGGAGGAAGTTCTGGTGGGGGAGCAAAGATCTGTAGAAAAACAGAGGCAGGTGGGGGATGGAGTTGGAAGGAGAACTTCAAACAAACTTCACAAGAGGGCTACCGGGAGGAGGGGAAAGGGTCTATCGGTCTCTAGGCTGGCTGAATTAGGCACCATCTCCTCCTAGTCCCACACATTTCTCTGGCAATAGTTTCCTAACCAACAAACCAATCCCTCCATCTCACACCGCATGCCCCATGTTCCTGTCTCCATCCACTTGTTCTTGTCTCGTCCCTGATCCATTCGCCTCCTTGGAGCCCTCTTGGGGGATCTCTTGGGGGATCCTACCTCCTGGTAGGACATCATACCTTGTGTGATCTTGCCTCTCACTACTGCCCAGCCCATCTCTCCCGTGTGATCTGCCCCAGCTCTCCAGGCCGCATGCCATTCCCAGAGCTTGCCTGGCTTCCTCCTCTGTTTTGCTTTTGCCCTGGCTCTCACTGTGTCATCAATTGTGTAATTCAAATGATTTGTTTTTATGATTTACTTATTGACTTGAAAAGCAGAGAGGAGGAGAGAGAGGAGATGTCTCTTCCATTTGCTGATTCTTATATGGCCACAATAACCAGGGCTGGATCAGACAGGTGCCCAGAGAGAGGAATTCCACGCTGGTTTTCCACCTGGGTGTGGCTGTACCCGAGCACGTGGGCCGTCATTCATTGCCTTCCCTAGAGCTTTAGCAGGGAGCGAGATTAGAAGCAGAGCAGTTGGGACTCTGCCACTTAGTTAGGGGATGCCTGTCACCCGCAGCCACTTAACCCCTTGTGCCACAATGCCCATCCCTATTTATTTTCAGATTGAACAATGTTGAACATTTGTCCATTTTCACTTCAGATGTAAATATCATTTTTTCTTGAAAGCAGAGATATTAATATCACACAATATGAGATTCATGGCAAAGATGATAGCACAAGGAAAGGATAGTATATTATTATACAGAGGACATAATTCAGTGAACATAACATTTTTATTTTTCAAGTTTTACTTGAACTGGTTCACTGGTTCACTGGTTCACTTCCCAAATGGCCTCAGTAACCTAGCGCTGAGTCAGTAGGAAGTCAGGAGC
This sequence comes from Ochotona princeps, assembly GCF_030435755.1. Classification (NCBI taxonomy): domain Eukaryota; kingdom Metazoa; phylum Chordata; class Mammalia; order Lagomorpha; family Ochotonidae; genus Ochotona; species Ochotona princeps. The sequence continues at coordinate 20,192,572 of NC_080858.1, forward strand.
CAGAAGCTTCCTCCAGGCCTCCCACATGGGTACCGGGGCCCAAGCACTCAGACACGATTTCTTCTCCCTGGCACAATAACAGGGTGCAGGAGCATAACTGGAACAGCCTGGACCCCAACCAGCACCTGTTTCCCCACTTCGCCCTAAGTCCCATGTGGACCACTCCTCAAGCCTACCAGACCCCCTTTTTTTCCGGAGGTGACCGGTCCTCCCTGTCTTAGCAGCTCCTGTCATCACCGGCCCCCACCCCACCCCACGACTCCACTTTGCAGCTTTCCAAAGCTCCCACGGCCTCTCCCATGTTCCTAAGGCAGGCAGAAGGTTTAGGGGCCACGGCTGCCTCTCCCCCAGGCCCTCGAGAACCGAACCCCGGGGACCCTGGAGCCGAAGATGAAAGTCCTCGCAAGGGGATTTTGCCAGCCCTGGGGAACAGAGTGGGAATGGCAAGGGAAAAGCCAGCTCCAAGGACCCTTGGTCACTTCCTTCCCTCCAATCCCCGCGGCATCCCGATCCCCGCCTCCCCACCTCCCCCTCTGCAGATCCCATCCCCGGGAGCCCCAACGCAGCCGCCCTCTGGTTTATTTTTATCTGTTTATTTTGCAATTGAACAAAGAGAAACAGGGACTCTTTTTGCATGCACCAGCCCCCGCCGCCGCGGTGCGGGCCGCCCGACCGCGAAAGATTTATACTGATTTTGATATAATGGCAAACTCATTGCCGGACATCGAGTTCCTCACTTTGATTTGTTTCCTTTTGGAAGAAGCGACCGCCGGGGGCGGCGACGGCGGCGGTGGCGGCGGCGGCGCCCCAAGCTGGGTCATTAACATGGCAGCAACCGCAACAAAGCCCCTTGCAGCCGCCGCCTGTAAACCGTGGATAAAGTTCAAGCATTGATTCTGTTTGAGGCCTCCCAGTGTCTATAAAAGCCCAGCACGATTATATGATCAGTGTCAAGACCCGCTTTCCCCTCTTTGTGCTCCGGGATGCGTTTCCTTACCCTGTCCCTCCGTGTTGCCGCTGCAGCTGCTCGGCCTTAATAGCGACCCAAGGCACACACTATTGGAGAGTTGCTCGGGTTTTGTTTTAAACATGGTTTTTGCTTGTGTTAACTACCGCCTGGCTCTCTGACACCCGTGAATGGGGCTCTGCAGGGCTGTCAATCAACAACAATAATAATGCCATCTGGGTTTGAATAATACTAATGAGAAGAAGAAGAACAGGGATACTGTGTATTAACATAGCACCTTTGTCTCCCCAGCTCAGAGGGCGTTCAGGATAATCATTCATTCATGCTCCGAGCGCGGCTTGGTGCTGGATATTATGATCCCACCGCGGGGCACTGGGACACAGAGAGGGCAAGGGGCTGGCCCCAGGTCACACAGTAAGTCAGCGAGGCGGACACCTTTGTAGTCAGCAGGCCCCAGGAGCACAGCCCTGGAAGATCTCACTGAACTGTAACTCTGGTTGCATCTGTTTCTCCCATCTAGCTGTAGAGGAAAGGGAAAAGAAAAAAGGAGAAACTGTAGGATGTAGCTGTTCCCCACCTTGTGAAGATGAGGAGAAAATGCTGAAAATGCTGTAGAATAGGAGGAGAGTCTTGGAGAGTGTTCCAAGGGAGCCCATATTAGTGGCAGGCCAGGGGTGGGGGAAGCCGCTGCAGCTTGACACCCCCAAAGGTGTGCGGGATTTCCATGGGAGCGGTGCAAGCGTATTCCCTGATGACCCCGTGGAGGAGGAGACAGACCCCACATACACACAGACACACCCTGTAGGTGAGAAAGTGATGAGATCACAGAGCATTGCTGAAAGTCCCACGAAGGAGACCCCCACCTGCTGAAGACACCAGGCACCCCTTGATGTGTCCCATAGTCCCATTCTGCCCCTGGCATGTTACCTCATGGGTCCAGGGCCCGTCTCTCCCTCCTCAGTAACCCCCTCAGTCACAGAGGGGTGCGAACCTGACACCACGCCTTCACGGTGGTAGACCCCGATCAATTTCCATGCGTGTCACTGTCCACCCTGTCAAACCAGCTGATTGCATCATCTGCCTACGTTACCTGGATCAGTGTCCCTAACTGCCACTTGTCTTGGTCTTATCTGCCACTGGTTTGTTACAGAAATGAAATAATTTAATACAGAAAATGCTTAGCATTGTGTGGGACCCCTAGTGGGACTTCAATACATGTTAGCTGTTGTTATCGTAAGCAGTAGTAGGCTGTCTTCTCCTTCCCTGGATTTCTTCTAGTTAGCTGGCTGTTTATTCCTGGGTAGATAAGGAATAAAAGCAGGGATAGGCATTTATTCAAGATTCTATGGGGGCGCAGGAGGCAGCACTGTGACATAGTGCGCGAAACCTCCAGCTGTGTCGGCAGCATCTTATATGGGCGCCAGTTTGTGTCCCGATGCTGCACTTCTGATTCAGCTCCCTGCTGAAGGATGCAGGGTTAAATCCCACAGCCGTTTCCTCTGAGTTTATACTGTTCTCAGGAAGTCCCCCAGTGGATTAGCCCTTGTTATTCTTGCTCACTGCGTGCCTTGGCTTTGTCTCCTCGGACCCCAAACAATGCCTGGAAGTACATCCCATTCTTCTCCGTGCCCCACAGTACCCAGCATGTCCTCTCCTTGATTGCAGCCCCTGGGCAGAAGACACAGTTTACCCTTCCCTATTGACCTGAACACCAGCCAGAAGTCAGTCTCTGACCCGAGGGGCCCCACAGGTGTATCGAAGAGAGCACTTGGTCTGGGAAAAGTCATTCCCTTTGTGGAAGACATGAACTATTAGTGCAGGATTCTCAAACCTGGGCATGCGCTACAGTCACTTGAGGGGCATGATAAACTTTGAATACCCATCTAACTCTTATTTTCTTTTAAAAAAATTTTATTGGTAAGTCAGATATACAGAGAGGAGGAGAGACAGAGAGGAAACTCTTCATCCACTGATTCACTCCCCACGTGACCGCAATGGCCAGAGCTGTGCTGATCTGAAGCCAGCAGTCCAGAGCCTCTTCTGGGTCTCCTACGTGGGTGAGGGTCCCAAGGCTTTGAGCCATCCTCGACTGCTTTCCCAGGCCACAAGTAGGGAGCTGGATGGGAAGTGGGGCAGCTGGGATTAGAACCAGTGCTCAGCACGTGCAAGGTGAGGACTTCTGCCGCTAGGCTTCTGTGTTGGGCCCCATCTAACTCTTATGCTTGTATTCTTTCTCTGGTGGAATTACTAGAAGCTTCCTAGAAGTGGAATAACAGAACCAAATTAATATTCCAGAAAGATCATGGAGTGCTCATGGACTCTTCCAGAACCTCCCATGAGACTGTCACACTCCTGCTTCCCTCTCCCACACACACAGTCTGCAGACCCTCAGCTGACACCTGCTGCCTTAGACGTTCATGAGTTACAGAACCGCCTGCCCGTTGTCTTTGGTTCTGATCCAGTTTAGAGATGTCTTATCACTAGCGCTGAATCCAAGTGGCCCTCTGGTGTCCAAGACAAACCTTCTCTGGCAAGAGGCAGACCATGTACAAGTGCTCCCCAGACCTTCGAGGAGAAAGAGCTTCCTTTCAAATCTCCAAGAGCAAGGGAGGAAACCTCCCTTTCGCCTCTCTCTGCAAGGGAGGCTGTGCCGACCTTGCATCTGACCGTCTTTTCGACTTGCAATTGCTCTTTCGTGGTAGACTTCAAGCTCCCAGAGGACAGAGCCCACAGGTCTCCATGTCTGAGTCTCTGGTTTTCACTTTTTTCTTAAGATTTTATTTATTTTTATTAGAAACGCAGATTCGCGGAGAGGAGGGGTGGCAAGATTCATCTTCTATCCACTGGTTCACTCCCCAAATTGCAATAGCCAGAAGCTCGGATGATCCTGAGCCAGGAGCTTCCTCCGGGTCTTCCATGTGGGTCCCATGCAGGGTCCCAAAGACCTGAGTCATCGTCCATTGCCTTCCAGGGAGCTGGGTTGGAAGTGCATTAGTCGGGACTAGAACAGAAAGCCACGACATGTTGGTGCTGCTGGTGGATGATCAGCCTGCTGAGCCACTGTGCTAGGTGACTCCCCTCACACCCTCTCTTCCCGTTTTTAGAGACGTACCTGTCACAGAGGTAGTCGAGATGCCCACTGAACTTCTGCTATGGAATATCTGCGTTCAGTGCCTAGCTCCAACTCTCCCATGAAAGGCTCACAACTACCCAGCATTTATTTCACTTTATACATTTCATCCCGTTGGAGGCCAGAACCAGGTTCACACGGTGCGCACTGTGCAGCGCAGGCATGTGGAAGGACAGGCCTGGAGCCTGGAGTAGGGCAGCTGCGGGTCAGCTGTAGGCAGACAGGGCTGCATCTCCAACAGAAGCAGGGAACGGCAAGGCAGGCTGGGAGCTTCTGCACCACGGGCGCAGCGAGCAGGGCGGGTGGCCAGCAGCGCTGGCCCAAAACCTGTGGGTGACATGGAGGGGCGGTGCTGGGGACGTTGGGGCCCACTCAGGCGCAAAGGACAGAGGCGAAGGTTCTGGAAGGGTGGTATTTCCCATGATCTAGTTTAGACGAGACAAGGCAGCCAGAATCTGCCTGTGTGTGGCTTGAGGTTCCTGGGATTTTCTGCCCATTTCTCTCAGACTGAAGGGAAAAGAGGGTGGTGGAAATGTAAGCCAGACACGCAGGGCCCTTCCCTCCATGGCCTCATGCCCTGGGCAGCGGTGGACGTTACCATTAAACACAGGGTGTATTCTGCACGTGCGATCTGCATGTCTCTTGCACCTTGGCAATGGCTTCACTTTTGACTCCAGGGTCTTTAACTTTCCATGGGCTGCCCTTCCCACACTACCCTCCCCAACACCATCTCTGGCAGACCACACTGAGTCCTGCCTGCTACAGCAGGGACATCCCTGGAGGGACACAGCTCATGCCACAGGCTCAGGGCTTGAAAAGATTCCATGCCGTCTGCACAAACAGAGACTGGAGCCTTGCTCCCACCTCACCACTCTCACCTCCCCCCACCACCGTGCCCCCCTCAGAAAGCTTTCCTTTCTGGCCTTGCAAACAGGCTGGGGGCTGCGGTTCTGCCCTGGACACACTGAGGCACTGTGAGCCTCTGAACCTTAGGGCTTTGGCCCTACAAAGAATAAATCTCTTCCTTCGTTTTCGGCGTTCGACAGGCCAAGACTCCCTGGGGACCCTCCCCTCCCAGACAGCCCTGGCCAGCACGGACAAGGTGGTCTGTGGGAGGGACCTTGACCCCACAGTACCCATGTGGTCTGACAACAGGGCGAGCTGACTTCCAGCAGTACCCACCGCCCCCACCCCTACACCAGCCTGCCCCACCAGTGAGCTGTCCCTTCCCCACCGCTATAGTCAAGCAGTTCCATGCTCAGCTCTCTCTGCTTCTTTCCTGCTCTGCTTAGAGAATGTCTAGGCTCAGGGTGTGTGTGTGTGTGTGTGTGTGTGTGTGTGTGTGTGTGTGTATTCTTTTCCCCAGCTCCCAGCAAGGAAAAAAAAATGCTGATTTCTTCCTTTTCTGTGCTGTTTGGGTGTGCCCGGGCTGTGGCACTAACGCAGATGAGTGGTGCTTGTTTCTTGGTGAGCCATTTCCTCAACTAGACCGCCAGAAGCCAGACAGACAAGAGCATGCAGGGATAGTTGCATGGGTTGTGGACTGCACGACTCTAGGGGTCTCACACGGCAGCTGAAACAGACTCCAGAACCCCAGCAGCAGCGTGGATAGCTAACTCATTTTTTGTAAGGCTTGACACCCAAGAAAATCTGCTTTATTCCACCTAATGCAGGGCTGCTGCTTAATCTCTTGCTCTTCTTGTTGTGGTCCCATCAAAGGAAGAAGAGACTATAGTTAGAGCTACCTGCCTTGCTGTGGGAGAGTGTCAGCTTTCCCTTAGACAGTAGCTGCTAGTGGACTCAAGAAGTTCCTTCTGGTCCCCCTTCTCACAGCTCAGGTGTCCGAGGCTGTGAAAGAGCTGCATTTGACGTGGCGGTGAGGTACAATCAACTGGCTAACCCTCCACCTCCAAACACCAGCATCCCACATGAACACCTGTTCGTGTCGTGACTACTCCACTTGCCATCCAGCTCCCTGTTTGTGACCTGGGAAAGCAGTCGAGGACGGCCCAAAGCTTTGGGACCCTGCGCCTGTGTGGGAAGCCTGGAGGAAGCTCTTGGCTCCTAATTTTGGATTAGCTCAGCTCCAGCTGTTGCAGCCATTTGGGGAGTGAACTAGTGGATTTAAGATCTTTCTTTTTTTCTCTCCTTCCATCTGTGAATCTGTCATGAGTTTAAAAACATGTATTCTAATTGGAAAGGCAAATTTTACAGACAAAATGAGAGCTTTCATGATGTCCCACTGGCAAGCTTTGCTCAGGCAGGTCTAAGGATATGTGAATAACCAAGTGCTCTCAATTCGCCAAGAGCCTGGTTGGGACGTCTTCCCATTCATCATCGGCGTCAGACGCTCTGTCTTGGGCGCCCATCAGTTCATAAAAGACCCAGTGGTTACTTGTATCCATAAGGTTTTCAAATCCCCTGGACAATCCTGGAAGGACTAAAGCAATGTCTACGCTTATCAGCGGTTCTTTTGACATACGCTAATTGGCAATATGTTAGGTGTCAGTGCAAGGTCATGAGGAAATGAGGGGCGACTCGCACCTCACTTCACACATTTACACCTCCTGGCTTTGATACCGGCAATGCCCTCTCTTCCCCATGCTTCTGGCAAGCTCCTATCCATGCTTCAAAACCCAACACAGTAACTTTTGCTTATGAATTCCCTGTGTGTTTTATTATAGACTTTCTGCCTTCAGGCTCTAATTGTTTGCCACACTGGATGCTGAAGACAGGCACGCCCTATTTTCCTTCTGGAATCCTAGAGCCCGGTGTGGCGTCTGCTGCATAGAATGTATTTGATGATGTTTGTTGAATGGGGGTTTTTCCACCTTTAGAAACTATTTCGGGTCTTGAGTTCCTTATGTTTTACACAAAAAGATTAGATAACAAAAAGATTAGAAACAAATATGAAGGGTTGGTGTTGTGCTGGGAGTGAAGCTGTTGCCTGCATAGCCGGCATTCTGTAGACACACCGGTTCAAGTCCAGGCTGCACTTCTAGCAAACCAGCTCCCTGCTAATGTGCCTGGGAAAGTTATGTAAGGCAACCCCAGCGATTGAGCCCTTGTCACCCGTGTGGGAGACCTGGATGGAGTTCCAGGCTCCTGGCTCCTCTCTGGGTGCAGACTTGGCTGTCACAGCCATTTGGGAAGTGAAGCAGCAAATGGAAGATTTTTTTCTCTCTCCTTGCCTTTCAAATAAATACATTTTTAAGAACAGCAAACAGGAGGAAAAGCTTTGTGGATAAGTAGGATCATAAAATTGCAGAGCAACTTAATGACAATTCTATAATCTTGTCCTCAGATATGTTTTGCAACTGGGAGAGGATATTTTGATCATGTGTCTTCCTGGAGATGGGGAATAGACCAGTTTTTGAGTCTCCACTGCTCTTCTCCATGCCTCAGGGGAAGTTTGCTGGCTTCTGGGCAGAAGCAGGGCTTGGTCAGAGGTGCTGGCTCGTTCCCATTTCTTGCGTCCTATTTAGAATGCTCCAGTTGTATACTCTTCCACAGAGCTTCTTCTGGCCAGCTCAGTCCAGAAAGAAATCTTGTTCCTCTGGGTTCTGTGGCACTGCGACCTCCACCAGGCTCCTAACTGGTTCAGGAATACATTGGTTCGAGGGAAGAAGTATTTTCTTGAAGTCCCCTTGCGTCCTCCGCAATGCTGAGCATAGTCAGGGCGCCAGCACATGTGTGCGTGTGTATATGTATGTTGACATGGCAACCCAGTATGCATAATCCAAATCGGAGATCCTGGTGACACACATCTGGAACCAAATAAACTCCTTGATGACATCTTCCAGCATGTACCAAGGCTCCCAAACATGGAAATCACAGAGAAACAAATGGGGGGGGGGTGGCGGAACAGGGGAAGACACACATTCTTTCCTCATCAGCCTGCTAGCCCTCCCCTCCTGCTGCCTGCTGCTCCATATACAGCACACAGAATGGAAACTTCCAGGGGGAAAAGAATTCTCACCAGCTGTTGTGAGAGACCACACAGATTTCCCCACATCTGCTAACACACAGCCGGTGAGCTCATTTCCCGGGGATATGTCGGCCGAGTCTGGGGGGTCCACTTAAGGCTATCTTGGGAGGGGCTGAGGAGGAAGGAGGAAGTGGCCCCAGGTGGAGAGGGAACATTTCTCACATCAGAAAATTCACTTGAGACCGTCTAACAGGGGGTGTGACCCCCATACAGTCCTTCCTTGTCTAGGACAATTTGCTTTCTAGAAAGTTCTTGGGTTCAAGATGGTGCAGGAGAGGAATGATCAAATTTTATTGCTGATTGATGAAAAGCACCTGACTCCCAGCTGAGCCACCTCCTTTCCTAGATGGTCTAGGAAACCATGGCTTGTTTGGAAAATACTCTACTACATAGCAATGTGGTCATGGACAGTGTTGCTATCATTCCCCCAGGCTTATAACCTCAAAATGATCTCGCAGTCCTTGTAGCTCACTGCAATCTACAAGGCTCTTTGTCCTACCACACGTGTTTTGTCCTTCTGCAGTGGCTGGCCAGGTGAAGCAGGGCAAGGCATTCCTAACTGTGATGTCGACACCGGAACTGGCGCTGGGAAGTAATTGACATAGGTGCTGCTTTTCTCAAGATGCTTTTCTGCTTGCCCAAGTTCACGAAACCAAGCAGCAGACACGGATTCATGCTTGACTTCCACATGCGCGTCCTTCTCCTGTGGCTGGATCACAAGGCCTTCCCTCCCAACCTCATAGTCTGTTGATAAAAGCTCTGTTCCCTCCTTCCGGTTCTTGGAGCCTCACACGTGCAAATGGCAATCGGAATCCTGGGATGGGAGGGAGGGGCACGACACAGGCACTTCTCGCATGTTGAGTTTTGACCTCAGCCGGAAGCCGAACAGCAGAGGGAAGATCCAGAAAGAATACCCAAGCCCTCTGGAAATGCCCCTCATTCTGCTTTGCACATACAGCTGTGGCCTCCAGAGATGGACTTGGGAGAACGGGGCAGTCACGCAGCCTCTGCTCTCCTGGATTCAGCAAGTCATCTTTCACAAGCCTGGATCTTTCTACCGGAAGAACCAGAGGGTCAGGCCAGGTTACTCCTCCAGTTGATACTGGGACCCTCTGCTTTGATGACAGACAAATGACCCTTGAGGGCACCTGCGTCTCTAAGACCCTGCTCTCCAGCCTCGTCCACTTGCCTCAGGCCTGCTGCTTGCCGGGAGCTGGCCTGGCTGTGCCTGGCTAGAAGACATCATTGTGTAGCCTCAGTGGAAGGTTTGGGTGAGGGCGGGCTGAGGCCAGCAGGGGGGAGACCCACTGGGGTATTTTTTTTCAGATGCATATGTCCCCTCTCAGGCAGCCCTTTCAGAACCCTGGACAATGTGCTCTTTTTGTCCCCAGCTCTTTCAGCCGCCTGTTCATTCTCTTTGCATCTGCTGTCACACAGGACATCCCGGCTGGCAGGCGACCACGGGGACACATTGTGCTCCCTTAATGAAGCATGGGGCTGGTGATATGGGGGTGGCTGGGGCCTGCAGGGCCTTAGGGGGTGAGCAGAGGGCACCCCATCTTCTTATTCCAGGGTTCTCCTGGGAGCAAGGACAGTTGCTGTCCTTTCCCACCCCCCACATCACCTCTGTGGGTCCACGTGGTGATGTGCCTGCAAGACAGGAGCTGGTGCCAAGTCAGAGGTTGGGTCATGAGAGTGCGAGATGAGGCTGAGCTGGAAGTACCAGGGCTCCACTTGCCTTCCAGGAGGGGCACTGCTGAGCAGGTGCTGGGGAGGTCCTGGGAGAAGCCTTGGACAAAAGTGCTATATCTGCAGCTCGCCCCAGAGGACCCCCCATGCCGTCTGACGTGTGGCTGCGAGACAGAGGCCACAGGGACTTCCTTTTTTTCCCCCATAGGCTGAATGTCACCAGCCACCTAATTGAGCTTCTAAAGAGCCAGGAGGGTTGGCACAGGACTTCCTGGAGTCCCTTCTGGTTCTTACGCATGGTGCCCTCAGGCCCCCTCCACGCAGGTGGAGGAGAAGGAGAATGGCAACTGGAGTCGAAGACACAATACAGTGTGACAACACATGGCAGCAGACCACACAAGCAGGGACACCAGAATGGATTCTCACCCAGCCCCCAAAGTTCTCTAACAACAACCCCACCTCCTAGCCCTAACGGTAGGCGAACTCTTCAAGGAGGAGTGCCCACTCTCTGTCTGCATGGCTGGTAGCCCACAGCCCTAGTCCCTGGCCCGGAAGAAGCTAAAGTGTCCCATGAGGATGGCTGTGTGCCCTGAGGGGTGTGGCTGGCAGGCTCTGGTGGGACTCCTACTGTGGAACCACCGAGATGGCACTGGCCAGGGCTGACCATGATGGCGTGGCCTCCTCTGCGCCTCTCTCTGGATTTAACAGCTGTGCTTCTCCCGTACAGAGAGCTTCTCTCTCCCAGGCCCCTCCTTGCGTGTTCTGGAGTCTCCTAACACAAGCAGGGGCTCCCTGCGAGGCCCTGGCGCGTGCAGATGCCTCTCCAACTCTTACTGCAACTGGCAGTTTGTCTTTTTGGTCTGTTGACTGTACCACACCCCAGTCTGCACCCTCCCTCTCCCCCACCTCCTTTTCCTTCCCCTCCACCCCTCACCCTTCCTGGCGGGCTTACCCACCCACCACCCAAAAGAAAAAAAATGCCTGGGCCTTGTCCAACAAGGCCCCCTGTCCCTTTAACAAGTGAAGTGTGCTGGCATTGCAATTGGTGGTCTTCTCCCCTGAAGGTTGTTAATTAGTACAGAATGTAGACTTCAGTTGTCTTGCCAGCCCCGATGAAAACGCAGCTGGCAGGTAGCCGAGACGGAGGAATTTGTCATAGGTTAGATGAGCCCAGGCTCTAAGAACCAAGTGTACGGCTTATGCAAATGGTTTTGCTTAGCATGGATCCTGTGTTCTTATTTCCCCTCACTCTCCCCAAGATTTTTTTTTCTTAACTACAGGGTGAGGAGGGAGTGGGAGAACAAGCTCTTACTTGCCAGATCTCATTCTAAATCAGAAAGGAGCAAATTGCTTTCCTTCAAAAAGAAAAAGGCAGGGGAAAAAAGAAGACAAAACACCCATCCTTTGGTCTAATGTACCGAGCGCTTGAAAGCTGAACTGCTCAATAGGAAAGGCTAGCAGTGAGTGTATTTGGAGAGATTATTATCCCCATCAAAACCCATTCGCTCTCTCTGGGAGGCCCACGGAGCACCTGGGTGGGGACTTGGAACACTGAAGTTCTAATTTGTAGTCCTCTCCCTGCCAAGGCAGTGCCACATCCTCTACTCTGCCTCAGTTGTCCCAACTGTGACAGATGTTGGGTGCCAGTCATGGTTAGTCAGAGTAACTGGGCATCCACCAGCCCCAGCGGAGTGAAGGGAGATGGTATCTCTGCCTAGCATGTGTAGCAATTGCCCGACTCACTGAGAGTCATGACCTGCAAGTCCAGTTACGGGCTGTGTGACTTGGGCTGCACCCCTTGGCCTCTCTGAGCTTCAGATCCCCAGTCTGGAAGCGTGGGGACAGCAGTGGCTTCCCCAGAGGTGTGGCCATGGCAATGTGGTGAGTCACTACTTGATGAGAACAAATGACGCAAGATAAAATATGACAGCCACAAGTGTGTTGCTGGTGGACAGTTGATGGTGAAGTGTTGGCTGAATCTTAATTGGCATCCTACTTACGATAACAAGATCGGTGTAATTTTGAAATTGGACAATAGCATGGAAGACATTCAGTTTGTTAAACACTGTTGGTCTATTGCAAGCGAAAGCTGGAAAGTGGGAGTTGGGGAAGGAAACCTTGGAGCTAGTTTAGGACAGGATGTTATGTTGTGCTTTGCTTTTTTAACTGACATGTTAGACAAGATAAGTCTTTACTGCTGGGGACAGTCCTAGGCGATATAGGAGAGTCAGTGGCAGTCACTTGCTACTCAAGACCGGTAGTGTTATCCCCAGCCGTGACAACCAAAGACGCCTCTGGATGTTTCAAAGATGCTCCTTGGAGTGCAAAATCATCCTCAATAAAGAAGGCTCTAGAGCACCACCCAAAACTAATTGCAGAGATGGCTACAGAAAGCTCTAGCTTTAGTCAGTCACCTGCTTTACAGTAAGCCACGATTGGATATGGTGGAAGTCAGTGGGTATTTACGGCCAAGCACAGAGCAAGCAGCCAAGCAGCTGTTGTCCAAATCCCAGGCCCCCTGAGGGATTGGGGTGGAGGTTCCCACAGACTGATGCTGGGGTTGAGGTGGCATGTGCTCGGCTCACACCCAGGTCCCCAGTTGGTCTGCAGTGATCATGCCTTTCTTTCCACATGATGGCGATACATGTTCTTTGATGATGTTAGCGTGGGCTCTGCGAGTCTGGGAACCAGCAGTTCATAGTAGTTGCCTTTATTTTTTCTTAACTCAGAGCCTGGGGTTCCTGGGAAAGAAATGCCTCAGTACAAGCCTCAACATCAAGCTGTTCTCTCTAGGGAAGATAAGTGACTTCGTTGGGTCTTGTGTTCAAGGACGCTCTAGTACAGAATGTACCACTCCTCCTATTGCACTGGATTCATTTTTAGCAAAGTTGAAGTGAGGAAACTTCATTCAGGGTGGGGAGGCCAGGAAGCCATGGGGTGCAGATGGGATCCAGCCTTCACCTCCAAGGCACTGCGTGCAAGGAGCTCTTGAGAAATCACCAACTTCCCTCCAGGAAAACTAATCAGTGACATCTCAGGGACTCAAGGCATGAGGCACAGGAGCCACAGAGTCCTGCCATTTCAGCTACTCTAACCCCAGAGAACAGCGGTGGGCAGCTTGCCTGAGGACTGGTCGGAAGTCAGAGGAGAGTACACCAGATGTTATGCAGAGCAAGAACGCAAAGGTTATAGCTTATTGGTGTTTGGTCCAGAATATAAGGAGGCACTTGGAAATCACCACTGCATTCTAACACATAAAATGCTAATCAACCAAAAATCTCATCCTTCTCCTTAGATCCATCCAAGAAGCAAGGAGGCTGCCGGGTAATGTTCTGCTCAAATATCGTGACAACGGTGTTTGTTCCTATAGACTCATATGCATATACAAATTTATGTTCAAGTTAGTGATAGTGTGAAAGTGTACCCTTACAGTCATTCTTTAAAAAAATATATTTGTTTTAATTATTTGAAAAGACAGAGTGACAAAGCAGGAGAGCCAGAACTTTGCATCTCTTGGTTCACTCCCCAAATGGCTGCAACAACCAGGGCTGGCCAGGCTGACAGGGAGGGGTCAGGAACTCCTTTTGGTGATTTTGGCAACTGCTCGCCTCTTGTCAAGTTAATAAATTTTCAAAACAAAAACGTTGAGTTCATTTTCGTGCAAAAATCTGGAAAGCATTCATATTTTTTTTATCAACATATGCATTTTTTCATGAACTTCCGGAAGACCAACTGCTGTTGGTTCAGGTTCATTAGTAACTGTCTTCCTCCTATCTTCTCTTGAAAAGGATTTAGTGTTTAGTTGAGAAACAGAGAATGAGAGAACACACGTTTGCTAGTTTATTCCCCAAACGGCCGCAAGGTCAGGGCTAGGCCAAGACAGAAGCTAGAAGCTGGGAATGAAATCCAAGTCCCCAGGCAGGCAGCAGGGGTTACTGCTGCCCCCACGCTCCACGACCCCGCGCGGTGCTGCAGTCTGGCGGTGGACTGGAGCCCTGAAGTCACTACTTTCTGGGCTCCACTGGGGAAAGAACAGATTCCTGTAAAACCATTTGAAAAAAGAAAAAGAAAAATACCTTTGCCAAAAGCTCACCATTGCGATTGGTCTAGCGTCTTGGGGCAGAGGAAAGGAGTTTGGTGACAGGTACCTAGAGCAACTCGCCCTTTCTGGACTCTCAAGGAAGAGTCAAAGACGTTTGGGGGCAGGGACGGGAGAGGGGACAGATCGGAGTTGTTCAGGGCAGGGAACGGCCTCATTCCCACTCTGTCACCCTTGGAAACTGAGCTTAATGACCTGGCCTGGCAGGCAGCTGCCCAGTGGCTGCGAGGAGGCCCTGGAAACTGCACTTCAGTAGTGGCAAGTTCCTCTGAAATGCTAATGACTTACCAAGTTCTCAGCCTCACGTTCATGCATCACTCCCTTCTGAAGGCCAGCGACAGCAGCACCACGCAAGTGGCCGCAAGTACCCCCCAGAGGGATCACTGTGCCTTCCTTCCAAGGAAAGGCACTTTTTCGCCGCTCCTGGGGGCAGTGGCCTGCGCCCGTGCTTTCCTGGAGCCAGAGCCCTCGTGGTTGCGTGGAAGTCATGTCTCTCCGGCTGACTTAACCTTGATTTCCTGCTCATCATGGATTCTCTGCCCTTTCACCTTCTGCCCATGTCCTGGGATTAACGGATAGAGGAGAGAAGGAAGCCAACATGCTCTAGGCCACAGAAGGCGACGTTCAGTTGAGCGAATGCTCCAGCTGCAGTGGGTCAGGCAATTGTCTCACATCACACCCTCCACGGGGGAAGCCACACCCCTGCACTGGAGGGATTCCAGGGCAGAGCCCAGGCGCCACCAGGACCCAGCTTCCCACCTGCAGCTCAAGGTAGCTTTGTCTTTGCTTTTAATTAACCTCTTATCAAAAGGAATTCACTGAGGGGTCCTGTTAGGGTGCAGTGGGTCAGGCTAGGGCTTGTGAGACGCTGGCAACCCACATCAGAGCTCCAGTTGGACTTCCCGGTCTACTCCACTTCCCATCCAGAGTCCCGCAGATGTTGCTGGGAAGCAGTGAATGAGGCCCCAGATGCTTGGACCCCTGCCACCTGTGTAGCTGAGAATTTTTCTACTAAAATGTGTCTCTTTTCCAATGTTTGATATTTCCAAAGAAGGAAATATCATCCACTCTATTTTCTAAGCCAGAAATCTAGATATCATCTCTCCTCTCTTTTTTTTTTGTAAGATTTATTTTATTTATTTGAAGGACAGGGTGACAGAGAAAGGGAGAGACAGAGAGCAAGATCTGTTTAAGGTAAACGCCGGGAGCCAGGAACGGCATCTGTGTCTCCCACAAGGGTGGCAGGGAGCCAAGCACTTGAACCAGCTTTTGCTGCTTTTCCAGCAAGCATCTGAATTGGAAGCAAAGCAACTGGGACTCAAACTGGCCCTTCCATATGGGATGCTGGTATGTCAGGCAGCTGCTTAACCCACCACACCACAACACCAGGCCCTAGATGTCATTTTTGATCATCTGTCTCTTTCCATATTGAAACCTCCACAAAGTTCTAAGGGTCCTCTTCTGTGTTCACAACTCCAGCCGCAGCTAACAGCATTTCTTACTCAGATCACGACTGCTCAGCCAAATCCACGCCTGTTGCCTTTCAATGTATCCTCCATCATGAAACTTGAGTAGTCTCCATGAATCTGAAACTGTTCACAAACCCTGCAGAAAACTCTGCCCCCATAGGAAAGTGCAAGTCCTTCACATATTCCCCAAGCACACTCCTTCCTTAGCTGTCTGGGTCAGCATCACCTCAAATCCTTATCCTGCTGTTTCTGCTAACCCACATCCTTTTGGATCTCTGAGTATGCCTTGTTCTTACACTTCTCCCAGGTCCTTTGCACATATTTCTGTAGCCCATCCCTCTCCCTTCTCCTAAGGGAATGGGAAACCCCACCTCTGTTTCCCACCTGAATTCATCTAAGTCACTGCTTCATTGGGAAATCCTTGATTTCTTGACTGGTTGAATCTCCCTTTTCTATGCTGTGATAGCATTAAGTACAGTGGACATTGTCCGAACAAACTTCCACTTGCTTGAGTTCTGAGGTTCACCAAGAGGTTCCCACCTGCCTGCGAAGCAAGCTGATTGGTGCTCCTGGCAGCTAAACACAGGTGGCTGAAGCAACATTTGTCTTTTTTTCCCAAATACACTCATGCTTAGCTACATGTTATTATAATTTATATGCAAGCCAGTGAAATATGAGCACAAAATTGTTTATGTGACCAGTAAATGCAATCATTGGCAGAGACCTGACAAAGGTGAGAGTCCAAAACTTGCTATTAATTGAGTAGTGACTGGCACAATTATTGTTAATTTAAAAAAAAAACTGGGGCGTGGACTGTAAAGTTGTAGAGGCATTCCTCAGGTTTCTTTACCAGTGTGCTGTCTCCCTCTACTCTGAGGACTCGAAAACAGGAAATCACAGATGATGCTTCATGGGTGTGGTTTCCAGGAGAAAGAGGACAAAGAGACATTGGCTCCACATCAAAGCTTCATGAAGATGTGTGTGTGTGTACATACAAACCTGTTGTGTTAAAATAAATACTGATCATACATGTCTTCTTTTTTCCATTCTTATTTGAAAAGCAGAGAGAGGGAGACAGAAAAGACCTTCTGTCTTCTGGTTCACTCCCCACATGGCCACCATGACCAGGGCTGGGCCAGACAGGAACAACTTGCCAGCAATTCCATTCTGGTTTTTCACATTAGGTGACAGGGGCCCAAGCACTTGGGCCATTTTTTTTTTTTTTTTGCTGCTTTCCCAGGTGTATTAGTAGGAAGATGGATTGCAAGTGGAACCAGAACTCAAAGCAATGCTCCAACACAGGAGGCAGCTTAACCCACTGCACCGCAGTGCTGGCTCCGCATTCTGTATCTTTTTAATGATTTTCTCCTCATGGATGAACACTTTCATGAAGACAACAACACAGCTGTGTTCCCCACAGGATTGGTCACAGACTCTGTGGAGCTGAGTACAAAGTGGACATACGAGGCTTCTTGTTCAAAGCCATTAAAAATACCCAGATGGTGACAGCAGAGCCTTAAACTAAGTTCAAGAGGTTATTAGCTTTAGAAGAATGAAAGAGAAATATTTCACTGAAACATCTTTGTTTTTCCTGGAAGAATACTAAGTAACTTAGTAGACAAAGAAACTTTCAAATAGACAAAACTTTCAGCAATCACTTCAGCCCACCAAAATATCAACCGGTTTGCACAAATTCCGTCAGTTCCTTCCCTGATTCTTTCTGGAGTAAGTTCGCCCAGATCTAGGCCAGCAGTGACATTAGACAAGATGTCCTGGGTGTCCTTCCCTGCCAGCCCCAAGTCCACTCCAATGGAGGCTGAAGGGACCACCACCTTTTCTTTCTATTCTTCGCTCACAACCTAAAGGTTGCAGATGGATACAGCCCTGGGTAATCAGGCAGGTTCACCCTGTGAGACAGAGATAGGTGTGGTCCACAGAGAGACCTAGAACTCAGAAACTGCTAGTTAGCACAGTGAAAAGTGAGGGCATGCCTTCTCTCTCCTTCCTGCCGTTCTCTCTCCTCTCTTCCCCACCCCCTCTCTTTTTCTATTTCTCTCTTGCTCCAGGTCTCTTAATCTTTCTGCAGCCTTATCCCAGCTCCATCACATTACCACCATTTCTTAGGGAAGTTCTTTTTACCCTTAGTTTTACAAAGACAGTTCCATCGGAGAGCCACCTGAAGAGGAGATGGCATGTACACAAACAAGGCACTCTTTTTCTTTCTTTCTTTGCACCTGCTAACTTGTGTGTGTGTGTCTCTCCCACACCCTGATCTCTGCTCTTTCAGATAGACAGCTTAATGGGAATCAAGCAATAGAAAGTACTTGCTGCACAAAACTAACCTTGTCTTCCACCCAGATGGAGAAACACCATCAACAACAGCAGCAAAACACCATCGACAACAACACACCATCAACAACAACACACCACCAACAACAACGAAACAACCCCCTTACATCAGAAAATCTTTGGATGCTAAAAGGGATTCCAAGGACTCAATTTTATGAATATATTAAGCATGATTTTAAACAATGAACCTACAAGTTGTTCAGTCACCTGTGTCAGATTGCTCCCATATCAGACATCCAGCCACAGACCAACTATAGTCAAAGAGAGAAATCTTAGGGCTTCCCGGGAAGATATGGTCAGACTGTAAGTCTGGCGCTGTTGGAATTTCCCAGTAGAAATGCAAGAGAAAACTTCTCCACCAGCCACGGAGACACAGGCCTCCTCCTAGGCACTGTTGTGGGTGTCTGAGGGAGTGTGCTGGCTGACTTCTATTTCAGAATCATGCCAGTCAATGTGACTTTGTTTATGCAGCCTGCAGTCTGGGACAGGTTCGGTGTCTGAAACACACGTTAAATGTGGTCTTCGAAGCAGAACTGTGGTACTGTGGTTGAGCCTCTCTTTTCTCTTTCTCCCTCACTGTGCAAGCTGCTCTTGTGAGACTTGCATCGTATCTACATGAACAAAGCCAAGACTTGGGGATCGGCGCACTCACACCCCTACCTCAAATGATCTCATCTGATCATTCACACAGTGGTTCTCTTTCCTGCCTCTCCTCTCCCTGGGAGCTCATGTCTTCTCCTCTTCCCATCACCTTGGGCATGACACGGGAAAAAAAAAAGACGGAAACATCTGTCCCACCCACTTTCCTCCATACCCGATCTTCCCCACACTAATCAGAAGCTCCCTCAACTACGTAAGCTCCCTCAACTACAATATCAAACATTAAAATAAAATTTAAAAATTTTTACTTAGATAATGATAAAGTAAGAAAAATAAAAATAGGGGCATGTTGGGGAGTAAAACAAGTATACATGAACTAGCTCTTATTTCTGTCCTCAGGGCTGCCACCAGATCATGGAAGTGGCTGTGGCCTACCTGCTTCTTTGGGACAGGAGTGCGTGACCTGGCCTGGGGGAGAAAGCAGCCAGAAGGACCAGGCCCCCACGGAGGCCTGAGCCACCTGCACAGCATGTGGCAGCTTGGAGCTCCTTGCCCTGGAGCCTGGCTGACCTGCCTGAGCTACCCTGTGGAAAGGGCAGATATCTTGGAGCCAACCGCCACCCTGTGCCCTTGGGTTGGGAACTTTGACTCACCAGCGACCTGGTTTTGAGCTCGTGACCTGGAGGTGAATGGCTCCGGATCTCATTACCCACTCCCCACCCCCAACTCCAGCCTCACACTTCTTCCTGCTAGCCGCAAGCAGGAGGATTTAGCAAGTCCAGCCAGGGGCCCTGAGCCCATCATCAGCCCAAACGCCCACTCCAACTTTAGCCCCTGCCATCTGGCCTCCTGCCATGCCCCCTGTCCTTTAGCTGGGCTTGACATGAACAGGCTTTGGAAGAGGCCAAGGTCACCGTGGGGCCGACCTCCACATATGGAATCGGCCTGAGCCTGCAGCTGGACTCCAGCTCAGACATGAATGCTCACCATCCACATCCGCTCTTCCAAGGGGGCACTTTAGCAGCACAAGGACTGGTCGTCCATGAGGTTGAATCTGAGTAGCTCTGGGAACCATAACATCCCTGCCTAAGAGCAGGTGTTGGGTCCTTGTGGTGAAGGCGTTGGTTGGGACACCCATATTCCACACTTGAGCATGTGCAATTTCTATGGCCCTTTTAGGACTGTACCATTACTTTGAAAGATGTATTTATTTATAAGAAAGGTGGAGTGACAAAGAAAGGCAGAGAGAGAGAGAGAGAGATAGAGAGAGAGAGATTCTATCTGCTTATTCACTTCCCAAATGGCCACAACAAGCATAGCTGTGCAGTGCTAAGGAGAAAGGGAGAGCTGGGCTTGGAGCTCTGACTTCTGGGTAAAGCTGGCTGACTGCTTCCTCTCCCCATGGCCACAGTGGGAATGAACGGCTTCCCAAGGCCACACACCTTGGTAAGGGGGGCCAGAACGAGGACACAGATCTTCTGAGTCACTTCTACCAACCCAGTCTTTGTCAAATCCAGGGACAGCATTGAGGGCTTCTTGGATTCGGAGCAGTAACCAGCAAGTCAAGATCCAACACATGGGTCCAATGCGATAGCCTAGTGGCTAAATCCTCACCTTGCATCCACCAGGATTCCATATGGATGCAGCTCCCTGCTTGTGGCCTGGGAAAGTAGTGGAGGATGGCCCAAAGTCTTGGAATCCTGCACTCATGTGGGAGACCCAAAAGAAGCTCCTGGCTCCTGGCTTCAGATTGGCTCAGCTCTGGCAGTTGCAGCCACTTGGGGAGCACAGATCTCTCCTCTCCTTCTCTCTGCCTTTCCAATAAAAAATTAATAAGAGAAATTAGAAAAAAAAGAACCAAAATGTGCCTTCAAGGAAGGGGACCTCACAGGGGCCACTCACCAACCACCTGCCACCAAGTGGAAACAAGCAGCCACCCTGCAGACCGGGTGAGGTGGGCTTCTCGCTCAGGCAGGTGTAGCCACCTGGTGCTTTCTCCTGCCTTGGACAGCTCGTGCCTGGAGCTCCTAGTTCCTGCTCCCACATGCGGCTGCTGGAAACTAGAATGGCGTCAGAGGGTGGGAGCTTCACACACAACACCTTCCTCTGACTTCAACCCTCGTCTGATGGGCAGAGCATGGAACTGGCCCTCGTGGCCACCTGAAGTGCTGAAGAAGGAGGCCTGTGGCATCATCCTCCTCCCATTTGGGATGCTGGTGCTTGCAGGCAGAAGATTAGCCAATTGAGCAATCATGCTGGCCCCAATTTCTTCATCTTAACAATACAGGACAGAGGTTGGCACTGTAGTACAGCAGGTTACGCTGTAGCTTATGACACCAGCATGCTGTGTGAGCATCAGTCTGTTCCCGGATGTTCCCCTTCCAGTCCAGCTTCCACCACATGTGCCTGGGAAAGCAGCAGCAGATGTCCCAGGAGACTGGGACTCTGATACCCAGGGGGGAGGTCAGGCCAGATTTCCTGCCTCCCAGTTTTGCCCTGGCTGTTGTGAACACTGGGGGAGCAAACCAGAGGATGGAACATTTTTATCTCCATGTCTTTCCTTCTCTCTCGACTCCTCATGAAATAAATAAATAAATCTTTTTTTTTAAAAAATTAATGAACAACAGAGACAGGTGGGTTAAGTCACCACTTGAGACCCCAGTTTCCCATGTTGAAGTTTCAATTCAAGTCCCAGCTGCTCCATTTCTGATCCAGCTCCCTGTTAATAGTTCCTGGGAAAGGAAGAGAAGATGTCCAAACACTTGGGCCATCTGTTTGAAAGACCCCGAAGGAGTTCCAGGCTCTTGGTTTGGCCTGGCCCAGCCCCAATCATTGTGGCCATTTGGGCAGTGAGCCGATAGATGGAAGCTTTCTTTCTCTGTCTCTCCAATTCTCTCTCTGTCACTGTGTCTTTCAAATAAATAAAGTTTTTAACAAAATAAAATGGCAACAATGCCTACTATAAGAGTTTTTGGTGAAGATTAAATAATTATTTATGCTGAAAGTACTAAGAATGACTCCTGGCGTATGCTGTAGTAAGACTACATTAAGCATTGGTGATTCTGGTTAGAATTACTGCTGGTTTTTTTTTTTTCTTAAGATTTTATTGTTATTGGAAAGCTGGATATACAGAGAGGAGGAGAGACAGAGAGGAAGATCTTCCATCCGATGTTTCACTCCCCAAGTGAGCCGCAACAGGCCGGTGTGCGCCAGTCCGATGCCTGGAACCAGGAACCTCTTCCAGGTCTCCCACGCGGGTGCAGGGTCCCAAAGCTTTGGGCCGTCCTCGACTGCTTTCCCAGGCCACAAGCAGAGAGCTGGATGGGAAGTGGAGCTGCCGGGATTAGAACCAGCACCCATATGGGATCCCGGGACTTTCAAGGAGAGGACTTTAGCCGCTAGGCCATGCTGCCGGGCCCTAATTACTGCTGTTTTAATGTAACAGAGTCAGGATGCCTTCAGAGGTGAAATCTCCAGCAGGCTAGGACCAATATGGAGTTGAGATGAGCACCAAACATATGCCTTCCAGCCCCAAGGGCCCAGCTGACAGACAGGGTTCAAAGCAGGAGAGAGCCCATGGAGGCTGAAAGGCAACAGGCTAGAAAGCAGAGAGGCTCTGTTTTTTTTGTTTGTTTGTGTATTTGTTTTAAGATTTATTCACTTTTATTGGAACGGCAGATATACAGGGAGAAGGAGAGACAAAGATCTTCCATATGGGGCCTGGCACGGTGGCGTATTGGCTAAAGTCCTTGCCTTGAACACGCCAGGATCCCATATGGGCACCAGTTCTAATCCTGGTGGCTCCACTTCTCATCTAGCTCCCTGCTTGTGGCCTGGGAAAGCAGTTGAGGACGGCCCAATGCATTGGGAGCCTGCACCCACATGAGAGACCTGGAGGAAGTTCCTGACTCCTGGCTTCGAATCAGCTCAGCACTAGCCATTGCAGTCACTTGGGGAGTGAATCATCGGATGGAAGATCTTCTTCTCTGTTTCTCCTCCTCTCTGTATACCTGACTTTGCAATAAAAATAAAATAAATCTTAAAAAACAAAAAAGATCTTCCATCTGCTGGTTCACTCCCAAAGTGTCCACAATGGCCGGAGCTGAGCTGATCTGAAGCCAGGAGCCAGGAGCTTCTTCCAGCTGTCCCATGCAGGTGCAGGGTTCCAAGGCTTTTGGCCACATTCTTTGGCTTTCCCAAACCATAACCAGGGAGCTGGATGGGAAGTGGAGCAGCTGGGACATGAACAGGCTCCCATGTGGGATCCCAGTGCATGTAAGGCAAGGACTTTAGCCACTGAGCCATCGTGCTAGCTGGAAAGGCTGTGTTCTCAGCAGTTTCTTCTCCAGCTGCTCTCAGTTGGAACAGACTTAGCAGAGCTGGGGTGGGTACTTGGGACCACTTGGGTACCATTTTGGCCACTAGAGGTCACTGGAATGTTTACTATCCTCAGAGCATGGGAAGATGAGCTTGCAGAATCATCCTCGCCTCCACCGCCACCACCAGCACTTGTTATTCCAGGCATTCCAATTGTACCCTACTTACTCTGGATTCTTGTGCGACCAAGTGGCATTTGTAAAGCAAGGCTCTGGGTCAAGCATGGAGGATATGGTGTGTCCTCTAAAGTCACCTGGTCCTGGTGTTCAAGACTGTCAGCAGTCCCCAGTTTTTCTTTCTTTTCTTCTCTTACCCTGCCATTTATTTACTTATTTAAAAAACAGAGTTCCAGAGAGAGAGACAGAGAGAGAGAAACCTTTCATCCACTGATTCACTCTCCAGATGGCTGCAATGGCCAGGGCTGAGTCAATCCGAAGCCAGGAACCAAGAGCTTCTTCCAGGTCTCTCACATGGCTCAAACACTGGGGCCAGCTTTTGCTGCTTTGTTAGGCACATTAGCAGGCAGCTGGATTGAAAGTGGAGCAGCTGGAACCTGAGCCAGCCTCTGTACAGGATGCCATCCTCACAGGCAGGGGCTTTACCCCACAACACCACCGCCACCCCCCCTTTTTCTGGTGGGGGTGCTCTAAGCCTTTCAAGGTACCACTAACTTCCATTTTTCCATCTTTCCACCTTGTTGTTTGTTTCCCTTTGCCCACCTCTGCCCACTCTGTCCCTATCACATATCTACTGTCATGCAACAGTGCGAAGCATTTTCCCCAAACCAGGACTGCTACACGGCACGGTCCCTCCCCTATCCCCTACACTACATACTGCTGTACAGGACACTTGATTTAGTTGTTAGCTCATGTATTAGACTGTGAGCTCCTTGAAGACTTGGATTATAATAATCACTTCATTTCTTTTGGTATGTCCATCATCCCTGGTCCTAATGTGATGTTAATAATTGTTTGCTCAAGTGAAATGAGAATGCAAGCTGTTCTGAAAACCCATCCTGTGTTTTTCATTATCATTGACTGAGCGCGTTCTCCCAAATGGAAACATGAAGACCTCCATGTAGAAAGAGAAGTTCTAGATGCTTCCCAGAGGTGATGCGCTGCAGTGGCTGTCTCAGAGCAAGCTGTAACTCAAGACCCCAAAATGTTGGTGCTCTTTCTCTTCCTGGACACTTGATCAGGCTGTACTATTGAACCCTTGCAATGAAAGGCCATGGTGTGAGTAAATTATGGCCAGGATGGAATGGGAGGCAAGTAATCCACTCAAACCTATGATGTCCCATCCCCAACCTCTTGGGTCCCAGAAGACCTAGAGGAGGTGAGAACAGAAACAGGAAGATTGACCACAAGAGAAAAACTGCCTGCTGGCCACGAGCAAGACCTTGACCTTGTTAGATGCAAGTTGCAGACACCAGGGGAGACACAGGAAGGGGCCTTGAAGGAGCTCAAAAGTTCGGGATTGTTTAGCCTCCTTTTTGTTGCAGAACACATTATGCCCAGAATTTAGGATACAAAGGAGTGCATCCAGCCCTGGATTTTATTTCACAAACAAACTGAGTTCTGGAGGTGATGTAAGTCACCCAAGGCCACACAGATACTTGGTAGGGAAAACAAGATTAGAATGTCGGCGGTTTTCCTCTTCCAGGCTCCAACGCCTGCTCAAAGGGAGTCCTGGGAGCCCAGCTGACTACGCTGCTTCCCTCTGGTAGCTGTCATTTCTGCCTGCAGATGCCAAAACAAGCCAGTGGCGAAAATGTCAAATAAAGACACTAAGTCTCTATTCTGATAAGAAACAAAGAATGGTTCATAGGCTTTGTAGAGGGGGATTGTAAAGATCCAAGAGGGAAAGTACTCCACCAGAGTTCAGCAGGACTACATCAGGAGGGTGCACCAACAAAGGGAAGGGAGCTGAGGAAAAAAGACCCCCTGGCTCCAGAACACACT
Organism: Ochotona princeps; assembly: GCF_030435755.1. Lineage (NCBI taxonomy): Eukaryota > Metazoa > Chordata > Mammalia > Lagomorpha > Ochotonidae > Ochotona > Ochotona princeps. The sequence goes on from NC_080858.1 coordinate 20,217,201, forward strand.
ATCGAGTGCGTGGGTTATGGTCATTTTTACAGCCCTCGTGGTGCTGGACTGACAAAAAGGACTCCTGACTGCCTAGTTCATGGCAGGTGCAACAAGGACACACCAACAGGTGCAACTCTAAGACGACGCTTGGATCTCAGACCAGAAATCCAAAAGACCACAGTCATGATTTCGTGCTAGTGTTTTTACAGGGTTCGGAGATAGCTCAGGCATTTGGGATTTGAAGAAGTAGGGTCAGTGCCAAGAGATGAGGCATCTCAGGTATTTTCAAGATCATCTCCTTCCACAGCCTGCCCTGGCTCCCCCACTCCTTCCTCTCTGCCAGTTGAGCAACTTAATCTACAGAGGTATTTCCAGGGACAGCATCGCCAACCAAGCCCTGTCTGCACAGGGTTGGAATGAACACATGTTCTTTTCCTGTCTCCACTGAACACTGGCTAGAATAAAGACAAAATACTCATTTTCACCTCATCCCAGACTGTTCCGCAGGTGGCAATAAGCATCCATGTGTCTGTGGTCCTTTGTGCTGCCTTTATTGAGCCCCATAATTAACCCCGTGAGGTGGATATATCATCATCCCATTTCAGAAAGATGAAGCTCTGAAAGATGGAGTAACTTGCCCAAGTTCATTCCTTGGCTTTACGACTCAAAGCCAAGGGGTCTGAGTCTAGATGTTATCCACTGGCCATTGAGCCACATCATCTTCCAGGTGTGTGCCCATGTGTGTGTTTATCCACACACATGCAAAGGTAAGGCACAGTGGCGCTGAGAGGACTAGGATGCCAGGGGCAACTCAAAGTTCCACCCCTAACGGTTACATGATTGGATTGCTTATTAACATGATAGCCGTTATGCAGCCCTGTGTTTGGGGCCAGTGCTGTAGCATGGAGGGTGGAGCCATGGCCTGTGATGCCAGGTTCCCATAGCAGAGTGCAGGTTTGAATCCTGGATGCTCTGCTTCCAATTCAGCTCCCTGCTAATGCACCTGCCAAGGCAGCAGAGGATGACCCAAGTGCTTGGACACCTGCCACCTACAGGGGAGACCCCCAGATGGAATTCTGGATCCTGATTTTAGCTGTTGGAGCCATTTGGGGCATGAACCAGTGGATGAAATCTCTCTCTCTCTCTCTCTCTCTCTCTCACTCTGCCTTTCAAACAAATAAACAAATCCTCTTTTAAAAAAATTTTCTTCTACAAAATTCTTCCTTCTGAAAATGAAGACTAGGGAAAGGCCAGGACGGGGCAGCAATGGGGCCAGTCACCAGTGAACATCATCGTTTGTTCAGGAAATGAGTGTTGTGTTCCCGTGCCAGTGCTGAGCATACACAGGTGTGCAAGGTTCGGCCCTTGCCTCACTTTCAGCCACTGTGCCACAGCTGGCCTTTCCGCAATGTGGACTGGCAGCCTCTCAGGGCAGCCTCTGGCCAGGCCTCCCCGATACCTGTCTGGATCATCTCTGCAGCGGATATGGCCTTTGCCCTGGCATTCAGCTGCGACAAGCAAGGAATGTGCTTTCATTCCTGTCAGCCTTTACCTGGGCGTGGTGGACGCTGCTGTCACTTAGAAGTCTCAGTGGAGAAAGCCTGCTTAATCTCCTTAGCTGGAGACCTGTGTCAGCTGGGTGGGAGTCCACAGGAAAGTGGCTCATGCTTTGGATTCCCCAAATTGTTCCAGGCTGTGGGTGAGCCACATCAATTCCCCCAAATGCACAGGCTTGCATAGGCTTGCCCGCCCATCTGGGCATGCTCTGTGAGAATTTCCTTATCAGTGCAGTGTCTGAGCAAATTCTCTGGACGCCAGGCAACTGAGTGGCTGCCAGGAGCATCCTATTGTCACTTTTTCCCTCTGGAGAGCTCTCTAGGGCTTGCAAGAGAGGTCCCAGCTGCTCAGCCTGGCCTTGATGCTCACCATAATAGAACTTATACCCAGAATGGTCCGTGGGTTGTTTAGGAAGTCCATGGAAAATGCAATTCAAAGATACATATCTTTTGGTGCAATATTTTTTTTAATCCACCCCTAAGAGATTTTTCAAAATGTTCATGGAAGTGAGGAGGGTTGCGCTTTTAGTCTAACAGTTAGGAAGTTGCTTGAAATCCCTGCATCCTTCATTGCCATTTGGCTTCACTTCAGGCTTTGCTCTGCAATCCAACTTCTTGCTGATGTACACCCAAGGAGGCAGCAGGTGATGGCTCAAGTACTGGGTTGCTACCACCCATGTTGGAGCCCCAGATGGGCTGCTAGGTCTCAGCCTGGCCCAGCTCTGACTGCCATGGTTGTTACATAGGCAAACTAGTGAATGAAGATTCTTTCTCTCTCTCTCTCTCTCTCTCTCTCTCTTGCTGTCTTTTAAACACATACAAATAAAACTGTTGTTTTTTTAATTAATGGAAAATGCTTACTACAAAAAACTTCATAGCTTTCAATTTTTGCTTGTCTTCTCATTGCAATTCCATGATTTGAAGTGTTCTTGTATACGTATGGGGGGTCTCTAAAGCTGCTTTGCAGGGTCCTCTTTAAGGACAAGGGGGGCAAGCAGCGAGGGCCCTTTCTTGGCATCCAGGACGGGGGTCTGTGGAAATGCAGGTCTCAGAACCTTGTGCTCCATCAGGGTCCTGACAATACCCACCACAGCTGCCACCTGCAGGATCCAGCTCACTCCCCCGGCTCCACCACGCATCCCTTTCTCCAGTCAGCATTTCTGCTCAGCCGACGTTTTCCATACCCTGCTTGCTATTCACACTTCAGCTTCTCTGAGAGCCATCCCTGCATGTGAGGTGGCTGCCAGCTCCTTAGGATTCCCTGAGAAGTGACTGCTCTCAGGGCTACTTTTTTTATTGGATGCCTCCTAAGTGTGATACTGCGCTAGACACACAAGCCGCAAAATGCAGAGATAGCAGACAGCATTATTTGCATATTCTATATGACATCCCAGAGATGAGAAAGGGGTTGAGAGACTCACCACCCACAGTCAGGAAGCACCAGAAAATTATGAGATTCCATTCTTTCTGACATGAAACCTTATACTGAATTCCCTTTATCCTTTTTTTTTTTAAATCTTACTTTTCATGATATAGTTTTATAGGTACAGGGCTTGCCCCTTACCTCCCTCCCCCTTTGTCCCCTTCCCATTGTCCTTTGTATTTTATAATAATATAGTCCTGAAACTGTAGCCTCAGCTCCAGCACTCTGCTCTTTACATGTGTCATGATATTGTAGGTATAAGCAGCGATGCAGAGTCTAGTGCCTTGCTGTCAAGGGACACTTGACAGTGCTATAGGGGCTTTCTTTTATTCAGGAGTAGAGACGCATACTGCAGTTCTTTGTCTCCTGATATTCTGGTACCTATTACACCATCCCTTTATGAGATTATAAATGTATACTGGTTGCATCCGGCACCATACTCTAGTGGCTAAAGTCCTCTCCTTGCATGCACCAAGATCCCATATAGGCACCGGTTCATGTCCCAGCTGCTGCACTTCCCATCCAGCTCCCTGCTTGTGGCCTGGGAAAGCAGTACAGGATGGCCCAAAGCCTTGGGACCCTGCACCCACAATGAAGACCCGGAAAGAAGCTCCTGGCTTCCAGCTTCAGATTGGCTCAGCTCTGGCCATTGTGGCTATTTGGGGAGTGAAATCAGTGGACAGAAGATCTGTCTCTATATCTCTCCTTCTCTTTGTAGATCTGCATTTCCAATAAGAATAAATAAATCTTTAGAATAAATAAATGTATACTTGTTTATGTATATATCTTTTTATTTTGTATTTTGGATGAAAATTGTCTTACATCAGAGAGAACATATGATGTTTATCCTTTTGGGTTTGGCTTATTTGATCAAGTATAATGGTCTCAAGTTGGGACTACTTTGTTGCGAAAGATAGAATTCTGTTCTTTTTAATGGCTGAGTAGTATTCCATAGGGTAGATATACAACAGTTTCTTTATCCGATTCTTTTTCAAAGGAGATCTAGGCTGTTGTCATTCCTTTGCTATTGTAGATTGTGCTGCTATGAATATAAGGATGTGGAGAGCTTTCTCATCTGTGTCATTTGTGGATATATTCTCAGGAGTGGGATTACTGACTCACATGGTAGATGGATTTTCAGTTGTCAGAGCACTCTCCGTACTAATTCCATAATGGCTTCCCAAGTTTAAAATTCCACCAGTAGTGGGGTAGGATGCCTTTTCCCCCACATCCTAATCAACAGGTGTTATTAGGTTTTTGTATGTAGGCTGTTCTTGCTGGAGTTAAGTGGAACTTTATTGTGTTTTTAATTTGTATTTCCCTTATTGCTGGGGAGCCAGAGTGAACTTTTTTATTCTGACTTCTTCATCTTCTGGAATGCCTCAATAGAAGATAGGTCCAGGCACATAGATCACTATCAGCCATTGTCTTATCTACTGATTCCTGGAGAACACATCCCTTAGAGGCTAAATAGGCTACAAGATTTGCAACTGGGTTCCCAAAAAACCTAATGTTAAATGTCATTACCTCACTCGACCTCTGAAAGGCTTGATACTCCATGCTTATTAACTGTTGCTTTATCAGGTACTTTGCTTCAACATATATTGACTGTCCTATCTATGTGTGTCAATAATGCTGGGGTGGGGGACTACCTCAATATTCACAGGTGTATTTGTTTGTTTTCAAGTTTTATAACAAAATACCTGTGGCTTGGTAATACACAAGGATATTACAAAACCTTTAAAGAAAAAATTGGCATGTAGAGATAAGTTCAGGAGTGAGTATTATGGCATAGCAGTTAAATAACTAAATCCCATTTCCAGAGTCCTTATGCCTGGGCCAGCCTGACTGATGTGGATGCTTGGGAAATGAATCAACAGGTGGAAGATTTTCTCTCTCTTTCTCTCTCTCTCCTGCTTCACTCCCCCTCGACACTTTGCCTTTCAAATAAATGAAAATTAGTTCTTTTTACAACTAACTTTGTAAATAAAGCGTATTGTTGGGAGAAAGTGCTTGAAACCCACTTTTATTTTTATAACATGCATTTTCCATGAAGTTATTGAATTTTTGTCATATGCATGGATTTCAACTTTTTTTCACCAAAATAAACTTATCTTTTAATTCCATTTTCCATGCACTATTTGGCATGCACCGATGTGCAGGAGAGAGGAGTATTTAGCTCACAGTTTTGGAAGCAGTCCATCTCGCTGGCTTCTGGTTGACAGTGTCCTGATAGGAGTGTATGTATGAGAAGGAAAGATGTCGCTCAAGGCAGGAACGCAGAGAGCAGTGAGGGGCCCATTTTGCTCTTTTCTAACAACTCTGCCATGAGCACTGACTAGGGTTTTGCAAGATCTGCATTACTCCCTTCTAAAAGCAGTGCCCCCTGCCACCATTGACCTCCAACCTCTTCAATGTCTCACTTCCCATTTTGCCACAAGGAAGACCAAGCTCCCAGCACAGGCAGCCTTAGGGAGTCAATCCACATCCAAGCCCCAGTGAGTGACCTACAATGGTAAGCATTTATTTCCAGCTCCTGTAGTTAAGGGTCGCCTGGGATGCAGCTGAAGGAGGTCAAATTCAGCTGGGTTTGCCTCCAAGCTGTATATTTGGTCTCAGATCCTCCTTGGGCCAGTGACTTCCCAGGGTAAATTCATATCAAGACCAAAGACAGGTGCATAAGCAGGCAACATCAATTCTGAGTATATTTAAGCCTTTGCTCTGGTCATGTTGGTCTCTGGGAGATAGCCACGCTGATGCTCCACTGTCCCTTCCAGTGAACATGATCCTCTGTGAGTTCTGGCATTGACAAGTCGCCTGCCTCTGACCTACCAGGTCACTGCCAGTACACCTCCTGCAAGTTTCTATCTCTTTGATTTTAGTCCTTGCAGGAAGACATGACCCTTATTCTTTACGTCACGTATTTAATAAGGAAGACAGAGAAGGCTCCTTGTCTCGTGGGCCTTAGAGTCTCATGAGAGTCAACCACATGAAAAAAAGCACAGCCTCAAGATGATTTTAAAGGACTTACGAGAACCACGTAAGGGCAAGGTAGCGGAGGGGACCGTTGGGCAACTTGAGATCAGGTGGTCAGGAAGTGGTAGTTACATGGAAACCCAAATGACAAGAAGGAAGTAGCTAGGCAGGCATCGGGCGGAAGGAGATTCTGTACAGAAGGAACAGCATTTGCAAGGGCCTTGAGCTGGGAATGAACTTGGTGCATCTGAGAAACATCGATACTATGGCTGAGACACCACTGAAGAGCAAAACTGGACCCAGGCTGCCGTGAGAGAGGTCGGTGGGAGCATGACCATGCAGGGTGTCACGGGCGGTGGAGAGGAGTGTGGAATGTCACTCAAAGCACAGTGGGAAAGTTTTGGTGGCATTCTCAATGGAAATTTCTGAAACTTGGTATTCTTGTTCCCAAATGTATACTCCATCTGTTTTGAGCCCTCTTCTGCACCTGAAAGGGACTGTCTTTGGGGTGCTTCACCCAGAGAAACCCCTAGAAGTTGTCAGCAAACTCCTAAGGAGTTTTTGTTTTAAGAAATCTATTGAAAGGTCAATGATTAGCTCAAAGAAATGAGTCATAGATATTCACACAGCTGGTAGTTTCAAGCAAAAAGGAAAACATTAGAACAAACCCCTTGAAGTCTTCAGGCTGGGGAACCCCCTACTTGTAAATTCAAAATTCTAGACTCAGGGCCAATAGGAGTGGGAGAGAAGAAGGAGTGCCAATGATTACAGAAAAAAGAGAGGGTGTGGAGTGCCTCTCCCACAGAGAGAAGAACACAGGCAAGATAGTGGGGAAATTCCCTCCTTCAGCCATGGCGCACTTTTCCAAGGCAGACCTCAACAGAGAAGGTAGCGGAGGAGGGAGGGCATATTCTCTGAACCGTCCCAAGGAGTTCATCTCACAGGCTAGACATTGTTGGAGAACGTGGGTGGGGGAAGACGCTCAGGCAGGCTGAAAAATATCCCATCGAAACTGAAAGACTCCTCTCTCTCTCTCTCTCTCTCTCTCTCTCTCTTTCCCAAATGTGTGCCTCCTCAGCTGTGGCCAACTCTGGTACTAAAGGTACACAGACAAACGCAATGGTTAGCCACCATCCTGATGTCACCTTTGCACTCTGCTCATCTGATTGGCTCCAGAAGTTTGCACCTGCCGGGAGAGGAAGACAAGGGGGATTCCCCGCCACACCGGCCCCATTGTAGCTTTAAGGTGGTTTTTCCCCCCATAGCAGCTTCAAAGGTGATTGTCTGCCTTTATCACAGAGCAGCTGGAATCTCTTCTGACAAAGGCATCTGAGATCACTGGTCTCTAATTCTCGGGCGTTTGGAGACGTCCAGGGCAATGCCCTCTGCTCTTCTCTGAGCTGCAAACCTGCTGGATTCACACACCCTCCAAACAGGTATTGTGCGGCCGGAGGCAGAAACTTGGGAGTGTAATTTGGAGCCGTTCTTCCTTTGAACTGCGTGCCATGCTATCAGGAGCAGAAATCAGAAAGAAGCATTCCGCTTTGCTACGCAGCCAAATGAGGAACCACGAAATCCCCTGCAAGGTCTCCCCTCGCTGGCAGGGCTAGGGGAAGCGTTGGGCACAGAGCCCAGCAGAGGAGGCCAAACGCCTCCTTGCTCCTTCGAGATCTCTGCAATCTGAAACCTGCCATGCAGAGATAGTGAGAGCGATACAGCTCACGGGGAGATTTGGATGGGCCAGGGCTCGGTGCCATCCAAAGTGAATAAGACTCTTAAAAAAAAAAAGGCAAGCAAGGTATGCAGGAAAGCAAGAACATCCCACACTTGTCGGAGGCCAGGTCCTGTCTGAGCATGAAGCAGGATGGGGTTTTCGAAAATGCACCCCACTCCCCGCCATGCCCCCTTTCCAAGTCCCCTTCATTTTAATCCAGCAAACTTCTACTAGATGCCTGTCATGTGTCAGGTGGACTCGGCTGGGGTCCCAGCCCTCAGGGAGCTCATAATGAGGGGGAAAGGTCAGCTAGTTACAGCAAGGATCGGTGCACATGCAGTCCAAATTCAGTCTGTTGCCTAAGTTCTATATATTTATTTATTTATCTATTTATCTATCTATTTATGAATGCAAAAGGCAGAATGAGAGGTAGAGACACAGAGACAATGATCTTCCTTCTGCTGGTTCACTCCCCAAATGACTGCTATAGCCAAAGCCAGGAGCCTGGAATTCCATCTAGGTCTTCCAACATGGGTAGCAGGGGCCAAAGCACTTGAGTCAGCATCTGCAACTTGCTCAGAAACATTACTCCAGAAGTGGAATAGCCAGGACTCGAACAGGCACTGGGATATGGGATGCTGGTACTGCAAGTGATGGTTTAATCCACTGTACCACAATGCCAACTCCCTCGCTGCCTATTCTTGTGTAGTCACAAGCTAAGGATGGTTTTTACCTTTTTACCTGTCTTGCTTTTTTTCTTTCATTTTGACAAAAGAGGAAATACATATTGTAGCATGTGAAAATTACATGACATTCCCAATTGAGGATCTATAGATAGAGTTTTAATGAAATGCAGTCATGCCCATCTGTTAACCATGTTGTTGCCCCCACTGAACTGTAGCCAGAGCCCTGTGGCCAAGAAAACCTAAAATATCAACTTTCTGATCATCCACACAAAAACTTGGCTGGTTCCTGGCCTTGAGTTGTTTTTCCAGCAGCTTTTGCACACAAAATAATAAGATACTTAAGAAAAAAAATCATGGTATCCAACTATTGGTACTTGCATGTAGTTTGACCCCAGTAAAACGGACATGAACATTTAATTGACAAGGTAGGCAGACTGGGAGGAGGGGCTTTGGGAATGGATTGATGTCTTTCTCATGAGCCTGGATCAATTCTCAGCAGAATGGATTCGTTCAGCTGGCAGCAGGTGGTTACAAAAGGCCCAGCACCCTTGGTCTCCTCCTGTCTCCGACACATCCAGCCTGCCTCCTGCTGTAAGGTCCTGAGGCCAAACACACACCGGAACCAAGAGCCAAGAATAACCATCTTTTCCTTATGAATTACAGAGTCTTAGACACTCTGCTACAGCAACATAAGCCAAATGAAAACACCGGGCATTCCTCATTCTTCCACATTTTTTAAAAAAGATTTATTTAATTTTATTTGAAAGGCAGAGTTAAAGAGACAGAAGGATCCTCCATCCCCCAGTACATTCCCCAAATGGTCACAATGGCCAGTGTTGGGCTGATCTGAAGCCAGGAGCCCCTCTGGGTCTCACATGTGGGCACAGGGACCCAAACCCTTCTGCCACCCTCTTGTACTTTCCTAGGTGCATTAGCAGGGAGCTGGCTTGGAAGTGGAGCAGCTGGGACTCAAGCTGGCACCCACAGGGGCATCACAGATGGAGGCTTAACCAGGAAGCCCACAGCACAGGGGCCCTATATGATCAGTTACAATAAATAACAACAGCCTGGCATCAACCCGTGCTAGACTTGTGTGGCATGTTAAAATGTTAGGGTACCCACAGCCTCAGATTTCCCTGAGACGGTGCTAGAATGAGATCAGTTTGGGTTCTGGGTGGAACAGGAGGTCCTGGAGGTAAGTGTCGTGGGCAGATTTCGGTTCTGTGCAGCCTGGTGAAGCTCTGAGCTCTACCACCGGTGACAGCGTGACCTTGAATCAGGTGCTTCTAACTTTACTCTGCTGCAGTTTCAGGATCTATAGATAGGCTGTCATAGAAACACTTATTCATAGGATTTTCCTGAAGATGGATTGGTTTCAAAAAAGCAGTGCCTAGCATCTAGAAAGTATTAGCTATAAGAAATGTCATAGCCACAAAGATGACATGGAGGCATAATGCCCTAAGCCTTTGCATGCAGCTCCAGCATCCCAGATGTGCAACGGTTCAAGTCTCAGGTGCTCCACTTTTGATACAGCTCCATGCTTATGCCCTGGGAAAAGCAGAAGAGATTATTGGGCCCCTGCACCCATGTGAAAGACCCAGAAGAAACTCTTGGTTCCTGGCTTCAGACCTGCCCAACTCCAGCCACTGAGACCATTTGGGAAATGAATCAAAGCATGGAAGATCTCTCTCTCTCTCTCTCTCTCTCTCTCTCTCTGTAACTCTGCCTTTCTGATAAAAAAAAAAAAGTCTTTCTTTTTTTAGATTTATTTTAGAGTCCAACATGGTAGCCTAGCGGCTGGAGTCCTCACCTTGCATACACTGGGATCCTATATGGGCATCGGTTCTAATCCCGGCGGCCCCACTTCCTGTCCAGCTCTCTGCTTGTGTCCTGGGAAAGCAGCAGAGGATGGCCCAATGCCATGGGACCCTGCACCTGAGTGGGAGATCCGGAGGAGGCTCCTGGCTCCTGGCTTCGGATCGGCACAGCACCAGCCATTAGGGCCACTTGGGGAGTGAATCATCGGAAGAAGATCTTTCTGTCTCCTCCTCTCTCTGTAGATCTGACTTTCCACTCGGATGCAGGGTCCCATGGTATTGACTACAATACTATACTACAGCACTATACTACAGTTATAATATAGGGGAACTCAGTCGGTGGGGGGAGAGGGAACTTGGGGAGGAGTTAGGGAAAATCCCAGAGCCTATGGAACTGTATCATAAAATGATGTTAATAATTTTTAAAAGAAGTTTAAAAAGAAAGATTTGGAATATGAAGGACTGTACAACAGAGTGAATATAGCCAATGCAATAAATTAGTCACTGTAAAACAGTTCATTTCTGTTATATGAGTCTTGTCTCAATTTTTGAAAAAGACTAAATCATTTTTTAGAATATTTATGTAAGAGTCAGAGATAGAATATTTATATAACAGTCAAAGATAGAAACCACGCTCCCTTATCCTAGTTCACTCCCCAAATGCTCCTACTGAGGAGCATTGGGCCAGGCTTACGCCAGGACCTGAGGACTCCATGAAGGTCTCCCATGTGGGAGGCTGGGCTCCAAGGGCCTGAGTCAACACCTGCTGCCTCCCAGAGTGGCCATTAGCAAACTAGATACAAGGCAGAACTGGAGTCTAAACCCAGGGAGTCTGACGTGGAATGCATGCACTAAGTCCCTGCCCCTGTACTTCGCTTTATTTAAAATAGATAAGGGCTATAGAAAGTTTAAAGAATATCCATGTGCCACCACTTGATTTAACATTACATTAAAAAAATGTACTTGCTTATTTATTTGAAAAAGAGAAAGAAAATTTCTATCTATTGGTTCACTCCCCAAATGGTTGCAGCTTCTGGGACTGGGCCAATTCTGGTGCCAGGAGCCAAGAACTCCATCTGGGTCACCTACATGGGTGGTAAGAGCCTAACACTGGGCCAACATCTGACACTTTCCCAGATACAATAGCAGGAAGCTGGATCAGAAGTAGAGCAGCGAAGACTCCAACCAGCTCTCATATGGGATGCCAGAGCCACAGGTAATGACTTAAACTACCATGGCACAACACGGTTCCCTTAACCTTCCATGTGAAAAATCTATCTTATTATTAACTCTACACAAAGCCTGGTAGGCAGAGGGTAATAAAGGAAGAGAGAGAGAGAGAGAGAGAGAGAGAGAGAGAGAGAGCGAGAGAGAGAGAGAGAGAGAGAGAGAGAATGTATGAGCAAGAAAGTGAGGAAGAGAGAAAACTCAGATTTCACATCTGCCTCTCCTCTCTCTCATTGACAACCCACCCAGGACGTAGGGGAGCAAATGACTCCCTAAATTATGCATGCCTAGCACTTTGCTTGCCCGGAAGAGAGCACTACATGGAATTGAAGGGAAGTCGCAGGTCAAGAAGAGCTCAACTGAGCACTCAGCTCCATGGCCTTTTGGTTCTTTTTGCCTGCATCTTTGCTTTGAACTCCAGCTGGACTCACACCAGCCTCCCTGCCTCTTCCAGTTGAACCTCCCCAGTATTGAATCGCCTTCACTCAGTCATCATCGTTCTAGTATTCCAGTCTAGCTGCTGTTTTCCAAGCTGTGGCTTGGCTGCAGGAAGCAGCGCTGCGTGTTGTGCCTTTTATGTACATTGCATGGTGCATGGCTTCTTCTCAGGTGAACGTTCTAAGCACAAGAGAAGTCTTGATCAGACCAGGCAGGCCTGTCCCCATTCCCATTTGTGAAAATGTTGATGTCGGGAGCTGGCTGGAGTTTGGGACAGGTGTAAGAGGAAGGAGTGTACTAAAAGCGCACTGTGGTTAGCTGCTTTGTTTTCTAGAAATTGTAGGGCAGTTGGACTGCCCTTCTCTTCAGAAGTCAAAACATTATTTTAAAAACCAAGGCAAATAGCCTTTCTGCCCTGCATTTGCCAAGGCCCACTGCTCTGCTTGGATCCAACATCCTCTGCATAGATACCAGCTCATCGCTTGCACCCTGCGTCACTCCCCTGTCCAGACGGAGGGAGGACAGACGCCTTGCCTTTATCGAAGCCAAGGACACGACTCAGGATAACAGTATCTTGGATGGGAAGGCCCCCCTTGAGGGTCATTTCATCCATTTCCCTGTCTGCTGCTAAGTTTGCACCTACTCTTATGTTGAGGGACCCTTGGCTGTCTGCCCCTTCCCTGGAAGCAGCCCTGGCTATCTTATGCCCGGTCCCAGGATTGGCAGCTCCACCATGCACAAGGGGCAGACTGGGAGTCCACCTGCTTGAGACCAAGTCTAGATGTCACACACTTTATCAAAACACAGTTATCTCTTGGCTTAGTTGTTACGGAGAAGGAAACAGAAAAGGCAACAGAGCGGGGCAAGGACCAGAAGCAGCAATGAAGTTGAAACTAGGGCAGCTGAGGCCAAGGCTAAAGGCACTTGGCATTGTCTGGGACCCTTGCTACTCTGAATGCAATCCATGGCACGGGACCCCAATTTCACCTGCGGGAGATCTGTGGAAATGCACACTCCCAGGGCTCTGCATTTTTACCAAGGTCAGCAGGTGGTTTGGGTGTGTGGGTGCTTGGCTAGAGCACTATCCACTACAGGCTCAAGGACAGGAGCCTCAGCCCAGAACTGGATTCCATATCAGACATCCAAGCTTATCCCTTTCCTGAGCCCTCACTGGGACCCAGCCAGCCAAACCTGGACCCTTGACTTGGAGGGACAATGGGAGCATTCCTCTAGGTGGAGATAAGGAGCTAAATTCGATCACTGAGGAAGTCCACCTGTGCACTTAACTGTGACTATGTCTCCTGCATGACCAGGGCATTTCCAAAGTGCAGCTTAGCTCAGGTGGTACAGGTTCCTCTCCCTCTGTGTGTGTGTGTACATGCGTGTGTGTGATCACATGAACTTCTGATACTTTTTTCCATGTGCTTTTTTTTTTTAATCCAAGGGTTGTTTTTGTGTCTTTTCTTTTTGTGAGATGCACAGCCTCCCCCCACCTCCTTCTCCAACTCTCTTTGATGGCGGGGCCTCTGTTCTTATAAGCATCAGCGTTCTGTCACCGGCCCGGCCCGGTGAGACAGATTTAAAGCTGTTTAAATTGACAGACCGGGCAAACAGGATTAACTCTGTGGGCCCAGAAAGGGAGGGTTGGGGGGGACCCCGGGGGCGGGGTGGGGAGGAAGGCGAGCCCAGCCACAGCCTGGTTCACAGCACCAAAGCAGAGGGACAGCCGGCTGGGAAGCAGCCCTATGGCTCGAGCCGGCCAAGAATTCTCGATCTGGGAGGTAAGCAGAGACTCTGCAATCTGCCGGTGATTGGATTAGACATGGTGTGAAATTCGGAGTACAGCTACACGGCTGGGGCTGCGGAGCGGGGCGGGGTGGGTGGGGGGCGGTGCAAGGCTGCTGCCGAGGCCCCGCTGAGGAGTCCGACCGCGTCGGGATGCCTGTCCAGGCCCCAGCAGGCCTTTGGAGACGGCATCAATGTCACGGCCCCGTTGTCTTCTCCACCCCATTGAGCCCTTAGTGCGTTCTCAGGCCAGGACAAGCAGCCGTTGCTGCCCTGTTCACAGCTTCCCTCTCTCTCCGTCCCCATCAACCCCCACCCTACCCTTGTCCTCAGAACAGTGGCCTGGGGGGAGGGGGTGCTGCAGAAAAGTGTGAAGTCCCCTGTCTTTAAAGTCCTCTGCATTCTGAACAGCCCTCTCTTGATATCTTCCTTTGCCTCCTGCTTTCATTGTCTCTCTTTTTTTCTTTCCCCCTTTCTCTTCCTCTTGCAGAGTCTGGTTTGTTCCGTAGGATTCCATTCCATCTGGATTTGTTCAAGAGCCCCGATTGCTTTTTTTCAGGGATTCCAGAGATTCTGATGATCATCTTGGAGGATTTGAACATGTCCATCCAGACTGTCATCAAGCCACTAGGTGTACACGTGTGTGTGTGTGTGTGTGTGTGTGAGAGAGAGAGAGAGAGACGCATTATTACAGAGATGCTGACGGGGTCTGAGCCCTGCCTGGCAGAGGCCATAGAACTAGACAGCAGGGATGATGAGAGGAGGAAGAGGGAATGAAAACAACCTTTGTAGGTATTCGTAAAGCCCACCCAAACACGAACTGTCAGAAGGGGCAGCTGGGTGAGACCAGAACATGAACTCCCGGGTCCTTGAGCCAGGGCCACGAAGCCTTGCGTCGTGGCCAGTCTTACGACTGTTGCCCACAAAAGGGAAAAGAAAACCCGACAATGCACCCCCCGCATGCCCCGCCCACAAGAGCAAGTCTTGGACTCCTCATTCTGCTGCCTTAGCCACTGCACGGGTGCAACTCGTTCATGCTTGCTTCCTTCCCAGTCTCAGGCCAGTGTGTGTGTGTGTGTGTGTAGCAGGAATTGGGGGACACAGAGCCCGCAGCAGTCTCTGGATACAGGCAAGACCCCACAGGTGCATTTTGTCCTGTGACCACTGCATCTGGGAGTTGGGAAAGATGACAGAGTGACTCCACCCCTCTACCGAAGGTGGCTTTCACTTCGGTGGGCCTCAGGGTCTTTCAGAGCATTCAGTCCCAGGGCTTTCACCTCCCTTTGTGAAAGGGCGAGTTCCACACCGTCCCCACACCCCATAACCATACAGCGGTCAGCACAAACCTAGAAACAAAACACAAGGTCCCCCTTTGCCTCTGTGGTGCTCTCCCCTCCCCTACCTGCGGGGGTCATGTGGCTCTGGCTCCAAGAACACCTGTGTGTTACTTCCTATGACTACAAAAGCTGGTTCTCCCCGAGTCAGCCAAGAAAGTGCCTGCCGAGTGGGTTGCTTTTCCTTCTCCCTCTCTCCTTCTCCTGTTAGGAGGGCAAGATTAATTAAAGGCATGGCCCGACCTTTCCTGGTCACAGAAGTAGCCACTGACTTCATCTCTTGGCCCAAGATTTTTTGTGCCTCTTGGTGCATCCCGGAGTAGACAGCCTGCAACCGTATATAAATGTCACCCTGGGGACCAATTCCCTGGTTCTGCGTTAACAGGAACACCAAGCCTAAGTCTTGGACTCTTTAAGGAAAAGTGTTGGGATAAGCAGAATGTGTGTCATTGTTGAGGAAAGGGAGGATGGGAACCCTTCATGGGGAATTCTGAACAGATGTGGAAGGAAGCAGGCTGGGGTACCCTTGAAAATACAGCTGGCCTCCAAATCTGGACCAAACCAGTCATGTTCCTGTTAGCTGGGGTCCCTGTTGTCTTGCTAAGGATCCCAGCATGCAACACTCAGGGCTCCCCCTGCCTTTTCATGGGCATTGAGAGGAATCGTTTTTTCAGAGGAGAAGAAAAGTTTTTGAACATGGTAAGCACAAATATGCAAACAACAATCCAATTATATAGTTGCTAACAATCCACAGGACTTGATGAACACACTCCTGATTCTGGGGGCATCTCCCACCTGCAGCAGTCGGGTCACTCTTTGTGCAGGTGAGTCTTCAAAGCTGGCCTCCCACATGCTTTGCCACCCCGTTCCTCTCCCATGCTCCTCAGACCAATATAGGGAGCCATGGGTCTCTGCTCCTCCTTGCCTTGACTCTGAGCCCATCAGTGTGCTGCCTGGATCCACACAACTCAGCCAAAGTGAACCTTCTGGAGCTTGCACATCTGGGTCTTCAGAATTCTAGTCACTTCTATCTCCTCTCTGTGGAAGTCCGCTGCCTGACAGGAGCAGCCAAGCTCACCCAAGCACTCAAGGCTCTGTGGAAGCCCTAGGCAGTCCTGGGAGGAGGCCACATGGAACAACCCCATCCAGGCATCGAACATGCAGCGCAACTCCCTTGGGACTTTTCAGTCCAGTCCCCAAGCATGAATAGAATGCAGCCACGTCAATGGCCCTGGTCAACAGTTCAGGGCCTGAAGAGTTGCCCTGTTGAGTTCTGCCTAAGTTTTTAAGCCATAGGATAGTGAAAAACACTAAGTATGACTGTTTTACTTCACTATGTTTCATTACCCAGTGGTATATACATTGAAACTGTTCTGTTTGTGCTCATGGATGTGGTCCAACCAAGCGAAGCCATCACTACCTGCCTGAGAGATCAGCTGGGGACAGGCAATAACAAAGCAAAACAAAACAAAACACAGGTGCAGATGGGCACACAGGTCCTCATGCCTTCTTTAGAGAGTCAGGAGATTGAGGCCAGTGCCATGATGTAGCATGCAGCCTCTGCCTGAGGTGCCAGCACCCCATTTGGGCACCAGTTTGAGTTCTGCCAACACTACTTTCAATCCAGCCCCCTACCAAACTACCTGGGAAAGCGGCAGAGGCCGGCCCAAATCCTTGGGCCCCTGCACTCACATGGCAGACCTGGAGGAAACTCTTGGCCCCTGGCTTCAGAATGGCCATTTGGGGAACAAACCAGCAATTTGAGACCCTCTCTCTATGTGTCCCTCTCTCTCCCTTATTTCAATCACAGTTGGCTTCCATCCATAAGATAATGATTAAATATACTATAACACAAGGGGATATCAAAAAGTTCCTGGAAATTTTGGACTAAAAGATAGGTTTAGTTTGATGCCAAAAAGTTTTTGCCATCTCTCTACATTTTTTTCATCTGCAAGGGTACTTTAGTAAGTTCATGACGAGGGATTGGGCAAGACCAGCATCAGTGGTAGTGATGCTACTTAGTGATGTCCACATTCTACACCAGGGAGTTTGAGTTCATTGCCCAACTTGAGGACCCTTTGGTTCCAGCTTGTGTATAATGCAGTCCCTTGGGGGTGGTCCTGACTGCTAACATAATTGGGTCCCGGTCACTCAGATGGGAAATCTGAGTTGAGTTCTTAGTTCCCAGCCTTGTCTCAGCCACTGCAGGCAACTGGGCAAGTAAGCCAGCTAATGGGAGCATTCTCTTTCTGCTCTCAAGTCAATAAATTGTTACAGTTCATCAGAAATGCACAGGACCCTTTCCCTTGGCTTTCCTTGAGCCTTCTGAAGGGCCTTCATATAGCAACATCCATAAAAGAAAAGAGAGAATGAGGAAGATTTCAGAGGGATTTCGATAAGTCATGCTATGTATACTTTCATATGGGGGAAATGATTCAGAATGGGCTACACAAAATGCTTTCTTTTTGTCTAAAGGAGAACGGTGATCATGTCGGTTTACTGGAGTTTGTATTTGCCTAGAGCGACCCTGAGAGCAGACCCAGAAAATGTTAGTGACTGCCTCTGGCAGACGGAGGGGTAGGAGTGCAGAAGGAGGTATGTGGGCTGAAATGAAACCTTTCTATTGTTTTGATTTCTGAGCCATGTGAATTGCATTACCTAACCCCCAAAAATGTTGAGGCAAAGAAAGAGGATATGTACTTTGCCTAATGTGATTACGGAATCACACAAGAAGAAAACCCAGGGTCAGAAGCTTGGGATGGAATCGTGCCTATTTAAATAGCCTGGAATAACTCCAGGACGACCCAAAGCTGGGAAAGAATACGAAAGAGGAGGCCATGGGGGAACCGAGGCCGTGGGGGAACCGGGCGCTTTCTCAGGACTTCCGGGACTCCAGAGCCAGGATGTGAGTAAGCCTGAGGCGGGAGGCGGAAGAGAGAGGTTTCTGGACCCCCCCCCCAGAGGGTTAGGTTCGCTTTTCCCATCTGGACGATGGAATCTCAGGCTGATTCCGTGAATTTTCCCCCGACTTTCCAGATTCCAGGTAAAGCAGTCCTTGCAGTGCAAATGCTCCTTGACAGTGAGGAAGAACGTTTTCTCTCTGTCTCTCTCTTCTCTCTCTCTTCTCTCTCTCTTTCTGTGTGTGTTTCCTGAGCATGCTGATCCAGGGCACAGCGAGGGAGTGGAGCTGTGCTCTCCTGATCAGCAACACACGTGTAACTTGAATATTGAACTTGCAAGTGGTGACATGCATCGTACCCATTAGGTCAGCTCTTCTTGCCGTGGTGTGATACACTAACACCCGGGCCTCCACTTTCTACTCACTTCAGAGAGCCCTTTAACAAAGGAAACACAGGACAAAGAGTGACATGAAACTAGTTACTTTCAGCGGTTATTCAGACAATTTTCAAGCCATGAGAGGTTCAGGTTTTTCGAGGCCAGAAAAGATGGCATTGTTGCCAGTAGAGGGCAGTGGTGTCTTTATCAATTAATAAAAGGCACATGTGTGATAAAAGAAATCCAAAGATTAAGTTATTTTCCATTACAAGTGCATACACACACAGACACACACACACACACAGACACACACACACACACAGACACACACACACACACACAGACACACACACACACACAGACACACACACAGACACACACACAGACACACACACACAGAGACACACACACACAGACACACACACAGACACAGACACACACACACAGACACACACACAGACACACACACAGACACACACACACAGACACACACACAGACACAGACACACACACACAGACACACACACACAGACACACACACAGACACACACACACAGACACACACACACACAGACACACACACACACAGACACACACACAGAGAGACACACACACACACACACAGACAGACACACACACACACACACACACACACACACACACACACACACAATTCCTCTCTTTACGAGCTTCTTCCTATTGTCTCCATTCAGACAAAACCACCCCTTGATGGTCAATACACGCACTTCAGTGATGGACAGCCAAAGGCCACAGCTCCGCACCACAAAGCCCTGCACTGGCTCAGCCACCCCACCGTGTGCCGGGATGAACTTGAGTCTTACATGCATCCTTTCTTCGCTACAACATCCCAGAGGGGATTGTTTTCTGGGGAAACAAGACCCCGCCTCCCTCCTCCTCCCTCCTCCTCCCTCCTCCTCCCTCCTCCTCCCTCCTCCTCCCTCCTCCTCCCTCCCCCTCCCTCCCCCTCCCTCCTCCTGCCTCCCCCTCCCTCTAGGACCTCTGATCCCTCACTAGCTTCTGACAGGCACCATATCTAATCACAGGGAGCGAGGGGTGGCCCCTGCACAGCCCGGCCACTCTCTGGGTGGAAGGAACGGGTAGGGACAAGCACAGGACCACAGCTGGAGGCTGCTCCATTACGAAGCAGCTGCCGAGGGAGAGCCGCGCCCAACTGATGATTAACCTACACAGGCTCTGGCCCCCAGAGCCCTTCTCATCTGCCCTGGGGCCCCTTGCACTCCACCTACTGGGCTCAATTCAGCACCAGCCATGCTGCTTTCTCAGTCTTTTTTTCCTCATACATGCTGGCAAGGAAGCATCATCCATGAGGTCTTTCCCAAAGACCATGGAGAAGATTTCCTGGACTTTGGGCATTTCACCTGCTACAAGGGTGAGCGGGAGCCTGCTGGTGCACTGAGGACAACTGTGGAGTCACGTGATGATACCCAAGGATGTCAGGGGAACCAAAACAAAAGGCATTCTAGAAAGTCAAGGATATGCAAAGCCAGGCCAGGCCTGGTGGGCCAGGCAATGGTTTAGGAATACGAGGACACACAAGGGCCAATTAGGAAAGGGAGTGTCCACATTGTGACCAGCCTGGTTGTTCAGGTCATATGTGCAAACTGCAGCCGTGCCCAGGACCTTCCAGACTGTGCTGGAAGTTAGTGCAGGGGCTCTCATTGTTAAACACAAAATCAGCATAGCTCAGGTTAAGCAGCCTCCAGACATTACACAATTGGCTGGTTTCAGAGCCAGTGCTCCTGGGTCTGTCTTTTCTATTGCTAAGGAAGGTGCTTGCTCACTGTGGAGGATTCAGGAAAGGCAACCTCCAGCCCAGCACCCCATCCAAGTCCTGCAGGCAGGGAGGAGGCTCCCAGCCTTCTCTGCCTATAAAGCTGAAAGAAGGCACAGGGAAGGCGGCACTCACCGACCCTGCTTTTCAGTCCTCCGGTGTTCAGCACCCATTTCATTCCAATGCGACAAATGGCGGCAGCCCAGATACAAGGCGAGTACCACCCACTATCCTCCTGCTGCCCCCAGTACAAAGAGCGCCTTTCTTTTAAGATTCATTCATTTTTATTGGAAAGGCAGATTTACAGAGAAAAAGAAGAGAGAGTAATGATCTTCCATCCACCGATTCATTCCCCAAATGATGGAAATGGCCAGAGCTGAAGTTGATACAAAGCTAGGAACCGCGTTGAGGGTGAGAGCCAGGAAGGCGAGCCAGTTTACCTAAGACACAGAGAGGTGCAGCCAGTGGTCCCAGCCCACACAGGAAATCAGATGCAGGGGCCCACAGCCAGCCTTGGAATGCACAAGCTCCGGGTTCCACAGCCAGACAGCTGTTTGTATTTGTTCCAATGTTTGTTTAAGGGTAGAAACGTTTTCAGCAGAAACCAGAGACTTGGCTTCCCTGAAGCTCACCTGTCGCTTTGGAATGTCTTTATTTGCACCTGGGACCCCATGGCAGTAAACTGTTCCCTTCCTGGGGCCAGAAGGCTGATGTGCCCGCGTCACGGTCTCCATGGCAATGGACTGTGCTCTTCTAAACAGCAGATTGTGCCTCCAGGTGAAGAGCAGGTAAGGCAGGCTGAACGCACTTCCTGTTTCCAGGCAGATGTCTAAAAAAAGATCGACCCAAGACTCCCCCTTGCCCCCGTGTGCCCTTGGTTTGTATTTCTCTCTTTGTTCCTACAAAGGGAGGCATGAGTTCTCCTTTCTGCTCGCCCCCACCCACCCTTCTGCCTCTCTTTCATTCACAAAATAAAGATGAAACTCCAGCCGCCCTTGGCATGGTTGTGACTCAGCAGGCAGTTGAGGTATTTATCATTATGGTTTTTTAAATGCACTCTTTTTTCTTTAAATTTCTATTTATTTATTTCTATCTGAAAAAGTGGAGTGACACAGAAGGCGAGACGTTCCATTTCTTGATTCAGGTCCCGAGGACCATTATAACAGTCAGTGCTGGGCCAGGCTGAAGCCAGAAACCAGAGAACTCCTTCTGGGTCTCCCACATGGGTGGCAGGGGCCCAAGGACTCGAGCCATCTGCCACTGCAGCCCAGGGTTTGCATTAACAGAAGCTGGATTGGACCCTTGGAGCAGGCAGGATTTGAACCAAGCAGTCTGAGATGCAGGTGTCCCAAGAGGCAGCTGAGCTCACGGTATCATGATGCCTGCCTAGGTATTTATGTGTGCATTCTAGTCATGGTGGCAGTGAACCATTGTGGGTCTGTGTGAGTACTGTCCTCAAAGGAAAGAAAGAAAGAAAGAAAGAAAGAAAGAAACTAGAATAGTGAAGAACCAGGCCTCCACCTCTTAGCACATCTAGTGAAGCCTGGAGGGGCAGGGACCCTCCTCATAACGCAGCTCCAGCATCCCTGACAACTTGGCGATCAGGTTTTTTGGTTTCGTTTGTTTGTTTGATTCTGTTGTCATTTACTCTTGGTAGTTCCCATCTCACTCAGCTTACCTCCTGCCTCCGGACATCCTTTCAGGGCCCCCCAGAAACAAAGCAATAGAGCCCAAACAAAGTGGATATGATCAAGAGTTGGGTGCTAATCCAAACCCTTTCCGTTCCCCTTCCCACCACTCACCTACAATTTTTCCTGAGGCCTGCTTCTGGGGTCTGGCTGCAGTTTCTCTGGGCAAGCTCTGAAACTGTCAGACAACTGAGCTACAACATTGTGATGTTGGGCCCAGCACAGTAGCCTAGTGGCTTAAGCCCTTACCTTGAACACACTAAGATCCCATATGGGTGCTGGTTCTAGCAGGCTGCCCCGCTTCCCCTCCCAGCTCTCTGTTTGTGGCCTGGGAAAGCAATCAAGGACGGCCCAAAGCCTTGGGACCCTGCATCTGCGTGGGAGACCCGGAGGAAGCTCCAGGCTCCTGGCTTTGGATCGGCTCAGTTCAGGCTGTTGCAGCCATTTGGGAAGTGAATCAGTGGATGGAAGATATTTCTCTCTGTCTCTTGTCCTTTCTGTATATCTGCCTTTCCAAAAAAATAAGTGGATCTTTGAAAAAAAGAAAAAAAAATTGTGATGTCATAGCTCAAACACTAGTCTCACCATGAAACCCAGAGCTTGCCTCAGCTCCACCCTCTAGCTCCAGCCCCATACTATTTGCATTTCCTGCAGAAGGCAATCTTACCCATAACAATAATAATATCCCCTGCCCTTTTTTTTTTTTTTTTTTTTTTTTTTTTGAGAAGGCACAAGAGAGAGTCTTTGGGTGGTAGTTTAGAGAGAGATCCCATAGAGTCATTCTCTGCTCGTGCCTGTCCTGCACATACAAGTCTTCCTCATCCTCCATGACCACAAACAATGGCCACTTCCTCCACGAAGCCTCCCAGGACCAGGGCCTCTTCTCCCACAGCACCTGCTCCCAACCCCTCTTCTCCAGGTACTGTTTGCTTTTCCCTTCTGTTCACACTGATGTCTAGGTCTTTCCTTCTCCTCCAGCCTTTGTAAGGGACTCAAGAACAGAGTGCTTACGGTTGTCTTGGTGTCCTCTTTTACTCTCTAACCCTGGGCTATGAGTATGCGACACTACATACCCAGTATTGGGGCTGAACTTGGCAGTGGCCCTGGCACCCCTTAGCGAAGTCCTAGGACCTGAGAAGGATCATAGACAGGGTGAGAAATCATATCCCTTGCCAGTGGCAGGGCCCTGGTAGCCTCATGTGCAAGTGGCAGGTGGAGGAGGGAGATTAAGCTTTGTTTGCCTGGGCTCAGTGCCACAGCCTAGCGGCTAAAGTCCTCATCTTGCACGTGCCAGGATCCCATATGGACACTGGTTCTAATCCCGGCAGCCCCGTTTCCTATCCAGTTCCCTGCCTGTGGCCTGGGAAACAGTTGAGGATAGCCCAAAGCCTTGGGACACTGCACCTGCATGGGAGACCCAGAAGAGGCTCCTGGCTCCTGGCTTCAGATCGGCTCAGCTCAGCCTGTTAAGGCTGCTTGGGGAGTGAGTCATTGGACAGATCTTCCTCCCTGTCTCTTCTCCTCTCTGTATATCTGTCTAATAAATAAATAATCTTCTAAAAGAATCATTTGCTTGTGGGAAGATAGAAGATGGTTTTCCTGTTTGTGGGAGGGAGAGCACCCCTGTGAACGATGTATATCTAGGGGGTTTCCGCACATGCCCAATTTCACAGGTGCCATACAACCACCCCTAGAAAGGACCCTTGGGCAGCAGGGTATCCCTCTTCCCCCCGTGAGTCCATTGGAACCCTGAATGGAGCCCAGGAACCCTGCCTCCCAGCCCAAGACTGTTCTCCAACTGGCACGTCCCCCTGAGCCTCCCCTAGGGCACCACAGTCACATGTGTACAAGATGTTTCAACACTGGAACTGTCGCCCCCACAGCTGTGGGATGTTCACAGGATCCGGCACCCAGGGAGAGGAGGCAGGCCAACTGCCAGCTCAAATACCTGTCCCGGGGCCCTGCGGAGCAGAAGGCATCAGGAGGAGGGCAGCTTGCACTTGGGGAGCGCTGGAGGGGCGGGGCCCAGATCTAGGATGATAAGGAAATAGAGTGCAGGTTGCCACCAGCCCGGGTAGGGACATGTCTGCTTGGAAACTCAGGGCCCCTAGGGCTGGGCGCAGCCACATGTTCTGCCTCTCCTACTCCCCAACCACCTGCTCGCCAGGTGCAAGAGATGGTTGTGCTCCGTGGGGGGTAGCGGGCAGCTCAGGGGAGCTGCTCCCACCCTGGGAGGAGGGTGGAGCCCTGAGAGGCAAGATGGTGCAAGGGCGGGGGGCTTGCTTACAGGTGCCTGTGCTGTGGCTGGATGAGCCCAGGGCTCTTGGCCGCAGGTGTCTTATCTCAACTTCCAGGGATTTGCTTTTGCCCAGACCTTGTGTTGCCTCTCCTGATGCTGGTATCCTACCGAGCTGCCTAGCTAGAGGGACCAGGACCACCACGTGTCACTCCATTGTGCTGTGGGACAGTCAGCTGACCCTGCTATACCTTGGAGCCAAGATTAGACACACAGAACTTCTGCTCACCTTAACCACAGAGAGTTGAGGAAACCGAGCTCTCTGGATGATTCAGGGCCAAGTTTGCTAGGATCTACCCCCAGGAATGATTCCCTCCATCTTTCTGGGAAATGGGGTCCTATATATTTGAGGATTTAGAACCCAGACAGAGGAAAGGTGACATTGATCAGCCTACTTTGGGGCTGCTGGGATTTCATGGGAGTGCTAGGAGTCAGTTTCAGGAAGTGTCTTTAAGGAAAAAACAGGGATGTCCTTCTTTTACCACTCATGGTTTCTGCTCGTGGGCTGTGGGATTGAAAGCTGGAGTTCAATCAACCATCTTGATTCAACAGGTGGGAGACACATTCTGAGTCCAGGTTGTAGGCAGGAGGATGACAGATCCTGATCACCTCAGGACATTCCCTTGGTACATTGGAACTTTGGGAAGTCCCTCCTTCAGACTTTTCTTCTGTGAGATAATAACAGAAGTATCCATTTTGTTTCAGTCAACAATATTTTGGGTTTCTGTCCCTTGCTGCCAAAGAGAAGCTGATGTCTTACAAACAGGTGGTAGGTAATGCATTAAGGACTAGAAAGTTCTAGAGATATGATGGAGGGAGCCAGGCTTTGGTGTGGACAAAAAGATTAGGCCATTGTTAAAGGGGGCATTTCTGGAAGATAAAACACAGATTCTAGAGCCCTAAGCCAGGTTCTAAAAATGAGAGCTCTGCGTTAATGGAAGAAAAAATATATAGAAGAACTCTCTTTAGAAGAACTCACTAGGCACCAAGTCCTACCCAGAACTGGGAAGAAAGGAAGGAAAACTTGGAACATATATGTCCTGTGTTAGGTGTTGGGTGGCAGCTTATCATGAAGCAGGGAGGGAAAGTTACGTCATATAATATAGACTCTGGCTTATTAAGGAGGTACTACATTCAAGGCAAAAAAAATAATGTTTTTATTACCAAGAGGGTCTTTCTCCCCACTACCTCCATGTCCTGTCCTTTTTATTCTTCTTTTCCTTTTCCATGAAGGTAACATCCTTTAAAAAGGATGAAGTCTGGGATGAAGGGGGGTGGGGGTGGAGTGCACTGTCTTTGCAGCATGGTGGGCTAAACTGCCGCTGACAATGTCATCGTTTCATATAAGTGCTGGTTTGA
This sequence comes from Ochotona princeps, assembly GCF_030435755.1. NCBI lineage: Eukaryota > Metazoa > Chordata > Mammalia > Lagomorpha > Ochotonidae > Ochotona > Ochotona princeps. The sequence continues at coordinate 20,242,571 of NC_080858.1, forward strand.
GTCCTGGCTGTCCCACTTCCAATCCAGCTCCCTGCTAATGCATCTCAGAAGGCAGCTGCAGATAGCCCAAATGATTGGGTGTCTGTACCCACATGGGAGACTCAGATGGAGTTCTGACCTCTTGGGTGCTGCCTGGCCAGCTGTTATAATCATCTGCAGAGTGACCCCCAAGGAGGAAAGATGTCTTTTTTAATGTATTGTTCCTGTTCCTCTCAGGACCTTTGCCTTTCAAATGGATCAATTCATCTTTTTATTGAACAGTGAAATCTTGACAGGCATTCCCCAGTTGGGGCACCCACTTCCCGTTTCGGAGTGCCTGGGTTCCAGTCCCAGCTTCTCGCTAACGTTCACAATGGGAGGCAGAGGGTGATGGGTCAAGTGCTTGGGTCCCTGCTCTCCCCCATGGGACTCCGAGATTGACTTTCAGCCTCCTGGCTTGGCCTGATCTCGCCTTGGTTACTGTGGGCATTGAGAGAATGAAACGGTGGAAGCAACATCCCATCTCTCTTCCTCTTTTCTTCTGCCTCTCAAACAAATTTAAATTCTGAAAATGAAATACATCTGCAGCCATTTTTCATCCACTCACTAAGTCCTGCACTCTCACCTTCCTGCCCATAAAGAAATCCTATCCTCAGTTTGGGATGCGTCTTCAGATCCCAATCCAGACAGTCACCCCAAGTGTGTCTTAAAGGGACCTCTTTTTCCTACAAAGCCAAGGGCCTGGGGTGGAGGGGAGAGAGAGATGAGTTTGAGGACACCTTCTTTGCAGCAAATACAAATTTTTTTAACTTTATATTTTGTTCCAAGAGCAGATATCCAACAACCCTCACCCACTGCATTTCAGTTGAGCTTCTTTCTTTTTTCCTTCCTTTATTCTTTCTTTTTTCCTTCCTTCCTTCCTTCCTTTCTATCTTTTGTTTTTAAAAAGAAATATATTAAACATTAAAAAAACAAAGAGAGATCACAATACCAGCTTATGAGATACATTACAGCGCTATTATAACCAAACCAGTATGGAACTATCATAAAAACAGACATGTAGAACAATGGGTCAAAACTGAAACTCCAGAAAAAGAACCACATGTCTACAGCAAAATAATCCTTAACAAAGCAATCTCTGAAGAAACGACAATCACTTTAATAAATAGTTCCTGGAAAATCAGACTTCCATATGCAGAATTTTGAAACAAAAACCTTATCCTGCAATATGTACAAAAGTCAACTAAAAATGGATCAAGGATCTGTACCTAAGACATGAAACTACCACACTAATAAAAAGAAAACCAAGGGCAAACGTTACAAGGCATTGACCCAAGCAAACATGTTTTTGGGTAAGACTAATAAAGCACAGGCAATAAAACCAAAAACAGACAAATGAAGTCCTATCAAGCAAAGAAACTAATACACAACCAAGGAAGTTACTAGCAAGATAAATACAAACACGTGAGAATGGTATAAAATATTTGCAAACTATGATCTGATAAGGGATCTTTCTTTTAAATATTTATTTATTTTTATTGGAAAGGTAGATTTACGGAGAGAAGGAGAAACAGAGAGAATGATCTTCTATCCACTGGTTCACTCCTCCAAACAGCTGTAACAGTCAGAGCTGAGTCGACCTGAAGCTAGGAGTCAGGAGTTTCCTCTGGGTCACCCATGTGAGTGTGTAGGACCCCAAGGACCTGGGCCATCCCTGCTGCTCTCCCAGGGCATAGGCAGGAGTTGGCTCAGAAGTGGAGCAGCAAAGGACAGGTCCTGAAGCCCATCTGGGATGCTGGGGCTTGCAGGTACCAATTGAACCACCTGAGTTCTCTCTTTCAGCATTCTCTTTGCACATCCCAACACAAGAGACTCCAGGAAAAGAACAAGCAGCCGTTAACCCTGCAGAAGAGGGCTTTTTCTGGGGTATGACCAACACCCAGGGACCCGGCATCCCTGAAATGTTTGCAGGCAGCTTTGGAGAGCCCAAGCTGGCAGAAGACAGTGAGATCCTTGGGTGGGTCCTCAGGCAGAGGCAGAGGGAAAGAAGGAAATTTGCCTGAGATGCAAACCCCTAGAGCATAATATGCTTTCATCCATCTTATGATTTTAGAGAAATGAAATACAAGAGAAAGACTGAAATGGAAACGGTTAGGATGCCTGGGCTCTGTCCTTCTTGCATCTTAACACCCTTAATTAAGAACTCTGTGTGTCTCAGGGCTCCCGTGGTGGCACTGAGGGTTAAGCCACTGCTCAACTTCACCCATTCCATATCAGAGCACCAGTTCATGTCCCAACTACTCTGCTTCTAATCCAGCTGCCTGCTAATTGGAAGGTGGCGGAGGATGGCCCAAGGACCTGGCTCCCGCCCCCCATGTGGGCAACCTGGGTGGAGTCCCAGGCTCCTGGCTTCAGCCTGACCCAACCCCAGCCCCAGCTGTTTCCATTATTAGTGAGCCAACAGAAGGAAGTTCTCTCTGTCCCCCTATCTCTCTCTGTTGATCTACCTTTCAAATAAAGAAAATTTCAATAAAGAACAAGAGTTCTGTATGTGTCTTGTCAGCTGCATATGAAAGAGCAATGATGAACAAGATTCCCAAATTGAAGATGTTTCTACTTTGACAGGAAAGGGGTTAGGACTAAACTAGCCACATGCGATGGGGAAGCCCCGGCTGTTAGACTGTGGTGTCTCTGCTTGCTCAGGGCAGTTCTGAGCAGGTTTTTATTTTTATTTGGTTCTTTTTCTTTGACATTCTCAGCTCTTGGCCCCTTCCCTATTTGAATGCATGAAGCATTTTAATGATTATTAAAAGAGGCTCTGAGAAGTGAGTGAGATAACCCTTAGCAAAGGAACAAGTGGGGCACCTGGCCCCTGGTGGGGGTTTGGGAAATAGTAGCTTCATAACCATTGTATTTTCTTTAAGAGAGGCATTGTCTTCCTCCAATGAGCTTAATCCAGCAGGCTTCATGCATTTTTTTTTTAAATGTGAAATTCTTTCTACACTTGCGAGCCTGTGCACTGTCAAAGCTCCCAGAACTAGTGACAGGCCGGAAGGTCTTAACACAACAGTGACAACAATGGTGCATTGAGAGAGCCCTGTGCATGGAATGAGCACTGAGCAATTTCCGGGTAATCTCTACCCTTGACTGGGGAGTGCCTGGTCCAGACGGGTGGGGACAGCTGTCTCTGGTCCATGGCTCTTCTTGTCCTCTGAAGCCTGCTTCTTTCAGGGATTCCTTACTGTTCTAGAACGATAGTACTGATTCCCTCTGGGTTTCAGGCTGTATGCAGGAGGTCAAAGATGCTCTCTTTACAGGAGAAGAAAACGGTTGCCTCTTCTGGTCCAGGAGCTAGTTTGGCACAGAAGTCACACCCAACCAAACACTGGCCTGGGAGCCTCACCAGCAGCGGTCATTGTAAAGGCCAGAAAGTCAGCTTCATCTGTTTTCACTGCATTTTCATAAAGGAAAAAATATACAAGTCCCACAATATCCAAGTCTAACCATAGTTCAAGGCTACACAGTGAAGCCACGGTGAAATCTGAACCACACTCCCACAGTGCCCTGATTCCCACAAGGACCCATCTCAAGTGCATCTAAGGAAATGGCAGGTCCCCTTCCATTCTGTAGAGGCAAGCCCGGCCCCCCAGGAGACGGCAATCTCATGCCTTGCCCGTGGTATCACAGAAGGAATTTTAAAGTGGGTCACCCTTCCTCCCTCCCTCTCTGGCATCAGCCAGAAGAATTTCTCCCACTAAGATGCCTGAAGTGAATCATTCTTTGGAGGGTTCCCAGTCACAGGTCCAAGGATGATGATCTCAGGCCGCTGGCATCAAACCTGCTAAGTCAGCAGGTGTGGAGCTGAACCCAAGGCAGCATCCTTAAGAAAAGCTCCCCAGGGGTGATGCATGACCAGGATTTTGAACCATTGCATTCTTCGGAGCCTTGCCTTCCCCACCATCCTATATGGCATAACCCATAGGAAGTTCATGGGAAATTTCCTTGGTCCTAAGAAATGGCCAAGGAAATGTCTTGATAAAGACAACCACCTGATCAAATGCTTCCGACTTCAGCCTGGTCCACATGGATGGAGGGAGACCAAACACTTGGATCATCTTCTGCTGCTCTCCCAAGCACATTAGCTTGGAGTTGAAAACAAAGTAGAGCAGGCAGGACTCGATCCCATGCCCCCAGATTGGATGCCTGCATGATAGGCAGTGGCCTATGATGCCAACCCGAACTGAATATCATTACATAAAACCTCCCGACTGAGAAGCTCCCAGGTACAACTATGAAAGAGATAAAGAGTCTACTTGTTAATATCTTAAACCTTTTCAGTTTTTAATCTTCTATTATTTTTATAAGTTACCTAACAGGGAAAACTGAAGTGGTTAACACAAACTCAGCATTTCCCCAAAATGCAAAGTGACTTCCAGTTCACTGAGTAGCAATATTTGCATGGGAACTACAGAAACTTGCTGAGGACAAAGGACTTCCAATGGTGGATTCTGATCAGTTTACACAGGAGCTTCCACCCAACTGATGCTGAGCCCCATTGTCCAGGGTCCTCTCCCTGGTGAGACACTGGGCCTCCCCACGAGCCTGGGGGAACCCTCATCAGAACACAGCTTGAACCTCTGCAAAACTACCCATTAAACAAACTCACTGTTTCGTTCTTTACCTCTCCTGTAGCTGTACTTGTCCTTTCAAAACAAGTAGGTTGGGCAGTGGCTCAACTGATTAATCTTCCCCTTGCAAGCACCCCTTGCAGGATCCCATAAGGGTGCCAGGTTAAGTCCTGGCTGCTCCACTTCCCAACCAGCTTCATGCTTATGGCCTGGGAAAGCAGTAGAAGATGGCCCAAAGCCTTAGGACTCTGAGGGTCCTTCGAGGGCAAACAGATGTGTAGACCAGACTGAGTCCTTGGCTTTGGAGCTTTTGAGCTTCTAAGCTGTGTGGCGGAGTGGTGGTAAGCGTGGCGTTGCACCTGTTAGCCCCAATTTCCTCAAATACACCTTTCGGGGATGCGGGGAAGGTCATACACAAATGCCAAACCCGTGCCTTGAAGGAGCTCAAAGCTGAAAGGTGAGCATGCGGCATAACAGTGAAGATGCCAATCAGGACACGTGCGTCCTGTCCTGGGAGTGTCTGGGTTTGCTGCTTGGCTCTGCTTCTGACTCCAGCTTCCCGATGCCACCCCTGGGAGGCAACAGTGATGGTTTTGGTAATGGAGCTCCTGGCACCCATGTTAGAGACCTAGACAGTCTCTAACTACTTTGGCCTGGCCAAACTTTGGCAAGATGGGTCTCTGGGGAGAGCACCAATAGAGAAGAGAACCTCTAGCTATCAGATATCTAAATAAAAATAGTATAAAAAACAAAATGCTTAAATCCTATCAGGATGTGGCTCTCTCGCTATCTGGCTTTCAAAGGCCATTGCATTTCCTTTTGAAGTTGTTTTATGCCTCAGTCTCTACATTACACACCTTTTAAGAACATTCTGACCATGGCCCTGACCATTGACCTAACATGCCCCAGGCCTCTAAGCTCTAGTTTTTCACCTGTTCTTTCCAGACGGAAGGAATTACAGCCAGACCTGGTGCCGAAGGCAGCCACCTACCCATGGGCTTGAACTTTGAGCCACGGGTTTTTGTGCACTCAGGCCAGTGAGCAAGCTGTTCTCTCACCGAGGCTGGGACCGTGGGAAACTTGCAGGGAAGGCTCTGGTCAGCTGATGAATGGTTTCAGGCAGGGAGCAGAGCAGGTTGTCGCCAGCACCCAGCAGAGCCCACTCACGCCTCAGGAATGTTATCAGTTTTTCCCACTGGGAGTCAGGTGTTTGTGTAGGCTGACCTGGGACCCAAGCATACCTGAACTGAATACAGCCCGTCATCTCCCTGCTGGCATGAGCCTATCTAGCTTGACCTGGTCAAGATCGGGGTCACAGCAGACACGGTCTGTGGTTAATGATGGTTTGGGGCCAGGGAGGGGAGGCTGGATTTCCGGTGTATTTTGTACTTAGTCCAGGGCCAGCAAAGTTCTTCCCTTCACAGGTGTATCAGCACGGGATTGTGCAGCTACGATATCTCAGTTCTGTATTTCAATGCTTTTCATCATAAAGCAGACAGCAGTTCCAGGCGCTGAGATCTTTAGCTGTTAAATCCTTTAATCCTCACTTGGCCACAAGGTGGGTTTTATTATCATTTGATTTTGTGCAGGAACCCAGAGGTCTTGCTTAAAAGTCCACAGCCAGCCTGTGTGATCCCATCCGCCTTTAGCAGATTATTTTAAATTAAATAACAGTCTCCCTTCGGGAGGACACCACGCAGCTGGGAAGCATGGTTCTGTTCCAGGCAGTGTTTCCTACAGCCAGCCTGATGACTCGGCAAAGGGGATGATGATGGGCCGAGAAACCCGAGGTTGAGCAGTCGCATGCTTTTGGCTCATCTCAGCAGCCCAACCATTCATCTACCTCCTGGACAGTCCTCTCCAGCCACTGCCCCCTTCCCTGAGATTTCACATACGCATGATCTACCTGGCAGGTGCACAGGCATCTGTAGAACTTTCACCTTGACTTCCATTCTCCTGGTCTCCTTCCCCCACCCTAGGAGGTCCACAGGGGAAGACTGTCAAAAACATAACTTGGAGAGAAGAAAAGCTAGTGTCTGTGCCGTGGCCATTGACCTCGGCAATCATTTTATAAGCACCTCCTGGTGCCGCTAGGCCAGACCAAGGAAAATGAAATCAAGGTCCCTCCCTCTAGCACCTCTCAGACTCATAAGACAGGAAAGACAGATGCGATGATGGGAACAGAAAAGACACAGCATTAAGTGCCCCCATGAGACGCTACAGGACTTGAGAGAAGAAGAGCATGAGGCTGGAAGAAGTGGAACAGGAACTCCTGCCACTACCAGGCAGATCTTTGCAAGTGCCCAAGCCAGTCTGCGAACCCTACTGGAAGTTCCTGCAAGATTTATCTTCAAGTTCTGGCTCCTGTTTGAGAGAGAAAAACCAAAAACAAAAAGCCCTCAGGCTGTGCCATTCCAGAAGTCGGGGAGTTTGTTCTAAGAGAACTGTCAGATTTTCCTGAATGAGCATCAGACTCCACATTAGTGGCGGAGGCCTGGGGTGAGGGTGGGCAGTGTGGTCTTGCAGCCTGAATCGCTGCAGCTCTCGGGGTTGCCAGGCCCAGGCCCTCGCAGACAGACCAGATGTGCAGCAAGACTGAAATCAACGAAGCAAAGCGGCCAAGCAGATAAAGGTGCTGTCTGCCCTGGGCTGACTTGTCCACTTCTCTCTCCTTTCCTCCTGCTCTCTCCCACCCTCCTTCTTGTCAGCCTGAAAGGCCCCAGAAGGATGTGTGCTCGGGTTCCTAGACAATGTGCGTAGGGGGTCACCAGAGGCCCACCAGCCCTAGCAGTATTTGCCTTATGGCACCCTGCTATGAAAGACACAGACAGGGACATGAGCTGCCCTGGAACCCAGGTACCCAGGTAACAGACATGTCAAAGACCACACAGAGCAGCCCAGGAGCCCTCCGCAACACATCTAAGCCCCTGCAGGCTGACGTGAGCCTGTCCCCTTGGCTGCTGGTCCCTGTGGATCATTTCAAAAATGGGCAACTCCATAGAGATTTCTCAAACCCCAGCTTGGTGGGGAAACTGGACAAACATCAGCTGCCTGTCAGTGAGAACTGACTTCTTTGCCGAACACACATGCCACACATATTTGCTGCCATCAGTGATGGCTTTATCCATTTCTTCCTTCATTCATTTGGAAAATATTTTCCCCAAGTATTTCACGCTACTGACTTTGCTCTGATGGTAGGTGGGGCAGGAGGGCAGGAGGTAGAGTGGAGCTGCTGATGTGGAAGCAGACAGAGAAGAGGCCCCCAGTGGAGAATCTGCCTCTTTCTGTTGCCTAGCATGGCAGGCCCCTGCCACCTCCACCCCGCTGCAGGCACCCACCTGGTAGGTTAGAGCTGTGGGCCCCTTGAACAGGGCTTCAGAGGGTTTAGGTGACAGCATTAGGGCCCCCATAGTGGCAGACAAATGGCAGGCACAGCCCAGTAGATGCTTGCTGGAAGCAGGCAGGCATGGGAGCAGCAGGCTGAGGGCAGAGGAGGACAAGAACCCAGGATCCCAGGCCTGGGAAGCCTGTGATTCCCAGACTCCCTGCCACAGGCCATGGGCAGCCAGTCAAGGTCTTTTCATGCAGAAAGGAATGAAGTTACCAGCTGCTGAAGCAGGAAGGCCAAGGTAATGGGACCATCACAGAAGCCTGCTCTTGACCTTTCAGAGTCCCGGGGAGGGGCCTGTAGAAGTCCTTTGGGGTGGGAAAGGAGGGAGGCAAGTGGAAGGAGTATGCTTTGGTGGGGGCAACAGAAACTGAAGTCATGTGTCCTGTGGATCACTTTCCTGCAACTGAGACAGAAAGCAAGAGGAAAGCATTTCAGAGTGGCTTGCAACAGTAACCCAAACCAGGCCCTCTAGACAAAGGCCCTGGTCAAGGACTCCACCGGAAGCCAAGGAACAGAGCCCCCCGCCCCACCTGCTGCTGTGGCCTCCCAAGGATGGGCCTCTCCCAGCCACCTCAAGGTCACCACAGTGCATGTCCCAAGCCAGTGAACAGACAAGGCTCCCCATTACTCATTAGCCAGCCTGGGCGCTGGCCCCCATGTCCCTGTCCTTGGCCATACGCAGAGATGAAAGCTGAGCCGCCAGTACAGGGAGAGGCAGGCCCAATAGTTCAGTAGCTATCTCAGACACTGGCATTATCAAAGCTGGGTGCAGCCAAGTTGCAGGTCCGAGGCTGGCCTTTCAAATACTTCTGTGCCCTTTGCAACTCCTCCTCCCCTCCTACTCCTCACCCAAACAGGAAGAAAAAAAAAATCATCCTCAACGGAAGGGGACTCTCAAGGCAGAAACCGCACAGGCCAGCTTCCACCAGGACATGCCAACATTTGCTGCTTAGAAGCCTGGGGTGCACCTCAAATGCTCTGCGTCCACCCTGGGGCTGAGGAAAAGGCCTTCTCCATTGCAGATTGGAGGTATGGCCCGAGTCATGCAGAGGCGTTAGTCCTGCTCAACTTCTGCCCCTCCTGTTCTCTCTCAGGGACCAGAGGTATATACCTCAGGGTATCTGGGCTCCATCCCTGACTTAGCTCCACCTAGCTCTCAAAGACCAGGCTGGGACACGTACAGCAGCAGTGAGACCCTTCCCTCAACATTGTTGTAGAGAAGCCACTGGCCTTCCCAAGTCCCCACTCCCTCTCTCTGAGCCTGGCCCTGGAGCCAACCATCAAATTGAGCTGCTCTCCTGGCTCTGGGTTCTTACCCATTGCCTGCATATTGAGGGTAGCAGGTTCTCATTTGCAGAGTCACTGAAGTAGAGAGAAGCAAAGAGCTGATGCACAGGGTCTACCAAGGCTCCTGACTGGTCGCCCAGCCTCCTTCTGAACTGCTCACTACCAATGGCCAGCCACTGCCCAGAACACGTTGGTGAAGGCAGCAGCCAAGATGACAAGCAGGAAATCTCCATCCAGGTCATTGCCTCCGTCACCAGACAGCATCTAGAAAGTACGGTGGCCACGATGTGCTCGCCATGGAACAAGGACTTGGGGGCATATCACCAAGACCCAGCTCCCGGGCAGATCCTCAGCTTGAGGAAGATTAGCAATTCTTGCAAGAGTGAACAGCACCTCCCCCCCACTACACACACACCACCTATTTACTAAATACCAATTACGGGCTGTGTTGCTTGCACCAATCATTTAGGATTTTACAAAAACAGAACACCAAAGTTCCAAGAGTGGAAGATCAGATGATGGGCTGGCGGTCACAGTCACTAGGGTGGGGAGGAACGTTATAGGACACAAAAAAATCACCCCTGGATAATCACTAAGGCAGGGCAAGACACACCTCATCCAGGACCCTTGCGATAAGCCTAGAGGCCACAGTGATGAAGTTTTGCAGCAGGGGACAGAGACCAGGTTCCTCTCTAGTCCCACAGGGTAATGGTAGGAGCTGATGGCCAAGAAGCAGAGTGGAAGGTCAGTGGGTGGAAAATGGACTAAGAGGAAAGAAACGAGTGGTGATTCTGGTTAAAGTCGTCCACTGGGATTCATGCTGCAGATAGGTCAGGCTTATCAGCCAGCCCTGGGGGAAGGAGTGGAAGTTTAGGGATCTGATCAGATGCCAAGGGTCAACAGACCTCAAGGGTGAGAGGTTCTTGCTAATCTGACCTAGCAGGCCTCTTGCTGAAATGGGCAAAGGGTTCAAGAGCCTGACTCACGCAAGGGAGCTGGTGGCTCCCTGTTCTCATTCTGATGGTCAACTGAGTCCTCAGATACCATCTCTTTGACCGTGACCCAGAGATGAGATTAGGCTGGGCCATCCATGTCTCTTTGCTTTTGTTATGAGATGGGGAATTAATAATAATGTTAATTTTACCTGTTTGTTCTCCTTTAAGGGAGGAACGTGGTCTGGAAAAGTTAGGAAATGGAGAGAAATATAATTTTATATTTTTAAAAAGTAACTTCACCAGGAACCAGAAAAACCCTAACTGCCTGCTGTCTCATCTGATTCCTCGCACACTAATGAGTCTGGGAAGGAATAAAGATGGCCCAAGAGCTTGCGTCCTGCTACTCGAAAGGGAGATCAGGATGGAGTTCCAAGCTGCTGCCTTCATCGTGGCCTAGCCCTGGCTGTTGCAGTCCTCAGTGGAGGGAACCCACAGGTGGAAGATCTCTCTCTGTCTTAGGATGCATTTACTACTTATTCCACTTTAAGGCATCAATTCCGTGAGATTTGGCAGCCCCGTGTCTCTTTCTTTTTGCACTGACCCACGTCACCAACACAGCACCAGCTTCAAGCAGTGTTAGTCCTGTGGTCATCCAACTGGAGGAATCAGGACCTGTGGCTCTTTCCCCACTGCCTGTCAGCAAGAGCCCTTGGCCTCCCTGGATGGGCTCTTCAGCCTTTGCCATCACCTGCCTCTGGATCTCACCTGCAGCTCTACCCTATAGTACGCCAGAACTGAGCCGTAAGTGGAAACACGGTGGGTGTTTCTCAATGTGCTGGGACTCATACATCACTCTGGAGTTGGGATGAAACCTTAGCAAGCTGAGCCATTCGAACCTCTGCAAAGTGGCCCTGGAACCCCTGGAGACCTGGCAGGAGACTCCTTTTCTGCTGCTTGGCACTCAGCTGTTGCAATTCTGGCTGAACCCCAGTGGCCACGAGCCATAGAAAGACAGAGAGCCCCGAGTCCCAGGATAGAGCACAGTGCAAAACCCTGGCTGCTTTCTCCCCATCCACCCCCTGTAGTGGAGGGAAAGAACCACATCCTTCAGGTTACCGATTAAACAGGGGCCACTTGATGGGGTGGCCTCTTCATCCCCTCCTCCTGGTCCACATCTGGTAGCTGGTCATCCAATCCAGACTTGACATTGTACATCACCCAAGCAGGTGTCCTAGCTGCAGGGGCCACAGGGAACCCCATCTCTGGCCTGTGCAGCGGTGTTTGGAAATACTCGAGGCCAAGGCCCTGGAGCCTGGGAGGGGAGCACGCCAGTTACAGATGCAAGCCGCGGGAAGCTTTGATGTTCCAAGCAGGATCCAAGGCAGCGTGGGAAGGGAAACTTCTGCTGCCTCCAGCTCCCAGAGGCAAAAACCTTTTCGCCTTATCTTACAGACCTCAGGATAGCCTAAAGGTGCTGGCGAAAGCCTGACTTGGCTGAGGGTAAATTAGGCCAGAACAGTGGAAAATTAGAGACTCACTTTGCAGGAGAAAGCGCTCCAAAATCTATATGCCTCACATTGCACCCCGACGGCTGGGACAGGAGCCATCAAAATGCAAATGTGGGTTTTGAGAATGCTAATGTTGGAAGTGGAGAACAATACCGAGACAGACTTCTTGGGGCCAGGCAGAGAGGGCCCGGGGGCAGGATGTGAGAGCCTGGTCGGGGGCAGCGATGAAAGGGGGAAAGGAAGCCGCAGGAGAGAGCTTCGAGAGGAGAGAACAGCAGGAGGCCATTGAGGCTGAAAGACTGCAGGACAGAAGCAGACAGGCGAGGGCTGCGGATCGGGTCAGGAGATGGGGCCGCTGACCGCTGACCTGAGGCTGTGTGCCTGGCTGGGGGAAGACAGAGCGAGCGCGCGGAAATATCGCCAACTGGCAGTCCCATGGGGCAAAGACGTGGGCCACACTGGGGGGACCCCGGAATTGGATTTGAGACAGAAGGAACCTTCTTTGAGCCTGAGGAGCCAGAGGCTAGCTCTTGCTTGGGCGCAACCAGCAGGTGAAGAAGAGGGCTTGGGAACAGAGTGGCCAGGTCAAGGCCAAGGTTGGGTTCAGGTGGTTGTAGTGGGAGCTGCTTTCCTGGGGAACTTCGGCTCTTGCCACTAGAGTTGTTTTTTCTTTGTGTACTTTCCTTTATTACTATTACTAATTTGATTAAAGGTCTATTTTATCTTAAAGGTAGAGGTGGGATGGGGTGGAGAGGGAAAGACACACACACACACACACACACACAGAGAGAGAGAGATTGATTTCCCATTTGCTGCTTTACTCTAAATGGTCAAATTAGGCTGATGCAAGCTGAAGCCAGGAGTCAGGAACGTCATCAGGGTCTCCCGTGTGGGTGGTAGGGACCTAAGGGCTTGGACCACCTTCCACTGCCTTCTCAGGCACATTAGCATGGAGCTGGATTAGCAGAGGAGGAGCTGGAACTTGAATGAGGTTGCAACATAGCAGGTGACAGCTTAAGCTCACTGCGCCACACCTGTTCCCGTTTTTAAAGTTTTACTTTCATTTAGTTGAAAAACAGAGACAGCAAGGGAGACAAAAGGACATTTCATCAAATACCTGCAACAACAGCCAGGTCTGGGCCAGGCAGAAGCCAAAAGCCTGGACCACCATCTGGGTCTCCCACATGAGTGGCTGGGGCTCATGTGCTTGAACCATCCACATCACCTGTTGCACTCCTAGAGTCCACATTAGCAGAAAGCTAGAATCAGTAGCAGCAGAGCCTGGCACAAAGTGCTAGGGGTGTTTAAGGCTGTTTTTGTAAGTGAAGAAACTAGAGCTCAGACAGGCTTAAAGGATGCCTTTCTCTGGACTGTGGGGAAATTGATGGATGTGTCCACCAAGCTGCTCCACCTGTCTCTCCCAGAGGTGACAAGAGCCACCTTGTCCTGGAAGCACACAACCAGAAAAGAATCCTCCAGATGTGAAAGAACCATCAAAGCTATAATGCCAAGAGGTAGTCCCAAGAATGTATAACCCAGAGTCTATGAATGATGGTGATGGAAAAAAGAAATCTCAGCTTGCGGTGACTGTTCATCTGAGAGGGTTTACCTGGGGCATGGGGAGCTGTTCACTCAGTATTTCTGAGCAGTGCCTACTGCTATAGCTCCAGCCTAGTGAAATGACTGCAGCGGAACCAAGTCTTCCCCTCTATAGACTGGAAGTTTCTGGAAGGCAAGGATCTGTGTCCCACATTTGTTTTACACCCTCCAGGGGCTGGCACCTCACTTGCTGAGTGCATGGTCACTGAATGAGTTCATTCACCGAGAGTCCCTCTGGGGCCAGGAAGCTGGGACTACACAGATGAATGCGATATGATCCCAGATCCCTGCCCTGCCCTTGCCTAACTCGTTAGTCTGGTGAATGAATAGAGGAAAGAAAGAATGAATGGAAACGGTGGGAAGTGCCAGGCCCTTCTGCTAATTGCTTTATGAAGGGGTGGATAGCACAGAGCCACACCCTTCGCACACTCAGCTTTCTCTTTTCCAGGTCCCATCACGCCGACACAGAAGCAGCTGTCTGGCTTAGCGTGCAGCTGAAGTGCTGTCACTTATATCATAATGGACAGGCACCCCGTTTTCTCCCTCCAGGTGGGGAGGGTCCAGAGGGATGACGGGGTGCCTACGGTCACCCACATCCTCACTCTGTTGGGACGCCGAGCTGCCAAGAGTCAGTTTGTTTGTTTCCTTGTCTGCTCATCTACCAGGCAGCACAGCAGCATTGGAGGAGTGTCACGTAATTCCTACTGTGAAGAGTCCTCAAGCTCCCTGGCTCACAACCACCCCCTTTCCAACCCTCAGAGGTCAGTAGCAGGGTTCAAGGGAAAAGTCGGATCTTGCACAGGTGGGTGGGCATCACTGGGAAATGTCGCGAAGCATACCAAGCGTCTACTGTACCAGACTCATTGGTGTAGGGTAATCTGGGAGCAGGGGAAGCCTTCGCTCTGCAGCAGTGGGAACGCGTGTGTGCACATACGCATCCGTGAAGGAGTGGAAACAGTCCAGGGACATCTCTAGGGATCAGGGCTGTTGCAGGCCCTACAGCAGGCAGCAGTGACATGAAGGAGCATCGAGTGCACACACAAGAGGCTGCCTCCACCAGGGTTACCTCCAGCCAGACTCCAGACTGTGGGCTTGGAACGTCTGCTATGTAACCTCAAAGGGGGAATGCCAGGCAACAGGAGTTATACCTGTTCCAAGGGTTGGTCCAAGATACACTCCAAAGGATACTGCACGAATTCAAAGCATAATAGCATCACCCACGTGACTGATTTCTGGACACCCACATGAGAGACTGGACGAGCCTCATTCTGGCCCAGCCTCTGCCATGACATCCATTTGGGGAGTGAAACTTGGGTAAGTGACCCTTGACGCCTGGCAGAGTTACGACGGTCGAGAGTAAGGGGAAATGCAGACACCTGAAGAAGACCTGTGGAGCCACATCCCCACCCACTCTGTCTTTACTCTGCAGGGCACAGGAACGCACCAGACCGAGTTGTCAGCACCAGGAGCTGGGAAAGAGTCACCCTGCCTCTCCCCCTGGGGAGAGCTGGACCACAGGGGTGAAGAGGAAAACTGGACTCCAGAGACCCTTCCGAGATGAGTGGTTCACTTCATCATCACTCATCCCAGGTCCCCTGTGACCGTGCCACACCCCCTTCCCGTGCCTTCTCACTTCTGCTCTGTCCCAGTTGGCGCTCACCTAACCGCGCGCATGCCCACAACCCACCAGCGGTGTTCGTAAGACGGAAAGCTCCTTATCTCACCGTGGCTCCCCGAAATGCTACCGTGCTATCTGCTGCAGGCTCTGGGCCCTCCTCCCTCTCCTCCTTCCTTCCTCCTCTCTCTTGTAGCCCGTTGGCTCTTGTCGCGGCACTCAGTTGCGGCAGTAATTGGGAAGGTGTGCCGTCACTAGGCGGGCGTCCCATTGGCTGGACTGGTAAGTTCTGCCAGTCTTTCCCACACTGGATCGGAAGCTTTCTGAGGGCAGATACCACAGCTAACTTCAATGGCTACCGCAACGCAGTGCTGCAAAGATGCCGAAACCCAGCAAGTGGTCGAGAACATTGGCTGCATTGGCGAAGGCGCAGCGGAATTGGAGTCTGTCCTTCATTTCATGGATCCTCGGAGCCAGGTGAGCAGCTTGGCCCTGTGGAAGACCTCTCACCCCACCGCCTTCCTCACTGCTCTGTTACCTTATGACTCAGTGACTGAGGGCAATGGTGTGTGTACATGCGTCTGTGTGTGTATTACGTTTGTATCTGTTTATTGTTGCTATGCATGAATGCAGATATTGGTGTATGTGTGTGAGTGGATTGCTGTGTTTGTGCATGCTTATGTGTGACTGTGTGGGAGTATGTGTGTGTGTGGATGCGTATATGTGTATTTGTGTGTATTGTGCATGCGTCCAGGTGTATGTGTGTATGAGCACATGCTTGTGTTACTGCATGCCTGTATATGTGCTTGTGTGTGAAGGCGTGTGTGTATGTGTGTGTGGTGGTGTCAGGACCCCTGCTGTGGAAGCAGTCCCCAGAAGTGCCTTTTGCCAGGTGTCAACCTGTCCTGTTTTAGTCCTCTCTGCAAATAACTGTAGCTGACTCCCATACTGCACTGCTAATCCAAAGAAGCAGCAGCACACTGTTTAAAAAAATTTTTTTGACAAGTTGGGGAATACATTTTTTTAGTCCAATAAAATATATGTATATATGCATACATGCATGTGTTTACGTAAATGGAAGGGACGCATGCTCTACCTATTGAGCAGCATCTTCTACTCTCAGTGGGGACCTGGGTGTGTAGCCTGGGGCCTCTGGGCTCAGAGGCACTGGTGAACTCTAGCAGGGAGCTGCCTGGTGTGCCAGCACACTGCTGGGTCTGTAGCAGGTGCTGCAGAGATTGCTGAGTGGCAACCTGAATGGAGCGTGCACTGGGATGGAAAGCGTCCTCCTGTCTGGATGGCAGGGGCCAAACCCCAAACAGCCTCGTGCCCTGGCATGCATTTGCTCTCTCTTGCCATCTCTTCTAACAGATGCAGGCGGCCAGAGACAGGCCCTAACACCTTGTGGATACTTGAATGCAAGCCAGTTACTTAGCTTGTCTGAGCCTCCATGGCCTTATCTAGGAAATGGGTACAATCACTCTTGACTTGCCCAAGGGCATTTTTTTTAAAGAAATTCAATCTAATATCTGGTGTTAGGCAGTGAAGACATGCTGTGAAAGATAACAGTGGTGTGTAGTCTCTGACACTGCTATAGTGAAAAAACTGCAGGATGCTATAACACAGAAGATCAGCGGGACTTGAGTCAGAATGGGGTGCAGCCACGCCTTGGTTAGGAAGTGAAGGATGCGTTAGAAATGGGTTTGGGGAAGAGGGAGTAGCAGGTGCAAGGGCCAGAGGCAGGAAAAGGGAGTGATGGTGGCAGGAACTGCAAGGAACATACGAGGATTTAAGGAGGGACAAGCCAGGAGCTTTTGCATGTCCAGAAAAGCACATGGGTTGCTGTGTGGACAAGAACCCAAGAACTCGGGGTTCTGGGGCTGGGAACACAAGTGTTGGCTTAGCATTCCAGATGTCTCGCCCCATGACAGAGAGTTTGAAGGGCTACAGCCAGCTCCAGCTCCTGATGCTGGCTTCCGACAGGGGTGATGGCTGGGTTCGTGCCACCCACGTGATGCACCCAGCTCAGTCCTGACCCATGTGGGCATGTGGGGGAGTGAACTAGCAGATGGGGGGAGCTCTCTCCTTCCTCTCTCTTTCTCTCTGCAGTTCACATCACTACATTTGTAAGATAACAAGGGAGCCAGGCTCTTCAACCCCATCTGCACACCTCTCATCTTTAAGAGGAGAAAAGAAGTGACTTGGCCAGGCTGCACGCCAAGGATGAGAACTTTCCAGCCTTTTAGCCAAACCCCTCCATGGAGGTTCAAGAATCTGGGGCTTCTATTATCTCACGCCGAGGTCGAAGGGGAAGGGATTGTCACTGCACCACGACTTAGGGGTTCCGAGCACGGGTTGTGCAGCGAGGAGGCCCAGGGGTGTGCATGTGTGCGCACGCGGCTTCTGGAATGGAGACCCGGAGCTCCCAGGCGCGCACGGAGGTGGCCGGGGCCTCCCTCCTCGCCTGGCCGCCCGCCGAGGCCTTACCTGTTTAAGCCCACAGCGCCGGCCGCGCCCCGCTGCACCCCAGCCAGAGGGGCAGGAAGCCTCCGGCGGCCGCCCCGCGCCCGGCCCGGCTAGCAACCGGGCGCAGCGGGGCCGCGATTGGCTGCGCGCGGGCGAGCCGGGCGGCGCTGCGCCAATGGCGCGCGGCGGCGGCGAGCGCGGCTCCGCATGCCTGTGGTATTTGCTCAGAGGGGCATGACCACTTTGGGCAAGTCTTTAAATGTGAGTCAGCTTTCGGCCGATCCCTGGGAAAAATTCCTTCGGTGTTGTCAGGCAGGGTTCGCAGCTTTTTTTTTTTTTTTTTTTTTAACAATTCAAAAGGGATAATCCTACTGAATGGGGACAGGCATTTGGACCTCCTCCCCCCACTCTGCTGTCCACCGGAGGCCTCTTCTAGGGGGTAGAGCTGGGGGACCCCAGACCACCTGAACTGGGTTCCTCCCCGTGAGGTCAGGGCACCCGGCCCCTCGCCCCTGTGGTCCCTGTGCCCCGGAGGTGTGCGGCCCAGGTCCCCTGCACGTGGCCCAGGTCTGGATCCCAGTTTGCCTGGTCACCATTAGCCGTTCCTTTCCGTGGGTTGGACTTGCTCCCTTGCCCTCCATAAATATTCTAGTGGGCGCTGGGAAGGCAGAAACAAAACCAAGACTGAGGGCTGAAGGAAATGAACAGAGACCGGAAGGGCTCTAGGCGCAGTTTGGTTCGCAGTGAATGCCTTGTCCAAAAAGAAGTGGCCATTTGGCACCTGTCGCTAGTGAGTTCCTGGCACTCATCGTCATAGGAATCCAGAGTGTGGAGAACAGATTAGCTCACGTGGCAGCACCCTGTGGGAAGGGTGACCAGAGACGGGCTATAGACTCTGTGTCTGGAAACCCCACTCCTTGGGGGGGACCTTGAGAGCTCTCAGGGTGAGGACAGGGTCTGACAAAAGGAGCGCTGCACCCTGCTGCTAACTTGGGGTGACCTCGAACATGCCGCTTGCCAGTTCCCTATTCCCGTTCCCTGCTACAGGATGAGGAATTCATTCATGGGGTCTGTAATAGCCTCCGGCACTCCCTAGGCCCATAAAATGATGTATGAGGGTCTGCTTTGTCAAGCACATGGTCCGGGGTTGGGGAAGGGGAGGCTCTTTCTGTGACCTTTATATACACATAGGTGGCCTGAGGGTAAACCAGGCCTCCCGTCTCAGATGACAGCAGGTGAATCCGTATTGGCTATTCTGGATCTACTGTGAGTTTTCCTTCCAGAACCAGCCATTGCTTGCACACTGCACTGGGAGCCCAGGTGAGACTGGAAGCTGAGATTATTACTAGAGTCTTCTGTCCTACTAAGGAATTTGAGTTTCATTTTGTAGGACATGGGAGAGCAGTTGCAGGCTTTTGAATGGGTGGGAGACTTGCAGTGATGTTCAGGCCTTGGCGGACATTTCTAAAATGGAATGGATGAGAACAGAATAGAAGCCACCCAAGCATAACACCTACAGTGAGTATTGTTTCATGAAATGTGTGTGTTCTGGATCGGAGTGTGAAATATACCTATTTCTGTGGGTCATGGTGGAAAAATTTTGAAATCCACCCAGTTGGCCGGCCCTTGGGGCTGGATGGGGGAAGGTGGCTGAGCGGGAGAGATGGCAAGCTCCTGAGCACAGACAGGAGACCTACATTCCTTCCCACTCCAAGTTCTTGAGAAGGAAATTGCTTAACTTCTGAGGCGAGCTCATCAATCTCTTCCAAGACCTCCTCCCCCGCAGAACAGAGGTGATTGCATTGCCCTGGCAGATCATGGCAGAGACTCTGGAAGGATGGGGTACCCTGCTTCGCTTCCACGGCTCTCTGCTACCACTGTTGGTGCTCTGGGCCAGCAGCCGCAATGTAATCACTTCCCATCTCTGCCACAGACCCGTGACTTTGAGATTCTCCCGAAGCCTCTCTATTTGCCCCTTCTCATCCAGTGAGGACCCATTTCCTTTCCTAAATTTAGCCACCTGATAAATGGTGTTCTCTTGCTGTGCCACAACCTAGAGCAAGCTATTCCTTTCTAAAGGTGACCAATGCCATGCGCATTTGCTTACATATTCACACCCATGCCCTCTACCCACCCCATCCTTACCCAGACCCAACCCTGTGTATACGGTTTACATAACTCCAGACACTCAGCCTCTTGGTTACACCTTCACGGCAAACATACCCACGCCACCGCTCTTTGGACTCCATAAACCTGTATATCCTTCCTATCCAACCTGGGATTTTTCCAGATCCCTGGAGCCTGACTGGCTCCTAGTTCATGAGAGCAGACCCACCTAGCATGATTTGAACACCAACCAGCTCCAAGGGCACTTCAAAAGTCTCATGGAAAAATAAACTCTTGTGATGCCATTTTCTGTTAAGTTTTTGGAGTCCTTTCATAGGTGCCAAGCCCTGTACTACGATTTGATATATTTAGCAAACTCCAAGACTCCAAGGGATATTATTATCTTTCTTTTACAGATTAAAAAAAAATCCTCAGGCTTGGATCTTGTTAATAATTGTACATCTAGTTAATGATCAAGTTGTTTCAAAACCAAGTTTCTCCAGATTGTAATCCTTTGACTGCTGGGACACACTGCTTTCCCTGGTTCTCCTTGGTCATCTCCTTCCACGAGAACAAGGAATACCGTCAGTCCTTCTTTCCCTTCCGCCATCATGAGTCATGAAAATCGTGAAAATGCAGACAGACACCTCTTTAGGAACAAAATGGAAATGGGTGTCATTGTTTCTTGGAACCAGAGGGGAAGACTCTCCAAAGATTTTATGTTCATCCTTCCCGCCTTGGATCACCTATTCTCGTTATTAGACAGCAGATGAGACAGGGAGGAAAGTTCCCTACATTCACTATGCTGAATCGAAAGGAGTTGCTCTAGGCAGCCATCCTGGGCTCCACCACACCCATCCTGCACCTCTTCCTTTATCGTTTCTTTCTTTCTTGATCACAGCTTTGTCTTCCACGCCTCCCTTCCTCTGGATACTCCCTACTGCATGAGAAACATCAGTCATTCCACCAAACTGGATAGTACTGCCCTTGGCATTGAAGCTAGCACCAAATCTCTGACAATGAACAAAAGCAGGGCTGGCCAGATGCACAAGAAGTCCTGGATCATATAGATTCTCGAGCCGGAAAACCAATGTTCTGACCAACCTGGGCCCCCACCTCTGCTTTGTCCAAGAAATCCAGAAGTCCTGGAATTGGAAAACCCTTGTGGCTCCTCTCATCCAGTTTTCCTTATGGGAGACAGGAATTGACACCACAGCCTCATTGACATCACTCATCCCACTTCTCTTTGAGTACTCCCAAGGGTGAGTTAAATAGTATCTCTCCATTCCATTTTGGAAAATCTTATTTGTTAGGCAATCAAATCATCAAGTTTGATCTTCCACTCATTTCTACTATTTCTACTTCTTGTGTGTGTGTGTGTGTGGGGGGGTAGTAACATAGAAAATTCCAGGGGAGAGAAATCATATACCTACAAAACTGTAAAATGGAAAACAAGAATAAAAAGAAGAAGCAAAATCAAAACCAGCTCCTATGGGATTGTCCTACAAATATTTGAAGGCAGAAGTGGTGCGTTTCTTAGTGTTCTTTTCCTCAGATGGAATATGCCCTGGGTGTGCAGTTTTGCGAATGTGTCAGAACGGTTGGTAAGATCAGTTTCACTTGTAGGGTATACTGGAGTGAATGAATGAATAATGGGCTTTTACTATGCACCAACCCCATTTGAACACATATTCTAATTCAATTCTCATGTCTGACCTGGGAGATAACCAAAACTCATGAGGCTTAGGGGTTTACACTAAGGGTCAAAATCAATAAACTGTCACATTAGCTTGAGCCTTTCACCATATATGCATATGATTTTGTGCTTGCTATGAGTGTCCTGTGGCCAAGGATGGCGCAAGTCAGACATATGTCTTGCCATCCTTAATTCAATAGGACAGGGGTTGACTCAATTTTAAATAGATTTTTATTTGAAAGGCAGATTTACAGAGAGAAAGAACGGCAGAGAAAACTATCTTCTGTCTGACGGTTCACTACCTACGTGGCTACAATGATCCCAGCTGAGTTGGTCTAAAGCCAACTCAGGTCTCCCAAATGAGAGCAAGGTTTCAAGGCATTGGACCATCCTTCACTGCTTTCCCAGGCCACGGACAGGGAGCTGGGTGATAACTGGAGCAGCTGGGACACGAACCGGCATCCGTATGGAATGCCAGTGCTTGCAGAGGGAGGGTTAGTCAACTGAGTCCTTGTGCCAGCCCGACTCCATTGTTTGAATGGTAAAGAAACAGTAGAGTGATTGACAGTTTCTGTCCCTGTTGACTCATGGACACAATCTCAAAATCAAGATCAACTCTCCCAAGCTCGTGTGCATGCATACAAAATTGCTGATTTCGTATGCATGCCCAGAGTAAAAAATATTGGAGACATTTGTCACTTTTCCATAATATTTTTAGAAGACAGGAGCCCCCTGGTGGCCACAGCCGTAGCAGGAAAGTGTCCCTAGGAAAAATCTGAGATTTCCTGCTGAAACTTCTGTGGTTTGGGGAAGGGCATGGTTTGGGGGAGGATGATCACCCTCTTTTCCATTTATCCTCTTACTTTCTGTTTTTGTGGAGGGTGATCTGCTTTTTGCACACCCTGCCTTCGTCTGCACCTTCCCCTCCCCTTCAGCCTCAGTTGTCACCCTGCTCGTCCCCCCTGGAATCTCTCCCCACTGCCATCTTTGGCCTCAGAGGACCCGTTCTGAAATCCTGCCAGTTCCCCTGCGGCAGGTGCTGGGTGGCAGCTGCTGCCTCTGCTGCTGCTTCAGTGGTGTGGAATTCAAATCCCTTGTGGGTGTTTAGAGCCTGCAGATGGATTAACTGATGAGGCCTGTTCAGCAGCAAGTATTTGCAAGCGTCCCGCTAAGCATGTGTTCTGTGGCAGTGGTGGTGGTGGTGGTGGCAGGGGTGGAGGAGGGGAGCGCCCATCACCCCCTAGAACCAAGCTGCCTTGGAAAGCATGTGAAGTTCCCCTCCCCTAGCCAAAAAAATGACCGCACAACCCCGATTCCCTGGGATTGGCCAACCACCTGGAACTGGGCTAGTCCAGGTTTTCTGTTCTAAGTTGACTGTGCGTTATGTCTGGACACCTCATTTCTTTGGAGTCATGGCACACAGGAACCAAAAGCAGATAAAGCCCCACAGAAGGAAGACGGTGGGAGGTTCCAAGCACAGATCATTGGGAACTGGCCATCCACTCACAGACAGAAGCTACGCGGATGGCCTCATTGGACTTCGATGAACTGAATAAGGAAGCAGAAAGCTAAGAGAGGACGCAGGGGCAGAAGTTTTGGCTGGGATGTTAGACCCAGGCACCCTGGCATCCAGTGCAATAAGCTAATAGGGCAGTATAACACTTAGAAAGCACTTTGGACTCTTGAGAAAAAGGTGTTCCATAAAATGAGCTGGTGGCTTTATTGCATTATGGTGCTCCACAATTAGCAGCTTAATCACAGGGCAATCGAGTGAGATAGGCCTGTTCATTACTCGTGCTGGGAGACCATCCGGGAAGCCTTCACAGGACACGCAGGGTGTGTCGAAACAGGGTGGAGTCAGCACTTCTCGGCTTGTTGGAAAGTGAGGCCAGAAGAGGGATGTGGAAAGAATTGTAGCATTTGGAACGCTACCGGCTTCTATAATAATTTGTCAAGGAAACGCTCAGAGAGGGTGCAGGAGGGCTAACATGGTGGGCGTCCCACCGGTTCGGATGGTGTGACCCAAGGTAAGGATTTTGCAGGAGGAGTATCATGCAGAGTTTCTGCTTTTCCACTGCCTCCAAGGTAAAGGGAGTGGCAGTGGACTGCTGCAGGATGTGGATTAGGGAGAATACATTGAAAAGCACCACTCAGGAGCCCCTGGGGAGCTGTGGAATTCTCTTCCCTGTAGCTATCAAGAGGCTGTTGTTAGATCTCTCAGCAGGCCCGTGTATAACCTCCATCCTGGTTAAAGCCCTACCTCCAGCATGGATGAGATAGCCCCTGGAAATGTTAATTCCAGAACTTTCTAGAAGTATCTTAGACTTTTTATTGCTTGAGTACAAAGTTTCTGGGTGTAAGAGTGATGCTGAGATGTGTCGGAGTTTGCCCTGTTCAATCCAAATTCTCTTAATAGCACTGCCTCCTTGCCCTTCGATTTTTTTTAAAAAAATGTGTTAAATATTCCTCTCTCATGGGCCCGACGCAGTGGCCTAGCGGCTAAAGTCCTCGCCTTGCAAGCACCGGAATCCCGTATGGGTGCCAGTTCTAATCCTGGCAGCTCCACTTCCCATCCAGCTCCCTGCTTGTGGCCTGGGAAAGCAGCCAGGACAGCCCAAAGCCTTGGGACACTGCACCCGCATGGGAGACCTGGAGGGAAGCTCCTGGCTCCTGGCCTCAGATCAGCGCAGCACCATTGCAGTCACTTAGGGAATGAATCATCGGATGGAAGATCTTCCTCTCTGTTTCTCTTCCTCTCTGTATATCTGCTTTTCCAATAAAAATAATATACGTATTTCCCTCTCTCTCTCTCTCTCTCTCTCTCTCTCAGACACACACTCCAAGGACCTCATATCTTCTGGTTCACTCCTCAATGCCCACAAGAGCTGCAGGGTGAGCCGGGTGGAAGCCAGGAGCCAGAAACTCTAGGAACCCAGCTCCCTGAGCTATCAGCAGCTGCCTTCCAGGGTGTACCTGAGAAGGGAGTTGAGACGGTGACTAGAGCTGGACTTGGACACAGGCATTCTGTGAGGGGATGCAAGATGTCCCCCAGCAGAATCTTAACTGCTGGGCCAGGTGCCCACTCCCCTGCAAGCCAGGTACTCAGCAGCCTCCTTTCTGACGTAACGTACAGGACCCACTCTAACTGTCATGCCACCAAGCATGCCCGTGATTGAAGCAGTCCATAGTTTATGCAGGTGCCCCTGGTTCAGTGTGCATGCGCACTTCACCACGCTGTCCTTTGTAACAGAGACATCCGTCTGTGTGCCATCGGTTTTCGGGTCTCACACTCGGCTTCAGGCCAAGGCCCAAGTTTCCGGATCTATGCCATAAGCTGCTTTGAGATAAGGAGCTCACCTTGTTGGGCAGCTCCAGCTCTGAACTGCACTATTTGCATTCAGGGTACCCTGCTCCAGAGACATGCCCCCCTCACCCTCCCCACCTCCCACCTCTGGGTCCCAGTAACCCTCCCTGTACGTAGTGCCCTCAGAGTGCACGGCAGGTCTCTGGCCCTGGCAGGCCAGTAGGCATCTGTGCATTGATGAACCACTCTGCAGCCGCTCAGCAAACGATGCTACCTTGGGAGTCAATGGCAGTGAAAGGAATCATGAGACGTGAGAAAGATGCTCCTTCTCTCATGGACATGCCTGCTGCGTGCTTCGTTTTCTCCTCCCATGCCAAAAACTGACCATGCAGGAGAAGAACGTAGCTGGACGTAACTGCACAGTTAATCTCATGTTCCAGACTAGGGGTTGGGGACTAAGCTGTTGAGAACTCTAGAAAAAATGCTGCTTAGCCTAGTAGGAGTTGGGGAATCCCCCGCCCCACTTCCTCGTGGCAAGGCAGAATTTCTGCTTTCCTCTGAAAATGCCTGGGTAACGGAGAGAAGAGTTTAGAAGGCTTGGGCAAAGAGCCGAGGCTTTTGTGCAGAGATTCCTCAGCTGTCAGAAACATCCGCGGGAGGGGGAACAGGTGGTGAATTCCTGCTTTCCTTAACTCAGATATTTTAAGTGGATCCTAAACCCCCTCTTTCCTCCTGCACCAGGGAGTCTCCAGTGTTTTTGAGGGCTTGCAGCTCAGAAGGCCAGACTAAGCAGGGAATCTTGCTTGGCTACTGTCGGTTGGTGTTGGGGTGCAGGGGTGGGGTGGGGTGGCAAATAGACTTTGGTTCTAGGAGGCCCAGATAACTGACAAGAGAAGCCGCTCCAACCTCCTGGCTTTGCTGGACTCAGATGTTGTAAATGGGAATGTGTCTCATTGTATTTCTGATAACCTGGCCCAGCATAAACGAGGTTGTGTTTGCCAGGCAGGCGAGGTGGGAAGTCTTGGCAGCAGCTCTGGGCGAAACCAGGAAGAACAAGATGAGGCCGATCAAGAGGGAACGTCACTGGTTTCTAACGAGGGAGCGCATGGCAGAGGGGCAGAGGCTGGCAAAGAGGCCGTTTCCTAACGTGGGGAGCCAGAGGGCCGGCCGAGGGGCCTGCATCCTGCTTAGAGAAGGATGCTGTTAAGACTTTGCTTGGGATACTGGCAGCCCATGTTGTCAGGGTTCGAGCCCTGGCTTTCCTGCCAGTTTCAGTTCCCTGTTCATGTGCGTCCTGGAAGGCAGCAAGGAATGGCTCAAGGATCTGAATGCCTGTCACTCATGTGGGAGACCCAGCTTCTGTTCCCAGCTCCCGGCTTTGGCTAAGCCCAGCCCTGACTGTTGCAGGCATTTAAGAACTGAATGAATAGATGGAAGATTCATCTTCTCTCTCTCTTCTCCTTAACTAAAACAGATTTAGGAAAACAAACAAAAAGGAAGCCATGAGTTGCAGAGATAGCGGCACATCAACTGATGGTAAAGTTAATTATGTAAGCATGGAGTTCACAACGAACAGGTGCGAGACAGAATCACGCAACTTAGTGCCAACTGCAAAGCACTGGAAAGTTCTCTCAGTCTGGTGGCTTGATTTCACAGGTGAATGAGTCCAGGCGTACACTGACAGGGTAAGGTTTTGTCCAAGTCTGGGACGTGTGTGATACAGCAGTCCATTGGCTTACCTGGGAGTGGGAAGCATGGGGTTTGGAGGAAAATGGACCCAAGTCAGCCTCAGGACCTCAATGACTTCTCTATGACCTTGTAGGATGAGAATACCTGCCGCTTGGGGCTTTGGGAAGCAAATAGGAGAAGGCATGTGAAAGTCTCGCAAGCAAATCTTGGCACTGGGCATAACAAGAGCTGATGATTAGTCATGCCCAGTGCTTTATGATTCTAATGAACCTGGCTGGCAGAGCCCATCCCGGTGGGAGAGTGAGTGAACAGGCTTTAAGCAAGTGATTGCTGTATACAAGGAGTGCTTGTAAGAGACGCTAGGCACGTGATCATTACAATCATATTAGTCTAATGAACACTTGTAAAATGGGAACTGTTACTCTAATACGTAAATGACAGCAGTGGTAGTGACATTGATGATAATAACAGCGTGTTGGCCCAACTGCCCTAGCCACATGCGCAAAGTGAGGGAAGGCGAAAGCAAAAGTTCTTTTGGAATCTAGTTCATCTAGTTGGTTGGGGTTTTTCGACAGCAAATGTTCTGAGGAACCCTAGCCATGCATTCATGCATTCATTCACTGAGTTATTATGTGCCCGTGATTTTTTTTTTTTTTTTTTTTTTTTTTTTGGAAACCAAAACGTAGTGGAGGGCACTAAGGCAGAGATCCTCCTGCCAAGTGGCAGTTGCATTCTAGCAGAGGCAATGAGCAGACCAGGAAATAGATAACAAATTGTTGGGTCTTGATAAGATGTGAGTGGAGCAGGGGGAATGGGGCAGTTGGGAGGGAGAGCCACCTCAGGGAACAGGAACATCTCTCAGAGAAAGCGGAAGAAGGGAGAGGAGAGCTGTGAATCCCGTGGGGCATGAGATGGAGCCTGGTCAGGAGGAGCAAGCACGTGCTCTGGCCCTAGAGCAAGACACCAAGGCGGCCATGCGTCTGCCATGTGGTGCTGAGCCAGGGTTGCAGGTCTTGGCTCCATTTCTCCCCCAAAGGGAGAAAAAATGAAGATTCGGTGTGCAGAGGCTCCTTCCTGGAGAGTCTAGGACAGCTCGCTCAAGACACAGGGAACAGGGGAAGAAGCAGGTGGGGTGGGGGCTTGCTTCTTAGGGCCTCCCCCGAGATACAAGGAGTGCCTGGAGACAGTGAAGAGCTAGGCGAGATGGGAGGGGTTGGGGGAGGGTGGGTACAGAGCAGCAGTGCCTTGAATCAGAACCCAG
Source organism: Ochotona princeps (assembly GCF_030435755.1). Classification (NCBI taxonomy): domain Eukaryota; kingdom Metazoa; phylum Chordata; class Mammalia; order Lagomorpha; family Ochotonidae; genus Ochotona; species Ochotona princeps. The sequence goes on from NC_080858.1 coordinate 20,270,035, forward strand.
AATCTTCCAGTTCTGCCAGGTCAGTACGTTCCCACTAATATTCCCAGGCTCTCTTCAACCTGAGCAGACTGGGAAACTTTCCCCAACTCTTTATTTTCTTCACTCACTTGTTTGGAAATGATCACATGAGAATTTTCCTGATTACTTGGAAAGACATTTCTATTTCTTGAGACTGACATTTGACCCAGATGCTAAGTTGCAGGTGCGGATGCATATGTCTTATCAGAATGCCTGGGTTCGATTCCTGGTTCTAGCTCCTGCTTCCGACTTGCTGCTAAGGCACACCCTGGGATGCAGCAGGTGACGGGTTAAGTACTTGGGTCCCTGCTGCCCCGTGGGAGACCTGGGTCTGGTGCCCAGATCTCTGCGACCCACCACTCTTGCACCCAAAGACATTGACTATCGGCCCAGTGGCTGGAAGCTCCCTCTCTAGTATCTTTGTGTCTCTAAAATAAGTATATTTTAAAAATACATATACATTTGTATTTTTTATAAGATTTATTTTTGTTGGAAAGTCAGATATACAGAGGGGAGGAGAGACAGAAAGATCTTTCCGCTGATTCACTTCCCAGGTGGCTGCAACGCCCAGAGCTGAGCCAATCTGATGCCAGGAGCCAGGAACTTCTTCCAGGTCTCCCATGTGGGTGCAGGGTCTCAAGGCTTGCGCCATCCTCTACCTCTTTCCCACGCCACAAACAGAGAGTTGGATGGGAAGCTGGGCCGCAGGGACACAGACTTGCGCCCATAAGCGATCCTGGCATGTACAAGGCAAGGACGTTAACCACTAAGCTAGCACACCAGACCCAATATTTATGTCTCTTAATGGCATCTCTTACAGTCAATCTGTGAGGCAGGGTCTGTGCCTAATTTGTAGAATTCCCAGGGGAACTATGTGTCTAACCCAGCTCAACACCCAGTAGGACCAGATTCTCATTATCTGGCAAGCCACCCAAGTTCATCACTCATATGATAAGAGTCTGACTTTTCCTTGTCTGACATGTTATCTCATTCAAGCTTCGAAGGTATTTTATAGGCAGTGACCAAGTGGTTTTTTTTTTTTTTCCTCCTTCTCTGGTGCTGTCTACTCTATAAACTTTCCTGTTCTCTATCTGCAGCCTCTTCTCTCAGGCCAGTGAGTTCTTAGAGATCTGTGGGATGTGAGAACAGCAGTAGGCAGAGGCACTGTGGAGAACATTTATTAGTAGTGCAATCTGGTAACTTGACCTCCAGGAACACTCGTTACTCATCTGAAAGCGGCAGACAGCAGAGCTGCATTTGATAGGGCCCTACAAGTAGGAAGACTAAATATTATGTGCCCTTTGTAAGCTGTCAAGTGCACATCAAGATTGCACTCATTATACCCATTATACCCTCTTACACCGACCTCCTGCTAAACATTCAAATGACCTCTTGCTAAACTTTGGCAACTATGATGTTTTTATTTCTTTTTTTTTCATGGACAAGTGAACACTGGGTTTGTTCCAAAACTAATTCTTTCCACTTTGATTCTGATATCTCATGTTTACTCATCCTCATCCTCTTCTTCCCCGACTTCGGAAACCCCAGAGTCCATTGAGTTCCTGGCGTCAGGGAACAGGATGGTCTCCCAGGTCCTTTCCGAGGACAGAAATATTCAGAACCCATTACCCTATAGTTGAAATCATTTCAAGTCAGCACACGTGGAATGAGCTTCGGGTCTGTGATGTGCATAGGGAATGTAAAGAATGAGGGGCCAAGTTGGAGAGCAGGTTGAGAAAGGTGACATTGCAGATGATGCTGTCAGTGACCTTCCCCTGCAGCAGAGGGAACACGGGGACATGGACACGGGGAAGACAGTGATTAGGATGCTCTCTCAGGAGAGCTGCTTTCTCCAGTGGCCTTGACCCACCTGGTGAGTAAGGTCCTATGCCTGCCCCGGCAGCTTGGCTACTGTGGGCAGCAGCATGGAACACAGGCCCTTGTTCTCTCCCTACAGGGAGTAGGGTGTGTGGAGGGGGGAGGGGGAAGTGTACCCCATCCCTAATGGAAGAGGCCTCTGCTGGAAGACCAGGAGGAAGAAGTGGGGAGGAAGTTTGGATGGGGGCTCAGAAAAGGAACCAAATTTGACTTGGCAGGGGGTCCGTCTTGCTCAGGGACCCCTAGAGGTTTTCCACCAGGGGCCTGGACCGTGACGCTGCTGATCACAAGCCCTGGCAGGAGGCTTCGCCTTGCCAGGCTGAAAGGAGCCTGCGCCCTGTCATTGAGACCCTTCAGCCAGGCTCTCTCTGTCCTTTGTCAGGGCCCAGGAGGCTCCGTATCATTATTCCAGAGCATTCGGCTTCCCTCCGGCCTCATTACGCAGTACATTAGCTGTGGGAACCAAACCCATTACAAAAAGGAGGGGGTGGAATTGGCACACGGGGAAAGAGACCTTCTCAGATCAAGCTAACAACTTGTGCCTATTAACTAAAGAAGATCATTAGAAAATTCCCATCTCCTCTGCACACACCACCCCCAGCCTCGCCCCACCCCTGGCTCCTGCGGTGTCAATGTGCAGAGGAAGCAGTGCTTCCGTGGATTTACCTGTCTCTTGCACACACGCACACACACACACACACATTCAACTTTAAAGGGATCTTCCTTGGGGTTTGGGGGGAGGACTGGCTTTGGATGGCTGGGATCCTGATGCTAAGTCTGATGTTAAGAGATGGATCTTTCTGGATTGATGAAGATCAGGGCAAAGAAGAAAGTAAGTCCCACTCGGTGACAGCTGAGAGGAGGAAGAGGCTGAAGTACCTGTTGTTCAGCAGTGAACGGGTTACAGCCACTTTGCGCTGAATCAACTTTAATCTGTTTTTGTAGTTGGGGATTCCAAAACCCAGACATAGCGTAGAGGAGGCACCCCACAAATTACGGGATCTACACGGGTCTTCCACTTCCTGCGTGTCTCCCCTAGGTTATGCATTTCTTTATTTCAGTTTTCTGCTACCTTCCTGAGGGCCTCCCTCTTTCCCTGGCTGTGTTAGAAGGGCCACACGGGTACTAGATACCAGCAGCGATTTTGAAATCCATGCCCATGTTTTGGGGGTGGTCTTCAAAAACCTGGTGGAAAATATGCATTGTGAAAAACCTCTTCTTCGCCTCCCTCCATGATGATGATGATAATTTGATGATGCTGATGGTTTTCGGATATAAGAAGCTTCTATTCTACATTCTGGGACTGTTTGCCAGAGTCCATCTCCAAATAGACATCGGTGATGCAATAGGCCTTGAAGGTCACGTCGCCATACCTCTCTGAGTGTTGGAGCTTCATCTCCCAGTATCAGAGAAGGGGCTGGGCAGGGGACAAGCCAGGCAGAAGCTGTCCCCCTAACCTGATCAGGTCACTGGAGTCAATGTGGATTGAATGAATGTCACCCACTGGGCCATGCTTTGTGTGTAGAATGGTGAGAAGTGAGATTTTTCTTCTTAAATCAGAGTCGTGTGTGTGTGGTGTGTACGTGCATATGTGTGTATGCATGTGTGTGTGTGTGTGTGTGTTACTACACTCTGTCAAAAGGTCTGATTAGCATTTCCTTTTCAGTTGCTCCTTCCCCATCCCAGCTGCACCAATTGTGGTCAGTAAAACAGCTGAAAGGGAAAGAGTGAAGAAAAAAAAAAAGAGAGAGAGTAAGTTTTCTGAGAGCTGGAAGAAACTACCCCAATTAAAAAGAGAGAGGGGGAAGAGATGAGATGAAGTCCTCACCGAGAGGAGACACAAAGATTCCAAAGAAACAGGGACCTGAATTAAATTTGAAGAAAGAACAAGAAAGCTGGTGCAAACCACTTACAACAGTTAACATACAAGAAGCCTACAGAGAAAAAGAAGATATCTACATATATTTTTTCTAAAACAATGGAATGGGTCAGAAAGGTCTGGAATTATAAGAAAGGACATCATAGAGAGAAACTTCCTTTCCCCAGTCTTTCTTTTTGTTGATGCTTCTTTTAATATTGTTTTCTAACAGGAGGAAATGCCGTTGCCTGGTACTTGCTCACAGCACCCTGGGATGTTTGCTTTGGAGGGACACGTGCCCTGGTGTTGCATGGTTCTAGCTCTTCTTGCTTTGGAGCCACCTGGATTCTTGGCCAGGTGGCCTTGTGCCTTCTCCTGCCATTTGGCATCAACGGACTGCTGGGATGTGCATGGGGTCTTGTTGGAGAGCATGATGGACGGAACGCTGGGGAGACAGGACTGGTGGTGACCTGGACAAAGGGTTCCCAGGCTCCTTTCAAAGACCTCCATGCCAAACATTGCTGTCACCGCCCACTTCTAAAGGCTTCTCCCGGAGCCCTCAAAATGACCTGGTTGAGACTGAAATATCTCTAGCTGGCTCTCAGGCCCAAGGAGTTTGTTCTTGGAAAGCGTGACCTCCTGCTTTGTCTATTTTCAGACCTGTCAGAGATGTGAAGAGGTGTCTGCTTGATCGGTCTGTGTCATGCTACAGCCTCCATTGTGCTAAAAGGGAGCGCTACCAGCAGTTAAGAGGGAGTGTCTCCCTTATGTTCTTAAAACCCATAGCAAAGGAGGCGTACTTGTGGTGGGGGGCCGGGGGGTGGTCTAGCAATGTCCCTAAGCCCAGTACACTTTTAGGGTACAATTCATCCAGCCCAGTACACCACTGTGATGACTCACAATACCCGCATTACTGTCCTCTGATCCTACTGTTATCATGGCTGAGAAAAACCTCCGAGAAGAAATGCATGACGAGTTGAACTGTGAAAATAGGAGCAGAGAAATGAGGCCTGCAGGGTGACCACAGAAAAGAGACTTGTCCTGGGCGATCGTCTCTGAAGAACCCAGTATCTGCGGGTCTCAAAAGTTTCCCAGGTGATTCTGACACACAGCCAGGCTAACAAGCAAACAAGACCATTACAAGCAACATTCCTTATGTGCAGACCCTGAACAAAGAATTGGGGTTCTTGGCTCCTGCCACTGCCTCTGGCTCTGAGTAGGTACATGGCCCTGCAATTTCTGACCAATCCCCTTCCCCCACCTAGAGTTCACTTCCTCTGTAAAATAAAGAGAGCTGATTAACGGATGTTGGAGAATCACAAACTTCAGTTCTCGACTGGATGAAAATCCAGCTCATTCAAAAAGATCTTGGGTGAGCCTTCCGATCCATCTCACCACCCTCCTTCTAAGTCACTGTGGGGATTCATTCCCTGTCTGACTTGGTCTCCACGTGATACCACTGAAAGTTGAAATACAGTGTGCAGACTGCTGGGTGGAAACGCATAAATTCACCTCTTTTCACTTCTTAATGCAATGTTTTAATGCAATATTCAAAACCACGCGTACAACCAACATCATAGGATAACTGCCGGACAACACTCACGCGGTGAGAACCTGGTTTTGAATCCCAGTGCTGCCACACACTGTCTCAGGATGTGACCTTGAGCAGGTTAGTTCATCCATATACACGTCAATGTCCCACCTGCTAAGTGGGGACAGTACTAAGAAGATGACCTGCCTGGTGAGGTTGCTGTATCCAGTGAATGACTTAAATTTCTCAAAAAGCCCCTGGCTCATTGTTGGTTCCAGACAGAACTGATTCCGGAAGAGGTCAGGTTCACTCTTTGTCTCCGTTTTGATGCTTCTCTGGCTTTAGACGGGCCTCTCCCTGCTTTGGTTCTGGCTTGTCGAGACACGGCTTGGCAAAAGGCTTGTGACTGTCTTTATGTCACCATTAACTTCCTTGCCTTATTAGTCATCGCTTCTGTGTGTACCTGGAGTGTGGCTTGCAACGGACCATGAGCTACTTGAAATCAGCACCTTGTCGACGGTGGCTTATTTATGTTTGTATTTGCCTTCCTGTCACGTCCTCCATAGATCAAACAGTACCTCATACAAAGTGCTGTGCTGAACGAGTACTTGTTAATTGACTATCAGTATGCCCCCTGCCCCCTATGCTCTTATTTTTTTTAAGATTTATTTATTTTGTTGGAAAGACAGATTTACAGAGAAGAGACAGAAAGAAATATCTCCCGTCCGCTGGTTCCCTTCCCATGTGTGCACAATGGAGCTGAACTGATCCGAAGCCAGGAGCTTCTTCCAGGTCTCTCACACAGGTGCAGGGTCCCAAGGCTTTGGGCCATCCACGGCAGCTTTCCCAGGCCACAGGCAAGGAGCTGGATGAGATGCAGAGTCACCAGGGCACAAACTGACACCCATGGGGGATCCCGACACGTGCAAGGTGACGATTTAGCTGCTAGGCTACCGCGCCAGGCCCTTCCTGGTTACTTTTCTCTGACATGAGAACGCTATTGCCCTGCCACTGCTCCTGCCTTCTGAATGGAAGATAGCCATCCCTTTTTAAAAAAAAATTTTTTTCTTCTGCTAGGCTGTGAAGACGGAGATTAGCTGTAATTTCAAAGCCTTAAGAGAAGTGGCCTGAGCTCATTCAAGTCTAATTGTACTGATCATCAGTGCAGATAGTGGCTTTAATGAAGGAAGACCTCAGGACCTCCTTGGCCAGCCTTGTGGGTACTGTGTTGGCGATGACGGTGGTGGTGGAGCGTTTGCTGCCACTGCCGCTTCCACTACCGCTGCCCCTGAGAAGTATGGTGACTGAAGCTGGTGTTCAAGGCTGTCCAGAGGCCCCTGTCCATGCCCCGGGGCAGTTGATCTTCTTGTCTGCCAAGCATCCAAAGTCTGTCATTACTGTGTTTGGGAACTTAGCCTGGGGGAGAAAATTTCACCAGCTTTGGCTCCCACTCAAAGTCGGCGAAACACAACTTCTGTAAAAATGCAATCCCTCCTCCCCTCCACCACTACCAAAAAAAAAAAAAAAACAACAAAAAAAAACCAGCAGGCCTTTGAGGTCCAATTTGGCTTCTACTACTAGGTCTGGGCAGAGACCCGCTTCTAACACTGATACTGCAATTGCGTCATCAAAAACGCTCTCTTTTGTGTGTTGTGCGGCCTCTCTAGGAGGACAACCTTCAATAAAACCTCCTTGACAAGGCGGGCGATTGCTGCCATGTTCCTGATGCCTCCCGGGACATTCACATCTGCTACTGAAGTAACAGGGTTCAAATCTCATGTCCGCTCTGGTTCCAGCTTCCTGTTGATACACCTCCTGGGAGGTAGCAGGTGTAGGCTCAAGTTCTTGGATCGTTGCCACTCATGTGAGGGACCTGGGTTGAATTCCCCGTTCCCAGTTTCAGCCTGGCCCAGTCCCAGACATTTGAGGGGTGAACCAATAGAAGAGCTACCTTTCTCTATCTAACTCTGCCTACAAAACAGTGTACGTTTTGACATTCAGGTGAAGCACTGAGTTCTGAACCCTTGGCGTGGCTTCATTCCAACAGACTGTGGGTCTAGAGTGCCAGAAAGGAGAGAATGTTGGGGAGGAATGTGAGGGATGCTCGGAGAGCCTTCTGTTGACTTAACCAGCTTTCATAAAAATACAGAGGCCGAAAACAGGATTCCAACCTCACTCACCCTTCTGAATAGCTTCTTTCCCTCCTACCCTGGAGGTGTAATGGACAGCACGTAGCTGCCAGCCGGCTCTAGAGCTACCCTGGCCGAACAGAGAGCCTTACTCGTGGTCCTTCCTCCATCCGTGCACTTTGATGGCCAGTCAGTCAGTGAAGACGGGGCTGGCTGCCTGTCCAATGATAGAAAAACAGCGCGCAGCACCAGAGCTGTGACGAACGGGATTGGTGGAGGCCCCGTGGCTCTGCCCAGTCCTTCTGCCTGCCCGTTGCCCTCAGGTATCGATGCCCATCTCCTTCCCTTACACTTCATCTTCAAATCCCCTTCCCAGGAAGTCTGTCCCCACTTTGGGAATCCAGGTGCTCTGAGAGTAAATACAGGTTTCTGATCCACTCTCCTCTTGCATATGCTTTTGCTCTTGGTTCATGGTGTGGTCTGCCGCTCTAACAGAATGCTACAGCCCCACCTGGCAGCGTAGGACTCAGCTCCTGCCTTGGTAGACACCTGTATGCTGTCTGCCTTGCCTGCCTGCCTCCCACTGGCACTGCCAGCTGGGATCTGACTAAAAGAGAGGGGTATGTTTCTTTGTCTTGTCTTTCTAACATACACAACTCTAGAGTCAGCCCATTGCTGGGAGAGGGGGGACGGGGGGATGGGGGAAATGGGAAATAACTAGTGCTGTTTGTCAGGCTGGGCTTCTAGAACTTTCTCGGGCTGCTTGGACCTCTGAACCTCGTGATCAGAGCAGAATGTCACAGACGATACCAAGGCCATTTACTCTAGCTTCTTGCTCCAAGGTTGGAAGATCCTCCTGGGCCATTCCTGACAGGTGGTCACCCTTTTAAATCAGGAATGCTCAACATGCCATCGGTCTCCTGCCTCAGTTCTGATCCCGAACCAGCCACAAGCCCACACCTCAGTTACCTGTTCGTCATCCCAAACAAAGCTACCGAGAAAGCCTAGAGCAGCAAAGTTGGCCAACAGGAGCATTCAGGGAGCTGCACAGAAGCACGAGGACAAACAGAACTCCACTTGGCTTGCTTATTTAAGAATAAGCAGGGAAGCCAAACCAGGCATGTCTGAATCACAGACAGCCTTGCTCCAAAGACCAGCTCAAGCATCTCAAACTTAAGCCTTCCCAGGTCAGCAGCAGACACGCACATTCACCGCGCAGCCTTCCCTGGCCACCCCTCCCATGCCTTTCAACCCAGGTAGGCTGACAGAGAGTTCTTTGGGTCGTCCAACCTAAATCCCCCTGGTTCCTGAACACCTGTCCTCCAGAAAGGCAGGGAAGAGCTTGTCCTGTCTTCCTCACGCACTTGCCTGCACTTGAACTGCCAGTCCTTCCTGGGAAATAAAGCCTTTCTCTGGTGGGGTGTGTATGTGTCCGTAGCGCCATTCCCTGTGGCCAAGTGCCAAGTGACGAAAGTGTCGGGGCTTTTGAAATCGTCAGAGAAACTGATTTCCTTGTCAAGTCTTGTCCTGTACAGTTGGAGGGCCAAATTCTACTTTCGTGTTAGCTGCCATGGAGATCAAAGGCTGCTGACAAGGGGGCTGAAGGGTTCATGCCTGCTCTGCTTCAACTTTTCCTCAGGCCAGCATGGGGAATGTTCCTAGGCTTGCGGCTTTCTTGAACCTCCTTATCGAGGCTTGCTTGTGGGCCAACAGATGAAGGGCCTGGGAAATAATTTGGAAGGGTCGAACTGTAAGAGAGCATTCTTACGTTTGCAATGGGTCAGAAGAAGAGGACAAGGGGAGGAACTTGTCACCCACTACCCACTCCCCTCCTGCCAGACATAGCCAAAAGCAAATCAGAAATTGGGGGCTCAGGTTTCCCGGGGGGCGGTATCAAGGGGGAGATTGGGGTGAGAGATCAGTTCCTGGTAGAGGATTGGCACCAAGAGGATTTCACAAGAGTTAGGATTAACTTTCTCCTTGCTCATGTTTGGTATTGCACAAATGTAGGGCACCCCGGAAGATGCCGGCTGAAGCCTCTCTGTTTATGGTTAGCCCTTGAAGGAGTGAGGTGATGAGTAATGGGTCAGTTCGGGTTATCAGTTAACTTGGGATGCGTCAGGGGATAACCAAAAGTCAGTGTGAGACTGGGGAAGGGGTTTGGGAGGGGTGTAGATGGTGACCGCAGATATCATCCGAGGACACGGGGAAGGGGGTTGCGGGGCATGGTGCCAGGAGAGCAGGGCTTCGGGATTCAAGACGGCCCATTACTGGCTTTTCATTCCAAGGTTTCCCTTCTGACTTCCAATGGAGCTCACTGCCTTCTTCCACCTGCTCTTCCTGCTTCTCTTCCTCCATTACCCTCAGTTTTTCTGACCAGAAGAAACCCCTTAGCACCAGCATTGTAGCCTAGCAAGTAAAGCCACTACCTGAAATGCTGGCATCCCATTTGGGTACCGGTTTCATGTCCCAGTGGCTCCACCTCTGATCCAGCTCCCTGTTAATGTCCTGGGGAAAAGCAGCAGACAACAGATCAAGTACTTTAGACTTTGTTACCCAGGTGGGAAACCCAAAGAAAGCCCCTGGTTCCTAGCTTTGGATCAGTTCAGCCATTGTGGCCATTTGCGGAGTGAACCAGCTGATGGAAGATCTTTATCTCTCCATCTCTCCTTCTCGCTCCATAAACTCTGCCTTTCAAACTAAAATAAATAAATCTTAATTTTTTTTAAAAGAAACCCCTTATACACATCCCTTTATCCATGTAGTCTATATACTTACACTATACCAGATGAAATAAAGTCACATAGCATTTACCATGTAATAAAGGTCTGAGAAAACATCTTCAGACAGGGAGACCATACACTGGTATCTGACCTCAGCCTTCACCTGGCCTGACTGCTGGGGGCAGTAAAATACCCAAGATGAGGGACCCTTTTCTATCTGCTGGACCCCTTCTATATTTTTTTCAATGATTTATTTATTTTCTGAAAAGCAGAGTGATGGGGTGGGTGGAAGAAGGACATCAAAATAGAGTCAGAGAGAGAAAATGAGAGAGGTCTCCCATCCACTGATTCGCTCCCCAACAGCCAGGTCTAGACCAGGCTAAAACCAGGAGCCAGGAACTCCACTCTGGTCTTAGAGACCCAAGTATTTGGGTCAGCATATGCCACCTTTTCAGGCATATTAGCAGGCAGTTTGATCAGAAGTGGAGTAGCTGGGACAATAACTGACATGGGTTACCAACATCATAATGAGTGGCTTATCTGGTTTGCTTATGCTTTATTCTAAACCCACTCACCTACATATAATCAATGTATTTGCTTCTTGAGGTGTAGCAAGAGGTCATTATCTTAATCAGTTTGGTTCCTGTTATTTCAGTGTACAAATAGGAAGAATCCAGATGCCAATCTCTTGCCCAAAAAGTTCATCTGGATCTGTTACATTCCTGAATTGGGATACTATCTACGGCTTATCTATATTTTTGCTATTTCCATAAAATTGTCTCTCACCTCCCAGCGCATGTTTCTGTTTGTTTCAGCCTGGCATGTAAGGCACCATTAATAAATAAAGTTATATAAAAATGGTAGAAAACATGGGCTGGACAATAGTGTGAATGAACTGGACAAAATGGGATTGCACGCTAGAAATGAAAAGCATTGAAAGAGAAACAAGTTAAAAATGAAACCAAGTGTTCAGTCCTTGCTTGTCTGGCAGAATCGCTGAGCAACTGTTATAACACCCTGATATTCAGACAGAAGCCCCCATAGATGACCCTAAAGGGAATCCAGAGTTGGAAAGCACTCCTGTAGCCTAATTTGTAGTTCCCATTAGAAAGTTGCATGGTATACATGTCTTCCTAGTAGCAGGTGTGGCTTCTGCCAGTTGACACGTGCTAGGGCATTTTCCCTACTCAGATCTGTTTGCTTATTTGCAAGCAACCGGTTGGCCAACACCCAGACTTGGCGAACCATCTGGGCCATTGAGAACATCAATATAACTTGATGACTGTCTTCATTTCGTGAAAGTTTGCTAAGCCCAGTAGCACACTAGATGTTCTGAGGGTTATAAAAAGACCTCAGGCAAGACCTCCCTGTTTCTAGTTGACAGACAAGGTTAAGATCAATGTGTACAAATTTAGAATGATGCAATACATTCACAGTTACATGCCAAAGTGCATGGAGGAAATGAAAATGGGGCAGGAATTTGGAGAAGAGGGCAGTGACACAGGGAAGTCAGTCTTGAGCTGCAGGAGTACAGCTTGAAGAGCTGGATTAGAAGAAAAAAGTGACTTGCAAGTCCAAATAACAGAGGGCCTAATGGTGGCAGGTTGCTCTGACATGCCTTTGACCTTTGACATGAAACCGCTGATGGGAGTGAGACGGCATCATTCTGGGAACGTGCAGGCTGCCTTCCCCTCTCCTTGCTCACCCTTCACATTTTCCACTGATCACAGTTGCCTTGATGCAGCAATGGAGCCAGATCCCCTTCCTGCTCAGATTATTTCTTGCTTCCATACTGTCCCAGCTTTAGCACCTGGTTATGGAGATGGATATGGAGAGGGGTTGTCTCTAATTCATAAGTTTTCTGGACCTCTGTCCTGCTGGGTTAGTCCAATCTGCTCTCCTCGACTCCCGAATGTTAGAGCAGTGTTATAGCCAGGTCAATGAAGACAAGAGTCGTGACACCTGTTTCTGAAGAGTGTTTCCTAACTTTCTTCATATCATAGAATGCATCAGGAAAGCCATGACGTTCCTCTGATGAGTGGAGCTGCCTGCTCTTGGTAGTGGTGACCGCCACAGAGGTCTGCACACCTTTTATCTGCTGCCACACACCAAGAGGGAAAACCAGGTCCTGAACAACTCTCCTGCCACCTCTGGACCCAGCAGAATTGCCCTGGTAGAGCAGCTCCACCTTTTTCAAAATGGTAAACTCTTCACAGAGATATGACTAGTCCAGCCAGCAGTTGGCGCTTTTGGCTACACAAGCCACCTTTTTGGATACCTTGGTAAGACACAGAAAAATGATTCAGACATGGACAAGAATGTATCTCTTCCTCATGATTGTTGACAGGGATGAAAAATCTTTAAGATTTTGCTCAGTAATTGAAATGTCAATGAGCAAATCATAGGTTGTGGTTAAGAACTTGTTTTTTGTTTTTTTTTTTTTAACATACTGGTTATGCAAAACCATGTCAATTCCATAATGTTACAAATTGCTGTTAATGTTATATTGGGACTCTTAATTGACTGGGATGATATTCTACCAGCTCTAACTTTGGACCAGAAATGGTCTCCCCAAGAAACTGTTCAACCCATCTGGACAATAAGTAGCTGGACTCTATGTTTGGTATATGTTTGCAAGGAAAGAATCTTGATTGAATTTGAACTGTAATACTGCACCAAGGTGGAGGACTCCACCAGGGGGGAGGGGCGCGGGGAGGGGTGGGAGGATTCCCAGAGCCTATGAAACTGTCACATAATGCATAATAATTAATAAAAAAAAAGTAAAAAAAAAGATTTTGCTCAGTTTTGTTTCTTCCAATGGGGGGCAGGATCCTCCTTTTGCCAATAGGATGTATTAGCTAGTCATCGTAGGCAGACCCCAGCAGCAGCCATGGAAGAACTGGTGTCTGGAAGTAGAGTCCACTGCTTAGTGGGAACAAAAGTGGATGGAGTAACGGTCCCTGCAGCCCTGAAAGGCTCCAAATGAAAGGTAAACCTGTGCTCAAGGAGTCAACTGTGCACAGGAGTCCACTAGGGTTCAGGCAGATGGCTGTTGAGGGTCCTGAAGGCACAACAGTAGAACGACACAACAGGTGATACAAAGGCACCAAGAATTGAAAGAGAAAGACAGCAAGCAACCTTTCAACAAACAAACAAGAATTATTCCATTTGTCTGAAAGTCAGAGCTAGAGAGAGAGAGACAGAGAGATCCTCTATCTGCTGGCTTACTCACCAAACAACTTCAATGGCCCAGGCTGGGCCAGACTGAAGCCAGGAGCTTCTTCCAGGTCTCCCAAGTTAGTAGCTGGGGCCCAAGCACTTGAGCCATCTGTTCCTCTTCTTTTCCCAGGTTATTATCAGGAAGTTGGACTGGAAGTAAAGTAGCTGGGACTTGAACCGATACACGCATGTGATGGTGTTAGCAGCTAGATGGCAGCTTCATTTAGAACATCACAATCCTGGGCCCAGCAGCGTGGCCTAGCGGCTAAAGTCCTTAAAGTCCTCGTCTTGAAAGCCCTGGGATCCCATATGGGCGCCGGTTCTAATCCTGGCAGCTCCACTTCCCATCCAGCTCCCTGCTTGTGCCCTGGAAAAGCAGTGGAGGATGGCCCAATGCTTTGGGACCCTGCACCCGCGTGGGAGACCTGGAAGAGGTTCCTGGTTCCCGGCTTCGACTCAGCGCAGCACCGGTCGTTGCGGCTCACTTGGGGAGTGAATCATCGGACAGAAGATCTTCCTCTCTGTATATCTGAGTTTGTGATAAAATAAATAAATCTTTAAAAAAAAAAAAAAGAAAGAAAAAGAACATCACAATCCCTACCCAGGAAGCAACTTTGGAAGATTAATGTGCAGGCAGACGGATGGCCCAAGTCTCCAAGGCTTGTCAAGGATGACCTGAGAGTTCTTGGATTACAAAATCTAAGTGAGGAATCAGACGGCCGGCCTGACACTCTGGGTGAACCTAGCCAGGTAAGAAAGAGATGAACTTGGAGTTGGAGAAGAGAGGGCAAGTTAAAGTAGGATTCCCAAAAGGTGTCTCAAGCTAAAGCGAAGGATCAATGCAAAGCAAATGGGTTCTTAAGTTAAGGGCTGAATCTTTTTTGTCTCCCCACAGGTAGCACACAGCCACAGTACAGGAGAATGAACTTCTCTGAATGAGTAAAGATTGAACCCAGAGTCAGAACGGTAAAGTGGTTCAAGCTACAGACTCAAGAGGTACAGGGGCTGAGATGGCAAATCAGCATAAACAGAGGCATGAGTAGATACCTTTGGTTCTTCTGGAGGCGTGCGGGGCCAACGAGAGGAGAACATTGAGTTGGGAGAGGATCAAAGCAGCAGGTGGATAACGGCCACAACTCTGTGTTGTGTTCAGGTTTACAACAAGTGCTAACATCCCTTATCTTGTGCTTCTGAGCCACACGGCAAGATCCCGAGGACGTCCCGGAGTGAGGTGTGCTCCCTTTCCTCAGACCATGCTTTCCTTCGCTGAGTGCCAATCAGATGGCGTGGGAGCCAGTGGATTGTTTACCTATAGCACAGGCAGTGTGGGAAGTCCAGAGGCCCATAGAAGAAACTTTGGCTCCAGTCGACAGCCAGCTGTGCAAGGAGCACTGGCGGATGAGGAACCGGGAAGCCAAAATAAATATTTAACTTTCATTTTGAAACTCCGTGCTTGTGTGGCTGTCGCCATTGTGGTGGGCAAGCTGGGAGGGCTAAATATTTACACTTTCTAATTGTTCCCACCAAACTGCTAGATGTCCCTATGCTTCCGTATGTTGTCTGTCCGTCTGTTGATGGATTCATTCAAGCTTTTATGCACTCATTTTCCTATTTTTTTTTCAAACGTATATATTGTTTAGGGAAGGAGGTTGGAGTGGGGGAAGGGAAGGAAGCCCAGAGATTGAGTGGAAGATGCTCTTTCATTCGGGAGGAAGGAAATACAGCCTCAAGATGGAACGCAGGGTTAAAGAAAGTGCTGACTGACTTCCAGATCTTTTGCCTTTTTCACTCACAGTGAAAGGAGTGCTTGCATCTCTTAACTTTTTTTTTTAAAAGACTTACAGATTTGCCAAAATGTTGCCAAAAACGGAAGGCAAGTTTCCATGTGTCTTTCAGGCAGGTCCTGCTAAGGTTGACATCTTAGTTGACGATGATTTGTTGGTCAAAACTCAGAACTTGACATTGGTACAATACTATTGACTAAACCGCACATTTAGTCCATGTCACCGGTTTCCCAGTTCTGAAGTTCTTCTCCTGGATTTGATCCAGCACACCACATCACTGCTGGCTGTGCTGGTTTGTCAGTCATGATCTTCACACCCATGAAGGGCTGATGGTCGGTTACTTTGCTGAATAGCTCTTCTTCGGGGTTTGTCTGATGTCTTGTTACTTAGACCAGCTGCTGCAGGCTTAGAGCCAGAGGACCACAGAGCTGATATTAAAACTTATCAGAGGATACACATGGTCATGACCACTAAACACCTGGCCAAGGCAGAATATGGCAATTTTAAGATTTATTTATTTTTATTGGAAAGGCAGATTTACAGAGAGAAGGAGAGACAGAGAAAAAGATTTTACACCCTGTGGTTCACTCCCCAAATGGCCATAACAGCCAGAGCTGAGCTGATCCAAAACCAACAGCCAGGAGCTACAGATCTTTTATTTTCCAGTTTCCAAGTCTGCTAGTTCATTGTTGGTATATGGGAAAGTGATGTGAATGTTGTGTCCCTCGAAGCTGCTGTCATCTGTAGTGGTTCCAAAAGTTTTTCTTTATGCCTGAAAACCTTTCTTATTCTGTAGTCCGTTCTGTTCTCACATTGATGTCTACATTTGACAGTCACGAAACTGCGAAGGAAAACTGCTTCACTTCTTCCTTTCAATCAGTCCAATCGATGTCCTTTTTATTGTTTTTGTCTGATTGTATCATCTGGCACTTGCAGTTCAATGCGAAAAGGAATGGGGAAAGGAGGCGTTCCCTTACTCTGCCCTGGTCTTCTAGTTTCACACCATTAAGATGTTCCATACAGGTGTTTTGTACACATTTTTAAATAGAAAATAAGTAACTTTCTTGATATTTTTGCAAATTTTATTGTCTTTTTATCGTGAGTCCGTACTGGATTTTGTTAGTTGTCCTTTATGCATCCACTGATGTCATCATGTGACATTTTGCCTTTGTTAGCTTGTAATGTGGCAGACTGTATTGCTTTATGAATATTGAGTCAGTGTTGAATACCTGGTATAATTCTTTATTCATAACAGGTTTTTTTTTTAACTTTTTAAACTGTTTCTTGAGAGAAAGGGGGCAGAGAAAGGGAGAGAGAGCGAGAGAGTGAGCTAGCATCAGTTACTTAAGTCCCCAAGTATCTGTGACAATGGGCCTGGGACAGCGCTGGAGAAGGGAGCAGAAACTCAGTGCAGATCTCCCAAGTGAACGCTTTGGAACCTAAACATTTCGGCCGTCACTGCTGCCTTCCGGAGTCTGCGTGAGACGAATGCCGGAGTCAGGAGTGAGGGCTGGGACGCGGCACAGGTCCTCCGCGGGGCAAGATGTCTTCTGCAGAAGAGAGCTCACATACCTGGGCTCCTGTCACCCACACAGGAGACCAGGATGGAATTCCAGGCCCTGTCCCAGGCATTGGAGCCATCTGGGGAATGAACTAATGGATTGAAGAGTCTCTCTTTTTCTCCCTACCCCATATAACTCTGCCTTTCAAATAAACAAATCGTTAAAAACTAAACCTTTTTGGGCCCGGTGCAGTAGCCTAACAGCTAAAGTCCTCGCCTTGCATCCCATATGCATCCCACCAGGATCCCATATGGGCACTGGTTCTGATCCAGGTGGCCCCACTTCCCATCCAGCTCCCTGCTTGTGGCCTGGGGAGGAAGTTAAGGATAGTCCAAAGCCTTGGGACTCTGCACCAATGTGGGAGACCTGGAAGAGGCTCCTGACTCCTGGCTTTGGATCGACGCAGTTCCAGCCGTTGCAGCTACTTGGGGAGTGAATCGTTGGACGGAAGAGCTTCCTCTCTGTCTCTCCTCCTCTCTGTATATTTGAATTTCCAATAAAAATAAAATAAATCTTGAAAAAAAAACTAACCTTTTTTGACGTGTTACTTAGAAGTGTATTGTTAGCCTTCAAGTACTATGTGATGCTTTCATCTCATAGGGATTTCTGGTTTATTTCCACAGAACTCTGAGAACAAACATGGTATGATTTCTGTTCTCCTAATTGTCTAAGTTGTGCTTTATGACTGAGAAGGGGTCTGTCCTGATGAATATTGCATCTCCTGTTGGGAGAAATGCTCTTCTGTCCACAGAAACCCGGTCTGCTTTCACATTCTGTCATGATCTCCTTAAGGATTATTATCATGTCTTAAAAAGCTGACCTCTCCATTGTTACACAATGAACTTCTTTCTGCCTGAAACTTTGCTTATTCTGAAGTCTCTTCTGTTTGCAGTTTCATTAGTGCTCGCAGGACGTATCTTTCTCCATCTGTTTGCTTTTATTTTCATCGATTTGTGTATTTACATGGAAAGCGAAAGTCTCACGGATAGTGTGTACTTGACATCGCAAGTCCATTTTCACAGACTGGATAATGTATCAGCAATGGAATTAACTTGGGTCATTGTCAGCCAGGCAGAATAGTGCCACAGCACGCTAGGGTTTGTTTTCTTTTATGTGGTAATATGGCGCATTGACTGGTTTTCAGATATTGAACCAACATCGTGTTACTGAGGACACCCAATAGCCCTCACGCACACACACATACACACACACACGATATTTTTATGTTGAAAGTTATCCTAAACCATTTGTGGTGTGAGAAGGCAAATACTTCTGTGTGTCTGTGTATTATACACTCCGCTTCATACAATTCTTTCTATATATTGCTGAATTCTTTTTGCTCACATTATGTTAAGAATTAAATCTGTCAGGGAGTGGGAGTTTGGGGGGGGGGGAAATCCCAGTGTATATGAAATCGTACCACATAATTAAAAAATTCAAAATAAAGAAAACATATGCATATAAGAATTATGTACCTATTCTCCTAAGGGATACTGGCTGCTTGTTCTCTGCCTAGTTTTGCTATTAGGATTGCCCTAGCTTTACAAAATGGGTCATGAATTGCTTACGAATCTTTTATTTTAGAAGAGGACATATTAAAGAAATTAGTGTTCATGTTTCCTGCAATGTTTTGTAGACGTCAACTAAGCCCTCGGAGCCTAAAGATTTCTTTGGGGGTGGACTTTTAAAATTATGAGCTCAATTCTTTTCATAGTTACAGGGCTACTAAAACATTGTATTTAATATCAGTTGAATTTTGGTGGGATATGTCTCTCAGGGAAGTGTCAATTTCATCTACACTTTCAAACGTATACGTGTCAGGCTACTTGTAGGGTTGCTGCGTTGTGCTGAGAGCTGTAGGACCTGTCTTTTCTTCCTATGACCTGGCAAGAGTGAACTTCAAGTTTCTTACACACACACTCACTGAGTGGCGATATAATCATAGTTTTTTTTTTCACACACACTCACTTACTGAGTGGCAATATAATCATAGTTTTTTTCTTCTGTAACTCTGGTTATAATCTATTATTAGTTCAAGATTTTCTGTACTACTGGAATGTTCCTTCCTTGGTCTTTTGGTGGAGAGAGTAAACTGTTTGGGGGCCTTTGTTATGGGTATTTCCAGCTCTGGATCGGCTATGAGAGAACTTCCAAAAAATGGAACTCGAAGGTAAGTTAATTCTGGCACAAAAATCTTTGGAAATCTATGCCTATGAGAGCCCTTCCAAAAGCACATGAAGAAAAAATAAGTGCATGGGTTTTAAATTTTTGCAGCCAAATAAACATTTGATTTCAGTTTTTTTTCAATGAATGCTTTGGATATGTCTGAATATGTTAGGGAAAAAAATCCTAACTGTAACCCAGAGGATTAACTCTCATGTTTTCTTTGCGTCTGGGGACCCTATATGATCTGCCTTCTTCTCTCCATCTTTTGGACTCTTTCATCTCACATATCATAAATGTGCAGAATTTTCACTGAACTTGGTGGAAGACATAGAAAAAAAAAGGCAGATCGGCTTTGGCTTCCTGGAAGCAGAAGTCACTTTTTGATGATCTTCCCAACGTTGCTCTGGGTTCCTGACACTCAAGCAGCCAGCTCCTGCGAACCAGGGGACATGCCTGCGTGTCGGTGTGTACTGTGGAAACTTCTTGTTAGGTGGCCAAGAGACCATTCTCATGGGAGCACCACACGTTTTTTAAAAAGATTAGTGGCACGAAAATTAACTGATCATTTGAGCTCTTCAGGTATTTTTATCTGCATGGACAGGTGTTGGAACTACATCATCACCACACTCAGTTCCATAAAGTCATGAAGTGGGTTCACTCAGAAATGGATATCACCAAGAGGCAGGCAGCCCACATGGTGCGTAACTCCATCCAGGGCGCCATGTGTTTCAAGGCTGCAGCGAGACGGTGGCAGACTCTGCACACAGAAAGAACTTTCTTAAACTCTGGCTTAACAAAGAGAAAATGTGCATCTTCTCGGTTTTTTCTGAGGGCTGCTGTGTTTCCTCTGGACCTCAGAGATCTAGGGTCTCCCACTTTGGAGCAGGCATCCTGGCAGTGTGTTCAATATGGCCTAACGGAGCCATGCAAGATGAGGAGACACAGGTCCAGGGGCTCAGTCAAAGGGTATGGCAGGCTGTGTGCACCCCCAAGGTGTTTCCTGGTCACTCCCTCACCTCACTCTCTCTCTCTTTCCACTGTTGAAAAAAATAGGATAAAGATTGTGTTGTTGTTGTTGTTAAAGATTTATTTCACTTTTGTTGGAAATGCAGATTTACAGAGAAGAGAGACAGAAAGATCTTAATCTGCTGGTTCACTCCTTGTAGCTGCAACGGCCAGAGCTGAGCTGATCCAAGCCAGGAGCCAGGAGCTTTCTCCAGGTCTCCCTCAAGAGTGCAAGGTCTCAAAGCTTTGGACCGTCCTCCACTGCTTCCCCAGGTTATAAGCAGGGAGATGGAAGGGAAGTGAAGCAGCTAGGGCACAAACCAGTGCCCATAAAGGATCCTGGTGTACATAAGGCAAGGATTTTAGCTTGAACAAATAAACTTCCAAAGAATCCAGGGATGAGTCCAGCTTGGCCATTGACATCCTCCTGTATGAGTCTTGGCTAGTCTGCTTTTTTTTTTTTCAAAGATTTATTTATTTTTATTGGAAAGGCAGAGTTACAGAGAGAGAGAGAGAAAGATCATCCATCTGCTGGTTTACTCCCCAAATAGCCACAATGGCCAGAGTTGAACCAATCCAAAGGCAGGAGCCAGGAACTTCCTTTGAGCCTACCATGTGGTTAGAGGGTCTTAAGGATTTGGACCATCCTCTGCTGCTTTCCCAGAACACAATCTGGGAGTTGGATGGCAAATGGAGCAGCTGGATCACAGACCAGTGCTGATATGGGATCCTGGTGCTGCAAGGGGAGGATTTAGCCATTGAGCCATTGCATCCAGCCCACTACTCCGCTACTAAACCAGCGTCCTGCGGATGCGCACCCGGGGAGGCAGTAGATGATGTAACAAGTACTCAGGTCTCTCCCGTCCATGTCGGAGACCTGCCTGGGGCTCAGGGCTTTGACCTGGCTCAGCTATGGCTGTTGCAGGCATTTTGGGAGTGAACGAGCAATCTCTATCATCTCTCTATCACCTGTCTACCTGACTATCTAGTTCTGTCTCAAATAAAATGAAAACAAGTTTTAAAAAAAGAGTCCTAAGGTAGACAGTGGAAACCCAGGGACGCTTTAGTTATGTGGGGGCCAGGGCAGAGCCAGGGGCCTGGGTCTCCCTTGCAGGTGACACAGGAGCATCAGCAGGGACCTGGCTCAACACCGGAGCAGGTGAGAATCCAACGGGCACTCACTCACATGGCATTCCGTTTCTGTTCTTGCAGGCAGTAGCTTAACCCACCCTCACACTAACCCATCTGCGTAGGGCATTTCAGCCAGTTAAGTGTAGTTAAATGTCAAGGGCTGGTGTCATCAAGCCTCCCTTTTCTCCTCTTCTCCATGGAGAGGCAGGAACAAACAGCAGTCCTCCCACGTTCCAGGTAAACAAATGAGGCACTGAGCTCGAGGGACAGGCCATGGTCACCCTAGGGTATAGCAGCCATTCGGGCTGTCCCTTCGACCCGGTGCCTTCCTGTACCCGGGGGGCCTTTGATACAATCCCCTGCCGACCCTTGACCCTGGCGCTAGCAGGGTGTGCCGAGCAGCGCATTGATGGCGCCGCTTTATGGCATTGGAGGCTGAGCCGCACGTCAGGACCACAACTTGAACCTGACGCTTGAAACTGGCCTTGTGGCCTTTTCTCTCGGGATGAGCTCCTCAAGAAGACAGTGAGGATAGGGGTGGGGAGGGGGAGCTCCTTTGGGAGCCCCTGCTCCCGGGGCAGACGGGCTCCCTGCTGGCCATGAACCTCCCACCCCACCCCTTACTCCGGGGCTCCCCACTCGCATCCCCACCCCCAGCCTCCTCAAGCAAATCACCTCGGAGGTGGAGACAACGGTCCCCTGGGACCGTCCTGCGCAGTGTTTTCTTTTCCCAGGAGATATATTTGACAGGAGATAAAGGGAGCCGTGTGGAAAGCAAACGCAGCAGCGGTGCGGGGCCTGCTGCGGCTGCTTGCTTTTCGGCTCTCTCCCACGCACAGCCCACACCGTGAAGCCCGCGCCTCTCTGTGGAGACCCGCCTTCCGCATATGGCTTCTCCCTTGAGGACGACTGTCCTGGGATCCTCTTGAATTACCTCCAACTTCCTCATGGCAAAACCCGGTGAGAACGGGAAAAGAGGACCTCAAAACAGAGTCTACAGCAAGTAAAAAACGACATGAAAAATCACCTCCTATCAATTAGGAAAACAGACCTTTCAGAAAACAAAAAGTGCCTCATAGTACTTGCTTTGTGCCAAATCTTAGAATCAGAAAAATGGATCTTTCTGGGCATGGTTCATCTTGCATTCTCTTATGTTGGCGCCTTCAAGACGTCTTTCCGCCCATTTTTGCCTTTCAAATCACTGCTCTGCAGGTCACTGTTTGGATCACCCTCACTGTGATGCCACGTGGTAGCTTCTGCGAGGCTTACAGTTTCATTTTGTAGAGACACACTTGTGTGCAAAATGGATTTTTAAAAACTGGACTCCTTTTAGAGGAGAGAGTTCATTACCAGGTGTTGTGTTGCTAGGACTTGCCCCCAGTTTGCCTAATTTATTTTTTATTGCAAAGTCAGATGTACTGAGAAGAGGAGAGACAGAGAGGAAGATCTTCCGTCCGATGATTCACTTCCCAAGTGACAGCTACGGCCGGAACTGCACCAATCCGAAGCTAGGAGCCAGGAACTTCCTCCAGGTCTCCCATACGGATGCAGGGTCCTAAGGCTTTCCCAGGCCACAGGAAAGGAGTTGGATGGAAAGCGGGGCCACCAGGACACAAACCAGTGCCCATATGGGATCCCAGTGCATGAGGATCTTAGCCTGTCGGCTCTCGTGCCGGGCCCAACACAGCACATTTTCAAGCAACAAGGGTTGCTCCTCTGTTGTCCTCTAATCCCTAATCAATCTCAGGAAGGGTCACATTTGATCGCAGTTTTAAAATTTACATTTATTTATTTGAGCAACAAAGAAACAGAGAAAGAGATGGAGAGAAAGAGTTTCCATCTGTTGTTTTTTGCTCCAACTGCCTGCAATGGCCAGGGCTGGTCTGAGGCCAAAGCCAAAGCCCAATCAAGAAACTCAATCAAGTCTTTCACAAGGGTGATAGGGACCCAAGTACTCGAATCCCTACTCATTTGCAGGCAGCTGGAGTCAGGTGCTAACTTGGGACTTGAACCCAGTACTCTGATGTGTCTTGACCAGTAGGCTAAAGACCCATGCCAGGTTGGATTAAACCTGAAGCCAGATATGTGAGTTTGTACCTACAGCCCTCAACCATACTGGATCCCCTTTGGGGTCTAAACTATTGTGAAACATTCTAGACAGGAGCCAACATCTGTGATCTCTAATCCTCTGTGTATACTTCATTTCTTGGTGTTCCCTTGATAACTTTCCTATCATCAGATTTTTTTCCTTGGGGCTGCTCTGCAAGGCTAGGGCTGATGCTGCCCAGGTAGATAGTGGGAGGGCAGAGTCTTGCCGTCCTGGAGCAGTTGTTAAATGCAGCCTTTCTACCCCTTCATTCATTTGTCTGTTTATTTAATGAGTATTGATTGAGTGACCTGGAAGAAAGTAATTTCCTCCTAGGTCAGGTCACTCATTCAGCCACTCTTTTACTTAAGCAATTAGCCACACAAGAATCGTGGATTGAATAGCTAATGAGTGATAGACGTAATTCAAAGTGTGTGGGTAGAAATGCATGTAATGTGGTTAGTACCTAGTAAGAACTTAAAACACAGATGGAAAAAATAAGTGTGTTTGACTGTAGCGAGATAGGAGATTTGCTTCCTTTAGTGGCTTCCAGTGCCTTTTTGTTTTAAAAGACACATGTTTGTTTATGATTGCATCTCCTTCTATTGCCCAGTCCGCCAGTTGGGTCAGGTTAATATTATTACTACCACATTTATCAATGAGAAAGTTCAAGATGATTAGCTAGAATTTGGCAGAGCCAGGTTTCTCCCTGTGTTGAGTCCAATGCTCACCCTAGAACATCTGCTTGTTAACCTTCGTGAACACTGCCCGGATTATGATCACAGGAAGGAGTCAGGCGTGAGTGCTGGTACCTGCTTCAATAGCCATGAACCTCAAAGACCTTGTATTCAGTGAAAGAAGCCAGACGCCGAAGGTCACATAACTCACCCAAGGTCCGGAACTCATCAGTCCCTGGGGACTGGAAGCAGACCGGTGGCTACTAGGAACAGGGCATGGGGAACCATGCCTCGTAGGCAGAGGGTTTAATTGGGGGAGGGGGGGTGATGAAAATATTCGGGAACTAGATTTAGGTGATTTGTGCACAACATGGTGAGTATAACAAATGCTACTGAATTGTTCAGTTGAAAATGGCCTGTGTGAATCAAAGTCAGGGGACCAATGTTATGGCACAGCATGGTAAGCTTCCACCTCGGATGCCAGCATCTCATATGAGCACTGATTCAAGTGCCTGGTGCTCCACTTCTGATTCAGCTCCTATCATTTACCAAATAAGATAGCCAGAGCCAAGGACCAAGTTCAAGGCACTGTTGTAACCATTACACCAACTTCGCTTTGGTCACTGGCTTTCCCTGCTGAGCACATACAGAGGAAGAGGCGGCGAAGAGGACCCCCCCTTTGGAAGTCTCCCTCAATGGCTTCTGTGCATGTGCCTGGATGTTCAAGTCAGTCCCTGAGTTTCTGAGGATCAGCTGGTCTCCTCCACAACTATGTCACAGAGCACAGAGCAGACACTCAGGATGCCAGAGCACCCTGGTTCTAGCCCTGCAGCCCTGGATGGCTGTGCTGCCGGGAGCAGGTTCCTGAACCTCTCTGTGTGTAGGCTTCCATTCCTGGGCTACCAGTTTGGATTCCGTGGTCTTCCCCTGCTCTGCCAATCAAACCTGAATGATAATGTTGGCTACCAGAAGTCTCCATTTGTCCTCAGTAGAAGACATCAATGCATTATGGTGGGTATGTACCTAGTGGGGACTTTGCCTTGCTGTTAGTCATCGTAGCCTACAAGGAGGGAACGGACAGTGAGACTAGGTTATTGATTTACAACGAGGGTTATAAGAGTCTTTGAGCTGCTTCAAAAAGCTCAGGACGGAGTGCTGTAGACCAGGCATGGCTCTGTCCTAGGCTCTGCCACGAGTGAATCTCAGAGCAGCAAGCAGGGCACCTTCCATTTCCATTTTTCAGGGGGAAAACTGAGATTCTAGACAAAGGACTCATTACTGACACTTCCCCCTCACCTCACCCCCGACACCTAGTGAGGCAGGAGGTTGGGTGAGCTAGGACTCAGACCTGGAAGCCATGCTTCCTCTGGAATGAGACGCAGAGTTAGGCTCTGAGGGTCTCTCTTGGTTGCCTTTCAGCACAGGCAGTCGAGGGCAGGGGGGCACCATCGCCATCTGGAACGGGTTAGTTTCACTCCTGCCTGGAGGTCGGAGAATGGACCAGATGACCCCAGCAAATCCCTTTCTGCCCTACTCCTCTCTGATTACCTTCTCTGGTTTCCAGCAAGCCTTCTTTCTCCAAGGAAAAACGAATCCAGGGTCCAAGCTTCCCTGAGGGGGTTTGTGCGTGATTTCATTTCACTTTCCAGCCCCCGGGGGACTGTGAACTCCATGAGCAAAGTCACCTGGTTAAGCTGCGGAGGACACAGGGCACCAATGAAACGAAGAGATTTAGCTCCTGGTGGCCACAAGTGCTTCAAGTGGGTGCCCCACAAAGAAGGAGGTGGAGCACTTGAGGGTCCCCTGGGTCCCCTGGCTCTCGTCATGGGAGCTGGAGTGGCTGGATCCTCTTCTACCACGCACCTACGTCCCTGTCAACTGGGTGCCAGCACTGGGAGCTCAGGATGCTACTGCTGTTCAGAGTCAGAACATTTTTTTAAAGAAGAAGAAAATTCCTTTCTTAAAAAAATTATTTTCTCCCCACATTGGATCATAAGGCATCATCATTATACTGTCTCCCAACCCCAGGTACTGATGTAATTTGCCGGCAAGGAGTGGCCGCCTCCCCTTCCTCCCCAATGAACTCAGAAGGGGAAAAAAAAAAAAAGCCTGAAACCTCCCCATGGTCTAGCTGACCCTCCCTGCCCTAACCACATGGGTGTGCATCCCTCTCAACTATGTAAACAGTATGAAGAAAATTTTTCATTTTACTTGAAAGGTAGACAAAGTGACACAGAGACATGCTCCGTCTGCTGGTTTATTTCCCAGAGGCCTGCAATAGCCGTGAGCCGGGAACTCTATCCCTGTCTCCCACACAGGTGGCGGTGACCCAAGTGTTCGGGCCATCTGTCGCTACCTTCCCAGGCATGTTAGCAGGAAGCTGCATCAGATGCGAAGCAGCCAAGACTAAAATGAGGCTCCCCAATGTCCCGACAAGTGGCCTCATTGTCCTGCCCAGCACCTTATCCCAGAGTCAAAGCTTTAGCTCAGCGAAGTCTAGAGCCAGTTCTGCTCTTTAGAGCCACTTGTTTTCCATCTCTTCCTGACTCCGGTGTCTGAAATTCTGCTTTCTGAACCCCACCTGGAACACATGGTCCAACAAAGGGTTTCTCATATGCATTTGGGTTGGACGTTAAAGACGGTAATAGCTTCCATGTAAAATATCTGGCTTGCTGAGAAGTTACATCTCACTTCATCTCACACCAGCTGTGTGAACAAATGAGGCTCTGAGAAGTTTGTCCGTGATGATCCATCCAGTACGTAGCCAAGCTAGGACCTCAGTCCTGTCCTGCCAGCTTCCCAGCTCAGACACTGTATCATGACCCTGAACTTACAGATGGACCTCTGGGCTTTTAGAAAGAGTCACATGTCATTTTCACACCTGAATCCCAGCATTGGCAAAAGCTTTTAATAATGGAAGTTTCCAGGCACACAAAAGAGTCATTGGAATGGGAAATGAGCCCCATCCCCCAGGTTAAAAAATTACCAGCCTTTTGCCATACATTTCTCTGTTTCTTTTTTTTTTTTTCTATAGTACTTTAAAGAAATTCCTGACATTGTGTGTCATTTTACCCCCTAAACACTTCCATATGTAAGTCTAAGAAGGGGGAGGAAATACTCAAGCGTGGTTCCCTACCTAACTACAAAACCAAATACCTAGAAAATCATTTCTTCTGATCACCCAATAGCCAGTTCAGTTCAAATTTCTCCCAGTTTCTCTTGAAAAAAGACTTTTTGTGGCAGGTTTGCTCAAGCAAGGATTCTCCCTACTGTACTTGGTGATTAGTACTGAGTCTTAATTTATAATTTTACCTTTTTTTTTTTTTTTTCTGTGTCATGGACTGTTACACTGTGTAGGTGGTGCTGCAGATTACCTCCCATTGGGAGCCTGTCGGCTTGCTGCTTCCTGGCAAGGGTCTGTAAACTATTCTTCTGGGTCTTGCATTTCCTGCAAAAGCCAAGATCTAAAGATTTCATGGAGTTGGCTTTTTATTTCTGAAATTTTAACCTATTTTATTTTACTTATGGAGGCAGGAGAGATGGAGAGAATAGATATAAAGAGCCAGAGAGCTGTTCACCCCCCAGATGCCCAAAACAGCCATTGGCCACATCAGGCCTAAGCCAGGAGCCAGGAATTCAACCCAGATATCCCAGATGGGTACCAGGGACACGACTACGTGAGCCAGCTCCAGCCCCTTGCTCCAGGCCTCCCAGCATCCATGTTAGCAGGAAGTTGGAATCGGAAGCTGGAGATGAGGATTGAGGGCATCTTAAATGCCAACCCAAGTGCCTGCCCCGCCTCCCCAGGGTTTCACTTGAGCATGGGCACCTTGTAGATGGTGCCAAGATCCCCCTGTTGCATCACTTGAGGAGGTAGGGTGTCTGCTTTTTTCCAACTTTCGTTTTAAACAATGGTCAGTGTGTTCAGATCAGCTCCCAACCTTTTGGTGGCTTACAGAGGCACCAGAGAGACTGTTGCAGTTTCACAGAGTTACTCGGGGAGTTTTAACACATGAGGTGGTCTATATCAAACAATTTTGGCTCCTACTTTCCACTGGATATATGTCAAAGTGTGACTTCATAATGCTGTTCTAAAATGTCAATATTGACAGTCCTTTGGATGTTGCATCCGTTTAAATGTTTGGAGGCTGACTTACAAATCAATAAGTAAATACACAATTTTCGAAATTTCAGATGGGAGGATTGAATAAGCAAGCAATGCATGAAGAGGTCCCTGTTCTGGAATGCGACGATGACATTAGCAAGCAGGCATGGCTTCAAGTGACCATGAACTATGAGTGCAGATGGTGGACCTCCTTGTGTGCTCACTCATTCCTTCAGCTATGAGTAAGAGGTATTAAGTACCTCTTACTAGTGTGCGCTACTTCCTCTGTGTTAGGCATAGGCAGGTGACACATTCAAAATCCCAGCCCTTATGGAGACAGCTTAGGAACCAATTTGTTTTCTCATCGGAGATCTTACTGTCTCTTGTTTCTTTGGAACTCCATTTCACCTGTCATAATCTTCTTCAAAGAAAATGTTGGTTACATGGTATAGTGCCTGTAAACATGTCCTAACAACAAACATTGCCTTGTGTTACATTACAATGCCAATAAAATATTGTTGAGGAACAATAAAAAATATTCCACATTTTAATGAAAATTTTCATTTACTTGTTCCTAATATGTATTTTATTTATTTAATGGAGATACATATTGAGAGAGAGAGAGACAGAGAAAGAGATCAGTTAATAATTTTAAAGTAGCAATACAAACCACAATGAGGGGGTCTTTAAAAAGTTGATGGAAATTAAAAGATGTTTGTTTTGGAACTCTGTGTCTATGAGCGGCCTTCAAAAAGTTCGTCAAAATGCACATTATGGAAAAGTTGTGCTTAGGTTTCAAAGCTTTTGCAGCTAAAATAAACTTATCTTTAAATTCTATTTTTCCACAGGCTTTTTGAAGTAGACTCTTACTCCATTTCCTTAAACAAACTTCACAAATTTACAAGAGTTAAAACAATACAGCGTATTCTCCAATCATAGTGGATTCAGAAACTAGACATAAGTAACAGAAAAGTGGCTGGAAAACATCAGCATACTTTTAAATAATCCATGGGAAGAGAATAAATCTCAAGGGAAATCCAAAAATACATAGAACTGGAAAAAAAAGTGAAAATACTGCATATCAAAAGCCATGGGACCCGGCTAAGTAGTGATGAAAGAAAAATATTTAGCACTAAATGCTTACATTAGGAAAGAGGAAAAGGCTCGTATCAAAAGCCAAATACCTCAAGGACCTGGAAAATGAAGAGCAGAAAAATTCCAAAAGCAAGCAGAAGGAAGAAATTAATAAAGATAAGAACAGATGGAACTGGTGTGATGTCATAGTGGGATAATTCTCTGCCTACAACATCTGCATCTGATGTGAGAACTAGTTCGTGTCCTGGTTACTCCACTTCCTATCCAGCTTTCTGCTGATGGCCTGGGAAAGCAGTGGAAAATGGCCCAAGCCTTTGGGTCTGGTACCCACATTGGAGACACAGGCAAAGTTCCCAGCTCCCAGCTTCAGATCAACTCAGCTCTGGCTGTTGTGGTCATCTGGGGTATGAACCAGCAGACACAAAGATTTTATGAAAAAAAACTGCAGATAAAATGCAGCAATATTATTAAAGAATATGCTAATGCACCATAACCAAGTGGAGTTTATTCCAGGAAAGCAAGTGTGGTACAATATTTTTAAATCTACCAATATATTCAGCTGTGCTGACGAGATAAATTACATGACCTTATCAACTAATGTGTAAAAAGACTTTGTCCAAATTTAACTTCTAGTATGATTTAAAAAAAAAAACTCTTAGGAAAAAATGGACATAGAAATTTCAGTACTGATGGGCTCAGGTGCGACAGCCTATGGGCTAAGGTTCTCACCTTGAATGCTCCAGGATCCCATATGGGCACTGGTTTGTGTCCTGATGGCCCTGCTTCCCATCCAGCTCCCTGCTTGTGGCCAGCGAAAGCAGTCAAGAATGGCCCAAAGCTTGAGACCCTGCACCAGTGTGGGAGACCCAGAAGCAGCTCCTGGCTTTGGATTGGCTCGCTCAGGCCATTGTGGCAGCTACTTGGGGAGTGAATCAGCGGACAGAAGATCTTTCTCTCTGTCTCTCCTCCTCTATGTATATCTGCCTTTCCAATAAAAATAAATAAATCTTTAAAAAAAAGAAAGTTTATTACTGTTTCTATTTAAATATAAATCTAACAAAATGTATACAAGGACTATTTGAGGAAAACTAAAACTGATGAAAGAAAACAAAGTTTTAAGTAAGTGGAGAGATAGTCTATGTTCATAAATAAGAAGGCTCCACACTTCAGCATAGCAGGAAGTTATCTTGTGTATACCAACAAACTGATTCCTAAGTTTATATGGGAAGGCAAAAAATAAAATCGGGTGTAGCAACACAGGATTAAAAACAAAGAAGCACAAATTTGGAGGACTGACACTGTTCAACTTTACGACTCAATATCAAGGCAGGAGAAGGAAGACAAGGAGGTGTGGTTGATAAAAGAACAAACTGATGAACAGAATAGAACTCAGAAATAGATTTTACTCAGAATCAGATTTTACTCCTTTTACAAACCTAATTCATAAAGGATTATGGATTTCAATGCAGAATGCTAGCTGCTAACTGCTAGAAGACAACTTAGGAGAAAACCCAGGTGGCCTTGAGTTCAGCAATTATATATATATAAATATATATATATATATATTTGCATATTTTACAAGTTATTTATTTATTTTTTATAAAGCAGGGTTACAGTTAGGAAGAGACAGAAATCTTCCACTTGCTAGTTCACTGTCCAAATGACCTCAATGGCCAGGGCTGGGCCAGGCATTTGGACCATCTTCCACTACTCTCCCAAGAGCATCAGCAGGCAGCTGATGAAGAGGAAGTGGCACGTCCAGGACTCACAGAGGGCTCCTGCAGGATGCCAGCACCTCAGGAGATGGCTTACCACCACAGCACTGACCCCTGGCTGCAACACAAGAGTAGGATTCATGCAATAAACATTTGACAAGTCGAACTTCGTTAAAAGTCAAAACTGTTCTTTGAAACATGCTGCTAAGAGAATGCAAACACAAGCCACAGACAGGAGAAAACTCTTTGCCAAACACATATCTGATGAAGGATTTGTACACAAAGAACTCAGACAAATCAACAGTAAGAAAACAACCCATTTAAAAGTGCGCAGGTCTGAGCAGAAACCTCACCGAAGACATACAGATTGTGAAGAAACACAGGAAAAGAAATTCAGCTTGATGCAATTGCAAATTAAAAGGCAAGACACTGCTGCATATTCACAACAGCAAGGGTGAAAGTCCAAAACACAGATGATTCCAAGTAGTGAGGAGGAGGCAGAACGATTGGAACTCTAATTCCTGGCTGGGGAGAGTGCACAATGAGAGAGTCACTTTGGAAGACTGGCTATTTCTTAGCTAAACACAGTGTCAACTCTGTTACTCAGTCATTGCAAGCCTTTGGACTTATGCAAAGCGACGTGAGAACTATGTCCACACAAAAATCTGCGCACAGATGTTTATACAAAGTTTTACTCCTAACTGTCTGAACTTGGAAGCAATCAAGACACCTCTCAATAGGTGAATAAACCAATGGTGGTACATAGACAGGGTTAAACACGATAGGAAGCCCACAAGCTACTGAGACATGAAAAATTCAAGTCTGAAAAAACTGCATCCTGTGCGATTACACCACGATGACATTCTAGAAGAGGCAAAACTATATATATATATATATATATATATATATATGTATATTATATATATTATATATATTATATATATATTATATATATATATGCATATTAACAAATTGCCTGGCGCCAGGGTGGTAGAGGATTTTCAGAGCAGTGAAATCATTTTGTGTGGTATATTTGAATATTGTTTTCTGTTTCAGCACTGTATAAGGAAGGGATGTTTTTGTCAAAACCCAGAGAACGAGGGCCAGCCAGGTTAAGTCGCAGTTTACAATTCTGGCACCCTATAGTGGGCTCTGCTTCCGCCCCAGCTTCCTGCTAATGCTCCTGGGACGATGGCGGAAGACGGTCCAAATGCTTCGGTCTGTGCCACCCATGTGAGAGATCCTGCTCCTGGCTCCTGGCTTCGACCTGGTCCTGACTGGGTGAGTGTAAACGTTTGGGGAGTGAAGCAGCAGAAGGAAGATAATTTTCTATATCTCTCTAGCTCCAGCTCTGTCTCTTATTTGGTCATTCTGTTTCAAATATATATATATATATGCACATATATATATACATGATATATAATATATACATATTTGGCTAGTAGCATCACTGATAATGTAAATAATAATTTAGTTAATAATATAACATGATGGATTCATGAATTGTAATCACTATACTACATGGATGCAAAGTGTTAATAATCAAAGCAACTAGCAGTATATGAGAATTCTAGGTGCGCTGCCAGCCAATTTTTCTGAAGAGCTAAAACAACTCTCAAAAAAAAGTCTATTAAATTAAAAAGAACTGGTTAAATGTTCCGTAAAGAAGATTTCCAAGTAATTTATGTAGGTACTCTCCCTTTAGGAAGTTAGTACTCCACTCTGCCCCCCTTGAAACCTGGCCAGCTCTTGGGAGCTTGCTTCTGTAGAGCAATGCATGGGTAGGAGAAAGGAGCCAACACTCCCTCGGCAGGAGGATCCACTGTATGGATTGCATGCCCCTCTGATCTGATGCGGTGGGAACTGCACCTCCTGGAGCCAGCAGTCCTCCCCCCAGATTATTCCCCTAGGCTACCCGGGAGGAAAACATCCGACAAACCCCAAAGAAGCCAGCACTCCTTAAGGTGGTCAAGTGCATCACACACGAGACAAGCCTGAGAAACTAATGGACCAGAAAAAGCTAAGGAAATGTAACAGCTGAAGGCAGCACCGTGCTGTATCCTGGGTGGAACCCTCAAACAGAAAAAAGATACTAGGAGCTAACCAACGAAATCTAAGTCAACCGTGGAGTTCAGTGAGCAGTAACGTGCTGAGGTCAACTCCTTAGATGTGGCACTAACCATGCCAGGAAGATGCTAATGGGAAACTGAGTGAGAGGTGAAGGGGAACTCTGTCCTCCCTTCGCAACTCTCCTGTAAATCTAAAACTAATTTAAAAAGAAAGTTTGCTTGAAAATAATGCGTGACAAAATAATGGCAAGCCAAGTGCTTGTGAAGAGGGAGGGAAATCAGATCACTCCTTCATCTGCTGGTGAGAGTGGAAAAGGCTCCCACCCCTTTGGGATAGGAGGTCATCGTCTCTTTTTAAATACTAAATATGCACAGGACCTAGGAATCATATTCCTGGATAATCATCCCAGAACAAGTAAAACATCCGCTCAACATACACCTCTCCATCAAAGTTCAGAAGAGTGTCAGTTGGAACAGCCCAACAGGGACATCTCATAGATCCTTCATGGCACGAATTGTTAAGCAGAATGTGACACATCCATATTATAGAATATTGCTCAGCCATAAAGAAAAAAGGAACATAACACACATAACACACTGGATAATTCTCCCAAGCATTATATTCACTGAAAAACCAATGCCGCAAGATTCCATGTATGTAATATTCATGCAGTGACAGGAACGGAGAAAAAGAGGCGCGTGGTGACAGGGAGGTAGTTGTGACTGTGAACAGGCAGCATCAGGAGTCCTGAGCTGGGGCCAGGGATCATCAAGCAGTGGGTTCAGCCACTGCTCGTGACTCCTGCATCCCAGATCAAAGTGACCAGAGCACCTGAGACTGCCTGGCCTCCTCTTCTAATCCAGTTTCCTACTAAAGTGCACCCTGGGAAACAACAGGTGATTGTTCAAGAACTTGGCTCCATACACCCCACATGGCAGACCTGGATGGAGTCCCTAACTGCTAGCTTCAGATTAACCCCAGTTGTTACAGGCATTTGGGGAGTGAATCAGCAGACAGGAGTTTCATTCTCTCTCTCTCTCTCTCTCTCTCTCTCTCTCTCTCTCTCTCTCTCTCTCTCCCTCCTTCCCTCCCTGTTTTCCTCCCTCTACCTCCCTCTGTCTTTCAAATAATAATTTTAAAAAAAAAATTTAAAAAAACTGATTAGAGACTAGCATGTATCAATAACAATATCCCAGCTAGGATGGGAGTAAACCAGCGGATGGAAGATCTTCCAATCTGTCTCTCCTTCTCTCTCTGCCTTTCCAATAATTTTTTTTTAATTTATCAGTTTTTATTTGAAAGGCAGGGAGGAAGACAAAGATAGGTAGAGATATCTCCCAGCGACTGGCCTGCTCCCAAATGCCCACAAGAACTGGGGCTAAGCCAGGCCAAAGCCAGGAGCCCCAAACTCAATCCAGGTTCCCGTGCAGGATGCAAGGACTCAACTACCTCAGCTATCACCTGCTCCCTCCTACAGTCAACAATAGCAAGAAACTGAGACCAGAAACTAAGCCAGGACCTGAACCCAGGCACTCCAATCCGAGATGGGGTATCCGAGCTGTGACCAAACTGCCGCACCAAGTGCAAATCCTAAGAATTTCTATTAAGAACGTGTCTGATTATGGATAGATAATGCCTTTGTTTTTCATTAGTTTAGACAGTCACACTGTAAGGCCCAGCCCGGTTGGGTGAGGGGCGGCCTAGGAGGAGGCTGGCAAGAGGGGCTGATCAGGCGGTAGAAGGCAGCTTCCCCCGCCCCCCCTGGGGCAGCAGTGGCGTGGGGATCCCCCAAGGTCGCAGGCAGCCTGTGACACTCTAAAAGGTACATTCCCTTGTTCCCCAGCCCCCTGATAAAAACAACCCCTCACGTTCCCTGGGCGTGACTTCTCTGGCCTGCTGTCTGTACCGGACCAGTGAACCTCGCCTGGGAGCGCTCCCAATAAAGCTTGTGTTAAGCTGAACTTTATTCTGTGTGGATTTCTGGTTCTGAACCTGACCTCCAACCTTACACACACCCGATATTGTTTGCCATTGGTGATACTTTTTCTGTCAAAGTGATGCTGGGAAATTTTGTTCACCTAGAATGAGTTTGGTTGAAGTTTCATTATAGCAATATGATTTAACTCTCTGAACCCTTTCCAAGTTCTAGGCCAAAAATAACAGTGCTCTATCACCAAAAATTATTTTTAATCGTCTATCAGCTGACCACTCGATTAAGTCCTCCTCTGATATCGTTGAAAGCAAAGAACTGGGAAGCATCTGATATTCAAATAAGTACAGTCACTCACTTCCTCTGGATGTATCCAGCACCTGCATCATGACTCACAAATGAGCAATAATTATTCCTGTCATTGTCTCAGAAGCAGCTTTTAGTTTCAAACTAAAACTTAAATATTGCTCAATCAAACACTTATTACCAAAATCCTTCCTATCACCATACCCTTTTCTTAGGGTCAGATTTTTTAAAGAGCTGCAGATGGAACACACCTGATGGACGAACAGCACCCACGACTTAGCTTCATTGCTGCAGCCAGTCACCCTGGACACAATTAACCCCTCCAAGTACCCGTTCCTTCTATCCCCCTCCGCCAAAGACTTAGTCTACACTTTCCAACTCAAATCCATGTTAGCATTCGTCCCCAGGACAAGCCCGCCTGCATTCTAACACTGCGGCGACAGGTGAGCAGCAAAATACATAACGATCTGGGCCAACGTGGTAAAGTAAAAAGTAAAGCCATCTCACCATGTCCTGTAATGCCAGCACCCCATGTGGGTGCCAGTTTGTGTCCCTGCTGCTCCACTTCTGACGCAGCTACCTGCTGGTGGCCTGGGAAAAGCAGTTGAGGATGAGCCAAATGTTTGAGTGCCTGCCACCTGCTCCTGGCTTTGACGTGACTCAACTGTTGTGGTCATCCAAGGAGTAAACCACTGGATTGAAGATCCCTTTCTCTCATTCACCATCACTCTCTGAAATTCTGACTCTCAAGAAAATAAATAAATCTTTTAAAATAATTATCACGGTACTACCTCTCTATACACTACATCTGAAGGCAACGGATGAAATTTAACAGAGTGAGTGATCCCAGGGCCTGGAAACCATATAGAAACGGCTACAGCTGTCTCAGGGGAGATGAAACATTTTTCAATCCTTTCCTTTCTACAACTGAGATTGGGCTCAGAGCCGGACCTCCACAGTTAACGATAGGAGAAAAAAAAAAAAAAAAAGAAGGAAGACGAGGGAGGGATTTTGTCTTCTTGGAAGTTCCACTCAGTTTCTGGACTAGTGGACATCCTATGGGCTAATTTATACTAGAGTGTTAATGGTTCATAACAGTTCCTTCCTCCAGGATTCTCTTCCAGATGAACAACTCCCTGCAATGTATACGGCAAGAACTCAAAGGAACAATCAAGAAGGAGGACTGGAGTGAGGGAATGGTGGGGGAGTTGGGCTGTCATCACTCCGGCAATCCAATCAGAAAGCTCGGTGCAGCGGCCGTAACTTAGCGAGCATTCTAATAGGGCGATAGAACCATCTGCCAGTAGATGGCGGTCTTCATATTAACTGACCGTTCGCTGGGCCGGCTCTTTGCCCCACATCTATTTGTAGGGTCAGTTGGCTTGATGCTTAAGTGCATAGGTGGACCGAAGAGCTCTGGGGGAGATCACCACTTGGTCAAAATTAACGTCCTCATAGACTCTATCATTTTTATCTATAAATTCTTATATAATCATTCAGTCTTTGGGGTGAGGGAGGCCAGATGGCAGGCAGGATGGGAAACTGGGGTTAGTCGTTAAGGCTTTAGCAGGAACTAATTTAGTACATTCACTCATGTGAACAGTACAGCCAGAAGCCAGTGGGTTCTAAAGGGAAAAAAAACCCACAAAACTGTGGTGTTCACATGGTAGAACTTTTTTAAAGATTTCATTTATTTTTGTTTGAAACGTAGATTTTATAGAGAAAGTAAGACGGAGAGAAAGATCTTCCATCTGCTGGTTCGCTTCCCCAAATGGCCGCAACACCAGAGCTGAGCTGATCGAATCTTGGAGCCAGGAGCTTCTTCCCTGTCTCCTAAAAGGGTGCAGAGTCCCAAGGACTTGAGCCATC
Source organism: Ochotona princeps (assembly GCF_030435755.1). NCBI lineage: Eukaryota > Metazoa > Chordata > Mammalia > Lagomorpha > Ochotonidae > Ochotona > Ochotona princeps. The sequence continues at coordinate 20,306,892 of NC_080858.1, forward strand.
CTCTGCTGATTTCCCAGGCCACAAGCAGAGAGCTGGATGGGAAGTGCAGCAGCCCATATGGGATGCTGGCACTAGCAAGTAGATTAGCTTGATAGACCACCACACCAAGCCCCGAGTAGAATGGAATAATGAGAAACATGGGACACCTGCATCTTGGCCTTCCTTTTTTCCCCCTCTCCCCTTAAGGAAGGAAATGGTCAACTGAGACAGAGCAATTTGCCCATCCCATTATGGAGAACGAGGCTCTCTTAGTTTCGCTGAAGAATGCACAAGGGTTCTTCCACCTTGGCCGAGCCCAGGGCCCAGGTATGCGGCACCTCCCAAATGTCCATGCAGGATGAAATCAGAGCACAGTGCACAATCTCCATGGTCCTTTCAAAGACTCCGGGTAATTCCTTGGCACGCTACACTGACGCTGGTGGGTCGGCTTGGGCAAGAAGACAGGGACACAGACAAGGAGTCCTTCAAAGAGACTACGGCTCACCTCATGCTATCCCACGGGAAACGGGGAAGACTCTCACTGCACTAGGTACCGTCCCCAAAAGCTGCCCTGGCTGCCACCTGGCTGCCACCTGGCTGGACAAGGCCCGAGGTGAGACCCGATGTTGCGGAGGATGCAGCTGTGGTGCTTGTGTCATAGCCACCTGAAATCAGACTGATGATGCCCATGGCCACACACACACACACATACACACACACTCTGAGCCATCCCCTCCCCCTGCCCCGGCTCAGCAGCACGTGTGGCGCTTGCACAACAACCTGCTCTCAGCAGCCCAGGAAACCAAGACTTAGAAGAGCTTAGCAACCCACCCAGTGTGAGCTGGAGCAGCTCACAGCACTGGAGAGGTGGCCTCGGTGCAAGAGCCCAGGTTGTAGGGCGACACAGGGCAGGAGAGCCCACCAAGGAGCCAGACCAAAACCTGCCATCTGAAAGGCCCCCCAGCATGTGAAGCTGCTTCAGACTGTAAAGCCATTCTGTGAGTGGACAAGGCTGCCTGGAGGCCTCAGAGCCCAGGAATGAGCAGAGATTAAGTTACCAAAGGGGGCAGAGGAAGGGGAGGGAAGGCAGAGGAAGGGGAGGGAAGGCGGAGAGAGGAAGAGAGAAAGAAGGATGGGGAGGCCTTGAAGGGGAACAGTAATAGCAAGTAAAGATTTTAATTTTAAAAACTATTTGAAAGGAGCCAGCTATTGACCAGTCCTCCATCTTCAAGCATTGATATCCCCGATGGATGCCAGTCCGTGTCACAGCTGCTCCACTTCCCATCCAGCTCCCTGCTTGTGCAGAGGGTGGCCTGGTTCCCTGAGGCCTTGCACCCATGTGGGAGACCCGGAAGAAGCTCTTGACTCCTGGCTTCAGATCAGCACAGCTACAGTCGTTGTGGCCATTTAGAGAATGAACCAATAAGATGGAAGATCTCCATCTTTCCTTCTTTCTCTATAAATCAGCCTTTCAAATAATAAATAAATAAATAACAATTGTTGTAAGCTGTCCGTGGTCTGTGTCTACCCCCTCTGAGTATAAAGTCCCCATGGATGGGGACCTTGCTGCTGTCATCTGTCATGGTCCCTTGAGCACCTAGAAGCCATTGTACTGAAAAGGTACTTGCGGAATGTGGAGGCATGTGTGAATGACAGAGACGAATATGGGCTGAAGGATCCTTAAAGAATTCCTGGAGGAAAGGCAATCCAAGCTCTTCTCAGAAGGACTGGTAGCATTTGGATAACTTCATCACTTTCATCTCATCATTCCAAGAGCTCTGGTTACTATTATTATTCATAAAAATAATAAGGGCCAACCCATAGTGTGAAGGTGAAGGACACCCTTGCAGTTATTTTGTGATGGTGCCTTATATTCCAAAGAATACCTATAGGCAAACTTTAACCCAGAATAATTTGTGGCATGAAGGAAGATGGGTCTTGACACATTCTTGCTGTTGGCTTCAACCACTGTTCCTGGGATGCTGTGAACAGCTGCCATGCAGAGGAAGCTGGCCGGATTGCCCCTTCGGCAGCTGGTGGGGAGCAGAGACCCAGGCCCTTCTGCCATCAGCACAGCTGCTGGAGCAGACATGAGAGGGGCTGCCAGAGAGTGAGACAGCTGAAGCCAGAGGGAGTGAATCTGGTCCTTGTGTGACACTTGAATACCAGCACATGACCCATCTCTCAAGGCCCCTGGTCAGCGTGGCTCAGTCTAGAAGCCTTCTTTAAGAATTGGAGTCACGACCCGGTGTGATGGCTCAACTGGCGAATCCTCCACCTCCAAATGCCAACATCCCTATGGGTGTCAGTTCCTGTCCTGGTTACTCCACTTCCCATCCAGCTCCCTGCTTATGGCTTGGGAAAGCAGCAGAGGATGGCTCAAAGCCTTAGGAGGCTTCACCTGCTTGGGAGACCTGGAAAAAGGTCCTGGCTCCTGGCTTCAGATTGGCTCGATTTTAGCTATTGTGGCCATTTGGAGAGTGAACCAGCAGATGGAAGAGCTTTCTCTTTGTCTCTCCTTCTTTCTGTAAATCTATCTTTCCAATAAAAATAAATAAATCTAAAAAAAAAATAGTTGGAAAACCACAGCCTGTCCGTGTTGCCCTGTGAGTATGTGCTGTAGGCACCATCGCAGGTGCTGGAGAATCTCTTGGCTTGGCAACCCAAGACCCTTTCTTCAGCCGCTTGCCAGCCTGCACAGCCTGGAAGGAGCCACAGAAGTGACTGACACCCAGCTCCTCGCTTGACTGTTGAAGACCCTGGAACCTAAGAGACTGGGACCACTCCCAGTTAGCTGATGGCAGGTAAAGAATCAAGCTTTATATAGATATAGATATAGATATAGATATAGATATAGATATAGATATAGATATAGATATAGATATAGATATAGATATAGATATAGATATAGATATAGATATAGATATATGTGATTATTATTTATTTTTATTTGAAATGAGAGCAGTTGAGAAGCCAATGGCAGAGGATCCCAGAGCTGGGGAGGAGCAGGGCTGCAGCCCTGAACAGGTATCGGAGCAGAGGGAACGCTCCCCAGAGGTGCCTGGAGTGATGGTAATGGTGGGAGGCAACTTCCACTGCTGGGGCCTCTGGGTCATCCATACGCTGCATCTCAGCGCATACCCAACTGCTGCTAATGGAAATGAGTTTCTAGCATCCAAGAGAAAGAGGAAGAATAAAAATACTCAGGCATGGCTTCTACCCTCAGGGACTCTTAGTTCCTTGCTCTCCTCAATGTGGAGCTAGTAAGAGACCCACAAAAAAAAAAAAAAAAATAGGGTCTGACAACTAGGTGTCTGTTTTGCCACGGGTGCAACTTGACTGTTGGCCAGGCCATCTGCAGACTTAGCGACCTTTTCTGACTTTTCTTCTGTCCTTCTCTGCATAAAGGGCACCGGGACTGTCCCTGTGTGCAGGGTTGCATGAGTGTCACGGCCACAGCAATCTCCACTTTGAAGACCCCCCAGGCCCATGGGCATCTTCTCCCCAGCCTCCAGCCCCTTGCCTATGGCTGTCCTAACCCCTATTCCTCCAGTGCAGCCATTCTACAAGGATTCGGCTCTCTCCCAGGCTCTGAGAGAGGCCGGGGAAGTGGTGTAAGGAGAAACTACCCCCAGATATGACAAGGGAAGAAACTGGAGCCCATCCAACCTAAAGGAGAAGCGCCAGGATGGCTGCTGGGCTCCACCCACCCACCTCCCAGCACCAGGTCTCTGCCGGCAGCCTGTCCGTCCCCCGTGGGCAGAGGGGACCTAGGGACAGGGACCACTTCAGCTGCAAGCGAGTTCCTAGAAAGCCCAATGGAATGAATGTCATTCCTTCCTCTTGAGTAACCGGCCCAAACAAAGCCCGCTGGTATTTCCGAGTCCAGCTCCACTGCCCAGAGCTGGACCCAGCAGCTGAACAGCTGTGGGAAGTGGATGGCTGCTCCCCAGCCATGGATCTCCGCTTAGCCCAGGGGACCAGAAATTGGGGAAGCTTGCTGAGGGTCATCTGATCCAGCTCTTCAGCTCTGAGTCCAAGCATCCCCAAGATGAGGGTATTTGGTGATCCCCAGGAATTCATCAGAGGGTGGCAGGAGGTAGACAGGAAGTGGTGTCCCTTTCTCCACTGGCCCCTTAAACTTCCCCCAGCAGGGGCAGTAGGACAAGAGGAAGCAAAAGGAGGAAGGAAGTCTTCCCCACCCCCACCGCTTGGGGTCGCTGGCTTCCCCACACCTTTCTCCTTCTCTACTGCCCTTCTTTGCTCTCCTGTTGGACATCGCACGGCCTTCTGCTCCTTGCTGAACCATAACTCCAATTCTTTCTTTCATTTTTAAGATTTGTTCATGCATTAGAAAGGTACAGTTACAGAGGGGAGGGAAGGAGAAAGAGAAAGGAAAAAGGTTTCTCGGGCATCAACAGTGGCCAGCGGGTGGCCGGGCTGAAGCCAGGCACCTTAGCTCCATCCTGGGTGGGGACGAGGGCCCAAGCACTGGGATCATCTGCCGCTGCCCCTGCAGATCATTAGCAGGGAGCTGGAGGGGTTGGTGCCTTCTCATGAGCCTTTTGAATTCCCCTGGGAAGCCAAGCCTTCAGCATGCAGCTCCTTAGGGGCTACAGGAGGGAAGACCCCATTGCGGGGGGTGGGTGTGGGGGGGTGCACAGGGAGCCAGAATGCTCTGCTTCAGTCCCGTAGTTGGTCTTACCCCTGCCTTGACACACCTCCAAACTGCAGAGATAGAACTTGCCTCTGTTGCCTGTTCATGCACAACGAAATGCTGGCCCCCTGCCAGACCCCATGGGTCCCTTGGAAAACTCTAGGAAGCACCCACTCCCCAACAGTAACCACTGCTTGCCCCAGTGGGCCTCAGTGTCACCCAGAGAGGTCCTCTGTTCCTCTGTGATGTCGTCTGAGTATACCATCCCCCTGCCTGCCTGCCACCCTCCTGCCTGCCGCTGCCCGCCCCCCATCAGTCTGCTGTCTGCCAGCAGTCCAGTGAGAGAAGATTCTTGGGAGCACACAGTTGCCTGTGGTCAGGAGGGGGGATGAGCTCAAAGTCCTCCCAGGCCCTGGGCTGGCAGCCAGATGCCTGCGATGGTCAGAAGGTGAAGTTTGAATGGCAGAGCGGAAGCTCGGGAAGGCTGAGCTAAGCCCATTCATGAAAAAGATCTGGTCTCACTTCCTTATTGCCAAGAGTCATGTGTGGAGGGTGTGTGTGTGTGTGTGTGTGTGTGTGTGTGTAGTGCTCGCACAGGCGTAAGTGGTTACTTTCTGTCTTGCTTCTTTCCTTCCCCTCCTCTTCTCTTTTCCCCCTCCTCTCTCCTCAACAATCTCAAGTTCATTCTCAGGAAACTGCCAAAGAATGTGTAGCTGGTCTGTGGTTTGCTGAAAAAAGCAAGAAAGAAAAGAAAGAGCCTGATTCATACAAAAGTCACACTGCCTCCCTCCCCGCCAGACTTGATCTCCTCTTCTCTCTCTCTCTCTCTCTCTCCCTCTCTCTCTCCCTCTCTCTCTCTCTCTCACACACACACACACACACACATTCCCACTCCCCGTGCCTTTCCCTCAGCTCCTCCTCCTTCTTGTACCTTCTGCCTGGGGGAGGAGGCATCAGCTGTGGGTGGCAGGTGAACCCACCCAGCCGAGCTGAAGGCTTCCCTGAGGTTTCCCCCTTGGAAGAGAAGCTCATCATTGTCCCATTGGGTCCTTTCTTAGTGGTCCACGTCTGTTGTGAGTGACTTGATGTCCGGCTCTTATTAGCTGTCAACCTCCCCGTGTTTGTCGGTAAGCGGGGTTGACAGCAGCAGCCGCCTCCACCCAGGGCTTACTGCGGTGATGAAAATGACATTGCTGAGGGGTTTCCCAAATGCGACACATGGCTGTGGGAAGTGTTCCTGCTGAGGCACAGGCTCCCGTCTGAGCAACACGTTTCTCCCCAGCAGTGTGGCAGAGCTGTCACCCAGCCCACTGGGCTTTCCAAGTGATGCAACGACTTGGGACAACTACCAAGAAAAAAAATGTACATCTAGCTCACCATGACATCTCCCAGGGAAGGAAAGTCAACCTTGGAGGCCATGCTAGATCCCCCTGAGAGGTTTCAGACTGTTTCTCTCAACCCTCTCCAGCCAAGAACTGCTTACGGAGCACCAGCAAGAATCTCAGACAGAACTGGGACTCAGTGCACCTGTTGCCACAGCTGAGGTCCCTCTGTGGCTGCTGCAGGTGGAGGGGCCCTTCGGTACTTTCCCCACTAGCAACCAACCTCCCCTGCGCTGTTGACGCCCCAGGGAGAGCTCACGTTTGCTGACCCTGCACATTGGGAAAGCACAGTCAGGACAATTATGAATCATGAAGGTCTTCCAGTAAGGGAGGGAAGTCATTAGACACGTGCCGGGGGCTTCAAAGGATGTGTGGGAAATGTGTGCTATCTGTACATTTTTTAGGTACTTGAAAGGCAGAAAAAAGACAGGTGGATGTTGACACAGAAATCTCCCCCATATGCCTACAACAGCTGGGGCTGGGCCAGGGTGAAGCCAGAAGCTAGAAACGCCATCCAAGTCTCCTACATGGGAGACAAGGACCCAAGTCCTTGAGCCATCTACCTCCCAGGGTGCCAGCAGGAAGCTGGAACTGGAAGCAGAGCTGGGCTCCAACCCAGGCACTTGATATGGGATGCCGTGCTGAATGCTCATCCAGCATTATCTTTTAATTTCATTTTCTCGTGAACGTTTGGGTGTCCCCGCCTCCTGTTATTCTCCCCATTTTACAGGTCAGAAAAATGAGCTCCAAACCCCCTCCCCCCATCCTGAAATCCTGGTGGCAAAGGTTAGAGCTGCTCAAGCCTTCTGACGCTGTTACGCCTTCCTTTTTGGCTGCTTCTCCAAGCTGTACAGATGACAACAGTGAACTATACTTATACCATGTTTCCTGAGTTAATTGTCCATCACCGACTCGGCCAGAAGCTTCCAACCCCACCACCAACTCCAGGTCCCTCCCTAAGACCCCCACCACTCCCCCACACCCCCAGGAAGTGGAGCTGCTCTGCACTGCTGGCCTTGGTTTGGCTCGACAACTCTGGCCATCGGATGCTGCCAAGGACTTCCAGAAAGCAGGCGCTCCAAGGCAGCCGGGCCCAGGTAGCCAAGGGATGAGTTCCCAACTAAAAGAATCTCTCTTGGCCTTCATTTCCTTCCCCTCCGTGTCCCCACACCATCCATCGATAGTGAAAGAGAGGAAACATCTGGTCCGGGTTGACTGTCTCCACCCTCGAGTCAGGAGGGGGGACTTATAGGAAAGAGCTGTTTGGAGGTCTTACAAGCTTGAAATAAACCAACGGTTCAGCTGTAACCTGCTCCCCCCGCTCCCACCCGCACTCCTTTCCTCTCTACCCCCACCTCTGTGCTCACCGTCCTGCCCCCTCCCACCGCGGCTGTCGCCAACTGCAGACATTAGACACATCCGTGACCTAAACTGGGCGCCTAAATGCCTCCAACCGAGACAGCAAAGACCCTGATGGTCACAGAGCCAGGGCGGGGTCGGTGCAGGGCACACTTCCCCAGCAGGCCCATTTTTGTGCAGACTGCTGCCTGTCATCCCTGGTGGTCAGCTGGTATTCAAGCACCAACCCCCACCCCCCCATGGTCAGGAGCAGTATTCAACTTATCTTTTTCCTTTCACTTGTTCACTTCAGCTTTTCATTATAAATCCAGTAAAAGTCTCCATAGCTATCATGTGGTCCACATATGCTACACATTGAAACAGAACACAGTATTTTAAAGACCCTTCCTAGCTGTCACTAGAGATGTGTTCATTCAGGAAGCAGGATTAATGAAGTGATGTCACTAGTCCAAGATTCCAAGGAAAAAGATCTTCTTGTCATCTCGGGCTTATTCCCATCTTCTCACCTGCCAGTTCTTTCTTTGTCTTCAACTTAAATTTATTTTTATTTATGTGAAAGGCAGAGAGAGAGATCTTCCCTTCCTTGGTTCACTCCCCAAACGCCTACAATAGCGGGAGCAGAAGCAGACTGAAGCCAAGAGCTAAGAAGTCAGTCTGGGTCTCTCACATGGCTAACAGGGACCAAAGCTTTGGTGACATCCCCTACTGCCTCCCAGGGTGTGCCTGATTTAAGAAGCTGGAGCAGAAAAACAATGGGATCAAGGACTTGAATCCAAGTCCCCTGACCTGAAAGGGAAGCTGTCCTGGGCAGTTCTCTTAACTATTGTTACAATTGCCTATCCACAGCCACCCCGCAAATCCAACTTGCAGACGTTTTCCTCTAGAATATCTTTAACTAAGAAACAATGTATCACAGGCAGGAGAGGAGCGGTGTCAGAGGCTCCTGCCGGTAGCCAAGGCTGCAAGGCTGGGGTCTATAACACCCGTTCCCATTCTCCACTTGCAAAGGCACAGTGGCGGGAACACAGGGGCTGCTTTTGCAAGTACTCAGCAAGAAGAGAGAATGATGCTTGCAAGGTGGTCATGTCACCCCTTCCTCTTTATCATTCCCAGTTTCCACACCTTCAGTCACCCCCCAAAATTCGCTTAGGCCCTGGTAAGTGGATGAATGTAGCATGAACCAATTCTGAGCCTAGAGGATGTGGTTAACATTTCATCCTCTTCTCCCAAATCATAAATCCCAGTTTAATCATTCATTTGCATCCCATTTCCACTTTAACACATCCAGTATTGTTCAGTCCTTGGAGGTGATGTACGGATCCCATTGAACTCCCTCGGAGTCACTTCTTTTGTCATTCACAGGTGTGACCCTGTTATACAATGTTGTGCCTTTTCCCAAAGGACATACATGAAAGGGTGCAGGTGGTAGCCTTTGAGCCTGGTTGCTTCCACTTGACATAAAGCCTTTGCAAGTGCATTTGTGTGAGTCTCTATTTTCCCCACTGACCCTCAAGAACAGATTCATCCTATGTCAAATTTCTAAACATTTACGAATTGGTTTCTACACTCCATTTTGTTCCACTGATCTATTTGTGCACCTTCTTTGGTGCTGCTTGTCTTAAGGATCCCGGTTCTTTAGCAAATCTTCATAACAAATTGAACACGTCAACTTCCTCATCCTGACTTCTTTGGGAATTTCTTGATCATTCCCAGTCTTTTGTGCTTTAAATGACCATTGGAATCAAGTTACCACATTCCACCAAACACATACACACCACAAAAACCTGATTTCTGCAGTTTTTGTTACAATTCTGTTGGATCCAAAAAGCAATCAAAAAATTTACGTTGGCGCACAATTGGGTCTTCCAACTCAAAACAATGGCTTGTCTCTTAATTTCGTCTAGGGATCCTCAGTGAGGTTAGATTAATGTTTTTAAGTCGTGCACATCTGTTGACAGGATTCTATTTGGTTGTCCTTGTGTTATGTGTTGTTAAGTTATCTGGGTTTTGATGATGCACAGAAATGAACTTTGGCACAGTGTTCTTTCCTCTTTGATCAAGTTTCCATTTCGCCCTAAAAGACTGACTGCAGAATGCGTTAGGTCACCTATGTGGATGCTCATTCAAGTAATGGGCAGTTCTGTTGTTTTGTTTCCACTCCACTTTCATTTCTTTTTCTTTCCTTGTCCCGAACAGAATATTCAGCAACTTAATATAAAAGCAATGAGAGAAAATAGACTTCATTGGTCCCTGGTTCCCCAAGAGAACATTTTTAGCACTTTGGAGGAGGCAATGGCTGCGTCTCTAACTCCGTCTGAGGAGGGGTGGGGAGAGGGAGAGAACACAACATTGCACGCACACCACACCTTGGGTGCTAGAAAAGTCTTATCAGGTTCAGGGAGTCACCTTTGATGCCTAGTTGGGCAAGAGTTGTTATCATGAACAAATATTGAATGTTATCAACCGTTCTCTTCCTTTAGTGAGATGAGCCCATGGATTTTCTTCTGTTAATGAACTTTTTACAGTGAACCACAGTTAGACACTTTCTAACATTGAACTACCTTTGTATTCAAGGACTGCATCCAACATGGTCATCATGGATTAGCACTTTAGAATGTGGCTCATATTAAAACGTGAATACTGTGTTGAGAAGTTTTGCATGAGTCAAATGGCAAAGTGGCTTCTGTCATTTGCTTTTCATTTCTTTTACCACTGGGTCTGACTTCGCTCTCAGCGTTATGCAAGCCTCATGGGATGACTTGAAAAATGTTCGCTTTTATTCTGTTCTGGAGGCCAATGCAAGTAACAGAAGTTGTTTCTTCTTTCATGTGTGACATAGTTCATCTACAAAATCACGTGGGGTCAATATTTTCTTTGGAGGAAGATTGGAAAGTGTGCATTACCCACATTTGATGGTTTTAAAAGGGTTTCCATGTCCTCTTGACTCATCCACACACCACAGACACACATGCTGTGCGTTTATTTCCATCTACCTGAAAGGCAGAACAGCCCAGAGAGTGGAAGAAAAGCGAGAGGTCGCTCATCCACTGGTTCCCTTCCCTGAGGGCTGCAACAGTTAGAGCGGGCTGCTGTTACTTTTTACCTTGTATCTTTATCTCTTAATCTCTCTTGATGACAGTTGTTAATTCCATTCCTCTTGCCTCCTCTAGAAGCATCTGCTGGCCTTGTTAACCCCCTCTATTTTTCTCAATTTTCATGTTTCATTAGTTCTATTCTTCAGATTGAATAAAATAATGGAAGCCATACCTCCTATTTTTTTTAAAGATTATTCTTTTATTCTGATTTCTTTTCCATTTCACCTTGCTCCCTTTCTGATACTCTTCTTTGCTGCTAAGTAAGCAATAACTCTGTAACTCTCTTGAACCATCTCAAGCCACCTATAGCCCCTGTTGCCACTTTATTCCCCCAGTTTAAATAAGCAATACTGTCCTGATCGGTCCTTTCTCATTTCCATGATTTCTTCTTTGACATAGGATTGTAGGTTAAGTCACATTTTTGTTATTGGCTTCCTTCTAAATTTTTCTGAGTCAGACTATGAGATCTGTAGGAAATGGACTGAGATTTGTTGCAACTTGCTTGATATTCTACTACACACAGATTTTCTGAAATTTTCCAAGTGTAAGCTGAAAACAATGTGCGCATTTTGTTTCTTGGGTTCTGATTTCAATACATATAGATATACATCCTTAGATCAAGGTTGCAAACTGCATTCATCAAATTTTTCTAAACTCTGTATCTGTTGCTTGCTCTGTCATGTGTTGAGGGGATACTAAGGCTTCTCTTGATGATATGAATTTGTCACTAGCTCCTCTTCCATTTTGCTTTACAGGTTTGGAAGCCATGTTACTGGTTACATACAGGTTGAAGACTGCTACATCCTTTTGGTAAGTTGAATCTTTTACAATTCTATTGTGTCTCTTTTTGCTTTATAGTAATAAAATTTATCTGATGTGATACAGTTATTCTGATTCCTCTTTTATTACTCTTGGCCAGCTTGTCTTTTTTCCATGCTTTTACTTTCAATCTTTCTGTACCTGTAAGTTGCAGCTGTGACTCATGAAGATAGAGTAAGTTGCATTTTTAAATGTAGTCCAGCTCTCTTTGAACTTTCACAAGAACGTAGTGCAGTAATTGTTTTATTCCTTTAAATGGAAGAGTTTAGTCCATTGAGTTTATAATGATCATAGATATAATTAGTTTACTCCTTTTTTAAAGATTCATTTATTTTTATTGGAAAGTCAGATATACAGAGAGGAGAAGAGACAGAGAGGAAGATCTTCCGTCTGACGATTCACTCCCCAAGTGACCGCAACGGCTGGAACTGAGCTTATCTGACCTGAAGCCAGGAGCCTGGAGCTTCTTCTGGGTCTCTCATGTGGGTGCAGGGTCCCAAGGCTTTTGGCCATCCTCAACTGCTTTCCCGGGAAACAGGCAGGGAGCTGGAACGGAAGCAGGGCAGCCGGGATTAGAAGGTGCCCACGTGGGATCGATCCCAGTGTGTTCAAGGCGAGAACTTTAGCTGCTAGGCCACCATGCCAGGCCCAAGGTCTATTCTTTAAGCATGCATTTAGTTTAAAATGCACAGTTGAGATGTTTGCTCATTCCATTGAGGCAAAGACCTCAGCGTGTTTCAAATCTTCTTACATCTCATGTCAACGTTGGGGCTTTAGGGCGATTTGAGTTCTCTCCGCTTCTCTGCTCCCTCTGGTACCTCCTTCTGATCCTTCTTTTGTGCTGTGTTCAGACTTACACAGTCATCTCTTCCTCCATCACTGCTTCTTACCTCTCGGTTCTTCCTTCTGCAATCATTCCCTGTAAGATACTCCAGCCCACACATTCTTTCAGTGAGGATCTGCAGGTGGTAAAAGCCAGTTTTTGTTTCTTCAAAATGGCTTGATTTTATCCTTGTTCTTGAAATATTGCTTTGCCGGAATATACATTCATATCGAGAGTTATTTTCTACTTTTCCAGATAATTCACTATTTAATCACCATGAAGACAGTTTAATGCAAAAAGCTTTCCATTTTCTCTTCCTGAGATGTATTTAAACACTAGAAACCCATGAAAAAGTGTCTTCTACCCAGCACGGTGGCCTAGTGGTTAAAATCCTCGCCTTACACATGCCAGGATCCCCTATGGGCACTGGTTCTAATCCCAGCAGCCTCTGCTTCCCATCCAGCTCCCTGCTTGTGGCCTGGGAAAGTGGTCGAGGATGGCCTTGGGACCCTGCATCTGTGTGGGAGATCCGGAAGAAGCTCTTGGCTCCTGGCTTCTGATCTGCTCCCACTGCTGTGGTCACTTGGGGAGTGACTCATCCGTTGGAAGATCTTCCCTCTGTCTCTCCTCCTCTGTATATCTACCTTTCCAATATGAAGAAATAAATAAATCTTTTTTTAAAAGTCTAAAGAAAATAAATGGAAGTCCTAGGAAATGTGTATATACCCTTCAGTTAAAATTGAGAGACTGGGGAGTAGCATGGCATAGTGGGTTAAGCTACTACCTGTGACTCCAAAATCCTGGTTCAAGAAGTCCCAGCTGTTCCACTTGTGATTCAGTCCCCTGCTCGCGTATTTGCAAGCATTAGAAGACAGCCCAGGTGTGTAGGGGCTCTGTCATTCACATGGGAGACCCAGATGGAGTTCCATACGCCTGACTTCAGGCTAACACAACACACTGGTGATCAGTTATTTGGGGAATGAACCAGCAGATGCAAGATCTCTCTGTCTCTCTTTCTGTGTCTTGGGAACTCTTGCTTTCAAATGGACAAAGGAAGCGAGAATGGAATGTGTGCCCAGAAGAATCTGGACCACAGACTGGGGAAATGGGAATCGCACCCTGGCCTCACCAAATCACCATCAGAGGGTCCTGGGAATGAGCGAAGGAGACCCAAGTGTTCAGGGTCCCTGGAGCTGTCAGCCTCAGACCATCAGGGGATGGGGACAGGGAGAGGGATGCCTCACACCTCCAGGGCCCCGTTCCCAGTTTCAGATTCAACGAGTCTAGGGTGGGGTTCAGCAACAAGCATCTTAAATAAAAATAAAAAAGGAAAAAGGAATGCCACTTTGGGGACCTGAGGCATGGAAGCAGCTTAGCTAAGAGCATGGACACCCTGATGGTCCCTAATTGTCACAGTCCCTGATCCTTGCATGCGTGCCAGGGGCTGGCTGAGTGTGCTGGATGGGGAGTTGCTTTATTTTTTCCTCTCCTAATCCCCATTTCCTGCTCTAGATAGGAGTCCACCACTTAAAGGAAGTCTTTTTTTTTCTTCAAACAAAAAGTATTTATCTATTTGAAAAGCAGAGTTACTGAGCGAGACAGAGGGTGTGACTCGGAGAGAGAATTTTCATTCTTTGATTTACTTCCCAAATGGGCCCAAGAACCAGAGCTGAGCCAGGTAGAAGCCTGGAACTCCAATGGGGTCTCCCAAGTCAGTGGCCGGGGCCCTTGCACTTCAACTTTCGTCTGGGAACTGGATTGGAAGCGGAGCAGCCAGAACTGAAATCAGCACCCATGTGGGATGCAGCTGTTGGCAGGTGGTGTCGTCTTAACCAACTGCGCCAGGACACCGGGAAGCCTTAAGGGAAAAAGATGGCTTGCTGGCTTGCTTGCTTGCTTTCTTACTTTTTCTCTCTCTCTCTTTCTTCCTTTCTTTTCTTTCTTTCTCTCTTTTCTCTCTCTCTTTCCCTTCCTTCCTTCTTTCCTTCCTTCCTTCCTGCCTTCCTTCCCTCCCTCCCTCCTTCCTTTTTATACTTTCAGACTAAAACATCTATTTAGAAGACAGACTCCCTCTCCAGGCTGTCTTTGGGAGGAGTGGGGGGTCTGATCAGCCTTGGACAAACGGAGAACTAAGACTCAAAGGAGAACCAAAGAGGAAATAGGAGGGCAGTGGGTTAGCCGCACTGGAAACCTTGAAGGCACAAAAGGGGACGGGGTCTGGAAGCTGTATAGGTCTTGGCGGCGCAGCCAGGCCACCCTGCAGAGAACAGTCAGGCCTGCAAAGGCCAAATGCGCAGGAGGGGAATCTGAGGCCCAGAGGTGCTGAGCTTGACCCCCAAGCCGGCCAGGGGGCAGCCCGCAGCCTGGCCATCCTCACACTTCCCCGCAGCTGGCAGGCTCAGCTGTCCCCAGGCCTGCAGCTGCTCCCTGCACCTTTGCCAGGGGAAGCAACCGCTGCTTCCCACGACCCAGTCCCTTGTCCAGTTCATTCTTGTTGTGGGCCACGAAGGAGGGACACACACACACACACCCCAGATACATCCAAGTTGTACACTCCTGACACATCTAAGCCCAGAACTCTCCCCTTTCCTCCTTCCCCCAGCTCAGCCACCAGCCCCAGGCCAGCACCTAAGGCTACCAGCACCCCGTGTTTCCAGGATGGGGGTCCAGGGGGAGCTGACCCCACTTCCAGCATCACCAGGGTAGAAGCGTGGGGGAAGGGATGGCAAGCAAAAGACGGCACTTGATTTGCTGCTCTTCTGAGAACCCACAACTTTTTCTTAAAGAAAAAAAGAAAAATGCAGAAAGGTCCCCGCTCCTGATTGGCTGGCAGACTTTGGAATGCCTTGGTTACCGTATATGCTTCCGTAGAAGTTGCAGAAGAAGCGGATCCACCCCCCTCCAAGCTGGGAGGTGGAGGTGGGGCCAGGGGATTTACTTCCTCATTAAGGTTCCCCTCGCTCTTCTGGGTTTCTACCCACGCAGGCCTGACCGATCGCCGGTGACCCTGGTAGGCCTCATCTTGGCTGGACACAAAGCTCCATGGTTGTCCTGGATAGGAGGAAGCACTGGGCCCATACACATGGTTTTCCTGGAGGACCGTCCCTTATGCAGTCTCACACACATACTCTCTCTCTCTCTCTCTCCCCCCCCCCCCCATAGTTCCTGGGTTCCTTGCAGGCAAGGATATATGATACGTCCTATGAGGCTGGAGCAGTTCACCAGCTCCTACCTATCTGGTTAGGGGAAGGGATTAGAGTGACCTTATAGCTGATCAATTCCCCAGGGCCGGGTGCCCTCTGCCCCCAGTGTCTCCAGCCTGCCACACTGGCTTCCCCCACCCCCCATCCCCTACCTCCCACCACCACTGATCCAGAGGGCTACTGAAGCGCAGAGAGATCTGGGAGAAGGCTGGCAAGGGCCCCTGGCTCCAGCTACATTCCAGGGACCAGCAGCAAGCAAAGGTGGAAAGCGGTGGGGGTTAAGTCACCTCTATGGGGTGTTTTCTGTTCCTTGGCAAGCCCTCCTTCCTGCAGGGGACAGAAGTCCCCTGATGGAGGCAGTTAGAACCTAAGGACCTCAGAGAGGGGCAGTGACCAGACTAAGGTCACACAGCAGCCTGGAGCAGAACTCCGGTTTTCCTGGCTCGCACAGGTGGGCTCTGTCGTCCTCAGGTCATCCCGCAGCGATTCAGCTGGCAGAATGGAGACCCAATTCTGGGTGGGTAGCCAGGAAAGTACAGCATTGCTGGAGTTCAGGCAGTCTAGGATCAGACACTGATCCCTTGGGGAGCAATGACTAGAACAGCAACCTCACCGTGACACTCGGAGCAATTGGATATTTTTTCCTTTCCCTAGCAGCAGCCTCGGAAAAAGCCAATGAAACTGCCTAGCTCCACACCCCGAGCAGCTCTGAGTTACAGATAGGAAGGGTGATCCTGGAGTGGGGCGGTGTCCCCTCCTGCGTGTCCCAGGCACCCTGTCAGACCCTTAACCTCTGTGCCTGCCAGGCATCCACGAGGGCACAGGGTCAGGGACACGGTGGGGGTGCGAGGCGCCGTGGCCTGCGTGTGCGTGTCCCTGCACACACGTCTGCTTCCTCTTGTCCCGGCTTGCAGCACAGCCACGGTCCTCTGAACCCAGCACGAGATTTCCATTACTGAAGCACATTTTTGTGCTCTGGCTGTTGAACTGGGGAGGAAAGAAAGCAGACGGCGGTGCGTGATGGATGGGTCTTCCAGTGCACTTCCCAGGGTGGTCCGGGAGGGGGCCGGGCAGGAGGTCTGCAGGCCGCGCGGCCTCACAGCGTCCCCTTGTCTGACTTGGGCTCTGCCTGCTCCGCCTCCATTCATCCCCTCTGCCCCACCCCCTCGCCCGCCAGCCCCAGTTCCACTTTACCTGACTTCACAGTTTTCCTGATGACATGCAAAGCTCCACATTTTGCTCTCTATCATGCTGTGGTTACTCTGAAGAGGAAGGGATGCTGACCCAAAAGTGCCCACCTCCTCCAGCCCCGCCAAGGTTATTTGTACATCCTTGGGAATTGTGCTGTGGGTTTCCACAACACCCTCTATGGCTGCCTAAGCGGAATGACACACAGCAGAGACGAAGCACCCCGACCGGGGATTCCCAACATTTTGCATAGAGCCTTGGATGCCTTGGATGCAATCCGCACGCACCCCATCAATGCACGATAAAAATAGCTAGGACTCTATGGAAACTTAGTTTATAAATGACTTTCCCTGCGCTGGACTAGCCTCATTGTTTTCCCAGAGAAAGGAAATGAGCTTCCTGGTGCTTAAGTGACTCGTCACATGGCTGAGTGGGGAGACCAAGCCCAGACTTGAGGCTTTATGATGGGCCCACCTAGTCTCCCATTTGTGTGTGTGTGTGTGTGTGTGTGTGTGTGTGTGTGTGTTGGGAGGGGGTGTCAGACCTAGAACCGCAAAGCTAAGAGTGGCCACTGTCCTCAGGGTGCTTTCTCTTCCCCATCCCCCAACCCCCAGTGGAGGCTTGGTGGTCTCATAGCGGAAACACTACAGAGCAATTCTGGGAAGTCCCGCTAATCATCCTGCAGAGGACGGGGAGGGAGGATGGCCCCCAAGCCGGGAATGAATCGGACCCATTATCCCGATTCAACAAGGAGAAAACCTAAAAGAGAGGAGGAGCCCTAAAGAAAGGGAGCAGTTCACCCAAGGTCGAATCACTGAGAACAAAAGCAAGTTAATCAAATCCTTAATCCAGCTGAAGGGTTTTCAAAGAGCTCCGGGGAGCAGGTAGGATGAGGCCCAGACCTCCCAGATGGGCCTTTCAGATCCCTGCCCACAGCCACTGCCTGAGACCCTGCAATGCTCTGTCTAGACTGGAGCGACCTTCCCCAGGAGAGCAAGCCGACACACTGGACAGCAAGCAGGACACTCCAGAGGGTGACGGAGCAGGAAGAGTGGTGCCCACGGAGGGGCAGGGTCACAGCCACTTCTCACAGAA
Organism: Ochotona princeps; assembly: GCF_030435755.1. NCBI lineage: Eukaryota > Metazoa > Chordata > Mammalia > Lagomorpha > Ochotonidae > Ochotona > Ochotona princeps. The sequence goes on from NC_080858.1 coordinate 20,324,492, forward strand.
TGCCACTTGGCCATGCATGTACTGAGAAGTCCTGCACACAAAATCATGAGGAAACAATAACAACAACAACAACAAAAACCACCGAAAGAGGAAGCAATCTCCTCAAAAAGGGAGGAGGGCACCCCATTTTTAGCCCAGTGTCCTTTGAACAGAGAAACCTTTCCTCCCCTCCCGTCTCCGAATCAGTTTTTTTTTTTAATTTTTCTCTCCTCAAAAGATGTATTTACTGTTTGAAAGCCAGTTACAGAGACAGCAAAAGATCCTCTGTCTTGCAGGCACAGACAATAGATGGCAACCAGGACTGCAGATGGCATGCCAACATCTCCAGTAGCGGCATAACCCGACACATCACCACGCCAGCTCACCTGCTTTCTGTATGCCCAGAGTTGGGCATACACCCGGGTGAATGCAGTGCTGTCTTTGACTAAGCTCTGGTGAGGCAAGGCACATGTTTGGTAGGCATGAGTGGGTACCTGTGTGTAATGGCTGGAGGGGGGGCAGAGACTTCTTCCAAGAAAGGAAAATATACTTTGATGCCAGAGTTAAGGAATCTAAGAGCTGGATGATTCATGGAAAGCCAGCCTGCAAGTCAGGCCCCAAAACATCCCCAGCCAGGGGTCCTCTGGGCAGGCCAGCGGAACCCTCGGAAGGCAACACATTCCAGCTCATTCTGGGGACCAGGGCAAATGGGGAAACCCACACTGGATAAAAGCCCGTGTGTTCCAGCCACAGCAGCAGCTCCTACTCAGCTGACAGCCTCTAACCCCACCACGCCCAAGACCAAGAGGCTCGCTTTCATCCAAAGCCACCAGCTACGGTGCTGGAGGGCTCCAGACAAAATGTACTGCTCAGACTACTGAGGACTTGTGTTGCTAATCAGCACTTCCGGGGCTAGCATCATGATGCAATGTGTTGCCTGGATACAGGCCTCCTACTCCAGGGCTGGTAAAGGCTCAGCTGCTCCACTCCTGATTCAGTATCTTACTGCTGCGCCTAGGAAAGCAGCAGCAGGAGGTCCCGGGTGCATGGGCCTCTGCCAGTCACCTAGGAAATCCAGACGGAGTTCTTGGCTCTGTGCTTCAGTCTGGTCCAGCTCTGATCACTATGGCCGTTTGGGGAGTGAACCACGGAATGCAAGGTCTCTGTTGCTCTCCCTCTTTGCTTTTCAAATAAATAAATCCTTGAAAACAAAACAAAACAACAAACTGAGCTGAACTGGAAGCACAGTGTATGAGGTCATTCTAACACACACTCTATTTCTTTGCTCAGTCATCTCTCTGGTGGACACTATATTTGGGGTCTCCCACATAGTTGAGCGGGGGCAGGCTAAGGTTGTCTGGAAGAGCCAAGTGTATTTAAGGCTGGTTCACTTTTCCCTTCCAACCAGCCAGGGACTCATCCACCCCTGCCCTCTGGCCACCTGCAGGCCCCGGATGAAAGCCTTACCCTGAAACCTCTGAGGCCCAGGGCTGACACAGGTAGAACAGACAGTGGTACATCCCCACTCCCTGACTGCGCACCTGTTCTTCATCCTGACCTCTGCTTGCTGCCATGCTTCCCTCCCTCCTCACCCTCTTCTCACCTCTCTCTTCTACTTCCCCCACAGCAAACTTCCCTTTGGATCTACCAAGCTATCAGTTTCGTTCCAGTCAAATAGCTGCTGCAAGGAACCTCTCGCTGGACCCTCAGCCAATCCCTTCTCATGAGCTTCCTGATTCAGAATGATCCAAATGAGATGTGTGTGCATTGGGGCCGGGGCTGCGGCACGACCAGTAAAGCTGCTGCCAGTACCCCATATGGGCACCAGTTTGAGTCCCAGTTACTCCGCTTCTGATTCAGCTCTCTGTTAATATGCCTGGGAAAGCAGCAGAGGATGGTAAGGCCTCGGGCCCCTGCACCCACATGGAAGACCTGGAGGAAGCTCCTGGCTTAGGCCTGATCCAACCCAGGTGTTAATTAATAGTCATTTAGGGGGTGAGTCAGAGGGTACGGAAATCTCTGTCTTTATCTCTTCCTTCTCCCCTTCTCCCTGTATAACCCTTGAATGAAAGAAAGAAAGAGAAGGAAAAGGAAGGAAGGAAGAAAGGAAGGAAGGAAGGAAGAAAAATGAACACTGTACTTGGAGACTTTCTGCCTCTGGCTGCCATGGCACACCTGGTCAGGAATGGTGCACCGGACAATGCCACCAGCTGCAGTGGTCCCTGGCTCTGTCGTCCTGAGCAAACGCAAGTTAGTAGGGGACAGGTTTGCAGAGCGCAGCAGCCCATCCTTGTGGGAGGGTCTTCTGTGCCATGTCTTCAAAACTGGTTGTGGTAGGAGTCTCAGGGGTACCTTGGAAAATCCAGGAGCGCTTAGGATGTGAAACAGAGAGAAGAGAAAGGGGGCTCATTGCCCATAACCACACCCAAGAGATCCCTGGGGCCTGGGCCAGCCAGTGCGGGGGTGGGGGGAGCAAAGTCTGGGAGGCCCAAGGAAAAGGTCATGACCTGCTAAATACAGGGGCAGAAAGGGCCCCCCACCAGCCAGGGGCCCCAGGTGAAAGAGCAGGAAACACAATGTCTCCGGGTCCTGACATGTGGTTGTAATGATCACAAACCCCTTGGGCTCCAAGGGGCCTTAGGGGTCATCCCCTCGGTCCTCTTCTTCCGGACCAGGCTGTGTAGGCAGCTCTGTTCTCACCCGGTCCCTGAAGAAGCAAAAATGAGCTGCTTTCTCCTGATTCTGAGGCTAGGGTTTCTGAAGTGAACTTTTCCCTGAACATTCAGAAAGGACCCGAAATTGCAACAGCAGCATCAGATACAGCTCTGTGATGAGACTCTGGTGTCTGGATGCTGGGGTCTGAGGTCAGTGGGGGTCTTGGGAGTCCAAGACTCCCCGGGAAGAAAGTCCTTGCTGTCCAGCCTGCTCCCTGTGCAGGGCCTGTGCTCACCTACGGGAGACAGGCAAAGCAGTCTGAGCCCGCCATGGAAGGCGCCTTGGTGGTCTGCTTGTAACTTTCAGTGGAGATGGATATCAATTACTTCTTCGGTAGTTTCCTTCTTGAGAGTGCCCAAGGCTGTCCTACAGGTCCCCGGGGGATTGGAGAGGGATCTGGAGAGGGGTCTGTCTGCTCCTGCTTCCCTGACCTACCTCCCACTCTGCTTCCCCTCTGTGTGTGCTATCTTACAACCACATCAGCCGACCTCTGACCTCTGTACAGGGACAGAGCAAGGGCCGAGGCCATTCCTGAATGGGGCAGCCTGTGTCATTTATTATCCAATTCAGTCTGCTGCAGAGAAAGCAAGGGGCCGCTGTGGATGATGTAGGAGCGTAGGCACAGACCAGCACTTTCCCAGGCCAACTGGGGCACACAACCCCCTCCCTCTGGATTTGAATCAACACACTCTCCCTACCCGCAACTAACTTATTAGCTGGGTTGATTCAGAACAATTTGGTTCATTGTGTTGAACTCAGGCTTCCCACAGGTAAAACCACCATGGAGAGCCAGGTATTAGGGATAGTAATAAGAACGCCTCCCCTTGGGGCTGGTGTTAAGTGGACACCTTAAGATGACAATGTTGGCATCTCATATGGGAACCAGTTTGAGGTCCGGCTGCTCCACTTCTGATGCAAATATGCCTGGGAAAGCAGCAGCAGCAGATCCAAGTACTTGGGACCCTACACCCACATGGGAGCTCCTGATCAAGTTCCTGCTTCCTGGCTTTTGACCGGCCCGACCCAGCCCTGGTCATGCTGGCCCTTTGAGGAGTGAACCTGTGGATGGAAAATCCGTTGTCTCTTTCTCCTCCCCTCTCTCTAACCTTGCCTTTTGAATACAGATGTTTCTGAAACCCTGCAGCCCTGATGGCAGTATCTGGGTTCAGTTGGTGCCTAACTATAGCTTCCTGCTAGGGGAGACTGCAGGAGGTTGTGGTGTTGGCTCCAGCAACTAGGTTTCTGCCACGCTCACTGGTGATGTTGGATTGAGTTCCCAGCTCCGGTGGGCCAAGGAGCCCTCTTTCGGAAACACTGCCTTTGGGTCATAGAAAAGTCCGTGAGAATCTCCTGTGAGCTCAGCTGGCACCCGTGTGCCCCTGCGCATGTCCGCTCTCCTCAGGCCCCTCCTCCCTGGGCTACTTCTCTCCTCTGGGTTATTTAGGGGCACAGTGGCAGCCTGGTATACAGTAGGTGCTCCAACATGTTTGGAGCCTGACAGAGGGGTAGAGCAGAGCGGAGTAGAAAGCCAGCTCAGCGGACTTGGGAGAGAAGTTGATCCCTAAGTTCAGTGGTTGATAGGCAGGTAAATAGGCAACTCCATAGCTTAAGCCTAGGGTTGTAGGCACCTATTCCCACACCTGACCTTCCGCAGCCCAACCCCTGCACCCTCCCCTCTACCCTGCCTCAAGGCCTGGAGAGCCTGGAGTGGGACAGGAACCCAGGTTTGCTGAGAAATCTGGCCAAGCAATCTGACCGTTAAATGGGTTTCATCCTAAAATGACTTTGAAAACTGAAAGTAAAACTCAAAGCCACCCACTCCCCTTGGCTCTCTTCCCCAGCAAATGCTGAGTTCAGCCACTCCTGGCTTTGAGGCCTTGTTCTTGCCGCACCCTTCCGAGCCCAAACCCTGAGCCCCACCGACCGTTGGGCCTCAGACCCCGCCCTGGGCACTGCTTGAGAGCTGTGTTTTCCCACCCCCAGCCCCACCACTGCCCACACAGAGGTCAAAGTCAGGGGAAGGCGGAGGAGACACACCCTTCAAGCAGAGCAGACACCCACATCTTCTTATCAACCCTAACTCCTTTTGACACATTGATTCTCCTTATCAAATAAGAAACCAGTTCTTCCATTCTGAAAATTTATCACAGATACAGATAATGGCCAAAGCTTTGGAGCTACACATTACACTGTTGTGACATGCAGTTGGTGCCTAGATAAGTAAAAAACACAGAAACACAACACAACATTTAGAAATAGTTTTACTATGAAAATAAACATGCAAGCAACCCAGAAATATAATGCACCGGAACACACCTCTGTCAGTGGCTCAGGATTCAGCCGTTCTGTGTTATGGTTAGTTGCATGCACGGGGCGTCAGTACCGGATGCACAGCCACCTGAGGCTCCAAGAGGGGAGTGAATTTGCCCAAGATCACCCAGCGGGAATGGGACAAAGATGCTCAGTGGAACAGCAAGTGAGAGGGTGGAAAAAACAAACTCTGCCCTTAGGGGAAGAGATGCCTGCAGACCAACACACACAGAAATGGGGAGATGACTCAGGCAGCCGTGCTTACCTAGGAGCTGGGATTGGTTGCAGCAAACTCACAGACATGGTAGCCTGGCCCGAAGTACATAATTACAACCTGAAATCTGATGGGCGATTTAAGGATTGTCAAGTTGCACTTGCTAATTTGATAGACAGCCCGGGGAAGACACACAGCTTCAAGAACAGGAGACATCTTATTTCCCCAGCATTCTTGTATACATTTATTTCAACGTTAGAACTCCATGTTAGAATTGGGAATGTTGGAGGCGCCTTGGTAGCATAGCATGCTAACTCTATGTTTGAATCCCAGCAGTTCCACTCCCAGTCCAACTCCCTGCTAATCTACCTGGGAAAGCAGCAGGGGATGGTCCAAGGCCTTGGACCCACATACCTATGTGGGAGTTCCAGAAGAGGCCCTGACTCCCAGCTCTGAATCAGCTCAGCTCTGGCGATTGAGGCCATTTGGAGAGTGAACCAGAGGATGGAAAACCTATCTCTCCTTTTCCCTGTAATATCTGCCTTTTAAATAAAAATAAAATTTTATGGGAATGAGAATATTTCAGTTTGTCATGGGCTAAAGCAGCCTTCTGCAAAAAGAAAAAAAATCAGCAAAGGGTTTGTTCTAGGGGGGTCTCTTGAGAGCACAGCTGAGATGTCTTACCAGGAGACAAACTCACAGCAGGTGCATACCTTTCTCTCCAGCTGTCTTCAAACCAGAATTCAGAGGAGACATGTTTGTGTGCAGTGCAGAGGCTAACATCTTTCTGCATGAGATACATATGCAGAAAACATCGTCAGCTAGGAGCGTGAGCTGGCGCATGCTCTACCATTACTTCAAGATACAGGATCTTAGCTGCCTGTCACTCGCCTAGCTGCTACTCCCATCTCTTTGGCCTTGGAGATCTCCCACTCTTGAACTTCACCTTCTGTCTTTCCAGCTTACTCCCGCAGAACCTCAATTCGACCATCCTTGGACCTTACTCTTCCCCTTCTCATCAGCTTAAATTCTGTGGCTAATCATTAGGCTCACCCTTCTTGAACATATGCCTTCAAGTCCCTGCTCATCTCCTACTTCATCACAGCAAATGTGAGCCTAGGAGTCAGCGCTGTAGTAGTATACTGAGGAAAGCAGTGCGCTGTGATGCTGGCATCCCATGCGAGCACCAGTTTGAGTCCCGGCTGCTTCATTTCCAATCCAGCTCCCTGCTAATGTTCCTGGGAAAGTAGTGGAGGATGGTCTGAGTGTTGGGGCCCTGGTTCCCGCATGGGAAACCCCAGAAGAAGCTCCTGGCTTTGAATCAATCCAGCCCAGCTGTTGTAGCCATTTGGGGAATAAACCACAAACGAAAAATCTCTCTGCCTTTTAAATAAAATGAAATAAATATTCTTTCTGTTCCTAGATTCCACATATAGCTGGTTAGAGGTATCTGGTGCATTCCCTAAGGCTCTTCAGAATTCTGTGAACCCTTAAAACTACAGAAAGTAGGGGACCCCAGCTGGGGTTTCCATGTTCTGAGAACATGGAAAGCAAGGTAGGTGACAGAGGCCGAATGGGGTGGGGAAGCATTGTGTTCCATTGGTTTCTCAGGATGTGGAAAAGTCCGTGCAAGAAAGCCCAGCAATGGTGCTGAACGGTGACTGTGGGCACAGACCTTTACGAATCAGCTCTCCCAAAGCCCCATCACACGGTGCGTTGTTTTGGGGGCCTGGCACAGCCCTAAGCCGCTTCCTACTGCTCGTCTTGTATTTTCCAAGAGGAAGGATCTAGTGGGCTCATCATGTCATTACCATCTCAAAAGGAAAACTTCAGTGGGATGGAGTCTTTTCTTCATCTAAGATTTTTTAATTTATTTGTTTATTTGAAAAGCAGAGAAGAAGAGAGGAGAAGGAGAGAGGGAGAAGTTAATTGATTTTTCCATCCCCTGGTTCTCTCCCCCAAATGGCTAATGGCTGGTGCTAGATCAAGTCAAAACCAGGAATCAAAAACTCTACCCAGGTTTCCCATATGGGTGCAGGGGCCCAAGCACTTGGATCATCTTCTGCTGCCTTCCCAGGCGCATAGGCAGGAAGCTGGGTTGGAAGCAGAGTGCCCATATGGGATGCTGACTTCACAGACAGTAGCTTAACACTGCACAACAGTAATGGCCCTAGGATGGTCTATTGCCAGGCAACTTCAAAGGAGCCAGACCCCTGGCCTGGGCAATCGTCCCTTGAGCCATCTTCCATGCCCAGGACCTACCAGCAGAGGACAGGAACACAGCTCTGAAAAGAGCTTCAGTGACCAGTGCCTGGCTGTCTTTAGAATGTCATAGAGCCACTGGTTCATGCTAAGTTCTCAGTTTCAAGTTTCACCAGTACGGGAACTCTCTGCACGCCCACTTTCGGGGGGAATTTCGCTGGCAGTCCCCATGTCACAGAGGCTGGCTGGTGGTGTCTTGTTCAGATGCAAACAAGGTACCAGTTCCACTCACCTAGTCACCGTGATTTCCTTTGCAAAGCCTACGAGGAGACTTTGATGGAAAGCTTCATGTCTTATTTCTCACTCCAGACTTGATTGTGTGGAAATGGCATGCTGTTTCAAAGCAGATGTGTGTGGGTTCAAATCCAGATTTTATCTCTGATTGGCTGAGGTCCTTGCTCTGAGTTTTCTAAACCCCAGCTTTCTCATCGACAACATGGGGATAACGAACTTGTTCTTATCACCCTGTCTGGCAAAGTAACTTCATCTCCCAGTGGGTATGCACTGACACAAACAAATCCACAAAAAACATTCTGTTGCTTTGGGGGTTTTGTTTTTTTCTTTGTTGAGATTTATTTATTTAAAAAATTTCAAAGAGATTTATTTATTATTATTGGAAAGGCCTATTTACAGAGAGGAAAGATAAAAATCTTCTATCTGCTGGCTCACTCCACAAATGGCCACAACAGCCAGAGGTGAGCTGATCCAAAGCCAGGAACCAGGAGCTTCTTCTGGGTCCCCCATATGGGTGCAGGGTCCCAATGGATTTGGGCCATCCTCAACTGCTTTTCCAGGCCACAGGCAGGGAGCTGGATGGGAAGTGGAGCAGCCAGGACACGAATCAGTGCCCATATGGGATGCTGGCACGTACAAGGTGAGGATGTAGACGCTTAGCCATTGTGCGAGGCCCTATTGCTGTGCTTTGAAGTGACAACCTTTGTCACCTCGAGTGAATACTTGGTGCAGTTGTTAAGATGTCACTCGGGCTGTCCACATCCCATAGCACAATACCTAGGTTTGAGTCTTGCCTCTGCTTCCCGTCTTGCTTCCAGCTGGTTTATACCTGCAAGGCTGTGGATGATGGTTCAAGTACTTGGGTCCCTGCCACCCACATGGGAGAACTAGATGGAATTTCATGCTCTTGGTTTGGCCTGGCTCCAGCTGTTTCAGTCATTTGGGGAGTGAACAGCCTCGTATGAATGAAGTGGCGTCGGTCCTTGCGTAAATCCCCTCCCACCTCTCAACTTCCGCATCCTTCCATGTAAATACTGGGGACATGGTAGCCAGGTGATCTCAACGTCTTGCAGCCTTCAGTTATCCTAATTAATCCACCATACTTCCGTTGAAGTTGAGACGTGGACTTGCGTGACACCCAGAGAGGAAACAGGAAGGAGAAGGGACAGCAGGAAGGAGATGCACGTGGAGAGATAAGGCAGAGTGGGCTCACAGTGTGCTCAAGCACTGAAGCCATCAGAATGGCTTCCCTGCCTGCTCCGGGCAGCTGCTACCCAACAGGCGCCAAGGACCACCACCCACGCTGGAGGGCAGAAGTGCAGGAAGGAGGATGAGTGTGGCATTCTAGACCTGTCTCTGAACCAGACCCCATGAACCAACGGTAGAACGGAGGGAAGTACGACCTCAAGGTCAGGTTGGAAAGTCGTGAGAGCCAAGTGCTAGACCCACTGTGCTCTCCTAGCTGAGGCCTCTGACAGCAAGTTTCAGTTGCTCATCTGTAAAAGCAGGATGTCCCTCTGTGTCCTCTTGCCTTCTCTGGGGCTGCTGGGAGGTAAGAATGGCTTGTAGGAGGCAGAATATCCCCTCGTAAAGGCACGTGCCCTGGGCAAAGGTGAATTGCTCATCTAAGAGACCGTCTTCCCAGCCAATCATGAGCCCGTCCCTGAATGACTGCCTTTGCCAGGTGGACAGGAGGACTTAGAGGATACATGACCACTCTCCCCATCCACAGGTGAATGAATTCATGCCCAGAGAGGCCAGTGGATTGACCAAGTCAACACTGCTCCACTAGCTTAAGAGGCAGGGCCAACAGGATGCCAGAACAGGATGTGTGCTGAGCGTGTTTGGCAAGGGGCGGCCCAGGCCCACAGATGGAGGCAGCACTGTGGCCACCAACCCCAGGGTGGTGCCTCAGGCCAGCACCCAGGGACACCACCCTTTGGGGGAAACCCCTGGCCTGGCTTGGCTTCCTCTTTAACCAGAGAGAAATCTGGGTGTGTGCATTTGGTCCATAGGGGACCAAGTTCACATCCAGGAAGCAGGCTTTTCCTAATTCTCTGCCCCCGGCTTCTTCCCCTGGCTTTACCACCACACAGGTGAAGTGACAATGAAGTCAGTGCACAGGAGCCAGAAGAACTGTGGGCTGGGGATCACAGGCTGAGAAGGGAGATCCAGGCTCCACCACACCCTGTGGGTCTCCTTCCTTCAACACCCCCTGCCCCATTTAAACTGTGAAAAATGAGAAGTTACACTTGAAGGGGACTTCCGCAGCACAGAAGGCAAACAAGATTTAGAGCAACCATTCTCTGACTGAAGTTCACCATGAGGCTAGTACGTTGAAGGAAAATCCTTTCCCCTGGAGCCCTTGGAGGGATTTACAGCTTTGAGTGGTAGACCAGATGCCATTTTCCCATGGGAACTTTAGGGACCATTGCACTTGAAGACCAGATGTACCATCAAATTCTGTGATTCCCCACACCTCCCATCTTCCACTGCCTTTGAAGGCGCCTTTGTAGGGAGCTGGATCAGAAGTGGAGCAGCCAGCACCTGAGCTGAAACTCTGATAGAAAATGTGGGTATGGCAGACAGCAGCTTAACTCACTGCACCCTAGGTTTCCAGACATGATTGATACATCAGCAAAATTTCACTGAAAATTTTGAAGACCAACCAAAGGCTGACAAGCTTGTATTTCACCAAATAAGGTTATGTGTAGAGAGAGACAGAGAGAGAAACTCTGTCTACGTGTGTGTGTGTGTGTGTGTGTGTAAAGGCCAGTTTAAGAATAAGAAGACAGAGCTCAGTTCAGAATAAAGACAAGCACTAGCCTGGTGTAGCCATGTGCGTTGTCTTTATTTTCCTGCAGACCAACAAAAAATATCACCAAGAGGCTTCAAGTAGGCACTCACGGTGTTATCTGAGAAGCAGGAAGGTGGAGTGGGGGTAGGGGGGAGAGATCCGAGCTTCAGGTTCACTGCCCAAATGCCCACTGGGCCAAGGCAAAGCCAGGACCCAGGAACTAACTCAACCCAGCTCTCCCACCAGAGTAACGGCGCCCACTGACTCAACCCATCAGTGATTGCCTCCCAGAGCGAACATGAGCAGGAAGCTGGAGTTAGGAGCAAAGCAGGGATTCTACCCCAGGCACGCCAGAATGGGATGTGGATGTCTTAAATGCTAAGACAAAACCAGCCCCTAAAGTGGCATTCGATCAAAATGTTGACTGTTAACTTTGGTCCCTCTTTCCATCCTTTTTTTTACAAATAATTACTAAACATGTACTGGACACTAAACACTTTGACACTATCTTTTATTTTTCTTTTTAAGATTTATTTTTATTTGGGGCCAGTGCAATTGCCCAACTGGCTAATCCTTTGCCTGAAAGTGCCAGGATTCCCATACAGGTGCCAGTTCGTGTCCTGGCTGCTCCACTTCCCATCCAACTCCCTGCTTGTGGTCTGGAAAGGCAGGAAGATGGCCCAAAGCCTTGAGACCCTGTACTTTTGTGGGAGACCAGGAAGAGGCTCCTGGCTTCAGCTCAGCTCAGTTCAGCTTTAGCCATTGCAGCCATTTAGTGTGTGATCCAGCTTATGCAAGATCTTTCTTCTCTCTGTTTCTCTTTTTCTCTGTAAGTCTGCCTTTCCAATAAAAATAAATAAATATTTTTTTACAAGATTTATTTTTATTGGAAAGGCAGAATTACAAAGAGAAGGAGAGAAAGAGGGAGACAAATCTTCCATTTGCCAGTTCACTTCCCCAAATGGCCACAACGGCTAGAGCTGAGCCAATCCAAAGCCAGGAGCTTCTTCTGGGTCTCCCAAGCAGGTGCAGGGTCCCAAGGCTTTGAACTATCCTTCACTGCTCTCCCAGGCCACAAGAAGGAGCCGTATCAAAAGTAGAATGACCAAAACTCGAATGGGCACCCCTGTGAGATGCCAGCATTAGAGGTGGAGGTTTAGCTCACTACATCATGGCTCTCGCCCTGATACCCTCTTTCTTTCTATAATACATGCTGCTATGATACAAAAAAAAATCATTCACAGCTAATGAAGAGAGGGATTATCTGGCTGTATAGTGGGAGTGCAGCTAGTCCCTACAGGATTTTTGTTTTTTCTACAAGAAGAGCTGGAATATTAGGCATGGATATGTAGCCTTCAAAACAACAACAACAAAAGGGGAAAACCCCCAACACAACTTGTGTTTAGGTAAGAGCCCCCTAAGTTCTATTTTAAGAAAATTTCACATGCATGCCTGCAGCTGGGGTTTGCTCCCCAGAGAGGTTCATCCCAGGAAGCTGGCTGCACTTCCTCCCGTGCCCACCTGCCTCAGCAGCATAGGCGCCTGCAACCTCTGAGCATCTGCAGCCAGGAGCCCCAGGTTACTGGTTTGTATAGGATTTCCTCTCCTCAGAGGGACATACCCGGGGTGGAGCTCCTTGCCTGCCTCGTCCAGCCTTTCTCGCAGGGACCCCGTGATTATTTCTGTCTGTGCTCTCTCATCAACTTGCCAAGGTCTTGGCAAGCCTGCTCAAGCCCCCATCTCTGAGCCTGTGACTTTTCATGTCCCATTGGTCAGAACGCAGTGTTTTGCAGGAATGTGCATCTTATAGCACAAAATCTGTATTAAACGAATGCTTCTTAGGAGCCGGTGCCATGACGTAGTAAGCAAAGCCTCCGTCTTCAGTGCTGGCATCCTAAATAGGCACTGGTTCAAGTCCTGGCTGCTCTACTTCTAATTCAGCTCCCTGATTATGCTCCTGGGAAGGCAGCAGAGGATGGCTCACGTCCTTGGGACCCTGCACCCACATGGGGGACCTCGAAGAAGCTCCTGGCTCCTGGCTTTGGACTGGCTCAGCTTTAGCCTTGTGCCCACTTGGGAAGTGAACCAGGGGAGGGAAGATTTATTTTTCTGTCTCTCTCCGTAACTCTATTTTTTTCTCAAATAAAAATTAATAAATCTTTTTAAAAAGATTGCTTCTCTCTTTTTGAAAATTTATTTATGTCTGTTGGAAAGGTAGATCAGACTTATGGAGGGGAAGGAAAGAGAGATCTTCCATCCACTGGTTCATTCCCCAAATGGCTATAAGGGCTGGGGCTGAGCCAATCCAAAGCCAAGAGCCAGGAACTTCCTCTGGGTCTCCCACATGTGGGCAGGGTTCCAGGGCTTTGAGTCATCCTCTATTGCTTTCTCAGGCCACTAGCAGGGAGCTGGATGGGAACTGAAGGACCAGGACATGAACTGATGCCCATATGGGATCTCAATGTTTACAACGCAAGGATTTAGCTGTTGAGCCATTGTGCCGGACCCAACTGTTTCTCTTTAACTGAGCTAGCTCTAAAGTGTTGATACCCATAGGATACTAAAGCTGCTGCAAAAACAAAACATACATCTGTGTGGAAAAATCCATCCTTTAGAGCAAGTGAACACATGCAAGTTGCAGAAAGCAACAGAGAATATGACATTATTCAAGGCGAGGATCAGCTTCAAGCCAACAGCTTCTCTTCTCTTCTCTTCTCTTCTCTTCAGGGACTCAGAGCCGCACTCTGTCAGGTAAGGGCAAACCTGATCCTAACATGGTCTCTTAGTAAGAGATGGCTGTAAAATCCTGCCACACTGCCCTGGTGTCCTGCCAAAGGTGTCCTGTGTGGGTCACCTTTGGGCCCTTCCCTTGGGCAAGGTCCTCCATTGAAACAGCCCTCGTCCTGCTAGACCACGCTGGAAGTTGGGACCCTTCTTCAGGACCCCTGGATCCCTTCAACAGACGTCCCTTCTGTACCTATTCTCCTGATGGCTGCTGCCTTGGTAACCACTCCAAAATCTGCATGACATTGGGCATAAGCAGGGGAAGTAGAGAAGAGGCCACCACATGTGCTCCTCCTCACTGATACTGGAAGCTGGCCTGGGTACCAAAGGGAGAGTAGAGAGTCTGATTCTACAGGGCTTTGTCTGCAAGGTTCAAGTTCTACTGTCTCTTTTTCCCCCCCATTGTTGATGTGCTTCAAAATTACAATGTAAAAAAGCAAATGCTCTCCACTCATCCAGAAAGTAGAACTAACGGGGTCTCTAATGAGAACTCTTGATTCTGGCTTCTGGGGACTCAAGGGTACAGGCATGGACACAGAAGGGGAACACGACTCTGGCCTCAAAGTGACAGGTGTCAATGACTTCCTATTTTGACAGAAAGAAAGCCTATGTGGACAGACCGTGAAAGACCACTTGGGGTGAGAATGGAATTCCCCAGAAGCAACAGCCATAGCAATGAGAAGGATTTCCACCCACTGTCTCATGTCCAGCACCCCAGCCTGCCCTGAGAAGGCCCAGGAAAGTCCTGAGCAGGCCCGCATCACTTCACTCCAACGCAGCTGGTCAGACCTGTCAGCTAGAGAGGCCAGAGACCAGGGGCTTTCCTGTGGGCAGAGCCCTGAGCAAGGCCCCCCCTCCCCAGGGTGTCCTGAGATGTTCTCCCCAGCTGCCCCACACCAGTTCCAGGAAATTCTCCTGAGACGGTCAGAACACTACTATCTTGTCCTCAGCTGCATTAGACAAAAGGGGGTAGGAACGGGGGGGATGAACCACCTGCTGAGGGCCCAAAAATGGAAGCAGAAGACCAGGCTTCCAGGTGTGCATGGCCTTGACCTTGGGCAAGTGGCTTCCTTGGTCCTGAGCACGGTAGGACTGAAAATTGCACTAGCGTTTCATCTCCCGGCAACTTCACAGGGCTGATGCGGAAATGAAATGGGCTAGACAACCCAGTGTGAAAAAGGGACCAAAAGCCTTGAGAAGATACACAGATGACACCAGAGAAGATGAAAAGGTGTTTCACATCTGAGTCATTGGGAAAAATGCAAATCAGAACAACGAGACTCCCCTGCACACCTATGAGAACGGCCCAAATCCAGAACCCTGACAGCATGAAATGTGCTTGGATAAGAATTCTCCTTCACGGCCAAGGTGAATGCCATATGGAGCTGTGACTTTGGAAGGCCAGTGCATAGAGTCCTAGAAAACCAAACAGGCTCTTAGCACATGCGCCAACAACAAATCGGACTCCGTGGCATTTACCCCAGGCACTCAAAAACTTACTTATGTCCACACAAAAACACACACACCAATGTGTACAGCAACTTAATTCTCATTACCAAAACTTGAACCAAGCTACCCCTCAGTAGGTAAATGGATACACTGTGGTCTGTCCTATAGTTTTTCAGCTCTATAAAGAAGCAATTTATCAAACTGGGAAAAGCCATGGCAGACACTTAGCTGCCTAATACTAAGTCGAAGAAGCCAAAGTGAACAGGCACCTGTTGTGCTGCTGTGTGATTACCACTGGATGGCATTCTGGAAAAGCATCTGGAAAGTTCTGGAAACTGTGGAGGCAGCAAAATATCAATGGTAGCTGGAGATTGGGGGTGGGGCAGGAAGTACAGAGGATTGTTTAGAGCAATGGCAAAACTCTTTGATACTAGGACAGGCGCAATAGCCTAGTGGCTAAATCCTTGCCTTGCATGCCCTGGGATCCCATATGGGCACCAGCTCATGTCACAGCTCGTGTCACAGCTGCTCCACTTCCCATCCAGCTCCTTGCTTGTGGCCTGGAAAAGCAGTAGAGAAAAGCTCAAAGCCTTGGGACCCTGCACCTGGGTGGGAAACCCAAAAGAAGCTCCTGGCTTCTGGCTTGGGATCAACTCAGCTCCGGCTGTTGCAGCCACTTGGGGAGTGAATCATCGGAAGGAAGATCTTTCACCCATATTCATAGCAGAATATGTGGGTTCAAGTCCCTTTCCCACTGCTCCTTCCTGCTTCCTGTCAGTACCGGCAGACGATGGCTCAAGTGCCTGTCACCCACTTGGAGAGCTGGATGGAGCTCTCAGCTCCCAGCATCAGTCCAGATCCAGCCTAGCTGTTGCAGGCATTTGGGAAGTGAACCAGACTAGCTGTCTGGTTCTCTCTTAAATAATATATTTTACATTAAAGTATAAGCAGGGCGTTGGGTGAGGGAAACCAGATCCTGGTTCCTAGAGTTCAAGGAAGACTTGCAGCAGCAAGAACATGCAGCAGGTGCTCTGAGGATGCATCTTTGCCTCACTCAGCCTCTGGAAGCGTTCTGAGCACCTCAGCCCCGTCGCCAGCAAAAGGTCCCAGCTTAGAACAGTGAGAGGCAGGGAAATGGCACTTCCACCACATTCCAAAAGACCCAGGATCCCAAATCCCTCAAAATATCTCCCAAAACCCACAAGCAATACAATGCCTGTCTGTTGGTTCTAGGATTCTCCTCTCCGACTTCCACCAGGGATTCCTTGATCGTGGGCCTCCCTATCAGAGAGGCCAGAGGAGAAAGAGATGACGCCAGCCGCTGTCCTGCCACCTGCCTGACTTCTCTGACCACAGTCGAGCTTCCTGTGGTCCCCTGGGCCTCTCTCCACAGCCGTCCTCATCATCTGTGCCTGAGGTTTCTGAGCACCAAGGTGACAGTCCAAAGCACCAATGATTGTGCTCATGGTTAGGCAGAAGGCTCTGTCTCAAGCCAAAACTGGGATCTGGGGGTGAATCCAGTGTCCAACATAACCATGATTTCAAACAGGAGGAAGAATATAGGAAACACACACATACACACACACACGGACCAAGCAGCATGTCCCTGGTTTCTAGAACAGGGAATGTGAGAGAAAGGGTGCAGGGAAAGAACCACAGCCATGAGCACCAGCAGGTGCATGTACAGGTGACGATGCAACTGCATGCTGGAGCTCGTGAAGCTGGACACACACTCAGTGCATCCTTTAAAACTCCATTTGCTGTCATCATAAGGCAGCCGTGGTGCATCTGCATTGTTAGAAGCCAGTGGTTGTTGCTTGTCAGAATAGCGATGGGGAGAGGCATATGGGCACCCTGGGGAGGCTATTGGGTGTTGTCAACATTCAGGCATTGTTATGATCTGGGAACACAGTTTGCCCTCATTATGTTAAGTCTGTATGTAGCAAGTTCACAATAAATGCCCTTTCATTTTGAGCTGTCCACTAGGATTTGGGCACTTTTCTGTACATATAAGGGCACTCCATAAACTTATGGACAAATAGAATTAAGATATTTGCATTTGTTTAGTCCATTTTTTCCCCTTCCTTTATTTATTAGAAAGAGTCAGAGAGAGAGGGAGAGACAGAAAGAGAGTGATCTTGCAGCTGCTGCTTCACTCCCCAAGCCAAAGCGGGGAGCTGAGAACTCCATCCAGGTCTCCCACGTGGGTGCGGCAGCCCAAGCACTTGGCCCACAGTCTGCTGCCCTCTTAGGTGCATGTACAAGGAGCTGGACTGAAAGTGGAGTAGCTGGGATACAAACAGATGCTCCTACGGGATACTGGCATCGCAATCCAGTCTCCTCATTTTTATGCTGCATGATTTCCATGAACTTTTTTGAACAGTTCTCATATTATGTTGCTTCAAAAAGTAGTTGTGTTAACAGAACCGGGGGAAAATACAGTGAGAGGAAAATCTTTGCAAAACACCTAATGGACAAAGGGCTGGAATCCAAATATAAATGGAACCCAAAATTTCATGATGTGAAAAAAAATCCAATTAAAAATCGAGCAAAAACATCACATCGAAAACAGTAAACAGATGACGACTACAGATGTGAACAATCTCTCAGCGTTGCCTGCCACTGGGAAACTGCAGATTCAAACTGTAATTCAAACTGTGGAATGGCTGACCACACCTAAGGCTCCTTAGGTTACAGGGCATTGGGAAGTCCTGTTCATTGCTCACAGGGATGTGAAATGGTACCACCAGTTTGGAAGACAGCTTGGCAGAATGTCACAAAACAGAATGCTGTAATGTTATGGTCCGTACTTAAGCTCCAAAGGAACCGAACATTTACACACAAATGTTTCTATCAGTTTGACTGTTTTTATTGCAGAGAGGGGCTTCTTTATGCATTTGACAAGCAGAATGACAGAGAGACAGGGAAACAAGAGAGCCTTCCAGCTACAGCTTCACTCCCCACCTCCTTGCTCCAAGACCTAGGGCTGGACCAGGATGAAGCCAGGAGCTTGAAACCACGTGGATCTCCTACATGGGTGGCAGGGGCCCAAGTGCTTGGGCCATCTTCCAGTGCCCTCCCAAGCACTTTAGCAGCAGGGAGTTGGACTGGAAGCATAGCAGCCAGAACTCACACTGGCACTCTGATACAGGATGCCATCTTTCAAGGAACGGCTTAGTCTGCTGCTTCTATCAAGTTCATTCTTAACTGCCCAAACTTGTATGTGGCCAAGGTGTCTCCCAGCAGGTGAACGGCTGAACAAACAATGGTGCATTCAGACCTTGAAATATCACTTGCTGTTAAAGGAAATGAGCTATCATACCACAAGAAGGCAGGGGAGGAAGCTCACGTGCTGCTAATGAAAGAAGCCAATCTGAGAAGCCCATATCCTGTGTGGCTCTGACCCTAGCCCAGACTGGAAAGGGCCAAACTGTGTGAAAAGATCATTACTTGCCAAAGATTAGTGGCCAGCGAAGGCAGGAGGAACAGAGAAGGAATGAGGGATCGCTAGAGCGGTGATACTGTCCCCTGCGACCCTGAAAGGGACAACCGTCCTTGTCAAAATCCGCAGAGCCAACAGCAGGAGGAGCAACCCGTGGCACAAATTGCTGACTTTAGTTAATACTAATGAAGTGATACTAGCTCATCAATTACCAAGAAATGTATCACACCCGGGCAAGATGTTAATAACAGGGGAACTTGGAGGAGGTGGTGGGGTAAGCGCACGTGGGAACTCTCTGTACTTTCCACTCAAGTTTTCTGCAAACCTAGACCTGCTCAAAGACAAAGCCCATTATATTTAGAGAGCGGGAAAGAAAGAATGCACCTTGAATGATTGCCTCACTTTCATAGATCTTCAATGGGAAGAGTGGAACAAAGCAACTCGGAGTAACTCTCCGGCTTTGGAGGCTTTTGGAAGCCATCAGTGTTGGTAGAAAAGGCAAAGACGGCTGGGCCTGGGGCTGCAGTGCATCAGGTAAAGCCACTACCTGCAGTGCTGGCATCCCATATGACAGCTGCTTCGCTTCCAGTGTGGCTCCCTGCTGATGTGCCTAGGAAAGCAGCAGATAATCCAGGCCTTTGAACATGTGCACCCATGTGGGAAACCAAGAAGAAGGTCCTGGCTCCTGGCTTCAGCCTGGCCCGGCCACTTGCGGAGTACACGAGCCGTTGGAAGACATCTCTCCCTCCCCGTAACTCTGCCTTTCAAATAACTAAAAAATATGCAATTAAAACTAAACTTATTTTTTTTTAAAAAAAAAAGGCAAAGAAGCCTGTGACAGCCCTCCTGCTAGCACCACTGAGATTTTCAAAGGCACGTGGGCAACAGGACAGCCTTGGATGGCACAGTGGTTGATCCACTCCCCACGTCACATGTGCAAGAAAGCCCAACTGTGGCACCTCAGAGGCTTCCTGGGCCAGAGCAGTGCCAGTGCTCAAACCAGCAAACAAAGAAGGGTGCATCCTAGTTTCCTCCATGACAGAAGGAGACAAGAGGCCAGCCAAGCACCCTTGGCACCATGAATGCACAGATGAGCAGCATGGGGACAGGACAGCTCACAGAGGTGTGGACAACCCTGCAGGAGCAGCAAGCGAGCAGGCTGACCTTGACTTGTCACACTTGCCATCTGCAGCCTGGGTCAACTTCTCAGCAGCTACCGGGAACTCCTGTCTCTTTTCTCAGTTTTCTTTCTCCCTTTTCAGTGCTGCTGAGCTCGTCGGGCCTCCCTCGGCAGCCCTGTGCACACACGCTCTCAGCAGATGGCAATCTTCCTCGACTCCTGCCACCCTGCCTGCCATGCACCCCACCTGCCGCTTCTTCCCCATGTCCATCCCATAGAAATTGGGAGTCCACTTCTGTCTGCGCCTCAATCTTGCCCCTCAGTTCTACAACCCTCACCCCGCCACACACACACATTCTGGTGCCACTATCTCCAGCATTGTCAGAATGAAGCATGTTTTGTGTTTTCTCAAAATACCCACTTGAGTGCAGGCATTTGGCCTCCAGCTTAAGGTGCCCCTGTCCCATGTCAGAGAACCTGGTTCAAAGGCCAATTCTGGCTCCTTGCTCCAGCTGCTTGCTAACACAGGCCTTGGGAGGTGGTGGGGATGGATCAAGTCATTGGGTTTCATGTGGGAAGCCTGGAATGCATTGTTAACTTCTGGCATCAGGCTCAGTCCAGCCATTGAAGGCATTTGAGAAATAAATCAGCAGGTGGGATCTGTCTTTCGGCATCTAAAAATCAATAAATTAATAATTAATAATAATAATAATGACATCCACATGTTTTAGCAACATAAGGAGCAGTTCCTTGTTTTTCTAACTGCTTTGGTCCCCTGTGATGCCCTAGACAATGGCTTCATCAGAGGCAGGTCCCTTGACCTTGGACCTCCCAGCCTCTAGAAGTGTAAGAAATAAATCTCTTCCAATTTGCTTTATTTTATTTGAAAGGCAGAGACACATGAGAGAAAGATCTTCCATCTACCGATTCACTCCCCAAATGGCCACAGCAGCCAGGGCTACACCAGGCCAAAGACAGGAACCTAGAGCTTCCTCTGAGTCTTATAAAAGGTGGTAGGGGCCCAAGTACTTCAACCATCCTCTGCTTCTTTTCCCCCAAACCATTAGCAGGAAGCTGGATTGGAAGCGGAGCAGCCAGGACATGACCCAGCACCCAATACAGGATGCCTGCATCACTGGTGTCAGTTTGACTTGCTGTGCCACAATGCTGGCCTTGGGCCAGGTACTCAATCCAGGTCTCCCAGATACGAGTAGCAAGAACTCTATCACTCAACTGTTGGGGCCATCAGCAAATGCCCCACAGGTCAGAGAGTTCGAATGGGAATTGGGGACCAAATGCAGGTTCTTTTACATGGGAGGTGGATGTCTAATCCACTAGGCCAGACACCTGCTTTGTGGCTCTGTGAATCTTGTTCTTTCAGTTATGCCCTTCACTGTCGCTTCTGTGGGAAATCCTGCGGTGTCGGCCCCCTACGATCGTGCATGGCATGCCATCTTTACCCACCATGTCATTCATCTCACTGAGTCACGGTCCCTGTGAATCAATCTCATTTCCAACCAGAATCCAAAGCCACCTGTAGAAGCCTGTGGTTGGGTTTCCTAGCCTTAGCATAAGACCCGGCACTTAAAAGTTAATCTGGGGCCCAGTATGATGGCTCAAGTGGCTAATGCCAAGATCCCATATGGTGTCAGTTTGCATCCTGACAGCTCCACTTCCCATCCAACTCCCTGTTTCTGACCTGGGAAAGCAGCAGAGGATGGCCCAAAGTCTGGGACCCTGCACCCATGTGGGAGACCTGAAAGAAGCTCCTGGCTCCTGGCTTCAACTCTGCTCTGGCCATTGTAGCCATTTAGGGAGTGAGCCAGAGGATGGAAGATCTTTCTCTGTCTCTCCTTCTCTATGTAAATCTGCCTTCCCAATGCAAATAAATAAACCTTTTTTTAAAAAAAAGTTAATCTGATATTTGTTTTGTATACTTTTATTGCTGTTGTATATTCTGAAGACTCAAAGACTGAAAATAACATCCTGACGTTAAAGGACTTGTGAGTTAGCCTCCAAGTACACAAGTAGGATGATGACATTTTATAAATACCATGAAAAAGTGGGATAGGGAAGAGGGGTTCCTGGCCCAAAGAAGCAAGTGCTAAATCCTTCCAACCCCTGTGACATTTGTGAGCCACCTCTTCTTCAGTCGTTTAGCTTCGTTTTGAAAATAATTCCAGACATGGAAAAGTGGCAAAATTGTCCCATATTCCTTTATGCTTGCCATGCAGAATTCTCAAATATTAACAACTTAAATAGCCATAATCAAAGCCAGGATATTAACAATCTAGTCTACAGATCATACTCAAACTTTGGTTTTGCTAATATTATTATTACTCTTTTACTGTTGTAAATAGTTTACTCAGCCAGTGTATCACCCAGTCCTGGGTTCCTGGCTGCATTTACTTTTATATACAACTATGTGCTGCAGTTGTGTTTCCCGAATCTCTTGCAATCTCATGAAGTTCCTTAATTCTTTCTTCTTTCTTGATTTTTTTTTCGGATTTATGCATTTATTCCCAAGTCAGAGTTACAAAGAGAGAGACAGAAACAGAGATCTGTTCACTGGTTCACTCCACAAATGGCCACAGTGGTCAGACCTGGGCTAGGTGAAAGCCAGGAGCTAGGCGCTCCATCCAGTTCTCCTTTGCAGGCGTCAGAGTTGGACCATCCTCTGCTGCCCTTCCTACGCCGTTAGCAGGGAGCTCAGTGTGAAGTGGAGCAGTCGGGACACACACTGGCGCCCCTCTGGGATGTCACGCACTGCACCTGCTTTAAAGCCCTTCCATCTTTCTACATACTTACCCTCAGTTTCCTGAACTTCACTCCATGGGAGAGTGTTGGCTGGTGATTTTGTATAATGCCCATCCTCTTGGGTTCATCTGATGAGTCCTGTGTGGATACTGAGCTGCAAGGCTGTGATGGGATCGCCCCAGCAGTGTCCTGTGTCTGCTTAGTGTATCAGAGCTGGGGCTTGCTGGGATCAGGATTCCTTGTGACCAGTGATGTAACTTCGGTCACTGGAGTAAGATCCTGTCTGCCAGATTTCTTCTCTGTAAAGCTGTTGTTTTTCCCAGAGAAGTAAATGAATGGACACTTTATGGATCAACACTTGAAGCTAAATAAATAACCCATTTCTCTTTGCATTTTTACTCTATTTTTAGCATCCATTGATGACTCTTGCATACCACAACGATTAATTAATGTGCTATTTGCCAAGTGGGAGCTTTTCTATTTCTATTATTTCTTTCACATTTATTCATTGGGTTTCTACAAGAAAGAGAGGTTCTCTTTTTCTATTTATATATTATTCAATTACTTACTTTTATCAGTATGGACTCACACACCTTTGGACTTCTCTAGTCTACTGGATCGAACCTTTTGCTGTCAGTTTTTATATGACTCAGATCATCTCAGCTCTGGCTGCTAGGACACAGTTGATTCTTTAAAAAGTCCCATTATTAAAAGAGCCAAAAAATTATCAGAATGCATACTATCAATAATGCAGCTAAAGAAACCAACCTCAAACCACCATTATGTAATTTTCTATCATTCTTGGTCATTTAGGAGAAGTGACTCTTGAAAGATAAGTAGGTGCTTCCCAGTCAAAGCAGGGTGGGTATTCTTGGCAGGAGAAGTCGTTGTAGCAAAGGCATTGATGTGTGATGGGCTGGGTACCAACTAAAAGCAACTTGCCCACACTGGCTGCAGCCAGGGAGAGACAGGAAGGACAGGAGTCTGGATAGTCAAACAGATGCCAAGTCCTGGCAGGATCTAACGTCTGGCTCTGTCAGGGTCAAGTGATAAGAGGTCACTGGGGGTTTTAAGTAGGGGGAAAAAGTGTTTGGTTTTATGATTTTAAACCCTTTGTTTTGATGTCAGGAGAAGAAAAGCTAAAAGGAGGCAGAAGGCCTAGGCAGGGCAGTCAATTGGAAGGTCATGGCAAAGGACTAGACACAAGGTGGGAGGGCCTCATCCAAGGTGGTGGGAGCAGACACACCACAGAGGTGTGATCTAAAGAGTGTAGTAACTGAATGCATGGTGGAAGAGACAGCTGTCCTCTGCTTCTCCTTTTGGGTAACTAGTGATCGAACCTAGTAAGGACCTTCCCAAGAATAAGAAATGAGGGCAAATGGGTGAGTTTAATTTTGTTTGTTTGTTTGTAAGATTTCCTTTTTACTTAGTTGAAAAGTAGAGACACAGAGTGAGTAGGAGAATCAGAGAGAATCATCTATTCATTGATTCATTCCCCCAAGGCTTCAATGGTTGAGGTTGGGCCAATCTGAAGCCAGGGGTCCAGAAATTCATCCAGATCTCCCACATAGATGTGGGAGCCCAAGTTCGTGGGCCATCATCCACTACTTTCCCAAGTATTTTAGCAATGAGCTGGATTGGAAGCAGAGCAGCTGAGACTTGAACTAGTGCCCATACGGGATGCTGGCTTAGCCAGCAGAGGTTCAACCTGTTACCACAACGCTGTAAGTTTCTACCATTCGGGCCCGGCGGCGTGGCCTAGCGGCTAAAGTCCTCGCCTTGAACGCCCTGGGATTCCATATGGGCGCCGGTTCTAATCTCGGCAGCTCCACTTCCCATCCAGCTCCCTGCTTGTGGCCTGGGAAAGCAGTCGAGGACGGCCCAATGCCTTGGGACCCTGCACCCGCGTGGGAGACCCGGAAGAGGTTCCTGGTTCCCGGCTTCGGATCGGCGCACACCGGCCGTTGCGGCTCACTTGGGGAGTGAATCATCGGACGGAAAATCTTCCTCTCTGTCTCTCCTCCTCTCTGTATATCTGACTGTAATGAAATAAATAAATCTTTAAAAATTTTTTTCTATCATTCTATCATTATATCAGTTTTGGATATACTTTTACTTCTTTCCAGAACTTGTTTTCCACTGAGTAATTCTTCTTGTCTCTGCACACCCTGTTGAGTTTGAGAGGCTTATATGACATGCAGATGGAGACACCTAGCAGGAGGCTGGAAAGTTAGGTCTGGTGCTCACCAGAGGGGTCTGGACTGAAGATGCAGATTTGCCAGTCATGAAAGTAGTTGGAATTCCTCAGGTGGAGAAGGATGTATGATGAAAACTTCCAGAAAGAACAAGGTACCTAGCTCCCAGTGGGGAGAAAAACACAAACCAGAGCTGAAAAGGGATAACTGAGGAACGTGGGTGTGTCAGGAACTGGTCTGTTGCATCTGGCCATAACAGGTCACCCAGTGGCATATCCAGAGCAGCTTCACTGGAGGAAGAGGGAGGGTGGACTTGACAGTGAACATGAGAGGAGGAACCAGAAGCAGTGAGCTGGGACTGATCTCAAGAGGAACCGGGGGAGGAGGAGCAGGCATCACCGGGTGAAGGCAAGGCATCCTGTCTCACTCAGCCTCACAGGAACAAAACTGAACTCTTGCTTTTGCTTTAATTGTTTTATCTAAGAAACAGTGAGAAGGGGCCAGTGCAACAAAGCAGGCTAATGCTCCACCTGGCAGTGCTGGCAGCACGTATGGATACAGGCTTGTGTCCTGATCGCTCCCCTTCCAATCCAGCTCTTTCTGCTCATGGCCTGGGAAAACAGTGGAGGATGGCCCAAGTCCTTGGGACCCTGCACCCACATGGGAGACCCAGAGGAGGCTTCGGGCTCCTGTTTTTGGATCAGCTCAGCTCTGGCCATTGCAGCCATATGGGATGTGAAACAGCAGATGGAAAACCTCTCTGTCTCTCTCTTTCTCTCTATAAATCTGCCTTTCAAATAAAAATAAATAGATCTTTAAAAAAAAGGAAGAAGAAACAGAGAGAGGCAGCAAGACAGAAACAACACCCATTCTGCTGATTCTCATGCTCACAAGAGCTGATCTTCAGTTCAGCCCAGGAATGAAGCCAGGAGCCAAGACCTCAACCCATATCTCCCTGATGTGTGATGGGACTCTAATCACTTGTGCCAGTCCTGCTGCCCCTATGCCTTGGCAGCAAGCTGGAGTCAGGAGCTAAGTACCCTGATGTCAGGCGTGGGCGTCTTGGCACAGCATCTCACAGGCTGGTCACCGGCTATACAAATGTGTAGTCTTCATCCAGATGCACCTGCTGCTGTCTCTCACATTCACTTCATCACTCACTCTCTCACACAGACAGCCTTTCCCAGTGTTACACATAATTACATGATTGATGACTTTTTAAAAGAAGCATATGAGGGTCAGTTACACATCTCATGGTCTTTTACCCACTGCAGATAAGGAGATCATCCTACCTTCAACCTCTGTACCACTACGAACAGCAGAAATATAATGTGGATACAATTTGTTTTTATCGAGTTGACCATTTGTAGTCTCCTGTGGTAATGGACTCCATGTGTGGCACCCACACCTTTACTGCATCTTTGTTTCCCTTCAGCACAGACTCCAACGCAAGGTCAGATGTTGTTCCGGCTATCGTATCTCTGAACAGCACTTTCAAATAGATGGATTACTTGAGAGACAATGTAAGTCACATTTTTCATTTTGAGTTTGCTAGTACACATATTAAAGAGTGAAAAAAGAGGAGGCCATTGCCCGGTATGGCAGGTTCCACCTCTGCCTGTGGCACTAGTGCCCCTTATGGGTGCTGGTTCGACACTTTCTGCCAATGTGCCTGGGAAGGCAGTGGAAGATGGCTCAAGGTCTTGAGCCCCTGCGCATACATGGGAGATCCAGAAGAAGCTCCTGGTCCCTGGCTTCAGATCAGTCCAGCTCCGACCATTGAAGCCATCTGGGAAGTGAGTTAGCAAACGGAAAAATATCTCTGTCAGTCTCTCTTTCCATAAACTCTGACTTTCAAATAAGAAATAAATACATCTTAAAAAGAGAAAGAGGCTGTTGCAGCGGCATAACAGGCTAAGCCTCTGATTGTGATGTCAGTGTCCACAATAGGCACCGGTTCAGGTCCTGGGTACTCCACTTCGGATCCAGCCCTCTGCTGGTGGCCTGGGAAGGCAGTGGATGATAGGCCAAGCACTTCAGCCACTGCACCTTTTATGGAGCCTGGAAGAAGCTCCTGGCTCCTGGCTTCGGACTAGCCCAGCTCTGACGACTGCAGACATTGGGGGAGTGAACAAGCAGATGGAAGCATTCTCTCTCTCTCTCTCTGTCTTTCTCTTTCTCTCTCTCTTTGTAACCCTTTCAAATAAGAGAAACAGATCTTTTTTAAGAGTAAAAAAAAAAAAAAACAACCAAACAAAAAAAAACCAACTGAAATTAGTTCTATGTATTTCTTGTTAATTTAAAACCTTAAACATCCATTTTATCACTTCAACATGCCATCCATATGAAAATTTCTGGTCGCTTTAACATTTGCCCCGACCACATTTCTGAAGCCCAGCATGCACTTTATGAATCTGAGCCAGCTCAGCCGCACTGACCACCTGCCACACGCACAATAGCCACAGGTGGCAGGTGGCTGTCAAGGCGGAACTGTGTTGGTGACACTTTCCATGACTTTTCCTTTCATAACATCCCAGAAAGAAAAGGAAAAAAAAAGAATAATTATTTAATTACCCAACCTTTAGATTATCTTTGTTTTTTCATTTAAAAGATTTATTTATTTTTATTGGAAAGGCAGATATACATAAAGGAGGAGAGACAGAAAGGAAGATCTTCCCTCTGCTGATTCACTCCCCAAGAAGCTGCAATGGCTGGAGCTGAGCCTATCTGAAACAAGGAGCCAGAAGCCTCTTCCGGGTCTCCCACACAGATGCAGGGTCCCAAGGCTTTGGGCCGTTCTTGACTGCTTTCCCAGGCCACAAGCAGGGAGCTGGATGGGAAGTAGGGCTGCCAGGATTAGAACTGGCACCCATATGGGATCCTGGCACATGCAAGGTGAGGACTTTAGCCGCTAAGCTCCCATGCCAGGTCCATATCTTTGTTTTTTTGTTTGTTTGTTTTCAATCCAATTCTCAGTGAGCATGATCCGTAAGTGCCCTGACTGCCACAGGATGCTAGAACCAGGCCACGCCGTTCCCACCCAACCCTCACTGTATCTCTGCTGTATATAATTATGTCATTTCCTTGTAACCTTTGAAGTGACAGGACCGAAACTCATGGCGGTGACATACCCTTGGTTGCACACGTCATAAATTACCACATCAGGATTTGAAGCCATCCATTACCTTGACCAACAATGCAAATGAGCAGCACTAGCCCAGCTATTGGAGCACATTAATCACTTCTTGAATTTAGTGCCATGAAAACAGAAAATAGACAGATGGGCAAAAAAAGATGGAGTGCCTAGATTCTCCATTCCAAGTGACCCACTAGCCAAAGCCTGGCTGAGCTGCAGCTGGGGGCCAGAGGCTCAAGCCAGCTCTCCTGCCTCCCAGGTGGTTGGCAGCAGTTGGAAATGGGTGCAGAACCAGGACTCCAACCCAGGCACTCTGCTAGCAGTGGGCAGTCCAAGTGCCCACCCACCCCCAACCACTAGGGCCTAACACCTGCCCCTGTTGAAGGTTGGTATCCTTCTGGGCCTCACTGACAGGGAATGAGACCAACCAAGATAGGTGGGTACTGCCTAATGACTCGGTGCCCCTCCGAGCCTACGTTCTTTAAATATTTGTTCAATATTCTGACTCAGCAGGGAAGCTTCCAGAAACTTGAACTACAAATGTAGTCACTCATCCAGAGGTTAACATTTGCACAATCCATTACAGTGTTATTTGCAAGAGCAAAAGGTTAGATCCACTAATGTCCGTCAATGGGGAGCTGGTTAAATAAGCTGTAACATCATCCAGTTGATGACAATAATACAGGGTCTCTGCTCACACTGGGGAGATCCAGTTCCCGGATGCCCCCGCGGGCACAAAAAGAGCAAGGTACCAAATGTTGTATATTATGTGTGTCTATTTATGTGTGTGCGTTCTTTTTTTCTTTTTCTTTTTAAATTTTCTTCATTTTTATCGGAAAAGCAGACTTACAGAGAAAAGGATAGACAGAGAAAGATCTTCCATCACCTGGTTCAGTCCCCAAGTGGCCACAATGGCCAGAGCTGAGCTGATCTGAAGCCAGGAGCCAGGAGCTTCCTCGGAGTCTCCCACATGGGTGCAGGGTCCCAAGGCTTGGGGCCGTCCTCTACTGCTTTCCCAGGCAGGTCACAAGCAGGGAGCTGGATGGGAAGTGGAGCAGCCAGGACTTGAACCAGTGCTCACATGGGATGCCGGCACTACAGGCTGAGGATTAGCTTGTTGAGCCACTGCTCCAGCCCTTATATGTGTGTTTTTTCTAGCAATTAGCTAAAAGACCAGATCATACTTATTGAACACCAGCCTCATGCCAAGTGAAGTTTAGTGACTTTTCCTTGTAATCCTCACAACTTCACAGGCAGGGATCATACTGACTTCTGCCATAGGAAAAATGCAACTTGGATTTGAAATGAGAATGGTTGGGTGGAGAAATCACATATAGGGATAAAAACATGGTGAGAATGACCTTGTGTGGGACACCTGTTGGTATCACAGACATGTGATGATCTATATTATCACATATATTCTCATCTCACCTGGTGGCATCTTAGGCAAAAGCTATAACTGTTCTAAGACAGATGAAGAAATTAGGTTGTAAAGAATGGAGGTGGCTTCATAACTGCCCTGACACTGAGACGGAGGGATCCTGACTGAAACAGACCTGGGCTTCTTGCTGCCCAAAAGAATGTTGGGAAAGGAGGCCGGCTGCTGCCATGAGCCTCAGAGCCCTCTGTGAGGTCCAGCTCCGAGAAAAGCAGTGTGTGGCTCTCTGCCTGTGGCCTGGGAAAGCAGTTGAGGACGGCCCAAAGCCTTGGGACCCTGTACCAGCACAGGAGACCTGGCGGAAGCTCCTGGCTCCTGGCTTTGGATTGGCTCAGCTCTGACTGTTGTAGCTACTTAGGATTTGAAACGGCAGATGCAAGATCTTTCTTTCTCTGTTTCTGCTTCTTTGTGTAAATTTTCCTTCCCAATAAAAACAAATAATTTTTTTAAAAAAAATTCCCACATAAAGATATTCAGCCACCTCATGTGAGCTCCAGACGTGGTCTTTTCTTTGGCCCTTTAGTATATCTCATCTTCCATGAATCTCTTGGAAGTTTCCTTAGGGATAAAGGTCACATGATGATGGCAGTGAGCATCTTACACTCGTCTTTCCTTTCTGCTCTTAACGTCTTAAGCACATGCACCTTTTGGTATCCACTTTGGAGATGTGTTCCCATCCTGGCAGGTGTGTGTACCGAACATTCTTGCAAGGTGTTCACATTCAAGACCCAAGCGGCTTGTCAGCTTTTCCCAAGTCTTGGCAGCTCCTGCAAAGTCATTCCCATCTCCTGTTGGTGGAAATTTGCTTCCCTTTTCCTTTGGACATCACAGGAAACTCTTACGGAATTGTCCTTCATGTCTATTTCCCTCTATATGAACTATAACCATGGGCTTTTCAGTAAGGTACAACATTTCTCTACTTACACCCTTAGGTTTCGTTCTGTCAATGGTCAAGGATTCCATTACTTTGTTGCTTTGTTTTATTCTTTTTTTTTTTTTTAAGATTTTATTATTATTGGAAAGCCGGATATACAGAGAGGAGGAGAGACAGAGAGGAAGATCTTCCATCCGATGTTTCACTCCCCAAGTGAGCCGCAACGGCCGGTGTGCGCCGATCCGAAGCCGGGAACCAGGAACCTCTTCCGGGTCTCCCACGCGGGTGCAGGGTCCCAAAGCCTCAGGCCGCCCTCGACTGCCTTCCCAGGCCACAAGCAGGGAGCTGGATGGGAAGTGGAGCTGCCGAGATTAGAACCGGCGCCCATATGGGATCCCGGGGCGTTCAAGGCGAGGACTTTAGCCACTAGGCCACGCCGCCGGGCCCAGCTTTGTTTTATTCTTAAGAAGACCTACTAGATCTTTGTGGATGAAGCTGTAGCTTGGATCTCTGACCTTGAGAGCAGAGTTCCTGTCAGTAGCATAGTGAGCACCACTCTAAAATCACATGACACGGTTTTAGTTCCTCTGCAGTTCTCTTTCTTGGTCCCAAAGACAATTTAAAGGGACTTAAAAGCAGAAGAGAATTGTTGAGTAGCTTATCTCACAGTGTCAGAAGAGCCTGCCAGGACACCCGGAAGGTTAGTCTCACGGATGGTAGAAACATCAGAAGCTCAGTTTGAAGCCGTGGCCCCGGCTGGAAGACCAGGCAGGTGTCACCGTGTCATGTACCTCTGCGCTTCAGCACCCACATCTGCATTTGGATTTTTTTTTTTTTTTTAGTAAAACAGACCAAAGAGCTTTTTAGAATTTATTTACTTATTTATTTGAAAGACAGAGAAGAGGATCTTCCACCTGCTGATTCACTCCTCAAAAGCCTCCAGTGACCAGGTTTGGTCTAGGCAAAGCGAGGAGTCGGGACTCCATTGAGGTTTGCCATTGTAACCTTCTGGGGAATGAATTAGCAGATGGAAGATCTTTCTTTCTATCTTTCCTTCTCTCTTTTAAATAAAAACATAAATTAAAAAAAATTTAAGTCACAACGGGAGCTGGCATGGTGGCTCAGCAGCTAACCCTCCGTCTTGCAGTGCCAACATCCCACATGGATTCAGGTTCAAGTCTCAGCTACCAGTTCAAGTCCCAGCTGTTCCACTGCCCATTCAGCTCTTTTTTGTGGCCCAGGAAAGAGGTAGAGAGGACTGTCTCAAAGCCTTGGGACCCTGTACCACAGGGAAGACCCAGAAGAAGCTCTTGGCTCCTGACTTTGGAGCAGCTCAAGCTCCAAATGTTGTGGCCACTTGGGGAGGGAACCAGCAGTTGAAAAAACAAATATATGTTTTTAATTCTCAACATCACTTTAAACACCATAAGTAGGTACAACTATAACTTGCCAGTCATTGACCATACTTCAAAAAGTTAATGGAAAATGGAATTAAATATGTTTTTACTTTGGTGTAAAACCTTGAAATCTATGCATACATGAGATCTTCAAAAAGTCTTTGAAACCGTGTATAAAGAACTACTTAGATTTCCATTTGTGTACTGAAATAAAATTATTTTTAATCCTTTTTTTCATGAATGTTTTAAGGTAGACTTCGATAATACAAATGCCAATATGGCAAAAGTAACATCATTTGCAACTATTGACATTGTTTTGTTTCTAAAGACTTATTTATTATTTATTTGAAAAGGAAAGTGACAGAGACCCAAGAAGTGAGAGACAGAGAGAAACCAATCTTCCACTTATTACTAAGTCCCCCACCGCCCCCCCCCAGTGCCCATAACAGCCAGGGCTGAGCCAGGTCAAAACCTGGAGGCAGGAATTCCATCCCTGTCTCCCAAAGAGTGACAGCAGCCCGCTGTCACAGCAGTGACAGCAGTCGGCTACAGCAGTCGTCTGCCCAGGCACAGAGGTGTGAGTGCACACCACACGGTCAGTCGCTGGCTCTTTTGTAGCCTCCTCTCACCATCTCCGAGCCTGCTGGAGGAGCCGGAACTTGAATCAGCAGCCACACGGATGCTAGTGGCAGAAGTGGCACACACCCTGCTGCGTCACAAAGCTGGCCCCCAAGGCTACTCATCTTTCTGATGAAAACTTCAGACGGTTCAGCTTTCAGCTGCATTTCTGCTCCTTTGGATAGGAGTTTCCAAGTTCTCTGGGTGTCTTTTTTTAAAAGATTTATTTATTTTTATTGGAAAGTCAGATATAGATAGAGGAGAAGAGACAGAGAAGATCTCCCATCTGCTGATTCACTCCCCAAGCTAATCCGGAGCCAGGGGCCCGGAGCCTCTTCCAGGTCTCCCACACAGGTGCAGGGTCCTAAGGCTTTGGGCAATCCTCGACTGCTTTCCCAGGCCAGAAGCAGAGAGCTGGATGGGAAGCAGGGCCACTGGGATTACAACCAATGCCCATATGGGATCCGGGCGCATTCAAGGCGAGGACTTTAGCTGCTAGGCTGATGTGCCGGGCCCTCTCTGGGTGTCTTTGAGGAAGCCACTTCCTCACCCAGGCTCATCTTCTGGTTGAGTCACAGCAGCATTCCCCACTCGCCCACTGTTTCATCTCTGCTTCCCTCAGTTTCTCAACCTCCCCAAAGGCATCTTTTCACCTGCTAATCCCAGCAATGCTTGTCACCAGCTTTGCTGGGGTCCAGCCTGGGGCTGGGAGCGGTCTCCTCTCCCACCCCTACCTCGCCTTCCACTGCACCTCTCCTCTCTGCCCTTTCTGGCTTTCCTCTCCTGGGCCACCTCTCTCCCACCTTCCCTCTTCCCTGCTGACAAGTACCCTGGGTGCCCTTGACTCCCAGCCTGGCCCCCGTGGTGGCCATGCAGGTGGAGTCTCTACTGTGGGGAGCCTATCTCCCACAGTGCCCACTCTGGACTCACAGCCACTGCCCAATAGAGCCCGCCTCCCTTGGCACACACATTCCAACCTCCTCTCGCCTTTCATCCGTGGAGCAGCCAAGCAGGGAGAGGATGTGACTTCAGCTGCAAGGCATCCGAGGCCGGGGTGCCCAGTGCTCCCTGCAGGATGGGCACTGTGGGCCACCAGGCCATTTGCTTGGGAGGAGGGGAGGAACCACTGTTCTGAGAGAGGGATGGACAGGATAGGAAGGCAACATGGCTAGACAGTCCCTTTCTGTAAGTTTCCCCCACTGGAACCTCCTGCACAAAACCACACTCACATACAATCAATCACACTCGCACATACATACACTCACTGTGTGTGACATTCACACACATTCAAACACTCTCACACTCACTATTGGGTTCTTCGCATCCAGCAATTTGTAACATGTAAACCAACCAGTTAGCATTTTGCATGCTGGATATGTAATCTGTACCTGTGAGTGTATCGTTGCATATTGATGACTGATCTATGTATGTGTATACATAAACACATTTAAAACACATCATTGTTAATGTCCTCTGAACCCAACCATGAGCTACTCAAGGGTGTTCAGAGAGCTTTTAGTTTTTATTTATTGAGAGGCACACACATCGAGAAACATAGACACCTGTGACTTCCAGCTACTGGCTGGCTCATGTCACAGACAATGGCATTGCATGCAATGGCTTGAGCTGTGACACTGCCTCCCACAGTCTGTAAAGGCAGAGAGCTGGGGTTAGGAGTCAGAGCTTGGAACTGAACCTATGAACTCTGAGTGGGAGCTCCTGGACTCAATTCTCAGAGCCTTCTTAACACTGTAAAGTTACGAAGGATCCACCCCCCCCCCCCCCCGCCAGATCTTCAAGTTTTTCCCTGGGGCCGGTTTGTCTATTTCCTAAGCTCTAATGAGCATACTTCCTCTCTCCAAAGCCTTTCCTGATTCCTTCAGCAAAGTGTGTGGCTCCTGCGGCCACATTCTTACTCCAGCCTGTGCACACAAACCTTTACCACACTCTTCACAGTGTTACCCTAGTTGTTTGCATCAATAAGTATTTTCTCCATTGGATCAGGGGCTCATCTCAAAATAAAAATACACCTTAGGGCTGGCTTTGTGGCACAGCAAGTTAAGCCATCACTTGTGACATCAGCATCTTACATTAGAGTGATGATTCAAGTTCTGGCTGCCCTCCATCCAATCCAGCTCCCTGCTCATGCTCCTGGGAAGGCAGCAGAAGATGCTCCAAGTGCTTGGTCCTCTGTCACCCAGTGAGAGACCCCCAGGGTGCTCCTGGCTCCTGTTTGCAGCCAAGTTGCGGTCATTTGGGATGTGAATAAGCTGGTGGAAGATTCTCTCTCACTTGCTCTCGCACTCCTGCTGTCTCCCTCTCTCCACTTTTCCTTTTAAATAAATATTTTTAAAAGTCCATGTGTTCTTCATTTACACAATCCTGTTTCTAGCACCTCTTGGGCTCACATCAACCAGGAAGTGTGTTCATAAAGAAGGAGAGCATGTAGGATACAGGACTAGCCAGTGTTTGGGAAGTCACCTGCAACCTGGTGCAGGACAGCACATCACCCAGGTGAGGGTCGGCTACAGCAGTCATCTGCCCAGGCACAGAGGTGTGAGTGCACACCCCACGGTCAGTCGCTGGCTCTTTTGTAGCCTCCTCTCACCATCTCCGAGCCTGCTGAGCGCCCCTCCATTCCCAGGCAGTACCAGGTCCCTCAGCTTGGGAGGGGTCCTCCCCTTGAGGGTTATTGGATCATCTCAGTAGGATCCTGTGCCTCCAGGAAGACCTCCCTGGGGAAACAACCAGTACAGTGAGTCCCAAGCAAAGACTGATGCCCAGGCAGGAAATAAATACAGCCACCAGAGCCATGGTCACCTCACGTTCAGCCTTCATGGCAATGGACAGCGTAAGATGGAACACCCAGCGAGCCAATACTGCCTTCCCGCTCAAGGGACGGCCATGATTCCAGCATCAACTATTGTGGCCAGGACGGAATGGTGGGAGGAGGATTGTTCACATCTATCCCAATTTCCCAAAAGGAATTTGTGAACCTGAGTTTTTATGAGAAATTCCTGGATTTTTACATGTTGGCTCAACTTCAGAAAAATAAACCGAGTGTGCCAAATAAAACACACCTGTGGCTTTTAATGGGCCAAGGGGTAGCCAATTTGGGAGCACTGAGTTAGGATGGCTCTAAAGTATGCGAGTTAGCAAGCAACCAGCAGTGCATAGAGGTAGTAGCCAGACAGTGAGAAGATTCACAAGGCAACTGAAGGCTGAGGAAGGAGCTTAGACCTGAAGGCTGGGGGCGGAGCTTAGACAACATCAGGTTGGTGCTGCTAGCTTCCTGCGGGATGCGTGGGCCGCCATCAGCTGTCTAAGTAAAAAGGTCGTGATTGAGATGTGTTTGCAACAGCACAGATGAGATGCCTGCTGGCCTGCAGTCGGGCGGTAGCATGGAGGAAGAGCACAAGTGTGTGCTTTAGGAGAGAGAGTCTGTGATTCTAGAATCACAGCTCGTTGCATCTGAGTGAAGAACAGAAGAGCCAACTGTGCTGCCCAGGCTCCCTGGGCTTGAAACACATGAGAAGCAGCAGTCTGGGGGAGAAAGATGATCATGCTAAAGGCAAGTTTACAAAGATATATCCAAATGGAAATTTCCAGTGGGTAGTTGGATTTCAATGAAAGAAAGTTGTGTAAAAATGTCCCAGGGCTTCCGGGTACTGATGTGGTTGGGATGCTGGGAGTGGCCCTCTCCCCTCCTCTCCTTCCCCTGGATACAGGAAGAAAAAAAAAAATGGAGACAATTGTCTCATCCACTTGGCCCCATTCCTCAACCCTTCCCACCCTGATCAGGGGCCCATGCGGGCATGCATCCTCCTCAACTATGTAAACATCATCAAAAATAAAATAAATTTATTTAATAAAAAATATCCTGGGGCTGGAGCCCATGATTGTGGCATAGTTGGTAAAGCCACAGCCTGTGATATTAGCATCCTATATTGGGCACTGGTTCAAGTCTCGGCTGCTCCACTTCCGATCCTGCTCCCTGTTAATGGGCCAGGGAAAGCAGCAGAGCTGGCCCAAGTGCTAGGGTCCCCACACCCACTTGAGAGACCCAGAAGAAACTCCTGGTTCCAAGATTCAGCTTGGCCAGTCCTGGCTGCTTTTGACTATCGGAAGACTGAACCAACAGATGGAAATGCCTGTCTCTTTCTGCCCCATGCCACAACTCTTTCAAATAAATAATGCCAGTAGATTTGGATTTGGTGTTAAGGCAATCTCCTTTTGAGATCTTCTTTTTAAGATTAATTATTTAGTGCAGTGGCCTAATGGCTAAAGTCCTTGCCTTACACACACCAGTATGGGATCCAATATGGGCACCACTTCTAATCCCAGCGGCCCTGATTCCCATCCAGCTCCTTGCTTGTGGCCTGGGAGAGCAGTCAAGAATGGTCTAATGCCTTGGGATCCTGCACCTATGTGGGAGACCCAGAAGAGGCTCCTGGGCTCCCGGTTTTGGATCAGCTCAGCTCTGGTCATTGCAGTCACTTGGGGAGTAAATCACCAGATGGAAGATCTTCCTCTCTGTCTTTCCTCCTCTCTGTATATCTGACTTTGCCATAAAAAAATCTAAAAAATGTTTTAACATTAATTATTTATTTGACAGAGTGGCAGAAAAAGAGGGCCACACACACACACACACACACACATTTTCTATTTATGCTGATTCACTCCCCAAATGACTGCAGTGGCCAAGGCTACTAGGCTCCTGGTTCACTCGGGAGACAAGAACTACGAACTACAACCACATCTCCCACTTGGGTAGCGGAAGACCAAGCCCTTGGGTCATCTCCTCTTCACTTTCCCAGAGACATTAACAGAGAGTTGGATCGGAAGCAGAGCACCTGGGACTTGAACTGGAGCTCCAGAATGGGAGGTAGCTTAGCATGCCATGTCATGTTAATTTTCCTTCTTTGAGATCATCCAGTTTTTCGATGTATAGAGAAGGAAATACAGAGAGAAAGATCCTCTGTCTGCTGGCCCACAACCCAAATAGCTGCAACAGCTGGAGCTGAGCTGATCTGATCTGAAGCCAGGAGCCTGGAGCTACTTCGGGGTCTCCCATGCAGGTGCAAGACCCCCAGGCTTTGGGCTGTCTTCTAATGCTTTCCCAGGCCATAAGCAGGGAGACAGATGGAAAGTGGAGCAGCCAGAACATGTACAAGGTGAGGATTTAGCCACTGAGCCAACATGCTGGGCCCCTAGTTTTTCTTCTAAAGCCAACCTTATCTTTGGGTGTAATGGTGGACGCAGAGATGTTCTGAGAGTGGAGCGAAAGCAAGCAATCCTTGTGGACAGCTGGAGTGAAAAGCACTGCCCCACCCCAGTTCACAGAGCAGCAAAGTCTGGGATTCCCCGTGCGCTCCTGCGATTCCTCTCCTCTCAGGGATAGTTGGCGTTCCCGCTGATGGCCTGCAGGATGTACAGACTTCCTTCCGCTTGCAGACAATGCTCTGGCTTGCAGACAGGAGGCCGCAGTGGACACCCAGCCCCACTGCTTCCTAACCTGGATTTAGCATAAGGTCATCAGGGTGAAAGAGGTCAGTGGTGAGGTGAGCGCCGGATGAATGGGGGTGTGTCATGGATCTGAACATACAGCTATGTGCCCACAGCCTCCATCTTCAGGAGCGATGCCTTGTCCCCCGAGCGCCTGGCCCTCATCTCTGCCCAGTCTCTAGTCACTTTGCCCTGGACACTACCTCCAGCACCAAGATCGTACCCTCCTGTACACCTGCTGGGAGCAGTTCCCTGCTGCTCCTCGGTGACTCAAGCTCTCACTTCCAGCATCTGGATCCACTCTGCTGCTCACTGCTTCTTGCTCACATTAGCAAGCACACAGAGGCATTTTTCCTTTTACCTCTACTGTTTTTAAAAATAAGATCTTATCTATTTTTATTAGGAAGGGAGAATTCCAGAGAGAAGGAAAGACAAAGATCTTCCATCCACTGGTTCACTCCCCATGTGGTTGCAATGACTGGAGCCGCCCTGATCCAAGGAGCCAGGAACTTCTTCCAGGTCTGCCACATGGGTGCAGAGGCCCAAGGACTTGGCCTGCTGCCTTCCCAAGCCACAAGCAGGGAGCCGGATTGGAAGTGGAGTAGCTGGGATTCCAACCAGCACCCATATGGGATGCCAGTGTTACAAATGGAGGCTTAACCAGCTATACCACAGTGCCAGTCCCTTGCCTTTACCTTTTAAACCTACTCAGGTGACAAGATCTAGAAGACAGCATAGCAATCAGATAATCAAGTCCTATCAAACCACGCAACATGCTGATTGATCCTGGGGAAGAGACTTCTCTCTGACCTTGATACTGGAATTGAGAATACTGAGCTGTTCTGTAGACAGCAGGTGGAAGTCTGCTGGCCTCACATTGTTCTTCAGCCTTTAGAAAGGGCAACACCTGGAAGATTCCAGATTGATCAGTGGTTTAGCCTGCAGGAGAAACTTTTTTTTTTAAGATTTATTTATTTTTATTGGAAAGTCAGATACAGAAAGAAGAGGAGAGAGACAGAGAGGAAGATCTTCCATCTGCTGATTCACTCCCCAAATGGCAGCAACAGCCGGAACTGAGCCGATCCGAAGCCAGGAGCCAGGAGCTTTCTCCAGGTCTCGCACATGGGTGCAGGGTCCCAAGGCTTTGAGCTGTCCTCAACTACTTTCCCAGGTCACAAGCAGGGAGCTGGATGGGAAGTGTGGCTGCTGGGAATAGAACCCATTAGCCCATATGGGATCCCGGCATGTGCAAGGCGAGGACTTGAGCCGCTAGGTTACTGTGCCAGGCCCTGCAGGAGAGACTTTAAAAGAAATTTATTTGTTCATTTATTTAAAAGTAAAAGTGATGTGGAGACAGAGACACAGAGATGGAGAGAAGGAATACTCGCTAAATGGCTGAAACAGCTGGGGCTGAGCCAGGCCAAAGCCAAGCAAAGAACTTTTTCTGGGTCTCCCACATGGGAGGCAGAGGCCTTCCTAGGCACATAAGCAGGGAGCTAGACGGCAAGTGGAGCAACCAAGACTGGGAACCAGCACTGCGCATAGTACGCCAGCATGGAAAGCAGTAGCTTAGTTCACTGCACCACAATACCAGCCCCTAGGATCATGATCTTACCATTTCTTACAAAAAAATGAAAACTCAACTTTTTTTCTTTTGTCTTTCATTTGTGCACAGAAAACTTTCTTCTTGGCTGGGCCCAGCATTCTAGACTAGTGTGTCAAGTCCAAGCCTTGCATGCTCCAGGATCCCATGTGGGCACCAATTCACGTCCTGGTCGCCCCACTTCCTATCCAGCTCCCTGCTTCTGGTCTGGGAAGGCTGTGGAGGACGGCGCAAAGCCTCGGGACCCTGCACCAGTGTAGGAGACCTGGAGGAAGCTCCTGGCTCCTGGCTTGCGAATAGCGTAGCTCCAGCCGTTGCGGCCACTTGGGGAATGAACCATCGGACAGAAGGTCTTTCTCTGTCTCTCCTCCTCTCTGTATATCTGCCTTCCCAATAAAAATAAACAAATCCTTTTAAAAAATGAAAAAGAAGAGAAAGCACTTCCATCTACTGGTTTATTAGACAAATACCCACGATGGCTTTAGCTGAGCCAAGCCACATCCAGAATTCAAAAACTCCATCTGAGTCTCCTGGGTGGGTACAATGACCCACGTTCTGAGGCCTCTTCTACCTCTGTCCCAGGTACACTTGTAGAGAGCTAGGTCAGAAGCAAAGCAGCCAGGAGTCAAACCAGTGCTTTGATGGGATCCCAGTTTTGCAGGCAGTAGCTTAACTTACTATGCCATGATGCTGCCTACCCACCCCACACCCCTGCCGTTATCTGTCAATGTTTTAAAAAAGCAAAGACCTTTATTAGTTCTCATTTGTACAACAATAGACCACAGCTGGATTTGGCCTGGAGCATATAGTTCACAACTCCTGGTTTACCGCTCATGTGCACAGGTGCGCGCAAGAGAGAGAGAGAGAAAGAGAGAGAGAGGAAGAAAGGAAGAAAGAAAAAAATAAAGAAAGAGAAAGAAAGAAAATCAAATAAGAACATTATAAAGTTAATTCCATTTATATATGTGGAAATCAAACACACACAAATAGTTCATTAGAAGAAATACAGAAAGCATACTATTTAAAACTACCAAGAAAAAAATTGCCAAGAATAAATGTAACAAAAAATAGGCAGGATCTATGCTTTAAGCATCTTTATGTCACTAAAGGACACAGAAGGAGGCTCAACACTATGCCAGCTCACTGTGTCCTTAGGTTCTTAACCTCATAAATCTGCCAGAAACAGTTAATCCACAAATTTCATGTGAGCCCAATAAAAATACCAAAAGGGTATTTTGGAGGCACATCAACTAACTGGTTCTAAATTTCATATGGAAAAAATGACCAAGAATAGCTGGGAAAATTTTGAAAAAATTGCAGTATCAGGGGAGGTTAAACAGCCACATATAAAAACTTTATTAAAAGACTTGTATCACAAAACAATGGGGATAGAGAGAAGGGTCACTAAAACCAGGCAGAAAATCCAGAAATAGATGAGAGTATATATGAGAATTCTGTATGGTGGCTTCTCTGGATGGATATTCACCTGCAGAAATAGTGAACTTGACACCTGTTTTATACCTAACACCAGATAGCTTCTCACAGTGAAAGATTTTAATGGAAACATTAGATTACTACACAAAACATGAGCCATATCTTAACAGCCTCTTGAGCGGAAGTGTGACACACTTCTCAGACACATAAAAAAAAAGAGTGATGAATTTTAGACTATAAAACTATTTTCAGGGGCAGGTATAAAGGTGTAACACTTTCAAGTGCAACTTGGGAATGCTGGTACCAGTCCTGGTTCCTCCACTTTTGGCCCAGCTCCCTGAGAATGTGCCCAGGAAGACACTGGAAGATGGCTTAAGGAATGGAGGCCATGACACCCATGTGAGTGAGATGAATGGAGTTGCAGGTTCCTGGTTAACGCCTGGCCCAGAGTCGACTACTGTAATCAATTGCAAACGGCATCAACAGACGGATGGGTAATGTCTCTCTCTCTCTCACTCTCCCTGCTCATTCCCCATCACTCTGCCTTTCAAAGAAGTATGTTCTTAAAATTTTTATGACAACTTCTGCCAGGTAAAACATAAAGTAATAATGCCTTGGGAAAGTCTTAAAATGAACGGTAAACCAGGAAAACGATAGAAAACTCATGTGATAGGTGACTACGCAAACATTCCTTACTATATACATTGTAAAAGTAAAACAGAGCGAAGCCAATACTCTCATGGAAAAACAGACCAAGAACAAGAATAGTTCACAGAGAAAGAAATACAACAGCTGCAGGCAAAGGGTCCCTTAATAAGAAGAGAAACAGCAATTAAACCTACAATAAAATCTTTCCACTTGCAGCCTCAATTTTTAAAAAACTCTTTTTTGAATAGTTTGATGGCTTACTATACTGATGAAAATAAGGAGAAACAGATATAATAGGTGTGATAGTTTTTGTAAGATTTATTTATTTGAAAGGAAGAGAGGAGCAGACTAAGAGGAGGCAGAATGAAAGCGAAAGAGCCATCTTCCATCTACTGGTTGACTCCCCGGTTGAATACTAATGTCAGATCTGGGGCAGCCCAAAGTCAGGGACCAGGAACTCCATCTGGGTCTTCCACACGAGTGGCAGGGACCCCAGTCCTTGAGCCATCATCCTGTGAGACCCCTGACTTGGGCTTTCACTGCTTTTCCTTGGGTCTGCCTTAGTAGGAAGCTGGACCCCTGAGCCGGAGCCAGGCATCAAACCCAGGCCCTTCAGTGTGGGACACCAGTTCCCTGACCAGTGACAGCCATTCCAGCCAAGTGCCTTTCCCTCTTCCTCTCTTCTTACCAGGATGCCCTGTGTATTCAGTTAAGGGCCCATCCTGCTCTAGCGTAGCCTCATCTTTGCTAATCTCATTGGCAACAACTCTAACCCTTCATGCAACTGCGAGTCCTGTGGCTTAGGGCTTCTGAGTAGTTTTCGGGAGACACAACTCCTAAGGTTTACTTAATATGAATGGGATGAATGGATTAACAGGTGAATGAGTAGAAGGGTAAGAATGAAGGAGTGTGACTGGCAATGGCAGGGTTGCTAACTCACAGTCCACTTGGCCAGAGCTTCTAATTTGCATGCTTTTCAGATCAATCATTCTCTTTCATTCTCAGTGGAAGTCCTGAAGTATGACTCATCTCTACATTTATTCAATGGGATGAGTCAGCCTTCTCCTTTTCTTTAGCCCTACATTTTGATGTCTACCCAAGATCACATGTTTCATTCAATCTTCGTGACTACCATGTGGAGTCTAAAATAATACGATTCCCATTTCAGGGATGGAGACCCTAAGAAGCAGGGGAAGGTTGTGTGTTTGGCCTTGTGAATAAGAAGCAGAACTGCGTCTGAAGCCCAGAACATTGGTTCTCGCTGGCATTATTGCTTTTCCTTCTTCTTATCCAAATCATTGTCACCAAAGGCAGTTGTCCTAGTGGTTAAAAGTCCATGCCCACATCGGAGTATTTGGGCCCAGCACCCAGCCCTGGCTCCTGATTACAGCATCCTGCTAATGTAGACCTTGGGAGGGAACAGTGACAGCCCCAGTGGTTGGGTTCCAGATGCCCACAGGTGTGTTCCCAATTTCTGGCTCTGGCTCTTGGTCCTGGTCCCCATCCATCCCTGAACTCCGCAAGTGTTAGGGAGGAAACCACAGATATGTCCGTCTCCATTCTCCCTCTTTCTGCCTGCCTAGCTCTCTCTTTCTTTGTGTACCTCTCAAATTTAAAATTAAAAAAAAAATCTAAATTTTAATGACAAACGTTCACTATACTTTTTCCCACAAATAACACAAAATTCCCCTTTTCTGGAGAGCTCACTCTGTTTGCAGTTTTGAGCTCCTTTTATAAAAATCTGAAAAGCAGGAGGTACTGAGAGAGTTGGCGCTACTACTTCATTCCCTCACCAACCCCACTGCACCCTCCCATGGCAGAGGGAAAGGAACTACGAAAGGAAACAAAAGCAAAGAAATGATCACATCCCAAGGACGCCACACGGTACCCTGTGTCCAGCCCCTGAAATGCCCCCAAGCCAGGCTGTGCTTTTCTCTAGGGAGCCACTGCGCAGATCACAACTTCCAGCATCCAGGGCACTGGCACTAGCCTGTAGGGTCTTCACAGACCTGTAAAGCACCAGCAGGGCACTGAATGTTGGCTGTTGCAATGGACCCTAAGATATCAGTGTTAGTACATCAGCTATGATCACCAGTTCACATCAGTGTGGTGTGTC
This sequence comes from Ochotona princeps, assembly GCF_030435755.1. Taxonomy (NCBI): domain Eukaryota; kingdom Metazoa; phylum Chordata; class Mammalia; order Lagomorpha; family Ochotonidae; genus Ochotona; species Ochotona princeps. Next base: position 20,367,519 of record NC_080858.1, read on the forward strand.
AGCAACAGGGGGAGACCCAATGAGGCAAGAGGAAGAACATGGGAGTTCTTGGACCACTGCTTCAAGATTCTACCAGTGTAAAGTTGCTCTAATTTTTTTTTTTTAATTTCTGGGCCTGGAGCTACCTGTAGCCTAGTGGTTGCACATGCCAGGATCCCATATGGCCACCGATTCTAATCCTGGCAGCCCCATTTCCTATCCAGCTCCCTGCTTGTGGCATTGGAAAGCAGTATAGGATGGCCTAAAGCCTTGGGACCCTGCACCCATGTGGGAGACTTAGATGAAGTTCTTGGCTCCTGGCTTTTTAATGGCTTGGCTCTCCAAGCCATTAAAGCTGCTTGGGGAGTGAACCAGCAAACAGAAGATCTTCTCTGTACATCTGACTTTCCAATAAAAATAAATAAATACATTTTTTAAAAAATATATTTACCAATTAATAAAACACATGAACACCTGCTTTGAAGTCATTTTTTCAGCCCAAATTGGATCTTGGGCTGTGCAGGTCCGAAGCCAGGAGCCAGGACCTCTTCCAGGTCTCCTAGGTGGGTGCAGGGACCCAAGCACTTGGGCTGTCTTGTGCTGCTTCCCCAGCTGCATTAGCGGGGAGCTGGAGGGGAAGCCTGGACTCAATAGGAGATGCACATATCCTATCGGGTGAAGAGGCAGCTTAATCTACTGTGCCACAACATTAGTCCCCTTAACTCCTTTTAAATAATCAAATAAATAAATAAATAATAATGGCTTCAGTCTCACAACACCAGAATGCCAGGAAGATAACAGTGCTGCAACCTTTGTCCTCCACCAACCAGTAAGCATCGCCTCCTGTGTTAACGGTTTTCCATAGGCCCCTTCTAGGTAGCCCTTCCATTCAGCCAAGGCCATTCAAGGGTTAAGGACCTCAGGGCAACACGAATCCCCTCTCACTCCCTTTCTCCCCTCAGGACCCCCCAATCCACATTTCCGGACCCAAGCCTTCTTTTTCCCCCAGGAGGTTAATCTGATTAGAATTGAGGTGCTAATAACTGAAATGAATGTCACACACATACACACACACACACACACACACACACGAAAGTTACCAGATAAAATCTGCATTTAAACCTGGGCTCCCAAAAGGCCCAAGGCTGGAATGACAGGCATGCGGGTAGGGCCTGCAGAGAGAGAGAGGCTGGGGGAGGGGTCCTAACTAAAACTTTGGGTTGCCTCTGTAATCACCTCTTCCATTAGCACCGCAGTTTAGGGCTTGTCATGCAAATAGTAATAATTTTCTTGGAGTTTCTAAGTGTCAGATACAGCACCTAGCACTCCAGATACATTATCTTCCTTCTGTTCTCATAGCAACTCAGTTGATACTAGTTTTCACCACTTCATGGAGATTCTTGGGCATGACTGAATCAAGGGAACATGCCAGTGAGTGACCCAAGTGAAATTCAAACCCAGCTTGAATCCTGCTGTTATCTCTCCCCTTCCTAATCTACTGCTCCCTGTACATGGTAGAAATACTATCACTCTTGGGTGACAGCAATAGATGGGACTCTGGCTTGTGCAGGGCCCTCCCTGTGTGCTGACCTTCCTCCCCTCCACACAGCCCTTGCAACTTTGGTTCTAAGGGACCTGTAAGTGGAGTCTGGGTTGGTTCTAGTGGCGGGAAAGACAAGAACACAAATGCACGTTCCACTTCTGCTGGCACATTCACGGAGTGACTAGAACATTTTGAGCAAGTGAGACTATGGTGAAGTCTGCTGCCTTCTGAAAGCGTTCCCCACCCCTTCCCTGGTCCAAAGGCATGGGTACAAACAAGGAAGAAGCTGGGACTAGGAGCTGGTGGACAACTTACTTTAGGGAAAAAATTCCTTGAGCAATGGCCGCCCTCTACTAGCCATGTTCAGCATAATTCAACCCCAGAGTTCCTGCAACCTGTCAACTATTCCAAGAGACGTGGCCAAAAGGATATAGACCAATGATTCCACCCCACCTCTCCTTATGTTTGTTCATTCATTCCATACCTGTGTATTAAGTTCCTACTTGTACTTAACACTCTCCAAGTCCTGGGGTCTACAGATGGATGGATCCCCTGGCTTCAAGCTTCACGCTGCCAGGCTACCCCCTTGGTTAATTGGTTGAGAAGCTGGAAAAGAGACAGAGAGACAACTTCTCTTCCCGCAATGACTGCTGTTTCCAGGGCAAGTTCTGGCCAAAGCCAGGAGCCTCTAGGTCTTCCAATGGGAACTCAGTGACATGAACCATCACCTGCTACCTCCCAGAGTCTGCATTAGTTGGCTGCTTGAGCCAGGAGCCAGAGCTGGGGACTGAACCCAGGTATCCCAATGCAGGGTACGGGCATCTTCATTGACATCTTCACCACCAGGCCAAATACCTGCCCCTCTACGTTCTTTTTAACATTTAGTTTTCTCACTTGGAAACAGAGGTGAAAAATGTCTTCTGAAAAGTTGTTGTAAAGTTTAAAAACAGATCATTTTGAAGTACTCAGCATGTAGTACTCAGCACCACGGTTGACATCTACTGAGCACTTAGTAAGTGGTCACTACCACAATTGTCACCAAGATCTGAGACGACCCAAAAATCTCATCTTATTTTAGTTGTTAATAATAAACCATATCATAACTGTATTTGTACCTGTAATATTTTATTTATTTGCTGCCTTTTTATGTCCATTAGCTTGTTGAGTCATCAAAGTAAATCTGAGACTGGGGTATTAATCGGGGACTTTTTTCTGAGAGCAGTAGGAGCCATTTTTCAGATCAGGAAACTAAGTGATGTGTTCCTCATGCATGACCCCCTCCGTGCTGCTCCTAGGACCCCCACCCAAGTCCCTGTCAGGGCCACTAGGGCCTGCAGGACACCAGCCCCATCCTGTGTCACTACCCCCACAGATTCTGAACCTCGCCCTCACTGCCTTCCAGTTGCTACAAGTTATGATACTTCTTACCCCCACCCCAGGAGTCTCTGCCCCGGCTTGTCCCTCCAAGCATTCTTAACCCCTGTCCCCCTGCCCTAACCTCACCCAGTCACCTCCCACCGGGCCTCAGTGCTTGCCATCCTCCCCTCACACCGGCCCATCTGGCTCAGATTAAAGTGTAAACACTCTTATCAATTGCAAGTTAACTTTCATCTGTGAGCAATAAAGCCCCCTTTCCAAGTTGGGGGTTGGGGGTACCAGATGACGGTGGGGGGAATTCTTTCCACTCACACAAACAAGCCACTGGCAGCCCTGACAGGTACCCTGGTACAGAGGGGCCTCTTGCTCAGCGTTACCAAGGCCTTCCCAGGACCTCTTGCCATCACAAAACACCCCCTCCTGCCTAAGGATTATTTTCAGAAATCCCACTCCAAGAATTTTACCGTGTCTCAGTGGCCCCCAAATAGCCAAGTAATCACCCCCATCTTTGGAGGAGGCTAGCAAATGTAGTACTCTGCCTGGACCCATTCCTCCTTCTACCGGATTAGGGCTACAATGAGTAAGGCAGACCAGGAACTGGAAGAGGTGGAAGAGGCAGCCTCCTCCCGTGCTTGCATTTCCATAGAACCATTGTCTTTCTTTCTTAACAATGCCCCATGTTTGGAGACACAGTGTTTGAGTATTTGACAGAGATTGCTTACCCCTGGACTGCAAAAACTCCCTAAGAGCAGAGACTCTACGTTTGTTCCTTCTTGCATTACAAAAGCCTAACACAGTATTTGACCTTGTAGTAGGCACACTTCAGAAATGTGTAGGGCCCAGTGCAATGGCTCACTTGGCTAATTCTCCCCAGGGGTTCAGAGCAGAGAGGTGTTTAATTCAGGGTGCACAGTAAACCAAGGCAGAATGAGGTTTAGAACCCGGGACCCCGAACCCATCTAACAAAACCATTGGGACTTTCAGAGAGCAAGCATGGAGAGTAAACGAGTGGGGATCCTTCCCAACAATGCTTGTGGTGTATGTGGGAGGCAGTGAATGATGGCCCATGAGTCAGGGCCCCTGCTATCCACATAGGAGACCAGGATGGCCTGGCTTTGGCCTTGGACTGCCTCTTGCAGTTGTGCTGTTGCAGGCATTTGCAAAATGAACAACAGATGTACAATGCCTCTCTCTCTCCTTCTGGGCCTCTCTCTTCCCCACCTTGGGTCTCTCCCTCTCTAAGATCAAAGTGTTCCTTCAGGGCAGACCCCTCCCCCTCCAAATCTCAATTCCATTCTCATAAATTCTCTAATTACAGATCAGACCCAAGACTTGGCCCTCAATCATCTAACCCCAAACTCAGCCATGTCTAGGGCTCTGAGTGTCTGGCAACTTTGTCAAAGGATAGAGCTGCTTTCCCAGGCAAACCCCAACCTTTGGATGGTAGATTGTGGCTCCGTGGTTCCTACTTTCAGGAAACTTACAGTGAAGGGTTCAGGAATCAGATGCCCAACAAATGACCCCCCAAATGGAGTTGTAGAACTAAGGTTTGTCCAGAGGGAAAAATCTGGTTATGCCCTCTAGCCTTTGCCTCTTCCCCATCAGGCAGGATGCAGCAGGGAACTCCATGACATGAATCAAAGGGAAACTGCTTAGTCTGTGTCTGGGTTAGTACTTGCACGGGAAAGTCTAAGCTCAGGGTCCTAGCATTGCTTCTTGGAATCTCACTGCTATTCAGTCAATGTGTCTTACCCATCAGTACATGGTGATTGGCTGCCTCAATGAGTCAATGAATAATTCATTGGCAATAACAATCTGGAGGAGCAAGCAGTCTCAATCAAGATGGCTATGGCTAATACGTGGCAGGATATCTTCATTGGCTCATCCGCCTCCTGCAAGCACCAGGATCCCATAGCGGCATTGGTTTGCGTTTCTGACTGTTCCACTTCCCATTCAGTCCCCCTGATTGTGGCCTGGGAAAGCAGCAGAGGAGGGAATTCTGCACCCACGTGGGAAACCCAGAAGAGGCTCTTGGCTTCTGGCTTCAGATAGGCTCAGCTCCAGCCATTGTGACCATTTAGGGAGTAAACCAGCAGATGGAAGATCTTTCTCTATTTCTCTACCTTCCCTATAAAAATAAATGAATCTTTTAAAAGATGGCTATGATTACCATTTAGTTAGCATTTATTTAGCTTGCATGATGTCCTAGGCATTCTCTACGTGTTATTGTTAATCCTCATCACTAACACACAAGGAAGGTATTTAAAGAGGACATCATTTCTTTTTCACAGTGGGGCAAAATCTGAACTCAGTTCTGGCTGATGCCAAAGATTCTGTTCTTCCGCTACTGTATTACTTTAAAAAAAATTATTTGGGAGCACAGAGAGAGATACAAAAAGAGACAAGAAACCAAGCTGCCAACCTCTGGTATACTCTCTCAAGTCTACAAAACCCAGAGCTAGGCCTGGGGCCCATGACTTCCAGCACCTGCTATCTCTAAGAATCTGCATGGGAAGACGAAAGCTGCCATCAGAAGGATTCCAAGAAGGGAATCAGAACTAAGATGGTACCCATGCACTCTACGCCGAGACATGGCTAACCTCACTGCTAGATCAAACACCTGCCCCCAAGCTGCCTGTCCCTTTGCAGGGCACGCTTGTCCCTGCAAATCTTGAACCAGCCCTGCCCTTTCTACTGTGAAAGTTAAAGGAAATCGACACTGTTCAGTGTCACAGCTTCTTCCATTTTCCAGCCCAATAGGCAAGCAACTGTTGGCGAGACTGTAAAATGCTTAGTAGGGGGTGACAAGATAGATCCTCCCTCCTACAAACTGATAGGAGGCAAGCCATGAGCAATTGGTGTATTTTCACCAGCAAGATGTCCCCGGAGTGGCAGGAACTGCTTAAAAGACCCAAGATAAAAGGGCTGTCTCCTCCTCTTTACAAATGATGTTGTCGTGGTACTCCCTGACACGGGGATCAGAGGCTCATCCTTCACCTCGCTGCCAAGAGAGGCCCTGGGGTCGAATCTCCTGGAAGACCTCTCCCACCATCTCACGGCCCTTGAATTACTGGAGCGGGACACAGATGGGGCTGACGTGGAACCCGCAATGTGCACAGGGGGGAGGAGAACATGAGAAAACAAAATTTCCCTGGGAACACAGGGCACGGTTATCCATCAACCTCTGTCCTCTGTGACTTGGGCTTGTTTACAAAACTCTCACCCTGGTGTGCACTGCGCTGTCTCAAATAGCTCTTTGCTGCTTCTTTTAGAAGGAGGAGTTGTGGGGTGGGAGGGATAAAGGCTGGCGAATCCACCTGCAAGCACCAACATCCCAAACGGGCATTGGCTTGTGTCCCGGCTGCTCTGTTTCCCATCCAGCTCCCTGCTTGTGGCCTGGGAAAAGAGGAGGATGACCCAAAGCCTTGAGGACCTGCACCTGCGTGGGAGACCTGGAAGAAGCTCCTGGCTTCTGGCCTGGAGGTGAAAGGAATCAACTTCCCTGTGTCCTCAGCCCAGCCTTGAGTCTACTGTCCATCCTCATCCACCCCTCACTGAATGACTGTGTACTCTGCAGTGCACAAGTTTTGCAGGACAGCCCTGAAGATAGGTCCATGTTCTATTCCCAACAGGAAGACTAAAACACCGAAAATAATCCAAAGACCAAGACGTATGAATGCCCTGATCGGGGGCACCGAAACCTCTCTATGAACAGAGATTCTCAGGCATGGGTAGCTGCTCTACTTGCCATCCAGCCCTCTCCTGATGGCCTGGGAAAAGCAGCAGAAGATGACCTAAAACCTTGGGACCCTGCACCTACATAGAGACCTGGAGGAGTCTCCTGGCTCAGCTTTGGCCAATGTAGCCACTTGGGGAATGAACCAGTGGATGGAATATCTCTCTCCCTTTCTGTCTCTCCTTCTCTCCATAAATTTGTGTTTCAAATTAAAAAAAATAAATAAATGAATCGTAAAGAAAAAAACAAGGCATGGGCCTGGCTTGATGACTTAGTAGATAAATCCTTGTCTTACATGCGCCAGTTATAGGAACCAGTCCCTGTCTTGGCTGCTCCACTTCCCATCTAGTTTCTGGTTGTGGCCTAGGAAAAGCAGTAAAGGATGGTCCAAAGCCTTGGGACCCTGCTTCTGGCTCCTGACTTTGGATCAGCTCAGCTCTGGCCATGATGGCTGCTTAAAGAGTGACCCAGCAGATGGAAGATCTTTCTCTCCTTCTCTCTGTAAATCTGCCTTGCAATAAAAAGAAATCAATCTTTAAAAATAAACTGTGTAACCTCCTGGGCCCCCATCTAGCATCTCTTGAGCCCGGGTAGCTGTGTGACATATGTAATGGGAACTTCCCAGCGAAAGCAGCCCTGGGCCCTCCCCTGGTGCCAGCCGAGGTCGTGTGGTGGGTGGAGGAGCCAGGCTGGCTCCAGGTTCAGCCAAGCATCTCTCGCGAATTTGCTTTCTACAGAAAGCTGAGCAGGCAGAACCCAACAAGTATTTTTGCCCCCAGCGTGTTCTCCCTTGATTTTCATACCTTTCTGGATTTCAAGGGTAATAGAATAATTCATGGTGTCTGATTCACTGAAAAGAGCGCTGCAAAGGCTGGGGAGCGCTGTTGGATGACTAAGATGCTATTCTCCAAAGCCCGGCTGGCCGGCAGCTGAGGAGGCACAACCCCAACTTAGAGCGTGAAGGGGTGTCCAGACACCATGCTGAGGTGTATTCAACCCTCCAAATGATCCCCTAGCTCCCCCAGCCCCATTTCACCAGGGAGAGCACTGAGGTTCCCTTAGGGGAAGCCACCTACCTGCCTGACAACACGTAAAGGAGAAAAATAGCACCAACTCCACTCTTCTCCCAGGAACCAGGCTGCTCAGCCCCAGGGAGACCAGTAGCTGATGCCTCGCCAGGTTTTCTCCGTTGCTCCTTCATTCTGCGGCCTACATTACCAGGAATCTAGAAGGGTCTTCTCCCAGCTCCCCAGCCAACCAGTTCCAGAGTACACTCTTCTGTTGGCATTGAACGCTAGCCATGCCCTTAACCCCTGACCCCAGTGGCCCCGGGGAGCAGGTGGGACAATGGAGGGGGAACACAGTGTTCAATACCATCATATGTATTCAGGGAAGCTTCTGGAATCCGCCTCCTTGCAGCCCCGTCCTGCCAGACTTAAGGTTCCTCCCATTCTCGGCCCCTTCCCCCTCTCACGATGGGCAGAGCTAAGGCCATTTCGATCCCTGGATGCCAGAGACAATAGCTCTGAAGGCAGCACATGCAGGCAGAGGGCACAGGGATCTTCCATCATCTCCTCCTTCACCCTCAGTACTCTTCATACACATATTTCTCACATTTCCTCAATTAACTTGCCAAACACTCTGGGAGAGGCAGCTTGGGGTGATACTGTCCCATCCTACTAATAAGAAAATGGGTATTCCCCAGAATCGGGTTGTGTGGATGGCCTACGCTGGCACAACAAGCAAACAGAACAGCTGCCTCTGAAGTTCAGATTGAGGCCAACGTCCTTCCCGAAACTTCACTCCCTCCTGGGATCCTCTGCCCATCCACATGCTCTCTCACTTGACACGTGTTCACGAAGCATCTCCCCAACAAGTGAAACAGCACCCCAAAGCATGCTTGCTTTCCCACCTCATTGTGAGTTTGGGCTGTGGCTAATGAAATGCGGCATCCTGTCGTGGTTCAGCTCTGAAAACACGTTGTGTCCTCTGCTTGTCTCTGACACTTCTCAGCATGGCAGGCACGCCTCCCTGACCTCTGCTCCTCCTCTTCCCCACCTCTCTCTCTATGTGTTCTAAGGTCACCAAACTTTCAAGTCCTCAGGGACACCCACAACGCTTTTTCTGTGCGTGTCTCAGGACCTTCCTTGTAGATGCCATTACCTAGTTCATCTCTGTTCCCCTCCGGCCGGCCAGGACTAACATCCAGGATCACCTTCAGAGGATTGTCCTGACCACCTCAGCACACTGGCGCTCTTCATCACAGTGCCTTCAATTGTCTTAACGGCACTTGCCGTTGTCTAACAATTCCTCACTCATTTTTCCTTACTCACTTCAAGAACGCAAGCTCCAGGCAAGCAGGAGTCTTGTCTTTCTTGTTCACTTTTGTTCCATGTTTAACTCATGGAAAGTACCGACGAGCACCTCTCAAAAACATTATTAATTACTGGTTCAAGTACATACTACTTTGCAGCCTTCAGATGCCCCAGGGACACTATGTAGTAATTCCCATGAGCTCTAGGGGGTAAAAAAACATAAAGCTAAAAGCTGAGCAGGTGTTTAGCTGGTATTTAAGACACCCATAGGCACATCATGGGTCCCAGATTCAATTCCCAGCTCAGGCTCCTGACTCTGGTTTCCCACCCAGGTAGACCCTGTGAGGCAGCAGTGATGCCAACCATAGGGGAGACGTGGATTTGGCTTCCGGTTCCCAGCTTCACCCATCCCAACCCTAGCTGTTGTTGGCATTTGGGGAATGAAGCAATAGATGGGTGTTCTCTTTCTTTCTTTCTTTCTTTTCTTTCTTTCTTTCTTTCTTTCTTTCTTTCTTTCTTTCTTTCTTTCTCTCTCTGTCTTTCAAATCTGTCAATAACATTGCAGGAATTAGAAACAAGCATCTCCTTGGGTGACAATGACCTCTAGTCACCTACAAGGCCAAGATCTTGAGAGCAGAAGTCAGGGGTGCACAGTTCAAACCCTACCTCCTTGGCCTTGTTGGAGTGTTTGCTTTAATAGGAAAGCAAGAATAAGCTGTGGGCAATACACTGCAAGTAAGGTATGCTGCAAGGTCCCAGAAGAGGCTGGCTGTCCAGCCAGAGCTAAGACCTTGACACCTGGACTGAGAACTCCTCCTCCAGTCCTGTCCTTTGAGGCCACTGAGGAGTGAATTAGTGCTTGGAAGATGTTTTTCTTTTTATGTCTCCTTCTTTCTCTGTAACGCTACCTTTCCAATAAATGACACACTGGACTGCAACCCCCACTGGGGTACATGGGAGCCAGGGTTGGGGGCGGACCAGGCTGGACAAGGCAGCAGCACTAGTTGGCGCATGTGTGGGCTGGATCATGGGGTAGGGTGAGTTGAGCTAAGCTGCAACACCCAGAGGTGTATACAAGAGCTCGACTGGGATGCAGCATGGACCAGATTAGTCTGCTGCACATACTGGCATGCGCAGGAATGGGGGCTGAGGGAGGGCCTTGTAGGGGCTAATGAAGGTCACCCAAACTAGGCTGCAGTTTCCGCTGATGTGTGTAAGGGCCAGGTCTGTGGCAGGCTGGGCAGGGCTGGACCACAGCACACATAGGTTTGCATAGGACATGAGGCTGGGGACAGATCTGACCAAGCAACTAGTCTGTCAGTGTGTGTGTAGTCTGTTGCAGGTAACAGACAGAACCAGACCCTGTACTGGCTGGCACATGCAAGAGTCAGAGCTGGAGTCATTCCAAGTGAGGTTTCTTGGGAGTCTCCCATACTCTAAACCACTGGACTCAAAATACTTCCCACAGGGAGAATCACAGGATTCCTGCTCTGACCTTGGAATGGATATGTTGGAACTGGGCCTCTTCAATTGCTGATGCTTGTGCAGTGGACAGCAGGCCCAGGTGCATATGGGGGGCAAGATGAATAACTCATTATGGCCTGCAGAAGACAGAAAGTGCTATGTCAGAAGACGGAGAACAGAGCAGGTTGGACAAATCTCCTGGCTGAGCTTTGGCAGCAAGTGCCAGGGTGAGTGGATACACTGGGGTGGACTCTGTCAGTCAGTCAACCTTGGAAGGATTTTCTCAACCTTAGAACAATGAGACCGACAGCTTCTCAGAACTATCAAAACTACTCAAGCAATACTTTCAGAACATTCTTCTCTACACCAGCGTTTCTAAGATGACATCAAATGGACTTCCCCATCCCCAGATACTGATGTAGTTTGACAGATGGGAATGTCCTCCTCCCACTCCTCCCTCTACCCGCGCCACCTAGATACAGAACAAAAGGGAAGAAAAAGAAAATTGAAAGCATTTGTCCCACTCACTTTCTTCCATGCCGCGACCCTCCCCAGCCTAATCAATGGTCCTCATAGGCATGCATACTTGTCAACCACGTAAACAACATTAAAAACAAAGAACGCACGTCTTCAAAAAGAAAGAAATGAGTAAATATTGAATCATACCATGTACATGACAACACACTCATTTTCCCTAAATTATGATCCGTTGTGAATCTGTCACTCTGTAATCATAATACTAAAAGTTCTGTTTACAAGAAAAAATATTTCTTATCTACAATTGAGGTGAATGTAGCAAAATGTTGAGAAATTTTTAAGCTAATATAAAATTGATGAGCAATCAATAAATAAAATAACTGAAGATCTTGAGGTATTCTTGAATTTCCTTATTCACATGTGCAAGTGACAACACCTTGTTGAAAAATATGCTCAGACTGCCCAATAAAAACATGCACATTGTATTTTTAATTTCCAGGGTTAGACATGAATGCTAGCACTCAACGCTGAATCATTTGCTTGAGTTTTCTGCATCAGATCAAATGATGGCCTGTTCTTTTAAAAATATATACATTTATTTGAATGACCGAATTAGAGAGAGAGGTCTTCCATTTGCTGGTTCATTCCCCAACTGGCTGTGACTTTCAGAGCTGAGCCAATCAGGAGCCAAAAGCTTCCTGCAGGTCACACATGTGGGTGCAGAGACGCAAGCACTTTGTAAGCCTTCCTCTGCTTTCCCAGAAACATTAGCAGAGAGCTGGGTTGGAAGTGGAGCAGGCAGGACTCCGGATAGACACCTATATGGATATTGGTGTCCCAGGCAGTAACTGTACCCACTTGGCCACAGCGCCGGCCCGTATGGTCTGTTCTTAAACAAGAACTATGGAGTGGCAGCCACCACTGCTTAAGGGAAGGGTGATAGTCATTGAATGAGTCCAGTACTCCTGTTCTAGCAGGCGAATGAGAATTAGCAAATGAGGGGAACATGGGCAGTATAAGGGACTGCTGTACAATAAAGCAAGGAGCAGGAAAGGCGAGGCCACTGTGAGATTGCAACTTTAAGCCCTTTCACTGGGAGAGGCTTCCCTGAGTCATGAAGAGTGGAGGGCATGGTGTGCTGGGGGATGGATGGGACAGCTGTGACACATGACGACAGCACAATGTGCCTCTAGACTTTATAACCTTTAGGCAAATTAGCTTTGTGACAAATGCCAGTTTAACACGTTATTTGGTGTTTTAAATGCAAAAACAAAGAGATGTGTCTGAGGTTCCTTGAGGATACCTGCTTATCCAAAGAGATGGCCTAGTGGGGGAGAACATTCCATGTCTTTCTCTGGGTTGTGGTGGGGAGGGCGTGGCATTGTGGGCATGTCGGTGCAGTGTTTAAGGTCACTTGCTGTGTGTTTATGGTTGTGCCCTTAACTCCGTGAACACAAACCTCAATTTCTAAAACTGAGAAGAAAAAAGATAAATAAATAAGCCTGAGTTTTTCACTTCTGCATTAGGAAGGAACTTGTGTTGAGGCTGCCAGGTATCCGCATTTGTAGCGTATTTTACACGGTTTCCGCTGGACCAGGCTTGCTCAGGGCCACAGATTCACTCTAAAACAAAACAAAACACATCGGCTTCACACGCACTGGGTCCAAGTCTTTTAAAACATACAGCAACTGTTTCATTTATTACAGAGCGACTTCGGTCCACTTACTAACTCTCCTAATCTCCTAATCACCTGGACCATGTAGAAGCCAAGTGCTGGGAACTCAAGCCCAGGTCTTCCTTGTGGCTGGCAGGGACACAGATGCTTGGGCCTCCACCAGAATGTGCTGGAGTAGGAAGCTGCGATCCAGAGCTTGACCCTTGAGCCCAACACCATTCAAGAACTCAGGCCTTAACTCTGTGATCTTGGGAGACACGTTCATAAACTCTCCCCACATCTGTATGACAAGGTTGTAGCTGATGGAATCCACCTGACAGAGGGGAGACGGGTTAAAGCCACGGTGTGGATGAAGGCTCTCCTTTGCCTAGGGAATCACAGAATCTTGCATACTGGATGTCTCCCTGAGTGCTTACAGAGTCACAACTGAGCTCAGCTCTTCCTTTGACACAAACACACACGCAAAAAATTTGTTTACTTTTATTGGAAAGGCAAATTTATAGAAAGGAGAGATAGAGAGGTCTTAAATCTGCTGGCTCACTCCCCAAATGGCCACAACAGCCGAAGTTAAACTGAGTATCTTCCAGGTCTCCCACATGCATGCAGGGGGCCCAAGCAGCTTTGAGTCATTCTCTGTTGCTTTTCCAGGCCATAAGCAAAGAAATGGATCAGAAATGGAGTATCCAGGACATGAACCCCTGCCCATATGGGATGTTGGCACTACAGGGAGAATTAGCCTGTTGAACCATTGTGCCAGCCTTTGCCAGGCTTTGCTTCTTTCCTCTGAGCTCATAACTGGGCACTGGTGTTGCCATGGCCTCTCTGTCTCTCATCTTTTGTAAGTAAGCAAATCCAAAGTATCAGAGCATTTCAATAGCCCTTTCTTTCCCTTAAAAAAAAAAATTCCAAGGGCCCAAGGTAGTAGCTCAATTGGCCAATCCTCTCCTCTGCAGGGACTGGATCTCAATATCTCAATGGGCACCAGTTCTAATCCCGGCAGCTCCACGTCCCATCCAGTTCCTTGTTTGTGGCCTGGGAAAGCAGTAGAGGATGGCCTAAAGCCTTGGGACCCTGCACCCATGTGCGGGACTTTGAAGAAGCTCCTGGCTCCTAACTTCAGATTCATTCAGCACCGGCCATTGTGGTCACTTTCTTTCTCTCTGGCTCTTCTTGTTTTTGTAACTCTGCCTTTCTAATAAAAATAAATCTTAAAAATATACATATATATGAAACAGCAATCAGTCTGTTTTTCACTATCACCATGCACCTGCAATTTAGTCAGTGGTAAAATCCTGCGGCTCCCAAAACCAAATCCTGTATTGATCCAAGTCTTAAGCAGTTGCTGTGACTATTATACATTGACATCAACTCAATCTCCATATAATTGAATTACAGATAATCGCCTTTTCATGACTTACTCTTAATCAGCATTATATCTCTATGGCAGCTACTTTGGAGAATTTCCAGCTACATAATCCTTTTCCCAACTACTCACTCCATCTCCAAAGACATAGTGAGCTCAAGCCTGGGTTGGGAGTGTACGCCTAACCACACTATGGTGGGGTCCGACTGGAGCATCCTCCCACAGGGATGGTCCAGGTGTCACAGATTCATGCGTTTGAGCAACTGATTTGAAATCAATATCAACAGCACAAGGATTGCAAAGGCAAATAGCAGAAAGCAAGTTCCCCCAGTTCTGTCTTCCTTTGGGAGGAGCTAGAATTGTACCCATGTCTAAAATCCAAAACAGTGAAACAGAGTGTGAAAGGCAAAGTGCTATGTGTTAGTGTTTGGCAATAGTCCTTTGGGGTTCAAGTGTCTAGCATTTTATTAAAATCGCATAGGACCTTTAATATCATTTCTCATTGTTTAAAAGTACATTGTTTAAAGCACTACTGAAGAACATGCTCAGTATCACCCAATTACTGCGGCAAACAATTTTGAGATACATAGGGAAGAGAGTTTAAAAAAAATCAAAGGGGCTGGAAAGCAGATACAGTAGGAATACTAGAGTACAGGCAAGCATACTGAATCCCCGTGTGGGCATATACTACTCTCAAGGCTATGTGTCCTGTGCTATAGCTGGATGACCCCTTTGGGTGATCCCCCCAAGGTCTATATGTTAGAGTCGTGACCCCTCTAATCTTAGGTTAATGGCTAATGAATTAAGATGGAGATAGTACAATTGTGATGTCTGAGGGCAGGGCCTTTGGGAAGTGGCTGGATTGGGTTAGGTTGCTGGAATCAAGTGGTGGCAGCTCCACCAAGAGAGCCATGTGCCCAAAGAGTGGGGGTGTCCTCCTGTGTCAGCTTCCTGGCTCATGGTGGGATCCTCTGTCTGCACAAGTCCTATCACCCACTGCCCTCATCAGCTGCCAGGCCGATGCCAACTTGAGAACCTCTATAACTGTGGCTGAAACAAACCTCCTGGGCCCAGTGTGATAGCTTAGTGGCTAAAACCTTGCCTTGCATCTGCCAGGATCCCATATGGGCATCTGTTCATGTTCCAGCTGCTCTACTTCTCATTCAGTTCCTGCCTGTGGCCTGGGAAAGCAGTAGAAGATGGCCCAAAGACTTGGGACCCCGCTCCCCGGCGAAAGACCCAGTAGAGGTTTGTGGTTTCAGATCAGCTCAGCTTCTGCCATTGCGGTCACTTGGGTAGTGAAAAAGTAGGCCAAAGATCTTTCTGTCTCTCCTTCTCTCTCTCTCTGTAAATCTGCCTTTCCAATTAAAATAAATAAATATTTTTAAAAATTAACCTCCTTGCTTCCTCTATAGCTTTTCTCAAGCATGTTAGTGTGAAAATGAAAAGATGACTAAGATACTGTGCAGCATTGTTGATTACTACCTTTTCTTGGTTAATTTCAGTTATATCTCCTCTGGGAAGCAAATGGGGAATGGATGGGACGGCTATGAGATCTGCCGCTACCATTCATTCACTCCAATAATCCACATTTGCACACCTAGCACACACAGTGGTGTGGCCGAACACTGCACATGACCCTGGAAAAGATGAGAGGGCTGTGTAAGCTGAGACACCACCAACTTATTCCCAAACTGAGAAAACTAGCAACAGGGGAAGGTTAAATATCTTGATCTTTAAGTGACTTCAATTATGGTATCATTTCCAAAATATACCTATTAAAGAGAGGGGCTAATGGGGAGGAAACACACACTTAGAACACAGTCGTTGATAAACAGAAAATCCGTTTCTGTTATTATATGTTTAGAAGATGAGTCCTAACCTGCTGTGGGGAGAGAAGTAATTGTAGGGGAGCTCCCTGGCACCGGGGCACAACACATGCTCCGACACCCTCCAGCGCTCAGGGAACCCAGGTTGGGCCTCAGCAACATGCCGCGAAGTGCACTCTCCTGATGTGCTTAATAAAAGCAATTCTTGCTCATTATTGCCCTTATTATCATCCGTCGTAATAATGACAGGGTGTTTGAACATGTTACACTAGCACTGGGATTGGCCATAAGGTAGGCTTATATCCTGCTGTGTATTACTCATCTAATAGCAGGGACTCTGAACCAACTGGTGTGAATGTAGAGTGGACAATAAACTGCCTTCAGGGCCACGAGGGTTGGCCGGGGCTAACAAGCGGGTATGGGGTCAGGTGGAGGGTCCTCCCAGAAACACGATCACATCAGCCCACCAGACAGCCACTGTGCAGCCACGCGTGTCATAGGATGGCTCATCGCTGCAACTGAACCAGTTCCTGCCTTCCAGGCTTCCTCTGTGACATGGCAGGCATTAGACTTTCACAGAGGCAGCCACAGCAGGAAGACACAGCTCCTTATGTTGGAAGCAAAAACAAATCAACCACACCACTGAACATCAGAATCCCACAAGCCCACTCCCTCTCTGTAGTTGCAATGGTGCACTTTGACCCTAGCAAAAAGACAACCCCTATTGACCTCATGTGGTTGGAGTCAACAGCTGGATTTCCCACCTACAACAGGTCTTCTAGCTCCTCTTACAGAATACAGGTGCAATCCTCCTTGAAGTTCAACTGGGAAAATCAGGCAAAGCGGGCTCCACTTGGACCTGGGTTGGAATCACCTCTCTTTACAAGAGAGTTGCTTTTTCTTACCTGTCTAGTCTACACCACAACAGCAAGCATGTTACCCAACTATGTTGCAAAACTCCACATTCAAGCAGCCAGCACACGCTGTGTGTTTAGTTAGAGGTAACTTCTGCTACTCGGCCACCCCCAATCACCTCTACACTTCAGTGTCATGGCCGCTACAATGAGCACAGTGCAAGTGGAGCTGTGGTTCTTAGAGTTTCCAAAGTCCTTAGAAAGTTTCTTGGCTACATCCTAGCAATGGACAGAAGAAGAAAAGCCAATTGGCATTCTTTAAAAAAAAAAACTCAAATTTACATGAAAGACAGAGAGAGATACAATGACAGGAACCCGCTGATTGGTCTCTCAAAGGCCCATGTCCACTGAAGGGTGGGGGAGGAGCCAGGAATTCAGGTCTTCCACATGGGTGCAAGGCACCTGAACGCTGGAGACATCATCTGCTGCCTTGCGAGCTGCCCCTTAGCAGGAAGCGGACATTAGAAGCCAGGTCTCGAACCTAGGCACTCTACTAAGGGGTTCACGCATCCCAACAGCACCTTTACCATGCTGCCAAATGCCAGCCCCCACTGTCTCCGTTTGAAACCTGGACTCCTCTCTAGTTGGTTGTTTGCAGCTCCAATTTGCATTTCTTGAGCCCAAGGGTCCTGTTTACTGTTGTTTGAGAAGAGCCTCCCCCACCCACCAACTGAACCCAGTGTGAGGCTTAGTAGATTTAGCAAACACACTTCTTGAATGAACAGATGTGGCGCTAAGCAGTTCACTCACCTGCCCAAGGTTAAACAGTCAGGGAGCAGAGCCAAATCTGATCTGATCAGCTCCAAACCCCAAATGCTTTCCCCCACTCACACTGGGTCCCAGCAGCGGAAGCATGGACACTGCAGTCGGAGGGGCTGTGCCCTGCCAGGCTGGGCACCTGCTCACACAGCTGCCACACCTTCACATGAGGACATGAGAGCAGTCCCATCCTTTTTTCACAGTCCAAAATTCACAGAATTTTGTCCATTGCTCATACTCATGTCTGTCGGTGGTTCTGCAGTATAAAGCAGAATTCAGTCAAAGTTAGCTGGGTGAAGGGCCTGTGCAGTGGCACGTAGCAAGCTTCTGCCTGGGCACTGGCATCCAATATGAATGCTGGTTCTAGTCCTGGGCATTCCACTTCTGATCTAGCTTCCTGCTTATGGCCTAGGAAAGTAACAGAGGATGGTTCCAATCCTCGGACCACCTTGCATCTACATGGGAGATCTGGAAGAAGCTCCTGGCTCCCAATTTCTGGTCATCCTAGCTCTGACCTTGGCAACCATTTGGGGAGTGAACCAGTGGATGAAAGCTATCTCCCCTTTCTCTTTCTGTGTGTCTTCCTGCCCCTCATAACTCTGACTTTCAAGTAAAAGAAAGAAATCTTAAAAGAAAGAGAAAAAAAAAGGTAGCTCTGCTCACATGGGTTTCACGCCCCGGGGACCAGGACACTGTGGACCACACTTGCCAAGCACTGGCTGGGCTCGAGAAGTGGGGGAGGAGGCATCGGACACCCGCTGGTGTTTTGCCGTCTGCCTCAGACTTTTCTGCAGATGGACCAGAAGAAAGATGCCCTTTGTGGTCTCTTTGGACCAAGGAGACGCTGTGATCCCAGAGGAATGCGAGGATGGATGCCAGGTTCCCACCAAGCGCTGGGAATGACGAAGTCTCTCTTGGGTAATCTTTCGGTGATGAAAACTGTACTGGTGCTTTCAAGAGGTTTCAAGAGCCTCGGGCCAAAGATGCCCTGATAACACCAGAATGGGCAGCTCCAAGGCTCCCACCTCCATTAGGTCCTTGAAGTCTCTATTCCTTTAGGGATGGGAGGGAGGCAGCCCTGCTAATTTCCATCCTGCAGAAAGGAAATTCAGACGAAGCCCAGGATCCCAGAGCCGGCTTCACTTGTGTTTGTTTTTGATTTGACTTTAGTATAACTGCCCTTAAATACAAGAAGTGTTAAGAAGACAGAAAGTGTTATTACAGCTCAATAGAATAGGCCAGAGACTTGGGTATTGCAGTGTGGTGCTGAGAAAGAGTAAGGAATGACGGTGACCATTCCCTGATTTCATTCAGGAATGGCAGTGCTACAACCACTGCAGGAGCTCACTTCTTCCCAAACCCTGAGCACAAGAGGCCTGGAGAGCTTGGAGATGTTCCTTTGCCTTCGGCTTGGCCACAAGCTGCTCCTAACATAAGAGAGGGCGCTGAAGGGTAAGTGGAATTTATGAAAACCCATGCAACTTTTTTTGTTTGTTTTTTCCAGAATGGACATTTTCCACCAATCTTGTGAATAATCCCTTGCATTGTCGCTGCTTCTATATTCTGAGTGGTTTCCTGGCTAGCCAGTCAACAGTAAGCCAGTGCAACGGATTGTCTGACTGTCGGGGTTGGGTGGTGGGGTGCCCTGGCAGGTGAGGACATGTACTGCTCAGCTATCTCTTCAAAAACAGGGAGCACGATTAGCTGATAAGTTGCAGCTATTACCTCCTTAGGGATTCACTTCAGCTCCCTGGCATGGAAAGGGAATGAGTGGGAGTTGGCCAATGACTAAACAAGGTGGTGGTGGGAACGCCTGGTGATTTCTGTGCCCTGTGGGATTCCTCACTTTGGACCACCTTTGGTCTGAAGCCACCCACCAGGCTGGCAGACGTAAGATCAATGACTCGGTCATGGTCATGGCTCCCCCATCCAGGTCAGCTTCCTTCCCATGTCTCTCGCAGGTCTGTTTTCTTAACTGCATCTCAGCACCTGCCTCCCCCGGACCCCAATGGATGCACCTCCCTTGGCTTTCAAAGCACTGGACAGCTTGTGCTTGGACAAAGCTGGGAATGCAAAGCTACCGCAGCCTTAGGAAAAACAGAAAGTACACAACCCCCTGAGGCCACCAGAGGAGGAAGACAACTAAATGGCTGGAAGCACTGACCAAGGAGTTTTAAAATTGCCTCTGGTGGTGATTGGTCAACTCTATGACTATGCTAAAAACTGTTGAACTGTACACTTTGAATGCATGAATTGTATAATATGCAAATTGAATCTCAATAAGGCTAGCTGGACTTCCCAATAATTCCTTAATTATTATTGAAAATGAATAACTCAGGTCGCTATCACTTAAGTCAAGAGATGGAACACTCTGGAATGTTATAAGTGTCCCTGATGGCTGAGCAGCTGTGAACTAAATAGATAGATTCATTGATTAGAAAGGTAGAGCAACAGAGAGAGAGGGAACAATGAGAAAGAATAATCTTCCATCCACTGATTGGCTCCCCCACATGGCTATAATCTTTCATCCACTGATTCACTCCCCCACATGGCTGCAACATCCAGGGCTGCTGGGCCAGGCTGAAGCCAGGAGCCAGAAGTTCTATGCTGGTCTTCATGAAGGTGGCAGAGACCCAAGCACTCCAGCCATCTTCTGCTGTCTCCCCATCAAGGATCAGAAGCAGAGTGGCTGTGTGCCCAAAACTGGAACTCAAATATGGTTTGCCTATGTTGCCAACAGAGGCTTAGCCAACTATGCCACAACACAGGGTTCTCAAAGATAGGCACATTTGATATGTTTTTGTGGTTTCAGGAAATGTTACCGCACGTCTCTGGACTAGGTCATCTGAAGGGAGCCACTGCTTGTGACTTTAGCTGGGTCTTCACTAAACCCTGATGGCTTCTCCAATGACCTTTCGCATGAAACACAGTCAAACTCCATCCTCAAGGGCTTTGGCGTGTTTTCCCCAGGCTTCACAAAGACCGAGTGGGGAGGATAGAGTCAGTGAGACTTTTTCAGATGAACAGTTCGCTGGGAGGAGAGGAGCTGCAGGTGCGGAAGGATCACGCAACACGGCCCACTCTGGCCCCAGCCTCTGTAGTTTTGCTTTATGCCAACAAGCAAGGTTATCCAAAAAGAGCCAAGAAAGGGTGACTAGAAGAGGAGGGGAGAAGAGAGGAGAAAGAAACATCTTCCCCAGCTAGTTGTGAGGGTAACCCTAGCCTATCTGTGATCACCTCCCCTCCAAACCTCTGCCCTGGTCCCCTGCCTCACTTTGGGCTCCAGGCAGAGGGTGACCTCAACATCCCACTGCACAGGATCAGTGAACATTTCCCCCCCCCCCAAAAAAAACAAAGCCAGAAGGTCCTTGACAATGAGCCAGAGGGGCCTGGGGAGGCCAGCAAGCAAGGGTGGGCTGCAAGAAATGACTGGGCTGGGCGGCGAGACAGGAAGAGGCTACCAAGATGCCCACTCAGCTGGACAGAGCAGTGTACTGATGCCCTGGGTCCACGGGACAGGCTGATGGCAGGGTGTGGTTTTGTTCCTTCTGGGAAATCCAGACTCCCATTTGAGCAAATCAAGGCTCAGGTAAGGTAAGGGACTTGCTTGAGCTAAGACCACCAGCTCATGAATCTCTTCCTAAATGTTGGTCTTAAAAGTTATTGCAGGCTCCTTGGTGGTTCTGCACCCTTCTTGCTGTGAAATCATTCACACGCAGAAACACACACACACACACACACACACACACACACACACACACACACACTATCACCCTGTCCCTGCCTTGATTTCCCTTTTGTAAACAAGGGCATGAGAAAGTGCACAACAATCTAAAGAGAATCACAGTGGATGTAAGATCTCTCCCTTTCTCTCTCTCTCTCAACTCTGCCTCTCAAATAAAAATATTTTTAATAGTTTTTTGTTTTGTTTTGTAAATATTTTTTTATTGGAAAGGCAGATTACAGAGAGAAGGAGAGAAAGATCTTTCATCTGCTGATACACTCCCCAGCGTGGCTTCAGTGGTCAGAGCTGAGCTGATCCCAAGCCAGGAGCTTCTTCTGGGTCTCCCATACAGGTGCAGCATGTCAAAGCTTTTGGCCATCCTCCACTGCTTTCCCAGGCCACAGGCAGGAGTTGGATGGAAGTGGAGCAGCCAGGATACGAACTGGTGCCCATATGGGATCCCAGCGGATGCTGCACGGCGAGGACTTTAGCCACTAGGCTACCATGATGGACCCTAAAAAATAACTTTAAAAAAATAAAGCCAAGGCTGAATGTTTCAAATTTGCGAGTACTCTGCTTCTGAAGTTGCAGGCAACTCCTGGTGACAAAAATCTGCTTTGGCTTTTTTTCCACCAAGATGTGGCGCTGTGTGTGTGTTGGAGGGGACAGTGGAGGGAAGTGGCCCTTGTCCATGGATTCTGTACTGTACGCTTAACAGGTACACAATAATAACCACCCAACGAGGGCGTTGTGGGCCCCCAGCCTGCTGAACACTCGCCCACAGCCCACTGCATGGCCCAGTGATCTGGCATGGTCCAGGTTTCTGAGCCTAATCTGTCAGACTTCGCCAAAACTAGGAAAAGAATCCCAAGGGCCCAGGAGCTCACTCAGGCTCCTCTCTCGCACACTCTCCTCACAGCTCTCCCACTGTCCCTGGGTTCCACTCAGTAAAGGGCCCTTGGAGTCTCTGGGTCCTGTTGGAGCCCTGGCTTGCAGAAGCTGCATTGTGTCTCCGGGCTGGAAGAGCTTTGCCCATCCTTGGATGTCTCCCACCCCAGCCTCTGGCTTGTGGTGCACCCCAGGCCACTTTGTTTAGGTACACATCTGAACAGGCTTTGTGAGCGCCCTAATCAGATCAACTGGGCAGCTCTAAAGATTTCTCACCCTCCCATGCCAGCCAGAAGCTTAAGGCGGGGACAGAAGGGGATTGGTAGCTGGCATCTGCTACCTGCTGCTTCAGAAAGATCTGGGAGTTAACCCCCACCTTCTTCCGCTCTCTTCCATGCCTCCCCTCCCCTCCCCATGATCTCCTGCCATGGACTGCTGTGTCCTCCACCCCCTCCTCACCTCCCTCCATACCCCTTCCCTATCCCCTCCCCATGCAGAACCACCATGTTGGTTCTGGGTAAGCTCTCAGAGCACCAGGTTTACTTCCTCTGACTCATTCAATCTACCATAAGGAAGAGGGTCATGCCTTATACCTGGGCCTGAACACCAAGAGCTGGGAGCTGGGCGTGCCCACCCCACCCCAGAACACTGCAGTAGGCATGCACTCAGCTTCCCTTGCCCCCAGTTTTCTTGTCTGAGATCTTGCTGCTACCACTTAGAAGGTGAGAAATTGAACGTCAGGCCCCTCAGTGACTTGCTGCTCTAAGTGATGGACTCAGCATCATCCAGGCCAGGATCTTGGACAAGATGCCACATGGCCAGGCTAAGCTAAGATGGACTGCAGCAAGGCTCCTCAGAAGCTGGAACAATTCTTTCTAGTACAAAGGTGCCTGACTCAGCAGGTGCAAAAGCAGCACCAGACCTGGACATGTCCGTTCCAGGGACTTCCTGGGGTCACCTGAAGGTAGATGCCTGCCTCTTCAGCCTGATGGTTCAGTCACCCTGTCTTGTTCCTAATATTAGGAGTGAGTCTCTTTTTTTCTGTACTACAGGATCCTTCACTCTGCAGTTAGAAATGAAGTGTATGTGTGTGCCCGAAAAGGTAATTGGGGTAAAAGATAACAGGGCCCTGGGTTAAGGTCCTTGGCTTGCACACCTGGGATCCCGTATGGGCACCGGTTCATATCCTGGCTGCTCTACTTCCCTTCCAGCTCCCTGCTTGTGGCCTGGGAAAGCAGTCAAGGACAGCTCAAAAACCTTGGGACCCTGCACCCACTTGGGAGACCCAGAGGAAGCTACTGGCTCCTGACTTCGGATTGCCTGAGCTCCAGCAATTGCGGCTCCTTGGAGAGTGAACCAGCAGATGGAAGATCTTTCTCTTGTCTCTTCTTCTCTCTGTAAATCTGACTCTCCAATAAAAATAAATGTAAGAAAAGAAAACCACAACAGCAAGTGAATGACTACTAATAGATCTCCCTTTGGGACAATTCTTAGAAGGTTGAAACTTGCAGGAAAACTCTGGGTTCACTGTAATTGACTGCGTGTCCTCACAGCAAACTGAATACCAGGACCGCATATCAGGATTTCCAACTCGCATCAGTGATATTTACACAGGACACACACACAACATTCTGTAGTTCTAAAGGTGAGATACAGCTCCCCAGAGAAGCTGGAGACAGGGAGAGGAGTGGAAGAGCTAGGTCAGGCTCGAGGAACAGCCTTCTAGACCGCAATGTTAGGTTAGCATGCACCCAGGAACGAGTTAAGGTGCACAGTCCCTTACCAACAGGGGGCTTAGATTAAATCATTCAATCATTTAAAAATCCATGGGGAGCCCAGCTCCGTGGCATGGTTGCCACTTTGTATCCTGGCTTCCCCACTTCCGATCCAATCTCTGCCTTTGCACCTAGGGAAAAAGCAGAGCATGGCCCAGGAGCTCGGGCCCCTGCACTCACATGGGATAGCGGAAGAAGCTTCCGGCTGCTCATTTTGGTGGGGCCTAACTCTTGCCACTTGGTGAATGAACATGTGGATGGAAGATCTCTCTTTCTCCCTCTCTCTCTGTAACTTTCAAATTAGAAGTAAAATTAAAAAAATATTTTTTAACAAATTAAATAAAGGGTCTATGCCGTGCCAGATACCAGGAACATGGCCTTGGATGCAACAGACAGGCTTCCCACCTTCAGCGACCTGACACTCCAGGGCTAAGCAGTCCAGCCTCATCCCCAACAACTGCCTTCTGCCTTTACATCCTCTATGAGGTGAGCTGGGACATGAGAAGTGAGTAACTCAGAGGTCGGAGATCCTTATCAAAGGCCAGGACATGGAAATAGCAGCAACAGAGGCTAAAAGGAATTCAAGGGGATGCTTCCGGCATGTCACCTGTGTCTCCTACTGCTCCTGGGGCAGAGCCCCGGCTGATGGATGGGGAAGGGAGTCTCCCATCCTTGGAGTTCACTCTCACCTGTCAGTTAAAGATCCCCCCCCCGACCTCCCGCAACGCCCTGCAAACCATTCCAGTTCCTTTTCAGATTGTTCAACTGCAGCTGAAACAACAGACCCTCTTTTTAAAAAAATTTTTTTAGGAGAAACTCCTATTCACTGCTTTGCTCCCCCAAATAATCACAGTAGCCGGAGCTGGGCTCGAGCCAAAGCCGGGCACCAGTGATGAGGCCCACATCTCCCACGTGTGTGGGGAGAGAGCCCATGCTTGAGCAAGCACCTGCTGCTTCCCAGAAAGCTACAGTCGGGCGCCGTAGCCGGGTCTCCAAGCAGGTCCTCCAATGTGGGATGCCGGTATTCTAAGTGATGCCTCAACCACCCGCCCTTGTCTGCCCTGCTTCTGAAAAAGACATGGCATGGATCTGCAGGCAAGAAAAGCAGCTCCTGGCCTGGAGTTCCAAGCCAGGAGCCTGGAGAAAGCAATCGTTACGACGGTGGGAGAGGTGCCTGCTGTGTCATCGACGTTCTTACTGCCGTTCCGTCCTCCCAGCTTGTTCCTCTGCACTCCTCCTGCCTCTGTCTTGCTGTTCCACTCTCTAGTCCAGCCTTGGCCTCAGACAGCAAAGGGGTAGAGCGGGAAGGTGAGGAAGCTTTCAGGAGACAGGGAGCTGAGGATGGTCCCTACCCCATTTCCAGGGAAAGGCCCAAGGCAGAAGTCAGAAGACCAGGATTTTAGCTTTGATTTTTTCTTCAGCTTGCTCATGTTCCTGGAAAAACTCACTTGAGCCTTCCTAACTTCAGCTTCCTCATCTGACAAATGGGGAACTGCCTTGGTCAAACATGGTGCTAACTGCTACAGCAGTGAAAGTCCACAACTCGATGGCTTAGGACAAGGGCAATCTCTCCTTCATTTAAATTCCACCACCTGATGCTGGGGATGAACAGGGGACCCAAGAACATCCTCCAGGGATTAGAGTCCCAGCCTGGCCGAGGCTCAGCCCCCTTCCACACAGCTTCGGGAGGTACCTCTCTGTAGCCATCCAGCTGCCTCACAGATACAAAGAAGGTGGAGTGAGAATTTCACCAGGCAGACCTACTCAGGGGACCAGGCCTGTGGCATTCTGCATATACTCAGGGGTGACATCTCGCTACAAGTGGAGCCATGGGCCTGAGGGGTCAAGGCAAGCAGGCTGCAGCAATAGGAAGTCAGTCTCTGCCCCAGGCACACAACAGAGCACCAGACTGTGCTGACTTGTAATGAGATACTTGGTTTTGTATCAAAATGTTTTGACCTCAGCACCTTGCTGTAACAAAGCGTGGAGGAGACCATTCTTAGGATAACGCTGCTGTTGTTGGTTCAGTGTGTCCTTGAGTAACACCTGCTATGAGCTCTGGGCGCTGGCCACGAGGGCCTTGCTGCCCAGTGTGGTCCATGGGCCAGCGCACCATGGACATTGTTCCCTGGGGAGGCATCAGAAAGTTAGTGTTTCAGCCAGAGCCATGGGTGGCTTGTGTGCCCACATCAGGTGTGGAATGTTCTAGCGAGGGGAAATGAGAATGTGTGTCAAGCAGCCCAGGTCATTCAGTGGATGTGAACAAGAGCTTCAGTGTCCACTGAGCCGATTAGAGTCCCACCTCACCCCCTAACAGCTGGGCCATCTCAGGTAAGTTCCTTGCTAAAGAGTCCTTTACTCCGATGGGAATAATAATGGGACTATCAAATGATGCTCACTGTTAAATGAGATCACTCATGGGAAGTCCTTATCACTGAGCTGGGAATACAGTTTATGTTCTGCACGTGTTAATGACTACTCACTTAGCTTATTACTGCTGCTACTGCTACCAGGAAAGGCATCCCCTCCCTCTTTAACAAACCAGCCCCAGCACAGGTAGCCAAAACCAGGCACACTTCTCACTCCTTGATTCTCCAGGATACACAGCAGATACCGCTAATCAATCAAGACATTCTCCCAGAGTCCAAGCTTGCCTTACAATCTCCAGAGACCATAGCTGATTAACTAAGGCAGGTATACAAGATAAAAGCCATTTGCCATTTTTTGCCTGACTGGGGTATTCCCCAACACAAAATCTTCCTTTTTGTTTTTTGAAAAAATGTGGTTTATTTGAGAAGCAGAGAGATACACAAAGCTCCCATTGCCAGTTCACTCCTCCCAGTGCCTGCACCTCTGAGACTGCACCAGGCTAATGCCAGGACCTGGCACAAGTGGCAAGGACTGAAATACTTGAGTCATCATCCGTTGTGTTCCAGGGTGTGTATGAACAAGAAGCTGGGATCGGGAACAGAGCTGGGACACCGCAATACAGAACACAGCCTTCCCAGCCAGTGGCTTAACTAGTGGGCCTCTCCCCCAACCCATCCCCACTTGATCCTCCATGGTGTCAATATTCTTCTCCATGACTGCCATGGGGACAGGGTAAAAGGAAAGGACAAAAACTGCAGGAGTTTTCCAGCCTGGGAAATGATGACAGCTATGAGTCCCTTATCAGTCATGGGACTTGGGACAGTTATTCTGAGGGACATACCTGTCAAATGGACAGGCTCTTTAAGAGGTCCATGTGGAAATATCTAGAAGGGAGTTAGGATGACAGACCTGTATTAAGGAGAAATGTCTGGGGCTTGGCAGCGTGGCCTAGTGGCTAAGGTCCTCGCCTTGATCCCATATGGCTGCTGGTTCTAATCCCGGCAGTTCCACTTCCTCTCTATCTCTCCTCCTCTCAGTATATCTGACTTTGTAATAAAAATAAAATAAATCTTAAAAAAAAAAAAAAGGAGAAATGTCTGGGCTAGACACACAGGTCCAGCTACTATGCGCAGGCAGACCGATGGTCCAGTGGTTAACTGCCCCTTCCTGGCTCCCAAGAGCCCACTTTCATCCACCTATGGATAGCTCATGGTTTTTTTTTTTTTTTTTTTTTCAGAGGAGGCTGAATCTTAGTCTAGGCCCACACCTGTTCCCTTGATTAATCCAATAAAAATCAAGTAATCTCGCTCTCGTGGCAAGCGAGCATTGAAGACTGGCAATGTGATGCCAGAGTTCTTAACAAGGAAATGCCAGAGGAAGTTGCAAGCAGGATTCTAGAAAGTCGTGTTTCTTTCTTTCTTTCTTTTTCTTTTTTAAGAAATGAAGAGAGAATCGTCCCTTTGTCTATGGGGTGGCACGGCCCAAAGCTGCTGCAGCTGTCTTATGACCATGAGGGAACAGAGCAGCAGGCAAAATGTAGCAGGCTACCGGGGAGAGGGGGTGCAGGGTGGGGTGGGGACCAACCGTGGGGAGGAAGTGGAGGGGAAAGTGGACCTCTTGTTTTGTGATGACTGTAATGATAGGGGCTTCGGCATCCCAAGCCGACCTTCGTACCCCATGAACTTTCTGAAGTCTCCCATCCTATAGAATACCCAAGCAAGTTCAGAGAATTAAGAGAGGCCAAAAGAAGGACATTCTGTGTAGAGACAAGCAACAGCAAAGTCACACAAAAACCAGTGGAAAGCAGGACGCCAGGCAGGAGAAGGTTAGTTGATGGCTTGGTGGATTTCCTGAGAGCTTAGCACTCTGTGGAGGATGAGATGGCGCAGGTGTCTGGGACTTGGGACACTCTCTCACCCTCTGGATGAGAAGAAGCACCCTGTCTGTGGCTAGGAGGACCTCAAGCCCACAGCCGACCATGGAGTTCACAGAATGCTGCCTATTGTCTGAGCCAGCGACCTGACACCTGCTGCTCATCCCATCTGCCGCAGAAGGAACACGACAGAGTTTTGTTCATCTGCAGTCACTGGAAGGAAATCACTTTACTGTACTCCAGTCACCAGCGCAAGGAACAGCCGGAGCTTCCTGGCACTGCTACTCCCTCCATCCTCTTTCCTCCTTGCCCTTTGGGTATCCAGGCCTCCTCTTCTCATTTCGACCGATGAGAGATTCACTCCCTATCCTTCCAGGCTGACACTTCCCCCAGGAAGCCCACCCGGCCCTGTTGACACAGAAAGATACTCCAGTATTCATCTCTGGCACGTTGGTACTCCCATTCCTCACCAGGGCTTGAGCCTCGGGTCACCTGATAGGAGGGAAGCAGGGGGTAAGTGTGCTCTCCTAGAGTCAGACAAAGCTCATCCTACAAAGTCACACCCAGGCTGCAGCAGGTGTGAAATTCATTAGGACAGAGAGTGTGTGCCACCAGCCAAGACAGGACTGGAATCTCTTCTCCCTTCCCTTGGCGAGGCAGCCCGGGTCAGGTCAGGCACTGGCGGTAGGCAGCGCTCCCGGCTCTCCCTGCCATCTGAGCCGAAGTAACCTCACTGGCCTTCAGACACAAGCCCGCCTCCTTCAGGGTCAGCTCATCCTGTAGCCTTTCTTCCTCCTGGCCGCTCTCCATCTCTGCCTCTTCTCTCCCAGGCTCCAGGCCCAATGTCTGGCCACTCTCTCTTATCATTTTCTCATTTTTTATCTGTCATTGTTTCTTTCTCTGTCTGCCCATTGCTCTCAGCACAAGACACCGGCCTTGACTTCCCCTCACTCCCTGGTCTCCTGATTGCAAAGAAGATCCTTCGAAGAACAGACAGGTTCTTGGCTTGTAAGAAGCAAGGAGTGCGAGTGGGTGCGCTGGCATACTAGGTTAAGCCACCCGCGATGCTGGCATTCCATATGTGTTTTGGTTTGAGCCCTGGCTGCTCCAATTCCAATCCAGCTCTCTGCTATTATGCCTGGGAAAGCACCAAGGGATGGCCCAAGTGCTTGGGCCCCTGCACTCACATGGCAAACTGAGAAGAAGCTCCTGCGTCTGGACTTTGGTCTGGCCCGACCCTGACCCTTGCAGGCACTTAGGAAGTGAACCAACGGGTAGAATCTTTCTCCCTCTCTCTTCGTGTGTGTGTATACACTAGACAAGGCCAGGACATTCTGAATAACAAGGAATCTTGCAAGCACAATAGAGCTTGGAGTGAAAGCATCATTCAGGATCCAAGCAGCCAAGGTTGAAATGCAATCAAGTCCCTTGAATACTATCTTAAATTGGCTCCTCAATGTTTTTTTTTCCGAAAGCTGAAATAAAAGTGAACAGTTTTCTCCATTATAAAACACATACGAACCAAAATAATCAATTGTGGACAAGTGTGCTAATTGCCTTCTAATGCCCTGTTGCCCTTACTTGATGTAGCAGTAATCCCCTGCAACTTCAGCTGGGCACATAGCCCACCAAAGTTGAGGCTACATTTTGCCTGCACTGGAAGTTTACTATGGCCATTTGTGTTCAGCCCTAGCCCATAAAATTTGAGAAGTGAAATGCAAATTCTTTCTTTAAAAGAATTTATTTATGTTTTGAAAATCAGAGACACAGAAGAGAGAAAAAGAGAGCTTCCACCTGCTGGTTCACTCCCCAGATGGCAGCAACAGCCAAAACTGGGCCAGGTTGAAGCCAGGAGCTAGGAGCTTCTTCCCGGTCTCCCACATGGGCAGCAGGGGCCCATACACTTGAACCATCATCTGCTGCTATCTTGGGCCATTAGTAGAAAACTAAGCCAGGATCACAGACAGAGGCTTAGCTTGCTACACCATAGCACAGGCCCCTGAAGATGTACTTATTCGAAAGGCAGAGTTATAGAGAGAAAGAAAATGACAAGAGTCTCTTCTATTCACTGATTGACTCTCCAAATGGCCACATCAGGCCAAGGCCAGACAAAGCCAAAATGAAGAGCCAGGGATTTCACTTGGGTTTTCCAGGTGGATAATGGCGGTCCTCAGACCATTTTCCACTGTTTTCCCAGGTGATTTAGCAGGCAGCATCTGTTACAATTAAGGAACCCATATTAACGGGTTGTTATTAACAGATGCCCCGACTTCATGGTGGCATTTATTTGTTTTTATTTATTTGAGATGCAGAATGATGAAGCAGAAAGAGAAGTGAGAGAAAGAGATAGTAGAGAGAGGGACTTTTCCGTCCATTGAGTCACTATCTAAATGCCTGCAACATCTGGGGCTGAGACAGGTCAAAGCCAGGAGTGTGGAAATCCATCCAGGTCTCTTTCGCGTGGGTGGCAGGGACTAAAGAACTCAGGTTTCACCTGCTGCCTCCTGGGCTACACATCAGCAGGAAGCTACACAGGAAACAAAGTAACAAGGAACTCAGACCAAACAGTGCATGTGGGAGGCAGTCACCCCAGCCACGGCTGCACCTGCTATACACCTGCTCCTGTCCTGATGTATATCTCACATATCTTGGGCAACTCTTGGGGTACCCCTTGAAGAGACCATTGCCTTCAGCACACAAGGTGTGTTTGTGTTTTGCTTGTCACCTGGCACAGGCATGAGGACCTGAAGGGAGGAGGGGTACCAGGTAAAAGGTCACACTTCTATATACCAGAGTCGACAGAGTTTCAGCGCTTAGTGGGGACTGAGAAGTGGAGTGGTGAGAAGCTTCGCGAAGGTGGTGCCAAGGAAGCAGGTGCTGCTAGGGGAAACAGGGACCAGTGGAGAGAAGGGTCTGGCATTGCCAGGGTGGAGAGGAACCCAGGAGCAGACCCCCAGGAGTGGGAGTAGGCAGGGACACAGTCAGGGTGGCAGTGAGGGCCCCTGGTGGGCACTGGGAAGTGTCCAGCTGGTGATGGTGGGGAGGGGTGGATGTCTGCCTTGAGTACCGGGGACTTTCCTTGTTGCAGAGCCCGTCTGTATCTCTTGGAGCCCAAAGCATCATCAACTCGGCTACGCCTGGAGATGTCTTGGCTCCTCATGAAAGCAGGGGGATTTTCCTTTCTCCTTGGGAGTCTGTGAATCTGGAGGGTAGCCATGGTTCCAGATAAAATTCACAGCAAGTTCCCCCTTCAGGCACAGACCCCCAGATAAGAGCTGTCCAGAAGACCAGCCCTGTCTGCTGTCTGCGCTGAATGTACTCCCTGCGCACACAGCCCCATTCACAGCTCCTGCCTGGAATCCCAGCGAGCAGCAAAGACAAGGCTTCTGGTGGCTGTGCAAGGGGCATGCCTTCAACCTGCAGGACGCCAGGGGTCACCTGCGGAGAGATGAGCCCAGGCAGTGGATTGGTCAGGCAGCTCAGTTTATCATCAAGGTCTGATTTGTAGAAACAGGGGCATCAGGACTGGCCTTGCGGCACAGTGCATACAGCTGCCGCCTGCCTTGCCAGCATCCCATATGGCTACTGATTCAAGTCCTGGCTGCTCCATTTCCAATCCAGCTCCTGGCTAACGCACATGGGAAGGCAACAGAGTCCTTGGGCCCTCCGCACCCATGTGGGAGACCTGGAAGAAGCTCCTGGCTTTAAGAAGATCTAGCTCTGGCTGTTGCAGTCATTTGGGGAGCAAACCAGTGAATGCAAAATCTCTCTCTCTCTCCCCCCCTGCCCACCTCTTCCCCCTCCCCCGCCGTCTGCCCCATCTCTCCCACGCTCTCTCTGTCTCCCAACCATCTCTTCCACCCTCTCTCTGTCTATCCCTCTTTTTATATAACTCTGGCCTTTCAAATCAATAAAATGAATCTTTTTAAACAAATGACTGAAATGATTTCCTTTGTGGAAGGGCCTCCCAATGGCAGGATGGAGGACTCTTTGTATACCAGCCTCCTGGTCCAACCATGTCCTGGGACACAGTTCCTGGGCACCACCTCCCACGTGCCTGCCTCCTCCCTCCTGTTAGTGTCTCTGCTGGGCTCCCCTGTAGCATCCCCCACCCCCGAATGCTCCCAGGAAGTCACAGAGCCCGGGGGCTTCAGTAAGGGGACGTCCTACAATGACATTCTCTAACATCCCCAGTGCCACCCCTCTCTCATACCCCATGCCCTTCCTTTCTCAGTGTCCACTAGGCCTCATGGGTGGATAGCATTTGGCAACTTCGTGGGTTTCCCAGGCAGCTGCTACGCCCCAAGACTCAGTGCTACCGACCTTTGCCCTGATGTAACCATGACCCTTGAACTTGGAACCAGAGTCACTAAATCTATGTCTTTCTTGGAGAGTACTCCGAAGGGATGGGGGATGGGGAGTCAGGGGATGTCGGTTGGTTTCTGGGAAACAGATTCCCCATCGCCCTGTGCAAACCTCGAGTTCTGGCTCCAGACCAGAGTGAAGCAGTCTTGAATTGGGTCCTGCTGTGAGTTGCAAAGAAGACCTTGGTTTATCAGCCTGAAAAGCCTAGTGCCCTTGGCTAGACCCACACACTCCTAGATGGAAGGGTTGGATCATTCACACTACCCCAAGAAAGAACTGGTCTAGCTGATCCAAAAGCATGAGGAACCTCAACCCTCTCTCCTCCTTGGCTTTGGAGAACTTAGGATGGGTTCATGGATTGTCTTTCCTGTGGCTAAGGGTCGGAGACTAAATGAATCTTAAAATCCATGCATTCCTTGGAAAGAGATGGAGGAGGTTGATGACTTATGAGAACTGGCTACTGACAAGTCTCCAAACGCACACAGCGCGTGGAGACAGAGCAGAGACACGTCTCCCAGTTCGTAAAAAATCTCAGGGACAAATGACTGTCCAAGGTGATGGCCCTGTCTGATGTTTTTTTCTCTGCCTTGAAAACAAAGCCATAAAAGGAAGCATACCCCTCCTGATGGAGCCGGCACTGGACGAGGGCGAACAGATTACAGCTAGGATATCCAGACTGGCTTCCTCCTGTCACAACTTTGCAACTGGTACACTCACTCCCCAAACCAACCTTTTCATCCAGTTCCCTTCCCTAATTACTGCGCAGTTCCACAGAAATTTCTGCCCGTAGCTGCCTGTCACATCTGCCAATGTGTCTTCCTTCATCTGTACCCTCACACACTCCTTTTAGAGATTTCTTTTTGTTGTTGCTGTTAGTTTGAAAGGTAGAGTTACAGAAAGGAAAGACAGAAAGAGAAAGATCTACCATCTGTTGGTTCACTCCCCAAATGGACACAACTACAGGAGCTGAGCTGATCCGAAGCCAGGAGTCAGGAGTTTCTTCCAGGTCTCCCATGCAGGTGCAAGGTCCCAAGCCCTTGGGTCATCTTCCAATGTTTTCCCAGGTAATATACAGGGAGCTTGACAGGAAATGGGGCAGCCGGGACATACACCAGCACCCATATAGGATGCCAGTGCTTGAAGTCAAGGGACTAGCAAGTTGAACCCATTGCATTGGCCTCAAAAGTTAACTTTTTGGGGTCCAGTGCGATAACCCAGTGGCTAAAGTCCTCGCCTTGCACACGCCAGGATCCCATAGGGGTGCTGGTTCTAATCCCAGCAGCTTCACATCCAGCTCCCTGCTTGTGGCCTGGGATAGCAGTTGGGGATGGCCCAAAGCCTTGGGACCCTGCACCCATGTGGGAGACCAGGAAGAAGCTCCAGGCTCCTGGCTTCAGATCGGTTCAGCTTTGGCCATTGCAGCCACACTGGGGAGTGAATCATCAGAGAGAAGATCTTCCTCTCTGTCTCTCCTCCTCTCTGTATATCTGCTTTTCAAATAAAAATAAATAAATATTTTTTTAAAAGTTAACTTTTGTAAAGCCTCTTGTGGAGTACAGACTACCAGTTGGGATGGGTTTTCCATTGTGGAGAGGGGTTGGCTCCTGTGTGGGATGCCCATGGAATCCCAGGGGACAAGGATTTTGAGGTCCTTGGCAAAAGAGGGGCACAGAAGCAACAATGTGGTAAGCCCTGAGCTGGGCAGAGTGAAGGTGGAAAGGAATTGAGGAGAAACTCTCTATTAAGGAGAATTCTGAGCACATAATGGTGAAAGGTCATAGAAAAGAAAAAAACCGGAGACTCACTCTACAAGTTGGCATCCGGGCACCTCCTGCAATACCTGATTTCTCCTTTGGGAAGAAAACCTCGCCTTCCCAAAATGAAAAGTGAGAGCCAAAAAGGCCCAGTGGGAAGAGGCTGGAGGGCAGAATGACCACTGGGGTTGAAGCAGGCTCCAGGCTCCTTAGGCCCTGGCTAGAACAGCTGAGCTTCTTGGGTTTTTGTTGTTAAATTTATTTAATTTTATTGGGAAATCAGATATACAAAGAAGAGGAGGGACAGAAAGAAAGATCTTTTGTCCACTGGTTCACTCCCCAAGTGGTTGCAATGGTCTGTGTTGAGCTGATCTGAAGCCAGGAGCCAAGAGCTTCTTCCAGGTCTCCCACGCGGGTGCAGGGTCCCAAGGCTTTGGGCTGTCCTCGACTGCTCTCCCAAGCCACAAGCAGGAAGCTGGAAGGGAAGTGGAGCAGCCGGGATATGAACTGGCACTCCTATGAGATCCCAGCATGTGCAAGGCAAGGACTTTAGCCACTAGGTTATCGTGTCGGGCCCCTGTTTGGAAGGCCAAGTTATAGAGAATGCATGCATGAGGCAGATCTTCCAGCTGATGCTTCACTCTCCAAATGGGCCAGCCAAAGCGAGGAGCCCAGAGCTTATTCCTGGGTCTCTTACGAGGGTGAACGGGTTCAAGGACTTAGACTACCCTCTGTTTTTTTCCCAGGCACATCATCAGGGAGCTGGATCAAAAGTGGAGCTACAGGGATACAAATGTGTGCTCCTGTGGGATGCCACAGACAGTTGCTTAACCTGGTACACCACAACACCAGCCCCCACATTTTGGTTTTTGAAACCACGTACATCATGAGCTATTCAAGTCAGTCTTAAAATGTTGTCTGGTGAACTACAGAAGGACCCTTTGATGCTGTCAGGGTACAGGCTATAAAAATTGCCGCCTAGCATCGAGGAGGATGAAATGGTACGTGGAGGGCTCAGGGCAAGGGTGCAGTGGGAGCGGTCACCCCTAAGCTGGTCCTCTCTGTGGCCTGCATTTGCACGGCTGCTGCTCTGTAAGCCACCCTCCTCGGCTGACCGCAGGGCAGAAGGGAAACAGGAGAGCAGGCTGGCATGCATGTGTGTCTGTGAGGAGGATGGAGGTTTGTGTTTGCACGCCTGTGTGTATTTAGAGGAAGAGGGTCGAGAGAGGTTCATGGGGTGGTCTCTGTGCACCAGAAGCACTGTGGACAACCCATAATCTTTCTGGATGATTCTAGAAAGACAACGAGCTGCCTCCTCCACGGCAAGAACAGGCCTGGTTTACCCCCAACTCTCCTTTCTAAATCAGACAGACCCTTTGCACCTACCCTGTAGCCTTCCTTTCGGCCCCAGACCTCCCCCATGCCTTGGCCTGTCCCCAAAACGGGAGCCCCACCCAGCCAGCCACCCACCACCACCAACTGCCCCAGCTGAGGCCTCGCCCCGGCTGGCATGGGCACGGCTCCGACTGCCTGTGGCGCTCTACCCTCCAGCTGTCATGCTCCTTCCATGCCCACTAGCGCCAGTTGGCAAGGCCACCCCCACCCCTGCTCAGCCTGCTCCAGAACAGGCGTGACTTCAGCTCACACAGCAAGCCTGACCCTCCTGGGGTTCTGGCACAGGCTGCACTGGAGCGTGGGGGCGGTGTGTGGTAGCCACAGGCCTTGCCGGCCACACTCCTGGGGTTCCAAGGATTGCTGGCTTTGCGAGCCCTGTCCTCTCCTGGCTTCTGGCAGAGTGCAGCCCTGACACTGTGGCACAGCACTGGCACAGAAGGGGACGTGGCAGCCACGGACAGGGCCTTCTCCTGCAAGCCCCTGAAATCCAACATAGCTACCACCAGCTTTCCAAGAACTTTCCAGGCTGGGGCTCTCTTGATCCCCCACGACCCCGTGAGAAGAGGCACAGCATGGGTCAAAAAGGCCACCAAAGACCAGGCAGGACAAGGAAGGAGATCCACGGCGATTTTGGCGCAGGCTTCGTGTACCTGACACGCCACCAGTGGCTTCCAGAGGCCGCGGTGGGAAGGTCGCTGAAGTTCACAAGGTCTCTGTAAAACAGCCTGGACGTGCTCCGAGGGAGGCAGTGAGTGGGCAGCAGGGTGCCGGGAAGGCACCACGCAGCCACCCTCCCTCCTGGGCCTGCCGGGGCTCCTATGTTTTGGCGTCCAGTCTGCACCCTGGGCAGCTTTCTGTCCTTCTGGACTGGGAAACCGCGGCAGAGAAAGACGTTCGTTCAGTGTTTTTCAGCAGAGGCAGTGGGAAGTGGCAAAGGGGGAGGGAAAGAAGAGCAGAAAGGACGAGGCAGAAGATGGGCTGCTGGTGTTTGCCTGTCCCAGACCCCTAGGGGATCCGTTTGCCGACAGACGCGGAGACCTGGCCCTCCTCTGGCTTGCTGCCTGCAAGAACCAAGTCCATGCCTCTGCCCCATCCCCAAGCTCCCCCAAAGGATCAATGTGAACTCCTGTCTCCAAGACATCCAGAGTGGGCGACGCCTCGGCTCCCTCCTCCTGGTGGTCCTCCTCTGAGTATACCTTAAATCTTTCCTGCTGTGTTTTGAGAAGGCGTGCTCTTTGGATCTTGGGGGGCGGTGGATCTTGGGGGGCGGGGGCGCACACGGAAAGCAGGAAGTGCGCTCACAGTGCTAGTGGCTCTGCTCTCCTCTTCCCTGCCAGCCCCCCACCTTTCCCCCCCACCGCCCGTCCCGCTCCCGGCTGCCCCCACCCTCGGGACTGTTGGATCAGACGCTCTCAGTGTGCTAAGGGACGCCTGGGTGTGCAATGCCTTTATGCGCGGTTGGGTTTTGCCGTGAGCCTTCGGGCCTTAGCTTGTAGCCTTGACAAGGGCAGCTCATAATGAAGGATTTCACGGAGCTGGGGGAGCCGGGGGAGGCTTTTCTTTCCATCTGTCATTTCACTTTAAGCCTTGACCTCTCTGTGCCCGTGGAAGGCGGGATCAGGAAGAGGCTTTGGTGGCCAAGTGAAACTCTGGGCTTAGGGACCCAGGACCAGGCTGCCCA
This sequence comes from Ochotona princeps, assembly GCF_030435755.1. Lineage (NCBI taxonomy): Eukaryota > Metazoa > Chordata > Mammalia > Lagomorpha > Ochotonidae > Ochotona > Ochotona princeps. The sequence continues at coordinate 20,404,775 of NC_080858.1, forward strand.
GTGAAGGAGAGAGTGGCAGAACCTAGGGTCTGGAGAACGGAGGAGGAGACAAGGGGACAACCGGGAAGACAGCGTGTGCTTCCCAGGGTGGAGAGGGGAGGCAGGAGAGGAGGCGTGCATGTTTGTCCATCTTTTATAGACGAGTTTATAGAGTAACAGAGACATAAGGGAAAAGAGAGAAAGAGATCTTCCATCTACTGATTCACTCCCCCAGGCGGCCACAACAGCCAGGGCCAGGACAGGCTGAGGCCAGGAAGCAGGGAGGGTTTAGCCAAGACTTCCCAAGTGGGTGCAAAGACCCAAGGACTTGGGCCATCTTCTGCTGCCTTCCCGGGCGCAGCAAGGAGCTGGATCAGAAGTGGAGCAGCCAGAACGTATACTGGAGCTCCAATATAGGATGCTGGCACTGCAGGTGGAAGTTTCACCTGCTCGGATGCCCTGAAACCAGGAAGATAAGAACCAGACGTGGCTACCCCTGGCCAGACACCCAGGCATTTCATTCTCATTGAAGGAACGAAGGCTTCGGAGTCCTCCAACTCCAGATTTGCATTTTGCATCTTGGCACCATCGCTGCCTAGCACGAGGTAGAGCCACCTTGAGAATGACCTTGCTAATTAGCAACTGTACCTGGGCTACACTGGACACTCCACGTCCACGCCACAGGCTTCACAGAAAAGCTCAAAGGCTCAGCACCTGACCTGCTGACCGGTAGCATTGCTTCCAGGGTGGCTGCAGGCATTTTCAATAGAGGATAGAACCTGAACAGCAACTAACTGGACGACGGCACACAGGGCGGGCCGCAGCTCCCGGCGGCGCCCTCTTCGCTGTTCCCAAACAGCCTCACTGCCGGCAGAGCAAATGCCGCGGGGAAGGCACGCTGGGGGGCTTTGATGCCAGCTACAGGGCTACCTTCTCCCTGATTTTCCCATGTCAGGTCGACACAGAGGGCTGGAAAAATAAAATAAAATAAAAGCCTACAAGATGAACTCCCCACCCGGCCCCGATCTGAAAGGGCAAAACCCTTCGAGATGCACAAGGATCGTGATTGTCTGCAATGTTGCTAACATTTCATCTTCCTCGAGACCTTGTTCATTTATCAGGGTTCTTAAAACCCTTTTGTTCCGGAGCGGCTGGTGAGGACAGAAAACATTCTATCTAACATCAGAGCACAGCTGTTCAGCGACAGAAAGACTTAAGGGGAAATCACTGGGAAAAAAAAAAAAAGGAACGGGTGGGGGGCGGCGGGGAGAAGGCCAGAGACGCACAAATATGGGAACAGCAAGTGGGGGGCTGAGGGGTGGCCTTGCAGGCTGGCACCAGCCGCCACCAACAGCAGAGTTCCTGTAAGCACAGAGCTCATGGCAGGGCTCCCCATCCCATCCTCACAGGGTTCCCAGCAGTATCCCCTAATGCCCCAGCCAGGATCCCTAAAAATGCCTGACGTAGCAATACAGCTTTCAGTAACATCTTCTTAAGGGTCAGTGTGGCTCAGGGGGAAAAAAATAAGCTAGTGGAAAATTGTGTCCATTCCCTCCCCAGACCATCAGGAAATATCTTCTAAAAAGGGCTTTGATTCGGCCCGGCTGCGTGGCCTAGCGGCTAAAGTCCTCACTTTGAACGAGCCGGGATCCCATATGGGCACCGGTTCTAATCCCGGCAACTCCACTTCCCATCCAGCTCCCTGCTTGTGGCCTGGGAAAGCAGTTGAGGACGGCCCAATGCATTGGGACACTGCACCCGCGTGGGAGACCCGGAAGAGGTTCCTGGTTCCCGCCTTCGGATCGGCGCGCACCGGCCCGTTGCGGTTCACTTGGGGAGTAAATCATCGGACGGAAGATCTTCCTCTCTGTCTCTCCTCCTCCTCTGTGTATATCTGGCTGTAATAAAATGAATAAATAAAAAAAAAATAAAAGGGCTTTGATTGCTCCTAAAAACCCAACACAGAGAGAGGGGAGCCAGGCTTAGGTGGGGCGGTGTGAGGTCGCAGATGACAGGTCTGGAATCCAGGACTCACTGGTAGCTCTTTATTCTTTATAAGAATCCTTCAGCACCCCCATGTACTTGGCCAAAGGAGAATCACACTATGCTTATAAAATGCAGGAATACTAGAATGTTCTTTAACATCTTACGGAAAAGCCAAATCCTTAAAAGGGGTGAAAGAGAGAAACTAAACTTAGAACAATTTATCTTTGGAAAATCGACTCATTTCAGAAACGGACAAGGAGAACACCCATCTGCTGATGGCTACAGTGACCTGGGCTGGGCTAGGTGGCAGGGATGCCTGGGTGGCAGCGAGCCTGGCAACCGAAGCACCATGGCTGCTTGCAAGGGTCTGCCTGAGTAGGGAGCTGGTGTCAGCAGCCACAACAGGATGTCGACTCCAGCCGCTGGGATGCAGGACACAGGTGTCTTAACCACTAGGGTCAAACACTCGCCCCTATGAATTCTGTAGAAGTTCTCATTTCTTATTTTATTTTATTTTTATTTGAAAAGGAGAGAGAAAGAACGAGTTCTTCCACTTACGGCTTCACTCCCCAAATGCCTGCAACAGTTAAACCTTGGGTTAGGGCCAGGCAGAAGTCAGACGCCAGAAACTCCATCTTGTCCCACATGCGTGGCAGGAACTCAAGGATGTGAGCCATCATTGCTACCTCCCAGGGTGCTACATGAGCAGGAAGCTGCAGGCAGAAGTGAGATCAGGCACCCTAATACGGGACATGAGCATCCCAGGAGGCGTCTTCACTGCTGTGCCAAATGTCTCCCATGGGCTTTTCCAGTAACCTCACAGATGAGAGGCCTCGCACACATGGAGTCCTTATAGGTGAAACTGCCTGATTTGGGAATTGCTTTGAAGTCATCCAAACAGAAGGAGGAGATTGTGATTACATATAAAAGATGACTGGCCATAGATGATGCTAAAAAATTGTCAAAGCTCGGGGCTGCCTCGAATGGCTCGCTCATCCTCAGCCTGCAGCACTGGCATCCCATATGGGTACTGGTTCAGGTCCTGGCTGCTCCACTTCCAACCAAGTTCCCTGCTGAAGGCCTGGGAAAGCAGTAGAGGATGGCCCAAAGCCTTGGGACCCTGTACCCTCATGGGAGACGCAGAAAAAGTTCCTAGCTCCTGTCTTCGGGTCAGCTCAGCTCCAGCTGTTCCAGCCTACGGGGAGTGAAGATCTCTGTCTCTCCTTCTCTCTGTAACTCTGCCTCTGAATAAATAAATCTTAAAACAAATAAAACCTGCAAAAGCTAGGTGAGTATGTGTCCGAGAGTGGTACAATATTCCCTACTTGTGTCTGAAGTTTTCTGTAGCAAAAGGGAAAAGCAATCCAAACAGATCCAGGAGGAGTTCAATGGGGAAGCAGCCGTGGTGGCCACTCAGGGCCAGCGGGGAGGAAGCAGCCGTGGTGGCCGCTCAGGGCCAGCGGGGAGGCCTGCCCAGGAGCCCAAGATGGCTTAGATACAGCAGAAAAGCAGACCTGGACAGCCCACCATGAACAAAGCCGTGAGACTGAACAAATCGTGTCATGTCTTCAGACGTGTTTGATGTAAGCACGTCTCTGCTCGTGTTTGAAGTGAGGCAGCGAGACGCGCCAGGTCCCTGTTGGCGTTAGCATGATGCGCTGTTTAGGGATATGTTACAGAACTTTCTGATTGAAGCTTGAAAAGAACTTCAAACAGTTCATGGACAACTAGAATTAGAAAGCAAATTAACACTGGTGCTAAAGGCTTTGGAAAGCCATGCAAAGTTTTTTTTTTTCATAATACATATTTTTAAAGGCCATTTTGAAAACCCCCTGATATGTATGGATTTCAGCCCCCCCCCTTTTTTTTTTGGCATCCAAACAAATGTGTTCCACCAACTTTTGGAAGCCTCCCTGTGTTCAGATCTCACCTTCAACTCAACGAGATCATTACAATGTATCAGAAAGGCTCTCTGAGGCTGGAAACACCAGAGCACCCTAACTAAGAGCCCAATGTTTTGTGAAACCCTTCTTCCCCAATTCATCTGCGGCTTCCGAGAGTCGCTTGTTATGATAAAAGGTCAACTGACTTGAACTTTCAGAATTTGAGGAAATGCTTCCAAACTCCACATTTATGAATTGAATATTTGCTTGAGAAAAAAAAATTCTTTTGGTTAGTCACAAAATCGAGGGTGCTCTCTCAAAAACAGGAGCCTACGTTCCTACCTTAGCAAGCAAGGCATACAACCTGCTGGTTGATCTTGAAGTGCCAGGTCTCAGTGCTCCAGGGGCTGGAGAGGTGGGCAAAGGGCATCAAGCCCATACAAATACTCTGGCAGCTTCTGGGAGACACATTTTCTTTGCTTTTTAATAGATGCTTCTACATTAAAAAAAAAAAAAGTTAATATTACTTGGGGCCGGTGCAGTGGTGTAGCATGTTAAATCCTCCACCTGTGGCACTAGCATTTCATACGGATGCCGGTTCATGTCCCAGCTGCTCCACTTCAGAACCAGCTCTCTGCTTGTGGCCTGGGATGGCACTGGGGGGACAGCCCAAAGCCTTGGTAGCCTGCACCCACGTAGAAGATCCAGAAGAGGCTCCTGGCTCCTGGATAGCCTCAGCTATGGCCAACAATGACCATTTGGGAAATGATTCAGTGAATGGAAGATCTCTGTCCTTTCCTTCTTTCTAAAGAAACTCTGCCTTTCAAGTAAAAATAAATAAATCTTTTTTGCTCATCCAGCTGCTGATTCATCCCTCCAAATGGCAACAACAGCAGGGGCCGGGCTGATGCCAGAAGTCAGGAATAGAATGTGGGTCCTCCCACCCCCAAGAGAGGGAAGACCCCAGGTTACTGCAGCCATCATTGCTGCTCCCGGGGGTCTTCCACTCGTGGGAACAGGAGTGAGGACCTGAGCCAGGCATCCACCCCAAGCCCTCCAAGGTGGGACGCAGGTGTTCCAGTTGGGTCTTCACTGCCAGACTAAAAGCTCCCTCCTAAAGGCATAGCTTCAGCATCAGGCCTGAGATGAGCCAGTTGTGTGGTGTGTTCTCCTAGGGTGCAGAAAAAAAGAGACAGAGCAGTGAGGAACTGGTCCTGCTTGGATGGAGCCATGAATGAAGGTGTTACTGAAATGAGGAGGTCCCTGCCAACTATTTTCCCAACTCGTGTTTTTTTTTTTTTCTTTTGGCTGCCCTAAAACCTTGGGATAGAATATCCTAGGAGGTAACCCTTGAACTTTTTCCAAGAGTCAACACTATTCATTCCTCCTGAGAGCATTCAGTTCACTGACTATTGATGAAACAACAACAGCAGGGGCCAGCATGATGACTCAACTGGCTAATCCTTAGCCTGCAAGTGCTGACATTGAATATGGGCACCAGTTTGTGTCCCAGCTATTCCACTTCCCATCCAGCTCTCTGCTTGTGGCCTGGGAAGGCAGTGGAAAATGGCCCCAGTCTTTGGAACCCTGGACCTGCATGGGAGAGCCAGAGGTTTGGATCAGCTCACCCCTGGTCATTGTGGCCTTTTGAGCAGTGGACCAGTAGGTGGAAGATCTTTCTGTGTCTCTGCTTCTTTTTGTAAATCTGCCTTTCCAGCAAAAACAAATCTTAAAAAAAAAAAAGAGCCATCCAGCCAAACCAAGGGACATGTTGAGATAATCAACAAACCGAAGATCTGCTTATTAAGCAACTGCTCTGATCAGATCCTTGCTAGGAGCTACAAAAGCCCCACGGAGCCAGACAGAGTCCCAGACTTCCTCTACTGGAGAGACAAGTCAGACACAAATCACAGATTCATACAGCCAGGACTCCCACACTGTGTCTGCCCTCAACCTGCTTTTCAACCCCCCGTACTCTGTGCTTCTGTGTCCCCCTGGGTCAACACAAAACCATCAACCTGTGGGAAGGGTGAGAGGGTCACCTGTAGTCACCTCTGGGAGGCGGTTACCCCAGGGCCAGGCACTGGTCAGGCTTGCCTGAGCATCAGTCAGAGAAATGCAGGAAGCTCCCAACACCTGAACCAGCAGATAGAAAATCTTTCTCTCTGTCTCTCCTCTCCGTAAATCTGTCTTTCAAATAAAAATAAACAAATCTAAACAGACAAACGAAAACACTGTCTCCAACACAGGTGAGGCACAATGAGTATACTGTAGTTATTTTTTTTTAATATTTATGTATTTTTGGGGAAAGGCAGATCTACAGAGAGAAGAAGATAAAAAGAGAAAGATCTTCCACTCCTGTGGAAAGGTTAAATCTTCGCCTTGCATGCATCAGGATCTCATATGGGCACCAGTTCATGTTCCGGCTGCTCCACTTCCCATCCAGCTCCCTGCTTGTAGCCTGGGAAGGCAGTGGAAGATGGTCCAAAGCCTTGGGACCCTGCACCTGCATGGGAGCCCCCGAAGAAGCTCCTGACTCCTGGCTTCGCATGAGCCACACTTGTTGAGCGCAGTGATTGTGTTGTGGGAGATGCCAGGTGAGGGGCAGTGAGGTAAAGGAGGCTGACCAGTGCCTTGGCTGTCAGGGCGGAGGTTGCGGGCTGAAGACCAGCTTGCAAGGCTTTGCAGATCTCGGATAAGTCTGGCCTTTTTGGTTGGTTTTTGCTAGTTAGGGCTTGCTTGCTTTCTTCTTCTCTTGCTCCTTCTCTTTCTCTGTTAAAAATTATTAATTTGGGGCGGCGTGGCCTAGCGGCTAAAGTCCTCGCCTTGAAAGCCCCGGGATCCCATATGGGCGCCGGTTCTAATCCCGGCAGCTCCACTTCCCATCCAGCTCCCTGCTTGTGGCCTGGGAAAGCAATTGAGGACGGCCCAAAGCTTTGGGACCCTGCACCCGTGTGGGAGACCCAGAAGAGGTTCCTGGTTCCCGGCTTCAGATCTGCGCACACCGGCCATTGCGGCTCACTTGGGGAGTGAATCATCGCACGGAAGATCTTCCTCTCTGTCTCTCCTCCTCTGTGTTTATTTGGCTGTAATAAAATAAATAAATCTTTAAAAAAAATTATTAATTTGAGAGATAATGACAGAGAAAGAGGGACTTTTTTTTTTTTAAAGATTTACTCATTTTCATTGGAAAGTCAGATTTACAGAGAAAAGGAGAGACAGAGAGATTACGTTCACAAAGTCATTTTAGTGAAACTCTTGTCCCTTCTTAATTTTTCTGGCAGTGGGGCGGGGAGGAAGAGGAGGTGTCAGGAAAAGCGGATGTGACCGTGGAGCCTGTCCCCCGGCATCACGGCTCTTTGCCCATGCTGCTCCACAGTCCTCATTCTCCTCCTCTGGAAGCAACTGTCACCCCTCACCCTCACAGCCCCTCCTGCAGACCTGGGGACCGCTCTGGCATTGTTTCTTCTGGCCAGCGGCTTCTCTCCAGGCTAGGATTGGTACCCCAGAGATTCCATCACAATGCAGGCATCCCAGCTATGTCAGCGTGACTCACACTGCGGGATCTGACATCCACATGGCCCCAGCAAAGGCCGGGTTCCAGGGGAAGGCGATTTGGAACACTGCTGGGTGCCTGATGCCTGTCAAGTCATCTTTTTTAGGGTTGGGCCAGGAAAGCCACAGCTGATGCTTGTGGAACAATGGAGATCAGGTGCACATTGGAAGCCATAGGGTGTGGGGAAGGTTTTTATGGACACACACACACAGGCAGCCAACGTTAGTCAGATTGCTTTTCTCCCAAGGGAAAAAAAAAAAGCGTTGTCATTTTCTTCCATGTGGTTCTTCCACTGGACTTCACAGCAGAAACAACCCCCTGAAGTGGAGTGTTCAGGCTGTAGTTGTAACAGCTTCCGTGAAGCTTGCTGGGTCACTTGGAAAGCACGTGGCCCTACTGAACACTCTCAGGATCCTCCAAGCAGACCACCGTCCAGGCCACCCTTACGTTCTCCACCCTAGACGGTGCGGGCAAGGTCACAGCTTGTGAGGCCTGCATCCCAAATGACAGCTCTGGCTGCTGTCTCCAAAGCTCCACTTCCAATCCGAGCTCCCTCCTAATGTGCCTGGAAAGACAGCAGAAGGTGGCTCAAGTGCTTGGACCCCTGACCCTCTTGTGAAAAATCCAGGATGGAGTTCCTGGCTCCTGGCTCCTGGCTCCCAACCTGGGCCTGGCTCAGACCTGCCTATTGCACATCTTTGGGCAGTGACCCAGCAATTGGATTTATTTTCAAATAGATAAATACATAAAATCTTTCTGATAAAATTCTGTACCCTATATTCATCACAGGCCCTGCAGAAAAAAAACAACAACTCTCCTCCCAGATCCTTTCTGGGCTCTTCGATGTTTATGCCTCTGACACACACTTATTGCCACGTCACTCCAAGGAGACCCAGGAGCTTGTCACGCCAGCCAGCCAGCTCTCGGTGCTCTGAGCATACTCTGTACTCTCCCGTTCTGTTCCTAGGCTTAGCTGTATCCTGCTTTTCCCCTTTGCCACTATTCATGTCACAGGATCTGACCAAAAGTCCAACCATGGGGGCAAGCCACAGTGTGCCAAGCCACAGTGTGAGGGCAAGCCACAGTGTGCCAAGCCACAGTATGAGGGCAAGCAGCCCCGGACTCAGAATCTCCCCGGCTGCCCCCTCCTCCATGCTTCCCCCCAGTCACCTGGGGTTCCCTCTCTGGTATCCCCATAACAGTGAGGCGCCTCCTCTTTTACATTGTAGCAAAAGTTACATACACACCTGCTCCCCTATACAGTTAGGTTTTGGAAGATACAGCCTTCAAGATGTCTATTTTCTTTCTTTTTAAGATTTATTTTTTTGGAAGGCGGAGTTACGGAGAGTGACAGACGGAGCAAGAGAGCTTCCATCCATTGGCTCACTTCCTAGATGGCTGAAACGGCCAGGGCTGGACCAAGTTGAAGCCAGAAGCTTTAATGGAGTCTCCCATGTGAGTAACAGGGGCCCGAGCAACTGGGTCATCTTCCATTGTTTCACCTCGGCCATCAGAAAGGAGCTAGTTTGGAAGTGGAACAGCCAGGACACAAATCGGTGCCCATACGGATGCCAGCACTGTAGGCATTATCCACAATGCCAGCCTCTTATTTTCTTTCTGGGAGCACTTAACTAATAGAATCAGGGCCTTGAGGTCATTCTCCCACTGACACACGAACGCACAAATGCTTTTTGATGGAGCATGACTTTCAAAAGCAAACAATTGACGAGGAAGGGCACTCAATTGCATATCCTCACAGTTGAGTGGCATTCTATACTTGCAATGAATGAAATAAATCTACATGCCCTGATATGGAAAGATTCCAAGAGGGGTCAGCTCTGTGGCACAGTAGGTTAAGCAGTGGCCTGCAGTGCCAGCATCCCACATGGGTTTTTGTCCTGGCTGCTCCCCCTCAAAACCAGCTCCTTGCTAGTGCACTTGGGAAAGCAGTTGGAAGATAACCCAAATCCCCAGGCCCCCACTAGCCCCTTTGAGAGACTCAGGGGAATATTCAGGCTCTTAGCTTTGCCCTGGCCCAGCCCTGGTCCTTGTGGCCATTTGGGAAGCGAACCAGCAGATTGAAGATCTCTCTTCTCTGCTTCAATCTGTAACTCTCCTTCAGATAAGTAAATACATCTTTTAAAAAGAACCGGAAAAAAAAAAGCTAAGTTACCATGATCCTAAGTTGACATGATCCTATACAGACTTTCCAACTCTCGGATGCAAACAGAAGAAGAAAACCATTAAGGAAAGATTACTGCAGTGTGGCTGGGCAGAAGGCGCATCCCCTAAGAATGCTGGGCAAGTGAGAAATCCTAAGAAGTGAACCACACGTCCTTGAACCATTCATTTGAAGTTCATGCGCGTTTCTTTTCCAGCCTCTTGATGTCAGTCCAAAGCCTGCTTCTCAGCCGAGATGCGCTGGCTAGAGTCCTGCACCATGCTTCATGCACAAGCCACTCTCCCACACTGTCTATGACCTCTAGTCTCATTTTCTTTAAAGTACACTGAGAACTTAAAAATACAGATGTAGTCATTTGAATGCCTAGTGCTGAAGTGTGCTAGGTAGAAGCTGTGTGGTCTACACAAGCTAAATGATCTCTCCAGGCACCGATTCCTAATTTGCGACATAGGGTGCAATTAGAGGATGTGAGGATAACTGAGAAAAGGGGGGTGATTCCGTACAAACAGTGCCTGTCCCATTGGGGTTCAGCTAACTGATGAAGTATTTTATGTAGTTATCGCTACAGCAGTGAGAAGGTCGACCAGCAGCACTTGCCAACGTGGGATTCTGGCTGTCTTCTTGATCTGGTGCAAAGACTCCCAACATACATACACACCAGGAAGAAATGAGTGCCCTGACATGCTGTCTAAATCAATCAGAGCCTATTTCCAGGTCTTTTTCTAGGGGGACTGGCAACACCAGGTTTAGCAATTCAGTTTCTGCTCAAAGGATGTTATACTCTAATGACAAAGGGTGGGATGTCAAAGGGAAGATGATTATGAAATAGAATGAGTCTGGTACAAAGGCTGAGCAGCTAAATCCTTATCTTGCAAGTGCCAGGATCCCATATGGGCAGTAGTTCATGTCCTGGTTGCTCCATTTCCCATTCAGCTCCCGGCTTGTGGCCTGAGAAAGCAGTGGAGGATGGCCCAAAGCCTTGGGGACTGTACCGCTCTGAGAGACCCAGAAGAAGCTTCTGGCTCCTGGCTTCAAATGGCTCAGTTCTGGCCACTGCAGCCAATTGGGGAGTGAACTAGTAGATAGAAGGTCTCTCTCTGTCTCCCCTCTATGCAAACTTGATCTAAAGTTCCAACTTTCCAATAAAAATGAAATGCTGAAATAATAATAATAATAATAATGGAATGTGAGCCTGGTTCAGCAGTCTAGCAGCTTAAGTCCTCACCTTGCATGTGCCAGGATCCCATGTGGGCACTGGTTCTAATCCCGGCAGCCCCGCTTCCCATCCAGCTCCCTGCTTGTGACCTGGGAAAGCAGATGAGGATGGTTCAAAGCCTTGGGACCCTGCACCCGCGTGGGAGACCCGGAAGAGGCTCCTGGCTCCTGGCTTTGGATTGGCGCAGCTCTGGCCATTACAGTCACTTGGAAAGTGAATCATCGGAGAGAAGATCTTCCTCTCTGTCTCTCCTCTTCTCTGTATATCTGACTTTCCAACAAAATAAAAAATAAATCTTTTAAAAAAATCATGAAATGAATATCATTGTGAATTTTTTTGGTTGTAATGACAAAAGTAATGACAAAGTAATTTAAGTAGGAAAATTTTTAACTGGTTAAAACAATGGAAACTTCCAGAAGTCAGAGGGACTTCAGGAAATACTTGATCAGGCCCCTGGTTCCAGTTCCTTTGATTTTTCTCAGTTCTGCCTTACTGTGTGGTGCACATCTGTTAAGAAGTAGGACTGTGAGCAAACACATAAAATTAAAGCAATAATAGTAATAATAAAAAGGTGAAATTCTGTAGCATTTAGTGCCCAATGGAGTTTCTCTCCTTTCAGCTTCATTCTCTTACGGCATATTATGCCATGGACAAATTCAAGAGTAAGGATGGCAGACACCACCAAAAGTAGGAAGAGTTGCTTAGCCCCCCTGCCCTGGCCTTTCTGTTTCTCTCGTTCTCTCTTTTTGCCCCTCCCCTTTCCCCAAGACCAGCAACTCAAAAGGCAAACCATGACAGAGGGAAGCTGTTAAAATAAGCATTGGGCAAGAGGTTTGGAAAGCAAAATTGTGCCTCTGGTTCCGCTGTCTCCTACCTCAGTGATCAGGCAGCATGGAGCCCAGCTGACTCACCCACTGAGACCTGAAGACCTTGTCAGTCCCCCGTCCACCTGAGGCTCTGGGAAAGCAGTGCTCTCCTAACTCCACAGCAGCCTCTCTGGACAAGAAAATATTCCATAGAACCCAAGTCACATAAAAAAGAAAAATCAGAAGACCTACGAATTGCCCTCAGACATTAGAAAAACTCCTCAGTTACCCAGAGGGTAAATTTGCAGTGTGTCAGGCTCCAGGGGATGGGAATCAGATCAATAAGCCAACACCACAGAGGAGCTGTTGTAGTTACTGTCTTCATGTGTGCTTGCAGCCCTGTTATTAGGCGCATGTATGTCTGTAATTGTCAGGCCTTCCACATGAATAGATCTCTTCTCATTATCCCATGTTCTTTCTGACTCCAGGAACAACTGTTAAAGTCTGTCTTGTCTGCTAGGAGTAGGCACCTCAGCTCCTTTTTGGCTCTTACTTGCATGGTATATATTTTTCTACCTTTTACTTTAAGCTTATTCATCATTTTTGTTTTGTTTTTTTAAAGATTTATTTATTTTCGTTGGAAAGTCAAATATATAGAAAGGAAGAGAGACAGAGAGGAAGATCTTCCGTCCAATGAATCACTCCCCAAGTGACCGTAATGGCCAGAGCTGTGCTGATCCAAAGCCAGGAGCCAGGAGCCTCTTCTGGGTCTCTTACCCAGGTACAAGGTCCCAAGGCTTTGGGCCATCCTGTACTGCTCTCTCAGGCCACAGGCAGGGAGCTGGATGGGAAGCGGAGCATCCAGGACGTGAATTGGTGCCCACATGGGATCCTGATTCATGCCAGGTGAGGACTTGAGCCACTAGGCTACCATGCTGGGCCTGCTTATTTATCTTGGAATCTAACGTGTGTGTTGTAGACAGTGCAGAGGGACCTTTTTTTTTTTTTAATTATTATTCTTTTCCTTTTCATTGGGGTGTCTGGTCTATTTACAGGCAAGTTCATGACTGACAAGAGAGGATTTCTGTTTTCCATTCTGTTCTTTGTTTTCTATATATGTGGTTTTTCTTCTGTTCCTCCATTACTGTCTTCTTCCATGTTAAATTCACGTTAGCGTGCCATTTTAATTCTCATGTTTCATTTCCCATTTTTTAGGTTGTTTTCTTAGTGGGTCCTCTGGGGATGACAATTAACATCTTAATTTAAGACTATCTAGTTTGCATTAATATAAATAATTTCCATGCTACACAAAAACGTGATCCCTCCATTCCAGCATTGGCAAACACATTACATCATTATATATTGCAAGTACATCAACAATAAATAATGGCTTGACTATTGATTTTTGTAATTGTTAGAATGGGTAACAACCAAACTGTTATAAAACAAAACTACATTGTGTTGTCTTTTTTATAGTTGCCTACATGGTTTCACTTATCAATGATTTTTTGTGTGTGGGGGGGATTTGAGTTGCTGTTTAGCAACTTCTTTCAGTATTTTTTTTTTATAGGGAGGATGTGCTACCAACAAGCTTTCTCAGTTATCATTCCTCTGGAAGTATCTTAATTTTATCTTCATTTTTAAAAGGACAATTTTGCCAAAATCTTAAGCTAACTCTCATCTATCAGATTTATTTTATTTTATTTGAAAGACAGTGTTACAGAGAGAAATTGACAGAGTAAGAGCTTCGATCTGCTGGTCCATTCCTCGATGGCTGCAACAGCCAGGGCTGACTGCACCAGATGGAAGCCAGGAGCCAGGAGCTTCTGTTGGACCTCCCGTATGGATGCAGGGATCCAACTTCTCAGGCCATCTTCAGCGGCATTTCCAGATATGTCATCAGGGAGCGGGAGCAGACGTGGAGTAGCCGGGACTTGAACTGGTACTCACGGTGGCAGGCAGCAGTCTAATCCGCTGTGCTACACATCCTGGCCCAGACTGTCACTCTTTCAGCATCTTACACATCAGAAGCCAGACACTGAGGGTCTCCATGGCTTCTGTTAAGAAGTCAACCTCCGTTCACTGAGGAACCCTGGAAAATCATGAAACCATGAGTTGGGTTTTTTCCTTTCTTTCTTTCTTTCTTTCTTTCTTTTTCTTTTTTTTTTAAGATTTGTTTATTTTTGTTGAAAAGGCCAATCAGACTTATGGAAAGAAGGCGAGACAGACAGACAGACAAATCTTCCATCCACTGGCTCACTCCCCAAATGGCTCCCATGGCCAAAGCTGAGCTGATCCAAAGCCAGGAACGAGGAGCTTCTTCTGGATCTCCCACACAGGTGTAGCGTCCCAAGGCTTTGGGCTGTCGTCCCCTGCTTTCCCAGGTCACAAGCAGGGAGCTGGATGAGACATGGAACAGCCGGGATATGAACCAGCACCCATACGGGACTACTGTGCATGCAAGGTGAGGATTTAGCCATTAAGCCATTGCATCAGGCCCCCAAATTTATTTAAGTGCAAAAAATCTACTCTGTTTTTCCTCCTCTCTGTATATCTGCCTTTCCAATAAAAATAAATAAATCTAAAAAAATTTTTTTTAATTTTATTTATTTAAATTTTTTTAAATTATTTATTATTTAACTCATAAATCTAAAAAATTAAAAAAAAAGAAGTGGAGCAGCTGGGATACGAATCAGTGTCCATATGGAATGTTGGCACCACAGGCAGAGACAGGTCCCTGGAGGAAGATTCAATAAAGAACCTAGCTCAGGGTCTATCCCATGGTAAGATGGTTACTGAATCAGCTAAGTTTGAACTTGGATGAAGGTGGCTTAATTTAAGAAAGAAACGTAACCCAGAACTGCTACCCAACAGGGCTACCTGGGGGGACCCCGGCTCCTCACCAGTTGAATGTCTGAGCAAAGACACCTTGCGCCCCTTTCAGGGACTCTGCGGAATTCCTCCGTGACAGTGGAGTGGGAACCTGACCTGGAAGACCCAGGAGGTTTCCTTAGGAACTTCCAAGACTGTGGCCTCAGCCAAGCCTTGCCCCTAGCTACCGTTTGTGGCAAGTCAGCTTCTGAACACATCTACTCCATCCCAGGTCCAGGACCGCCTTCACAGTACCCTAAAGAATACAGCTTTTATCTTTTGCTGCTGTTTATTTTTTCTAAGTTTGTCTAGAGTCCTGTTTAGAAACTACCCCAAGTGTCCTTACTCATTCTCAACTGCAAGTTTCTCATTCTGAGGACTCACACTTAGAAAGCACGTGCAAATATCATCATATCCTGGCGAGCAGCCCTCGATTCTGTTGGTGTGCACAGAGTAAAAGTGAGCAGTTTCTCATAGGATCAAAGCCCCAAAAACTAAGGCCAACTTGGGTGAGTGAGGGGGAGAAAGGGGAAAGCTTTCCTTGCTTGTTCCTGGCTATCGCAACAGGCTGGTGCTAGAAGGAATGTCTTGTCTTGAATACTGCAACGCTGGGAAGTATGCTTTCATTAGACTTACTCGGGCTGTTTCAAAACATGTGTCTCCATGTGCTCCAATCTGGGTTCTGTTTGAATTGTAGGAATAAGCAGTAGCTTTAGTTTGATCTATCAGCAAGGATTCCCTTAGGTTCCCTGGAACCATGTGATATTCCGATATTTTGTTTCTAAAGCTTTAAAAGACTTCTATGCTATTCTGTTAGTTTAAGACACAGAAAACACCATTTTCTATCGGCTGAAGACATGTACCAAGTACCCATCTACAAGAGGGGCTGAACGGAAGGTCTTAACCCTCGACGAGTTATTACCTCTCAGATCCCAAGGAGGTGAGAACACATACCTACACCCACAATTTCCAAACTTTTACAGAAAACATAAAATGTATTCAAAGAAGCCACACAGCTTTGATTGCTATTTCTGGTGACGATGATTTTTCTGAAGTCATTGGAATTTCAGAGTTGGGAGTTCAAAGGAATTTCACGATCATTTCTATGGTTAGCCGTTTTTGCAGGTGAGGGAACATGGCCCTGAAGGACAGAGCAACAAGCAGAAAGGAAGTATGGCTGCTGTGCAGGCGACAACGATGTCACCTCCAGGCTACTTTCTCCATGAGTTCCAGGAGCCACCCAGCCGCAGGTCTAGACCCAGAAAAACAGGGAATGTGCCACTGTGACCTTACATTCCCTAACTAAGGCAAGGAAACACTCAGGGATGCTTGGTCGGATGCAGGACGGTTTGTTCAGACGACCTGATGCTCAAGCAGGTGTTTTGGGACTACAGCTTCTCAAAGGAAGGAAGGAAGGAAGGCTATCTCAGGGTGTGGCGGGCAAGGATGTAGCTCCACGTGCGGCTACCTTAGAAGACAAACCAAGCCTCAGACATAGTAACGCGGGACTCACGCATCCAGCCAGCCGGCTCCAACAGAACACTGGAGCATTGGGAAAATTGCTTTAAAAACCATGATGGGATCCGAGTGATGGTAACTTTACTAGAGTTTTAAGATAAATTTCTACCTCTTTGTTTTGGGAAGGTGTGTGAAATGGCACCCTAAGCTACACCTCCTGTTTTACAGTTGGCTGGTTGTGTTTTTTTATATATAATCCACAAAGCTGGGTCATTCTTCCTCATGTTTTATTACCAGATAATTTGCTTCTCACGAATGGGAACTGTATTATTCAATGCTTTCTCCTTCCCGCCTATCTTTCAAAAAAAAATTTTATCTGCCACATGACTACTATAACCCCAATGTCTAGCCCCATGTTTGACATGTAGGAAGGGTTTAATAAAATAAATGGAAAACATTTGAAAAAAGTCAAAAGGATGGTCCAAAGCACAGAAATCTCAGCAAAAATGATTCTTCCATGAAAACCACTTCAATTCTACCTTACAAATGCGAACCATGCCCCAACACACCCCCAGGTCTTCCTGCACAGAGAGATGATTGGTTTAACACCTGTGTGATCTCGCAGCACGGGTAACCTTGATGAACACTAGAGAGCATTTCACTTTACACACTTGCCGATACTGTGACTGGCCGATGGCATGAGGTCCTCCCGTGTCCGGCTCCCAGGAAGCCTGCCTCTCTTCCAGCAATGGGAAACACTGTGACATTCCTTAAAATCTGAAAGATTTCCACGGAATGAAGCCTCCCAGGCTCGGTGAGGTTTTAAATGTCTACATGGAAGGTCGGGCTTTGATTTTCGGGCAGTTGATATGGTTTTCATCCCCCAGTGAAGCTAATTTCACATTCCATTCCTGAGTTACTTCAGATTTTCGCTGGACGACAGAAAATGGCTGGTAATTACCCTACCAAGAGTGACTACATGCACTTCGCTATGCAAAAGCAAATCTATGTTGTTAGGGCTACTTTAAATATAACATCTTACTTCAAAAAAACATAACAAGGACAGATATTCGTAAGAAAGGAGGGTGTAGAAAAATCTGTTATTTGCTGGTTTGTTGGAATCCCACAACACAAGCTGTGAACTGATGTCTGATATGACTGAATTTCCCACACCGAGGGACCCTGGTGAGAGCTGCCTGCACAATGGCCTGTACAGACCTCACTGCGAGCTCACTCCTTCTCACAAAATATCTTTTTCAAATAAAGTTTCCCAGCCCTGAAAGCACTGTGGTCCTGGAACGCTGGGAGTAAAAGAGTTCGTCTGAAACCTCATGGAAGTTAGTCCACACCATGTGCGTTCCAGCACCTTCCTTCCCCCCAGGAAAGGGTTTGGGTCCTAAGTTTGCATCTGCCTGATGGAGGGACCCCCAATGGCTGCCCTACAAAACAGAAACCTATGTGAGCACAACCAAGAGAAGCTTCTGGAAGCAAGGCAGTTGGATTCAGGAACTTTCAGGTTCCCTTTTTAACTGTTTCTCCTCCCCTATGGGGAGAGGAATTACTGCTTTGTGTGAGTGTGTGTGTGTGTGTGTGTGTGTGTGTGTGTGTGTGACAACTCTACCTTCACAAATGCTAGGTTGCTAGGTTGTCCCTTCCTAGACCACCACCCTCACTTTTACAACTTGATCAACATTTTACAAAGAAATTACATCACACTCATTTTAGACAGAGGAGGAGGATTACTAAATGGGTCGGAATTCACCTCCACACATCACAACACACACACAGTTGCTCTGGTTTTATATAGTTTATGGGACCACAACGAAATTGTGACTTGAGAGTACTAAGAAGAGAAACAAATTTGGATTTTCTGCTCTCACTGGACCTTCCCCAGAAATCGCCCCACCCCAGATTTGTGCTTTTCTCAATTATTTACACAATGCACAGGCACAGACTTTGTTCAAGTGCATGGAAGAGCAGATATCCTCCCTGGAAGCTCAGCATGGAGGAACTGCATTCCTCCTAGGAGTAGAAATGCAACCTCGCACGGACTGCCCAGCACACCTACACCACTCTCTTCCTCTCAGGTCAATCCTAACAGAGCTGGGACCCAGTCTCTCCAGAGATGCACATTTGGGAGATTTCAGAACTTTTGAAACAACCTGTTTCACATTTAGAAGTTCATTCTTTTTTAATGCCAACAAAAGAACACCAGGAAAATCATTTTTTAAAAATTTCAAATTTACCTCCTGTCATGTGCCACTAGGAAAAAACAGAAAAAAGACTCAGGAAGGAAACTATTTCTCCGTTTTTCTATTAATTAGGTTTTTTTTTTAAGTTTGGAGAATATGAATTCAGCATGTTGTAGAATCACGGTATAAATTGAACTAACAGATGCTGGCAATCCTATGCTTCAAGATTGAAACATAAATATTAACTAAAGAATATGTATTAGAAATTTTGGTATTGTTACAATTTCTAACTGAAATACAGCTGTGTAAAACCCAAAGAACAAGAATATTCAATCACACTGGGGAAGTGGTGTTTCTAAGAAAGGAAGGACATGAATTAGAATAAAAGTAAGGTGTTTAAGAAACAAATGAAATTGACTATGGCTAAAAAAAAAATCCGCTGGTGGTGATATTGACATTTTACAAAGAATTCACATCTGTAAAGTGCTTCAGCTTGCCCCTCACAAACTGAAACACCTGAGCTGAAGCTGGAGCGAAAAGTAAAGGACATTTTTGTCTTTTTGGTTTCTTAAGGACTTCTTTTGACTCCCTCCTTTGGAAAATTTCTCCTCATTTGTTCTGTTTCCCTGCGTTTGAACACACAGACCAGGCATTGCAAAAGCAAGCCCCCTAGAACACAGTTCATACAGACTTCGCCTCCAGAGCAGCTGTGGCCCCTTTTATTACAATAAAAAGAAAAACAAAATTTTTAAAAATCCATCTCGTTTCCTTTTTCTCCTGAAGAAACCAAGCAAACAAACAAAGAAAAAAATTCCCTGGGTCAGACTAGCTATCATGAAACGAAAAACAAATAAATAATGAGTTAAAAATAGAGGGAATATGTTAAAACGAAGGAAGAAGGTATCACAGCTCAAAACCAAAGTTTATCAGCTTAAAATAATTATTATTTTCACTATGCATGACTGATGCAAACAACACTTCACCCCTTCTTGAGAAACAAGTAATTCCACCTCAAATCCACATTTCAAAGTTACCCCTGGATTTAAACACGCGGTTCTCTCCACAGCCCCTTCTTTCCCAGTGGAGGCAACAGCTGGGTCACCCTGTGTGTGTGTGCCCCATACATCTCCAAAGAGGCGCCTGCTCCTATTACACATTGTCCCCATGGGTTTAGAAAATAAACGACACAATCCGGCTTTCCCTCTCTAAATTTAAAGATTCAGGGGTTTCTTGCCCAAGTGGACGGAGAACTCCACTGCGTGGACTCCCTCTGCACTTGGCAGCGTTCAGCTCTGCAAGTCTAGAAGGTTCTGCATGCGTGCAGACGCCACATGGGCAGGCAGCAATCCGGAGGGGAGTCGCCCAGAGCTTTTTTGCCCCACCTATTTGTAGAGTTTTGGGCGAGGGTTATTTCTGGACCGATTTGCCCCGAATACAGCAAAATTCGTCTGTGGTCGCTCACTTGTATGCCCAATACAACCCGTGTCGCAGTCAGATTAAAACACGCAGGTGCCGCGGGACGCGTGAATGGAGTGGGGGGGTCGGGAAGGCACAGTCGCGCGTGGGAGGCTCGGGTGGAACAGCAACTGCAAACCTCACTCCGCGACAAGACGGAAAAGCACCTGGATGTCCCCTCCGGGACGGGGGGTAGGGAAAGGCCAGGGGGCGTGGGGGTCGCGACCAGCCACCATCATACTGACTATGGAGGTCCCGTTCAGGCGGAACTGCACCACGACCCAAAGAAATGCGTTTTCTTCCCCCACCCCACCCCATCCCCCGGAGCCGAAAGCGGATCCCGATCTTCAAGGCGGAAAAACCGAGTCCTCCGGGGCGGCGGTGGGGCAGGGAGGCTGGGGCATTTCGGGCTGAGGGGGTCGCACCCCACCGCCCTCCAACGCGGCGAGCTGGCCCGGCCCGCGCCACCCCCTCCCCCGCCGCTTCCTCTCGCTCTCCCAGCCCCTTCCCCCACGTGTGGGTGACGTCAAAATTCCGCGAAAAAGCCGCGTGGTGGCTCCTCGGGCGGAGGCGCGATTCCGGGGGCGCCCAGGGCGGGGTGGGGGTAGCGGGGAAAAGCAACTCAGGGGGTCCGAAGTGACCGCTGTGCCACAAGCCAGGCGCCCTCCCATCCCGGATCGCCTCGGAAACTCACTTTTCTAAAGTAAATGCATTTCCAGAGCTATTTTCGGCCGCGTGAGGCGTGTCCTGAGGCTGAATCAGACAGGAAGAGGGGGGAAGTTCGGGTCTTTTTCGTTTTTTTCTCCCAAGGGAGGGGAGCGAGCGGCGAGGTGGGTGAACTGACGGCGGGCGCCGGCCTCCGGAACCCACGCGGGTCGCTTCTGCAGTCTCGGGGCTGCAGCCCCTGGCCCAAGCTGCAAGCCTTCGGGCCGGGCGGCCTCCGTCCCACGAGGCCCGCTGCGCCCGGGCGCACCGGAGGCATCCGGAGCGTGCTCGCCCCAGGGATGGCACCGCCAGGCCGCGGGGGCTTCGAGTGGCCGCCCTGCCCGCCCGGCTCCAGGGCCCTCCACCTTTCCCCCTTCTTCCTGCCCCCACTGCTGCGCCCTGCTTTTCCTCCCTCCGCGTGACGGCTCCAGTTCTCTTTCCGTGCCTGCGTGGGACTTAACTATTCCTAAATAGCCTTGGGGCTTGGATGGTGGGACCCGCATGCTTGCCCTGGAGAAACGCTAAAGCAACTCTCCTTGTGCCCCAGTGCGGCGGCGGGGATCGAACTCACGCGGCTCGCCCGCTTTGCGCTGGGCGCGGGGATCACCCGGCTGGCGGACATCCGCCAGGTGAGCTCAGGAGAATATGTGCATGGCATTGCAGGTTCTTGCAAAATGTGCTGCACCCTGCACCTAAAGGTTTTTGTGTGCTTTCCAACCGAAACTCCAAGACGCAAGCCGTGGCGGGGCGGGGGACGGGGAGCCGGCCCGCGATTGAATAAAAGTCCCCTAAAACTTGTGTTCTTTCAAGTTTATCGATGATCCTACAAAGAGTCTAATTCCCTCCGCCCACCTCCTTTAAGTGGGCGAAAAATACGTAAGAACCATCGTTTTATTCCCCCTCAGTGACTTCCACGGCACAGAACCCAGGCGCGTGCGCTTTTTTCCAAATCCAAGTCTACACTCCAAAAGAAACCGCGCCTTTGCATAGCAAAGCAACGTGCTTTTTCCCGCGTGCTAGGTGGAGAACAGATGAGGTTTGAACACGTGGTTGGAGTGGCCACCGAAGGGGAAATCGCAAGTTTCCAGGGCAAGCGCTCCGGGGTACTGGCTGCCAGTCCCTGCACCCTCACGCCCCACCCCACGTGCTGGGGACCGCAAAGCGACCGAGGCCCGGGTGGGACGGATTCTTTGCAAGGTTTATGGTCGCGAACTGGCCGAAATAGGAAGTTAATGGGGGAAGGAGGGGCACTGCAAGCGGCGAGCTGGCCACGAGGGAAGCACCCGAACCTGCGAGTCTCCATGAATGGAGAGATGGCCGCGGGGGAGGGGGCACCCGCAGGGACCCTCTCGGCCCCTCCTCTCCGCCGGCCCCTTGCGCCCCCCACCCCTCCCCCTGGAATGTGCCTGTAAGGCAAGACGGAGGGTGGGGGAAGGGGAGCGGCAAGTGGGGAGGGGGGGACGGCTGGTTCCCCAGACTGTGGGGGACCCGCCGCCACCCAGGCTCCGTCCTCCGGGTGGGCCCGGCCCGCGCGGGCGACCACCCTCCTCTTCCCCGCCCCCCGCAGCCCGACTGCCAGAGCCGAGCGTGGGGGGGACGCTTGCTGGGGCGCTTGCTTGGAAAGGGGCCTTCCTCGGGGAGTAGTTGGGAGCGCTCCCCAGCCCCTGTGTCTGCCAGTCGGGGGAGGCGCACGGTGCAAAACACCTCTCCCCCATGCCCCCCCCGTCAGCTTTGATCCACTCAAAGGTGGCAGAGGGGAAGTCTGAGTAATCCCTTTATGGGGTCTTAAACTATAAGTGCGCGAGCGTCTTTCTCCGCAGTGACTCAAAAGCGCCAGCCGGGCAGTTCAGGTTGACTAAAATCGATAGGTGGGGCGATGCAGCCCGACCCGAGTGTCATCCGCCGCTCGAGGCTGTTTCAGTTTGAGTTGGTGACTTGGGTGGTGCAGGGAGCTCTTTTTCTTCCCCAAAGCTAATGGCTTCCACTGCAATTAGACATTTTCTCCGCCCGCCCCCTCGCCTCCCCTTTCTTTCCTTACAGGAGACGGGAACCTCATTCCCGCGGCTGGGGATCAGATCCGAGGCGCCCGAACCCCCCCTCGGCCTCCGCCCGCTCGGGTCCCCGCTCTCCCTCCGCCTTCCCCTGGCTTCCTTTTGATGTAGCGGGGAAAGCGTCCCACAAAAAAAAAAAAAAAAAAGTAATCTGCCCGGTAACAATCAGCGCGCAGTAGCAGGAGCCCCAGAGCTATTGGCTATGCAAATAGAGGGAGGGGAGACGGCGCCCCAAACTTACTCACCCTTTTAAAGCGATATCCCCCTCCCCACCGCCACCCCTTCCGTCCCACCCTCGGGTGAGGGGGCTGGTTCCGGGGCCCGAGCGCTGCGCGCGTACACCTCTGGTCCCTTCGCTCCCCCTCCTCCGCCTCGCTGGGAACCCAGGGAACATTCAGCCGGCCCGGCCTCCCCCGCCTCGCTCCCCGCGGCTCCCGGTGCCCCTGCTCGGGGGCCCCCTTTCTCGGAGCGGCGGGCACAGCAGCAGCAGCAGCCTCGCCTGTGCCCTGCTCGCCCCGACCCACGCCACGCTCGCTGCACGTGCCAGCTGAGCCCAGGCGCTGGGGGCCCCCAGCGCGCGCCCCTTTCTCCCCACGTGAAAAGCACCCAAAGGGAGGCTTGCGGCGGGGGTGGCAGGAGGAAGCAGGCTAGGAAGCGCCACTGAGTCCCCGGGAGAAACAGCCTTGACCAGGATGCGTCTGAGCACGTGTCGGGGCTGACCGCGCTGGCAGCGTCTCCATCGCGAGAAAGCCCTGGCTGGCTAGAGAGGCGCGAACCCAGAGGGGTCGCTGAGGATGCAGGCGAAGGACCCCGCGCGGGGTGGCCGCCAGGGACCTCGGGGGTGCGAGGGGGCAGGGAAGAGGTGGTGGTACTGGCGGAGGGGGAGCCTGGGCTCATCCCTTCCTCGCCCCCTCCCCCCACCCCGGGCTGTTTCCTAGAAAGCGGTATCAACGCGGCCACGCTCGCGCAGACACCTCGGGCGGCTTGTCAGCAGATGCAGGGGCGCGGAAGCGGGTTTTTCCTGCGTGGCCACTGGCCGCCCCGGAACCGCTGGCGGCCCTTCCCAGGGCCTCCCGCACCCGCAGCGAGGCGCCGCGTGGCCGGTGGCGCCTGTAGCGCCCCCGTGAGCATCCCGCTTTCCGTATGAGGGTCACACTCTATCCAACCAGAAAAGCGGGGGACCCCTCCCTCCTAACACCCACTCTTTCCTCTTCTTCATCTCCACCAACAGCTGCAAGGGGGCAGCAGTGGCGGGTGTTGGGGAGGGGGTGGCGGGCGACAACGTTTTTTTCTGGTCCCTTCCTCTCCGCTTTTGCAACAGCTAACGAGGTTATCAGGAGCTTAAACCTCCAAGGCACAACCTTCACCTCTGGGGGTATGAGAGGTTGCTGGTTCCTAAAGCCACCTTCCCCCTCCCCCTTCATTGTCACCTAAAGGAGCTTTCTAAATGGAGCTTACCCGCCCTCCACCATCTGCCCTCGTCCATTCCTGGGGCTGGAATACGTGGGCAGAAATATTAGCATGCATTTCCAATAAAGCACTATTGGAGGGTCGTGTTTGGGGTGCGACACATCCACAGGAGTGTGCAAAATCAGAGCGAGTAAATAGGGAGGGGGCAGGATTTTGTGGGTTCCCCTCTCCGGGGCCCCTGGCATGCGGAGCTGGATGGAGCGAGGGCCTCGGAGCTCCACGGAGAGGGGTGGGGAGGGAGCGCGGGGGCCGCGTTTGAAGTTGGGTCGGGCCAGCTGCCGTTCTCCTTAATAACAAGAGGGGAAGGGAGGAGGGAGAGGTTGAAAGGAGGAGAGGAGGGGCTGGAGGGGTGGGAAGGGGAGGAGGAACCCGAGAGGAGAGCGAGGAGTGGGAGGAGAACCAACTGCCCAGCCAGCTTGCGTCACTGCCTCCGAGGCGAAGGGAGCGAGCTGGGGAGAGCGAGACAAGTTTGAGGGGAGGACGGGCGCGAGGCAGGCAGGCGGCCCCAGAGGCTCCGCTCGCCCACCGCCCAGCCCTTCCTCTCAGCTCCTCTGCTTCTCCCGCTGCCCTTGCCTTCTCCCCACACCCCGAAAATCTCCTATTTAGCCAAAGGAAGGAGGTAAGGGGAACTTTTCCCCCTCCCCCTCCAAAAAAAAAAAAAAAAAACCCAACTTTTTCAGTCCGGACAAAGTAGGAGAAGCAGGGGTCTCCCGGCTGGCAATGGAGCTGCTGTGCTGCGAGGTGGACCCGGTCCGCAGGGCCGTGCCGGACCGTAACCTGCTGGACGACCGCGTTCTGCAGAACTTGCTCACCATCGAGGAACGCTACCTTCCCCAATGCTCCTACTTCAAATGCGTGCAAAAGGACATTCAGCCCTACATGCGTAGGATGGTGGCCACCTGGATGCTGGAGGTAGGTCTGCAGACGCCCCCCACTCCCACCCCGCTGGGATCCTAAGTCTGGAAGGGAGGCCACCCTCGCGCTGGCCTCCCGGCTCCGCGGCGCGAGGTCGTCCCGCGCCCCCGAGAGAGACGCGTGGCCGCATTTCTGTTCCTGTCCCGATGGGGGGGGGAGGAGGGGAGAGGAAGAAAATCTGGGAAAAATGAGGCTGTCTTGGGGCCGGGAGTTGGGGGGGAGCATCCTGCACGCATGTGGCTTCCTCGGCGCCCCCCCCCACCTCCCCGCGCCTCCGCCACCGATCATTTGGGAAGCCACGGCGGAGAAGGGTATAGGAGTTTGAAATAGGGGGCCCCGGGTCCAAAAGCAGCCCCTCATGCCGCCCCCCTCCCAAGCCGGAGCACGTTCCTCAGGTCCCCGCGTGTGGTCGCGACTCCGCGTTGGCACTTCAGGGGGGAGGGGGAGGGAAAGGGGGAAGGGGGAGGAGGAGAGAAACGGGGAATTCGGCAGCCCCGGAAGTCGCCTGGAAGAAACGCGTGTTTTCGGGGGCCCCCCAAAGAACCCCTGCTTCTGCCCGGCTGCAACTCTGCGCCTTTGCGAGCCCCGTGCCCACGTATGCAGGGCTTCGGACCTGCCGTGGTTTCGCCATGTTGCTTTCCAAAAGACTCGGGCTGCTCAGCCCGGGGAGCAGTCGCCCGCACCCCCACGCACTCCGAGACCTCGACTACCCCTCTCGGTCGCACCCCGCCCCCCACAACTCCCGTCCCGACCCCCAGCCAGTGAGGGTTACTTACAGTTTGGCGTCTCGGCGGACTCCATGCGCAGATTTGGGTGGGGTAGGGACGGGGTGGGGGGAGGAGGTGTGTGTCACGGGGGAACGCGGGGCACCCTTCAGGGGGCGGCCGGAGCCCCCACCCCGGACCTCCGTGCAGGACCCCCGGCCCCCGGCTGTGCTCGGTGGTCTCCACGTCCCCGGCTCCCCGCCTGTGGGCCGCGCGGCCGGACACTCGCCGCGGCTCGCACCCGCCTCAAGTTTCCCCTCAGGATCCAAAGCCCCAGGGGTCGAGATGCAGTTCTTTCTGGCCCCTCAAACCTCCGTTTCGGAAAGTCTGGATCCTCTCGGGGGTTTTCACGGCAAAAGGACCCTCCTGGGACTTTTCCTCGATTTTTAATTATTTTTTGAAAGCGGCCCCCCCCCCCCCGCCTTGCTCCGACTGCCGGCGCCGCTGCGCGCTGCAGCCTCTCCACCCTCCCCCTCTCTTCCCCACCTCTCCCCACCCAGCCCCTCGTTAGCGGCCCCTGCGCCGCGGGGAGCCCCCCGGACATTTTTTTTAATTGTCGGAAAAGATAGAGCAGGGTCCGGGCGTCCGAATGGGACCAAGAAGTGGCCCCTAGGAGCCTCCGGAATATTTTTATTGATTTTTTGAAAAGATGACGAAATCCAAAAAAGAGAGTGTGAGTGAGTTAGAGTGCGCGGAGAAGTGAGCGGCCAAAAGGGAGCGGCGTCCGCCCGCGCGCGCCCGCGCCTCCCCTCACGGCCGCGAGCCCCCTGGCCCCCCACTCTCCACACGCGTCCCCTTCCCCCCGAAAACAGAACTTGTAGAAATTTCCAGAGAAGAAGCTTTTTTCATTCCTCTCTCTCTCTCTCTCTCTCTGCTCGGCGTCCCCCACCCCCTCCCGTTCCCTCGCCAGGTCTGTGAGGAGCAGAAATGTGAGGAGGAGGTCTTCCCGCTGGCCATGAACTACCTGGACCGCTTCCTGGCCGGAGTGCCCACTCCCAAGACCCATCTGCAGCTGCTGGGCGCCGTCTGCATGTTCCTGGCCTCGAAGCTCAAGGAGACCATCCCGCTGACGGCGGAGAAGCTGTGCATTTACACCGACAACTCCATCAAGCCCCAGGAACTCCTGGTAAAGCCCCGCTCCCCTCTCGGGGGGCTCGGCTGCCTGCCCAGCCCGGGCCTTCCGCCCCCCACCGCACCCCCATGCCACGTCCCCCCTGAAGCCAGCACCAAGCCACGTGCAGCACCCTCCGCCGTTTTCTGCGCTCCTACTGTGTGCCTCGCACACACTCGGAGCCCTCGGGTCCTTGCTGTGGGTGAGAGTCCCCCAGTGGTGCTTGTGCGTGTGCCAGCAAGGTGCCCAGGCGTGTGCCCGCAAGGGCGTAAGCACCCCGCTCATATGGGAATCACACATGTTCCAACATCACCAACGTGGAGGCCCCCTCCCAGAGAGCCACGTGTGAGATGCAGTTCAAGAGCCATGTCTTCCAGATTGGAGACACCCTTAGGACCGGCCCAGCCAGAGCTGGCTTGACCTTGGAGGATCCCCGAGAACTTCTCTGAGCCCCCTTCTCCACGCCCGTGGGAGTGGGGGTGTCCTTCTCTGACTGGGGATTTTTTTTTAATTAAATTTTATTTTTTGCGCCCCCCCCCCAACGTTTCCCACCCGGGTCGGCCATGTTGCAGCAGCCCTGGAATGGCGGAGGCAGCTCCTGAGGCCCAGCTCCAGGGGCTTGCACACCTTTCCCTCCCCCTCCCCCACCGCCCGCCTCCTCCCTGGCGGGGGTCCCCAGGCCTCCTCCAGGCTCTGGCTGCAGACTCGCGGAGCCCTTTGTGAGCCCCTGGCCTTCCCGGGGCGGTGCTGACACCTAGCGGCAGACATGCGCGGGGCCGGGAGGGGGAGGAATGGCCCAGCATGCCGAGAGCGGAATGACTTCACCTTTGAATCGCAGCCAGGCGCGAGCTGCTTCTGCTCGGGTCCCGGAGGCCCAGAAAGGTGCTCTCTGCTGGGAGCGCTGCGTGCTTCCCTCGTGGGGGCCACGCCAGCGCTTTGCACTCGCATTGGCCTCTGAGGAGCCCGGCAGGGGGATTTCAAAGCCATCTTTGAAGACCGGGGTGCCCCCAAACCTTTGCATAAATAAATGAATAAATCAATAAAATGTAAAAGCACAGGCAGATATTCAAGCAGGTCAAGAAAAAAAATTTTCCTTTTTTGCATACATTAAAAAAGAAAGATTTGTTACTCATCCTTACTGAGAGAAGGAAACAGAGATCTTCCATCTGCTGCTTCACTCCCCAAGTGGCCACAACGGCCGGAGTTGAGTTGATCAGGAGCCAGGAGCCTTTTCCGGTTCTCCCTCGCTGTGCAGGGTCCGAAGGCTTGGGGCCATCTTCCACTGTTTTCCCAAGCCATACGCAGGGAAGTGGATGGGAAGTGAAGAAATCGGGACATGAACCAGCACCCACATGGAATCCCATTGCTTGCAGGCGAAGGATGAGACAGTTGAACTATCATGCCAGCCCCCCAGAAAAAAAAAATTTTTTTGAACACAATTCCGTATGGGAATCTCCATAATACAGACGTGGGGCTGGAGACTGGGCCATTCCGTGTCCCTGAGCAAACATCCTCCCTGGACCCCAGTACCCTGGAAGCCCCATCTCCTCCCGGCCTGACCCTTGGGCCGTCGGTGAGAGAGATGGTCCCTGCCCCAGTGTGTCAAAGGGGAAGGTTTTTAAATGGCACCGAGAAAAAATGGCCCTCTGGGCATGAAGGAACTGCGAGCGAATGGGTTGCTGGGGAGTCAAGCCAAGGAAGCTTATTTTGAGTTTCATCTGCCTGCATTTTTTTTTTACCCCAACAAGGCTAAAAAAGACAGTGAATCCAGCAATAGAACCATATACAATAAATTACTTCCAAAGGGCCGCGGTGACCTTGGCTGCACAGCTCACTTTCTGGGTTGGCAGGAGGCGATGGTAGAGGTCAGGGCTGGCTGGGGGTAGGGGAGCTGGAGCGGAGAGAATGGGACCTTGGCACTGGCTACCTGGGCCTCCTGCTTATGTTCCGGGGAGCCAAGAGGAGCCCCTGCAGGACTTCAAGGCTCGGGAAGTGACTGGGAAGCGGGAAGCACACCAGCACATACCAGCCAGCAGACGTCACACTCAGCCCCTCTTCCTACCCCTCCTCTTCTCTCCTGCAGGAGTGGGAACTGGTGGTGCTGGGCAAATTGAAGTGGAACCTGGCGGCCGTCACCCCCCATGACTTCATTGAGCACATCTTGCGCAAGCTGCCCCAGCAGAGGGAAAAGCTATCCCTGATCCGCAAGCACGCTCAGACCTTCATTGCGCTCTGCGCCACCGGTGAGGATGCCTGGGAGAGGGAGGCAGTCGAGGCCAGCCCTTTTGGGAGGGTGCAGGACCCAGGGTCCCAGTGCGGAGGCTCTCCCACCTTCAGCAACAGCTCTGTTCTTTTTCTCTGCCGCACTCATAAACGGTTTATGGGGACAGGTGTGGTAAGGGAGGGGGAAAATGAATGCCTGTTGGAATATTCTTTATGATATCAAAAGTGCTCTTTGAAGATTATATATGCTGCTCCCGAAGTGGGGTTTAAATCTTTATTCTCCCGGGAGGAAAAGGATGGTCTTAGAGATAAGAACAAGCGGAAATGGGTTGGGGAGGTAGAGGGGAGGGGACACCAGTACAGGTGAGAGGAGGGAACAACGTCCAGGTAAATTCGCAGCTGGCCAGGTAAGTGGTGGGGAAGGCCAGAGGAATGTCCCCCCTCCGGTAAGGCATTTATGGCCTGGGCACCTGCTTGTCGCTGGAGGCAAGGAAGAGAAGATCCTGTTCTCTCAGTTCTGGGTTCTGCAGCCCTCACCTCCCCATAGTGGCCCCATGGTGGCCATGTTTGATGTGGGCTGTAGCCCTGGACTTGGCCATGGCAACTAGGGAGATTCCGCACCAGATCTGGCCTATTGGCTTTGCCTTTTCCAAAGCAACTGGAGAGATGGATTCCGTGTTGCCCCATTAGACTGAACCTTGGCCATGTGTTGTAGAGACCTGGGGATTAGAAGTGCGGGTTGGCAAGGTCAGGAGCCCAGGTGGACAGGCCTTGGGAGGGGTGGTCGCCCTCCCTTTGCAGGGGCAGCTGAATTGTTTCCGGGCAGGTCATGGAGGTCACAGACTTCAACCTTGTTGCCTGTTCCGGATGGGGCTGTGGGGAGGCCAGTGCCTAATAGCCTGCTCTAAGGTCAGGGCTTGCTACTTCTCTCTGGGTGACCTAGGACAGGCTGTTGAACCCCTGTGAACTCCAGCTGCACTGCCCCCCACACGCGCCCCCCCAATCCCTCAGGTCAGCGAAACTGTTGCAAAGGATATCTTGATGTTTCTGCTCCCTCAGGGGCGTGACCCTTCCTCCTCCTGGCTGCTTCTCATTGCTGCCCTGTGGGAGCTGCCCTGCAACCCTTTGCTGGTGTACTCCCACTGCCTGGGGCCAAGAGGCATCCTTTGGCCTCTTTCCTTGTCCAGCTGCCTTACTGGGCCAACTAGAGGTCGGGGGCGTGCCCCATCATTTTGTGTCCCAGGCTGGGCTTGGGGAGGGCTCAGCCCTCTCCTTGAGCTCCATCACCTGCCCAGCTGTGGATAACCCATTCTCACTTTGACCTTGTCTGTTGACTGACAGGGTCCTTCCGGGGTCCCCGGGGGTGAGAATGGGAAGGGGTGCTGGGTGGTATTTGTCAGGCCTGGGCAGGTCTTCGGGCTCTGTGTGGGCCCATTCTCTGAGGCTGAGACTCCCATCCCCCACACATGGCCTTCTTGCCCAGATCCTTGGCGTGGCTGCCAACTCTGGGGCCGGAATGGGGAGCTTGAGATTTGGAGACAGGGACAGAGCCCAAAGGGAGGCCAGGGCAGGCAGACGGACGCTGCCTAGTGTGGGCGCTGTGGGGGGGAGAGGGTCTTCCTTCTGAGGCCAGGGTGGTGGGAATTGGGCGTGCTTCTCTCCTGCGTGAAGCAGGCACAACACATAGAACACGGCCCCAGTATACTCGCCTCCCTCCACACACCCCTGCCCCAGCTGCTGCCCCAGAACGAAAGCGTTCTCAAGGTTGGAGGCCCACCCGGTGGGGTAGGGGCGGTGGAGAAGGGTCCCCACGGGACTGAGTGGCCAGTATGTGGGCCAAGAGGGTTGTGAAAGAGTTGGCATTGGTTGTGCAGAGGGTGGGGACCGGGTGTGTGTGTGAAAGGGGAAGAGAATGGGGAGGGACCCGTGGATCCTGGAGGGGTAGCCGCTCAGAGAGGTGGAGAGGGGGGCTTGAGCTGCCCAGCACATCACCCTGCAGGCTTGGTCCTGGTGTGCTCAAGCATCAGTCCTGCCGTGCTTTGGGTGATGGGAAGTTAGCCCCACCCCTGTTTGCAGCTCAACTTTTGATTGGGAACCCCTAGATCTGCTAGGGAGAGGTGTGAGGTAGTAAATGATCCCTCAGGTAGCCCAGGAGAGCCAGTGACATTGGCTTTGGACTTGACATGGGGGTGGGCCTTCCCCTCCATCCCCAGCCCCCCTGCCCCCGCCTCTCCCTGTATCCCTATGCTTTTTGCATCTGCGACTCCCTTGGGCTGCAGCACCCTCAGGCCCCTCTCGAGGCCCGAGTTAATCCTACATGCTTCACTGTCTCTAGTGGTCCCCACGTCAGAGCGAGGCTGTGGGTGTCCAGAGGGGCTGGAACCCTTGCCCTTGAGCCAGGATGGGAGATCCACCGTGGTGTCAGCAGGAGGGGCACGTTTTCCTCCTTGAGCCCCCAGGCAGCATCACTGGCATCCTGCACGAGCAGGAGCAGGCTGCTTCCACTGCGCCCACCCAGGCCCGTGTAGCTGAGTTGGCATCAGCATGCCCAGGCCCTCCTGTCATGGCATCACTCTGGTTCCAGTCCTTGCACTTGGGTGGGGCACCGCTGACCTGGGCTCCCCCCTCCTCTCCAGCCAACGAGCAAGCAGCTCGCTTTCTCCCCCTAGTGGCGAACAAGAGCAGCGCTGCCCTCCTTGTACCTGGAGGCCTTGGGATCCACACAGCTGTTTTTGGGACCAGGTTTAGGGCATCAGGCCGTGCAGTGGGCCCGGAAGGGCAGATGCTGAGCTGATGAACCTGGGGGCACTTTTCCTTGCCCCCTCGCCCAGATTCACCTGTGAGACCTGTTTGAAGCTCTTCAGATCAGCAGTTCAGGGGCACCTGCATGACCAGGGCTGTGGACACCGCTGCAGCTGTCTCGGGCACTCCTCTGCAGAGCTGGGATTGTCCTGTACTCTCCTCGGCCTCCCTGCCATCAGTGGGAATTGGAGTCACATGGTGGGCGTGTGCTGGGTGGTGAGCCACTGGCACCTGTTGGGGTGGCCAACCTTGCCTGTTGCTCACTAGGTGGTCTGCAGGCCACTCCTGTTCCCCTGTTGACAGCACAGCCCCCGGAGGCATCGGGGGACTTGAAGAGGTCATTTCGGGCATGCAGACACACCTGGATAATGAGGGAGCAATCGCTCTCTGCCTGCAGCTTGGGGGTGCTGGGGCACCCTTCTCCTCGCTCCTGTAGGTGCTGGACACAGTGGCCACAGCAAGTCTGGAGGGGAGATCTGGGAGGAAGAGGAAGGTAGCAGATGGCATTTATGGCTCACCCAGCTCCAAGCACTATGCCTTTTTTTTTTTTCATTTAAAAAATGTTTATTTATTTGATAAGATGGAGTTAGGAAGCTTCCATACACTGGTTCACTCCCCAGATGGACACAAAGGCCAGAGTTGAGCCAATCCGAAGCCAGGAGCTTCTTGCAGGTTCTACGCAGGTTCAGGCGCCCCAGGTCCTTGATCATCCTCCACTGCTTTCTCAGGTACACCATAGGGAATTGGACCAGAGGTGGAATAGCCAGGACCTGAACTGGTATGGCTTAAGTTAAGCCTCTGATACTGTGAAGTGGGTCCGTTGAGCCTTATTTGTAGGTATAGAGCCTTTTCTTAGAAGTCCCTCATGCCACAGACACATAACGTCATCTGTAACTCGGCAGGATGCATTGTATCGAACGTAGTGGGTCTCCGGCCTTCAGGAGAATGGTGCCTTTCCTGGGGTCCCAGCAGTGCTGTACATTTTCAGGGGAGTCACCTGGGCTCTCTGACACAGGGGGGAACCCTCTCTGCAGTGTTTGAATTGGACAAGGTCCCTGGAAGGGCATCCTCTCTGCCCTGGCACACCCACCTCCACCTCGAGGCTTCCCACTTGCTGAAAGTAACAGTAGACTTTGCCAACAGTGAGACCCCAGAGATGGGCAAGAGTAAGGTGCGATTCCTGGTCCAAGGCCTGGGAGGGGGAGTCTCAGGGATCCTTGCTGGGCCCCTCTCTGGCCAGATGCTCCCAGGCCCGGTCTGTGTGGGCCCAGGGCCATGGGCTGGCTGCCTGCTCCTCTCATGACTGTCACAGGAGGGGGAGCTCTCTCCCATGACCCATGTGGAAAAGACCTACAGCAGAGCAGGAGGCGGGGGGCCTGGCTTGGTCACATCCTCCCCGGGGCTGGAGGAGACCTAGGAGGAGTTAGGGACAGTTGGAGGCAGGCTTTGGGTGCCACCCACGCAGCTCTCTAGAATGGACAAAGTGGAGAAAGCCAAGGGGACAGGACAGACAGACAGATGGCCGGGCTGGCCCTGTGTCCTTGGGATTCAGAGACGTGAGAGGGAAGCTGGGTGCAGGTGCCCGGTCCGTGATGCCTAGTGCATCTCAGGATGCCACCCCATGATGCTGGGCTCACCCTTAACAAAGAGTGACTTTCCTGGGGTGCCTTTACAGGACAGAGCTTTGTTGGAGGGGCAGGGGGAGGTGCTAAGGTGAGCTGATTTGACGCCTGACCAGTGGTCGCCTTTATTCTGTCCTCCTGCCCCTCCGTGTGCTTCATGCATTGTTAAGCAGCATAGAGCCGTTGGAGTCATACTGAACTAGAGGCAACTCTGGGGTTTGCTGCTCCCCTACCCACACCGACACCATGCCCCAGAAGACTGCATGACAAGGCAGGGACGTAGGGGCCACCCAAACTCCTGGGTTTCTCCTCCGCAGCGTTAGCTGGTGCCTGCGTGCACTTTGTGCGGTCGCCGTGTGAGTTGAGCAGGCTATGGATGCTCATGAGCAGCAGTTGCGGGAGGAAGCTGTGGCCGTGGCTGGCTGCTCCTCGCAGCGCGAGCGGAGCCTGCTCGTGGCTCCCTAGTACCTTCGCATGGAGAGCCGTGTGGTCTCCCAGACTGAGCCCCAGGCCTTTGTGGCAGTCAGAGAAATAGGGGTGGTGTGAGGAGGGTGCGTTGACGCATCTTGCTGCCTGTCCAAGGTCCTCCTGCTCTCGGGGGTCCTGAGGCTCCGTGACATTGGGCCACCAAGTGCCTCCTTCATTTCCTTTGTGAAGTGGAAACCCTTGTTTGCTGTTGTCATTGAGGGGCCGTGTCGGTCCTCGAGAGCTCGTTGCACCTGAGTTCCTAGGGCAGCCTGCACCTGCACCCTGTTCGCTCTGGGTTTCCCCCACCTGCTTGGCACATGGAGAGTCCCACTTGTCCTGGTGTCAGACTTCTGCACATCTTACTCCCAGAGCAGGTCACCCTGCTCTTCATCCTCGCCCCACCCCTAGCACCAGGGCCAAACCTAGGACAGGACATGTACCAACCTCTCTCAGGGTTCCCATGGCACTTAGAGCCCTCTGCATCCATTGGGTACACCCAGATCAGCGCTCCTCCTGCCCTGCTACAGCCTTGCTCGTTTTCTCTCCATTTTTTTTCCCCAAAAGATGTATTTTTATTGGAAAGGCAGATTTACAGTGAGAAGGAGAGACAGAAAGATCTTTCGTCCACTGGTTCACTCTCTAAATGGCCGCATTTGCTAGAGCTGAGCCAATCCGAAGCCAGGAGCTTTCTCCAGGTCTCCCACACGGGTGCAGGATCCCAAGGCTTTGGCTGTTTTCCCAGGCCACAAGCAGGGAGCTGGATGGGAAGTGGACACGAACCAGCACCTGTGTGGGATGCTGGTGCTGCAAGCAGAGGATCAGCCCACAGAGCCATCACACCAGCATCTTCCACGTTTCCATTTGCAGTGGCCACAGTGAATGACATAATGAAAGGGCTTCTTGGGAAGGAAGCGCTCGAAGGAGAGCAAGCGTGCTCTTGGGGCAGAGGCCAACGGGGCAGCTGCTCCCCTCCCCTGGTTCTAGGACCAAGTTCTTTCTGGATCCCGGACCCTGACCTTCTGCCTCCCCTCTGCAGACTTCAAGTTCGCCATGTACCCGCCGTCGATGATTGCAACTGGAAGCGTGGGGGCAGCCATCTGCGGGCTCCAGCAGGACGAAGACGTGAGCTCGCTCACTTGCGATGCCCTGACCGAGCTCCTGGCCAAGATCACCAATACAGACGTGGTAGGTGGCGGCCAGCGTCTTTGACTAGACCAGATGTCCGTTCCCAGCTCGAGGGGGGTGCGGAACACGATCAGCAGCTCGACTAGGACATCGTGTGTGTGTGTGTGTGTGTGTGTGTGTGTGTGTGTGTGTGTGTGTGTGACAAGCTCAATATCCAGCGTAGCACCAAATACGGCAGATGGGGTTCTCTTAAGGGTGACCGAGTCTGTCGTAAAACTCAGCAGAGAGGTACAGGGTGGTGGTGGGGAGAAGGCTTCTCACTGCTTCTCCCCTGCACTGTGGGCTTCCCGAGGTGCCTGCGTGGCAGCTGCTTTCCCATTGCCGTGCACCCCGTCAGGCTTCCTCTCCCCTCCATGCCTGCTGGAAGCCGCTGGCAAGAGCCAGGGACCTGCCCCACCCCGAGGGGCACCAAATCTCTGCAAGAAAAAAACAAAACCAGATTTATCAAAAATCCATTTGGATGCAGAAATTGTATGCACAGGGTCTTGAAGCATTGGTGGACAGTGTGTGATAGGAAAAAACTACGGGTTTCAAAAGTTTTTGCACCCAATGAAACTCCCTCCTGTTGCATTTTCCACCAACTTTTGGAAGCACCTGTCTCGGTCCTTCTTGGCATTTGGTCATTGGTGATGGAGTACGCACAGGTAACTGTGAGCTTTGCATTTTCCCCCCCATCCTTTGGATGGCTCAGAGGCTGTGACTTCTGGTTGGCACCACTTGGAGCTCCTGAGAAGGAAGATGCTGGGGGTCTCAAACCCAGCAGGTGGGAGACACTAGGGCGATGCGGAGACGTTGGCTCTAGGCTGGGGAGGAGTAGGCAGTGATAGAGCCAGAACCAGAACATCCAAGCTCCAAATCCAGGCTGGAAACTTGTCAGAGCCCTTCTTGTTGCAGGTCCTGGCCTCTGTGGGTTTGGTGTCGGGCAGTTGCAAGTGGGCCACACAGGAACTGGGGTAGCACGGGAAATCCCAGGCCTGCGGCTGACACCTCCACAAGGGATGCTGAGCATAGATTAAACCTCAGAGTTCAACGTCACACATGTAGACTTTTTCTCAAACTGACCCACCCATCTGTGTGGGTTTTACCTCAGTGTTTTTCTTTGATGTGTACATTTATACTTTGTGAGGGTCTCCTAGTAAGACTGCTTTTCACACAGCTTTCTTAATTCCTGGAATCCACAGGTGTCAGGGACCAGGAGTCTGAGCCTCAGGCACTGTCAGGTAGTGGAGCATGGCTTGTCACAGTGGGCTTAGGATTCCACATTGTCCAATGCTAAAAACCAAGCGTGGGCGTGCTTATTGGAATATAAAATGTGTTATATAAAAAACTGTTCATATAAAACTCTGAGACCTCAGTAAGTTCCAGGCTGGCCACTGGTCCCCTCTGTGTCTCCTGGTCAATCCTATTGGATATTTCTTTAAATTCTAGCTGTATTAAAATGTCTTTAAAAATTTCATTCATTTGAGAGCTAGACAACTCCCATAATGGCTGCAAGTGGCCAGGACTGGACCAAACCAAAGCCAGGAGCCTGGAGCTTCTTCCGGGTCTTCCATGTGGGTGCAGGGGCCCGAGCCCTTGGCCAGTCCTCTGCCATGGAGCTGACACTTGGACACAGGTCTGCTCTGAGAGTGTGTGTAAGCGGGAAGGCTGGGACGGTTCTGGCGAGGCTGGCTGTGCGGTTTCCCAAGGGCTTGCCCCCTGGCATTCTCTGAAGAGCTGAAACTCAGAAGCACAAGAAAATAAAAGGCCTGGCATTTAGAGTTCCTCGTGAGCCTTTGGTGGGCGGTGAGTTTTGTTTCCTGGGGTCTGTTGACCCCCCCCCCAGGAGTTGCAGAATTTTCCCTACGTTTGTTTCTGCCAGTCTGTACTGAAGTTGCCGCCACCTGCTGCATCGGGAGCTAGAGGGATGAGCAAGGAACCCTGCCCACGTGGCCTGCTGCAGGTGGCAGCTAGGGAACATAGGGGGATCCAGAATAGAGCATGAAAAAAACCCAGCGCAGTAAAGACCCTGGGTGACTGAGTGTGATAAATTCTAAATGCAGCAGGGAGTCCGTGGAAGGCCCCAACCTCGCCGGGCAGGGAAGGTGGGCTTGGAGCACAGGCTGTGAGCTGTCGGGTGTCGCACAGCGTTAGGATGGGAGGGAATGCAGTACCAGCTGCTGCCAAGGTGAGTCTCACCCATGGGATTCCCCAAGAAGTGGTTCAGGCAGCAACAGCAGCCCAAGGCAAGGTCCACACAGGTAATACAGGGCCCCAGGGAGATCGAGAGGAACTCTTGTTTGTAGGTGCACGGTATCAGAGTGATGAAAAGTGTCCCTGTGATGTGTGTGTGTGGAGTGCTTGCTGCCACTGTGCATTTACAAATGGTTAAGTGGTCAAGTATACCACAATAGGATAACCTCACGTGGATGTGTATAGAGATGTGGGCCTAAGTCGTGGCTGTGACACGAAATGCCCTTAGGCTTGTGTTGGGCTCTCGGAGGAGCGCACACACACGCAGAGCCACTGTCCCCTGGTCCCGGTGCACTGACCAATTACGGCTCCCGCTGGACACATCACTGATGCTTATTCATCCTTGTAATGTTCTCTGCCTCTGTGGGGGATGGGCCTAGTAATACGGCAGGCATTACACTGTCCACAGGACATCTCCTTGGTTTGCCTGCAACGGGCAGACAAGTGTCCCTGGCTCCACTGGCCAGTGGTAGATACTCTTGACTGGGGGGGCGGGGGCGGACAACTATGAGAAAGTCACTCCCCGTTGCTCGGTCTGGTTGCCAAAATAAACCGGAACGCTTCATTCCAAAGAGAAAGCTGAGTGAGAAGGGCGACGGTTTTACAGGGAATAAAAGTCTCCGAAGGTGGTATATTTTAAGTACTTTTTCCTTCCAGCTACAAGAGTTGCTAAAAACAGACAGCAGCCAGAGAGGCAGCTCTGGCTCTCAGGGGTGGGAACTTGCCTCCAGCTTCCGTTGTCAGGGGTCGACAGGCTGGGGAGGAGGGACCCATGGCCGGTGCCGGTCCCCCAGTAAGCCTTGCCTGCTTCCTCAGGCGGCCCCGGGTTCCTCTTCCGCCCCTGCCTGGTGCCAACGTCCACCTCCCCATCTATAGAACTTCTTGAACGAAACTCAATCTTGGCTTAGTTCTTTATCCAGAGCCGCTGGCAGAGTTGCCCGGCAGTGACGCTGGAGGAAAGGAGGACAGGAGAGGGGAAAGAAGGGATGGAGGCCAAGGGGGAAAGCAGAGAGAGGCGTTAGCAAGCGCCTGTCGCGGGTCCTCCAGTGGTGCCCAGCTGCACCTGGGAGCCTGCCCTTGGCCTCGCATGTCTCGCTCATGAAGAGCCATGGCGTGTGTTGTGCCTCCTTTTCTACCTGTGTGTCCCTTCAGCAGGGCTGCCCCAGGGTCCTCCCATCCTGGCTGGCTGGTAGCACTCAGTCGGCCACTGGCAGAGCCGGGCTTTTGAACATGTGTCGGCCCTGCAACCCTACCATGCTCTCCCACCCGCTCCCAGCACCCAAGGCCGCAGGGCACCTGTTAGGATCTGCCTTTGGTGGACTTCCCCGGGGCCTGCGGTCAGCAGCCTGCTGGAGGCTTGCTGAGAAGGAAACTTGTGGAGGGGGAGGGTGGGATAGGACCGCGGGCCGTGTCTCCTTCTCTTGCCTTATGTGTTTTTTTTCTTTCCTGCCGGCCTCATTGGGTATGCAAGGAAATGAGCCCAACCGCCTGCGAAGAGAGGAAGAATGAGATAGCTTCCTAAGTCGTCTCTGCCTGAGTTGGCCCGGGTCTGGAGCTCATTCAGCCTTTTGTGCCCCTGTTGAGTGCTGTGCGTGTGTGGTGACAGTGGAGGGATGCAGTCGCACTGCGGGCGAAGGCTAGGAGTTCCGTCCGCCCATTCATGCGGGCAGAGGAGGGTGCAGGGCAGGAGAGCCCGAGCCAGCACGCAGAGGAAGTCAGGGGCCCTCCCGGGATCACAGACGCTGCTCTCAGGGCTTGGGGGCTGGGGAGCGGGGCGGGGGCGGGGAGGAGGAGAGCTGGGCATCAGAGGAGCTGGAGGCCTGCCCGACCTCCAGTGCCGCAGAGTGCCACCTGTCTAGGGCTGGCAGATGGGCATTAAGGCTGTCCTGTTTGTTTATCAGCTCCATGTGGGGCGTTGAAGCATAATGGCTGTTGGGAAGCTGGGGTCCCAGGGCATACCTCAACGTGGGTGCCGCTCTCCTGCCTGGGGCCACTTGGGCTGCACCCTCACCCCTCTCCTGAGGCTTCTCCATTCTCTTTGTGCCTCTACTCTGAGGCCTGAGGGCACAGGGGTGTACTGGGAGAAACCTGCATGAGGAGCCCTTTTGGAAAGCCAGGCTCAGCTTTGAACTTGATGTCCCTTGAAAAGCAAAGCTACTTGAGGTCAGCCCCAAGCTGTCATCCCCAGCTGGGAAAGAAGGACATTTTGACCATTTGATCTCTGAATTCTGCCATTCTAGGGTTGTTGGGACGATGTTGTCTCTTAATGTTGCCCTCATGGGAGTACGTTAACCCTACTCCGTGTGAGTCTCCAGTACAGGTCCCTCGTGTGGAGTTTCCTGCCTTCTTGCTTTGGGCAGGAAAAGAGGTGTGTAGAGTTGGGGTGTGTCCCCTGCCCCCTCTCCCCTCACTTTGCACCTGCTCAGACAACAGGCCCACGCTCTTGGGCTCCTGGAAAGGGTTTCTGTCATGCTCAGGCTTTGCAGGCAATGGTGTGAGCTGTGGCTCAAGGGAGCAGGGGGCCCTGGCTTGTCTTTCTGCCATCAGACAGGAAGCCCCATCACCATCATCTCTTTCAAGACAGGGTCTGGGTGCAAGGCAGCCCAGCTTATTAAAGTGGTGTTGATAATCAGTGAGCAGGTTGTGAGGAAACAGAATCCTAAGGAGGATTGAAAGGCCAGCAGACATGCCCTGCACCTGCCTCCCTGTAGGGTGTTTTCAGGGCTGTTGTTCTGAGGCTGGGGTGGGGAACCATTTTCCTGACGAAAGGCCACTGAGAACGGAGAACATCATTGGCAGGCCATGCAACAAAACTCTCACCTTAAAATCAACCTGCTATAGGATATTGAATTCCAAGTCCTGCCTTGCAGTTGCCTGGGTGTTTGCAACTTTGCAGGCCTCATCCAACCCAGGCGCTGGACACTCCCCATCTCAGCTCTGAGGTCTCAGGGAGCCAGGAGGGAAAGCAGGGCCCCCCAACCCCACCTCAACAAGCAGAAACCTTGGTGATCCAAAGGAAAGACCCCACGGCACCTGCTATTGAGTGCCCTGGAACTTTGTGGAGCTCCATGTCCCCCTGTGAGGGAGCGGAAGTCAGAGAGAGCGATTTGCCCCCTTGCTGGTTCACTCTCCAGATTCCCAGAAGAGCCAGGGTTGGCAAAGTCAGGAGTTTCCTCCAAGTGTCTCAGGAGGATGGCAGAGACCCAGGTGCCACGGCCATCACCTCTGCTGCTTTCTCAGGCAGCTGCAATTGTAAGTGGAACCAGAATTTTAAGATTTATTTATTTTATTACAAAGTCAGATATACAGAGAGGAGGAGAGTCAGAGAGGAAGATCTTCCACCGATGTTTCACTCCCCAAGTGAGCCGCCACAGCCAGTGCGCCCCGATCCGAAGCCGGGAACCAAGAACCTCTTCCGGGTCTCCCACACGGGTGCAGCGTCCCAAAGCCTCGGGCCGTCCTCGACTGCTTTCCCAGGCCACAAGCAGGGAGCTGGATGGGAAGTGGAGCTGCCAGGATTAGAACCGGCGCCCATATGGGATTCCGGGGCTTTCAAGGTGAGGACTTTAGCCACTAGGCCACGCCGCCAGGCCCGGAACCAGAATTTTAAAGATTTATTTTTATTGGAAATTCAGATATACAGAGAGGAGGAGCGACAGAGAGAAAGATCTTCCATCCAATGGTTCACTCCCCAAGCAGCCGCAATGGCCAGAGCTGAGCCGATCCAAAGCCAGGAGCCAGGAGCCTCTTCCGGGTTTCCCACGTGGGTGCAGGCTTTGGGCCGTCCTCGACTGCTTTCCCAGACACAGGCAGGGAGCTGGATGGGAAGCGAGGTTGCCGAGATTAGAACCGGCACCCAAATGGGATCCCGGGCATGCAAGGTGAGCACTTCAGCCACTAGACTACCGCACCAGGCCCTAAGATTTTTTTTTTTTAAAGATTTGTTTTTATTGGAAAGGGAGATTTAAAGAGATAGTCTTCTGTCCACTCCCCAAACAGCCACAATCACCAGAGCTGAGCCCATCTGGAGACAGAGGCCTCTCTGGGTCTCAGGCAGGTACAGGATCCCAAGGCCTTGGGTCATCTTCCAAAGCTTTCCCAGGCCAGAAGCAGGAAGCTGGATTAGAAGTGGAGCAGCACTTGAGTTGATGCCCATATGGGATTTCT
This sequence comes from Ochotona princeps, assembly GCF_030435755.1. Taxonomy (NCBI): domain Eukaryota; kingdom Metazoa; phylum Chordata; class Mammalia; order Lagomorpha; family Ochotonidae; genus Ochotona; species Ochotona princeps. The sequence continues at coordinate 20,446,074 of NC_080858.1, forward strand.
GCACTGTAGGCGGGGAATATTAGCTTGCTACACCACCATGAACTTCCCTCCCCACTCCCTTCCCTTCCCTCGGTCCAAAAAGATTTAAACATATCATGTACTGAAATGCCGGTGTCCCTAGAAGTGATGCATACTTTGGGAAAGAACCAAGCATGTGGGGTGGACAGAACCCCAGCTGTTTGCTATCACCGATTAGAGGTGATGCAGGGTAGAGGCTGTGCCCTGACCGCTGGCTGCCATCTGCGGACTCCGGCTCCCCTTGGTCTAGGGTGGCATGGGGCCGTGCCTGCTGGGCTGGCTCTGTGTCTTGTTTCTGTCCCCAAGACCAGACACATAGGGCACCCTCCACCAAGCTAGAGACTACTCCTCTGGGTCAGTTGGAAGAAGCCTGAAGAATTCGCTTCATAGCTGCCATTGCTTGGGTGACGTCTTAGCCCTCCAGGTCATCTCAGTTGCTCTCTGTTGTCGCATAGATGGGCGAACTGAGCTCTGAGAAGTTCACTTAGCTGCTCCTCACAGAAGTGGCGTGTGGGCACAAAGACCACCCTCCCCGTCTCCATCGTCCTTGCCACTCCCGTGCCGTTCACCTCTGCCCCTGCCCCGACCCCTCGTTTGAACGGGGTCCAGATGAGAGGGAAGGAAAGGCACTCGAGGGGCTGTGGAAGCTTTGTCTCTTTCACCTTGACTCTTTATGGTAGATCCTTAGAAGTTGTAGCGAGAGCGTGAGTTTGCACTTGTCAGCGTGAGACACCTGCGCGTGTATGGGGAAGGGGCACAAGTGAGGGAGCCGGAAGCTGCGGGGAGGCTGAGTTGGCTATATTTGCCATCCACGGGTGCTGTGCTTCAGCGGGTGGAGGAGGGCAGAGGAGAGAGGCTGGGAAAGAACTGCTCGGGACCCTCTCTGTAGCTGGCATCCCGCCTGCTGGTGGCAGCCTGGACTTTGCTGGTGGCAGCCGGGACTTGCGGTTGCATTCCACGTCACCGGCTGAGAGCAGCGTCTGCCCCGGGGCCAACACACTCCCCAGTTCCTCTACCAAATATAGAATACTAAAAAGCCGTGTTGCAGCTTCTCCCTTTCTCCCAGATTGGACCGCCCAAGGGTCCAGAAGGCTTTGTAAACATTCTGCATTGTATTTTTTTTTTTTTAATGAGAATTAGATAGGCAGTAAATTGGGAGTTTTGTTGGGCTTTGTCTCCAGGCACTTGAAAGGAGAACAGGAGGGTCAGGCCGATTTCACTCACAGTCTCTCTTTCTCATAGGTCCTCCAAGGTGTCCAGGCACAGTTGCTTAGAAAAATACATAGGAAGTTAGAATGAAAACCGAATTGTGGCTTGGCGCCAAGAAATCCTGGGATGGTTGTTGCCTAGCCTGTACCTGTCCTGGACTTTCTAAGGCTGCTCTCGCGTGTGTGTGTGTGTGTGTGTGTCTCCCTTCCCTGAAGCTTTGCCCATGGCCTTTGCTGTTCACTCCGCCACTTCCCATTGGAGCAAGCTGGATCCGGTTGGTCACTCGATGACGACCATAAATGGAGCACTCAGACCTGAGCTGCTCACACTGGGAATCCCCCAGGCTCCCTTTGCTGGCCAGGGGCCTCTGCCCTGCTGGGAGTTCACTTCTCTTCACTTTCCCACTGAGTTTTCTTTCTTTTTTAAGATTTTTTTTTTATTGGAAAGTCAGATCAGATTTATGGAGAGACAGAGAGGAAGATCTTCCCTCCACTGGTTCACTCCCCAAATGGCCACAACAACTGGAGCTGAGCTAATCCAAAGCCAGGAGCTTCTTCCAGGTCTCCCATGCGGGTGCAGGGTTCCAAGGCTTTGGGCCGTCCTCGACTGCTTTCCCAGGCCACAGGCAGGGAGCTGGATGGGAAGCGGGAGCTGCAGAAACATGAACCAGCACCTATATGGGATCCTGGCGTTTGCAAGGCAAGGCTTTAGCCACTGAGCCGTCGCGCCAGGCCCTTCCCATTAGTTTTTCTACTGGAAATTAGCGTGAACCCACATGGTTGCCTTGCTCATGCCCTCTTCATAAAACATCTCCATGTTCATTTGGCACAGCTGCTGGGATGCTCCTGAGTCTACTTCCAGTCCCAGGTTCCTAGCTGCAGCCCAGCCCAACCCCCACAGCGGCTGTGGAAACATCTGGGGAGTGAACCAGCGGATGGTAGATCTCTTCCCCTTCCCCTGCCACCCTTCGGTGTGCCCTGAGGCTCCTGCTGACTGCCCTGGCTGGGCCCCTGTCTCCCCAGGATTGTCTGAAAGCCTGCCAGGAGCAGATCGAGGCCGTGCTCCTCAGCAGCCTGCAGCAGTTCCGTCAGGAGCAGCGCGAGGCGGCCAAGACGGAGGACGAACTGGACCAAGCCAGCACCCCTACAGACGTGCGGGACATCGACCTGTGAGGCTGCCTGGAGGGCCGCGCGCGAGAGAGGCACGCTCGCCATCTGTGCTCTCTCTGGTCATGTTTGTGTTCTTTGTGTTTTAGGATGAAACTTTATGGGAAAAAAAAAAAAAAAACAAACCTGTCCCCCCTCCCCCATGTTAGAGCATATTTAAAGATCTGTTAGAAGTGAGAGAAAAGAGAAAACGGTTCTATCAAAATAGCATCATTAAAAGCGTTTGGTGACTATTCAGAAGTACAACATAAGGGAAACCCTTGTATATGCGAACAGGTGTTGTGGGACTGTGTCAGACTAGTAACGACGCTTCCCGGAAACCCTGCCGAGTAGCTAGAGAATCTGTCCGTACGCCTGCAATACGGGAACAAATTAGAAGAGACTCTTAGTCCTGTTATGAGCTAGCGCATCCACACCCCTCTCAGTTGCATTTCAAGGAACTTGTGTACGCCATTTATGGCATGATTAGATTGCCAAGCAATGAACTCAACAAGGAATTAGGAATTGGGGTGGGAGGGTGGGGAGCGTGATGGGGAGGGTGTACCCGAAACAATCTCACTCAGTGTGACTGAACCATGTTGGATTGGAGAAGCACTCCCCAAGTCACCAACAGGTGTCACACCCCTGCGGTGGCTGCTCGCCAGGCACAGGTGGCTCCCCTCCTGAGAATGGTGCTGGGTGATACCCCATGCTTCTCCCAAACAAGACTCAGCCTGGATACCGCACTGCGTCATTACATAATAGAGAAACACAGCTTTGGGTCGTAACCAAAAGGCAGAGGGTGGGATGTGGAACGGGAATTTTTTTTTTTTTCTCAAATCTTTATTTCAAAGAGGGTCAAGTGGCATCCCCTTAGTAGGATTTTTTGTGTGTGTGCTGATTGGCATGTCTGGTCCACAGTCAAGCATTGTTATAAACCATTCCATTCGAAAAGCACTTTGAAAATTTGTTCCCGAGGGTTTGATGGGATGGTTTATGCAAATCAAGCTGAATTCTCTCCCTCCCAGTTCTGCTCCCCCTCCCACCATGTCCCCGTTGGAGTGACCCTTTCCTACCGGTCTCAGTCCTGGAGTTCCCCAGCCATCCCTGCTGACATCCCCATCACAACATTCCTCAGACAGGCCCACCAGCACAGCTCTGGGACCCTCTGGATGGTGCAGAAGGATCTTCCTCTTCTACTAGACCTCTTCTCGGGACGCAGAGAGAGGAGTGTGCGCTGGTGCCCAGGCAGACAGCCGAGCACACGCGTGTGCCCTTTGCTCCCTGCTCCGTTGCGTTTCACTTCACCGCAAAGTTGTATTCAGCGTACTTGAACATGTCGGGGATTTTTTGTTTGTTTCCTCTCCACTTCTTAGAGGCATTCAGTTAGCAAAGAGGTTGGAGCGATGACTTTTTTTTTTTTTTGCACAATGGTAATTGACAGGTAATGAAGCTATTACAATGTTTGCCTCTTTTTTAAGTAAAAAAAAACATCAGAACAAGGCTATGTTGAAGAGTTATTTTATACATAGATTGTCTTGTTTCGTAGGATGAGGGTTGAAGACGGAGAAAAATCTAAGGGTCTCTTATTTTCATTTTATTTTGTTCATTTTTTTATTATTATTATTTCTTTTTTGCGCTGCTAAGAAGCGGAGATCATTCTTTTCTCACATTAACAGTACCTAGCTGTAATGTTTTCACCGAGTGTGCTGCTATTTTATAAACATTTTTATAATATATTATTTTACTGCTTAAATTCCAAGTCCTGAAGTAGGTGGTTAAGATACAAGTTTCTTCATACTGGAAAAGCCCTCCTTTGTATGTTTTCTTCCGGTAGCAAATTCATGGTTAGTTTGGGGGTTTCTTTTTTTCTTCCTTTTTTTCCTCCCCGCCCCCCTTCTGATCACATTCTTCTGACAGTGCATTCTTTACCTCAGGTTTACTGGACAGAATCAATAACTACAAACAGACAGCGACTTTCATACCTCACAGCTCAACACTTTTGTAGTTGGGAGGACTGGAGAACACAGGGACGCAGGCAGGTGCACCGAAGGCAGGGTGGATGTGGCCCAGGACTCCGAAACCTGGCCACGCTTAAAGGCTGTCAGGCTCCCATTCTAGCTCCAGTATGCTCCTCATGATGAAAACAAAAATGTATTGAACCAAGGGACACCCTCCCACCCACCCACCCACACACACACACACATACACACACACATACACACACACTGGCTTTTTCCTCCCTTGCAAGGCAGGTGCATAACTCAGATGTACCCAAGCAGATGAGGGAATGATGGTTTGCGCTGTGCAGAGCCTGATGGCAGGTTGCGGGGCAGGGGTGGAGGGGTGCTGCTCCCATGGGCGTTTGCACCTGTGCAGGGTTCATGCACTGCACGCTGCCTGCCCCTCTGTGTGTCTGTCTCCATCCTGGCACAGACCCCACCGCCCCATCTCCCATCTGCAGCTTGAGCGCTTGGCGGGGAAGGAGGCTGGGCTTCCTTATTCCAACTCTATCTTCCGACCGCGGCAGGCAGGGCTAGGACCCGTGTGGTTTTTGGGGTTAGAATGGAAGGATAAGACAGGAGATATGGCTGGAGAGTGGCCCGGGGGGCCTACTTCTCTGCGGAGGTGAGAGCCCAGCCTTAGAAGTCAGGTCTTTCGGGGAGGTTTGGTGCCGAGGTAGCAGGACTGGCTCAAGTTTGAGAGAGGAAGGTTGAGCAGCTGGTATTGATGGAGAGCTTTGGGAAGATGATGCACTGGGTAGGTTCCTTGAGTGGGGACCAGCCCAGGAGCACAGGCAGAGGCTGACTCCTGGGGTGCGCCGTGGCCCCCTGCTGCCGCTGCTGCAGTCCGGACCTTCCTCCCTCCCTTCCTGCAGCCTCCCATAGTGTGGTGTCTTATCTAGCTTTTTCTCCTTCCCATCCACATGGGGTGGCCGGGGTGGGGTGGGCTGGTTTTTCTGCCCATTTCCTCAAAAGAAAAAACCCTAAAATTGCTTGAGGGTCAGTTGCCCTCTCCGTGGGCCTTGGTCTGCCTGGTAAGGAGTCTTCTTCCCAGAGAGGTTCAGCTCTGCCCATGGATTTGAACTTGTTCTTTATCCCCCTTCCCTTTATCTCATCTCCTAAGTGTTTTCTGATTATTTTCTTACTTTCTATCTCTTTTTTCCTGTTCTCCATCAGTATGGCAGGGAGTGAGTTGTTCACAACCCTCCCCACCTCACACCAGCCTGCCAAATGCTGATCCTTCCCCTATCTTGGCCCAATAAAACTATGGGGAAGGAATTATAGGATGCCAAAAATACATGCTGAGCAGGGAGAGGCCACGCAGGTGCATAGTGGCCCAGGCGGTGCGCTTCTTGGGAAGTGGGGGGAGCTGACAAAAGCCAGAGGAGACTGCTGCTGGGCTCCCAGGGCTAGCCGGAGAGGCAACCACTGCTTGGCGCCCAGGTGGGGGCCCAAGGAGAGGATTGGCCGAGTTTCCCCAAGTGGGGCTGAGAGAAGAAAGATGGGTTCGCACCTTATGCTGTGTAAATAGAGTGTCTAGTTTCAGAAGATGATACTGGTTAGTGTGGGGTTGGAGGTGTGGGAACAGAGAGGATGTCAGTGAGCTAGCTGGCTGCCATGCCCAAAGGATTCCTCAGTGTTTTTATCTTGGAGACAGTCTGACCTTGGGAATAGCTTTAAAAGAGAGTTCGTGCCTGAGACGGTCAAGCCCCCCATTAGCCAAGAAACCCAGGCTGCGGGGCCACGCCTTCCGCAGTCCGTCCACACAGAATGGGGTGGGAAGACACTAGAGAAGGTTTAGGACTTGCCGTGCCTCGTGGCCTTTCATGATTCTAGATCCTCAGCGAGCCAGGAAGAGCCCCCAGCCTCTGACCTCGGGCGGCGGTGACACACGTATATACCACACTGCCCGCCACTGCGGTCGGATCCCTCGCCTGCAGACTGCTCTGGGGACACCAAGTGCCTTACTGACCGTAGCCTTACAGTTCGCCGTGTCTGTTGGCAGGTGCCTGTCTTTGAAAACAGAAAAGTTCTCTGTTTGACTTTTGAATTGGTTTTAGTTTCTTCCCGCTGGCCAGCTCCTCCTTCCCCAGCAAGTCACCGGGCTGTTATTGGTCATTTCTCCGTGATGTTCATTAACCCTTGTACCGTGTACCTCAGCTTGCCTTCCCTCCTTTTCTCTCTTTCAGTATTTCCTCTTGGACTGATTTTTATCCTTTTATTACTATTATTATTATCTTTTTTTTTTTTTTTTTGCTTTAAAACGAGTGTGATACCATATCAAGTCAATGTTATTCTCTCACATTGTACTCTATAAGAGGTGTGTGGTTGTTTCTTTTGGTCGGGATGTTAGCAAGTGCTGAAGTAGCGTGATTGATGTGAGCAAAGGTTTGTAGGAAGGAGGGGAACATGTGTTGGCGATCGAAGGTGGTGACGTGATGTCGTCAGCCGCCTCCGGGCGAGCTCTTCTCTGTTCAGTGTTAAAAGTGTTGTTGGTTTTTTTTTGTTTTTTTTTTTGTTTTGTTTTGTTTTTTGTTTTTTTCAAGAAAGAAAAATAATAACCTGTTCTGACTAGTTGAAAGATGGAATTGAAGATGGAATTGAAAACGGTTTGGGTTGCAATTAGGTTATGCTATTTGGACAATAAACTCACCTTGACCTATGTTCTCTGGCCGCTTGCACTTACTGCTGGAACGACGTTGCTCGGGACGGAACGCCTGGTGGGTGGGCAGTGATGGGGCCCTGGCATAAAAGACAGCCCTGGACCTGCACGGGGATCTGCTGCAGCTCTCTGCTCTCTTCTTGAACTGTCAGCAATGGATGGTCTTCCTCTCAAAAAGAGCCACCAGCCTTCCATGCCATCTCCCGCCTCGCGGTCGGGGGCTCTGAGGAGCTCCATCGCCCACCTGCAGCTATTGTCACAGCTCTTGTCTAACTCCTGATCTTCTCTCTGTATCCCTCCCTGGGGAGGCCTGGGCCGCAGCTGCCCTTAGAGAGCTGGGATGTGGCCTGGACCCTTCCCAGGCCCTGGTCCCTCCTGCCTGGGAGCCTTAGGACCTCAAACCATGAAGTGATGGCAGGGGAGTGTCGGGAGAGGGTTGAGCCTTTTTTTTTTCGGTATTCAAATAACTCATTTTCTCTCCGGTCCCCGTGTCTGTCCACGTCATTGAAGGCTGTCTCCCAGGTTCTTTCCGCACTGAGTTGCAAGCACTATGATGAAAACTGGTCACTAAGGGAGGCCAGGAGGTCGGCGTTCCTACCCGTCTCAGTCCCATTCACGTGTGTCTCGGTACCTTTTTTTTTTTTTGCTGCGCAAAAATTGAAGCCCTGTCACAAGACGTTTGCTTAGCTCACAGACCTGCCTGAACCTCTACCACAAAAACTGCCAACCTTAGCAATGTAGCTAAAGCCTCCAAGGCCGCCCACCCAGCGGCCATCTTTCATGGAATCCTGCCAACCTTGGAGGCAGCCAGGAGTAACTTTTCCTCAAGTTTTCTGCCCGGACAAGTCCACAGGCTAGAGTCCCACGCTGCTCCGCCATCCTGGGTCTCTGCATGGCCTGTTGGCTCCCTCTTCTTCGCCCGCTGAGAGTCCGTGGTCCCACTGCCCAGGTGTTATTGCGAACACCCACTGGCTTCTCCCTTCAGAGCAGAGGGTGTGGAAGGGCCAACAAAACAGGTGTGGTGTTCCAGAAGCTGTCCCCCTTTCCCTCCCAGCCCCAACCCGAAAGTAGAAATGCTTAATGTGTGCCCTGGGAGTACTAGTTCACTTCAAACCCAGCACACAGGTGCCATTGGAATGAAAGTTGTCAGTGCAACAGGCATCTGGCCTTTGTGGTTGGGACACAGGTTGAGACATCCATGTCCCATAGACACCTACTAGTGCAGACCCTGGGTGACAGCAGGGATGGTTCTCAGAGCTCCTCCTACGAAACCTGGATTGAGTTGCAGCTTCCGGCCATCATCCCTGCTAGCCACGTGGGCCATGAACCAGCAGCACATGGCGGCTCCCTTCCTGCCTCTCACATCAGTAAATAAAGCTTTCCAGTTGACTTAGCCACAGAATTCTCAACACTGTCATGGTGCGGGGAGTCAGCAGTTGGGTGGGATACCAGCTTAGTTCTCCCTCTCTGAGCAGTAACCAACCACCCAGCACAAACCGTGTACAAGAGTATTCAGTCGGACCCAGCACGGTAGCCTAGTGGCTGAAGTCCTCACCTTGCACACGCAGGAATCCCAGAGGTTTGTATCGTGGCTGTTCCACTTCCCCACCCAGCTCCCTGCTTGCGGCCTGGGAAAGCTGTCGAAGATGGTCCAAGGTCTTGGGACCCTACATCCATGTGGAAAACCCAGAAGCTGCTGGCTTTGGATCGGCTCAGCTCCAGCCGTTGTGGCTGCTTGGGAGGGAACCAGTGGATGGACGATCTTTCTCTCTGTCTCCCCTTGTCTCTTGAGTATTCAGTTTCTGACTGCTCCGGCCATCCATCCGTGACCAACACATGCGCAGGCCTGGACTGGGTCCCAAGGCAAAGCAGGAGCATACAGCCTTGGTGCCTGGATCTCCGAAGTGCCTCAGACCCCTGGCACTGCGAGGAAGCAGATGAGCAGATGCGAATGAGCCCAAGTTCCACGGCAGCTTCGGTGTGGGCAGGCCTTTGCACAGGGGACAGGGCAGGTGATCCCAAACAGTGGTGTTTAAGGAAATGTGCATGTGAGGCAGCAGCGCTTGGAAACACTCGAAGGAGAGTCTGACCTTTTCCAAAAATAAAGGTTGGCAAGTTGAGTTTTTTCTTTTTTTAATGAAGGGAAAATATTCAAATAGGCAGCTTGAAGAGCACACACAGTATAATGGGTTTTAAACACTATAAACACAGATGCTGCCTTCCCCAAATGGAGTAAACTCAGCCGCAAACGCAGCCTGGGATGACCACTTCCCTGGTTTCTCATGCGGCTGGGGGAGGAGGAGAGAAGCTGGAGATGACTGGTGGCTTTCTCTCTCTGTCTCTCTCTGGTCCCCGGGGGCCAGCCTGCTGTCTGCAACTGACCACAGCCTGAGTGAGCCAGGACTGGGCAGCCTGGGAAAACAGCAAGACCAAGCAGGCCTTGCCTCCCTCTGATTCCCAAGGCTCATCGTTCTCCCCTGCTGCCCCTGGCATGACCTTGGCTAGTCAGGATGTCCCCTTGACCTTCTTAGCCCCAACCGCACCCGGATAACATCACTCCAGATTGATTCGCAGGGGTGCACCTGGAGGTTTAAACGTAGGGCTGTTCCAGTGCTGTGCACTAGATGGCACCAGCGCCACCGTGGGGAGTCTGCTGAGAACGCCAGAGCAGGCCAGGTGTGCCTGCAGCTCCTGCAGGCAGGACCCCCCTCCTGCACACGGCGGTGACAGCTGGCAGTGCCCCCTCCCCGCCTCAGGACTCCTGCCAACCGCCACATTCTGCCTCCATCTGGGCTGGTGCTGACTCATCACCTTTTCTGATCTTGCCCGCCTCTAATCCGGAGATGGCAAGCTGGCAGCCTGCAGACATAATTAGTTTGACTCCCACAGTGATTGAAATTGTCTGGGACTCGCTTGCCAGCAGAAGATGAGAGCTTTCACATGAAAGTCGGGAAATCGGAGTCCTGGCAAGCGCAGGTCTGTGAGGTGGCAAGGGCTGTGGCGAGGAGTCTGCCCGCTCTCAGCCACCCCGCTCGCTGCCACCGCCTGTGTGGTGTACAGCCCCACAGCCCGACTGTCTGGGAGCCCCGGGATCCCACCCTTTCACCTCCCTGGAGACCAGCATGCACCTCTTTCTTCCTTGTACTCTGTAATTTCCTCTCTCTCTTTTTTTAAACAGATTTTTTTTATTTTTATTGGAAAGGCAGATATACAGAGAGGAGGAGGGACAGAGAGGAAGACTCACTCCCCAAGTGGCCGCAATGGGCAGAGCTGAGCCGATCCGAAGCCAGGAGCATCTTCCAGGTCTCCCACATGGGTGCAGGGGCTCAAGGCTTTGGGCTGCCCTTGACTGCTTTCCCAGGCCACTACTACTACTACTACTAGGCTACTGCACCGGGCCCTCCTGTCTCTTAATGGGATTTTTGCCTATCATGTAACTGGAGGGCAAAATTTTAATTTTTTTTTTTTTAATCTGAGAGGCAGAGACATAGGAACTGAAAGAATTCCTATCCCAACACCAAGCCAGGTCTCCCACGTGAGAGGCAGGGATCCCAGTTACTACTGCCTTGCCTCAGGCTGCCTGAGCAGGAAGCAAGAGCCAGAGCTGAGACTCGAACCCTAGCATCCCAAGATGGGCTGTGGGCGCTTAACTATGAGGCTGAAAGACCCAGGATTTTGAAATTTCTCTGAGATCCACTCCCTAATCCTCAGGCCTACCCTGAGCTTCTGGCTCCTGGCTTCAGATCTGCTCAGCTCTGGCCTTTGTGGCCATTTGGGCAGTGAACCAGCAGATGGAAGATCTCTTTCCCTGTCTCCGTGACTCTCTGTGGCTCTTTCAAATAAAAATAAAATAAACGGGCCTGGCACGGTGGCTTAGCGGCTAAAGTCCTCACTTTGAACGAGCCGGGATCCCATATGGGCGCCGGTTCTAATCCCAGCAGCTCCACTTCCCATCCAGCTCCCTGCTTGTGGCCTGGGAAAGCCGTCGAGGACGGCCCAAAGCTTTGGGACCCTGCACCCGTGTGGGAGACCCGGAAGAAGTTCCTGGTTCCCGGCTTCGGATCGGCGTGTACCGGCCAGTTGCGGCTCACTTGGGGAGTGAAACATCGGATGGAAGATCTTCCTCTCTGTCTCTCCTCCTCTCTGTATATCCGGCTTTCCAATAATAATAAAATCTTTAAAAAAAAAATCTTTAAAAATAAATAAATAAAATAAAATGAACAAACAAAGGACAAACACACAAGTTGAGCATGCCTAGCTCAGTCATCCAAATCTGAAACTTTTTTGGACATTGGTACACTGCTCAAAAGCTTTCAGTTTGCAGAGTACTTTATATTTAGAGATGCTCAATCCGGTAACATCTGAGCAAATACCCCCAAATCTACAGAACACTGCGGGTCCCAAGCCTTTTAGGTAAGTGCTGCTCTATTCGTACTTTTTTTGGAGAGTCTCCGCACATCAGCAGTGCTAAAAACAGTCACAGAAAGGTCTTCAAGAAGTTCATGAGCATGGAAAAGAAGTGCATTTTGGGGAAAAAAGTAAGCAGATTCTAAAGTGTTTTTGCATGAATATGTTTGAAATTTTGTGCTGATGTATTTGAGGGGCAGAGAGTTGAGAGATGAGAGAGATGACAAGGCCTGGACAGGACTAAAGCCCAGAGCTGACTCCACTCAGGGTGCTCGAGGAGGAGACGTGGTCTGTTGAGCCATCACCAGTGTGTGCTAGGTTCCACACCGGGAAGAAGCTGCAGCCAGCGGCCGGAACCAGGATTGAACTTGGGCATTCCACTATGGGACACAGACAGCCTAATAAGTTGCTTAAACACTAGGCCAAATGCCCATCCTAAATATATTTATTTCTTTTCACTTTAAAAAAAAGATTTGTTTATTTTTATTGGAAAGTCAGATATACAGAGAGGAGGAGAGACAGAGAGGAAAGATCTTCTGCCTGCTGATTCACTCCCCAAGCGGCCGCAATGGTGGGAGCTGAACCGATCCAAAGCCAGGAGCATCCTCTGGGTCTCCCACATGGGTACAGGGTCCCAAGGCCTTGGGGTGTCCTCAACGGCTTTCCCAGGCCACAAGCAGGGAGCTGGATGGGAAGTGGAGCTGCTGGGATTAGAACCAGCACTCATATGGGATCCCAGTATGTGCAAAGCGAAGGTTTAACCACTAGGCTACTGTGCCAGGCCCTTTTTCTTTCTTTCTTTCTTTCTTTCTTTCTTTCTTTCTTTCTTTCTTTCTTTCTTTCTTTCTTTCTTTCTTTCTCTCTTTCTTTCCTTCTTTCTTTTAGGATTTATTCATTTATATTGGAAAGGTAGATTTACAGAGAGAAAAAGACACAGAGAGAAAGATCTTCCATCTACTGGTTTACTCCCCAAGTGGTCACAACAGCTGTAGGTGAGCCAATCCGAAGCTAAGAGCCAGGAGCTTCTTCTGGGTCTCCCACACGGGTGCAGGGTCCCAAGGCTTTGGGCTGTCCTTGACTGCTTTCCCAGGCCACAAGCAGGGAGCTGGATAGGAAGTGGAGCTGCTGGGATTAGAACTGGCGCCCATATGGGATCCCAGCGTATGCAAGCGAGGATTTAACCACTGGGCCATCACACTGGATCCTTAACTATATTTTCCTAATTCCATTTCCCATGAAGTCTTTGAAGTGCCCTACACCTTCCCTATGTCACTGTGGATTCCGGTTGATTGAAGAGACTGTGGAAAATGCGCTTTGCTATATCGCTTCCTTCTGTTGTATTTGTCCAATGCTGCAAATGCATTTCAGGGGTCAGGGCCAGGGGGCCATGATTTTACAGCCTAAATGTCTTTTCTTTTTCTTATCATGCAGTGAGGGCTCTGCCAAGACCAAGAGCTCTGGGCTTCCCCATCCATTACTGACTACATCATATGCAGCATATACTGTCCCCATGACAGGGAGGGGCAGCATGCTGTCTTGGGAGAAGAGGCTCGTGGAAGCTAGGAGACTTGAGGTGGGATCCTTGCTGTGTGGGTCTGAACCTCTGCCTTTCTGTTTTGTTTTTTTCTTTTTTTTTTTTCCATAAAGTAGGAAAACTTGCTGGGTGATGAAAAGGATTAAATGAGATTGTCACTTCAAGTGCCTGATCCCTGGGAAACTTCAATGAGAATCAGCTCATCAGAATACACGCACTGAATCGGATGCTGTGTTAATCCCTGTGATAGGCCTTAGAAGTGGAAGGGAGATTTTGGAAAGGTAGCTGGAAGCCCATGCAGCCGTCTGCGCATGCGGGTGGAGGTGAGTTGCATACCACACCGGTGCAAACAGGAAGCATTTGCAACCTTCATGACTTCCCCTTCCCTTCGTGCTGCTGCCATTCTTCCAGACGTTAGTGAACTTGGGCTTGCCAGGCTCAAAGGCAAGGCATGAAAAAGGATTAGCGGCTGCCTGCATGCAGAAAAAAGGGGGAGTCCCCTGCAGTACACCCAGTGGAGAAGGCATCCCTTGACTGCCCCTCAGCGGAAAAGTGGCTTGAGCGGCAGATAGGCCAAGTGGGGGCCTGCCGGTGACAGATGTCAGATGTTGGCAGAGAGTGCCTGCCAAAGCACATCTCTCTCCACCTCCAGACATCAAGCTGAGGGGAGAGCCGGGGACAGCGGGACTGGCAGACCCTGCCCGCTTGGATCGTTGGTCACGTTTCTCTGCCCCAGGCTCTGTGCGAAGCAGATGGTTTCCCATGTACTCATGACTTGCTGTTGGCCAAGAGATGCTGTACTCCCGTCTGGATGCAACATGTAATCAATTATGACAATGGGTAGTGCAAGAATATCCCTGCCAGAAAAAGTCCCACACTTTCCCTCCTCTTCTGTCAATATAAACTGCTTCAAATTCCAACCTTCAAGTTGTTTCTGAAGCAACAGAAAGCATAAGGCTAAACAGCGGTGTTAGAATGAGAGGAGCCGCAAGATCACTGTTCTGGGTTGGTCCTAAAAATGTGATCTGCAGGCTGATGCCCATTGTTTGGGTCCATTTCCAGGCTAAGACTTGGCATCCTCTTGTCTATTCTGGGTGGTCTTAGAGAGCTTTGTGTTAGAATAATAAACTGACAGAATTAAGAGAGACCCTATATAGGGTTTGGTGCGATGGCCTAGCGGCTGAAGTCCTCGCCTTGAACACGCCAGGATCCCATATGGGTGCAGGTTCTAATGCCGGCAGCCCCGCTTCCCATCCAGCTCCATGCTTGTGGCCTGGCAAAGCAGTTGAGGACGGCCCAATGCGTTGGGACCCTGCACCCACGTGGGAGACCCGGAAGAAGTTCCTGGCTCTTGACTTCAGATTGGCGCAGCTCTGGCCATTGCGGTCACTTGGGGAGTGAATCATCGAATGGAAGATCTTCCTCTCTGTCTCTCCTTCTCTCTATATATATCTGTCTTTGCATCAAAAAAATAAATCTTTAAAAAAAAAGTGGACATAACAAATTCTAAGAACACCCATACCCATCGACTAAGGTTTCTTTCTTTCTTTCTTTTTCTCTCTCTCTCTCTCTTTCTCTTTTTAAATTTTCCTATGTAGTTGTACTCTCATCTCAGTGTAGTAGTAAGACAGCTCACCTTAGTAGGTCTTCATGGCTGTGTCTGTGGAGCATTGCATGCAGTCTTCCACACCAATCTTCTGGATAGTTTGCTTTTAATGGTAGATGCTTGCAATGAAAGAATCTCAACTGATCTTGAACTGTGGTAATGCAACAAGGTGGAGGAATCCACCATGGGGGGAGGGTTTGGGGAGGGGTGGGGGGAATCCCAGTACCTATGAAACTGTGTCAGATAATGCAATGCAATTAATAAAAAACAAACAAACAAAAAAAGCTCCCAGAAAACGTTCTCTGTGAGAATACGATGTGTGGATTTTTTTTTCACTAAACCCAATAGGGTCCATCAGGACTTTGGTGAACTAATTTTTAAGTAGCATCTTGTTCATCCCCGAAATCTTTTTTTTTTTTTAAATTTACTGGAAAGATCTGCAGAGAGTTCTAACATCCACCTGACATCATGAAGCTTTAACTGTGTTTCATTAGGTTATTCAAATTTACCTTAAGCAAGACTTAACAGAGGATGAAGGAAGTCTCTTAAGATGTTAAAGGTTGTTGAGGACAAATTACCCAGCTGATCATTGTTAAAAAAAAAAAAAACTGCAAGGGGAGAAATCAGCATTGTAGTGTAGTGCGTAAAACTGCTACTTGAATGCTGGCATCCCATGCGGGCATTAGTTTGAGTCCCAGCCTGCTGTGGTTCCAATCCAGCCAGGGCCTTTTTATATCCTTAGCAGCTTGAGAGATGTTCGGGGAGGGAATACGAAATTGCAAGGAATGGAGAGTGGATGGGCTTCTAATGGCTTTCTCACTGTCCTTTTGGCCTTGGTAAACCTTCGTCCCTGGTGGCAAGGTATTTTGAGGGAAGTGCAGGGGGTGAGAGAAGGGGTAGTGTAATAACACTGGTTGGACTGGTCTTGTGGAATGCAGCAGTAAGTCCTTGGCTGAGGAATGACACGTCCTGGCCTGTGATTTTATTCAAGATGTTGACAAAAGAATCAAGACTGGAGAGATTTATAGCCAGAGGTGAAGGAAATGACTAAGACGAACCTGCTGAATGTCAAGATCGTTTGAGTGTCAACTGTGAGTAGATTCTTGACCAAGCTGAGTATTAGACCACGGATGAAGCTTAGGCTAGAAGACGCATGAAAAGCAGTCTCTCCTAAATATCCTTAGGGAAATCTTTATCAATGAGCTGCTGAGTCGCTTCTCCAAGGTTACAAATCTATACAGTTCAACCCCTTGGGGACACAGTTCGGTGAAAGATCCATCACATGGAGAAGCTATAAACACTGCTCCCAGCCTCAATCCGGCTCAACCCCAAATCAAAACGCCGCTTTCCTTATCTACCGAGACTGCAGGCTGCACACATTTGCCCGGGCAAGAATCCCACAGCCGACTCCGAGGGCGGGGCCCGCACGCACCTGCGGCGAGCCAGTCCCAGCCTCGCGCGCAGAGGCGCACGCGCCACATCCCTGGGAGGGGCCTCGTCCTTCACCCAGTCTCCGCCAAGCCGCCGGCCTTCTCCAGCTCTGACTGGCCGCTCCGGCTCTGACATAGCAGGCCATCTCGGCCAGTAGCTGCGGAGCCGGCCGGCCGGCCTGCGAGACTGGCGGAAGTCCGTGGGCGAGGGGATCCCGCAGTGCAGGAGCCGCGCGGCGGTGGGGCACCGTGGCCGGGCCGAGGCTGCTTGGCTTCTTCCGAAGATGACGCGCTTCGCCTTGACGGTGGTCCGGCAGTGAGTACTGCTCCTATCTGTGTCCTGGGTGAAGGAAATCTCGGATTTACCCTCCTGCTTCTTGTCCCTGCTTGCTCAGGCAAGCCCAAGGGAGGGCTGGCTTGGCCGGAGCGGCTTTCCAGGCGCTTGCTTTGGGCTCCCTTGTAACCATTCCTCCTCTGATCCCAGCTACCCAGGGTGAGGAAGGCGAGGGCTGGAGGGTCCGTGATGCAGCCCCCTCACTCTCCTCAGCCTGGTGCCCCGACTGGAGGCGGCCAGCGGTCCCTCGGCGCCTCCCGGGGTGCCGCGTGTCCTGCGCAGCGTGTTGCCGAGGGGTTGGGGGTGGCAGAGCTGCTCCTCCGCGGCTGGCCGCCTCCCGCTGCCTGCCCTGTTGCCTGTCCTGTGCCAGGGCCGTCAAACCCACAGGTGTACTGCTGAGGTCTGCCCCCCGCCAGCCCCCTCGGGCTTGGGTTCTGGGAGAGCCGAGAGGTTAACGGTACACACACACACACACACACGCACACACACACACACCTTTGACATGTCACCTGTTATGCTTTTCCGTCTCAGCACGTATTGAGCAAGTGTTAACTGGGAGTGAAAAATCAGAGTGCTTAAGAGCACAAGTTTTTTTTTTTCTCTCCCCCAAGTGAAAAAAACCTGGGTTAGAATCAAGGCCCAGGAGTCGGGCAGCCTGGGCCCCAGGTAACCCAACCTAATCTTAATTACCTGAAATACCAGTCATCATGCTGGGCCTTCATTCAGTGGGGGGCTGGAGGGGGTGGATTTTAGAATTCTGGGGCTCACAGCCTATAGGGGCTCACACCCGGAGAGCAGGTGGATGGGCAGGCTCCAGGTGGGTGTTGAAGCCCTCGGGGAGGACAGGCCCAGGCTGTAATGTTGTTTCCTGGGAGGGGTCCCCGTACACAGCAGACGGGCCACTCGGGGTATCCCTTTTTTACGAAAAGCCGGAGCAATATGGCATGCCCACGGGAAAGGCTTTCTCGGGTGATGGACACCACCTTTAGGTATCAGATGTTATCAGAGAACAGTGGATTCCACTGCAGGGGAGGAAGGTCACGGGCAGGGCACAGCCGAGGGGAGTACTCCACCTGAGGGACCGTGAGGACAGCTGCAGTAGATAGTTGGCTGACGTGGATCGTGTCATTGAGTCCGTGCTGGACTGTGTGGCCATGACCTGGATCCTGCGGTCAGTGAAGACACCCTGGTGTCCCCCTGGCAGCTGACTTCGAGCAGCTTTCTGGAAATCTAACCTTGGGACGTCCTGCAGGTTGTCCCTTAGAAACCCCAGCGTTTCCAAAGACCGGATTGGAAATCCTTTTCCTCCTATTCTCTCCCTGCTCCGTATTTGATTTTTTAGGCTACTTTAATGGGTGGGGGGTTCTGGACTTATTTTGGGTCACATGCTGAGTGGTCTCAGCAGGGGAATCTGAGGCAGCCAGCGTCAGACTTCACTGCTGCAATGTGGCAGTACAAGTCCGGGTGAAGGCACCCCCACCCATGACAAAAGATACCCCTATTTAGATTAAACTTTAAGGAATTATTA
The DNA here is from genome assembly GCF_030435755.1 of Ochotona princeps. Taxonomy (NCBI): domain Eukaryota; kingdom Metazoa; phylum Chordata; class Mammalia; order Lagomorpha; family Ochotonidae; genus Ochotona; species Ochotona princeps. The sequence continues at coordinate 20,463,950 of NC_080858.1, forward strand.
CAGGTCAAGGCACTTGGGTCATGGAAATCCGACCCTTGAATGAGATAGGAACTGAATTTCCCATTCGAGACACAGACCTTGTAACTAGCTTAAGGTCACATGGTTAGTGCGAAAGATGGGGTTCGAACCTAAACAAATTAACCGTTGTTTTCTGCCATCTGTTTTATTGTGTCTAAACCTTGTGTTATACTTCTGGATTAGTTGAGTATTTATTTCCAGCTGTTTTCAGGGCTACCTTTTAGTCTCTTAATTGTGAAGAGTCATAAGAATCGTGTGTTGTTTCCTGTGTAGGAAAATGCCTGTCTTGGCATGATCCGTGGGGGGGAGGTTGGCTGGTTTCCAGCCAGTACCACCCTCGTCCCTCCCTCGCCCTCCTCTCACCCTCGCCCTCCTCCCACCTTCACGGTCAAAGCCAAATGCTAGAGTCAGGATAAGTAATGATTTCAAGTTTCATTGATACTAGCTGTCCGTATAGTGATTCTTGGGAGAGTTGGGTATCTTACTAAACTGTACTCTTTATTTACTAAACTGTACCTTAAGTTTTAATGGAAGAAAACTTTGAAGGTCAGCCAAATCTTTTAGGAATCATGAGCTATTTTCTTTCTGCCTTACGCTCTTTATGTTTTAATTGGAAAGGGAGATTTATAGAGAGAAGGAGAGACAGAGAAAGGTTTTCTATCTATGGGTTCACTCTCCCAATAGCTGCAGGGCCAAAGCTGAACCCATCCAAAGCCAGGAGCCAGGGGCTGCTTCTGGATCTCCCATGCAGGTGCAGGCTCCCAAGGTTTTAGGCCATCCCCCACTGACTTCCCAGGCCACGAGCAGGGAGCTGGATGGGACAGGGAGCTGAAAGTGGAGCAGCTGGGGCAGAACTGGCGCCCATATGGGATGCTGTGCTTGGAGCTGGAAGATTAGTGAGTTGAGCCATCGTGCCGGCCTGTGTCAATTCCTTTTTGTTGAATGCTAGTCATTGCTTTGGATGTTAAGGCAAGCAAAATAGTATTAGCTCATCTGTGTGTGTGTGTGTGTGTGTGTGTGTGTGTGTGTGTGTGTGTGTGTAGCTGTATGTATTTATAATGCTATGCTTCTTGGTTTTCTGGGGATGAGGTTGGTGAGCCTTTGCAACTAGGGCTAATCTGTAGGTACACCCCAGTATATCATGAGCTGGGTATGTTACAAGTGTGTGTGTTCGCTTTCAAATCACTGAGAATACAAGACTGAATATTACTAATTCTTAAACTCTCATGGCAAGTGAACTAATCAGTGCAGGGTAATTGGGACATGAAGGATGCTTAGCCGCAGGCCTATAAATGGCCGGTCATAAGACTTGGCTCCTTCGCCTCCACGCAGGGATTCCTGCAGTCAGGTGTTCTGCTTGGGAGCTGGCTCTCACTGCACACTCTGAGGATGAGTGGTGTCACTCCCGACTCCTCTGAAACACACCCCGTTGACCTTTCTGCCCCCCGCCCCCCGTGTCTCACAGGCCACGTGGACGAAGGGAGTACATGAGTAGTAATGCTATTTTAGCTGTCTCCTTTTCCGCTGCCAGAACAAACTCACTTTTAAAACACGTGCTTTAAGAATTTATAGAAACCTCTCCCGTAAAGCTCATCAAAGCTGTAAAACTAAGCTTGGAAGTTTTGTTTTTGGAAAAACTCAGTTTTGGGATTTTTATTCTGTAATATTTATGAAGTGGTTTGAAGGCGAAAGTGCCGGATGAACTGACTGTGAATGCCAGTGGTGAAGTTGCTGTGTCTGCACCAGGCTCCAGTGACGAAGCAAAATGGAGTCCGGATAATTGGTATTCGATCACAGCAATTTTTTTCTCCATTCATTAAAAATTGTTGGGTGGTAGAGCAAAAAGTTTACAAAACTGTCGGTTTACTTGAAATTCAGCTTTTAGAAAATCACATTTTGACTGCAGAATAGCTTATTTTAATTTGAATCTTTCATCAAATCAGTAGTTGAGATTAAATTCATGTGTTGGGCTAGTAGATGCACAGAACTGTAACTTTGGGGGGATGGTGCTTAAATGACTTTTTAGGGGGCACAAAAATGTGAAATTGCTCCTCACGCTTGATTTTTTTTCAAGAGGTTTATTTATTTATATTGGAAAGGCAAATTTACAGAGAGGAGATACAGAGAGAAAGATCCGGCTGCCGGTTCACTCCTGAAGTGCCTGCAACAGTTGGGGCTGAGCCCAAGCTAGAGGCCTCTTCCGGGTCTCCCATGCTGGTGCAGAGTCCCAAGGCTTTGCGTCGTCCTCAACTGCTTTCCCAGAATACATGCAGGGAGCTGGAAGGGAAGTGGGGTGGCTGGGATTAGAACTGGCGCCCATATGGGGTCCCGGTGCATGCAAGGCGAGGACTTGAGCTGCTAGGCTACTGTGCTGGGCCCCGACTCACATATTCAGAAATCAGAACAGTTCTTACTTTCCCTCATTTTGCCACCCCACACGGGGTGACATTTATTGGTTTTCCTTTCAGTGTTTGTACAGACCCAAATATGTGGTGTTTTACTCCTTGCTAAAGAGGTAGCGTGCTGTGCTGTTGTCCTCTCTTATACAATGATATTCTGCAATTTTTCTGTTTAAGTCTTGCTAGTGTCTGTACTTATTTTCTCTTTTTAGAGGATGGTTACACGGCCCGTTAGATAGATTTATGTTAGTTTTTTTAAAGCCATGGTTAAGGAAATGAGCTGCTTGCTCATTGACATTTGGGTTATTGGCGGTCTTTGGCTATTAGGAGTCAGACTGTAGACGTGCCTTTGATGCAGTGATTAAGCCACCACTTGGGACCCTTGCAGCCCATGGGGTGGGGGGATTCCCAGGTTTTAGTTGTGGTTCCAGCTTCCTGGGAGGCCCAGGCACTTGGATCCCTGCCACCCAGGTGGGTCGAGGGTCCGGCTCCTTGGCTGTACTCACCCTAGCTGAGCAGGCGTTCACGAGTGAACCAGTGTGTGGGTGTCTCGTCTCTTTCTCTGCCTCTCAGATACTTTACCAAATATTCTTTTTTAAAAAAAAAACAAAGATTTATCTATTTTTGTTTGAAAGATTTACAGAAAGGAGGAGAGACAAAGATCTCCCATCCATCCTTTTACTGCCCTCATAGCTTCGATGGCCAGAGCTGAGCCAGTCTGCAGCCAGGAGCTTCTGCTGGGTCTCCCACACAGGTGCAGGGTCCCAGGGCTGTCCTCCACTGCGTTCCCAGGCTGCAAACAGGGAGCTGGATTGGAAGTGGAGCAGCCAGGACGAGAACCAGCACCCATGTGGGATGCTGGCATCACAAGGCAAGGCTTAATCGCTAGGCCCCAGTGCCACTTTGAAATTCTTACCCCGTTATTACTAGTTTTGAATAAATTATACTCTATGTGTTAGGTTGTGAAGTATTGTTAGATTATAAAAATATGAAGATCCACAATATCTTTACAGTATCTTTCCTTGTTGGTATTTTTTCTGTCTTCTCAAAAATAACATAGTTTGGTAATAGTTTGGGGTTTTTTTCCTCTTTTTTTCTGTTTTAGTGGAGAGACAAGATTGAACAAGGAGAAAATACTTCAAGGTTGGTATAAGCTGCTTGCAATGTCAGCCTTCCCTTTGGTGTTGAAGGAGCTCTGTGAGCGAACGAGGCTTGGTGGTGGGTGATGGTGGGTGATGGTGGTGGGTGGTGATGGTGGGTGATGGTGGGTGATGGTGGCAGTGGGTGATGGTGGTGACGGTGGGTGATGGTGGGTGGTAATGGTGGGTGGTGGTGGGTGGTGGTGGTGGTGGGTGGTGATGGTGGTGGGTGGTGATGGTGGGTGGTGATGGCGGTGGGTGGTGATGGTGGTGAGTGGTGATGGCGGTGGGTGGTGATGGTGGCGGTGGGTGATGGTGGCGGGTGGTGGTGGTGGGTGATGGTGGCGGTGAGTGATGGTGGCGGGTGGTGGTGGTGGTTATGTGGGTGGGGTGCTGAGACAGTACTCGCCTGGAGTGCAGTTGACTGGAGATGACAGGATTCAAGCCTTCTCAGCACAGAGGGAGGCTTCGCACAGCTCTGACCCCTGGGAGCAGAGCTCGGGATGGCGCTGGATGTGAACACGGTTTTTTAAATCCATTTTCCTCGTTTGCTGTTCAGGTGGTACATTCGCCAGTGTCTTGGCTCATCCTTTCTTTTGCACCTCAGGACTTGCCTCCTAGCGGATGGATGCAGAGTTGGCGGGAGCGTTCATTTCCCTCCGTATAGGATTCTAGGCTGACGGTGATGTCGCCTTTGGAATTTTCTGGCTACCCTTGTTTCCATGAAGAAGGCCATGGTAGCCAAGTGGCACTTCATGGTAGCAGATCTTTCTTTATCACTGCATTTGAAATAATCTCTTTCTCAAGTCTGGTGGCCTATGGTTTCCCTTAAAATATCTAGGAGGGATTTAAATATCTGTACACTGTGATTCCTTTATTTGTAGATTTACTTATTTTTATAAAGATTTATTTTATTTTTAAAATTTATTTGAAAGGCAAAGCTACGGAAGAGAGAAGGAGATAAAGATTTTTCTACCCACTGGTTCACTCCCCAAATGGCCTCAGTGATCACTGCTGGGCCAGACTGAAGCCAGGAGCCTGGAGCCTCTTCTGGGTCTCCCTCGCAGGTGCAGGGTCTCAAGGCTTTGGGCTGTCCTCGACTGCTTTCCCAGGCTACAAGCAGGGAGATGGATGGGAAGCAGGGCTTCTGGGACACAAACTGGTGCCTGTATGGGATCCTGGTGCATTCAAGGCGAGGACTTTAGCCGCTAGGCTACCATGCTAGGCCCCAAACTGTATATATTTAAATGAGGAAGACTGAGAAAAGGAGGGCAGGGGAAAAAGTATGGTTCTAATACCAAGTGTCTGGAGAGTGGATGTAAAGATGGCGACACCTTGCATGTGGGTTCTTCTGCCCTGCCACAGCCCCTGGCAGCCCATGAGGACACGGGCAGAGGCAGGAGGGGACAGCTTCAGTGGTTCTTACCGTGACCGCTGTCGAATTCCCACTAGGCAAGCATTCTTTTGAAAACATTTGCACACTCAGCCTTCCTAGAATTGTCACCTGATTTGATGCTATGTGTCGAACTGACGTGGAGAAGGATTCCAGGCAGCCCGCCAGTGGGTTCTCCCGTCCCTGCTGTGGCTTGCATCTCTTACTGTCCGCTGTTGAGTGTCCTCCTTTTCATGCCACAGGACAAGGAGTGGATGAACCACTTTCGGAAACGGGATTCCAGCAGGCGGCGGCGGCTGGTGCCTTTCTGGACGCCGTGAGGTTTTCACATGCTTTTTCCAGCGATCTCACCAGGACCAAACAGGCAAGTTCAGGGTCGGTGTCTTTCCCCCAGCAGGTTAGAAGTCTCAACATTGGGGATTTGCACAGAGAACCATGTGCAGTCAACAAGGACCAAGTGCTAGTTGTAGACCTACAAATAGAACTGAAATGCATGCCCAGTGGCTGGGTTGGGTGCCCATTTAGACAGACTGGCATGAGGAAGGATGGACCAGGCTTGCCCATGAAAGGCCAGACGATGAGCCCTGGAAGGTTTCTGGTTTACACGGTCCCAGCTGTGCTTTCGAGTGCCCAAAGCCGCGAGGGCCGCGTGTCGATGCCTGGTGTGTCTGTGTTCTGATGAAAGCCTATGTACCAGAGCGGGGTGGTCTAGATCCACGAAGCCCTTGGCTCTAAAATAGATGAGAAGCAAGCATCCAAATCAGGCAAAAGGGGGCAGAGATGCTGTATGGCCTACTGACGTTTCAGCAAGAAAAAAGTGATTTATTTTTTTGTAAGAAACTTGTTTTTGTTTTTAGACTATGCATGGTATTTTGGAGAAAAGCAAATTCTGCAAAGACATGACAGTGAAATATGATTCCAGACTTCGAGAAAGGGTGAGTGACCTTCTGACCAGCTGTTCTTTGCCGTTGACGGGCGGGGATTGGCACCTCCCGCCCCCGTCTTATCACGTGACAAGAAGTGACATTTTCTCCTTATCCCCTAAGCAAATGGCTTTATTATGTCCATTTCCCATCCCAGTTAGGAGTCGGGGTGGAGCTGTGATTTAGCCAAAGCTGCAGTGAGCAGTGTCAAAGTGAAGCCTGAACCCTCGTCCCCTCTAGAACAGTGTGTTCATTCTGCATGTCGTGCCAGCAGTAGGCTCCACCAGCATCCCTTCTGAGGCTGGCACAAGGGCGACGGGCTGCCGGGAGCCTTTCGCAAGAAGTGCTCTGCGTGGCTTGCACGTGGTCCCTGGTAGAGTTCAAGCCATGTACTAGAGTCCAGTGACATGGCTGCGTGCAAAGGCACACTTTGTCCTGGAGAACTAGTGCTCAAATGTGCTCAACAAAATGTTCTCAGCTCCGTGGGAACTCTGAGCAGGGTGGGGCATGCCCACCAGGAGGAGCTGTCCACACCGGAGTGGACCTCCACTCCTTGCCGAGAGTTCAGTTGCGTTGATCCCCAGGTGGATGTGCGAGAGGTTTTTGCTCAGATTCTTCCATATCTCTCTCTTTTTCCTTCCTTCGTTCTCTCCTCCCTCCCTCCCCTCTCTCTCCTTCCTTTTCATTTTTTTTTCAACTGTTAAGCTGCAAATGATTTGTATCTTTTCATTGCAAAGGCTAGAGTTATAGAAATAGAAGGAGAGAGAGAGAGAGAGAGAGAGAGAGAGATTTTCCATCTGCTGGTTCACCCCTCAAATGGCCACTACGGCTAGAACTGGGCTGATCGAAAGCCAGGAACCAGGAGCTTCTTCCAGGTTTCCCACTTGAATGTGCAGTCCCAAGGGCTTGATCTGTCCTCCATTGCTTCCTCAGGCCATGAGCAGGGAGCTGGATAGGAAGTGGAGCTGCCAGGACATGAACCAGTGCGCATATGGAATGCCAGGGCCACAGGCAGAGGCTTAACCTGATCTGCTGTGCCACCACACCGGGCCCTTGCTTAGGTTTCTGACCTGAGCTGTGCCCTCACACGGCAAACTCCCTGCTCTGTAACCCCTCTCCTCCTCCCCGCCTCCCCTGCCCCCCGAGTTCCTTTCACTTCGACATAACACGCTGCCTTTTCTCCAAACTCCTGTGCCCGGCTGCCTAAGCCATTTCGTTCTCACCTCTCTGCTGCCTCCCACCCTGCACAGCACCGCCTCACTGCATCCGTTCTGCACAGTCGCTCGCCTCTGCCAACCCCAGCACTGCCGTGCTGTTGTTGGTCAGCGGCATCTTGTACCTCTGTCACTGTAACGAAAATTCTGCCGTTTTCTCTCTTGCCCCATTTCCCAATCGGATCTGCACACTGCTGGCCTGTGCCAGTCTTTGGAAAATGGAGTTGTTACACTCCAGTGTAAAGGAGTTTACTACACACAGGAGGTCATGTGGCACCCACTGTGCATGCCCTCTTATTTTTTTTTTTTTAACCTAAGATTTGTTTATTTGCAAGGCAGAATAAGGGAAAGATGGAGAGAAATAACTGTATCATTTAGTGTACACAGAACAGCCAGGGCTGGGCCACATATAAGCTAGGTTCCAGGACCTCCATCCGGATCTCCCACATGGGTGCCAGGGGCCTGAGTACTAGAGATATCATTTGTTTCCTGCCAGGTACGTTATGAGGGAGCTGGATTAGAAGCAAGGAGTAGGGGCCAGCATTGTGGGGTAGCCAGTGAAACCTCTGCTTGAGACACCTCATCCCATGTGGGTGCTGGTTCGAGTCCCAGCTGCTCCACTTCTCAAAAGGAAGATCTTCCCTCTGTTGGTTCACTCCTCAAGCGGCCGCAATGGCTGGGGTGAGCCAGTACTGAGTATTGAAGATTGAGTATTCACACTTTGTCCTAGATTTGGAAGGCAGTGAAACAAGATGTCTAAAAAAAAAGAAAAGGCAGATCCAGCGCGGTAGCCTAGGGGCTAAAGTCCTCACCTTAAACGCGCCGGGATCCCATATGGGCACTGGTTCTAATCTCGGCAGCCCCGCTTCCCATCCAGCTCCCTGCTTGTGGCCTGGGAAAGCAGTTGAGGATGCCCAGAGCCTTGGGTCCCTGCACCCACGTGGGCGACCAGGGAATGGCTCCAGGCTCCTGGCTCCTGGCTTCTGATTGGCTCACCCCAGCCATTGCGGCCGCTTGAGGAGTGAACCAACAGAGGTTTCTTCCAGGTCTCCCACATGGTTGCAGAGAGCTAGATCAGAAGTGGAGTACCTGGGACTCAAACCACTGGCCATATGGTATGCCAACCCTACAGGGCGTGGCTTAACTTGCTATGCCACAACACCAGCCCCAATTGTCCCTTTAATTTTCACAGAAATGATTCCTGGGGAGGTAGATTTCCCATGTTCCTTGGCTATTTGTATTTTTTTAATTTAGTTGTTGGGGGATGACTGATATGTCCTTTCTCAGTCTTAATCCTAATACATCTCCAAAGATAATGTGCTGACTATTGCCCAATCATTGGCCGTCATAGTGTGGCGGGCTTCACGTCTCTGGAATCAGCTCGTCACAATGAAGCGCAGAGCTGGAGCCGGCCCCGCGGCCCAGGAGGCCAGCCTCTGCTGTACCCCCTGCATCCCATATGGGCATCGGTTCACGCCCTGCTGCTCCGCTTCCCATCCAGCTCCCTGCTTAGGGTCTGGGAAAGCAGCTACATAAGTCTTTCAAGGAAATAATGGAGGTGTATTTAGATCCTGTTTATTGTTCCGTTGTCAGAGTCGGACAGAAGGGTCTGTGTGTTAGAGCCAGGTGTGAGGTTTCTCCAGGCCTGCAGATCCGGGTACTCTGCCGCACAGCCCCACCACCTGCTCTCATTACCTGCAGTAATGTTCTCCCGCAAGGCCTGCTCGGACACAGTGTGCAGCTCAAAACCATGACGCTGCGTCTTCTTGGGTTCAAGGCGCTGTGGACCACGTTCCCGTGAGCAGTTCAGAGAGAGGCAAAGACAGCTCCTTCCTGGGCTGTTTGAACACGGACTTCGCATCCATTGCATCACCTTTATCTGTTGACCCATTGCAGAAGTACGGGGTTGCGGAAGGCAAGGCCCTCAGTGAGCTCCGGGCAATGGCCAAGGCGGCTGGCGAAGAATGCCCTTCCTTCACGCCTCCTGGAGGCGAGACGCTGGATGAGGTAGGTAGTGGCGCTGGGCGCGGATGGCCACGTTGGTGAACTGGCTGGCATCGGGAGGGCCAAATGTCATTTGTTCTGTAGGTTAGCTGTGAATCAAGGCCAAGTATCTTGAAAGCTCTGGATGTCCAAAAGCATGATGTCGTATCTTTGCTTTTTTAAGTTATCCTGTCCTTCTGGTAAGTTGGCTGGTCATCACTGGTAACGAGTTAAGTAAATGTGTCCTCAGGTCATTCTCCCAAGAACAAGCCCCTCAGGGGCTGGTGTGTTGCTGTTACTAACGGATGAAGTGGAGTCAGTGATGCAGGGAACAGATGCTGGTTCCTGCCCTAGCTATGCCACTTCGGGATCCAACTCCCTGTTGCTGTTTGTGCTGGGTAAGCAGCCAAGGCTGGCCCACGTGCACGGGGCCCTGCCACTCACGTGGGAAACCCCAGTGAAGCTCCTGGGCTTTGTCCTGGCCCAACACTGGCCATTGCAGCCATCGGAGGAGTGAACCAGTAGATGGAAGATCTCCCTGTGTCTCCATCTCTCCCCCCCTCTCTGACTTTCAGAAGAGTTAAATACATCTTTAAAATATAAAAATAAACAGAAGTTCCCTGAGGGTGAGGCAGTGCTGTGAGCCACGGCAGGTGCGGCTCTGGTCCAGGCTGGGTGGGCAGACCGGGCAGGAAGCAGAGTACTGGGAAGTGTGAGCTCTGCAGCCTCCCGCCTCTGGGGGGCGCTGTTCAGTGCATGCCTTTCCAAGTGTTGTGTTTTCATTTGCGGGATCGACGATTTCCCACCTGCTTCTTACCTTTATAATTTTGAAACAAACAAACAAACAAACAAACAAACAAACTTCCTTGTTCTCTTGATAAGAGGAGGATGTGTTGCTGTTCTGCAGCTGGACGGAAGTGCTTGGTCAGGGTTCCCCAGCCAGCGCTGTCTCCTGGGTTTCTGTGTGCCTGGAGATGGCCGTGTGGAGGCCGGGAGTCTGCGGTGGGGAAGCGTGTCTCGCCTGCCTCGGTTGCCAGCGTGCTCACAGAGGGCCAGTGGGGCACCTGCTCGCGTGTGTCGAAAAACAGACCGAGAGTCAGCTGCTTGTGTGGTTCTAAGGTCGATACTAGAGAGACGTCACTCAGCTGTCTTAACTTCCATCCACGGGTTCACTCCCCACGTGGCCGCAGGCCAGAACTGGGCCAATCCGAAGCTAGAAGCTGGGCACTTCCTGGGCCATCCTCTGCTGCTCTCGCAGGCCGCGAGCAGGGGGCTGGATGGATGGATGGAGAGAGGAGCAGCCGGGTGTCCGCAGGGGCTGCCTGTGGTGCTTGGTCGTCGCTGTCAGCTCATGCCGCTCACCTGCTGTTTCTCTCCTTCTAGGTGAAAACGCGTGGGAAAGACTTCTTCGACTCTCTATGTCAGCTCATCCTGGAAGAAGCGAGTCAGAGAGAGCAGGTTCACGAAGCAGGAGCGCCCAGCGGCTGCCTGGAAGCCTCTCTGGCCGAGAGATTCACTTGGGCAGCAGCCCGCCGGCCTGCCTGCAGCCAGGGCGAGGGTGGCAGCGACGCCCCCGGCCTGGCAGCCAGCATCCTGGTCGTGAGTCACGGCGCTTTCATGAGGAGCCTGTTCGGTTACTTTCTGACGGACCTCCAGTGCTCCTTGCCGGCTGCTCTGAGCAAAGCCGAGCTCACGTCGGTCAGTCCCAACACGGGCATGAGCGTCTTCATCGTGGACTTGGAGGAGGGAAGAGACGCCAGGCCGGCCGTGCAGTGCGTCTGTATGAACCTTCAGGATCACCTAAATGGACCAGCCGACACCCACTAAGGTGCACGCCTCCCTCGCGGCCTCGTGCCTTGCGCTTTGTTGCTTCATTTCTGTCCTCTGCTCAGGGCTGCCGGGCAGAGCCACGCAGCGGGCTCCAGGGGCCGTCCACGCCACGCGGCACTGGGCAGACCATGGGCATCTTCCACCACCGCTTGACCCGCCCGTTCAGTCACACCCCTGGGTTGTATGGATCAGGTGCCTCACTGGTGCAAGTTGGGGAATTCATAACTGTATGACTTCTTTCTTTTTTTTTTTTAAATTTTTTTCCTCAATAACTGGAAAAATCTAGCCCATTTTATTGACTTGGTAAGACACTATACTATTTTCTTTTCTCACAACTCCAGCCAGGGTCTGGCATAAAAAGCCGCGTATATCCTTCCAGTGGAAAAATCACTACCACCATCATTTTATGTAGAAGAACATGATGAAGTAACGCCGATTTTTACCCAGGAAGGAACCGTTGGAGTGCTTTTTATTCCAGGGCTGGGGCGAGGTGGGCTGCTCAAAACGTGGGTGCAAGCAGTGGACTGGACTGTTCACCTTGGGGGAAGGAGTCACAGCATTTGACTGACAACATGATAGAGCAAGAACAGCTTCTTCTGAACGGAACGTTACCAAGAAGACAAGTCAGCAAAAGCCAGAAAGAGAAGTGTTTGCCTTAGAGGGTAGAGGAAAAATAAAAAGAAAAAAACCACCCGCCAGAAAGCCAATGGTTAATACAGCACCCCGGGGTTCCCGCAGGAGGGCAGTGCTGGTGCTACGGATGCTGCGACCGCTGCCTCCAGCAGATGGCGCTGGCGGAACTCAGTCCTTCGGAAATCCTGCAAGTGGAGGAGCTGTCAATGTGGCTGCCTGCATTCGCTGCTACACTCACTGCGTGGACGGATGCCGCGCGTCTCAGCCGGCGGGAGGACTCATGCTAAATGGACCCATTAAGACGGGAACCATGTGTGATCCACATTAACCTCGAGCCATCTATCTCTGCATCCTGCATGGAGTTCAGTATTACTCTTCCCTCATTGTGTCCAACACTGCCGATTCTGTCGGTATTGAAATGGGGCATGCGTTTGAGCGGCGAAGGAAGGGACACTAAATCCACTGAGAAGGACAAATGTAGTATCCGCATTCCCAGCACCCAGAAATAGATAAGCTTTTATAAAGAAATAGAGCCGAGTCTTGCAGTCAGCTCCACGGCGACGGCCCACGCCGTGGTTCTCTGTGTTGGCACCTGTTCCTTATGTCTTGCCTTGTGTGTGTAAGGGAAAAAGGACTTTTCCAGTGCTTTAAAAACATTACGGTAAATATCAGGATGTCTGTTTCATCCCTTACGTCTTTGAGCACCATCTCTGTTGACTGTAGCTACTATATTCTATGGAATAAATGCAACATTGTGTTTCCCTCAATGGATTTTTAAAAAAGATTTATTTGTGTTTATTGGAAAGACAGAGTTACACAGAAAGAGACAGGTCTTCCTCTGGGTCTCCCACATGGGTGAAGGGATCCAAAGACTTGGACCAGCCTTGATTGCTTTCCCAGGCCACAGGCAGGGAACTGGACGGGAAGTGGAGTGGCCGGGAATCAAGCCGGTACCCACAGGAAAGGTGGTGCTGCAGCCAGAGGCTTAGCTGACTATGCACGCCCCTTGCTTGGGGGTGTACTTTTCTGTGAAAACAGTGCTACAGGGAACAGTCGCTTGCATCAATGTTTGTATTGCTGAAAAAGCACGCATCTCCATGTCTTACAAAGCCCAAATAGCTCTTCAGGATGGCTGTACTGACCAGTCAGTAGTGCCAGTGGCATTCAAAAGTCCTGTTATTAACTTTTTTGAAAGAGTTACAGAAAAAACAAACTGCTCTCAGGAGGGGAGATAACCAGAGCCCTGGAAATGGGGTGCAGGTGGCCTGTGCCAAGGATTCTACCCAAGGGACTGCCTTGGTACAATCAGGCATCTCAGTGGGGTCACCCTGGCTGCTCTATGGAATTCGGGCGGTAGGGGGCGCCACAGGAGTGTAAGGTGGGAGGCTGGGAGGGATGACAGCTGGGGTGGAACTCCCTGCATGGGACCAGACCAGTAACAAAGGAGCTGGGTATTGAATACAGAGTAACTAAGCGAAGAGCCAACATCTCCCCACGATAGGTCTCACCATTGCTCTCGGTCTTTTTTCAAGAGCAAATTTCCAACCTCCGGGCATTCTCTCTCCCGTTTTCAACACTGTCAGCAAGGGTGGGTTCCTGGCGACGTACGAATCTATCCACGTGGACGCAGACATTCACCCAAAGGGCTCCCTGAGTGGCAGGTGTCCGGAGCTGCTCTGTCCCACCCATCCAGGCCCTGTCCCTGTTGCCTGGACCTATTAGGCTGAGTGCGAGCCGATGGGGGGGGGGGGGCGGGTTGAGCAGGTGCTTCGCTGGCAGGCTTTCCCACCAGCCTCAGCGTCCGCGTGGCGCCTCTCCCGGCCCTTGCCCAACCTCAAGTCTCCCTTCCTTCCTGATCCTCCCCTCCCCTGCTTACCCATCTTCATTTTGGGGATACAGATGCTCCTTTATTGCTTAAACACACACTTTAAGACTATGAGACCCAACATTTCTGTGTTTTTCTGAGTATTTGAAAAGCTTTTTGTTTCAATGGCAGAGTGATAAGAGAGAGGGAGGAAGAGCCAGAGAGCGAGCAAGCTTCCATCTGCTGGTTCACTCTTCTAATGGCCTCAGTGGGGTTAGGCAGGTGGAAGCCAGATGCCTGAAACTCGGTCCTGGTCTCCCATTCGGAGTGCCGGGGCTGAATGGGAAGCAGAGCAACCAGGACGCCACTGATACAATGTTCAATTTTGCCCTCTCTGGATGCCCCCAGTGCTGCCCTCCTGCCGTCTCTGTCCTCCATTGCCAACATGCTGCTGTGGAGTACTACAAAGAAGGAGACGTTGACAGCAAGCTGAGATGCATTTTATTATTCTTTTCAATGGAAGAACATAGTAGGAGGGTTACTTTTTCATAAATATCTATAAATAATAGAGTGTGACAGGCAACAATATTCCAAATAAATAAATAAATATCGCCACTCATAAAGAGACATAAGAAGTCATGGGGGTTACCTCGGCTCTGCCCAGGACGGCCCCCTCATTGTGGTATTGAGTTTGGTGGGTTACAATCATTTCTCTACCAAGGTTCTTTTGGGGTTCTCCAGGTGGCTAGCAGTATCAAGGACCTCTACCAGAGATCAGACAGAATATCCCCAACAGAAAATGGATGCTCTTACAGGAAATATTGCTAGGCATGGCTATAGGAGACACGGTTTGGGTGATCTGGAAGAGGAACTGGCCCTTCAAGTTCAAATTCAAACCATTAGGAGGAGAATCGAGGTCCAACTTACACAGAGCACCTGTTTCTAAGTTAGAGGGTAAGGCGGTGTGGTTACACACAGTGGCGGCCGGCCGGAAGCCGTGGTTGGGATCTGCTTGGCTTATGTATATTCTAACGTTTAGGTGGGCATTCAAGTAGAGGTAGAAAGTTAGGGCTCCCTTGCGGACACAGCCTAAGTCATGGGGACGGCTAGTGCGGGGACAGACATCAATCCCAGCTCTCAGGCGTCCTCAGCTGTTCTGCTACCTCGGGCTTTGTTCTGTTCAGGATAAGAGAGCTTGAACAAAGCCTTCTCCATGTTGCAGCACAAGTCCTAGCATGCTGGAAGATGTTCACGACCTGCTCCTAAAGCCAGTCCTTGGGACAATTTCACAAAAACCAAGAGGGGAGGTGACCTCATAGGCCAGCTGGGACAGAGCAGGGTCATGGCTCACCCTCTAACTCTGGCTGCCTGGAGGGCAGCAAAGGGCAGGGAAGGTGTGATTTCTGACTCGGGCCAGTGAGTGTCCTAGCTGCTGGCTTCTGATCTGCCTACCCTCCAACCTCCCCATCAACTCTTCATCAAAAACGTTGGAGGCACAACACAGACCGGAGAGTAGCGGTTCCCCCAGCATGCCCAATCTGGCAGGTGTGTGAACTCATGTGTCAACAGCATCAGGGCAGACAGACATAGGCGCAAGAGGCGGGGGCCGGTCCTCCCGCACCACGGGAGCAGGCAGCTCACCAAGCCCCACTGCTTTTCCTTAAGACCCAACTGACTAAGAAGAGAGACCTAGGGAAGAGATACATAAGGAGGGGTGGGGAGGGAGAGTCCTGTCTCTCCCTGCGATTATGGAGACATTTCTCATTGACCTGTTGGAGTTCTTGACTCAGAAAGGTGGGGGTCTTTGGGGGAGGGATTAGGAAGGCAGTGAGACCCTCCTGATGGGGCCCCCTAGGATGACTTTCAGAGACAGAGGCTGGAGAGAAAGAAGCAGCTGTTTCCACCCCACGAAGGCGGCTGGATCCTTAACAGTTTAGTTTGTGGAAGGAGACTTAGAGAGGATCCCTTGCGCAAGGCTAGATGAACCTGGGGAAGGGGCGGCACCTGTCCCTACCCGTCCCACCCCCGTGCACATCCACCCTATGGCCTCTGAGCACTCCCATGGGGTCACTGGCCAGCAGGCCGTCGTCTTCGGCACTGGGGGCCTCCCGCGAGCAGGAGGCTGGGGCCGGGGTCATTCGGGGCCTGGACTTCAGCACATTCAGAGGGTCCCGCTCCCAGCCCTCCTCCGCGCTGCGGGTGTGCCTCCGAGGCCTGGGCGTGTTGAAGAGGATCAGCGGAATCTCGTTCCTCCGAGACAGGAACTGGGAGTAGGGTGGCGGGTTCATGCCTGGCAGGAACGGCCTCTTGGCCCGACCTAGGCTGACCAGGAAGTCGTGCTGCGGAGAGTGGTAGATGTCGTAGCCGTTCTCCAGCGTCCTCTGCTGGAACCTGCAGTTCTGTGGCTCGAAGTAATGCTGGGGGGCGGGGGGGGGGAGGACAAGAGGGAGGGAGGTGAAAGCTGATGACTGTGCGCCCCCGGACCCCAACCTCCTCCCACGGCCCTAGACTGTGTGCCAATCAGCCCCGTGCGTTGCATGTTCATCTGTTGCCTTAGTCCCCATTAAATAGCACTTTGGAATCTCCCAGATCCCCTTGTTTGGGAAAGTGATCGTGACAGTTCTGCCTTCTAGGGACTAGGGGGCCATCATCCCCAGAGAGCTGAGGCCACTGCCTGCACTGGGACTGGAGCCACACCATCGGGTGATTGAACTCTCAGCTGGGCGTTAGCTTGGGTTTGTGTCCTTGTTTGGATAGGGTTTGTGGAATTAAAGATAAGTGAGGTTGGTGGTATCAGTGAGGCCACGTGGCTTATCGATCCATGACAAGAACTTTGCCAAGCACTGACTAGTACTGGTATTAGTAATAGTACATGCCATGGATAGTACTGGCTTAACTGAGAGCCTGTTAAGGCCTTTCCGTGTATTTTATTGAACTTCCAAAGTTGTTAGCCCAGCAGTCGGAATGCCTGCATCCCACATCCGGGTCCCTTGGTTTGATACCCAGTACTGGCTCCTGATTCCAGACTTATTGCTAACACAGACCCTGGCAGGCAATGATGATGGTTCCAGTAACTGGATCCGTGCCACCCACATGGACTACTCCAACTGAATTCTCATCTCACGGCTAGGAGCTGTTGAACCCACTGATGGGAATGTTGAATGTTCTTTCTCTCCCCCCTTTCTTCTAAATAAAAAAGAAAAAATTAAAGTTGATCTGCTCTGGCAAGATACTATTCTAGAAACTGGACCCAACCACCATCACAACAGATATGCTCTTATGAGATTTCTCGGAGTGTGTCTGTGCTAAAGAGAATCTTGTGCCGTATCAAAGGCTCCTGAGATAGGCCAGCATGCTTTGGAAAGTTTTGGGAAAAGCTTTGCCTCCCCGTATGAATGACCAGCTGCCACACGTGGGGCGGAGGTGGTAGTTCATTCAGGGTCCTTAACCACAAGGTACTGACCTGGTCATGTGATCATTCCACCTCACTTTTTCCAAGGGAAAAAGCTGAAGTTTGGGAAAGTGAGGAGACTGGCGACAGTGATGGCTGGTAACGAGACCAAGCAGACCCCACTGGCGTTTCTCTTGTTTTAACGTACTTTATGGCATCTTTTCTGTATCTTCATGACTTTACACACAGGAGTCTTTGCCACACACAAGAATAGGCACCCATTGACCCTGGGGGCAAAGTGACTGGATTCTAGGGCCAGCCAGACTGTGTGGGTTCAGATCCCAGCTGTATAAATCTGAACTTCATAAAGTGTTCCCTGAGAACAGATCAGTGAGGAACCCCCCATGTGGAAGCTGTCTTAGAAGAGTCTGTTTTGTCAAAGCGGATCACTGTGTGGATAGGCTGGTCAATACACACTCACCGATCCGAAGATGTTGCCTCTGAAATCCATACAGAGGTACCTCCTGCTCATGACACCTGTTATCACCACGAAGCCGGCATCCTCTGATCTGATCATCAGGGCACCTAGAGGGAAAGCCCTCCCAGTCAGGAACTCAGGGCGCACCTAGTGCTCAGCCTCAGGTGAGTTCTGACAGCCCATCTTTATGAGAGCTCTCTGGGATGATGTCACATGATACACCCTCTCTACCTCTCTCTCTCTCTCTCTCTCTCTCTCTCTCTCACACACACACACACACACACACACACACACACACACACACACCTGCTGCTTGCTGCACCCCCTTGTATCAAGGGGACACTCTGAACACCCCACCTTCTTTCACCTGTGCTGTGCACCTGTTTCTCTCCCTGCACCTGAGCTGTCTTCATCCTCCCAGTTTCCTGCCAAATGCTTCTTCATGTCTCTGGTCATGCTCATGTCCTTTTCCAAATGCTCTGTGTTTGTAGGATTTACATCTGCACTGAGATGTCTTTTCCAGGTCCTGCTTGCAGACAGAATCTGACACTCCAGCCAGCAAGCCATGTAAGAGTCTAATATATGCATTTGCTCATCAAGGCATCCCAGAACTGTGTATGAGGTGGTCTCCCTCTTCCCCTGTCTGCTATGGAAGTCCCAGAAAAGGATGATCTACAGCGAGAAGGTGAGAAAGGCAGAAAGATCATCAGTTCACTGGTTCACACTCCAAAAGGCCAGAACTGAACAGACCCAAGCCAGGAGTCAGGTGCTTCTTCCAGGTTTTCCCATGCAGCAGCCATCCTCTGCTGCTTTTCCAGACTATAAGCAGGGAGCTGGATGGGAAATGGAGCAACTGGGACATGAACCCGTGTTCATAAGGGATGTTGGCACTTACAGGCAGAGGATTAGCCAATTGAGATATTGCGCTGGCCCCAGAAGACACACAGCCTTCAAGGCCACCATCTCTATTAAGTCACTCCTCATCTCCCTAGTCCGATGGGTCCCTCCTCTCAGCTCCCTTTGCACGATGCCCACCCCACTGGCATAGCAGGAGATCCACCCATGTGGCTCTAACTAACTGGTTGGTAACTGGACTCCTTGGAGGTGAGCTCCAGGCGAGTAGAGACATCTTGTCTTGTTTATGTGTAATGGGTGTCAGGGGGTGACAGAGTGTTCTCCTTGGGTCTTTGTGGCTGTCCCCAGTCCTTCCTCACAGGGTGGTTCCCATTCCCCATGCAGCCTCTCATGGTCATTTGATGTCTCTTCTCAAAAGCTGGTCTCCAATCAGGACCTGCAGCCCATTCCCACCGCCCACACCTTAACTCATTGACAACAGCTTCAAGTCTGACACCCCTGCTGTCCATCCCCGTGGACACGTGCATTTTAACAAAGATTAATGACTAGCTACATAGATTAAACCTAAAGCTTCCTGGGGTTTTAAAATTTAGTTCTTTGACAGACAGAGAGACAGGGCGAGGGAGAGAAATGAATATGTGAATGTATAAAGACTAATAGAGGCCTTCCACAGGCTCGCTTACTCCCCAGAGGCTGCCACAACACCAGGCCAGGCTGAGGCTGAAGCTGCAGAGAACCAAGAACTCTATCCAACTCTCCTGCGTGGGTGGTTTGAAAAAAACCACTCAATCTGGGTCCGGCACGATGGCTCAATGGCTAAATCCTTACCTTGCAGGTGCCGGGATCCCATGTGGGTGCTGGGTCAAGTCCCAGCTGCTCCACTTCTGTTCCAGCTCTCTGTTTGTGGCCTGGGAAAGTAGCAGAGGACCGCCCAAAGCTTTGGGAACCTGCACCCACACGGGAGACCTGGAGGAGGCTTCTGGCTCCTGACTTCAAATTGGCTCATCTCCAGCCACTGTGGCCATTTGGGAAGTGAACCAGCAAATGGAAGAGCTTTCTCTTTCTGTCTCTCCTTCTCTCTATAAATCTGCCTTTCAAGTAAAAATAAATTTAAAAAAATTTTTAAAGCCCAAGTTCCATCTCCTGCTCTGTATCGACTCGATACAGATACTCTTAGCTTCCAACAGAAATCATTACACGACTAAGACAAAATGAAGCCATGGGCTCTAAGGACACCAGGTATGGGGACAGCCTCAAGAGGGCCAGGGGAGCAGCAGGAACCAGACAACTCGGATTCTGGTCTTGACTCTGCTGCTGCCTAAACCTGTTTATTGTTCCAGCTCGTCACCTCCAGTGTGAGATGCAAATAACCACAGCCACCCTGCCTACTTCGCAGCATCACAGCATGTGCCTGATAGACTAACGGATAGCAACGGTGACCGCTAAGTGTTGAGTGTCATGTCAGGTGTGTGTCTCTGGCCAGCCCACACTTTGACAGTCATGCCGGCCTGATGCTGGCGGAGCTGGTGTGGGCAGTGTACACGACCCGTCCCAATGGGAAATGACCTGCAGGGGAGCCATGAGCAGCCGCCACGGAGGGCACATAGATGCTTGTGTCCAACCCACATGACAGTTCAGAAAATGTCAGAGAGGCGAATGCTCTTCCCTTTGCAATGTTAGCAGGTGTATTCTTGAAGTCTGTACAGATACAAGGGGTGAAGAGAGGAACAGGTCACTGGGTTACAATACCTGTGACCTTGAAACAGCATGGGATTTGGGGGCAAAGTGACCTAGCTGGTGTGACCTTGAGCCAGTTTTTTGAGCTCTTTAACCTTTTCTTTTCTAATGTGGGTAAGGACGCTAGGAGAAACACCTAAGACATTTGGACGTGTAAGGCACGTCATGAAATAATGTTAAAACTCTACAGAACACCATGTAAACGTTAATCACTTGTCTTATGACCACTTTGCCCCAACTTCTACTGTAAAAGGAGAAAATTCTACACTCCATTCTACCACCAGAGCCAGCAGATGGTAAATGCCAGGTCAGATGTAATTTGTGTGTTTTGAGCTCTTGGAGGGAAAGGTAACTTGAAAGAGAGTTAAAGCCTGAGGCGAATTCAGCCACTGGGACAGGAAGTTCCTATGGGACAGGCGAGGCAAGGGAGGCAGCAGGATCTAGAAAGTGATGTCAATCAGGGGTCGTCGGGATCACTGCTTTTCTTGCCACCCAGGAAGAGAAGCTTGGCAGGCGGAGCTCTTGCACGGATTCGCCGTTCTAGTCAGTCTGACCTGTTCTGCTCTGGGGGAGTCCTTGCAAAGGCCTTGTAGGATGCTAGACAAGCTTTCCAAGAGACCACATCATGCATCAATCTGCTATCCTGTATTTGAAAACATGTGCTCTTCTCATGATTTATGTAGCTAGTTGAAAGGTGAGTTTTGGGAGAGGAGAGAGAGAGAGAGAGACACCTCCCATCCGCTGATTCACTCCCCAAATGTCTACAATAAGTAGATTTGGACCAGGCTAAGCCAGGAACTCCATCCTGGGCTTCCACCTGAGTGGTAGAGTCCAAGTACTTTGGCTACCACCTGCTGCCCTTCCAGGCACGTTAGGAAGGAGCTGGATTAGATGTGGAGCAGTTAGGACTAGGAGCCAAGTTTATAAGGGGTGCCAGCCTTTCCGACAGTGGCTTAACCCACTGTACCACAAACCTGGTGCCAAATTACATCTAATCTTGCAGAAGAAGGCAGATTGACCTTCCCTGGAGAGGTAAAAAGTTGTGTTGTCTCCAAGTCTGAGAATGCTCTGGCAGGCACGAAGAGATGACAGCCTATGAGTCTACTAAAGAGTTTTATCTTCCTCTTCAGTATCATTCCAGACATGCTGTGGTCTTACTAAATGCCCATTAGATAAAATGAGCTTTGGATGCCCCAAGCGTAGCCAGATTTATTTCAGATATTTGCTGTTCTACTCAACTTAGCTTCTAAGATACTGTTGGCTGCATTCTGCATCCTTGGGTTCTGGGACCTGTCTGGACTCTAGGGGAGAACTCCCCTACCTTCCGTTGTCTGTCCGTATCCCTTGAGCCCTTGAGGTTTTCAAGGTTAGTGGAGATTTTGGCACCAGACTCCAACAGCAGCAATTCCTAGCAGAATGAACGCTTGGCCCACAGTGGGGTCACTGTGAGACACTTCCTTACTCTAGTCCAAAAATTAAAGAGAATCCTTTTTTTAAAAAAAAAGGTTGAGCTGTGGTGAGTAATGTTCATTTTCCTGTACCCTCACAGTATTTTAATGTGTTCTAAAACAGACAACCCATCAGTACCCATATCCCCTCTCGCCCCTTTAATCACATCCACAGGTGCACTTGAAGAAGCAGCTCAGCAACGGACTGCTGTGGGTTGTAATCCAACTTCCCACACAGCCGGTCATCTTAACTCAAGTAGACACTGATTGGACATTCTTGAGTTCCACAAGAATAATCACCAATCACACCGACCATTTGCAACACATGAGGAAACCTGTTGGGCGAATGATGCATGGACAGAGGCAGGCTCTGCTGGTGTGCACCCGGCCAGATGCATCCTGATGCAATCTGATAGGTTCTTCCTGGAAACACCTAGGAGGCTGGAATACTAGAAGTTCAAGGTTGGAGAGAGACTCCTGGTATGATACAAGAATCTTGTTTGTAATCTTTGTATTCCAGAAATACAAAGTTTCTGAGCCAAATCCTGCTGTCAATTGATCTGTCTTCTCTTTCCCCTAGACTCTTGGCCCTTCTCTCCATACATTTTTTTGGCTCCTTGGACAAGGCAGAGAGAGAGTGGCTCCCATTGTGGAAGAGGGGTTTGAGTTCTTTGTGTTGAGAGAAATCAATAAATGCTAACTAGGGGTTGGCGGACTCTCCTGAGGTTAACACACACACACACACACACACACACACACACACACACACACACACGTTCCTGGGTGACAATATAATTGGCTCAATGAACAGTCTGGTCTAACCCAAGCCCTCTCCCAATTCCCCATAGTGGACAACAGGGCAGCTCCCGATCTTCCCTTGAAAAGCCCCTTACTTACTATAGATGGTCTGCTGGGGTGTGCCATCCACATGGCCATCCTTGTGGATCTGCAGGTGGAAGCTGTTCCTGGCGGTGGCCGTGTACAGGTGGGTCAGGCCAGTCCAGCTGGAGCCGAGCAGCGGGGAGGTGTCGGGATAGGCACGGACCCCACGCCAGCTGCACACACTGCCCAGGACACAGACCCACAGCCCCAGCCCGGCCCCCAGCATCGCGCCTCGCTCTGAGCAACAGATGCTTGAGACTGAAATCTGACACTTCCTCCTTCGTCTCTCGCAGAGGCTCTGCTGGTCTCTCGGTCCTGGTCCTGGGTCCTCTTGCTTGGCCAGGAACCAGGGGGGCTTGAGGAGCCTAGGCTGTGTTCCCTCCTTTTGTGCCCCATACTTTTAAAGGGTGGCCGAGTGACATCAAGCAGGAAGGACTCCACTGTCCACATCCTCTGTGTTGTAATCAGCCCATTCAGAGAAACGGCAAGGACTTCTGAGGTTCACGGAAGGCACATCAGTTACACACACACACACACACACACACACACACACACACACACACAGTTCCAAACCAGTGCTCCAAAAAGTGAATGATGCGTGGGCAAAAGTTAATCTGTGATTCTGGCTGGCTGTTGACCTGTCCCATTTCCACCAGGAAATGTGAAGGCAGCCAGCGGTTCCGAAAAACATCCAGCTGCAGTTGTGCAGCCCGCTGGCCTGACGCCTTGAATCTCCCACCTCGTCTACTCATCTGGTTTTCTCTTTTAACTCCAATCAGCAAGGATGCATCCGGCGCTTTCTCGGTGTGCACCCTTAGGTGGAAATCTTGAAGGACACAGAACTAATAGGACAGCATCAGGCAGCAAATGGTACCTTTTGAGATCTCCCACCTTGTAAAGATACATGCGCTGGAATGCTGATGCTGTGGCATAACTAGTAAAGCAGCTGCAACTCCAGCATCCCATGTGGATGGTGGCTCCTGCTCCAGGTGCTCCACTTCTTCTTTTTTTTTTTAATTTTATTTTTGATGATGTTTACACAGTTGATTAGGGTGGGAAGGGTTGAGGCTAGGGGAAAGTGGATGAGACCACTATTTCCACAACTTTTATCTTCTTTCTGTATCTGGGGGGAAGTGGCAGACAAGGGCAGAAGCCACACACAGCCTCCCAACCGCCTCACCACCTAAGGATGTGGAGTGGTCACCCAGTGTCATTCCAGGGTCCCCAATATGAAACATACTCTGAGGGTTCTCTTCAAGTGGTTTTGATAGTTCTGACATGCTTTCGATTTCGCAGATCCAAGAATGAGGAAATCCTTCCAAGGTCCACTGGCTGACACAATCCACCCTTGAGTCTCCATTTGCCCAGAAATTTGCTGTTAAGCTGCTCTAGGGTAGTTGACCAGTTTGTTCTGCCCTTCTTCTTCTGCTATGGTATCAGAAATCTTTGCAGGTGCCAATTGACTGCCTAATCTTCCGTGTGCATCTGGGTATGCTGTCCACTGCACCATCCTGAGTGGCAGAGGGGCACCCTTCCAGGCACATGCACTCCACTGTCCGGTCACAGGTCCTGCCACTCTCTGCTTGGTTTGAGTTCTGAGTCCAGCATTTCAGTTGGGGAGACCCTCAAAGGAATCTGTCTGAGGTGATTGCAGACCTGACTCCCATGTCAACTGCTCCAATTCTGCTGTGCCTGAGAAAACAGTGGAATGTGGACCAAGTTTTTGACTCCCTGGCACCCACATGGGAGCCTGGAAGAAACTCCTGGCTACTGACTCACTGGCTCAGCTGTGGCCATTGTGACCATTTGGGGAAGGAACCAGTG
This sequence comes from Ochotona princeps, assembly GCF_030435755.1. Taxonomy (NCBI): domain Eukaryota; kingdom Metazoa; phylum Chordata; class Mammalia; order Lagomorpha; family Ochotonidae; genus Ochotona; species Ochotona princeps. The sequence goes on from NC_080858.1 coordinate 20,487,901, forward strand.
AAAGGAAGATTCTCTCTCTCTCTGATAACCAAGTACTTATTGACAAGCAGACTTCCAGGGGTAGCTGTGTCCCAGGATCAGTACTTGGAGAAAAAGGTCCCCTCCCCATTTCATTCTGGGACTTCCAGCCAACCTGCTGGTTAAAACATGTGTGGGCCTTGTCAAGGGAGTTCAGGGCTGGATCTCAATCAGCACCCATGCCTGGAAGCAGCCTTTGCTGGAGTTTGGGGTGCGGTCTCCTCTGATACCTGGGGTGCGGGGGTGAGAAGGCAGAACCAAGTCGATTCCTGCTGCTATCGCCTAGGAGGCACTCCTGTGTGACAGCTCAGACTGCAGGAGCTGGCAGCTAGGATGGCCTTGGAAGCTGGAAGTGACACACAGGTTGGAAGTAGGCAACCCTGCATCCACAGTTCCCTGGTAACTACCTGGATGTGGCAGAGATATTCCTGCACATGGCAAGATACAAAAGCAAATTTTTGATTGTCCAATTTTTTTTATCATACACATTTCCTGTGCACTTTTGCCTAACCCCTTGTAAGTATGCTATTGAAATAGTTTTGCACCAAGATCAACTATCTTCTAATTCCATTTTCTAAGAATTTTTTTTTAAAAAGATTTATTTATTTCACTTGAAAGTGAGACAAGAAGAGAGAGACAGAGAGAGAGAGAGAGAGAGAGAGAGAGCTGCTGGCTCTCTCTCCAGATGATGGCATCAGCTGAGTGGTTTGAAGCTGTGAGCCAGGAGCTGCCTCCGGGTCTCCCATACGAGTGCAGGGGCTTGGCTTGGGCCATCTTCTGTTGCTGTCCCAGGCCACCAGGGGGTTGCACTGGAAGTGGAGCAACGCGGACTCTGACTGTTGCCTCTCCGGGATGTCGGTGCTGTAGGCAGAGGATCAGCCAATTGAGCCATCATGCTGGCCCCTCTGGAAGCCTTTTGAAGGGGCTGGATACATACAGCCGACGCTGCACGTGTTGTCACGTGCAGGTAGGAGGCACAGTGACCTCCTGAGGCAGCTGCCCGATGATGAGCAACGGAAGGAAACGCAAAGCCAAGAACTTGAACAAAGGTGCTTTTTTTTTTTTTTTTTTTAGGGCAGTGAAACTTGTGAATGCTGCAGTAATGATGGATTTATTACGACGTTAGGCATTGCTTGAAATCTGTAGAACTATATAACAGAGCGAGAACCCCAATATAAGCTACGGATGTCGGCGTAAAACAATATGTCAATAATAAAACAAACATCACATGAAAACCAGGGATTAATGTAGGGTAAGCTGTATACAGAACAGGGAGAATGTGTGTGTGTGCGAAGTTCTTGCCATTTTCTATTCAGTTTTTTTTTTCTTAAGTCCATAGCCATTGTGAAAAACTAAGTAAATTTTAAAACTGGGGGCAAAACTCAACAGCGATGTTTGGCTCCATAGGTGTCAAATCGAACCACTGCTGGGACTCATACATCCTGGCTTCAGAAAAGTGAAATGTGCCCAAGCGGCAGAAATTCACTGTGTACAGTGAGGTGAGATTATGCCTTTAAATCTGGCACACATGGGGACAGGCGTTTGGTGGTGAAGAAACTAATTTCCCGTATTAGAGTATCTGGCTTGGGTTCCCAGCTCCAACTCCTGACTTCAGCTTGCTGCTCATGCAGCCCCTGGGAGGCAACGGTGATGGCTCACATGGGTGCATCCCTGCCACTCATGTGGGAGACTTGGATTCAACTCCCGGCCTGGCTGTTGCAGGTATTTGGGCAGTGGACCGGCGGATGGATGATCTCTCACACTCCCTTCTTAAAAATCAGTGAATCACTCTTTTTGTGTATGAAGAGAGAATCGTCAGTGTGCAGGAGCGGGAGGATCCAGGCATCGAGCCACAGCCCAGCCTCAGCTCCTTCCTCCTTTTCTGCGGTTCCTACTCCGTCTTCTTTTCAGCTGACACTCGTCTTACTGGTAATCCTCTCCTGGCTTCCGTCCCCAGGGTTTGTGGGAGACAAGGCAGCGGGCACCCCTGGCTTGGGGAGGCCCAGCTGGTACAAGTGGTTTCACTCTATGAGGATGAGAACAAGCATGGGTTTGCTACACTCAGAGCAAAGCCAAGGAGTCAGGGTAGGTTTGGGGTGAGGGGTGACGAGGGACACAGCGTTTGGACTGAAGTTTCTCCATACAGGATTTGTTCGTTTGGAGCTGACATGAAGCACGGTGATGAAAACGGCTACTTTGGGATGCCCACATCCCACGTTAGAACGCCTGGTTCCAGGCCCAGCTCTGTTGCTTGCCGTTTCGTTTTCAGTTAATGTCCATCTTGGGAAGCAGAGGCTCACATGCTTGGACCCCTGCTCATGTTAGACCTGGATTGAGTTCCCAGCTCTTGCCTTCAGCTTGAGCCAGTTCTGGCTAACAGAGACACCGGGGAGTGATCCAGCAGACGGATGACAGATCTCTCCCCCCCTTTCAAATAAACTGAAAATTAAAATATATATATATTACTTTGCTTCCTCGTTACACTCCCAAATACTACACATCTCCTTACTTCTGAGGTCTTTTTTTTTCTTTTTCTCATCACTTCTTTTTTGATTGTTTTATTTATTTGGAAGGCAGAGTGACAGAGAGAAGGAGAGACAGATCTTCCATGTACTGGTTCACTCCCTAAAAGACTTCATACCAAAAAGCCAGGATCCTAGAACTTCATCCAGGTTTCCACACGAAGCACTTGGGCCATCCTCTGCAGCATTCCCCAGGCGCCTCAGCAGGGAGCCGCATTGGAAGTGGAGCAGCCGGGACACAAACTGGTGCCCACAGCGTCTCACCACTCTTTAGCTTCTAGTGAAAATGTCTTCTTCCTTGATATTTACATAGGCCCAAATTCTTGCAAATTGGTTCTCTCATTTGTCCCTGCCAGCAGTCAGTTCAGAGAGGCCCCACCCCTACTGCCACACTGCAAGTCGGTGTGACATCCAGGCTGCTTCTGAGGGACCAAACTGAGGCTCTCCATGGCCATGGCTGGGGTTGGGAGTTCCCAGTCTTCCGCGTTCCATCCCCTGTATGCCATGTAGGACCCCGAGGTATGCCTTTCCTGATCAGAGCTCATCTGAGGTTTCGGAACTTGGAGACTTGAGAAGCCCGAATTCACTTCCTTTTTTTTTTTTTTTTTTTTTTGTGGTTTCCTTCCCCTTCCAACATCTGCCAGCCGGGCTGACCACAGGGTCCTTTCGGCTTTGCACCAGCCTTTTGCTGGGAATCAGAGAATCAGGACAGAGCTGGGTGTCAGGAGCCATAGGCATCACCATTGGGCTTGTTGCTGCGGAGAGCAGGAACCAGGCCCCGGGGTTGTGTGGCCAAGTGTGGTGGGTGGGAGAACCGGCCTTCTGATGCTGCTTATGGAGTCCCTTCCTACTCACCGCCTGGAATTGGGTCACTGTGGCTTGGGTCCACCTCATTTCTAACAGGGTGGCTCACTCCTCTGCTTGGCCTCATTTTGTACCACTGGGTCATCGGATGCTACGGAGACAAAGGAAATTGCTTGGGCCCGTGGGAGGCCTCCCAGTCCTCACCTCTCTGGTCCTTGCCCTGTCCTGGGCACAGGAGGGGTGGCTTTCCATGGCTTCCCTTGCCCACTTCTCTCAGGCATCACTCCCACTTGTGACCTCAGGGAAGATTCTGGAGTCATTCTTTGTTTAATTATTTCATCTGTGGGGTACTGATCTTAGCTTTATCAACTCACACAGGGGAAAAGACGGGCCTGGGACACTCTTGCTCAGGTAGTTCTCCTCCAGCCAGCTTCTTCTCATCCAGAGAGATTCAGTCGAAAGGGCTGCTGGTCCTGACTTACCCAGCTCTGGGGCCTGTGGCACCCAGCTCCTTCAGCATGGCTGTCTGAACAGTTCCATTCTCATTGTCATTTGTGAAGCCAGAGAAACCTGGCTGCTAGAATTGAAAGGATCTACCTTCTTTATAAATCTGTGTCTTGGCTGAGATATTGGACTCACTTCTAGAGACTGCCATTGCCTGGCAATAAATCACACTTTTTCTCTTATGAGAAAAGGAATAAATATATTAAAGCTCTAAGCTAGAACCTTCTTGATTCGTATGTCCTAGAAGTTTCCCAGGAGTGTCAGCTGCCCAGTGGCCTTGATGCTTTCAGTCTGTCACCCATAGATTCCTGAATATCCCACATGACACACAAATGTTAACATTTTCTAACAGTTAAAACTCCAAGCTACCTCCAGGTGCCTGGGTTGGCTGCTCAGCTTTGGCTCCTGGTTCCAGCTTCCTGCCAACATGGAGCCCAGGCGACAAGTAACTGAGTTTCTGCCTCCCACATGAGAGACCTAGGTTGAGCTCCACAGCCCCGGTTCAAGCCCCGGCCCAGGCAGGCGTTGTGGGGGAGGGAACAGCAGACAGACAGGCTCACTCTCACTAGCTCATTAACAAAACATTTAGAAAATACTTACCGTTTTTCCCCCCATGGGTTCTGTTGTGAAAGGATTGGGACACACTAGCGACAGGAATAACCACAGTGACAGATGCCCCAGGCTCCCTGGAACCCCATGGAGGAGAGCAGCAGAGCAGCAGAGCAGCATGAGACACAGAAGCAGCAGCCACCGATGATCCCTAAGGGAGGCAGGGACTGGACCCAGCGCTGCCCGTCTCACACAGTGACAGACGCCTCCTGAGACCACCCTCTGCTCTGATCATCCCACAACCCCACAAGGGTTCAGAACCCTCATCTTTGCCATGAAGGAAGCCAGGATTCATTGGTGACTTGCCCAAGGTCATACACTCAAGTGTGTGCCAGAAGCAGGGGTCACGTCCACGTCCTGTGAAGGTAAGGCTTTCTCAACGACACTCCTTCCCTTTCTGGGAATGTCCCTGTTTCCAAACACGTGTCCTTAGGTCTGAAGTCAGGAGGGTAGGCAGATAGCAAGGATGGAGTAAATGGGGTAAATGGAAATCATGTCTCTCGGGGGTGAGCATGAGATATTTGATTTTTAGGGGTAGAGAAGAAGGAGACACAAATTGTTTTGTGGTGCTCAGCCAGGCTGCTGTCCGCCTGTTATCCCTATCTATTCTTTTGTCCCAAGCCAGAGCAGGGATAGCCACACTTTCAAAGCTGGGATGAGAGGAGCTTTGCACTGTTTGTGTGTGTGTTAAACTGGTGCCCACTAGCTGTTCGAGAGGATCCAATCTGCCTGGTCAGGATGCCTGGGGCTTGTCACGCAGCCCACGTCCTGCCTCACACATCCTGGTTCCCACTCACCTCCCTGGCTGGAGCCCGTGACCCAGGCTAGCCCACCATCCGGGCTTGTGCTATCTCAGGACCCTGGGACTCTCTGGCCCCTCTGCCCTGCCTCCTTGCTTCCCTATGGACACGTAGCCACTGCACACTTCTCGGACGGATGGCTATTTCTAGCTGAGAGGGACCGGTAATGCAGCCCCAGCCCTGCCGACTCAGGCTGGCTGTGCATTGCAGCTGGGACAGGCCATCTGACACGTTGTGGGTTCTGCAGAGTGCAGGATGTTGGGGCTTCCGGAGGAGGCACCCCCTCAGCCTTCTGGAGGTCAGGGTTGCTGAGGTGTGGGGGTGGGGACAAACAGGATGCTCCTGCCACATGGTTGGGAGGAGCTGGGGTCCACCGGGAGACACGGGAACTCTGCCTGCCCACGCCTCCGGCTCTGATCCTCAGTGGCCCTCTGGCTGGCCCAGGACTGACACTGAACACATCCCCGTGCGCCCAGATCTGTCACCTTTTTCAGCAACTTCCCCTCCCTGAGCCTGCTTCCTCTTCTGTAAAAAAGGAGCTAGAGGTGCTTACACCTGTCCTGTTGTGTTACTCACGCTGGGCTGTAATGATAACTGAAACTATTTGATCTCGTGGAAAGTGGCCTCCACCTAGCACACTAAGCCTCCACCTGTGAAACTGACATCCCATGTGAGGGTCGGTTTGAGTTCTGGCTGCTCCACTTCCAATCAAACTCCTTGCTAATTTCCTGGGAAAGCAATGACAGATAGTTCAGGAACCTGGGCCCCTGCACCCACGTGGGACTGTAACTTTGTTTTTCAAATAGTACGTAAATAAATAAATAAATAAATAAATAAATAAAATGCAAGATCTTCAACAAGAAAAAAAGAACATGGCCGTAGCATGCTGCCTGGTGTATGGTCCCTGTGTATTGTTAATGTTGTCGTTGTCTCTTGAGACCCCAGGCTCCTGGCACAACTTCAGCAAGTCCCTGTAGCAGCTCGTGACCCCTATCACAATTTCTTGCAGGTGTCTCTCAGCATGATTGCTACTTCTGACGCCTACTACATCGTAAGTGCTGAATAGACAGTCACAGTCACAGAGTTTCAGAGGATGAATTCTTCCTCTCCCTGGCTGTGACAGAGGTCGGAGGGAACATGGAAAGAAATGAGAGCGAAGATAGAACACGGGTTCAGAGCCGAGCTGTGCTTAGGAGTTGAGTTCGCAGCTTCTGCACACGCTGTAGTGTCCCATCTGTCAGGGCAGGCTCCACCCTGGTTGTCGGCCAGGCTTGTGCCCAGGTGCAGAACAGGTGCGTGGAGGGCGTGGCCCTGGCGTGCTGGGCAGGCGGTTGTGCTGGCCCAGGAAGATCTTTTCATCCTTTCAATTGCCCCAGGTTTCGGGTTTCCACTGCAGCCAGTCGGTCCGGCCTGCTCCGCCTCCTCTCCAACGCTGTGTTCTCACAGTGCCTGGGTTGGCCTTTGCCTTTCTCGGTCCCCCCACTCCTCTTCTCTCCCCTTCCCTAGGAACGGGGTCCACCTCACCTCACCCACATAACCTCCTGCACAAGAGCTCCCTGCGTGAAGGCACTGGGCAGCACCTTTTCTTCTTGAGAAATCCATGCATTCACCATGTTTCCACGGCAGTTGTCAGACACCTTCTGCTCTCTTCCAGCCAGGTCACATCATCTGTCCTGGACATCTCCGGAGCTCTGGGAGGGGGGTGAGACCGGTGATACCACACCCATCTTACAGATGACAACACTGGGACCTAAAACATTCCCTGCTGATAGATGTATAACCTCACTCCCAATGACTTGTGCCCAGTTTTTGTGCAATACAGTTGGGTTCCTGTAGGAGAGGTAGACCAACTCCCAGTCTGGGACTCTGCTGACCCTCTCACTGGCTGTTACCTGGGACATGTGACTTGCTAACATGACTGTAAGATGAGGATATCATAGCACCTGCATATGCAATATATCTGGCTCATAGTAGTTACAGCGGGTGCACGAGTAGTTACCCAACATTTCCTTCCATTCTTTGTAAAAGGGCACTTCACATTTGTGAGAAATCCTCCATTTCCCATGAGCTGTTTTTTTTTTTTTAAAGATTTGTTTATTTTTATTTGAGAGGCAATCACAAAAAGAGAAGGAGAGACAGAGAGATCTTCTACCCACTAGTTCACTCCCCAAATGGCTACAGTGGCTGGGACTGAGCCAATCCAGTCCGGAGTCAGGAACTTCTGGGTCTCCCACATGGATGCAGAGCTCCAAGAACTGGAGCCCTCCTCTGCTGATTCCCAGGCCAGAAGTGAGGAGGTGGTGCCCGGATGTGAACTGGTGTCCACATGGGATGTCAGCACTAGCAGTGGACGACTAGCCTGGTGAGCCACAACATCAGTCACATAGAGAGTATTTCTAAGGCAGAGAGATCTTACATGGAAAAGCACAGAATTATGGAAGGACTGGAAAGCCGTGAGGAGCTAAAGCAGGTGGGAGGGCCTGGCACAGTAGCCTAGTGGCTAAATTCTCGCCTTGCATGTGTCAGGATCCCATATGGGTGCTGGTTTGTGTCCCAGTCACTCCATTTCCCATCTGACTCCCTGCTTGAGGCCTGAGAAAGCACTGGAGGATGGCCCAAAGCCTTGGGACCCTGCACTTGCGTGGGAGACCTGGAAAAAGCTCCTGGCTCCTGGATTTGGATTAGCTCAGCTCTGGCTGTTGTGGCCGCTTGGGGAGTGGGCCAGCAGATGGAGGATCTTTCTCTCTGTCCTTCTATCTGCACATCCGCCTTTCCAAGAAAAAAATATTTCTTTGAGGCAGATGGCAAGTGTCAACAGTGCAGTGGGGAAAGGAAGACAGGATGGAATTACAAATGGTTTTGGATGACAAAAGAGGGTCCTGAGCTGCAGCCTTAAAGGAGGCCTGGGCATTCTAAGCAGGGAAGTGACACTTGAATTTGTGTTTCTGGGTGATCACTCTGCCCGTATTATGGAGAATGGATTTGATGCGGGACAACACTGCGTGTGAATATTTCAAAATGTTCACGGTAAAAGGAAAGTTCTATTTTGGTAGAACTCTTTGAAATCTATGCAGTTTCTTTTGATGATACCGATCTTCAACAATCTTTTGTGCCAAAAATAAACTTATTATCTTTTAATTCCATTTGCCTAGAAACTTTTCTTCAAGATTTATTGTTTTATTTGATAGGCAGAGAGAAGGGGGATGGAAAACCTTCCATCTGGTCCACTTCTCAAATACCTGCTGTGCCAGGGTTGGGCCAGGCTGAAGCCGGGTACCAGGAGCTGCTTCTGGATCTCTCCCATGGACGCAGGGGCCCAAGCACTTGGGCCATCTTGTGCTATACCCCCAGGCATGCTAGCAAGGCACTGGACATGAAGTGGAGCATCTGGGACCTGAACTGGCATCCACATGGGTGGAGTTTTCCTGGAATATCCTAGCTGAGAAGTGATAATGGAGTGAATCAAAGCAGAGCTCATCTGAATCTGGGGGGAAAAAAGATATGAGTCTCGAGATGTGTTAGCAAGATGAACTTCCAGGGCCACACGACTGACGGTGGAGGACGTAGGGACCTCTGGCACAGAACAGCAGCAGCTGGGCGAAAGCGGGGGGCACCACAATGGAGACCAAGAACGAATTCCTCCAGTCTGAGCTGGGATTGCCTCGTGAGCCTTTGCTTGCAATGGATGCCTCAAGGACAGAAACTGGACAGACAGGTGATCCCACGGGCAGGTGCACCTGTGTGCTGTCTTTGTCGTGAGCCAAGAACTTGTACCTGGAGAGCTGGGCTGGGCCGTGTGTGCACCTAAGGGTCTCCCAGTGAGTGCTTCTTCCTTCCAGTTCTTCTATCCTGCATTTGCCCCTTGAGGTCTTAGTCTCCCATCTGGCAGAAGGGGAGGTAGATGCAGATACTTAACTAAAGGGAGATTGGAGGTTCCCTTCCCAAAGGCTGGCACGGAACAGGTTCAGCGGCCTCTCTTCCCAGCCTCATCCTCATGCCCGCAACACTTCCAAAGAGACGGGGAAGGGGAGAGAGGGAGCTGGGTGGCAGAGAGGAGGGCATGGTGAGATGGAACTGTGCCACTCCTGCACAATCTATTACTTTCGCCTACTAACAAGCCGCAGCCACAGGTGGCAACACTCCAGGGCAGATACTTTAGGTGGAGGGACCCCATTTGGGGGCCGATTTGTTTCAGAGATTCCATTCCCCAGACTAGGGGTCCTAGCTTCCTCTAGAAAGTGCAATCGTGTCCTTAACAGTAAGAAATGAGTAAAGGGAAATGGAAGAGTGAGACGTTAGGGAAGCCAGAGGAAGCAGGCTCTCCAGGCAGAGGAGCAGCCAAGCACAGGCTGAAATGCGGCTGTCAGTCGCACGTGCAGAATTCCTGGAGCACCGAGCCTGCAGTTTTCCATGCACGGATTCTGTAAGGAGCTGTTTCAGGGAAGTGGGATGGGAGTCCTGGCTGGGAATGGAAGGAGGAATGAGGAAAGCGAACTGGAGGGGGCTTGACGCACTTGGAGGGATGGAGCAACAGTAACGGGAAGAAATACTGGCTGATGTTCCAAGCTAATGCCCCAAGGTTTTGGGGGATAGCATCTCTCCTCTGTGTAGGCCTTTGGCTTCCTCTGGCTGTTGGCTCTGTAACCAGGAGCCTGGAATGCAATCCATGTCTCTTCTGGGAATGACGGGCCTCAGTTCCTGGAGTTACATTGTAGGAAGTTAGAGTCAGGAGCCAGAGGCTCCTGAACCCAGACACCCTGACGTGGGACACGGCTGCTTAATGTCCTAACTGATAGGCAGAACATCCACCCCATTGTTTTACATTGTGTTTTTTTGCAAATTTCTGTAATCCCTAGCTGAACAGAAGCTGGCCAGATTCTTGTGTCTGCTTCTACATTCAGTATGCTGTGCTATCACCCAGACTCTTGCTGCCACAGGGGACAGGGTTACGTGGCTGTGGGCACATGGGTCTGATTGTTTCCAGCAGAACCTCAGGATGGCAGTGTCCACTAGCGCATCCTGGGGTGAACTGGTTTTGTGGGTGTCTATGGGCAGGCCCTTAGTAAAATCCAGTAAGGCAGGGACATGCCTTTGCCCATCTAAGAGCAGAGCAGGATGTAAGAATCACCTGCCGGAGACACGGACCCAGGACAACCTGGAGGTGGCGGGGCTCGACCTCTCTGACAGCTTCCTTGTGGCCCCTGCACTCACACAGCACGGTCAAGGTCAGCTTTGAGAGGCTGACTCCTGCTTCGGAACAGCCATGTTGGCTGTGAGAGCACAGAGGCCCGTGATTTCGTGCCTTGAAGGTCTTTGAGCCAGGCTTAAGCTGACTCAGAGTTGACCACGGGCTGATTCATGGAAGCCCACCACAGCTTCAAGGACTCCGTTCCTGAAGAAACTCTTCTTTTGGCCAAGAAGAGCCATGATGGTTGAATTCCTTCAGTCATCCCCAACCACCTGTGAGCCTCAGGTTGCTAAGCCACGAGCCACTCAAGCATGTCTTGGAGTATGAAGTCCTCTGGTGTGGCAAGGTGTCAGGAGGTGAGTGGAAGGGCACCCAGAAGTACTTTCTGACCTACTTGAAATGACCTGTGTTGCTGCTCTCGGCAGATGTCGGTACCAGTCAGGTCACGAGCAGGGAGCTGGATGGGAAGCAGAAAACCAGGATACAACTGGCACCCACATGTAAGGCTAGGGTTAGCCACTAGGCTATCATGCTGGGCCCGGGTTTTATTTATTTATTTACTTACTTACAACTTATTTGGTTTACAGAGAGAAGCAGAGACAGAAGGAGAGCTTCCATCTTCTGGGTGGTTCATTCCCCAACTGGCTGCAATGGTTAGAATTGGGCTGTAATGAAGCCAGGAGCCTCTTCCAGGTCTCCCATGTGGATGCAGGGTCTTGAGGACTTGGGACTCCTCTGCTGCCTTCCCAGGCCACAAAGCAGCAAGCTGGATGGGAAGTGGAGCACCTGGGACATGAATGAGTGCCCATGTGGGATGCCAACACGACAGGCAGAGGCTTAGCCTACTATACCATGGCGTCAGCCCCAAGAACTGTGAAATTTTCAATCTAGAAAGAACCTTCTTACTTGGTATGACTTTTTTTTTTTTGGCACGTGTTAAGTGATCTTCCTTATAGAATAAGTTCAGCTAAAACACTTTTCAGGCGCTAAAATTATTTCCAGATGCTGTTTTTATAAAGACAGCTAGGGTGCTAATCTTCACTGAGTTTTCTGTGGGAATGGGTATCCCAATTTCTTCCCATTCACTTTGTCTTCCTGGTAAGACAGAATGCCATGGGAGGACAAGGGTCCACGCTAACTCTGTTGTCACCCTGTTCCTCTCCGCGGTGCTAACCCTGGTCTCAGCACCTCATCAGTGTTTACCAAGAAAATGGACTGAGTAAGGCGGTGCAGCCCAACCAGGGAGATACATCCGCCTGCCCCGTCCGCCAGGAACACGTCACCAATAATATTCCAGAAACAGCAGTAGGGACACCATTCCAGTAAAGAGTAGAAATGACCCGTTTCCAGCTCGCATCTGCCAAAGTTGGTCCAGGAAAGACAGGAATGATGATGACTTCTCAGAAAATGCTTGCTAGCTAGCAAGCAAGCACAGGCGTGACTGCCCCGGGAAGCGGTGTCATGCAAGGGTGCGGAGGGGCTCTCCCGCTCTCCCCTCCCGCTGCCGGCCTCGTTCTGAATCTCTGCCCGTCAGCAGCGGCCCCGAGCGGGGTTCCAGTGCCAAGAACTTGGGAACTCGGAAGGGCCTGAGTAACTGGTGCTGGAGGAGAAGAGGGCAACGCCCAGAGGCCTCGCATGTTGCGCTGTGCGACTTGGCCGGCTGTCAGTTCTGCTTTCTTGCGCACACACGAGGCAGAGCTACTGGTCACAGGGACGAACAGAAACTTTAGAATCTCTTGCAGAAAACTTTGGGAGCCCTGGAGAAAGACTCTTGAGCACATCTGTGCTCCCACAAAGTGGAGTAGTTGATTCAACTTAGTGAAGTTTGAGTTGAGGGGTCGTTGGTTCGTGCTCGGTTAGCATGGGTGGTTTGGTTTGGTATTTGTTCTACAAGCTCTCTTGCCTTCTCTGGGTAAGCCATCCATTTGACTATTTCCAAGAGGTTTATCACGCTGGCCATCTTAAGGAGGAAAATCATGCATAAACACCATGTAACAATCTAGACTGATTCCTAAAAAAGCATCACGTGGTGGGGCTGGCAGAATGACTCAACTGGCTAACCTACCTTCAAGCACAGGCTTACTATATGGGCACTGGTTCATGTTCACTGTTCCTAAAGGACCTTGTGGCCTGGGAGAGCAGTGGAGGACGGCCCAAAGCCTTGGGACCCTGCACCTGTGTCGGAGACCCAGAAGAGACTCCTGGCTCCTGCATTCAGATCAGCTTAGCTCTGGCCATTGTGGCCATTTGTGAAGTGAAGCAGCAGATAAAAGATCTTTCTCTCTGTGTGTCCTCTGTGTAAATCTTTCCATAAAAATAAATAAATCTTAGGAAAAAGAGAGAAAGCATCACATGTTGGACTAATTTACCATAGGCCATGTGTGTCCAGCACCTGTGGCTTTTTGTTTCAATGGCCGCCTCCAATTTTTTTTCATATTTATAACATGGCGACTGCTGTAAATATTTTCCTCCCCTCCACTTTCAGAGGACTTGAAGAAACGCAGGGTAATATTTAGCATGGGACTGCACTGAAGGAAAAGCAGCTAAAGGGCCAGGGAGTTACAGCAGTTCCTTGAGTTCAAAGAGGATATTGAAGCTCATTAGTGTAATTATAGGGAGTGTTGGGGGCAGTGCCAACCACCGCCCCGCAGGCGCACACATGGGAACCAGATGTGGGTCTGAAAAGCACGATTGTCCCCACCTCCTGGTTGCAAGTGACCTCAAATTCTTTATCCCCCTGACCCTGGTCTCAAGTGTAAAACAAAGGGCCTGGCTGGGGCGGTTGATTCCCTTCCATCCGCCACACCTCCATCAGAGTGATTCCAAAAGGTGACTGGGTTCAGGCTGCACCCCAGAGGAGTGGTTCAGAAATAGTTTTGGATTCAGGATGCATATATGATTCGGGTACCAGCCAACACCAGTGTTTTGAAAGAGCTCCATGAGTAATTCTAACATGGAGCCAAGCTGGCCTCTCACCTTTTACTGCTCAGGTTCGCAGGGAGCTGAATCAAAGTATTTGTGTTGCAGCTGTTCCCAAACGACCTCGGGAGGGCTTCTTGGAGAAATGTGCTTATTGTGTGGTGGGCACTGGGCAAGACTGCTGATCTGTAAAACATTGGTGGCCTTGATTTTAACCTGGTCAGCCAGATTTTTTTTTTCTCTCTCTGTCTCATAGGATGTCCAGTGAGCCTGCTTCTCTTGATTCTGGAAAGAGATATGGGGCAGTAAAGAGAAGTTTGATGATTTGGTGGATCAGGCAAAGAAGGAAGTTTCTGGAACTATTTTGTGGCCCATCCAGTTATCCATTTATCCACTCCAAATATCTCCTGAAGGGCTGTGTTTTATGCAAGGCTCCAGGCCAGGCTGGCATGCAGAGACAGCTTGTTGAACTCTCTTGAGCACCTGCTGGAGAGGTGCCATTGAAGCCATGAGTTTGTGTTCTATGCACAAATATCCTTTCCCTCAGACTGTCAGCATCTCTTGCGACAACAGCGTGGTCCATCTGCCCCATCTACGATGGTCATGTCAGATAGCTGCATGTGGTGTTACAGCGTGTCTCTGAGACTAGGCTGCGTTGCGTCAGCCCCCAACCACTCCAGGGTACTGTGTGGCTATGGACTCAAGCCCTGTGGTGCTCCTGCAAAGCTTAGCCCTTGAAAAACCCTGTTTGCCTGCATGATGGTGGTTTGGAGGTGAGGCCTGAGGGTCAGGTGTGGTCACGAGGTTGGAGCCCTCTGGACGGGGCAGATACCTTTACAGAGAAGAAGAGACACAGATCTCTGGTGGGGAGCTAACTGGAAGAGGGTCTTTGCCAGAGCCTGAGCATGCTGCCATCCTGGCTGTGGACTTGTGTCTTGCAGAGCTGGGAGAAGCATATTCCTGTTTAAACCACTGTATCTGTGCCATTTAGACCTGAACTCACCGAAGTGATGCTCTGCCCTTTTTTATATAGGAGAGGAAGTTAAGGCTTAGAGAGGCTATTTGGCTTGCTCAAAACTAGTCTGGCTCAAAAAATAATGAGGGTTGGAATCCCTGCTGGGACTTTGACTCCTAAGCCAGGCTTATGCTAGCTCCTCACATCTCAAAAGGATGTCTCAGTTCCTCCGTCCGGCTCCCAGCCAAGCCTACTTCTCTGGCAGGGCCATGTCTGCCACACACATATGCCAGGAGGTCAGCTCTCAGCCAGTTGAGCTCGGCCTGACAACCCTTCAAGCCGATCCTGCATCGGGCTGAGCCTGTATTGATAGCTGGTTTTCTTTGTCCTGACATGCTTCCATACACATATCATAAACCCCCTGAAGATCTGGTCTTGATTTTTTTTATGATTTTTTTTATTGGGCCTGGCACAGTAGCTTAACTGGCTAATCGTCAACCTACAAATGGCTGGCATCCCATGTGGGCGCCAGTTCATGTCCCAGCTGCTCCACTTCCATCCAGCTCCCTGTTTGTGGCCTGGAAAAGCAGTCGAGGACATCCCAAAGCCTTGGGATCCTGCACCTGCGTGGGAGACCCAGAAGAAGCCCTTGGCTCCTGGCCTTGGATCAGCTCAGCTCTGACCATTGTGGCCATTTGTGAAGTCAACCAGCAGATGGAAAATATCTCTCTCTTACTTTCTTTCCACAGATCTGCTTTTCCAATAAAAATAAATAAATATTTTTTAAAAGATTCATTTATTATTTGAAAGACAGTTACATGGCCAGAAAGAGAGAGTGGGAAGGAGGAAGGAGGAGAGAGATCTCCCGTCTTCTGAATCACTGCCCAGATGGCTGCAACAGCCACGGCTAGGCCAAGCTGAAGCCAGGAGCCTGGAACTCCACCTGGCTATGCCACGTGGGTGGCAGAGTCCCAGACACCCGAGACACCTTCGATCACTTTCCCAGGTGCATTAGCAGGAGCCGGGTCAGAAGTGGAGCTCCTGGGCCTCCAACTGGCACTCTGATACGGGATGTCAATGTCAAAGCCATAGCTTAACCCACTGTACCACAACGCTTGCCCCTGAACTGCCCGCCTGCTTCCCTCTTTAATATTTATTTATTTTTACCTGGAAGGCAGATTTTTTGTTAAACAGTGATTTTTAAAAAAAAGATTTATTTATTTTTATTGGAAAGTCAGACTTACAGAGAGAAGGAGAGACAGAAAGATCTTCTGTCTGCTCGTTCGAATGAACCCAAGTGGCCACAAAGGCTGGAGCTGAGCTAATCCAAAGCCAGGAGCCAGGAGCTTCTTCCAGGTCTCCCACGTGGGTGCAGGGTCCCAAGCCTTAGAGCCATCCTTGACTGCTTTCCCAAGCCTCAATCAGGGAGCTGTATGGGAAGTGGAGCAGCTGGGACATGAACTGATGCCCATATGGGATCCTGGCCTGTCCGTTCATTCACTCCCCAAGTGGCTATAATGGCCAGAGCTGCGCTGATCTGAAGCCAGGAGCCAGAAGCTTTTTCCAGTATTGAACCACACGGATACAGGGTCCCAAGGCTTTGAGCCATCCTCGACTGCTTTCCCAGGACACAAGCAGGGACCTGGATGGTAAGCAGGACCCCCGGGACCTGAACTGGCACTCATATGGGATTCTGGTGCGTACAAGGTGAGGAGTTTAGACGCTAGGCTACTGAGCCAGGTAAAAGGCAGGTTTTTATAGAGAGAGGAGGAGAGGCAGATGAAGAGGTCTTCCATCCACTGCTTCACAATCCAAATGGCCACAATGGCTGGAGCTGCGCTGAGCTGAAGCCAGGAGCCAGGAGCTTCAGATCTCCCACATGGGTGCAGGAGCCCAAGATCCTGAACCATCCTTCATGCCTTCCCAGACCACAGGCAGAGAGCTGGATCAGAAGTGGAGTTGCTGGGACTCAAATCGGTGCCTGCCTGGGATGTCGTGCCCATATCGGCGTGGCAGGTAGAGGATTGGCTTGCTGTGCCACGGCACTGGCCCCTGGATTTGGTTTTCTACTATTTCATTGTGTGCCAAGTTCAGAGCTAGAGCTGTAACACATTTACAGTTGATTGAGCAAGTTAATAGACTTACAAATAATTGGGGCTCACTCCAGTGCCAAATACTACCTTACCATGAGTTAATCTGACATGTTTAGTGAACATATATTGTATTTCCAGATAGGCCTTTTCTTTGTAAAAATTATTTTTAAGTGGACTCAAAATGTACTTTCCCGTTTGGGCTCCTGTGGATCATAGGAGAGATCTGAATGGAGTTCCAGACTCCTGGCTTCAGACTGGAGCGGTCCTGCTATTGTGGCCTTTGGGGGAGTGAATCAGCAATTGGAAGGTCTGTCTCTGTCTCTCTTCAAATTACTTAAACCAATCTTTTTTAAAAATGTGCTTTCCCACCCTATGAAACCAAAGAAGGAATGAAATGTAGCCCTGTAATGTGGGGTGTTTGTCACAAATGAGATCTTATTAAATCGGAACATGCCATATGTAAACCCAGGGATGTCACGCAAATTGCTAGCAAATGCCAGGGCCAGGATTGGAGTTAAGGCAATCTGGGCCTTGCTTCAAAGCTGGGCCCTTCTTCTCTCTGGACACCTGAGCCCCAACATCGCCACTGCAAGTGCGCATGAGCAGAGCAGGCTTTGCTGAGGTCTGACTCCTCCGCTGTCGCCCCAGGCCCTGGTTGAAGAGAGCAGCTGGGCCTGCCTTAGTTGCTTTCCCAACAGCGTTCTCCCTAGTGGAATTGCCTTCTCTTTCCAGCTCTGCTGTCGTTGAGCGTGTCTACGCAAACGGCACTGGAGATCCAACATCCACGGGGCCTTAGGAGGCTCAGGATCCTTGGTAATTAGTGGCATGTGTGCTGTGGGCAAGTTCCGCCATCTCATTCTTTCTCGGCAAAATGCCAAGCTTCTGAAGGGAAGTGGAGTGTGCCATGGCGCTAAGCTCTCAGCGTTTCATTCTGGCAGCAACTTCAGCACCTCTTGCGCCTCCGTTTCCCCAAAGGAGAGAAGTGTAAAAAGCATCTTGGATCACAGACTGGGTGAGTGATGCGTGCGCACGGTGCTTATCAGAATGGCTGGTCCGAGCAGGCCTGAACCTCTGAAGGGGTCCTTACCAGGAGTCGCTCTGGTTCAGCTTAACTCAGTGAGCAAATCCGCAAGAAGGGAGCTAAAGACGCATTCAGCTCACCGGGAGGGAAGCTGAGGCTCGGAGGCTGGCTGGCTGTGTAACAGGCCATGCCGCTTCCCTCAGCCTCTGCAGCCTGCCCTTGGGGCTTGCTCCCAGCGCAGGGCCAGAAAGCGAACAGAGGATGGAATGAACAGTGGAAGGAACTGAATGGACAACGACACCTCTGATGGAGAACCTTCCAGAAGAGACACCCCAAGGCAGCCACAAGCCTGTCCTAAGAATCCAAGGACACTGTGTGAATTTGGGGTGCACTTGATCTTGAGCACAGATGCAGGCTTGTTGGTTTTTGGTCCCTGTCAGTTCTTTTTTTGTTTTGTTTTTTATTCCAGCCCAAGGATTCAGCATCCCGCCTGATTCCTAGAACTGTTTGGCCCCGAGAGATGTGCTTACGATAAATCATGGCCTGGGATCAAAGGTGACAGGAATCGCGCCTTTGGCCTGCTGTTTATCTGCTTGGGCCAGCCAGCAGCAGCAGCCGCTTGCAGCATGCACTCGCTGCGGAGGGCTTTCCCCGTGGCTTCCTCTCCAATGACTCACACGTAGAAGGAGGGCTGGCAGGGGAAGGGACCCCTGTGCTGAGGGCTACCCTGGGGCCTTCCTGCTGCTGAGATGGGGGTCTAGGGGCATTTTCTGGCTGCACTAGAAAACCCAGAGTCCCGCTTCCCCACGCCCAGAGCTAGAGCTGAGCCTCCATCCCCAGTCTCTGAACAAATAAAGAGGGCTCCCTCTATGGACCCATCCCAGCAATTGTTTTTTCAGTCTTTTCGTCCACCCTACATCCTCCAAGCATATTCACAATCCAGTTACTTTTTCTACACGAATTTTCCAAGGAGCAGCTGCCATGCATTTCCTCAGTGTGTGTGTGTGGGGGGGGCAGGATACAAAGAAAGCTAGTCAACCTGGATCATCCAAAAAGCAGCAAATGGGGCTGGTGCCACGGCACGTCAGGTTATGCCTCCACCTGTGGCACTGGCATCCCATCTGGGTTCTAGTTTGCGTCCCGGCGGCTCCATTTCTGATCCAACTCCCTGCTAATAGCCTGGGAACACAGTTGAAGGTAGCTCAAGGGTTTGGGCCCCTGTGCCCATGTAGGAGACCCTGAAGAAGCTCCTGGCTCCTGGTGTCTGAGTCCCACGAGATCTTTGCATTTTGTTCCAGTAACTGTTGCTAGAGAACAAATTGTCCCTGAACTTAGTGGCTTAAAATGTGACTCTCACTTTCTCATTCTGTCTCCCAGTTCTCGAGGGTGACAGCTGGTTCTTGCTCTGAGCTTCTCGTGGGACTGCCGTCAGAGCTTGAACGGGGTCTGAGACATCTCAAAGGCTTTTCTCTTTCACATTCCCTGCGGCCAAGGCTGGGATGGCAACTAGAACTCAGCCGGTGCTGTCGGTCTGGGCATTTCCATGTGGTCTGGGCTTCCCCACAGTGCTGTGGCCAGTTTCCAAGGTTAAGATCCCTGGAGGGCCAGAAGGAAGTTGGTTGCTGCTGGTGACAGAGCCCTGGAAGCCGCGTTGAGTCACTTCAGGTGGAAGGAGCCAGGCGCCACGG
This sequence comes from Ochotona princeps, assembly GCF_030435755.1. NCBI lineage: Eukaryota > Metazoa > Chordata > Mammalia > Lagomorpha > Ochotonidae > Ochotona > Ochotona princeps. Next base: position 20,507,022 of record NC_080858.1, read on the forward strand.
AAGGAAGGGTCCCACCCAGTTGTAAGAAGAGCCTGCAGGATGGCAGATCTTGCTGTTGCTGGCTCTGGACGTGCAGTCAACCACCCCTCTCTTAGACTGCTGTCCTGTTGGGGCTGACATGGCAGCTCTACAGGATGATCCTCTGGCTGCAAATGCCATATCCCATATGGGGGCTGGTTCGTGTTCCGGCTGCTCTGCTTCTAATCCAGCTCCCTGCTTATGGCCTGGGAAAGCAGCAAGGATGCCCAAGTCCTTGGGACCCTGTGCCAGCACGGGAGCTCGGAGGAGGTTCCTGGCCTTTGGATTTGGATCGCTTCCATTCAGAGCATTGTTGCCATTTGGGGAGTCAATTAGTGGATGAAAGAGCTTTAATCATTTTTAAAAAAAGAATGTTCTTCTTTCTCATGGCCGCTTCTCCGCGAGTATGACACGAGAGAGGGGACGTCTGTCTGCTCCCTCATCAGCCTGTGGCTCCCAGCCCCGTTCTTCCTACCGGACAGCTCAGTGAGTCCTTGAAAGAACAAGAAAAGGTGATGGGGAAAGGAAGAGAGAAAAAGGGAAGGGAGAAGAAAGGAAGAGAGGAACAGTGGTGCTATCTGCCAGGCAAGTTGAGGTCTGGGTTCCAGGCCTCGCATCCGTGTGGGCAGGCCACAGTAAGGAAGCAGCTGACTGGGAGGGCTCTGTGGACTTCTGCTCAGTGTTTGTTACCCGTCCAGCTTCTTCTCCAGCACACCAGGTGCAGAGGATGGTTCTAGAAGGCCAGAGGCATATGTAAGGCACACCACCAGTCATGGAGCACTTCCTGTCTTGTCACTCTTTCACGAAAAGCATTCCAAGGTGGACTGTGTCTGCATGGTGAGGCAGAAGACCCCAGGAAGGGCTGCTCACTGTCCTGTCAGGTGCCAGGCCAGTGAATGGGTGGCTGGCTGATGGACAGATAAGAACCTGGGGAGAGGGGACCTCAAAGAACAGTTGTCACCGCTGTGACAAGGATGAAGCCAGTGGGACTAGTAACAGCACTCTGCAAAGTCCTTGCCTAGCATGCGCTGAGATCCCATATGGATACTGGTTTGTGTTCTGGTGGCCCTGCTCCCCATCCAGTTCCCTGCTTGTGGCCTGGGAAAGCAGCCAAGGATGATCCAAGGCTTTGGGACCCTGCACTCACGTGGGAGACCTGGAAGAGGTTCCTGGCTCCTGGCTTCAGATTGGCGCAGCTCCTGCCATTGCAGCCACTTGAGGAGTGAATCATTGGATAGAAGATCTTCCTCTCTGTCTTTCCTCCTCTCTGTACATCTGACTTTCCCATAAAAATAAATAAATACTTAAAAAAAGAATCAACGTGAAAATCAACCACAACCCAGAGTTCTGCTGTTTATTTTAATAGGAGGGGTGAAGGCAAATAGTTTAGAGAAACGTATAAAAAGACCTTTTCCTTTGGGGCTGGAACATGATATGATTTGTGCATAGCACATACATATTTAAAAAAAATAGGAGCATCACATTTCACAAAGCACATGATTGAACAGTTTCTGGGTTTCCTGTCTGCTGTTCCCACGACTGAGGACAGCTCTGCACCGGGGCACCCAGCCTGAGGTTCTTAACGATGTATACAAAGAGAAAAACCACATCAGGACACAGCTGCCTGATGCTGGAATTGCAGTAGTTCGATGAGGTATACAAACACGGTTCCGTAGGGGCTCTCTGCAGGACGGACCGGCTTCAGGATTCGTGGCGGGCATCATTGCGCCCTCCTGCTGTTGAGGAGGAGGATTCAGCGACTCAGCATGAAGCACTGAGCAGAGAGCTTCTACTTGTTCTTCTGACCTTGCCCCAGACACTTCTGTCTTTGGAGTTTTTCTCCGGGAGCCGTCAGAATGAGTGTCTGGTTGCTTGGAGGAGAAGGAGGTGGAAGCAGATCTGGGAGATGCACTTTGCAGGTAGGAGAGGGTCAGGTGACACCTGCTCCGTGACACCTGACCTGCCCCTTCAAGGAGATGCACTGTAGGGGTGGGAAGCTGAGAGTTTTCTAGGTGTGTCCACTTGCAAAGGATCAGAGGCTGGAGAAGTTAGAAAAGGCATCAGGGTCTCCTGGGGGCCAAGCAGTCATATTCAGCAGCTGTGTTTGCACAGTGGAGCAGGGGGAACTGTGGCAGAAAAAGGCAAGGCAATGGTTTTCAGATACAACACAAGACGCGGGGACCCTCCTTCCTGTCCCTCTTCCCTCAAGACCTGCAGAAGGGAGAACTTGAAGGATCTGGGATCTCAGGGCAAGAAAATGGGAATCAGAGCCCATAAAGAATGGGGAATTCCAGACTTTCCAGGATGTGATCCTCGGGGGAGAACTTTTGGAGAAACTTGTAGGTCTGAGGAGCAGAGAGGTCTGTGCCCTGAATCGGAAGACTTCAGAAAAAAAAAAAATTTAAGCCATAGAATGACCCTGACCGAGGACTTGGAAGTGTGTGTGGGAGGGTTGGTTATGTTGAAGGTTTTATGAGACTTGGTGGCAGAGGGGAAAGTTGAAGAGCATGATGAGAGGGTGTTAATTCTAAAATTATATGCAGATTTCCAAGGGAGGCTCGGAGATGTATGGGAAGCAAGAAACGAAGGAGTGTTAGGAGGCATGGAAGAGGCATCTGGAATTCCCTCGTTTCCTCTAAGGTCCATTCCTGGCCTGGAGACGGTGGGGAGTTCGCAAGGGGCCTAAGCTCCCCGCTCCTTTGCTTCCGAGCTTTTCCAGCTGAGAAGTCCATCAGCTCTTTCTCATGTGCTCTTGGAGAGGGAAGAAGAGAGCCCACCGTGTCTTGGAACCCCAAATTTACATGGAGCTGCCAAAGAAGAACTAGGAGAGCAGGGAGGTAATCAGCTATGAAACCCCACACACCAGGCTCTCTGCTCAGGACTTGGTGGGGAGGTGGGGGGACCCAGGTCTTGCTTGGTATATCCTTAGTGAGAAGCAGGTGTCCACTCAGGTGCTACTGCCCAGAGCGATGTTTTCTACAGCCTCTGGACTGGCAGCTAAGTGAAGGGCTTGAGGGACATGTGGTCAGGTAGGAAACAGCTCTTTTAGGTCTGTGCACAATAGCAGGAGGCAAGGATATGAAGTGTCCTTGATGAATCTTAACTCTGTTCTGGTTCCTAAGTGTGCTTCTGAGGCTAGAGACTGCCTTTACTTCAGCCTGAAATGCTTACAGCTCAAAGAGCAATGCCTTGAAACGATTCTTGTAGAATCTAGCTGTCTTACTATCCCAGTTCTGCCAGGAAGTTGTATGCACTCAGCTTTCCATTGCCTTTGCCTCTGTTCAACAACTGAGCACATTGCACATGACACCTTTTCCCCCCACCATAAAAAAAAAAAATCAGCCCTATCACCTATAATTCAATAATCCGAGCAGTCAAAGGCAGTCAATGTTCTCCCATTTCCGCTTGGTCTCAAACCTCCAGTTCCTTCTCGTTTCCACCCAAGGCTTGATCGTGTCCACACTGATCCAGAGCTCCTGCTGTCTGCTCAGTCTCTGCTCACCTCAGTGTAGCCTTTGCCTTCTCACCCAGCATGCGAAGGTGGCCCTTGCGGAGCCCCCTGCCTTGGACCATTAACCTCCGTCTTCAGCTCAGAACCCTTCAACCCCGATCTATCTATAGATGGGCGCATCTGCAAATAGACAGGTTGAAGATGAAGAAGGTATTTGTGACAGATGTGGGATTGTCTTGCAGGCCGGGGCCCCCAAGAGTAGCACAGGGTGTCAGGTCGTTTTGTAACTCGATGGTCGACGTATGCCAAAGATAGTTGCATTCTGCTATGGCTTGCTCTGGTTTCAGATTTAGGAACATTCCAGTGGTTCAGGAATCCGAAGGCTCTAGCAGACAACATTTATAGTTGCTTAGGGGGAACCTCTCTGCTTTAAATACTTTCAAACGACAGTCAGCAAGAAGGCATTGTGCAGCGGGGGAGCCACTTGGCTTGGCCACTTGACTTCATGGGATTATCACTCCTCTTCTACTGTAGGCAGGAAGAGGGGCAAACGCTGGAGGTCACGGTGCCCATTACTTCTGCCTGCAGGCCACAGTGTGTGTGCCGTGGGGAGGAAAGGAAGTGAGAGTATCAGATGAGAACTTGGGTGAGTTTCCTGGACACAGTGGAAAGGAATTAGCATCATAGTCCAAGGCCTTTCCACTTCCTTCATGCCCTGTTTCGCATTCCCACCCCTCTACCCCTTGCCAAAGAGTTTGCCATTATTAGGATCCTTGTCATCTGACGTTAAAAAAAGACCTGGTTCAAAGTGAGGAAAAGTTATGGGCAGACAGTCTGGCCCCACAGTTCTTGTGGAGCCACACACAGCACCAAGCCCTCTGGGCAGTGTGGCTCTCCACACATCTAGTCCCTTCTGTTGCCTCCAGCAGACCTTTCTAAACTGAGCTCCCCCTTTTCTCCAAGAAGTGGACCCCATGTCTCCACCCTGGCTTCCAAAGCTAGGCATTACTGTGCCCTCCGAGCCCCACAGGTAGCGAGTTTGGGGTGCTGATCGCTCTTTTTCTTTCAGGTTGGCAATTAAACCTTGTCCTCTCTCCCCCTACCCTTCCTGCACTGAGGGTACAGCTACTGCCCACCACCTACGCTGAGCGTGCAGTTAGTGGTCTCTGAGTAGACAGATGAATGGAAAGAAGCAGCACGGGCATGCACACATCAATCCTGCTCGGTTGACAGCTGACATTCCTGTAGGCACATTCCGGTAGCAGTGATGCTGGAAGAAAGAAACCTGATGCTTTGAGATGCCTGCGCTCTGACGGTATGGCTATCAGGATGTATGGAGCTGCACCCGCACACGGAGGCTCCCACCTGGCCTTCTCCTGTGCTCACGGTCACATTCCACAAGTGTCATGTCCATCTTCTCTCTGCAGAGGAGGGCAAGGCTGAGGGTCCATTGTCATTCTAAGATGTGAACTGCAAGGTTGCAATCCCCTCCGTGTGTGTGTGTGTGTGTGTGTGTGTGTGTGTGTGTGTGTGTGTGATATGCCATGAGGTCCAGCAGCCAGGACCACTAGAATATCATCTCCCCAAGCACAAGCTCAGCCTGACTCAGAAGTCACAGGATGGGGCTGGGGAATTGTTCAACTTGTGCAAAATTCCAAGAGAAAAGAGATGCAGCTTTCAACCCATGAACCCTCTTTCCTGGGTCCTTAGATTCTGGGAAGGAAATGGGTGACAGTCATGATTGGGGTCACCTTGCTGCCCCTCTTGACCCGTCCATATTTGCTCAGTGCGATGTAGGTGCCCCGGTACACGTCAGATTCATAGGCGTTGTAATTATTGGGAAGGAGCGTTTCTCTGAACTTGCATTCCTCTTGGAAGCTGGGCTGTGAAACAAAGGAACAGAGAATAGAGGTCCAGTTAGGAATGAGATGTACTGCCAATGCTGACTGTGTGGAGTGGAAAGGCCACTCAGTGAGCAGCCTCAGGAGAGGGCGGAACCAAAGAAGACTTCAGCACTCGAATGGGGCCTCACTTAGGGTTAGAAAAACGGGGGCTGGGGACATCAGTGGATGGTTTGTGTCACCTGGGGTGGAGTAGAGGTGAAGCAGGCTGTACTGCTCAGCTTTCCTGATTCTGGGAAGCTCTGGCCCCATCCATGAAGCCTCAGGTGGAAATGCAACCCATTCAGAGACAGTCCCAAGCAAGACTAGAGTGAGCTGGGGCCAGTGCAGTGGTTCAACTGGCTGATCCTCTACCTGCAAACACTAGAATCCCATGTGGGAGCCGATCCGTATTCCAGCTGCTCCACTTTGCATCCAGCTCCTTGGTTATGGTCTAGGAGAGCAGCAAAGGACGGCCCAAAGCCTTCACCCATGTGGGAGACATGGAAGAAGCTCCTGGCTCCTAGCTTCAGATCAGCTCAGCTCTGGCTGTTGCAGCCACTTGGAGAGCAAACCAGAGTATGGAAGAGATTTCTCTCTGACTTTCTTTCTAACTATGCCTTTCAAAGAACAAAATCAATAAATCATTTTAAAAATAAAATAATAGGGCCCGGCGGCGTGGCCTAGTGGCTAAAGTCCTCGCCTTGAAAACCCCGGGATCCCATATGGGCGCCGGTTCTAATCCCGGCAGCTCCACTTCCCATCCAGCTCCCTGCTTGTGGCCTGGGAAAGCAGTCGAGGATGGCCCAAAAGCTTTGGGACCCTGCACCCGCGTGGGAGACCCGGAAGAGGTTCCTGGTCCCGGCATCGGATTGGCGCGTACCGGTCCGTTGCGGCTCACTTGGGGAGTGAAACATTGGATGGAAGATCTTCCTCTCTGTCTCGCCTCCTCTCTGTATATCCGGCTTTCCAATAATAATAAAATCTTTAAAATAAATAAATAAATAAATAAAATAAAATAATAAATTTGATCTTTACCTAAAGAATATTCCCTTAACAAAGTAAAAGTATAGATGGTGAACTGAATAAAAAATTATTTACAATATACATAGGTCAAACAGTCCAACTTGCTATTATATGCATGATCCTTAACTTGCTGGAAAATGAACAGTATTTATAAAAGAATATCCTCAGACAAGAAAAACATAAATAGCATGTAGCATGCAAACTTAAGAACATATGCCTAATGAGGAAACTATGACTCTTATCTGTGAGATTACATCTGCAATGGTCAGATTGAAAGAGAAGAGCATTCCCTGTTGGAGGTTCATTGAGGAGGGCACAGGGCCTAGCAATTCTGTATCCTCACCTGTGTATGTGTACTGTTATAATCTCTATAAGAACCGCGTGATCTGAGGGATGTGACAGCCAGCTCATCTAGGCCAGCAGGGGACGTCAACTGTCAAAGGCTGGAAAGCAGAACTGATTGGACAACTCTCCTGGTCAAGTTTTGCAGCAAGTGTCAGGGTCTGTGGATGCACTAAATGGACTTTTATCAACCAATAGATCTTGGAAAGATTTTCTCAGCCCTGGAGCAATGAAACAGCTTCTCAGAACTATCAAAACCACTTAGGTAACACCCTCAAAACACTCTCCCCCACAATGGAGTCTCTAAGGCACTGTCAAACGACCATCAGCCAAGTGCTGATGTAGACTGACAGCAAGGAGCAGCCCCCTTCTTCTCCCTTGTGGACACAGGAGGAAAGAAAAAAAAGAAACTCAGGCATCGGTTCCACCCACCTTCTTCCACCCCTGAACCTCCCCGCCCTAATCTGAGGCCCACATGGGCAAGCATCCCTCTCAACTATGTAAACAATATTAAAAAGAAAATAAAAAAATTTAAAAAGAATCACATGGCTAGAAAATGAAAGAATCATTTACTAGAAGATAAATGAATACAGCAATTAATCATCACTCTTCTGGGAATTTACCTTAGTGGGACATTCATACACACACATACACTGCAGTTACAACAACATTATTTATTTCTAATAGTAACAGAACAGAAGCAAGGCAAAGCCTGTTAAGAGGCAAGTGGGGGCCTCTGCCTGGTTGAGCCATGCCAAACAATATATAAAAATAAATCTTTATTATCTACATACACACAGTGATCTCACAAAGTTGCGTGAAGATGTGGGGTTTGGAGTAGCCCACGTGGCACACTCCTGACGCTGTGACTTTTAAACAATGTCCCAGTGTGCACACATGCACGCTGCCCACCACTCGTCATTCCTGGAGCTGGTGACGCTAGCTGCCTCTAGGGGAGAACTCAGCGATTTCAGCCCAGTTGGGAAGGGAGTGGGGAGCGGGATCCTTAGTTTCCATCCAATAATCTTCTGTGTCTTCTATTCTTACACTGTCTTTCTGGGTTATTGACTCAACTGAGTCTGTTATTTAAAGAGGGAGGACTCAGGATAGAAGGTGGGTGGGAATGCGCAGTGTGAAGGCATGGTTATTGGACACTAGTGGGCTTCCCTGGCACAGCCCCTCCTGGGAGCTGCCTTCTGCCTTGTCCTAACTTCAAGTCCTTGCTGGGGAGGAACCTGCCCAGCCAGCTTCCAGGATCATTTATTTCTGTCCATGGTTAAGGGATAAGAGAGAAAAAATTAAAAATTGCATCCGAGGGTGTGGAGGCAGGATCTGTCTAGAAGGTGTTCATCTTGGAGGCAGGTCTCCCTAGACTCCTGCTCTCCTGGTCCGCAGTTGGCCCCAGGCTCCATGACTGTACTAATACACGTGGATTCCAGTTTTGGTTTTGTACCAGCACAAGTGTATCCTTCAAGTTCCATTTTCCGCAGTCTTGTTGAAGCACCCTTGCATTTTGTGTCCTCTGTTTTGCAGATTTTAATGATTCAAGTCCCTCTTTCTCTACTATCCCTCTGAAGTTTATTATTTCTTTTTATTGTGTCCCTTTTCTCTGGCCTGTCTCCTCTCCTTAGCTATCCTAGGACTCCCTAAAAGTGCAAGAATGGGACCAAATTAACTTGGCCTGAGAAGGTCTTGGCTTTCCTTTCCAGCTCATTTTTAGCTTCCTGTCACCATTGGATGGGGTCAGGTGGCATGGTGGCTGGGACATGACTTGAGTGTGTCCCCTAAGGATTTGTGTGTTGGAAGCTTGGTCCTCAGTCAGTAACCCTGAGATTACTAACAGCATGATTGAATTCCCACTAGCATTTTCTTAGTAGGTATCAATAGACTCTACCAGGATTACCAGCAGGTGGAGGAGATCACCCAAGTGTTGTTTTCCCAAGGTTCAAGGGGAATAAGGAGATGGGAATTCATTGATTTTTTTTTTTTTTTTTTTTTTTTTTTGCCTTCTTCTAAACCCAAGTGAGCCGAGTCCAGAGCAAGAGAAATTAATTTTTCCTCCCCATTATTTTTGGTCTTCCACTCCCAGGACAGTAGTTATAAAGCTCTTGTGGAAGAAATTGGCTTTGTGCTAGAGGATTGGTTGGGACAGGAGCTGGAGCTTGGGTCCCCATCTGTTATGCCAAATGCTCCCCCGGGGACAGTCCTGCCCACAGCTGCAGTTGCATGGGAGACCCCAGACACCAGTGTCCCCATTTGCAAGATGACAGGCAAGGATCAAGTGCACCTGCCAGGGGTGCTATGAGCTAATGCCTGGAAAGCCATCTGTAGGGATACTCTACCAAAAAGAGGCACCCAATACTGCCAGGGTCCACGGAAGGAGCTAGTTGGGCCCTGTTTCTGAGAGGAGAGATGTAGGCGGCCACTTCTTCTAGGTGGGTTTACTTGTGGCTCGGTTCTCTGACCTGGAATTGGTGCCCCATACTCCCTCCCCTGCCGTACACTTCCCCTCCTCCCCGTGAGAAAACCCGCTTAGCGGCAGCAGCAGCTGAGCTGCCAGCAGATGAGGACAGTTCAGGGGGCTTAAAGGGAAATAGTGCGAATGAAATCATCACTTGGCGGGAGTCTTCCTGGCTCTAGGATCAGCTGGCCATTGTTTTTTTAGACCGTGATAACGGCCGCCCTTGGCCTCTGAGGGGGCGGGGTAAAGGGAAGAGGAGGGACTTGCACGGGGTGGGGGCGGTGAGTAGGGACAGAGTTTGAATAGCAGCATCTGGTCTCTAGCCACACAAATTATCAGGTGCCCCTACTTGTGCCACAGCTGCCCAGCTCTGCTCTCTGCACCCAGTCCTGCCTGGCACTGGGGTGGTTGAGAATGGTCTCCCAACTTGCAGAAGACACACTGTAAGCAGGTGCCACTGTGGGAGGGAGGGTGAGGAGAGGGCTCTTTCGAAAAAGCCCCTTTTATGGAGCCCTCAATATCTCAGCCCACTTGGTCCTTCCTAATGCCAGTCTGTGATGCTGCAGGTGTCTGGTATGCTTCCAGGCAGCCCACACTCCCAAGGATGGCTCCTTGACCTCTTGTCTTCTCTGACGCTGTGTTCTCTGACTTTGGAGAGGAAGTTACTTAACTGTGCTTCCTTACAAGAGATTTATCTGCTCCACGTCCATTGAATGGAGTCCCTGAGCCAACAAGTAACATATCAGTTCTCCAGGTCCCTGGGATTCCAGGCACTGTGCTGGCTGCTAAGAAGGGACCCAGTACCCTTTAGTCATTCCACTAAGGGGGCAATCTGCACCTTCAAAGCTTGGGTGGGTCCCTACTGCTTCCCAGAGAGTGGCCAAAAGGAGTATGAGAATTCCAAGAGGCATGCTGGGTTTCATCTCAGTGGCCCTTCCGCTCTTGGGACAGGTGCACCGTAGAAGCAGCTGTAACCCAGGGGCAGGAAGATTCCTCACCCTCTAGGAGCCCTGATGCCATGTAGTCCCCAAGCTTGTCCACATTGCAGAAACATGGGAGTCATAGAAAAAGCAAAAGCAGACATTTCTCAACCCACATCCCATCCCTACTGAGCCAGGGTCTCTGAGGAGGGTCCCTGGAAATCTGTCCTTTCTGAAGGTTCCAGGGAATGTGGATGCAAATTGTCCCTAGAATGGCATGGCAGGTTTACTGATTTTCATCCATACCACCTATACATGTAAATCAACCAGACTGAGAGATGAGGGGCTGGAGGCCATCTGGTCAACCATTCACACAATTCCCAGACCTCTTCTGCTGAGTTCAATGCCTGGAGCCCAACCCTTTATTGCAGAACTCTTTGTTCTCTCCCAGATCCTCAGTTTGCCCTCCACACCCTCCCCATAAATAACCCTGGTTGGTATTCCTTGAGGACTGCTCTGGGACTCTCCTTTTTAGCCTCCTTATTTCTGTCCAAAGCACTCGCGGATTCCTTAATGCTACAGGGACGTCATCCCAGCCTGTATTCTGTGCAAGCCCCAGGCATGTGTCTGCCTGAACCAGCAGGCCCTTGTGCACTCTTCCAGACATGACCCAGGTGGGTGCAGGAAAGCTGGGCCTTGGGCATTTCACGGAGATGTCTCTGGGGACTTCGGACCAGCCCTGGCCAGTAACTCTGGCTCCTGATTCATGGCAGAGGCTCCAGCTAAAGGGGACGGGACAATCACCATCCAAGGCCAAGGTTGACAAAACGTAAGCTTCGGGTTCCTTGCGCAGCTCCCTTGTTTCTGTTCTCTTCGGAGATACAAAGATTCACTCCTCTGGTTGGCAGTTCCTGGTTTCCTCTTTAGCAGGTGCAAGCTCATTCCCACCTCTCCCCTCCTCTCTCTGCGCCCCACCCTGCCCAGCCTGAGGCACTCACCGTCGTGTACAATCGTCCCCTACTGTTCATGGCGATGAACAGGGCGCTTTTCACTCCGAAGAGACTCACCACACCTCGCTCCACAGTGGAAATTTCCAACAGACCTAACAGAGAGATGGGGGCGCGTGCAGATCAGGGTGGGGACTCTGCCCCCACAGGGGTGACTGTATCCATTCCTCCACCACACACACTGACTCTACTCCTAGAAAGTCAGAAGCTCATGCCTGAGTCCCCCAGCCCTCTGCTTTTAGCAAGTCCTGGCTACAGATCCTGCCATAGCACTGCGAAAGATTCAGTTCTACTGGCAGTGGGTGGGGTGGGGAGGCAGGCACTTCTGCATCAGGGTCAGGGAGGACAGAGACCCCTCTGCAACTAGCTGAGGTGGGTCTGCAAGCTGGGCTTTCATTGTTGCAATCATGCAAGCTCTCGGCATGGATGAAGCCACATAGCCTGTGGTTGGTCATTAGGATTCCACATCTACCTCGTGGTTTAGTCAACCTTACCCCATCTCAGCTCACCAGCACTGGCATGAATCCTGCGACTCCCGTCCTCCCTCGGACAAGGGCTCTGCTGCAGCAGCCCTTCCCACTTTCAGGAGAAGGGTCTGTGGGACAGAGTGCGACTGCAAGCAAACCCAGCGTGTGCTTCGGGCCTGAGATTTTGCAAGCTGCTTGCCTTTCCTTCTCCTACAGGGAAGCTGAGCCAGAAGAAATCAGCTTTTCCATCTAATGTGATCCGAGGGTCTTGGTTCACTCCCCCCACCCCTGCAGGTGACTGATGGTTCCTACAAGGCTTGCAGGCGCCACCCCGATGCCTGGAGCTCCATGTAGTTAATCAGCAAAGGAGTAATATTCTCTCCCTTCCTCTTTTCTAAGGGGCCCTACCCATCACCACAAGGCCCCCTTGTCTGCTAGTCCTGGTCCGGCCTTAGCGCCCGTCGCCCGCGCCCCAGCCAGGCATGCTGCAAGGGTCACTCACTGTAGGGACTCTCCTCGTGGACTCCACTGATGCGGCCGTCGGGAGGTACCTGCAGATGGAAGCCAATGCCCACGTTGCAATAGAGTCTCCGCTGCCGCTTGATGCCCACCAGGTAGCCAGTCTCCCAGTTCACTCCGGCGATTTCTCCGGCTAGCCCAGCGCGAGAGCGGGACAGCAGGGCGCCCCAGCCTCTGGAAGCCAGCAGCGTACTGTTGGCGCGAGTGCCCGCAGGCGAGGGCACCACCATGCCCACGAGGACGCTGAGGAAGACGAGAGCCTGCAGCGTGCCCTGGAGACGTCCTGTTCCCCGGGACATAGTGATGAACAGCCTCTGTCCCAGAGCCATCCACCTTGCCTCTCAGGCACGTGGTCAGAATTAATGGCCCTAAAAATACCGCCCTTCTTGTTTTCCTCCCCTCAGCATGGCGGCAGGGGCTTATTTTTGGAAGGCAGTTGAAGGCTGCTGACATGAAACCAAAGCCTGCCTCGGACACTCGGGTGGAGAGCGGCAGGACCCCAGCTGAGCCGCGGCCGGTGGGGACCATGGCTTGGGGACACTCTCAAGCTCGCCTGCTTGCTGTGTCCCTGGGGCTCATGATATTGGACTTGACCTAGCTTTATAGTTCAGCAGCCCGGCCCTCCCCTGACGCCAGCCGGCCCAGCTCGCTTACCCGGCGCTGTAACATTAACCTGCCCCTGGGCCTGGCTGTCTCCCCAGGCCCCCCAGCGCCCTCCCCACTCCCCCGGGGATCCTGGGAGCTGCCGTCATTCCAGCTATGAGGCAGGAATGAGGTTAGCAGGGAGCATCTCTGCTCCAGGCTGAGGGTGGGGGTGAAGCAGGGGAGGGGCAGCTGGCTGGGGTCCCAGGGGAAGAGGGAGGCGAGAGGCCACCCAGGACCCAAATTGGGCAGCAGTTCTTGGCGTCCCCGTGCCAGCTTCCTTATTTAGAGGGGTCAGGGTGAAGGCAGGGATGAGAAGGTTTGGTGGCAGATGATGACAGTAGCTTACTAGTGTCCCCAAGACCTTTTCATGGAAAGGCCTCGTGGCTAAAAAGAGGTGTGAAAAGGCAAAATCTTTTTTTTTTTTTTTTCAGGCAGGCATGGGAATTCTGGTTGCAGGCCTTCAGGTCATGCAAAGAGGCAGGGAGAGAAGGACCCAGCTTCCCCAGTACACGGACCAAGCTATGGCATTTCCTCAGTGGGGACGGGGAGAAGAGAGTTGTGTCTGGCCTTGACACAGCCCACCGAGAGCTCCCCTGCCTGGGCTCACCTTGGTCTGTAGGCATCGTGATTGCCCAAGGACAGAAGCTGGGGCTGAGAGCTGTTCGCTGTCACAGCCAGAGCATCCAGTCTGCCTGGGGTCCAAAGCCTGTGCAGGAACACGGCTTGAATAGGCGTGTGCATTGTCGGGCTGGTTCACTGAGTCCACGTGGCTCATCACCTGCCGAGAGGACCTCACGGCATTATTTTGATAGCACAAAATGACGTGCTTCTTTAAAAATACGTAACTAGGGTCTCGGACACACATGCTATTTTCCACATTTTCCAGACTGATCCCACAGATAGCACAGGTAGGAAGAACACTGGTTAGCAAGCTTTGCCTACATTCAACTTCCCCCATATGGCTTTTACATAGAAACAATCTAGCTGATGTAATGAGTCCTTTAAAAAATGCTACCCCCCAAAACCCACCTATAAATTGTTGTGCAATCTAGGAAAGAAGGAGTTATGCTTCTGAAAGTAAAACATTTTAAAGGATTAATTGATTTATCTGAAAGGCAGAGTTACAGAGAGAGAGAGAAAGTTTATACCTCAACTGGCCTCAAGAGTTGGGACTCTGCCAAGTGGAAACCAAGAACCCAGAACTCCATCTCAGCCTCCCACATAGGTATCAGGCGCCTGAGTACTTGGGCCACCATCTACTGCATTCTCAGGCACATTGGCAGGGAGCTCGATCAAAAGTGGAGCAGCCAGGACTTGAACTCATGCTCCTTTGGGATGGCCAGCATCTTAGGCTAAGGCTTAACACACTGCACCGCAACACTGACTCCCCCTCTCCCATGATAGAGAAATACATTTGTAAGGGTCACATGGGGCAAGAACTTGAGTGAACTTGAGTTTCTCGTCCTTCCATCCAGGTCTTGATCTATCAGTGGGCCATTGACATTTACGCGCAAGCCTATCTGCAGAAGCAGTGGAAGCAGAAATGGGTTTGAATGTCGTGTGTAAGCAGGAGCCGGCCCTAGCTGGCAGCTCCCTCACTTGCACCCCGGATCCACACTGCAGGCTGTGGGCAGCCTGGAAACATCCCTTACCTTGTTTTCTGTTCTAATCCTGTGTTGTGTCTAGTTCCCAGCCTCTGACACCTTCCTTCGGGTCCCTCTGTCTTGACCATTCAGACTGATGTTTTGGTTGGAATGTCTGTCACACTGTGTCCTCATCACACTCTCTCAGAACCCTTGAAGGCAGGTTGCCCACAGCTGGTAAACAGACTGGGACAGACCAGTGCTTCAACTGCTTGCTGGTACCCCCACCACACCTTCCTTCTGCCCATGGCATCCATGGCACATGCCAGCCCTTACCATCGCTGCCCCACCATAAGGAAAAACCAGATACTTGTAGGCACAGATGAGGGCTTATTGTTGAGGAAATAGTTACAAACACACACCAAAAAGAGGTTTTAGGGGCATCCTTCTGCAGAGTACGTGGGTCACGAGCCATCCTTATTCAACATGGTCACCCAAAATGACTTCACTTTGGACTTCCAGTTTCATTTTGTGTGTATCAGCTTCCCGCAGGCAAGAGCAATGGGCACATTTTCTTAACTGTGTCTGGTATGGAAGCTTGTGTCAATGGGTTTTGCTCTGCTGGCATAAGGAAGATCGTAACCCTGTAGAACTTTGGCACAAAGAGGAACAAGCCACACACAGTCACCCACCCTGGACACTTGGAGAAGTGCTTTTCAATTAAGGTCAGACTCTGGGGGTGTTCTTGCAACCATCCATTTGGGATTAGCCCTGGAAGCAAGTGTACACCCTGACCAAGTCTGTGCTACCCACCAATAAAAATGGTAAATCCCCTTACTCCAATTCCCATCTGTGTGGAGGTCATTCCGAATGTCTTACGAAGCAAGGGGCTTGGCATTGTGGTGCCTGGATCTCCATCTCAGCTCCACTGCCTCTTAGCTGTGTGACTTTGGGAGAGCTTTGAACCTCTCTGAGCCTCATTATATATATATAAGATCCTTCCTTCAAGAGATCGTTAGGGGGTAGCGTGATTGCGTATGCCATGGACCAGCCACAAGCACTATCCTTTTCTCTGGAACATGTGAGAACTCTCTCACCCCACGTGGGAAGCACTGGCTCTCATCTTCCAGGGTGGGTTATCAGTTCTGAACGGCCGTTCAGCAGAGCATATGTTCTGATGGCTGTTGACATATGCATGAGCAGGCAGCCCAGATTCCTAAAATATTCTGAAAACCAGCAATAGCCTTGGTATCGTCCCCTGTTAAATATAAAACTTAAGTAATTCATTCTATTAAAAAGCCGGGGTATTATTTTTATCAGGTGATGCGATGAGACCCTGTTCTAAATACGCTTCTGTACCTGTCTCTATAGCAACGCCACTGTGCTCCTAGAGCCATAGATTTCTCCTGGAGACTAATTAAGTTGACAACTGCTAGGGCTTCTTGGTTTACCAGATTTGCACTTGACCCCTCTCTTGGGGCTTAGGGACCCCTATGGACGTGAAGTGATAAAGAGAAGAGTAACAGGTGGAGGAGGCCTCTCGTGGACCCCTCTTCCACATAGTTACCCAGTAGCCTTTGGGGCTTGTCAATCACTCCCACTGGAGAGCCAAGATTTAGTGGAGGTGAATGGGAAGAGATGGTAATGCCAGGCTTCTTCAGTGGCAGGGTCCTTGTTCCTAGGGGGGGCACCAAGAAGGACAGGTTGGTCCACCGTGATGGCTTAGTGACAGCTGCCTTTCTTATCAATGCAGGGCTGAGCACCTCTGACACAGACAGACAAGTTACCCTCTAGGATTCCTGCTCACTACATGATGAAGTTCCACCGCCTCTGCAGTGACCCAAAGGACGGGCACATGAAGAGATATAATCTGGTAGACTGAAAAACGGGGCTCGCTTGCATTGTTTGCACTTGGTTTTGAGAAAATCATGTTTACCTTCCTCTGTTGATAATTTGGAAAGCACAGCGAACCCCAAAGCAGGAAAGACCACCATGTGTGCTTACTGCCTTGATGCCACTGCCACACCAGAAATCTCCTGGTGGGACTTCTGCAGGGAGAAGTCAGCTATTACTTTGCTTGCTGTTCTATGCAGGAACCTACGGGTACTTTTTATCTTCTCCAGTAAAACTCAACCACCCCCAGCTCCCACAGAGATAAGCAAGAGCCCTTGAACAGTCGTGACTCTAATCTCCCTAGTCTTTGCCACTCCACCATTTCCCCACTAGAAATCAGTTACAATATGTTCCTGGAGTTTTGGAACATGCCTGAGAGGTGTCCAGGAACATGGGAGTGCTCCCGCCTTGGGCTTACATGTGGGCTTCTGCACGGGCCATCTCGTATGCCAACCCTTCTACCTCCCACGGGAGGGCCCATGGCTTTGGTCTCTCTCGACAGTTCAGTGCCGGGGGCCTGCAGGGCACTGATGCTGCTTTATGTTTCAGTGTCAACACCAGGGAGACACCTCTAGGGTCCTTCTGTGCAGGCTGTGAAAGGACTGACATGTGAAAATACATGTGAGGTGTATTTTCAGACTTGCTGCTGGTAGAGGCTCAATCTGACCACGGGTCTGGCTCATTAGATAGGGTTCTCTTTTTCTTCCAGATTGTATTGGCTCGAGGGGCTCTTCAAACCCTAGACAGGTGCACATTTGGAAGGGGAGCTGGTTGTGCATCGTCTGGATATTTCTAACTCCCGGCTGGAGCTCACATTGATGACTGTGGTCTCTCTATGACGGGAAGGCAGGATGGAGGGGGTGTCCAGGATACACAGTTCGGGGGGCCTGGTGGCCCAACAGGCTGCAGTGTCCTGGGAGGAGACTCTTCTCCAACCTAGAAATCATCCTTTTGGGTCAAAGTGCTGCATGGAATAATCTTTACATCTAGGTTTGTAGTGTCACTTCCCACCTCCTGGCTCTCTCTGTCTGTCACTCTGTGTGTGTGTGAGTGAGACCTGCTCTCTCTGTCCCCATCTATTGAATCCTAGAGGTGTAGCCAGCTGCCATGGAGGTGGTAGCACCCCGGGGCTGGCTGACCACCGTGGCTGCACCACCCCAGCTGAATTTGCAAAGGGGCAGAAGACTCGGGTAACTTTCTGGAACCCGTGGTGGCTTTGGCTCAGCTCAAAGTTTTGTGGTTTCTCAGACTTGCCTTTGGTGATCATCGTCTAATAATACCTACTGCGTGCTGAGGCGGGCACGCACCCTGCCAGCCACCCGTATGGAGTTATGTAAAAACACTCAAGCCTTCGTGGCAGGCTCCCCAGTGTGGCACGAAAGACCCGCCCTCTCTTGACCTCTGCTGGCCTCTGCAGCTCCAATGCCCTGGCCTCTCCCTATCTGGGAAGTTTTTTTTTTTTCTTGCTTCGGTACAACCTCCAGTTACCTGCTGTTCTCAGGCACACTTTGTGTCTTTGCTCAAAATGATAGGGCACTGCTGCCCATCTTCAAAGAGCTCAGCTTAAATGTCATCTCCGGAAGCAATTGCTGACAGCCTCCCACCTGTCGCTGGGTTGCGTGTGTTGCCCTGCCTCCCTTTCTGCGTTAACTTGGTGCACATGTCTCTATCCTTACCAGATGGTTAAAAGATCTGATGAGGCTCTCTCTCTGACTGGGGCATCCCGCAGGCAGCAATGGCGTCCTACTCATCTTCACATATTCAGCATGGAGCACGAATTGTCTGCCCTGTAATACAGTGGATGTGTTATTTAAATAAACACTGAATGAAAGTCTTCTGGATTAGCTCCCTGCTAATGCTCCTGAGAAGCTGGCCCAAGATCTTGGACCCCTGCACCCTTGTGGGAGACCTGGAAGAAGCTCCTGGCTTCTGGCTTCGGAGCAGCCCTGCTCTGGCTATTGCAGCCTTTTGGGTTGTGAACCAGCAATGGAAGATCTCTTTCTGATTTGAATGAAGATTTCTTTTTTCACTCTGCATCTCTTTTTCTCTCTCTTTGTCTCTTGTCCTTAAAAATAAATAAGCAGTTTGTGGCATGGGAAAGCAGTCGAGGATGGCCCAAAGATTTGGGACCCTGCAGCCGCGTGGGAGACCTGGAGGAAGAGGTTCCAGGTTCCCGGCATCGGATCGGCACGCACCGGCCGTTGCGGCTCACTTGGGGAGTGAATCATCGGATGGAAGATCTTCCTCTCTGTCTCTCCTCCTCTCTGTATATCTGACTGTAATAAAATAAATAAATCTTTAAAAAAATATAAAAAAAAAATAAGCAGTTAAAGGAAGGGAGCGAAGGAGGGAGGGAGGACGGAAGGAAGGAAGGAAGGAAGGAAGACGGAAGGAAGGAAAGAAAGAAAAGAGAAGGAGAAATAAAGGTTTTCCTAGAGAAAAATTGAGGAAATTTATTGTCTGCAAACTTTACTTGCGAGAAATTTAAAGGGAAATTTTTTAGAGAGTGGAAAACACAATGTAAATGAGAATCTTGGAACTAAAAAAAAAACATCAAAGAAAGAATAAATGAAGTTAAAAAACTTAAAAATTATTGTCCTTATTCTAGTTTTACCAGATGTCAATCATGTATTACGTATACTGATGTGTATAGTATGTGTATGTATAGGTGAAATGAGTGATAACTTTAATGTAGGTCATGGGAGGCACGTTAGGAATATTCTGTTATTCTAAGGCACTTCACTGTCGGTGAAGAGAGGTCATTTAAAAGCGGACTTGGATTAGTTGTCAGTGGATATTACAAACTAAAGGACAACTGCTAAAAATGTAAAACAGAAGTATAGCTGATATGCCAAGGAGAGAAAATGGAATCATACAAACACATCAGTTAAAACTATAAAAAGGCATCAAGACGAGAAGACAAAATGAGAACAGTGAATATAAAACAGTGACAAATATGAGATATATGAAACCAATTGCATGACAACCATTTTAAATTCCAGTGGTCCAAATTAGGAGACAAAAATGTTCAGAGTTCATATAAAAACAAGACGCAATTAGCAGTCCCCTTTATATGTAAAGACAACTATTGGATTAGAAAAATAAGAATGGGGCCTGGCGCGGTATTTAGCAGATAAAGTCCTTGTGTTGCAAGGGCAGGGATCCCATATGGGTGCCGGTCCGTGTTCTGGTGGCTCTGCTTCCCATCTGGGAAAGCAGTCAAGGATGGCCCAAAGCCTTGGATTCCTGCATCCGCTTGGGAGACCCGGAAAATGTTCCTGACTCCTGGCTTCAGATCAGCACAGCACCGGCCGTTGTGTCTGCTTGGGGAGTGAACCATCGGACAGAAGATCTTCCTCTCTGTCTCTCCTCCTCTCTGTATATCTGACTTTGCAATAAAAATAAATAAATCTTGGGGGAAAAAAAGCAGATTGTGTAAGTTTCTCATTTGGTTCTCTTTTGAAAGTATTTTGGCCTTTTTGGATCTTTCCATTTCCGGTACCAGTCCTTTATGCTAGCTCTTGAAAGGCATTGAAGTTTCTACCTTGTTTTCTGGGACGCCTTCTCAGGGGGAAGCTGCCTGGCTGCCACATTTGGAGGACACTCAAGTCACCAGTGGAGAAGTGAGAGCTAGAACCACAAGCCAGCTCCTACTCAGGGGACCTGCGATACCTGTCAGCCCTTCAGATGCCTGCTGTCTGGCTGAAACTTGACTGGACCTTCCATGAAGCCAGGGCCAGGAGCCAGCCCACCTAGCCAGGGCCATTCTGGAGTTCCTGAGTCAGACACTAGCAGATAGAACATGTGCTTATTTTCATCTGCCGTCATTGGGTTTTGTGTTCATTTGTTACACAAATGATCAATATAGTTAGCGAAGCCTTTTGTGTTAGGACTCACATTTTGACTTCTCAGCTTTTGATGTCCACTGTGTTCCTTGCACATGCTCCTAGTGCTTGAGGCTTGCTCCACAAATGGCTCCAACAGGGGTTCTTAGCCACCGCGTCCCCAGATGTCCCCAAGCTGTGCCGCTTCCTTGCCTCTGCTTTGTGTCTCCATCCTGATTAAGCACTTGGCCTACAAATGTCAAGAGTTTTCAAAATGAGCTTCCCATAGGAAGAAACCACTCATGGCCTAGCTGATTACTACCTGCAAGCCAAGCCCACCCTCTACCCGATTTTGTAAATACAGTTTCATCTGAATACAGCCAGGCTTGTTTGTAACACATTCTTGGTCTGCCAGAGCAAGGGCAGGGTTGAATGGTTGTAACAGCAACCAAATATAGACTTTGAGCTGAAGAGTTTGTGATCCAAGACTTGGGGTTTCCCTCTCTCTTGCTCTTTTTTGGGGGTAAGATTTATTTAATTCATATTTAATTTATTTGAAAGACAGAGTTACAGAGAGGAGGGGGAGGTAGAGAACTCTTCCATCTTCTGGTTGGTTGACCACTCACCCTCGCAGCCTCCCACCCATGACTGTAGTCCAGGGCTGGGGCAGACCAGTGCCAGGAGCTCCTTCCAGATCTCCCACGTGGATGCAAGGGTTCAAGCACCTGGACTGTGCTCTGCTGCCTTTCATGCGCTTGCAACTGCATAGCAAGTGAAATGGCCGGGACTCAAACCAGTGCCCGTATGCTGGTGTTGCAGGCTGTCCTTCCATCTCCCATGCCAGAATGCCAACACCTAGGGATTCTAATATTTCACATTATGTTCCACCCCACACAGGACTCAGGCTACAAAACTACTGCAGTTAAATGGGCACAGCCCCTCTCCACTTGGCGACAGTCACCTTTATTAACCAGAGGTTCGGGATTCACCTCTGTCATCTCACCTCTGCCCCATGCGAATCATCAGTTTCTTGCAGACAGTTCTGCTGCAGTTTCTGTCTTGTTTGTGCTGGAGTTCTCAATCCAGAGAAATGGGCGCCTAGTTCTTGATTTTCTTTCTCCCATTCCTTTCTCTTCCCTACTTCTTCCTTCCCTCTCACCCCCAAAGAGTGGGTAATATCACACATACAAGAAAACTCCTAACATTTAAACTTGGTACACATAGATTGAAAAGCAGTACAAGGAAGTGGAAGATTTTGGTTCTGGAAGCAGACAGACACACACACACATGCACACAGACGCAGACAGAGCCAGGCAAGGGTGGCATGGAGGTTCTCTCCCTGTCACGTAATCACAGAGCATCCCTCAGCTCTGGCCCTTCGAAGCGGAAGAGGAACAAGAGTCATTCCAGCTATTACAGAGTCCTAGACACCAAATGAAACACTCTGCTGTAAATTGTATATAATCAGTGAGGAAGGCTTTCATTTCTCTGTGGTTACAAATGACGCTTTTCCTTCCTCTTGTCTAAGAGGAAAAAACTGGTTTAGATCAGTCTGGGGGAGTTGCATTTGGCCGAGATGGCCAAAAGCTTCCCTGGATCTTAAAAGGGCCCCTGTCCTCCGTAGAGTCATGGAAAATCTTTGTCTCTTTTCTTATGCCCACTTCTCTTTTCCTCTTGCACACAGGGTTTTTTTTCCTTCTTTTTCTTTCTTTCTTTTTCTTTTTTTGCCCTTGGGACAAAACACACAGACTACAAAGTGGTGGAAATTTTCAGATGGTTGGAAGTGATGGGTGAGGATTGCTAACGCCTGCCCATCCTAATGCATTTGTGCAATTCTAGGCACAAGTGCCCGCCCTCTGGGAGCCTGCAGTCCTGTAGGGAGACCAGCTGTTTGTAGGAGCTTGAGGATGTGCAGATGTCTGAATCCCAGGAAGCACAGATGGGGAGGGATTATCTGACACTGTTTCCCCTCAGGTTTTGTACCTGTGGGCAGCTGGGGATGCGCTGTAGTGATGGGTGAGGTTGGAATGTCCTCGGTAGTCCAGTCTCTGGATCCCGGCTGCTCTTCCAATATATATTCCTCTTAGCTCCACACCGGGAAGGATTCTGAGAAGGCTAGATCCACTCTGCCCAGGGAATGAAGTCTTTCAGAATGGAGGAAGAATTACATACACAAAAGTGTTGGAAACCTAAGAGAGGAAAACAGAGTTTTGCACTGTGCAGAAAAGAGAACAGGGAGTTCCTAAGGAAAAAAAGAGAAGACAACATGATGTGGAAGCCAGAGTTCACGCGCTGAGCTGCGTGGGGCGGGCGGGCAGGGACAGCAAGGCCTGCCGTCCTACACAGTGGAAGCTGTTCCATCCTCTCGACTAGTTCCTACCACCCCACTTGTGTTTTTGTCTTCCATTTACGTTTTGTTCCCATCTACTCACTGCTGTTTTCTGTATTTCATTCTGAGTTCATTAAGTCTATGCTAGTTGATCCCTCTCTCATGTTTGTATCAATTAGTCATTGACACCATTTTTCTGTCTTTGGAAGGATTCTATAACATGATATATTTACTTCTCAATAGTTTTTATTTTCTTTCACCCATCTCACTACCTGTTTCATCTGTTTCTCTTCCCTGTTTATTATATGTTAAAGATTTAGTTGTCTTACTTAAAAGGCAGAAAATTAGAGATAGATAGATAGATAGATAGATGTCTTGCATCCTATGATTCATTCTCCAAATGGCCATAATAGCCAGGGCTCAATCAGGCCAAAACTAAGTACCAGGAAACCCATCCTGATCCCCTACATGGGTGATAGGGGCTCACCCAACTGGGCCATCTCTGCTGCTTTTCCAGGTGTATTCGTAGGGAGCTAGATAGGAAGTGGAGCAGCCAGGACTTGAACCAGAGCTTCAGTACAGGATACTGGTGTCGTAAGTGGCAATCTAAGCTGCTGTGCCATAAAAGCAGCCACCATTTGTTTTTATTTTCATATTATTTCTCTTTTGTGTACAAATGATATCAATGTTAAATTATTTCATCCTCAGAATTTAGCCAACAGATGCCATATCATATATATATATGGATATATGTGCATATATATATATATATATAGATATGGATATATACACACATACTCTAAAGACTCCACAAAAAGCTGTCCAATCAAATTTAATAAGGTTGCAGCATACAAAATTAATAGCATTTCTATACACTAATAATGGACTACTCAAAAGGCAATAAACAATCTCATTTAGAATATCATAAAAATAAATAACTAGTTAGGAATATATTTAATACCAAAGAGGTAAAAGACCTGTATACTGAAAAGCATAAAATATCAATGAAAGAAATTAAAGAAGACAAAAATAAACGGAAAGATATCCTGTGTTCATGGAGTGGAAAAAGTAGCATTGTTACAAAAATCAAAGTAATCTCAGTCAAATCTCAATGATTTTTTTCTTACAGAAGAAGATACAAATTCTAAAATTCATGCGAAATTACAAAAGGCTCCAAACAATCAAAGCAAATTGAGTTAAAAATAACAAAGCTGGAGGCAACACACTGCTTGGTCTCAAATCTATCACAAAGCTTTAGAACTCAAAACAGCATGGTACTGGTAAAAACAAGCAGCAATAACAAATACCCAGACACCTGGACCAGTAGAACAGAGAGTCTGAAAACAAACACACTCAGTTATGATGCGTTGATTTCTGACAAAGGTACAAAAAACACCAACAGGGAAAACAATATTTCACAGATCAATCATGTCAAGAAAACTCAATGTCCATATGCAACACTGAACAAAAAGCAACTAAAAGTTAATTGCAGGCTTTGATGCAAGACCTGGCACTACAAAATTAGGAGGAGGAAACCTTCTTGACATGAGTCTCATCCAGACTTTCTTAGATCTGATCTCGCTATAGCATAGACAACAAAAGCAAAAAATAGACAAATGGGATTGCATCAAACGAAGATGCTTCCTATAAAATGGGAGAGAATATGTGGGAGCCAAATGCTTGGTGTGAAATGTATTTACAACACAAAAGGGATTTAAATACCTCACTAGTTAAAAAAAAATGACTGAATTTAAGAACAGGCAAAGGATCTGAAGAGACATTTCTCAAAAGAAAGCATGGCAAGAAATACCTAAAAATAAGGCTTGTCATCACTCTTCATTAGAGAAATGCAGGCTGAAACCACAGTGAGACATCTCTCATCTGTTAGGACAGTGTTAGCCGAACAGCATGAGCTAGTGTTGACAAGGAGCTAGGGAAAGACACTTGTACCTAGTTGGTGCTAATGTAAACGACTACAATCACTATGGAAAACAGTATGGCACTTCCTCAAACAATTAAAATTAGAATTATCATACATGCCAGCAATTTCACTTCTGGTCACATATCCAAAGGAAATGAAATCGATTATGTTGAAAACATGCATCCATCCGTGTTTATCGCAGAGCCATTCACATGAACCAAGATATGGGATGAATTTTAAATGCCCATGAACTCAGGAATGCATACACATACTATTCAGCCTTGAAAAAGCAGGCAACTGGGACTGACATGGTGGTCTAGCGGTTAAAGTCCTTGCCTTGAATGCAACGGGATCCCAAACGGGCACTGGTTCTAATCCCAGCAGCCCTGCTTCCCATCCAGCTACCTGCTTGTGGCCTGGGAAAGCAGTCGAGGACAGCTCAAAGCCTTGGGACCCTGCACTTGCATGGGAGACCCGGAAGAGGCTCCTGGCTTCTGGCTCCTGGCTTCGGATCAGCTCAGTTCTGGCCATTGCAGCTACTTGGGGAGTGAATCATTGGATAGAAGACCTTCGTCTTTGTCTCTCCTATCTGTATAACTGACTTTGAAAGGCAACCAGGGCTGGCGCTGTGGTAAGTGGGCGAAGCCACCACCCACAGCAGTGATAACCCAAGACAGCACTGATTTTCCTGGCCTGGCTGCTGTACCACTTACGATCAAGCCGCTGGTCATGCACCTGGAAGGAGCCTGGTCCTCTGAACACACCTGGGAGACCCAGATGAAGCTCTTGCTTTCAGCATGGCTCAATCTCGACTCCTAGGAAATTTGAGGAGTGAATCAGCAGATGGTGGATCTTTCTCTCCCTTCTTTCCTCCCCTCTCCTCTCTGTAACTCTGCCTTCTAAACAGATCTTCAAAAATCTTAGAGTATTGATTCCTTCAGACTACAAGTCCTCTTTGCGCTGTAATATTCTGGCTTTTTCTTTTTTTATTGAGATTCTTTTTAAAAAAAGATTTATTTATTTTATTGGAAAGTCAGTTATACAGAGAGAGGAGGAGAGACAGAGAGGAATATCTTCCATCCACTGATTCATTCTCCAAGTGGCCACAATGGCTGGAGCTGAGCCGATCTGAAGCCAGAAGCCAGGAGACTCTGTCGGGTCTCCCACATGGGTACAGGGTTCCAAGGACTTGAGCTGTCCTCGACTGCTTTCCCAGGCCACAAGCAGGGAGCTGGATGGGAAGCAGGGCTGCTGGGATTAGAACTAACACTCATATGGGATCCTGCCATGTAAAAGGCAAGGACTCTAGCCACTAAGCTACTGCGCTGGACCTATTAGCATGCATTCTTTAGACTGGCTGTTCCTTGAAAGAAGGGTCCCTTTTTTTTTTTTTTAATTCTTGTAGCTCAGCATCCCTAACAGTGCCTGCTACTGAGTGAATATACTTAGAAAACTATATGACTAAAAGAAGAAATGACATTTTCTATTCTCAAAATGGCTCACAAACACCTGTCTTACTTTTTTCAACTAGACCATAAAGGCCTGTAGGAAGCATTTTAAACAGCGTTTGTTTGCCACAGGACACATGGCTGACCCTTCAGCAGCTTGGTAATCCATTGGTTTGGCAGAGAATATTGTCCGTTTTACACTCTGTCTGGATGGTGAGGAGAGTCCCCAGGATGCCCGGGGGCATGGTGGCTGCTCCACCCCTAACCACAGTGGCTCATGGTCCACCACTTTTGGCATTCACAACAGCATTTGGAAAGAGATGTAGTAATTCCCCCACCCCCAACTTGGGGCTTATTTTTAAAGTCAGTGGCTGAGAGTGCTTACAGGATATAGTGACAGAGCTGAGAGCTCTGAGTTGCCTGCCGGAGGGGTTGGGTGCTAACCAAGCACAGATACGGTACTGAGTACTTAATTCTGGGCCTCTGTTGCCCTGGAGGAAGAAGTCAAGCCAAAAGAGAAGGGTCGATATGTTCCCCAGACAGATCACTATTTCCATGGAGTTACAGCTACCTAACTGGTTATCATTTTCCAAGCCCTAAAGTTTCAAGACTAGAGCCAGGCCAACAAGAGGGTCACAGACCTTTCATTCGCTCCGTGGAAACTACAGTTTTCTTTGGGGGGCTGTGTGTGCCTTGTACTCTGCTAAGCATTAGAGTTCAAAATGTGGATGTGACAATTTCTGTCCTTCAAGAGGTGACAGAGAGGTGATGAGACTGATAGAGAAATGAACAAATAAAGATATTCATTTGGGAGGTGCAAAAATGGTGGTAAAGAACTAAGCAACCCAGATTCAGAGTCCCTGAAGGAGCAGCATCTAAGATGCAGCCTGGGGATGAACCGAAGGAAGTCACACAGAAGGAGGGAACATTCCAGAGAACAGAGTATGTGGTATCCAAGAGATGAAAGAAAATAGCATATCCATAAATCTGAAGGACAGTTGCCCAAAGCAGAGGTCACCACATAATGGCCAGTGAGCCAACTCCGGCCAGCCACCTGTTGCTTTGATTAAAACTGGGGCATGGTGGAAGAATTGGCAACTGGAGACTGGGAGACAAACTGTGAAAGGACTTGGAAATTGGCTTAAGAGAGTTCACTCTTTAATAGCAAGAGGAAGCACTGACATATTTGAGGGAGGGACGTGGCATGATGATATGGAGTTTCAGATAGTGATGTTGTTATTGAGACTGGGAGAGGAAGCAAAATCGGAATTGAGAAGACCAGTTGGTAGAATGTACATAGGCAAGAAATGGTGATCTTGATCATGCAGATGCCAGTGGGATGCAGAGAATTGGACCAAAAGATAACAAGGAGTTGATGATTACTTGGGTATGGGAGTGTGGAAGGATGGTTCATGAGGCCAACTTTCTGTTTGGAATTTTTCCAAGGCAAGGAAGATGCTGCGGTAGTGATCCAATAGTCCATTGAGAGCAGTGGATTTCTGCTAGCTCCTTGAATGCTCTAGAATCTCTATTGTTTCATGACTTTAGATGTAGAAACTCTGCCACCAGGCAGGCCTCCCCTTACAATGCAGTTGTTTTATGCATTCTGTCTACACACACTGCAAACTTCATTAGATATTGTTGTACTTCTTAAAGCGTTCAATCCTCAAACCCACTTTAAAGAACTCAAAAGGAAAAACATTATTTATCCAGATAGTCACCATTCATATTGGTTTTCCTCCATTCCTTATGTTCCAAGTTTTCTCCTGAAATTCATTTTCCTTTTACCTGCGGAACTTCCTATCAGCAATATTTGTAAAAGACGTCTCCAGAATTCCCTTTCTTCCCCTTCTGACTCGTCCCTGCTTCACCTTCCTTCCTGAAGCGTATTTTCATAGGACACAGCATTTGTTGGCAGCCTTTGCGAACGTGGTTCTACTTTCTGGCTTTCAAGTTCCTGAGAAGGCATCTGTTGTTATTCAGCTTGGGGATCTTTCTGTCTCTCCTTTTCTCAGTAAATCTGCCTTTTCAATACAAATTGTCTTTTTAAAAAATAGATAAAAAGAACAAAGAAAAGTGTTTGGTCCCATTGTCCCCGTCTCCTCCATAATCACCACACAGATGAGTGACTTTCAGGTTCTCTAAACGCCTTTCATCCTGGGACATCGTCTCCATAACTCCCTCACTTTTCATCCTCCTGCTTTCGCTACCATCTGTAAGCCAGGAAACATCTCATTGGTTCCTGTTAAGAAAGTCAAAAGAGATGACCTAGCGAAGCATTTCCTCGTTACAGCTGGAGTAGGAGATTCCAGAACTACTTCATACTATTGTTATGTCTACCATCCAGGTTCACCCGATACAAATATGACAGTTCATCCTGCTCCACTCGTCCAGGGTTAGTCACCTACCCTGTGACTTCCTCCTGACATTCTAACCTGCCCTGTCTTTTGTATCCGAAGCTCCTGCCATTGCTGGCACAGGTGGCATGCTGTCTGCCTGCCAGGTGGATTTGTGCTTGACCTGTGAAGACTGACAAGGGCTCGCAGAGGACATCCACTCATGTACTGGAAAGACAGGGCTAGGCCATCTGTTCTCCAGGGGTTCAACATCTCTCTTGCCCCAGTGCG
Organism: Ochotona princeps; assembly: GCF_030435755.1. Classification (NCBI taxonomy): domain Eukaryota; kingdom Metazoa; phylum Chordata; class Mammalia; order Lagomorpha; family Ochotonidae; genus Ochotona; species Ochotona princeps. Next base: position 20,535,383 of record NC_080858.1, read on the forward strand.
CTGCTAAGGCTTCTATTCTGACTCGCGCAGCATTTGCCTCTGCTTTTTGCTGCCCTGACCGTAGCCCCTCAGTACATGCCGGCTGCTACAGTGCTTTCTCACCAACCCAGCTCTGCTGTCAGCTCCTTGAGGACACCGTGTTTCAAGTGACTCGGTATCCCTACTATTCAGTGAAAGGAAGGAAGGGAAAGAGAAAGGTGAGACAGGAAGGAAGCAAAGAAGGGGCGACGGGAAGGAAGGAAGGAAGGAAGGATAATAGCAACAACTATTTATAGAATGACTATATGCCAGGCAGTATGCACTTTCTTATTTAATCCTTCCAACTACTCAGTGAGGTAGATACTATTATTAATTTCTCCTAGTTTATAGGGGAGAAAGCATGCCTGGGAGGGTTAGGCAATACACCCAATGTAACACCCCCAGGGAATAAAATTGGAGCCAACGCTGGAGCCAGCTTAATTCTGCCTCTTGATCTCTGATGCTATACGCTGACTCAAGAGTCTCTGAGCACAGACCAGCTAATAATCAGAAACTGAGATTTGTTACAAAGAAAGGAAAAGGGAAGTTCTGAAGAGAGGGAAGGGGGAAGAAGCCGTCAATGCAGCCTCCTGATGCAGCGGCCATCCCTAACCTGCCACAGAAACACGTCTCCAGACAGGACGCGGTGGCTGCTTGCGAGTGTGTTCCAGCTCTCACTCTCCAAGTATTTCTACAAGCAGCTCTTAAGTGCGTTTGTGCTGACAGCACACCTGTATTGTCTGTGCTCATTATTCAGTAGTTACGTTCAACAGCCACCTTGAACAGTGGCTGGCATTGTGGTGCATCCAGTTTCAAGCTTCATCTTGCAATGCCAGCATCCCCTATGGGATGACTGCCCTGCTTTTGACATAACATTCTTACTAACGCATCTGGAGAGGCAGCAGCAGATGGCTCCCGTACCTGGGCCCCTTCTATGCATGTGGGAGAGTCAGATGGAATTTCAGGCCCCTGCGTTTGGCCTGGCCCAAGCTGTTGTGGGCATTTTGGAAGGGAACCAGCTGATGGTAGATCTCTCCTCCCTCCTCTTTGTGCTGCTGTTCGAGTAGATGAAAATACGTAAATAAAACTTCAAACAACCAAATTACTGAATACTAAACCATTGCTCTTAGAATAACAGGGTTAGGGCCCGGCAGGCGTGGCCTAACAGCTAAGTCCTCGCCTTGAATGCACCGGGATCCCATATGGGCACCGGTTCTAGTTCCGGCAGCTCCACTTCCCATCCAGCTCCCTGCTTGTGGCCTGCGAAAGCAGCTGAGGACGGCCCAAGGCTTTGGGACCCTTCACCCGTGTGGGAGACCTGGAAAGAAGTTCCTGGTACCCGGCTTCGGATCAGCGCAGTACCGGCTGTTGCGGCAGACTTGGGGAGTGAATCATCGGACGGAAGATCTTCCTCTGTCTCTCCTCCTCTCTGTATATCCGCCTTTCCAATAAAAAAAAAAAAAAAAAAAAAAAAAAAGAATAACAGGGTTAGATTCATGCGAAATGCGAACCTCTGTTTACACTTTCATCATCTGACCAATACATAAGCTTCTATTGGTTGTGTTTCTATTTAGACATTTTATTTAATATCTACTGATGATGATTTTTACACAGATGTTGGTTCTTTCGAACTAAGCAATCCGATTTCATCGAAGTGAGAAAAGTCCGTCTTAGAAAAGCAACCCCTTCTGCTTAGAAACTGCAAAATTGCTGAGTCTCTGCAGTGTGAGTTCTGTCCTTACATGAGAGAACCACAGATTCTTTGAACAGGAACATTCTTGTGAATTCCTCTGTTCTTTGAAAAAAACCTCGCTGCATCTCAGCAGCATTCTCCAGGCTGCAGTGCCGAGGACTGTGCACGAAGAGCCGATTGCCTCCCAGGCAAGTCGGGCTGCTCCCACTGGCATTCTTTTTCATGCATTTCTTCTATTCTGGTCACAATCGCATGCAGAGGAAGAGTTGGTACTGCACCCCTAGGTCAATGACAATGCACGGTTTGGTGTTTTAAGAGCAGAGAGGGGAAAAAATCAGGACAGAGCAGCACAGAACCCTCAGGCTCACTGCTCCTGCCTCTTTTCCACGGCATATTCGAAAAAAAATTTTAAAAAAATTTTTAATGTTGTTTACTTAGTTGATTAGAGTGGGAAGGGTAGATTAGGGGGGAAGTAGATGAGATCCTTAATTCCAGATTTTCTTTTTCTTCTTCTTGTATCTGAGGGAAGGAAGGGAAATAAAGGGAGAAGCCACACCCAGCCTCCCAACCACCTCAGTACCCGGAGATGGGGAAAAGCTATCCAATGTCATCCCAGGGTCCCCAGTGTGGAGCATGCTCTGAGAGTTATGCTCAAGTGGTTTTGATAGTTCTGACATGCTGTTGATCTCCCCATTCCAAGGATGAGAAAATTCTTCCAAGGTCCATTGGCTGACTTAGTACACCTTAAGGGTCTCCATTTGCCCAGAGATTTGCTGTCAATGTTTGGCTGGGGTAATTGGCCAATTTGTTCTGCCTTCCTTCCTCTGTTATGGTGCCAGATGTCCTCTGCAGGCTCCAATGGACTGCCATATCCTCCATGTGCATCTGGGTATACCATCCACTGCTCAATCTAAGCCACTCAGTAGGCCCAGTTCTGACACAAGCACTCCACAGTCAGACCACAGATCCCACAATTCTCCCTATGGTTGGAATTCTGAGTCCAGCAGTTCAGGTGGGGGTGGATTTCCAAAAAATACCTTGTTTGAGGAGATTCCAGACCTGACTCGTGTGTGCTTGCTAGTATGGGGCCCAGCTCTGTCCATCACCCACATCAGCCTATGCACACACTGGTAGTTGCAATTACTGGCTCAGCTGTCTCCATAAACCAATGGATGCTGCGGCCCAGCCCAACCCTGCTCACCACACGCTTGGCCCTCATGTGAACCAGCAGGTGCTGCAGCCTAGTCGGAGTGACCCCCCATTAACTCTCATTCCTGTGCTTACCAGTAATGCAGATTGGTTCATTCTGTCCCACATCCCATTCAGCTCTCATACACAGCAATGGACATTGAAGCCTAGCTTAACTGAACTGACCGCACTATCTAGCCTACAGTCTTGCCGGTGAGTGCCACCATCTGTGTTAGCCAGGTCCACTCCCAGCCCTGGTTCTCATGCTCACAGGTGAGAGCTGCAGCCCATTAGAGAGGTGCCCAGTTTCTGTACCAGGTCCACTCCCTATCCTGAATCTTGCATTCTCCAGTTGGTCCTTCAGTCTAGCTTGACGGGATTTTCCAAGAGTTGTGATCAGCTTCTCCCAGTTTCTTGGCCATTTCTCATCACTCTGTTCTGCTCCTATCTGCACCGCGGACACTGAATGTCAGTCAGCCTGTGAACTGAATCAGTCTGCCACGGCTTGACACTATCCCTGCCCGCAGCTGTATTAGTCTCACTGAGAACAATACAGTCTCAGCACAGACTCTGAGGGGAGAAAAAAAAAAAAAAAAAAAAAAGAGAAAACCAACTGTCTTGGTATAATCACTGAGCTCGCAGACGATCTGCCAAGTGCTCGGTCTGATGGGCATTCTGCTGGGTAGATGCCTCTTGAGTGTTCTCTAAGCACTGCAGCTTGACACAAGGAAGCCAGGACACACTGAGTTATGCAGAGCACTGTGTATGGACACTGCTTTCTATACAGCTTACTGCATTTAGAAATACCAATAGAGTGTGTGCTTCTTGTTTCTGGGATCAAGCTGTGCCATGTCATCACAATGCCGAAGACCCTCCATCTCATCCTCTTGGCTGGCTACCTCGTCTGCACACTGCTTTGATGTCTGTGTGCATTTGTCAATGCCTTGGTTTAACGTCATGGTGGGTCACGGCGGATGGGTTGAGGAAGGGGTAAAGGAGGGATACAGCGTGCCTGGGAAGGAAACACCAGAGGAAGAAAGGGAAGCAGTAGACACAGGAGTGGGGACCCGTTACCGCAAAGCAATGCAAGGAGAGAGATGAAGCGACCCGAGAAAGTAGGAAGTAAGACAAGTAAAAGATGATTCTCCTTGTCCAATCGTCGTCACGTTGATGAGGACTCAAGTGCGGCCAGGTGGTGGTTTAGAAGAGCTTTACAGAAGGCTTGCAAGAAAGAACACTACTTTCCCAGCCCACGCGATGCTATTAATAGACCAGAGCAGGGCACAGAGGGAAGCTGAGACACAGGTAAAGAATCCGAAGCCTTTTCTGGTTCTAACTTACACGACCTCGGAAAGCGGAGACTGAAAGCCCGACATTCAAGGAGGACAATTTAAACCAGCGCGCCTGTCTCGTACGTTTGCTTCGACAAGAAAGATTTCCACGAGAAGTCTATACTTACAAAGTCTATACTTACAAAGTCTCTTTCGGGATCTTTAGATTTTGATTTGGCAAATGGGAAAGGCAGATCTTGCATGTGTAACGGCTTGCACCTGATACAACTCAAGCCCATTTAAAAAAAAAAAAATGTAAGCGTCTCTCCAAAAATGTAGCCAACAGTTTCCTGAGGCAGGTGTGTACCGGGCTGCGACACTGCAAGGTTGAATACACACCAGTGTTCAGGAGGGGCGGTGATGGTAGAAAAGAGAGAGGTTCTTTCACAAACAAATGTGTAAGGTGGGGACCGAGCCCTGGGTCCCTGCAGGATGGAAAGCTTCGGGACGCGTAGCAGACATGGTGTGGTGGTTTGATTTGCGGCTTGGGCTGGGTGCCTTTCTCTTGACAGAACCCTGCATAGCTCGAGTTCCTGGAGAGCCTCGCAGTCCTCCTCTGCCAGCGCGTCCGCCTCCCAGGGCCTAGTGCTTGGATGTCAGCGTCAGCGTGGAGGAAACCCTGAAGATCTGGGGCAGCATGTTGCTGAGCTGGTAAAACATCTCTTCAGAAATACTCTGTATGAAGTTTAAAAAAAAGTGTGCATTTGTTAAACCACCACAGACTTTTTTTTTTAATGTTAGAAGTACTTTAAAATATGAACTTCGTTCCTGATATGGGGTGCCAGCCTTGGGATGGATCTTTTACGATGGATTTAGTTGCATGGCTGTGGACTTGAGCTGTTTTTCTGGCTCTGTCCTGAGAGTTTGTTTTCTGTCAAGTGAGATTGATTATTGGGAAAAAAAAATCCCTAGGGAACGCTAGTGCAACCCTGATTAAAAAACCGCTCGTTTGGCTAAATTCTAGGCAGCATACAGACACAGTCCTCGAGAACGCCCTTACTCATGAACGCTGTGTAATCCACACAGCATGCATGAGGAGAAAACCCGGGAAAAATCAAGCAAGTTTGGTTGGGGGCTGAATGAAAGATCTCTTGACAGTAAACCAAGTGCCTGATGGCATCCAAATGCTTCTCTTAAAAATACAACAAGTGTTAGCACTTGAATGTTACACTTGGGAATTCAGGGCAGTATTCCCAGCTGTACATGTGGGACACAGTCTAGAACAGAGATAGAACTGGGGTGAGAGACACGCAGGTCACGCACCTGTGGAACCAGAAACTGCACCGTCCTGGAGATGCCGCCATCCCACGAAGCCATTTCCATCATGAACCCTAAAACAGAAAGCGAGCGTTGCTGCGTTGTGGGTTCTGGCCACCAAACCTGCCAGTCAGGTCCTGGGCCAATGTGAATATTCATACTGCGGGGGTGGTTTCCAGGCTGGCCTTTTTAGGCAGCTGCTGGTCACTGGGAAGGCTCCCCCTGCACGACAGACCAATCCTCTGGGCCACAGATTGTTTTTGTTTTGTTTTTGCTAATTTTTAAAAAAATCATTTATTTATATTGGAAAGGCAGATCAGATTTACAAAGAGAAGGAGAGACAGAGATCTTCCATCTACTTCTTCATTCCCCAATTGGTCGTCATGGCCAGAGCTGAGCCAATCCAGAGCCAGGGGCTTCTTCCAGGTCTCCTATGCAGGTTCAGGGGCCTAAGGCTTTGGGCCGTCCTCCCCTACTGCCTTCCTGGGCCACAAGCCGGGAGCTGGAAGGGAAGTGGAGCAGCCAGGACATGAACTGGTGCTCACATGAGATGCCGGCAGGGGCAAGGTGAAGATGCAGCCATTGAGCCAAGGTGCCAGGCCCTCCACACAGGATTTAACAGGGCTCGGCCGGCACACACTGGGGATTTCCTATTAGTACAGAATATTTAGGGCCTGTTAACTGAAGGGGCTGAGATTATTACAAGCTAATTAAGGACCTGGCGCCGTGGCCTAGCAGCTAAAGTCCTTGCCTTGAATCTCATATGGGCGCTGGTTCTAAATCCGGCAGCTCCACTTCCCACCCAGCTCTCTGCTTGCACCTGGGAAAGCAGTCGAGGACAGCCCAAAACCTTGGGACCCTGCACAAAAGTGGGAGACCTGGAGAAGGTTCCTGGATCCTGGCTTTGATTGACTCAGCACTGGCCATTGCGTCCGCTTGGGGAGTGAACCATCAGACAGATCTTCCTCTGTCTCTTCTCCTCTCTGTATATCTGACTTTGTAATAAAAATAAATAAAGCTTTTTTTTTTTTAAAAAAAAGCTAACTAAATATGTGCTCACTATTTTTTGCTTTTGAAGAAAATGAAAGCCAGAATCACAGCAAAATATATAACAGAAAACAAAACCTCTTCTTCATTAGTATTATTTTAGAAGGGCTGGAGATATACTTGTGATAAAAAAAAAAAAAAGGAAAAATCATTCTAAAAAAATTTTCTTGCTGGACATGTTGGTGAAGTGGCAGAGGACAGATATAACATCCACATGGCTTCTTCCAGGCTGTTTCACATTCAGTATCTGGAAAGAGGCGTTGGTGTTGCGGTGTAGCACGTTAAACTGTGGCCTCGGAGTCTACAGTGCCAGCATCCCATGTGGGTGCCCACTTGAGTCCTGGCTGCTCCCTCTTAACGTGCCCGGGAAAGCAGTGGAGGGCAGCCCAAGTCCTCGGGCCCCTGCACCCACACGGGAAACCTGGAAGAAGCTCCTGGCTTCAGACCAGCTGCGTTCCAGCCCTCACAGTTACTTAGGGGAGTAAACGACAGATGGAGGATCTCTTGGTCTTTCCAAGTTACAACCAATCAACCAATCCTTCCTGTTGGCAGAAGGGTACTCACCTTTGACACACTTAAACACCAGCTCGGCTCTCCTTAAACACCAGGGTATAGTCATTTCCTAACAAGAGAAGCAAAACAAATACTTCGTAAAACATGAAACAGGCTCAGAACGGGGCTTGTACATCCCATGAATAGATTCCTGTTGCTCCTTGCTAAGTGTGACTGTCTTGCCTCTATTTCTTGGATGAGATGTTTTGGCTGTTATACCACATCTGTTACAATGCCAACCAATGTGATTAGCCTAGTAAATATAACCAAAACAAACAGATCCTTAAATCATACATCATCAATTCTGTAGGCAAATATAAGTGACATGGGGATTGGTTACTATGTTCAGCAGCTTCATTCGTATTTCTGGATAATAATGAAACAAAATGCTTGCTCTGTATATCGTATGCTGTTAAAAAAATGTAATGTTAATGAACAGCTCATCCCAGTCATCTCACAAACCAATTCATTTCTCTACTCTTCTTTCTAACCTTGCCCAGATGTGTGCACCATGTCTGCATGAGACTGCAGACATACGTTTCACAGTTTCCACAATACGATTAGTGGTTATGTCATTTTAAGATTTACTTCATTTGACAGGTTGGTTTTTTTTTTTTTTTTTAGGATTTATTTATTTTTACTGGAAAGGCAGATATACAGAGAAGAAGAGAGACAGAAAGATCTTCTGTCCAATGGTTCACTCCCCAAGTGGCCACAACGGTTGGAGCCGAGCCAATCCGAAGCCAGAAGCCAGGAATCCCCTCAGGGTCTCCCACATGGGTGCAGGGTCCCAAGGCTTTGGGCCGTCCTTGACTGCTGTCCCAGGCCACAAGCAGGGAGCTGGATGGGAGGTGCAGCAGCAGGGAAATGAACCCATGTCCATATGGGATCCCGGGTGTGTAAGGTGAGGATTTTTTTTAAAGTCAGAGTTAAGAGGGCAGAGGAGAGACAGGGAGAGGAAGGAGGGAAGGATAGGAAAGGGAGAGGAGAAGCAGAGAGAGGAGAAAGGAGGAGAGGGAGTCGGAGACACAGCAGATAACACGTACAATGGGGACTTCACTGTTTGTCTTGGGGGAGCAAACTCTGCCTTTGTTTATTATTTTCACATTCAAGAGCAACAGAGTAGGTACAACAACCTTGGAAAGGTATGGAGCGATATCCACCAGAAGTAAATGTGTACATACCCTGAGGCCGACAGAAATAGCAAAGATATGTACTAGAAGCAACAGGAGCCATAAAAATCAAAATCTGAGAGCTACCCAAATGTGCAAAAGTAGTAGACTATCTAAATAACTGTGGCTTCAATCACACAATGAGATAATATGCAAACACGAGTGTGGACCCTCCACGGCCACACACAACACGGATAAACCTCATGGATAATCCTGAACGGGAGAAGGCCAGAAACAAGATCGACTACAAAACGAAGCCTGATGAACTCTGGCTTCTGGGGTGAACCAGTGGTCATCTTTGCAGAGGACCTTCCTGGGGTGCTGGGAGCGTGCTGCTTCATGACCTGGGTGCTGGCTGTGTAGATGCTCAGACCGCTGACAACGGAAGCTATGGACTTCTACGAGTATGTGTGTATTGTGCGCCGATAAAAAGTTTGAAAACAACCACGTAACTAAAACCTTTAAGCTCTGACTTACTCAACATATTAGCGTGAAAGCTAAAACGAAGGGACAATGCCCAGATTCCTGGCTTGCAGCTTCATTTCTCTTGGATTACACTGATTCTGGTAAGAGAGTTTTCTTCAGATCACCAAGATGTACAGTGATAAAACTGGTGTGTCTTTCCCCATGCTGATAGGTTTCTTCTTCATTTTCTTTTAAAATGTAATTACACCCTTCTACAGCTCTTTTTCCTATCAGAGCACATGAACTCTTTCAGACGCTGTCATTATCTTACAATAAACAAAATGTGGTAAAATACACGTCCAGCATTTCCGTTTGCTGGAGGAAGCAAGCACCGCCGGAACACGCTCTGTGATGCTTGCACGGAAGTGAAAACAAATACTACCTCTATATCCTGGGTAGTGTTTGTCCCTGCTTGGAGAATAAACCTCTTGACCTGGATGGATGTTTCCATACAAATATGGGAGCATGGTGGCTCAGTAAACTTCTGTCTGTTGAATTGGACACTTAGGAAGTGAACTTAATGATCTGCAGGTGGCTGTCCCGATTTAAAACAAGTAACTTTTGCAACATTGTGGGAGACAGAATGCTAGTAGAATCAGATGTCTGGAAGTGAAATCCAACTTAGTGGCTTTTGGAAACACTGTTTTTGAGGTTGTTTCCCACCTACATAGGACCATTTTTATAAACTGGTTAACCAGGAGTCCAGCTGCATGGATGGCTGGAAGGCTCCTTGGGGCAGAATTTGTCATAAACTTTGTCACTCTCCAAATTCCCTTTTATAGACTGAATGGACCAGTGAATGATGACTTGACAATGGCTAGAAATTTCTGATGAACTTCAAACTTCTCAAAGCTGCAGTGGGCAAAGAACACGGTCGTCCTTCCTCCCGATGCCATGTTAGGCATGACCCAGGCTATGGAAGTGAACAGAACGAGAAGTTAGGGAGCATGACAGATCTTCTATAGGATGGAACCAGTATTCCCCTCGATCACAACAATGATGTGTTTGTGAAAAACAACACTGGGTGACACCAAGTGGGAAATAATTCAGAATCACCCTGTTTCACATGGAAGGGATCCTATGTATGTAACAAGCAAGGCTTCTTACAACGCAACAGTCTAGCTGGGGCTTAATGTGAAAAGCAAGGCACGCAAGCTCTTACATTGCCGTCTATAATCTCACATTTCTACCAACCTCTTACTTATTTTGGTGAGTTTACTTTGAATGACCAATAATCAAACTTGTTCCTGACATTTACAAACTCTACTTGTGGCAGAAGGCCATTTTTCCTGATTTCAAGACACGGCCTCCTTAAAAGAGCCTCCTGACGCTGGCCTCTCTGCGCCAGGTGGACGGCTGGCTGCCAAGGAGGCCTCCTCTGCCCTTTGGGTCTCAAGCCCCTTTGTTCCTCCACTGCTTAAACCTGACCTTTAGTCCCTGTGCTATTTGTACCAATTACCTCCTACACCCAGTTGTTAGGTGAGTGAAGGGAAAAAGCAGGAAGGTGAGACAGTCATGAAAAGAGAATTGTTTTTTTCAAAATAGAAAATGTTAGCTCAATACATTACATAATAAAGCAAGGTAAGATTATATCACGTGTTAACTCCATGTTAACAGCTGCTTTGCGTCACCTTGCATCTCCTGTCGCTACTGAAATGTACGGAGAGAATACAATCCTGATATTACCTTAGCCCGAATGTGTGTGGGCGGGAAATGAATGCAACTGAAGACAAACACGAGGGAGAAGCAAGAGGGGGCAGCAAAGGAGGGGCAAGGGGAGGGACACAGGTCATGGCCAAAGACGAAAACCAGATTGATTTTATGCTTCACCTATTGTGGTTCAGTACCACAATGGTTTTAAGAGTTAACTCAGTTTGGGCTGGTGTGGTAACCTAGTGGCTGAGGTCCTTGCCTTGCATGCGCTGGGATTCCATATGGGCACTGGTTCGTGTCCTGGCTGCTCCACTTCCCATCCAGCTCCCTGCCTGTGGCCTGGGAAAGCAGTGGAGGATGCTCCCACCCTGCACCCAGGTGTGAGACCCAGAGGAAGCTCCAGGCTCTCGGCTCTGGATCAGCTCAGCTCCGGCCATTGCGGCCACTTGAGAAGTGAACCAGCAGATGGAAGATCTTTCTGTCTCTCTTACTCTGTAAAACTGACTTTCCAATAAAAATGAACAAATCTTAAAAAAAATTATTCAGTTTTGTGCTTTTGTCACCTAACACTGTTGATTAGATAGGAGATACAAAGGTCCATTGATTAAAAAAAAAAGCTGTAAAAATGTACAGCAGATTATTATATAATACTAATATCCAGAATATTCAGCCATACTGATAAATTCGTAAGATCATAGGAATGTTCTAGCTACTTACCTCAGACATGTCATGGACCAGCAGGAGAGGAATGCTTATGGTGGTGATGTCATGGGTGCAGCAAACTTTGAGGATATTTCGCAGTCCCATAATGGCTGGATCCCGAGCAGTGATATTCCCCGATTTGACATTGTCATCCACACAGAGGTGAAAAGCAACATGGATTTCTGAGAGATTAGAATGCCGGGTGATGTAAAATTCCCCTGGGGATGACAAGCACGGGCACGGTTTTTATGGCGTCCTTCACATCCCCCCCGTTGGACCGGCGCAGGCGGCAGCAGGGCCCTGCGGGGGCTGAGAGCGCCCATGCCTGCTGCTCCTTTATTCTTGGAATGAGGGGGAGAACTTCCTCCGCAATCGGCTGGCAAACAGGTCTGAAGTGACCAGCAGGTGGCAAACAAACGGAAGCATTTCTGATCTAAATGCTTCCTTCAAACGTGAAACTCGACCTACAGAACTTTTTATTTGATTGCTTGTTTTTCTCATGATCTTCCGCTAGTCAGTTATTCAGGGCGGAAACACAGAGGCTGTCCTTCATTGCTTCCCCGCAAGCCCTCAATGCCCGCGTCCCCACCTACGACGCCATCCACCACTGCCCGAGGTATTTTCAGTCCCACTGCCAACAGCGAGCCCTGAGCGTTCTACCTTTGCCACCGTCACGCCTGCTCATGCTTTCATCCTCTGCCACCCAGAGACATTCTCTTCACTGGTTTCTCTGCCTTCATTCCTTGCCCGTCTGTAAGCCATTTCTTAGCTCTAGCCACAGTAACTTCAGTATAAACCATATTATATAACTCTCTCACTTAAAATCATCTGACAGGCTCACATTAGATTTAGACAAACCAAACTGGGACCAGTGGTCATGTTGTGGCAGGGTGGGTTAAACATTCCATACGGGTGCCGTTACTGTTCTAGCTGTGCATGAAATAGGAAAAGCAATGCCTGACTGCTTTCCTGGTAAGGTTGTTGTGACAATTAAATGACATCATCGTAAATATTTAGCTAATGAGAGAGTAAGCCTCTGCTTAAAAAAGCTCTGGTAGAGCTTTTTCTATACAGCTACAAGTTTTAAATAGTTTGTGCTTTCCATCTCTTTCCATTTCTTTGAACTCTTGGTCGTGTAGACATTCTTTAATTAAGTGAAAGTTCAGATGTTACTATAGTATCTTTCTGTGAATAGTCTAATACTCCTTTTCTAACAGACACACCCTCCTGATTTGGCAGGTGGTAATGAAACACTAATCAGCACTTCACCCCCAAAAAAGAGCAAGGAAGCAAACCCAGTCATCAAGGGCTAAGCTGCTATAAACCTGCTCATCGGGATCTCCAGAATAGCAAGAAGACCGGCACATTTTAAGAAAGCCACAAAATATGGATGATTGAAATTCTGGATCTGTGAAGAGAAACAATAAATCCTTCACTACAGGTATTTTTAGACGGCGAGGAGGACGGTTTCCTGTTCCACAAGGTGGAGGAAGCAGCACGCGGTGATGCTAACATCGTCCCCGAGGCAGGTGGTCTGCAGGTGGGAGGGAGCTCGGGGGCCGAGGACCACAAGCCGGCTGGCTACGATGGACGGGGTGAATACCAGAAATGGGTGTAAGACTCACTTACGTGAAATGGAATGCGACCCACATGACAAAGATCTGGGGAAGGAAATGCAAGGAAACTATCTTAAAGGAGAATGGAAAACTACCCAAAGGTGGTTATTGCTTGAAAATTCTGTAAAATGTACTATTCACTCTAAGACAATTACCACATGCATAGCACACAAATAGGCCTTCCTTGGTATACTCCGTTATACAAACATGACTAACGGTCAACAGCATGAATTAAAGCAGAAAAAGGGTTAACTGACCGAAATTCCACTTGTTAAAATAATACATACCCAAGAATAAAAGAAATGCAAAGCAGGGAAATGGAAATAAGCCTTTACATGCGATGACCCATGTTCTCCTACAAGTTCAAGTAATGTGCCATTATTTGTATTTCAAATATAGTTCTTGACCTATTCCTTAGGGAACTAAGAAACAATGTAGCAAAGAAAATATGAAATAGCAAAATAATTCATGCAACTTTCATTGTTTTTTCAATGAAGCATTTCTTCTTGTACAGAGTTTGGAAGAAATACAAGAATTAAAGATTTACATCAGAGAATACCCATGAAAGTGCACTGTGTAGTGCAAAGTGTTCCTTCAGACTGAAATACTGACATTTTATAATGTGCATGATAAGGAGTTTTGTTTCCAAGCTAAGATTTGAATGAACATGATTAGAAGAACATAGTCTTAAAATAAGTAACACTCACCAGGTAAAATATTTAAATAGCTTCTGTTAGTATTCTTGGATTTATCGTCGCTTCCTCCGTTCTGGTTTCCAGAATCTGTTCATGAGATAATGCAAGGTGAAGGAAGATAATAACATATGAAAGCGCATGACTACTTCTGTTTCCAAAACAATCATGATGACAGCAAGAATTTCTGAAGGATTGCTGTGTGCCAGATGCTGGGCTATAAACTTGATGTGGAGGATCAAGAACCTTTTTTTACGACACCCCTATAAGCAGGACCTTTGACACAGGCACTACCGCCACCTTCATTTTACCAATCAGCAACAGAGGGCCTGGTGCCATGTTCCAGTAGCTAAACACTCCACTTGGCTGCCAGGATCCCACACGAGCACCAGTCTGTGTTCTGGCTGCTCCACTTCCCACCCAGCTCCCTGCTTGTGGCCTGGGAAAGTCATAGAGGATGGTCTAAGGCCTTGGGAACCTGTACTCGTGTGGGAGACCTAGAAGAAGCTCCTGGCTCCTGGCTTTAGGTGGGCTCAATTCTGGCCACTGTGGCCACTTGGGCAGTAAACCAGTGGCCAGAAGTGACTTCTCTCTGTAAATTTGTCTTTCCAATAAAAATAAATAAATGCATACATCTTTTTTTAAAAACAAGCAACAGAGGCTCAGACAGGCTAATCACCTAAGCAGTGATGTACTGCTTTTATCTGATTAGGCAAGTGGTGGAAGTCAGCTTGGGGCTCATCTACTCAGCTTCTAGGTCCTATGGCCTTCACCTCTTGTCAGCACTCCTCCACCTGAGAGATGCAGGGTACTAAAGTATACACAGAATGACTTCATCAGATAGTTGCGGTGTGGCCAGTTCTATTCTTAGAGTCTGAGTCACTGTTGTTGATAGTAAGTTGCTCAGGACTGCAAGGAACGGTTCATAGCATCAGGAGTTGCTTCGTGGTCAGCTCATTCCTGAAATTTATTTTTTATCTGACACTTTATATATTCATTTAATCTCAGAGAGTGAGATTATTTCAAACGGGACAAATTGTTCAGATATTCAATAGCTTTTCTTATTTTTTTCTTTTAAAGTTATGTTTCTTAGAAGGATAAAGATTGGTAAACTAAGTATTAAAACTGAACATACATTATTAAGGTTGAATGTAAACTACTTTACACACATACATACATACACTTTCACTGGAAGACAGATCTTAATTTCAGAAGAATAACATTAGAATCCATAAATGCAAAATGAATATTAGCTTTCAAAGTAATTATATATGTGCACATATATTTTTATTATATTTTATTATATAATTTATTTGACAGGTAGATGACATAGAGGGAGGGAGGAGGGAGGGTAGAGGGGGAAGGAGAGGACAGAGAGGTCTTTGGTCCTCGGGTTCCCTCCAGAAACGCCCCGAAAAGCCAGGACTGAACCCGGCCAAACTCAGAAGCCAGGAACTCCACCCAGTTTCCCAAACTAGTGACAGGAGACCAAGCACTTGAGCCATCTTCCACTGCCTCCCATGTGCAGATCAGAGGCTGGATCCAAAGTGGAAGTGGGACTCAAACTCTGACATTTGGACAAAAATCTTCATCTGCTGCCCTGCCCCTCCATGGCTGCAATGACTGGAGCTGACTGGCCTGAAGCCAGGCCCCAGGAGTGTCTTCCGGCCTCCCACATGCGTGCAGGAGCACTGAACTCGGGCCATGCCCTGTTACACTCAAAGTTTTACACTTTGGAGCAACTGCATTTCAGATTTTCTGAGGGCTGCTTGCAGGAAAACATCCAGCAAAGGATTCCCCAATCTGAAACGCTTCTGGTCCCAAGTGTCTCAGATAAGGAAGGGATGCCCAATGTGAATTTAGCGAGGAAGTTATACTGCAGATAGACACAGAAAACACATTGTGATTGAAAAAAAAAACCTCTCGTAATTGAGGCCATGCGACTTAAAGATGGAACACAGAAAGGATTCACTGAGCCCTGTTGTTTTCACTCTAAGAATGGTATCAAAAGATGACCAACTTGTCACTGAGTGCCTGCTTCTAGCTCCACTGGAGGACTCAAATCCAAAAGGAATTTTCACTGGGAATCCTGACAACAATTATCCCAGAAAAGGAAAGGAAGAGCAGAGTTCCAGCTTCGGATGCTCTTAACTTCCTCCTTCCAACTTCCAGAAACACAATTTCCCATGTATGACTTCAGTGCTGACGCGTACACCACTGGCTCTATTTGGACAGTATATACCGGAAGGGACGTTCTGAAGAAGTGGAATTTTACTGACCATGTGAGTCTTTCAGTTTACTCCTGCGCTGGGTGCTAGCATAAAGGACCACCTGCTGGACAACTTCCAATTGCTCTTCAATCCGGGGGAAGTGGAAGTCGGTGCACTCCTGGCAAACTGTGGCAAAATCTAAGGGACACAAAACATTTACAAACTTCTAAAGGTGAACTGTCACATGTGCGGTTTGTTTCTTACAGACATGAAGTACCGGAGAGATAAGAAAAAACCCTCAAAAGCAGGATTTCTTACACTTGTCCTTTCAGTATATTGCCTTTAATTAGGGTGTAGTAATTTCACCTTTTTAAAAAATTAATAAATATTTATTTATTTATTTATTTTAATAGAAAAGTCAGAATAAGTTTATGAAGAGAAGAAGAGACAGAGAGGAAGATCTTCTATCCACTGGTTAACTGTCCAGGCGGCTGCAAAGGCCAGAGCTGAGCTGAGCCGAAGCCAGGAGCCAGGAGTGTCTTCCCAGCTTCCCACACGGGTGCAGGGTACCATGGCTTTGGGCCGTCTTCGACTGCTCTGCCAGGCCACAGGCAGGGAGATGGATGGGAAGTGGGGCAGCTGGGACATAAACCAGCACCCATATGGGATCCTGGCACTTGCCAGAAGAGGATTCAACCACTGAGCCATCATATTGGGCCCAGTAATTTTATTTTGATCAGAATTTAGCCCTTCTACTACTCAAAATGAGTAAACAAGTAACAGACAAGACATTTTAATATAAGGTCAATACAATTCATGTCTTTTTAAAATAACAGACACTTTGATCATAATATACCCCCTAAAAGTGCTGAAAAAACTGAAAAAGCAAATAAATTCTGTTTAAGCTTATTTCAAAGGTATAAATGTCAATGTATTTCATATAATCAAACATTTACAAATAATAATGAAAAGTAATGTTACTAAGAGGGCAAATAGCATTTTATCTAGCATATTTAAGAGGTAGATTATTAGAAAAAAAAAGCAAAAAGAAAAGTGTACAAACTAAAGGCAGCGACTTTTTCTAAATTGAAAAATATATTTCTATCTTGATTGCTTTTTGCCTGAATGGACATAAGAACTCTAGATGAACAGAACAGAATTTTAATAAAAATTAAATACTGGGCCTTGTGCGGTAGCCTAGCGGCTAAAGTCCTCGCCTTGAACGCGCCAGATCCCATATGGGCGCCGGTTCTAATCCCAGCAGCTCCACTTCCCATCCAGCTCCCTGCTTGTGGCCTGGGAAAGCAGTCGAGGACGGCCCAATGCATTGGGACCCTGCACCCGCGTGGGAGACCTGGAAGAAGTTCCTGGTACCTGGCTTTGTTAAGGCTCAGTTCCAGCTGTTGTGGCCACTTGGGGAGTGAATCAATGGATGG
The DNA here is from genome assembly GCF_030435755.1 of Ochotona princeps. Classification (NCBI taxonomy): domain Eukaryota; kingdom Metazoa; phylum Chordata; class Mammalia; order Lagomorpha; family Ochotonidae; genus Ochotona; species Ochotona princeps. The sequence continues at coordinate 20,552,415 of NC_080858.1, forward strand.
AAGATCTTCCTTTCTGTCTCTCCTTCTCTCTGTAGATCTGACTTTCTGTAGGAGGACATTGTGACCCTAGAAGGTCAGCAAGCACAGGATTACAGGTGATTGGATAATATCTGTATGAGAATAACCGACTGGCTACCTTTTGTATACCAATTGGATATCATGTGTATAAGAACAGTTGAGTGGACAGCATGTGTATGAGAACACTTGCTGCAATATACAAGACAAAAGGAGTTCCAAACAAAAGCATAGAAAGTTGATGGATTTTGTTGATAAGCTCAATACCTCCTCCCTTATCCCATATGACCCTCAGTGTATAAAGTCTGATGCCATCAGTCAGACTTCATCAGGCTCCATGCACCAAGCCCATCGCTGCGGGACAGCAACAACTTTCCAGTAAAGTAAGTAAATCAATCTTTAAAAAAGTAAATACTATGAGGAACTCTACAAATGCCGAAAAACAAAACAAATCTAAAACAGCCATGCTTGGATATGACTCTGAGTGGTCTACCTGAGTATCTGAGGTGATTACACTGTTTTTCAGTTTTTCCATACTTCTTTTCTTTGTTAGAATGATAGTATAATTAGAAATTTATGGAAATAAATACATACGATGTTAGCTTACCTCTTTTAATACCACTGTACGAGTTAACTCGGTTATCCACTAGTAACACCAGGCCGCACAGCGACGTGGAGTAGAGCGAGAGCGCCGTCTGTAGCCGATGCAGCCTCACTCCGGTCCGGTGCTTCCTCTTATGCTTACAGAAGTCCAGCATGTCTGCTCTGAGCAGCCTCAAGTTATGCATGGTCTTCAGCTGGGCTCCTGCAAGGGGCAGAGGACAGGCTGAGCAGACACCAAGCACTGCAGACACTCAGCACAGCAGCGTACGGGTCTCTACAGCAAGGACAGACTATCTGTGCTACACTTAAGGATTAAAGACAGGCCTCAGCACTTCCCATGTTAATCGCGATTATAACTTTATCTGCAAAATAAAAAAAATGTAAGCTACAGTGGGAAACCTTCAGCGAACAAACCACAGACTTGCTGGAACAGCACAGAATGAGAAATTAAAAAAACAAACACGGGCACACTCGGACGCGAGGGATGTTTCTGTTACAGTATAAACTGTACGACAAATTAAAACGGTGGAAGAGGAAATGACGCGCTTACCTAAATGGATGGTAAAACTTTCTTCTAGCTTTCTCTGTTCCTCATAAATCCTTCCGGCTGCTTCTTCAGATTCTCTGTACTGACTTGGTTGAACTTTAATTTCTTCACTGAAATTAATAAAATTATTGATAATGCTTTGTTTGCATGTTTGTGAAAAACTTTTCTTACAGGAAAGCAAGACTTTTGGTAAAAAGACAGAAAACTGAACAGCTGAAAATAGTGCTGAAGTGATTTCTAAACTTTCATCTACGGTGATGTAAGACTGTGACAGCAGGTTCTAGAATGCCTGCCTGCTCTTTCAACTCCCTACACACAGCAGGGAATGTGGGGTATTCAGGAATTACAATAGGAATCGGTATATGACCACACAATACTTCTTAGTGTCCTATGAGAATTATATAAAAGGACTAAAATTGTTATTTTAAAATCAGTTATGTATACTACAGCCACACAATTTAACTATACCAGGGGTAACTTGAGGCAAAATCAGAAGACAGATGAAGTGATAACAATGAGAATTTTGAAAGTTAAACAAGATAACCAAAACGAACAGTGTTCACTGGACACATACACATCCTCTGGTCTTTGCTACTTCCTGTGTCTTAGCCTCCAACACTCCCCTCCCGCTACAAGGCTCCTCTGTCTGCCTTGCTCTTCAGGTTTCCATGGAGGCGTCAAAGCTGTACAACAGCACTATGCAAACATTATCGCACACTGGAGACAGTCTGTAACAGCCTTTCATTCCAGTGACTCATTTTAAAAAATATTTATTTATTTTTATTGGAAAGGCAGATATACAGAGAGAAGGAGAGGCAGAAAGATCTTTTATCTGCTGGTTCACTCCCCAAGTGGTTGAAATGACTGGAGGTGATCCGATCCAAGCCAGGAGCCAGGAGCCAGGAACCTCCTCTGGGTCTCCCATGCGGGTATAGGGTCCCAAGGCTTTGGGCCGTCCTCGACTGCTTTCCCAGGCCACAAGCAGGGAGCTGGAAGGGAAGTGAAGCACCCAGAATATGAGGCGGTGCCCCTATGGGATCCTGGAGCATACAAGGCGAGGACTTTAGCTATTGTACTGTCCCCTAAATGACTAAATTTTCAAGTTGATTTCAGATTCACTAAACTGGCTTCCTTAGTAAATATGATAAATTTAAATTTCAAAATAAATGTCCTCATGTTAGGATATAGCAAGCCACCAGAGAATGCTGTGCCCACTCACAAGAAAAAGCCAGGTATTCACAAAATCATAATTACAGGGGAGTCTATCAGGGACTTAAGCCAACAGAGTAAAGGGAATTCCGAAGCATGGCACCCCTATCCAAGCACGGATAGGTCGGTCCAAATTTCCATCTTTTCAGAGTATGGTGGGAAAAGGTTAAAACAGAAGGCTGTTGGACAGAAATGTGACGGCTGTGCATATGCGCGCCCGTGTGCACACACCACCACCAAGAGTTACAGCTGCCAAGAGGAACAGACTTACAGGGGTCCCGCGTGTTGGGACTTACAGAAAAGGACTTCCAAACAGCTATTAATATGCTAGAAGATCTAGTGGAAAAGACAGGCAATGCACACAGGGTCTCTGAGCTAGTGAAATTATTGAGTTTACTACTGTGGTGGGTACACGTCACCATATATTTGCCCAAACTCTTACAATCTGTTAATGACTCATGTAGGAAGCATGCACCCCACATCAGCGCTGGGGAAGTCCCAGCTCCCCAGCAACGCTCTTGGGGAGCGGCAGGTGATGGTCTGGGGACCGGATGGAAATGGAGTTCCTGCCTCCTGGATTGGGGCTGACGCAGTCTGGACAGTTGTAAGCTTTCCCGGAGTGAGTCAAGAGATAAAAGATCTCCCTCTCTTAAAATCAACGAACTGTTTACATAAACAATGGATTTCAGGTGATGACGACGCATCAGCATGGTTTCTCAGTTGTAAAAAATATACCACTCCATTAAGAGATGCTGGAAATGAGGGAGGCTACGCATGCATCGGTCACTGGGCACATTCCTACACCTAAAATGACTCGAAATTACTCTAAAAGCTTTTCTTCAATTAAAAAAAATATTTAATAGATTCCACTCAATTCACTATTTGAAACAGAATGCTAAGAAAATGAAAAGATAGAGGAGGAAATATCTGTAAAACACATACTTAAAGTATGCAGAATAAAGACCTCCCACAATCAATAATAATAGTAAAAAAAAAAAAAAACCACAAACAAAAGACATGTATGGAAAATCAGCCCGTGGGGACACAGTCAACGTTCAGTCACCAGGGAATGCAAAGTACACTTGCTATGAGATATTACCACAAAAACTGCTGGTGTGGCCAAACAGCAGACAGCAATTTGAAGAGGTAAGAGGTAAGACTGGAATTTATGTGTGCATAGCTAAAAGATCTCTATAGCTGAAGTTCAACGGGGGAATACTACTATCTTAAAGGAACCAATGATTCCCCACGCGGCCCTGTCCACCACCCAAAACAATTCACATAAAAGCAGTAGGAGAAAAAGTGTTAAAAGCAGCATAAAGTGTTCTGGAATGTTCATCGGATACTCAAAGAAAATACACAACTATTAAGGTTAAATTGTTCAGTAACTATACTGTCATTAACATGGACTTTCATATGAATAAGAGCAAAACATGAAGGATTCTACCTGAGGGAGCTGTTGTTGGGGTTTTTGAGGTCTTGGTGAAGTTTAATCACCCATTCCTGATACTCCTGTTTTTGGATGGCCGTTGACTGTTTTAATTCATTCGACCATTTGTTCTCTAAGTCCTAAAAGAGACAGCGTGACAACTGATGAATGTTTCACAAAACTAAACAAGCACACAAAAATGCAATCATGCATCTACAAGTCCCTGTATTTCACTTACTTGCTGGGATTCAAAATGCTGAGCAGCCAGCGAATTTACATCTTGATCCGTCAGAGACTTTCCCAATTCCTGCATTACCTTCTCCATTTCAATACCCTGTCTGAAACATAAGTGATCAGATACATTCACCAAGCTTTCAAAGCACATGACCACTTCACAGTCATTGAAATATCTCTACAAAGTGAAAATAAAAACATTTATCTTGCAGGAATAACATGCTGGAATGGAAAATACAATACCTCGAAATCACTTGGAATCCTTGAGAGTGGAGATAAAGAAATAACAATGATAATGTCACAGAATATTAATAGTTGCACAGCAAAATTTTTAAAAAAGGTTTTGTTTATTTGAAAGGCAGAGTTAGAAACTTTCCATCTGCTGTTTCAGCTTCCCAAATGGCGACAATGGTCAAGGTTGGGCCAGGCGCAAGCCAGGAGCCTGGAGCTGCGTCCGGGCAGCAGGCCTTCCATGCGGGCAGCAGGGCCCATGCAGGCAGCAGGCCTTCCATGCGGGCAGCAGGGCCCATGCGGGCAGCAGGCCTTCCATGCGGGCAGCAAGGCCCATGCGGGCAGCAGGCCTTCCATGCGGGCAGCAGGGCCCATGCGGGCAGCAGGCCTTCCATGCGGGCAGCAGGGCCCTCTGTACCAGGGGCCATCTTCTGCTGCCTTCCCAAGTGCATTAGCAGCGGGCTGGATCCAAAGCAAAGTAATGGGGATTTGAACCTGTGCACACATGGGATGCTACCCCTGTTAAGTGTCAGCTTAATTCACAGCAACATCCTGGCCCCTGTACAGCTAAATTTTAATCTAAATTGAATACATAAATTAAAATAGTCATAATCCAAGTGAACTTGCAGATATCATAGCTAATGTTGAAAAGTTCAGACCTACTTTCATCTGCAAATTTCCTCATATTCTACAACTCCAGCTTACATAGATTTTCTAGTTATTTGTGTAAGTGACTACAACCTCTAAGTTTGTTATATCTAGAAGCTGTCTGTTGGGTTCTGTACGTGAAACTGTTACTAAGTCAAAAAAATTACCCTTTCCAGAGGCATGTAAAATATGGCCTGAACACGTGCTATCATCCTACATTCTTCATTTACCCAAATAAATCATATACAGAAATTTACAGGAAGAGCTAACCCATGATGTGAGAGGTATAGATAATGCTGATTTAGGGAGGAGCAGGTGTAGGGACTAGGAGGGCATGACATAAGTTTCTGAAACATTCTGGAACTACTCTCCGCCTTGACCGAGACGACACTTCCACGCACATGCTTGCTTTGTGTAAACTGCTCTGTGTACACCCACTTTGCTGCCTTTTCTGCCTTTTCTGCATGAATAGTATATTTTCCTAAATAAGTTCATTAAAAACTTTTCCAATTAAAAAAATTATCTTCTGACATAAATTTATTCGAAGAGCTTGTTCTCAAATATATTCCAAATAAACCAGGAAAGAACAGAACGCAGACAAAAACCAAAAGGATATTTACTATCATTCTGGTCAAGAAAGTTGTTTCTAAAAGTGAATTGGTATGTGTAACTAAGATGCTAATAGATATACAAGCAAGGAAGTGCACTCAAGCAAGCTGTATACACATTACTAAATACACTTTCCGGCCCTCAGGAGCCAGCGCCACTTCACCTACTTAGCTCCAATGCGGATGATTCTCTCAGCTCTAATAACGACCACAGGCCAAGTGAAGACGACTTCTGCAAGTGAAATTTTTACTCACAAATGGAAACAACTGTTCAACATTTATAAGTAAAAACCTATATAGCTATATACATGACACATGTTCCCTCTAGTGGATAAAAAGTATTACTGTCATTTGGAAAGGTAAAAGGATATATAGAACCTGGTTTGCTGAAAAAGAGCAAATTTCCTCTAAGGAAAGAAGAGACAAATAAGAACCCGGCAAATGACACACCATGAGCATCTGTTTCAACTCAATGTGCCCAAAATGCAAGCAGCTTAGACAGGCAATGATGCAGCTTCCTTGTGATGAAGACCCAAGGGTATGTTACCATATTTCAGATAAGATCCTAGCTACAAACTGGCTCAGTGTGTCAGCTGTGACAACTCTGCTAAATGGTTTACGCTGAAAACAGAGGAAACAGAAGCTCCTCAGGGCTATACTGATGTCTGCCAAGACACTGTCCTCTGAAGATGCAAAGTGGCATTAAAACGGAAGTCATGCAGCAGTCATGCTGATAACCTCAGCAGTAAATAGCCCTACCTGAGGAACGTAAGCTTTCCCTTGGTGAGCCAACAGCTCAGATACATGAAACAGGAAAAAAAAAAAAAACCCACAAAGCTCTACCAAGAAATCTGGCTAAAGGGCACTTGCAATAACAAACCAAAACAAACCCCTATTAAAATAAACAAAACAAATAAACACTTGATAGAAGGGAAAGAATTAAATGCTGGGGGCTGGGGATGTGGTGCAGGGGGCTAAGCCGTAACCATGGCTTGTGATGGGGCCCAGCTGCCCCACTACTGACCTTGCCCTCTGCTGAGGCATCTGGCACCCAGGCCAGAGAGCAGGATGGCAGCTCTGGGTTCGTGACTTGAGCCTGGCTCTGCCCCAAGCTGTGGCCACGCAAGCAGCCAATCAGCAGGTGAAAGAGTGCACTCCTTCTGCCTCGCCCTCTCTCTACCACTCTATCTTTTGAATGAATAAAATCTTTTTTTTTTTTAAAAGAATTAAGCATTGGTAAATACAGATAATGAGTTCATTCAGCTTTCCAACAGATGATGAATCAGGAAGAACAGGCATCTTCTTCTGATTTAGGAAAACAGAACCAGCATGGACTACTGATACTGAGAGCCAGACACGGGAACAGGCTGCAAATCCAGCTCGGAAATCCACGGGCTAACGCAAGGTGCTGCAGGGGCAGCCAGGGTGGGATCTACCGACGTGCTCCAGTGAGCAGAGGGAGTGTAAGACTCAGAAACAGAATCAATGCAAGGACATGTGACTAAGGCCCAGCAGAAAAGTCAAACAGACGAAATTTAATGGAAAGCAATTAAGTGTGACAAATTACATATTCGTATATTTTTAAAAAATCTAGTTCTTCATTTTGCTCTTTAAGAAGAACACATTCACAAGTTTATTTTGCCACAAAACAAAGAGACAGAAAAAAAATACTGTAGTTTTCTCAAGGACAGTCCTCAAGCAGTCGAGGATGGCCCAAAGCCTTGGGACCCTGCACCCATGTGGGAGACTCAGAAGAAGCTCCCAGCTCCTGGCTGCAGATCAGGTCAGCTCTGGCCACTGCGGCTATTTGGGGAGCAAATTTTGTGGATGAAAGATCTGTCTTTCCTTTTCTTTGGAAATCAACCTTTCCAATAAAAATAAAGCTTTTTAAAAATAACAACAGAGAAAAGAGATAAGAAATGAGATTACGTAAGATCAAGATAATTTATGAGGTGAACTGCTTCAGAAGTTCTGTGATCCTACAAGATCTTTCTGGTTGAAATGATAGAATTAAAAGTACCAGACATCTAATTTCCAACACTAAAGACGTTCTTGTATCTCTACTTTTAATTCTGTGACAAACTCCAAGTCATTCAGCAAGCCGCTATGCTCACACACGTGGCATGGCCTGTCAGTGCCAGCAAGGTGAAGTACCTCTCTCTTAACTTCTTCAGTTCCACGTCTCTTTCGCCAATCAGTTCTGAGATGCTGACGAAGTAATTGTGCTCCAGGTTTAGGAGTGTCTCAGAGGCGGGAGAGTGAATGAGCTCATGGTACACGTCGGCAAAATCCTCATCCCAGCTGGGCTCCTCGGGCCGCGCGTGTTCCAGCGTGGTCTGCAGGGGGACACACGGCATCCTTCGTTAACACACTAGAGACAGGACCAATGGGATGCGTTCATTCCTGTATGTCAAACAAGGAGAGACTGTATGCATGTTACACAGGATTATAAATGTGTGCTATGTAGGATATATATGTGTGTGTTATGTATGTATTTATGTTATATAGGATTACTTGAGCACAGAAAAACTGGGAGGGAATCTAAGGTAAGTTGTTAATAATATCAGATACCTGGCAACAGAGACGAAGGGGGAGGATTAAGGTAGAAGAGATAGAAGTGCTTACAATTTTTAAAAAATATTATGCTATTATCCCATTTCTATGAAATAGCACACACACAAACACACACAGGGATAATCACTAAAATGCTAATGCGGCTACTTCAGGACAGTGGGGATGCAGAATATTTATATTCTAATGCATAACAATAAGTTGCACATACTAATCATACAACCAGAAAAATATTCCTTATTAAAATTCATTGTTAAAAAAAAGGTTTTGGAGGTTATATGATAAACTTTTGAAAAAGTTTATTGACTTATTTACTCGAAAAAACAGAGTCACAGAGAGAGAGAGAGGATGAGAGACGAGAGAGAGATCTCATGGTTCTCAGCCATCAGCTGCCCCCTAGCCTCACTTCCTCTCCCATGTAATTTACATTCTGTCAACTGGCCTCCAACCACTGTCCTGCCAATAGCCTCATTTCCCTGGACTGATAATCCACCTAGCAAAAACCCTGATCTTAATCATTTTCTCTGTAACTACAGATCGGTTGTAGAGAGCTATAGCAGAAAAACTACAAAACTCCAGAGTATGGTAGTAAACTGGTGTCACTCCACCCTTATGATTCAATGATGTCTGACGATTCTATCATTTGCTGCTCAGTTCTCTGCTCAAACACCTCATGATCTGATCACTCTAAGCCACACCTCATCCAAACAAGCCATCTTTCTTATTTCTCAAACAAAGTTGAAACGCTCAAAACAGAATATCCTCTACGTCCTGTTACCAATTTTATAAAAAAGATAAAACCACCTTTCCTAATTCTCTTTTGCTATTTTGGAAGAAGTTACGATTAATTCTCTACTGGTGCTCACGACTCCATTCCCTGCAGCTGTCAACCATCCCACGTCCAACACAAAACCGACCCGTGATCCTGCATCGACACTCAGCAAGTGCCACAGCCTTCTCTCTTCCATAAACAACCGACTCATTGTTGCTACTTCCACACACCCACACTTTCTTAGGGTCCCTGAAATCCAGTTGTTTTTTCCACCTACACTCCACAGAAATTGATCCTGATCCTTCCCCAGAGGAGTTGAATTGATAAACCAAACTGATAATTGGAGTCTTTACTTCTAGGCATTTTATCAGTTTATCTGGTAATGTTGTTCTTTCTTCATAAATAAAATAGAGATGTGCATTAGAATCAGTGCCATTCTAAGACTTTATGAAAAGGGGTTGTTTAAATAGAAGAATGATGGCATCATAAAAACAATCCTAACAACGAAGCTAGAGGATGAAATTAATCCAAAATTTAAAGTGAACTACTGTTAATTTAGGGCTGTTGGGTACATTAGAATTTCAGACAAATAGTATATAATTGTTTGGTAGAACTACGCACCATGTAATATGTGGAATTTATTTACACTAAAACTTACTCATTTGCCTGAAATTCTAATTTGGCTAGGTGTCGTGTGTTTTGCAGCCTCTCACGAGTGTTAAATCAGATGTGTGTTGACCTGGGTGCTCACCTGACCTCGCAAGGAGGGACATCAGCCGAAACATGTGTGGTCCATGACCAGTGGGTGTGGAGAGAAAAAAGCATGCTACTACCACTACAGTATTATCTTAACCCTTAAAAAAATCCTCATGCAAGTCCAGAGTATCCTCAGAACGTCCAGTCTGATCCATGTCCTCACCTCAGCGTATGCTTTGGCCCATGCACTTGCCAGCTGGTGCAGGTCCACTTCCCCCGACTTCACAGCATCCAGGCAGGCTTCAGCCTCGGTGTCATAATCTCGCAGGGATTCTTCCTCTATGAACTGGCTCAGCGCTTCTTTGAGGTCTGGCACGGGGTCAACAAAGCCATCACAAACCAGCAGAAGATTATACCCAGCTAAACAATCCAACAGGAAATTCTACTTTGTTCAGACTATTACTGTTAATAGAATCTCAAAAAAAATTGGCTTACAGGGTCATTTAATTAATCATATCATTATTTTCTCTACTCTTACAGGTTATGGCATGGAGAAAGGTCAAAATCCTTTATCCTTACGTGTAACTGGATATTAATTACATAATTTTAATAACTTAAGGCCTGATTTCAGTTTAAAGCACAGCAGGTGTAAGTACATAAAGGAAAACACACATATTTTGAGGGTTTGAAGATTATTGTACTAAAGGGAGCAAGTTTCCTGTATAACTTTAAAAGGTTTCTTGATGGGCCTGGCACAATGACTCAGTTGGCTAAATCCTTATCTTGCAAGTGCCAGGATCCCATATGGGTGCCAATTTGTGTCTCAACTGTTCCACCTCCCACCCAGCTCCCAGCGTGTGGCCTGGGAAAGTAGCAGAGGAGGGCCCAAATCCATGGGACCCCACATCCACATGGGAGACCCAGAAGAAGCTCCCGGTTCCCGGCTGGGGCTCAGCTCAGCTTTGGCCATTACAGCCATTTGGGGAGTGAAGCAGCTGATGGAAGACCTCTCTGTCTCTTCTCTATAAATCTGCCTTTGAGATAAAAATAAATAAATCTCAAAAAAGTAATAAAAGGAAAATTGCTACCTCTCTTGAATTTGAATGAGAAACTAATTAGCATATTAAAGCCGATTTACTTCAAATGATTCATGGTTTCAATCAAAGGAAAGAGCACTGCAAAACAGAAGTCCTGATGTCCGAGTTCCGGCCTTGGCTCTGTCACTACCACTGTTGACTTTGGACAAGCAGTTTACAACTTTCATGTACAGTTATCCGAATGCCGTAGTTATTGCACTCTGTTACAACAGGCTGAAGTGCCACTCCCAGAGGTCCTGGCCAATCAGGAATGAGAATGGATTCACAATTGCCATGCTGTTCTCTTCCTTTCTTCAAAAAGATCTTTTTATTTAGTTTAAAGGAAGAATTACAGAGAAAGTGGGAGAGACAAAAAGATGTTCCATCCGCTGGCTCACCCTTCAGATGGCCACAGGGAATAGCACTGGGCTAGGGCAACGCCAGGAGCCAGCAGCTTCATCCAGGTCTGCCCTGGGTGCGGCAGGGGCCCAGACACTTGGATTACCTTCGGCTGCTTTTCGCAGGTTTATTAGCAGAGAGCATCCAGACTGGAAGTGGAGCAGCCGGGACAGGAACCATGGTGGCTTTCCCCACGACACCACAGTGTCAGCCCCAGAACTGGTTCTAACAGTTCATAGGTGATGCTGTCGCTGCTGACTAGCAGACCACATTTTCAGAACTTCTGCCTTGGGGTAAAGAACTGAACCTCTTCACACCCCAGCTTCCTTCTTGGTATGGTGATAACCCCAGAAAGTTTCTAGGTTCCCTTTGAATGCTAAGTCCCTATCCTCAATATTAAATATTTTTCTAGTCTGTGAGAGAGAACACAGATCTTTCTAAATGGTATCACAGATTGCTTCATGGGCTAATTCAGCAAAGACAGGTCTTCTTCCATGTGATTTGGAAACTTGATGAACAGAACACTCAAAATGCAGCCAACTGAAGCAAGGTAATTCTATCATGTCATCATTAGTTAGAACCGGAACTCCTCAGGAATCCGTCCCCAACTAAATTGAGGGTAAGTCCCCCACCCCAGACTTTGTAGCTAACATTTCGTTACATAATTTTTATCCTCAATTGCTTTACAAAGAATTGCAAGGGTTAGAGGCGAAACACTCAAACAAAGGTATGGGGAAGCTTTCGTGTTCTTAGAAGCAGTGAAACAGTTCATATTCCATGACTTCTCAATGCTCCTTAGGTTCTTGCTGTCTAATACAAAACACCTAATGAAAGAAGCGGCAGGAAAACAGGAACGCACGGTTAGCTAAGAGGTCAGTCCTCACCGTTTTCTACAAAGCTCGGCAAGTTGTGCAATGGCAACAGACGTCCACAAAGGTGGCTGGCGTTCTCTTGAATGGGGAATTGGAGGGGCACCCTCAGTTCCAAGCATTCTTTCCCTATTTTGAATTCATACACAAATTCCCTGTCTTTGTGGCCGACTCTTTCTCTGTTTTTCTTCATAGTTTGTGACGGCATTTCTATAAATGAACAACAATAACGACAAAGCAATGGGTTATAAGTACATAAAGGGACCATGATGTTTCAGTATTGCTATAGGATTTCTAAGAAATGTTTCACTATTCTTAGATTTTATCTGTGGGGCTCTGATCCAATTATCCTACTTTCCCCCAAGTGGTTAACACTGTATTTTCACTTTGTGATAAAATAAAGCACTGCTTCTTAAAGAAAAAAAATTCTTTAAAACTTCCTTTGAGGGGGAAAAAAAACCATGCTCACCAATGGCTGCCCTCTTAGGTGGAGTGCCCAGTGCTACAGGAACATGGAGAGGAAGGCAAGGCGGATTCGCAGGAAGAGGTGCAGAGATGAGACAGGCATGGAGCTTACAGATCAGGGGTGTAAACAAAGTTACAGAAATGAACCCGTGACCTTGAGAGTACTAGGGGTGGGGTCATGAGAGCCAACTGGTGAAGGGCCGGTAGGGAAGTGTTAGAAAGACCTGCACATAAATAGCAGAGAAAAAGCAGAGGATGCTTCCCACAAGGCGAACTGGACACTCTGCAGTAGGAAACTACTTAAAGGGAGTATGAATCAACCTCGGGTACAAAGATTTATTCATCAGCATCCTAATGGGAGACTCTGTAGCAAGGCATCCATCCCTTCATGAAACCAGTTCCACAGTGAAGTCACAATCACCCTTCTAAAAATAAAAAAAAAAAAATCCACAACTACACTCATCTCATCACACGGTTCATCGTCTTAATGTCTTGATGGCGTCCAGCTGTTCTCAAGGGGAAACGCAAATGCCTTAAGCCAGCTGACCACATCCCTCCTCGACTCCCCAAGCTCTGCAGCACTCTCCTCTGACACACAAAGCCACACACGCTAGGTTCACACTCAACTTTAGCCAACTCCAAACTCCCCTTCCCATCTCCACTTTCCGATTTCCTCTTTACAGCACGCTTATTGGTCTGACTACTCCTGGATGACAAGTACTTCTCCAGGCATTCAGCTTGTAGGCACCCCACACCATCCAGAAAGCTGCTGTCAACTCTCACAAACTAGACTGGGTCCCCACTGCAAGCTCTCACATCACTACTCTCCATGTATTTGCATCATGGCTTCTGCGGCAAGCCATCTCTCATTCTTGAGGGGACAATGTTTTCCAGTGGTATATTCTTTCTTCTTGAACTCTAATGTGTCAGGTAGGATGTTGGGAATACAATGGCAAGACCCAATAAACACTTATTTAATTCTGCAATGTTTTCATTTTTATGATACTGGGGAAATGAAGAAACCAAGTATTCTCACTCTTCTCTAAAAAGAAGCCACCTCCTGGGAACGCAGTAGAGGATGCCCCAAGGTCTTGGACCCTGCACCCACATGGGAAACCTAGAAGAAAAAAGAAGGGCCTGGTGCAGTAGCCTAGTGGCTAAAGTCCTCGCCTTGCACATGCCCAGGATCCCATATGGGCGACGGTGTGTATACTGGCAGCCCTGCTTCCCATCCAGCTCCCTGCCTGTGGCCTGGAAAAGCAATCCAGGACAACCCAAGACCTTGAGATCCTGCACCAGTGCAGGAGACCCAGAAGAGGCTCCTGGCTTTGTTAAGGCTCAGCTCCGGCTGTTGTGGCCACTTGGGAAGTGAACCAGTAGATCAAAGATCTTCCTCTCTGGCTCTCCTCCTCTCTGTATATCTGCCTTTCCAATAAAAATAACTAAATCTTAAAAAGAAAAAAGCTACCTGAAGCACAATACAAAGGACCTTTCAGGGTGGTTGGGAGGGATTTGATACATTGTCCTGATTATAATTTTAAATGTTCATGTAGGCTATATGCAAAGATGATATCTGTTTCATACTGATACCAACAGAAAGTACTTCTGCCTAGACTGAATTTTAACTACCATTTGTCAAATGCAAAGCAGTGACAACATGTACATCAACATAGCTATCAAAAGCAGCTCCTCTATTCAATGATTCAGAAATTCCATTCTGAATCTTGTCTGAATTACATTAAACTGTTAAACTGATCTTTATGGCCCATGGAAGCACGACTCCATCTCTCCATATGTTAGCCTCTCTCCACTTAAAACGCTGCCCCACCTCCTCCTAAAACTCACTGGGCATCCCAGACGCCCCACCATCTAATGCCTGCTTGCACCTATAGCTTCATCTCTACTAGGGTACACCCAGGGCTTTGGCCACTGTTGAAAGAAAGCAGGGTTAGTGCAAAGAGAACAGGCCCCTGTCATACAAGCAGTTCAAATTCCGCCTCTACAGTCGACTTGCTTTCTCAACAACTGTCAAATGGAGATACCGCCATCAACACGCAGCACTGTCTAAAGGATCCTGCAATACACGTAAAACACCTGACAAACTTAACCTCAGAAAGTGGAAGACAGAAACATTAGGCACACATCCGTCTAAAATCCACGGCTCCCCGAGAACATAGAACAGAACCGAACGCTGTCGCCGGGAATTCAAAGTTCCAGAAACAGGGGCTCCAGACCTCACCGAGCTCACAGAAGCAAAGCCACCAGCTCTGGCTTCCACCGGTTCAACATTCAGACTTGCACTGCCCCTCCGATTTAAATGGCTCGCGGTATCTTTTTGTGCCCTGGCCTCCCCTTGGGCAGCCGTGAAATCACCCAAGGAACAAAAGTGGGAACGGAGGAGGGGTGGGCCTAAGGAAAGAGCGGAGTCCGCGGCTTGCAGGGGTCAGGGAGACACGCTCGTCTGCCGCACGGCTCCCCGTCCGAAGCGGACCCCCAGCTCCTAGCTTCCGTCTTACCTCGCACTGGACCCCAAGCAGTCCGCACCCTCGGAGCTGTCAGGAAACCTGGGCAAGAGGCAAACGTCAGCTGACCGCAATGTTGTTTTCACAGCCAGCACATCAGCCGCGGCAGATTCGCTCACAGCTTTTCCGATTTTCTGGCACCTGGTATCAGAATTCTCCTGGGGCTCATTTTTGTCTCCGTAGACCTAGACTCAATCATGAGAAAAAATAAAGAAAATGCAGGCATGTGCACTGCTACTGGTGGAGTGGCTCTCTCAGTGACGAAAGTGCAGCGACAGAGCCTCTGGCTGGCCGGATGCAGAAGGGCTGCGCCTGGGGACGGCGCGCAGTGCGCTCAGGGCGCACGCGCCCCGGCGGGATGGCCCGTGCGGATTGGCCGGCTGCAGGCGGCGGGGCGGGGAGCCTGGGTCTCTGGCTTTGAGCGGGAACTGAAACTGCCGCGGCGGACTGGAAGAAGCGGACAGCTGCCTAGAGACGGGGCCATGGTGCGGCCCGTGAGGTGAGTGGCGTCCAGCCTGGATGCGGACACGGAGCAGGAGGGCCCTGTGGACCGGTCCTGCACGTGGATGGAGGGAAAGGCCGGCGACGCGGGTGGAATGGGTCCTGGTCTCCCGGGAAAACCATCTATCCTAGCGTCCTAAGCCTTCCCCGACTGTTGGCCCCACTTCGCGGCTGTGGCCATGTCCTCTGACCCCCTCGGAAGGAGAGCATCTCCCAGCGTTTGGAGAGCGCGTTACGAGAGATCGAACGCCCGCCTGGGTGTGACTTCATTGGCACGTCGCTGCTAATGCTTCGGTATAATGTGTCAATCTTCCTCGTTGGTCGGTTGACAGTTCCTAGGTCCGTGTAGCTGCTGTGAGTCCCACAGCTTGTTAGCAACTCAGTGCTCAACCCTAAGCCTCCGACTCGGGATGCTCCGCGCTTTCCATGAACTTCCTCACGATCGGATCACCAACGCCTTTAGTGAGGTTATTGGTTATATCCGCTGCGTCTATGTTGCCCTAGGTGCTGGAGGTTACGTTCTCGAGGGTGGGGGAGACGAGAGGTTAGGGGGCCCGAAATAAGCATTTACGGAGCAGAAGAGGAAAACCGCGATGCAAATAGAATGGTTAGGACGTGCTTTCTAAGGGTAGAGTACGTGTGATCGATAAACACGAACCAAGAGGAGGAACTAGTCGCGTCAAAACAGGGGACCCTTCAGGTGACACGGGGGAGTGGGGGCCAGGCCGGCTGAATTGTAGCGTTCATGTAGGGGAGGTGTCTAGGGGATTAGGGTGGAGAATAGCAGGTGTCTTGAGTTGGTAGGATCTTCTCAGCGTCAGGAAGTTTAGATTTTATCTCAATTCCAGTGGAAAGTCAGTAGAGATTTTTCTGTCCTAGGAGGAGAGAGGAGTTTAATTTTGTCTTTCCAACGATTCTTGGCAGCTGGTGGAGAATGAGGGGGAGGGGAGTGTGACCTGCACGGGAGCAGGGATACACTTGGTAGGCTGTGAGGACATGGGGGTGGTGGTCTGGAGGGGGTCTGGAGGGGGTTCTTATTGGTGTACGTGGAATGGAACGTGAAGTTGGTAGATTTTGCTGATGGAACCTGGTCGTGAATGGATGTGGCAGTAATCTCTGCGATGAAATGCGGGCACCCGCATGGGATGCTGGCACTGCAGGCAAAGGCTAAGCCACCTTCCAGGTCCCTTCATGATTGCATTTTTTACTGTCGACCATTCAGAGGGGGGGGGGGGGGGTAAATGAATTCTACTTCCACTTACGGATATGCTTGATAATGCAGTAGGAGTTACTGTATTCATTCTATTTCAACCATGAGTCTTCTCTTATTCAAATAAGCTTTCGATTTCATTTTACTATTATTGAATCTCAGAACATCTAAGACCAAGGACTCCTCATCGTATGTGCCTGATTTCTTGGGCTCTGCAGAGTGGGCGAGCAACCCGAGCACTCTGTTTTACTGGTGTGAGGCAATGGTAGCAGACCTGAAGCCCTGCACCTGCGGCAGATGGCCCAAGGAGTAGCACCTGTGAGATTGGGGTGTCAGTGGCGTGTGTTTCTTTGTCGTGGAACATCGTTACTGCTTGAAGGAACAGCCAACCTGCCAGCTGGATTATTCACACTAGAACATTTGCACCATAGAAAGAGACCAAGACTAGAAGTCCCTGTCACTCAGCGCTTAGACGCCCGGAAGTAGGAAATGCAAATTTTTTTGTTCCACTTTTAGCATATGTGCTGCCGCAGAGAGCGCAGATATTTTAATTTTTTCTGATACCCTCTCATGTGGTTTAAAGATTGGTTTCAGTTGGCAGGAACAAGGTCACTTACACTTGAAGAGCCACTGCACGATGAAAGCAGTATTTTATGTTGTGGACAGATGAAAAAGAATGGATTGTCATATGCACAAGTTTGTATCTAGCAAGGCTGATAGAATGCATCTAAAACACAAGTGTTCGTGCAAGAGGAACTCACAGGTGCCCAGTAGCAATTAAGCAGCATATAAATTGTAATCGTTAATTATATGGATTTTTCCTACTTTGCCAACTTATCCAAACTTTTTCCGTATCCGGTAAGTCAGGTATACTATACAAGTTGCCTTCAAAAAGTTGGTGGAAAATGCAGATTATGAAAGAATTCTGCATGGAGTTAAATTTTCATTTTTGCTCCAAAATCAACTTGTCTTTTCAGCTCCATTTTTTTTTTTTTTTCAAATAAGCTGGGAGATGCTGTCCTTCCGAGGGGGTCAGCAGAGGACATGGCCACGGCCGCGAAGTGGGGCCAAGAGTCGGGGAAGGTTTAGGATGCTAGGATAGATGGTTTTCATGCACTTCATCCTTTGAACTAGTTCGGCTAATATTAAATCCCTGTTGTAAAAATACAGATGTTTTTTAGGTAAGCATTTTTTCAGAGAGTTCGGACACATTTTTGATTATTTGAGACTGTTAGTTGTCGTAGGAATTGGGGTGTAGGTGAGGGAGCCATGTGGGTTGACGCCTCTCTTCTCTCTTGGTCCTAGGCAGAAGAAACCCGTCAACTACTCACAGTTTGAAGACTCTGACAGCGATGGTAAGTGGAACCTATTTTTGTGTTAAGATGTACAGTTGTGTTTCCTCGGAATATGTACCACATTTGTAACTCACAGATGAGACGTTCTCCAATTGCATTTGAAGTTAGTCTGGCGAAAGAATGGCCCAAGGAGCCTGAGTAGTGGCGCTGATAAGGACCCTGACAGGAGTGGTGTCCGTGCGTGACAGATGAACACGCGGGGCCGAGCTGTGTTCTTGGGCTGTTTCTGATTCAATTTCACCTCCTGCTTTCCCCAGAGAAGGAACTGTGCCTTTATGAGATGCAGACGCGTTAGAGGATTTTATAAGAATTTCCATTAATTGCAGTATAAAACAAGACCAGGAAGAAAGGCAGGCCTTCAGCTTTGCTGTGTGGGTCCTGTGTTTGCTCATCTCTGCTGCCAAAGCGCTCAGAGGGTTGAAGAACTTCACAGTAGATAACATCATACTTTGAAGTAGATATTCTAGTTCTTTCTGAGACCTCTGGAGTTTTCTGTGTGTGAAATATTTAGAAATTTCTGGGTTTGAAGGAATCTGCTTTTGCCCGGGACACAACCTTATGTACGTACGCCTAGAGCTCGGAAGAAATAGTGTGCAGTGTAATTTTTACCTATTTGTTCCTGTCATCAGTCAGTCAGTCAGCAAATACGTGTAAGTTGCCATTTACGTTCCAGACACGAAGCATTGCTTGAGGATACAGGAGGCTGTTAAGTTTACACCCCTACATGGGAAGGCACGTAAGAGGAGCATGTATTAATAATAAGTGCCAAAGTATATGATTAAGCCTACCTTGGCCCTGAGGGTGTGGTGTGCTCACACGGGTCATGTATGTTTAAAAGCTGCAGCAGCAATTCTACATTGAGTATCCAGGGAAGAACTGCATTCATTCCGAGGACTGGTGAGACCAGCAACGCAAGCAGCAAACCCGTGAGGAACAGGACTAGGCTGGGAACGAGCGTCTCTGTGCCGGAAGTTACTTTGGTTAGGAGCCTAGGAAGATGGATGTGGTGGTGAACAGGGAAAATCCTGCTGTAAGAGGAGTTCCCGCCCCGTCCTGACGGGCCTTCCTTCCTGTGGAGGAAGAGGGAATGGGCCCTGGGAGGCGTTGGACTGCACTGGGAAGTTGCCATAGAAATAATCCCCTTCTGTTTTGTTTGATATGATAAGATGCGGCAGTTTTCCTAAGGCCTTTGCAAGTTCTTGCAGGCATATGTTTTACATGTATATGCTACCTTAATTGCCCTTGCCATTTTTAAAGTAAATTGATTTTTGCTGGATTGCTATTTTTCAACAAGGCCGCCAAAGCAACGAGAGGCTAAAACAGAAGAGTTAGAATGCAAGACAAACAAAACCATGCTGGCCATGATTTTCAAATTGTAGAAAGTATACTTGAATACCCACTGTAACGAACTCAGCGGCTAAAATGTTATCTTTATTTTCAATTCTTACATAAATAGATGATTTCGTCTCAGCAAATGTACCTCTGCACAAGAAATCCAGAACAGCCCCAAAGGAGGTTAAACCAGACAAGCCAAAGTCAAACGTGAAGAATCTCCAGGTGGAAGACATTGCACCCCAAGAGAAGACCCCTAAAAAAAGGTGAGAGGTAAGACAGACAGGAAGGATGTGGGATTAGAGGCATTCGTTGGAAAGCGGCGCTGGACTCCAGCTTGCAGTTTACGTTAGAACTCATGGAAACACAGTCTTACTTTGTGTATGTAGGAGAACTTGCCAAAATTTATCCCTTCTGACCAGCTGACTTGAAACTTGAAAAAGGGAAACATAGACTTAAATATTCAGACAATAATCATTC
Source organism: Ochotona princeps (assembly GCF_030435755.1). NCBI lineage: Eukaryota > Metazoa > Chordata > Mammalia > Lagomorpha > Ochotonidae > Ochotona > Ochotona princeps. The sequence continues at coordinate 20,572,187 of NC_080858.1, forward strand.
CAAAGCTTACCAGCTGTGGATGGCTGCCACAAGACCACAAGCCTGTCTCCGAAGTCCTCAAATCATACAAGACCACGTGGTTTAAAGGGACAGTTCTAAGGACTGAGGTATGTAGCTTTCTGCAAGGAAATGGGATTTTCCTTGTTACAGGAGTTTATCAGTAAGAAGGTCTTGGAGTTTCCAGACTAGACCCAGAATAATTTCTGTGAGGGAGCTGAGAGAGTGAAGGAAGTCCTAAGAGATCCCCAAATGTGTTGCAGGAAGAGGAGATACGGCAAAGAAGAGTGTGAGTGGGTTATGAATATATAGTGTATTATTGCATTATGAGAAGTTAATTAACATAGGAAAACGTACCCTGGATCATGCTTTTATCTTTCCCCTTCTTTATTTTTAAGACTCTTGCACTGTATTTTGAATATAGGGAAAAAACAACCCGAGGGTGAGAAAATCTTTACAAGTAATATGAAAGAAAATGAATCAGTGTGAAAACATGTTTTTGTGCGGGGTCCGTGCCACTTGTAAGGCTGTCAGCCAGTGTCCGAGTGCCCGTTTGAGTGCCAGCTGCTCCACTTCTCTTGCTGCCTCCTGCTAATGTGGCTGCAAAGGCAGTGGAAGACAGCCTAAGTCCCTTGGTCGCTGCCCACGTGGGGGGCGCGAGCACTTCCTGTCTCCTGCTTCTCCCTGTCCTGGCCCTGGTTATTGGAACCCTCTGGGTGATGGAGTGGACGATCTCTCTGCGTCTTTCCCTCTCTGACATGCTGTCTTGCAAGAAAATAATTGAGAAAAATGTATTTTTTAATGTAATTAGCAACTCTTAAATAGTTACCTAGAAAAAATCTGAGACTGGGCTGTTTAGCTAGCTTGATGTTTCTGAAAGCCCATCGTTATTTGTGTTTCTACTGCAGGATGGCTCTGGATGATAAACTCTACCAGAGGGACTTGGAGGTGGCACTCGCTCTGTCCGTGAAGGAGCTTCCGCCCATCACCGCAGGTGTGCAGAAGTCTCAGGGTAAATGTATGCTTTTCTCTGTTGAACTTGGAAACTGACCACTTTTGGGTCTTCACAAACTTTGGAGCCTTAGGATTTAGGATAATCAGTTGGCTGCGGTTGGATTCCATTGCTGTCCAGCCGTGCACGTCTCGTAGCCATTCACGCATCTCTGCTTAGCACTCAGCTGGAGCAGATGGACCATGAGCCCAGGTGTTCAAATTCTGTCTGAATACAGAATAAAAATTGAATTTCTTGACCAGATGAATTGAACTATCAGATCCTAACAATCTGCCTCCCTTTTCTCCAAATCCAAATCAGTGGCACGTGTGGTAGCAGTAATTTTTTATTATAACATAAAGATAGAGATGCTGGTCAGTTTCAGAGCCCGGTTGAGTGACATCTAGATGGCTCTGGATTTTGTTGGTTTTCCTGGCAGCCGGGCAGCAGGTGGTCAGTGCTGACACTGCGCAGACAGACATTATTCCTGGAAAACACAACTCGGGCTGCCAACACGCTTTTCAGATGAAATTGTTTGGGCCTAACTTCTTCCCTAGGGGGAAGATGGTTTAATCCATTATTCAGAGGTACAACTTGCGTTTTATTTTTTCTTTTGGTGTGTTTGTTTTTCAAATCAGTACTGCCTCATATTTAAAAATAAAACAGTTTGATTAGCAAGACGAAAAGGGAAGAGGCGTTGAACACTAACCTTCATGCGTCACATCCACAGTTGAGATGTTGAATTCCGTCCCTCTTACAAAGACACTGTGGAAAGTACAGCAGGAGTCCCTTAGAAGTATCACTAAAAAGTGTCACTACTCGTTTAATGACACTCTTTTTGGCACTGGCATTAGTACCAATTATCACAACTTAAAATGCCCCTAAAACACTTCAGCTTATGCTAAGGTTATTATAGTGACTGGGGAGTCTCTATGTTCAGAAAAGTGTGAACTTGCCTATACAGCTGTGATTGTTAATATTTATCAATTATTTATAATAGGCAGTTTCCACATGAGCTCAACGTTTCATCTCCCGTAATAACCTAAGTGATTATTTTTAATCTCCATATTATACCTGAAAAAATCAAGCCTAGAATAGCAACTTGCGTATCGTCACATAGCCAGTGTCACATGGGCAAGCCTGAATCTGCCCCGAGTTTCTCCTTTTAGGGCACGAACCACCCATAGGTTAAGCGCTCAGGGAAGCTCATGGGGCCAGTTGTGTGTGGGAACTCTATGTCTATCTAGATGCAGTTCTATTGTAACACTAATCTTCTAACTTTGAGGTCAGAGGTGGGGAACCTCTTTGTTTCAGCCAAGAGCCATTTGGGTATTTATGACATCACTCATGGGTCATGAGCTTAAAAATTGGCCTGCTACAGACGTAGTGGATTTTGAGTGCCGCCTGCCTTTGCTTTGTCAGGGCCATAAAGGATTGCAGGCTTTGTACGGTCTGTCTGCCAGGCGTTCCCCACTCTAGCACATCTGAGTTTCTTCTCTTATTCCTCATATATAGACATGCTGAAATGCAACAGCGGTGAAACAGACACAATGGAAAAGCCTCCACGTATCTCTAATTGCAGTGTGACCAGTGATTCTATAGGTAAGGTTTTTTTTATATATTAGTAATTATTTTTTCAACAGTGCTACTTTCCTGACTTGTATTGAAAGTCCTGAAACTGTGGTTAGAAATAGGGTCTTTAATTTTTCGGGGGTCTCCTTACCTGCGAGCCTTTGTGCCTTGTGCGCTGGTCTCGTACACGCAGACTTGCCCAGCTGGGGGGTTGTAGCCGTCCTGGCTGCTGGTCTGGAGTGGTTGACCCCAGAAGAAAGGGCGTGCACCTTCCCAGTTCCGGTTTGAAACTTCCTGAGCAAAAACTCAGTGTAGGTCTTGGGCTAATCTTTCACACCAGCTTGTGTTGCCAGGGTAACGATGTATGACCGAGACTGGGCTACCTAGGTATAATTAAAAGCAGAGGAAGGGACGGATGTGTGAAAGTCCATCCTGCTGTTCCCGAAATGATTGCTGCTGCCGGGAGTCTCCCGTTGACTTCTTATGCCTCTCCCGAAGATTTGGATACAGTTACTGAGGAGGACGACGTTTTGGATACAGTTACTGAGGAGGACGACGTCGGCAGGGCCACCAGGAAACGCAAGGCAGCATCCGACGCTGAGCTGCGGCAGAGGAAGACCCTCGAGGAAGAAGGCGATGGCGACAGTACAAGTGACATGGAACCGGAGTTTGCAACCAGTAAGTCATATCCTGATTAAAAAAAAAAAAAATGAGCTCCAAGGAAGCAGGAGAGCATTCCCCGGAGTTACCGGTACACTTAGAGCGCGTGCTGCACCTCTGGGTGTGCGCAGTGGAGAAACACACAGGACAGGTGAGTTCAGCTGTGTGTAGGAGGCACCCTCCAAACCAGGCCTTGAAAAAGTGAGTCACGGTTAGGCAGACGGAAAGGCTGGAATAGCATCTCAGACTGCTCGACGTCACAGGGCAGCAGACAGCACATGCGCAGAGACAGAAGCCCGCTGGGGACGAGTGTCAGAGAGGAGGCTCACGGGCAAGGAGCTCAGACCCACGCACAAGTCATTTTTACAGCTGGTGGAAACTCATGACATTTGGCAGCGAAAGTGTTCTGTCTCAGTGTTCAAAAATTAGGTCAAATGGGCTCGTTAAAGTACAAACTTCAGGCTGACGTCAAGTGAGTCAACCAGAGGTGCCAGAGTCTCCCCTCATGTGCTTTCTGATAGGATCCAGTATAAAGTACAGGCAGTCACCCAGGAAGTATATTCTCACCACAGAAAAGGGCAGGAGTTAATCTAATCAAGCCTTGAGAGCAAAGCTCCAGCCCACAGAAAGTGCGAGATCAGCTAGAAGCAGGAAGGGAGAAACAAAGAAGGCCACAGAAAAATCCCCAATGGAGGACATTCTGTAGGACAGCTGACCTGGTCACTTCATGTCAGAGTCACGGGCGAAGGGAAGAAGGTGTTGCTCTATACGAGAAGTTGAATGCAGACTACATAGAATGTGATACCAAGACACCTGTTCGTCATGTCGGAATGGCATTGTTACATGAGAAAGTGTCCATGTTTTCTAAAGTATGTGGGAATATAATAAGGTGATGCTTTGGGTTCGTTTTACTATTCTGCAGAAGAGAGGAGAAAGAGTGAAAGACATGGAGGCAGGCCCGCTGGCGGGGCCGAACGTGCAGCAGGGCCGTGGGACTGGAACCCACACCCGTATGGAATACAGGCAGCAGCTTACCCGCTGTGCCACAGCCCTGTTAGTTATTGTCAGTACTTTTTAGATTGGCTCGATCTGCACATCAGCCCCATTAATGTACTTATCACCACCCTCCCTTTTTAAAAACAATTTATTTTTATTTGAAGGGGAGAGTTACAAAGAGAAGGAGAGACAGAGAGTGGTCTTCCATCTGCTGTTTCATCCCCTAGATGTCTACCAGCTGGAGCTAAGCCAGTCTGGAGCCAGGAGCTTCCTCTAGGTCTCCCCCATGGGCACAGGAGCCGCTTTCCACTGCTTTCCCAGGCCATAAGCAGGGAGCTGGATGGGAAGTGGAGCAGCCGGGACATAAACTGGCATCCTTATGGGATACCAGCACTGCTGCAGGTGGAGGCTTAGCCTACTGTGCCATGACACCAGCCCCACTTGTTCGCTCTCTTGAGGTGAGGAAGCAGAGACGTAGTGAAGACATAGACCTGTGTGAGGGCATGCGATAGGAAGTGGAGGGGCTGGGATTCAAAGCCCAGGTACCCAGGATGTCAGCCCCTGCAGTGTTCTGCCCCAGCACAGAGACGTCCAGGAGCGTGGTGCCAACGCTGGGGTTATGGTGCGGTGTGGAGAGCTGTGCTCTGTGGCACCCAGGTAAGGTATGCACTCTCATGTCGTAGGTGAAGATCCCACAGATGACTCTGATTATGGACAGAGTGAAGATAACGATGAAAACTTCACCGTGAGAAAAAGTAAAGTTAAAGAAATTAAAAAACGGGGAGTGCAGGCGAAATCCCCAGGAGGAAAGAAAGAGAAGAAATCTAAGTCCAAGAGCAGCGCTTCGGGTGAGCTCGCCCCCGACTATTTAATGTTATCAAGTCTGCTTGGTTTTGTGTGGTGTATGCGCAGCGTCTGTCTCATCCTGGCCTTTGTTCCTTGCGAGTTCAAGTGCTTTCAGGGAAGCAGGAGAGGGCCAGGCAAGGGTGGAACGCAGAGAGCGAGCCTTGCTCCAATTTGCTGTGCATTGCCCTTCACGCCTCACAGCCGCCCTCTGGTGGCTGTGGCAGAGTAGCTAAATCGTTTGAGATTTGAGGATTTTAAATCTGCTGTTTGAACCCAAGTGTGTCATTCAGAGGCAAGCTCCAGCTGCTGGACCACGTTTTATCCCGTATCCATCTTAGTTCAGGCCCTCAGCTGAATTCCCATAGTGGCCTGCAGAGTCACCTGCTTGCCCTACCCTACCACCAGAACGATGTTTGCAAAAGGCAGTCACTTCATGCCTCCTTTTCTTGGAGTCCTGAGTGATCCACGGGATCCAAGATCAACAGAAGTGATGGCCCGCTGTCTGCCGCCTTCCTGCTGCGGCCGCGCTGAGTCCGTGCCGCCTCTGCAGCTTGTCTCATTCTTCAGTTCTGCATGCTCTGCTCCCCCTGGTGACTGCTCAGCTCAGCCACTTGATTTGAGCCTTGATTGGGCTCAGACCGCCCGCACATCTCCGTGGGACTTGTAGGCATATAGACCAGACTAGCTTCCTGTCCCACTGGGCATGCCTCTGGCGTCCGTCGTTTTTCTTAACACACTGCACTGGACACATGTCTCCATTTTCTTATCCTTCCCTCTCAAGTGACCAGTCCGTTAGAGCCTCCTTCAGAGCTGGATCCGTGGGTAGCGCAATATTCTGTGTCATTCTAGCACAGCATTTCATTGATACCTGCAAATGAGAACATGATTATATAACAGTTCAAGTACAGACTTTGCAGTCAGATCTGATTTCTAATCCTGGCTCAGACATTGACTAGCGATCACACTACAGGCACGTTACGTTAGCCCCTCCATTCTGTACCAGCATCGTTGGAGAGGGTGAAAGGCAGTGTATTCTTATTACACCGCCTGGCATATAAATGCTCTCCAGAGGCAGGTAGCGTTGGGCACTCAGCAAATGTTTCCACATCTGTGATTCTGCCTTTTGAATTTGGGGTAGGTTTGTGTCATTCTGTAATGTTTATGCATATGTGCTAGACGTAAAGATTTTACCTTCTAATCTAACAAAGTCTTCTATGTATGTTTTTCCAAATAAGTGACTTCAGTCAGCTCTGCTGCAGCTGCTGTCGAAACCAAACAGTCTCCAGCCAAGCAGGTGTACTTCCCTGCAGAGGCCGCCAGGAAGCCGCTGCAAACCTACAACGCTGCAGCCGAAAGCAGGAGGCCCAAGTGGGTCCCCCCAGGTACGGCGCGTGCATGCGGTCAAGGGCAGGGACCTCTGGTGGATCTTTTTATTCTCCCCCCAGGTGTAAACGCAAGTATCTGAGCCATTTCCCCAGCTTATTAATATTGTTTTAAAAATAAGCTTTAAGTTGCTAATCTTCGCTTATTTAGCCATTCCTTCTTTCTTATTATCCAAATCGTTTATTTTTTTCCTCCCAATATTAAAAATTCTCAAGTCTAGTCCTTGGCAGAAAGAACCACTGTGTTAAGAGATTGGTGAAATCTGTATGGTATTTTCTGTTTTTCTGAGCAGCGTTCCCTGCTCTTGGCGTTCATGTTGCACCTTTCATGGTTGGTGTTTGGTGCCGTAGCTTGGCTCCCAGGAACGAGGACAGATAGACAGTGCTGCTCGTTGGGGCTCTCCGCTCTTCAGATCCAGTTTATTGGTGAATGTCCGCTAGAAAGCAGAGTGATGCTTGCGTGTGTGTGTGCGTGCGTGTGTGTGTGTTGTCTTCTGCTGCTTATAAATTAGTGAGGAGGAAGAGGCGTCAGACATGGTCCGTGTCACTTCCTGCTCTCTTTCAGCGGCGTCTGGATGCAGCAGCGCCAGCAGCAGCCCGCTCGCAGGAGCCACGGTGAAATCACCAAACCAGAGTCTCCGCCTTGGCCTGTCCCGGTTGGCTCGAGTTAAACCTTTGCACCCAAGTGCCGCCAGTAGCTGAGGGAGCTGGCAAAGAAAGATGCGCTGCAGAGGACCTCAGCTTTCCCCATGTGTATCTGTTTGATTTGTGTTCATCTCCGTGTTTGAGGGGGACATTGCACCATAGCGTGTTGTGTCGTATAAACGTTCTCTCTGTTGGTGGTTCTGTTCTCCATAAAGCTATTCAAGCCTTCAGGAAAAGGTTTGTTTATATGACTTACCTGCTCACGCCGCTGCCCTCTGAGGAGCACGTCCTGTCTTGCACATAGGAAGTCCCTGTCGGTGTGTGACCTTCGGTGTGACAGGGAGGGAGGTCGCGTCCCGTGCTGTCCCAGCCAGTGCACGACCCTTCACCCTGCCTGGATCATCTGGCCACGGGAAGCACATCCGTTTCTTTCAGGTGACATTTCTGACAGTTTCCAATGCTGACAGTTTCATTAATGTTCAGTTTTATTGCAGAGATGTTTTGTATTCTACCCAAATCGTTTTGCAGTGAGAATTGAGGATTATTTTGCAGGTCACAGTGATCGAAGTAGTCTGTGGATCCAAAATAGATGCTCACTGTGTGGCGAATAGAATTGACATTTTATGAAGTCGTCTTTGTCAAAGCCTTTAATAAAAGTGAACGTGCTGGTTTGTTCGATCCCTTTTCAGATATCCATCTGTGATTGGGTACGTTTCCTGAAGTCCTTGCAGGAATGTGAGCCTCCGTTGTACCATAACCGGGGGCAGCTGTTTCATAACCATGTGATGTTAAGCTGGTGCCCTGAAGAGAGGCTATGTGTACTCGGTCAGCTGTATTATTACATTAGGTAACCCCGCTCTTCAGGAAGCAGAGAGCTGAATCTGTTGTAAGAACTGTAATGTGTACTTTGTATTTATGGTAAGAATTTCAGTGACCTCCAGCATGATAACCTAGCAGCTAAAGTCCTCACCTTGCACACACTGGGATCCCATATGAGTGCTGGTTCTAATCCCTGCAGCCCTGCTTCCCATCCAGCTCCCTGCTTGTGGCCTGGGAAAGCAGTCGAGGACGGCCCAAAACTTTGGGACCCTGCACACGCGTGGGAGACCTGGAAGAAGCTCCTGGCTCCTGACTTCAGCACAGCTCAGCTCTGGCCACTGCAGTCACTTGCGGTCTCTTGGGGGAGTAAATATTCAGACAGAAGATCTTTCCACCCTGTCTCTCCTCCTCTCTATATATCTCACTTTCCAATGAAAATAAATAAGTCTTTAAAAAAAAAATTCAATGACTTCCTGATTACTTTTTAATGAAAAATTTCAGATCATATTAACCCTTTAAAATATCTGAGTTCTTGCTTTATGGAAACATCTTGTGTGCAAAATGAGCAATTTCAAGTTATGATTAAAGTGCACGTTTGCATGTTGATTTTCTGCATTTTCCCCTTATCTAGAACATTTTGTTTATCACCTCACCTGCCTAGCCACTCAGCTTCTAGAACTGTATCTTTGGGCCTGGCGCAGTGGCCTTGTGGCTCAAGTCCTTACCTTGCACACACCGCGATCCTGTATGGCCACCAGTTTGTTTCCTAGCGGTCCTGCTTCCCACCCAGCACCCTGCTCGTGGCCTGGGAAGGCAGTCAAGGATGCACCCAAAGCCTTGGGACTCTGCACCCATGTGGGGGACCCAGAAGAGGCTCTGGGCTCCTGGCTTTGGTCAGCTCAGCTCCAGCCATGGCAGCCACTTGAGAAGTGAATCAGTGGATAGAAGGAAGATCTTTGTCTCTTTGTCTGCTTTCCCCTCCCCCCCCCAAAAGCCAAATATAGCTTTAAAAAAAAAAAATACCTTCTAGCCCTGAGCAACTTTCTGGTCCAGCTCAGCAGTATACATCGAGAGCCCGTTAGGAGCCGGTGCCATTGACTGGTCAGGTGGCATCAGCTTGACGAGCCAGCTTTGCCATCTTGCTGCACATTCATGGTTTCTTGTGATCTAATACTTCTCGAAGCGGCCTGGCTGGAAGGAGCAGTGGTTCCTGCTGCCGAGCCTGGTGTCCTTGGCTTCCAAGCCCTGCTCATCATACCCTGATGGAAGCATCCTACTTTGGGGGTCATGTGCCCCCTTTAAACCTTTTCTTCCCACCTCCCTGCCTGCTGGTCGCTGTTTGGCTGGTTTGTATTCTTTCCTGTCCCCTACACCCACTTCTCTCACTACAGTGTGCTCTTCCTGACGCTGAAACATCCTCGCTGGTTTGTTCCAACAGGACTGCTTGCAGTGCACACGCATTCACCTTAGCCTGTCTGGCTGCCAGGCTGCAGTGCGGCTGGCTGGCCGCCACCTGCCTCTTCAACCTGGTCACGCCTGCCCACACGCAACTTTGACCCCTGCTCCTGAGTGCGGGCAGAAGTACCCAGCGTTCTTGTGGCTGTGGCTCTTCAGATTTGTTCTTTCTTGCATTCTTTCCGTGGCTGATCACTATTTTCTTTTAAGATTTATTTATTTTCATTGGAAAGGTAGATCTACAGAGAGAAGGTGAGACAAAGATCTTCCATCCACTGGTTCACTCCCTGGAAGACTTTAATGGCCAGAGCTGAGCTGAGAGCCAGGAGTCTCTTCCGGGTCTCCCTCATGGGTACGGGGTTCCAAAGACTGCTTTCCCAGGCCATATGCAGGGAGTCGGATCGGAAATGGAGCAGCAGGGACGTGAACCGGCATCCATCTGGGTTGCTGGCACTTGAAGGTGGAAGATTAGCGTGTTAAGCCACAGCGCCTGCCCACTATGCCCATGTTTAAGGTGCTGTATTTGGGACCCGACCAGAACCTAAGCCCTTTCAGTCCTAAGAGTCACAAAAAGGGCGGAAACCGTCTCCATGGCGACGGGCAGGGGGTGTGGCCTCACCGACCAGGTCGGGTGACCTACCCTAGCGCCCTGGGCGGGCGGTCTGCGCCAGCCTCATGCAGCTCCTCCCACCCCCGACGCCCACCGGAACAGAGTAAGGGCTTGGGAGCGGGACGGGGCTAGGATGGGTCGAGCTCTCTGGCCGGAGCCACCTGGGGCCCAGCGAGGCCTTGGGGCCAGGGCTAGGAAGGCCTCCGAAGTGAGGTGTGGGCGCACAGAGAGGGGCGGCCTAACTGAGAGCTTCCCTTCAGGCACGCCATCCTGGGGAGCGCCCCCCAGAACCTCCCTCGGGCCCTCCCCAGTCAATAGAATGTCGCCTCCTCCGGGGTTAGGGCATTCCTCGGAACTCCTGGCGACCTTCCCGGAACCTGTGCTTCCAAGCCTGACCCAACACTTCGCGCGCGACACTGCGTCCTGCCACCGGGGCCTTCCCTGCCAGTCTGTTCTCGGGTTATTCACCAGCGGGTCCGCGGCCACGGGCCTCAAGGTTTGCCCACGCGCCGGGGCTGCCCGCTAACAAAGAGCACGCAGAGGTGGTGCGTGTTCCGCCCCCGGCAGCCACGCGCTCGCCGCGCTCCCGCTCCGCCGAGCTCCCAGCCTCAGCAATGCTTTCTCTTGGAGAAAACCAACCTGCCACAACAGCAGCTGCCGGGCGCCGCAAACATCTGCCAGGGCTGCGGAACTCCTCTGACTGACAGCGTCCCCAGACCCTGCTGTTGAGGCTTAAAGCCCTGGCAAAAGGTCGGGCCCAGTGGAAGGGATAAGTGTGGCATGAGCCAACGTGTGGTGGTGAGTATGTGCCAACGAGGTGTTCCAGGGAATGCTGCGAACCTGCGCAGAGGATGCTGGGTGGCAGACCCACCAAGCTTTTTCCTCACTGAGCGTTCTCCTGCTTTGTATTCGTTGCAAATGGGCTAAATGTACAGACTTCTCAAAGCTGCAGAGGACCCAGTGCCGGAAGTTAGAAGTCGTAGGGTCTTTTGTTTGTTTTAAGTCTTATTTATTCTCTTGCAAAATCAGACATACAGAGAAGAGGAGAGACAGTGAGGAAGATCTTTGGTCTGATGATTCACTCCCCAAGTGACTGCAATGGCCAGTGCTGAGCCAATCTGAGGCCAGGAGCCTGGAGCCTCTTCCAGGTCTCCCACACAGGTGCAGGGTCCCAAAACTTTGGGCCGTCCTGGACTGTTTTCCCAGGCCACAAGCAGGGAGCTGGATGGGAAGTGGGGCTGCTGGGATTAGAACCGGCGCCCATATGGGATCCCGGTGTGTGCAAGGTGAGGACTTTAGCTGCTAGGCCACCGCGCCAGACCCAGAAGTTTTAGTTTTGAACCCCACGTGAGTATGTTGTGATGACTTAAAAGGGCAAAACTTGACATAGACTGTATTAATGAGTAGATAATTAATAGTTAACTCTAATAGTTAATTGATTTGTAATTAATGCATGGCTAATAGTTAATAACAGCGAATGGAGTCTGGCAAAGAATGTCAAAGTCTTGTCGCCTGACTTAGCACTGATTAGACCACAAGCTAGACTCTAGAATACAGGAGCTACTTTAAGAGAAGTCGTGTAGAGTTAAAAATAAAAGCAGTTACAACCTTGGCCCTCTGCCAGGCCTGGGTTCTCTCTCCCAGAAGAAGGGTTCGAAAAAGACAAAGTAGAGAAGCCCTAAGAATGCCTGGAGACAAGCAGGTGCAAAGGAGGGAAAAACACTTTTTACTGTTCAAGTTCTGAACATTCTAGAATGCTCGTGTAGAAGAGAAGGTTGATAGCAAGGAGAGGTGTGGAATACTTTGCTCAATAAGGTTTTCCAACACACATTTTACCCAATACCAGCCGTCCATTATCAGCAGAGTGGACAGTGGGTTGCCCAGAAAAACAGCACACTGTGTCATGGAAGTATCCCTGCATAGCTAGGGTCATTGGCAGGGGTGCCATCAGGAGGCCCACCGCCGTGGGAGAATGAGTAAGATGGTCCTTAACACCTCCACCTGCTCAAAAGAGTGTGAGTGAATTCCCAAGCGTTTCAGAGCCTTGTGCAGTGGGGCCCGGAAGTGCTCACAGGCAGCTGCGTGCGCCAGTTAAAGGCATGGATGCATGGCCTCCCAAGTGCAGAAATGCAGCAGGGAGTCCGTGTGTCGTACATGGCCGCGGCGTGTGCCTCCTAGCAGCCCCAGTGTCATGATGATCTAATCATAATGGAGAAAACTCAAGAAACCCGTTTCCTCTGTGGTCATGGAAGTACTGTCTCCCCAGAAAGGGCGTATGTATGGATTAACATGCAGCATGGCGTTGTGGGAACACTGTGTATGTGTGTGTGTATGTGTGTGTGTGCGCGCGCGCGCGTGTGCTTGTCTTGCCCTCCAGACTTCCAGCTCCTTGCAAACCAGGATGATGTGCTCAGTAGCTGGCAGAGGTTCATTCTGTAACATGTTTTGATTAGTCTCACCTGTTTGAGATCTCTTTCTTCGGTAGAGTTGTACAAAACAAGTCACTGTCCTCACTCTTGGAAGCCATTTAAACAACGACAACAAAACCTCACAGGACAAACCAAGAAACCAGATTAGTTTCTGCAAAAAGACAGTCACCCATTGATGACCCTCCCAGTAAGTGAGACCATGGATTCCTGCTTAAACATTAACCCTGATCCATTACTGTGTGTAGAGGTCTGAGCCACAGAGTATTCTTAAGGCTGAGGCTGTGGGGGGAGGGGATAGCCTCATCTCCGAGCATGTATGATGGCATCAACAATCATACTACGCAAGCATTTCATGTCAATTGCACATGGGAACCGCAGACATGTCAGTTTACTCAGCTTATCAGAACTCTGAAGATTGCAATTCCAAGTGTTCCAATGTTTTTACTTTACAGACTAATATTTAAATAACCTAATAATCATTTCAAGTCACGCTTGTCATCCTTACCCCTCAAGAGATTCCAAATCAAAGTGAAACTAAAATAGTTGCACCCCCAGGTAATTAAAACTGCTGACTGACAAAAAATGAGCTCCAGAGATAAGCTGTGCTATGGGAGTCCAGAGGCTAGAGTTTGGTGTTGAGAGCTAGGGAAACTGGCCTGCGTGTTAGGTAAAGAAAATAAGGAACTGGAATTTTCAGTTCAGCTCAGTTTAGCTCTCCACAGCAGCACGCACTATAGCGCTGACACTTCATGTTCAATCCTCCATGCAGCAAGATACAAGCAACATGAAAGTATTTTAATTCTTTCTCCCATGTGGTTTACCACACGTAAAAGATAAACATTTGCAAGGCTGTGAGTAGGGATTAAATGTTATTGTTGGAAACCAGATTGATTGTGCCAAGGCACACTCTGGCATGTTGGATAACCCCAGAACTAGCCATGGCCGGGAAAATGTAGATTAAAGTCCAACACAGTGATTTCCCCCCCCCCAGGTTCTAACAATCTTTTCACAGAAGAAAGATTACATTTAGAACTGGAAGGGACTTGAGAGGTTTTCTGGTCCGTTCTTATCATTTTACAATTGTGAAAACAGTTCAGAGAAAGCAGTTGACTCCTTTAAAGCAGAGGCGGTCTTTGTGGGGCAGCCCTGAGTCTGGCGCCCAAGTCCAGTGCGTGCTCCGTCTGTTAGCCTACAGACCTGCCAGAACTGAACAAAGAGTTCTATTTGGAGAAGTGCATCTGGACTCTCAGGGTCTCCCACATCTGGGTGCAGCAGCTTCTAATACAGAGTCCTGTTGCAATTGGTTTCCTCTTGTGTCACAATGGCACAACCCCATGTCCATTCGATGGCCAAAATTCCAGCTGTTGCATCTCCCAGATAAATTCCAAAGTATGTAATTTTTTTTCACCACTGTGTTCGTAGCATCATCCACCCCTTCTGATTTCTGGCAAAGGCAGTGCTCTTCCGTGCCTTTTGTTCTTTCAGTAGCCTCCTTCACCTGCCTCAGTCCTGGCCCTGCCTTGGCAGCTCTCCCGGTGGAGCTGGGATGGGCTCCGGGAGCGCTCACACTGCCCTGTGTAAACGCAACCATCGTGAGCATTGTAGTGCTCTGTTACCATGCTCCTCCTCTCCTGGGTGCCCGGTTCTGGAACACGGAGACTACGTCTGGTGTCTTGGGGGATGTCTGTCTCAGCAAAAAGGAGGGCAGGAAGGAAAAAGAAGGAAGTAAGACTGTGTTTGTTAGCAAACAATGATTATTCCCTTCAGTTTTGTGTACGGCTTTTCATTGTGTATGTTCCGTGCCTTTGGGATCAATTGAACCTTCCCTTTCACCTCTCCTAGCCCCGCTCTGACCTATCACAGTGTGTTTCTTCCAGATTCTCCTCTGGACCACATGCAAGCACCTTACTTTTACTCAAGAAATAATTTGGGGTCATGCCACACACATTGTCCTACTGTGTTTGCTCAATACATCGGAGTGTAGATTAAGATTAACCTCATTTCTTAACAACTGTATCTCTTGTAAATCTCCACTTCAACTCGATTGCATAGAAGGCTGCAAGGTTTTTCATCTTGCTGTATATTATTTGCAAAGCTGTCTCCAAATGCGTGTGCAAAGACAGCCAAATGAGGTCCTAGCAAAGCTGTTCTAGCAACCGTCCCCCTTTCTTGTTCTATAACCACTAGGCCATCCTAGTAGCCAGCTAATTTATGCGTATGGTAGGGGAATATCATCACAGTGAGAGGGTGAGGGTTATTTGGCAATTAGTTCGGGGAAAAGGGGTCTTTTGGGCTTGACGTCTAACAGCGGACCTCCTAATCACCCCCTCTTCCTCCTGTCACTCCCTCTGCCCTCAGAGGGACCTAAACCACCAGAAGGGGGGGAGGAGGACAAGTGAAACTCGGCCTTCATTTTAGTCCAGTCATCTTGCTTTCTTCGGACCAGCCCAGCTTCCTTCCACCTGTGGGGTGGAGGGGCATCACTCTTTACTCGCACCACTGACTCATTTTTTGACTCTTCCCTCCCACAGGACTCAAATGGACGCTAAAAAGCCACTGAAACAAAGTTTGACGACGCTCCCAATTTTGAAAACCAGGAAGAAACAAAATTTCACCTCTGTGAAGGTAAATGTCCTTTCATTTCGACTGGGGAAGAGAGGTGTCCTCATGAAAACTTGAGAACTCCAAACCGTGGGGACACTCTCGGGCCCCAAATATCTCTGAGGACTGTGTGAAGGGGCCAGGGTGTGGAGGACCATGCTGGTTGGCAAAGCCAGGTCTAGGCAGGCAGGAGCCTGCAGATGCGCAACTGTGGAACAAGACCTTCATCTAACAGGTAGCTCGTATGTGAGTTCCATAGTGTCTTTTATTTCATTTTGTTTCTTGGGACCACACTGGAGTGCAAAAATAGTTCTCGACAAATATTATTTAAGAACACTCCCAGGAAATGTCTGAGTTTTGTTTGGGTGCTTGGTTTTTGCCCAATGCATACAAGCATAGTAATGACCAGCCCTCATTGTCCATATTGCTAGAGTTGAAAATGAATAGCTTAGTGGATCTTAACCTTGCTTTCATGTTTAGAAGAGGCCAAGGAAATTTTAAAACCAGAATTTCTAGGAGTCCTGGACATTGTTTTTCAAAAGCTCTTCGCTATCATGTGGGAACAGATGTCTTTTAATACATTCATTATGTCATCAACTCTCAAGTATTTGCTGGTTGTAAGACTGGGAACTGTGCATACATCCCCTGGTGGTGGTTCTATTAAATGAGAGGTGAGAGCGTGAACATGCTGGCTGGCTGATGCTGGGGGCCAATCAGTACTGATTCCTCTGCCCTTGTCTTACCCTTTTCCTCCCTCCTCTCCTTCCATATAATGGATGGGTTTCTAAGTGAATACAAAAGAACACCCTTTCTGTTATTTCATCAATACTCCCTATTAAAAGTCACAAAACCCAAGCTGACCACTTGGTATTGCAAAGGCATGCAAATTACAGTCAAAGCTGCAATAGCCAGTATGCTCTAGGTTTTCAAGGTGATCCACTGGGATTTGTGATTATTAATCCACCTTTCCTTTATTTTTTAATTAGACCTATTTTTGTTTGGAAAGCAGAACTACGGAGAGAAATAGGGATAAGGTGAGGAGAGGTGAAGAGAGAAAGAGCGAGCTTCCTCCTGCTGTTTCACTTCCCAGATGGCCACAATGGCTGAAACCAGGAGCCAGGAACTTCTCCTCGGTCTCCCATGTGGGGCTTCAGTGTTACAATCACTTGGACCACCTTCCACGAGTTTTCCCAGGCCATTAGCAGGGAGCTGTACTGGAAGTGGAGCAGCTGCAGCATGAACTGGTGCTCATCTGGGATGCTGGCATCACAGGCAGCAGTGTAACCTGCCTTGCTACATCATCTGCCCCAGACGCACCTTTTCAATGCACATGGGGACTCAAACTACAAGAACGTGTAATGAGCCCATCAGTAAAATGTTAAGGCATAGACTATAACCACAAACAGTCTTGGCTCGATGCCATTGGCGGCTCAATGACAAGCACATTGTACTGTGAGGTGTCCGTGTTGAGGGGTGGATTTGGAGTGCTGGAGGGAGCAGAGGACTTACATACTTTTTCCTGTTCTCTCAGGACCCCACTGTTGCTCCTGAGATCTACGTTGTAAGTACCGATGGCCTCGCTCTGCCATCCTTGCGCGTGGTCAGCTTTTTTTGCATCTTCTTTTAATAATGTTTTGAGGATCTTATCACCCCATTTCACCAAGGTGACACTGAGACCCAAAGAGAGGAATCAGAGTGCCTAAAGACACTCAGCTAGGGCCCGGCGGCGTGGCCTAGTGGCTAAAGTCCTCTCCTTGAACGCCCCGGGATCCCATATGGGCGCCGGTTCTAGTCCCGGCAGCTCCACTTCCCATCCAGCTCCCTGCTTGTGGCCTGGGAAAGCAGTCGAGGACGGCCCAAAGCTTTGGGACCCTGCACCCGTGTGGGAGACCCAGAAAAGGTTCCTGGTTCCCAGCTTCGGATCAGCACGCACTGGCTGTTGCGTCTCACTTGGGGGGTGAATATTGGAATGGTAATAATAAGGATTCGCTGCGGAGTACTCCACACTGCCGTCTTCCCTGACCCAACAGAAGCCTTATGAGCAGGTCTCCATAGCTGTCCTCGTAGTGATGGAATAAACAAGGCACAGAGAAGAAGTTCACATGACCTCTTTGAGGTCTAGAGATTGTCATGGTGGGGCACAAATTCCAACTCAAAGAGTCCATCACCTAGATTATTCTGTCCTCTGAAACCTGCTTTTCTGAGAACGTTAAAAGCAGATTTGAGCTCAGATTTCAAGGAAAACCCGTCTTTCCTTTACTGAGAGTGTTAGAAGGTCTAACACCCGAGGACACTTTCTTGCCTGAGATTTCCATAA
The DNA here is from genome assembly GCF_030435755.1 of Ochotona princeps. Lineage (NCBI taxonomy): Eukaryota > Metazoa > Chordata > Mammalia > Lagomorpha > Ochotonidae > Ochotona > Ochotona princeps. The sequence goes on from NC_080858.1 coordinate 20,589,507, forward strand.
CTTATCCTATTTCTCCCTATGTAGAACAAAAACACCAGCATTGCCTCACTCCCTTTTGTGGATACCAAGGGGAAGAAAAACATGGTTAGCTTCCCATGCATCAGCAACAAAATCCTGCTGAGGCCACCTCTGCTCCATCAGGTGAGTAGGCTGATGGACCTGCCTCGGCAGTCAAGTGAAAGCCCTAACTTCGGTCTGTAACCAGGTTTGGAACATCCCAGGATGGAGGTGGAAGCAAGTACAGTGTCAAGGCAAGAGCTGCTTTCTAGTCTTGTTCTCACTCATTACAAGAAGGTGAGCTTGACTGAATATGTCATTGACCTTCCGTCATCCACAGTGTGGGTTCTCAATAAACCACAAACTTGTTGAGAAGTTCTGGTATATCAACGATAGAATGACATACAATATTAGTTTCCTCCTGTCATTTTTTTTTCTGTGCTAGGACCAAATGACACATTCTAGGGGGAGTATCAAAATAAAGAGGTGGCATCAGCTCCTAAAATCAAGCTTTGGTGCCATTGGGCAAGTCAGCTTTATCTAGTGGGGAACTAGCCTTCCCAAATGAAACCTCGTTGCCCTCTCTGCCTGCAGTGACATATTGCTGAGTTTGTCCACTGTATACTGTGATGTACCTGGGTCTCCCAGGGCATAATGGAAGAGTCAGACAGACACTTTTTTTTAAAAGAGGAAGATTGAACAAAATTATTTTCTTTTAAGGTCCCTGGATATGTGTGTGCTGGGCCAGATAAATGGTTTGTGACCAACCCCACCCCACCCCAGAGAAACTTCAGTAGTTCTCTATTGCTAACTTCTTTTTCCCTTTGGACAGGAAAATCAAGCTCACAATCATGTGCTGGCCTCTGAGCTCAAGGCTTTAGAGACATCTTACCACTCTGGCATTAAAAAGCAAGATAGCAAGTCAGAGGAGAAATCGCCAAGGAAACACAAGGTGCCCCTGACAGCAACAGGTATGCTTTTGGGGCAGCAACAAGGTGTGAGTGTTTTGGGGTGGTTATGGGTGGTTGGGTTGTTCAGAGCTGAGCTGAGCCGATCTGGAAAGGGCTAAGCTGCCAGGTGTGAGAGTTGTGAGACCAAGAGAAAGTAGAAATGAAGTCTTCAGTCTCTTCCTGGGGTTGTAGAAGCAACAGTTCAACCAAGAGAAAGTGTCAGCTCTCTAGTACCCTGGGTCAAACATCAGATGCATGGGCACTGACTGGCTTCCCAGGGATCTCCAACAGAAGGCTCCTGCCACCTTATAGACCCAGGGACTAGGCAGAAGAGAGAAGGGGGGAAGTGTAAGTCAAAAATAGAGAAAAATGCCACACTTTCTCCTTTTGTAGAGGAGGTCTTGGCAGAGATGGCTGAGACAGCCTTTGAGGGGGGTTCCTGGCCTAGGAATATAGATAAGGGCATGGACAGCTCAGGGGCCTAGTCTTTGGCTAGAACCCACTTCAGAGTGTGCCATGCCTTGGCTATACACCAGATCTGGTGAGGGAATGGCAGCTGAAAAATATTACACAAAGGTATATGACTGGAAGGCAGACCCCTGTGGGATTCAGAGACCTATAAGCTGTGAGGATCCAAAGGAAGAGACCCAAATCCATGGAGCACCTCCGCTGTCCAGTGCTTGCAGCTCTGTGACCACAGCATTGAAATTGAAATTTATTGTGCTGCTGCTGCTTAGACAAGAACAAGAGCTGCCCATGACGACGCACTTCCAGTTCTGAGCTAGTGCCAGGTGCCTTTACAGAATTGGTATCTGCCTCCATAAGCTTTTGCGGGAGTTCTGCTTTCTTCCTCTGGGAGAACATGATGGCTACATGACTGTGCAGCTCCCATGGGAGGACAGGGGTCTTATCCTTCTTGAGTGTTATTGCTTCTCCTTGAGGTTCCTTCTATAACTCTTCAGAGACTCAGCAATCACATGATCGTGAGTTCTCTTCTGGGAGCACTCCTCTATTAAAGTATGAATTTCATCCCCAGCCCTTCACCCCTCTGGCTAAACATCAACATCCTGCTCTGATCTGAGCAATGCAGAGAAGAACGAAGGCAACTCCTTCCTTGCAGTGTGAGCTTCCCACTAGCTGAGCTACTGATCTGGATGGGAGCACTTCCTGGATTTTCCAAGTTGCACTTCTGTTACCCATTTGGTCTTTGAAAACAATCGTGGTTTCAGACACTCTCGGCATAGATAATTTGTGTAGCCTGGTTCCACCTCAACTTGAGCAGATGCCTCCTTAAGAGCATAGGAGAAAATTTCACAGACTTTGCATGCAGTAGGAACTTAACCTAGCAGCTAAGACGCCCACATAGCATACCACATCATAATACTTGGATTGAAGTCTTGACTTCCTTTCCCAGCTCCAGCTTCCAGCTAGTATAGACTCCGGGAGGCAGTGGTAATGACCCAGGTAACTGAGTCTCTGTCCTGTAATTGAGTTCTTGGTTCCTGGCTCCGGCCCTGACCCATCTGTCACCCTTGTGGGCATTTGGCAAATGAAATAGTGCATGGGAGCACTCTTGGTGTCTCATAAGCATATCAATATTTAAAAGTAGAATGTGTGGAAAATGGGATTAACACATACATTTATTTTGGTGCAAAATGATCTTGAAATCCATGCATGTAGAGGTGTTCAAAAAATGTCAATGAAAACACCTAGTATGAAAAAAGTATCTGTAGATTTAAACATTTTTGTACTGAAATAAATGTATCTTTTAATTCCATGAACAATATGATAAATGCTCAGACTATTATTGATCCTAAATTTACTTTTGATTTTTTTTTTTAATGCATGCTGCTGCAACCCATAGTTCTTTGAGGGAAGAAATGACCCCTTTTCCTGCCTTTGGGTTTTGCTGAAATAAGCACCTGGCCTTGAGCCTGGCCCTCGTGACCGCCCTGTGTGAGGTTCTAGGTGCATGAGTCTCTATAAACCATCTAGCTGAGGTCAGGCTCAGGAACAAGCAGGGAGGCGGGCCGTAATCTGTACCCCAGGCAAATCCCTTCATCACCTCAACTAACTGATGGCTGTAGTGTTTTTCACACAGAGGCCCTAAAGTTTTTTAAGAACCAGCTGTCTTTTTATGAACGAAGTGAAATCCTGGGCTATACTGAGCTATGGTTCCTGGGGCTTGAAGCTGACAAGCTCAACATGGCTCCCGAGAAACTGAGCAAGACAAGTTTTGATGATGAAAATGGCTCCTACATGAAGGTAACGGGGGAAGTGGATTGTGGGAAACGTGAGGGCTTGTGAGCAGGATATTGCCTGGAAAGGAAAGGTATTTCAGAATAAGAGATAGCAGGGACCAGTAGGTTCGAGACCGAAGAAATGCCATGTTTAAACATAGAAAGGTGTGCGAATTGGTATGTCAAATGCATTATTAACAGAACATTGATTTTGTTCAGGAGTATTTGGGATAACAGGTACACATCTGGATGACCTCTCACAGGCGAAGTCCTGCACTCACTGGGAAAGACCAGATTGGAGTCAGATGAGCTCCCCAGTACTTGCTTTGTCATTGCCTCCATATAATCCCACACTGCGTGATTATATGCACTCTCTTCTATTTTACAGTGACTCTCCCTCTCTGCCACTCCCAAACAAAAACATGTTGGTCCCTGAAGTCTCTAGTGTTTAGTACTTAACTTCAGTCTGCTTTCCAAAAACTGATTCCAGGAACTCTTTCTTTTTCTCTTGGACTGTGTCTCTGGGGTAGTGTGAGGTTTCCCAGGGATAGTACAGTGCCTCTTTCCAGCCTGAAGATGAAATCTAGGCAGTGATTCCCATTTCTGAGAGTGTCTGAATGTGTGAGGCTTGGTTCACAGGCTGCAGGCTCTGAAAAGTTTCCTTTTCTGCACGTTTCTTCACAAGTCGGTTTTAGGAGTCAGCATGACTTGGTCAAAGAGGTGGATTTTCTTAATAGCATTCAGAGGCATGCTTCTCAGGCTTCACTAGTACACACACCACTTGGAAAACTTGTTAAAACCGGCAGGTGTGAAGGGACACCTGGAATTTAGTATTTCCAAAACGTTTTCCAGATGACGTCTGGATTTTCAGCTCTTTGAGCCACACTTGGAGAACCAGGGATTTAGTTTTTATCACCTAGACTCCATCTACAGCCATGGTTCTCAACATTCTTGGGTCAAAGATTTTTGGGGGGAGTCTATAAAAACTACAGAGCTTCATGCCAGAAAAGGCAGCATTCACATACAGAAAATTTCATGGAGTCAGCAGATCCTTGCTTTAGAATCCTCAATATAAGCCTACCCTCCACTTTAGACACACTTAATCCCTTCATCCCTGCTGTATCCCTCACCCCAACCTACCTGAGCCCGGGCCTCTAAGAATTCTCTAAGGATGTCAGTACTGCCTTCCATTAATTTGCTATAACTCTGTCCCTCAATATCAAATCTTAGAGAGCTGCTCTTTCCAATGGGAAGAGGGGGATTATGTATACTTTCCGTGAGCCCCAATTCTCCATCCGTATTGCATTTCAGAGCACACGCACACACTGCACGTCACCACATTCTCCCCTGTGACTAGGTCCCAACCACACATTTATACTCCCATCTTGAGAAACCATGCACGAACATCCTTCACACCTCCCAAGTTCCTGGCTGCAGTGCTAGCCATCAGAAAATCACAGAGCTTGAAGATTTTAAAGACCATCTTATATAGATTCTTCAGTTTTCAGATGAGCGCTCTGGCCACCCATGGGGACTAAGTGGCACATCTGAAGTTTTCAATCAAAAATGGCCTGTGAAAATTTTTGACTAATCAATCACCTGTTCCCTAGGAGAGAAATGGGTGATTCTGGCTCTCGGAAAATATTTTACTTTTTAACCAAGAAATGTCAAAGTTCTGGATTGTTGTCTCTGGGATAGGGCTAAATCTGATTAAGCCAAAGGGGCAACCAAATCTGATCAAGAAGCAGCAAAGCAGGCATGAAGAGTGTTGATTTGCTGACACATCAAAGGTCAGAAATAGAACTTCAAGGCCTACACTGTGGTATAGCAGGGTGGTGAACTGCTGCCAGAGACACTGTCATCCCATATAGGTGCCAGTTCAAGACCCAGGTCCTCCACTTCTCATTTAGCTCCCCACTAATGTGCCTGGGAAGGCAGCAAGAGATGGCCCAACTGCTTGGGCCCATGCCACCCATTTGAGACACCCAGATGGAACTCCTGGCTCCTGGCCTTGGGCCTGGTCCAGTCCTGATTTGTGTGACCATTTGGGGGAATGAATCAGCAGATGGAAGATCTCTTTCTTACTGTACTTTAAAAAAAAAGCTTCCCCCCAATTGGAACTCTATTCAACTTTAACAGTCATGGAATTTCCTAACAGGAAGGTACCTTCAGAGCTACTTTGTTCAGTCCTCTTACACTATAGGTCCTAAGATATGGAGAAAACTAGAGGAACAGAACTTGAATCCAAGTTTACTGAATGCCATGTGAAGTGCTTTGCATTCTTGGCCATGGACAAGCCTGTGGGTAGTCTGGGGGCCAGGCAATAGCCGAATCATTGCAGCAACAGTGAGATGAGGGTGAGGGTGGTACAGTGTTCAATGTGGTTCAGAAAACTCCCCACAGACATGAGCCATGAGCCAGCTGGGGATGGGTCCCCTGAGTCAGAGACTCGCCAGGTCCTGGAACTCTGCTCCTCACACCTGGCCTGGCTTCCGCAGGTCCTACACGACCACATTGCTTATCGCTATGAGGTCCTGGAGATGATCGGGAAAGGGTCCTTTGGACAGGTGGCCAAGTGCATGGATCACAAAAACAATGAGTTGGTGGCCCTGAAAATCATCAGGAACAAGAAGAGGTGTGGCTTGTGGATGGTGTAGGTCAAAGATGCAGGGACCCTGCATATGGGCACCCTTTTCCTCTGGTCTTTCTCTTCCCTTTCCTCTTTCACTACCTCTATCTGGATGCTTCCAAGTAGGGTCAAAGGGTAAATGAGAAAGTGGCGAGTTTGTGATGCTTTCTGCTACCCTAGACCATCTTATTGGGATCTCAGGGAGGGACTAAGGACCCGGGCTCAGAGCTAAGGCATAACATGATACCTGTATTTTCTGTCTCCATGTCTTTTTTTCCCTGCCCTTCCCCCCACCCCCTCTGCCATTGCCTAAGATTCCACCATCAGGCCCTGGTGGAGCTGAAGATCCTGGAAGCTCTCAGAAGGAAGGACAAAGACAACACCTACAACGTGGTGCACATGAAGGACTTTTTCTACTTCCGCAATCACCTCTGTATCACCTTTGAACTCTTGGGGTCAGCTGCTATGTTTAATAATTTGCTTTCACTTGAGAAGTTACTTAAGTGACAGATGGGAAACTTGGAGGTCAGAATACTGGCTTTTCCTGGGTGTGACTAGCATTGGTAATGAGTTAGAGTGGACACAGTAGCCGCTCACTGATCCAGAAATTCCAGGAGTAAGGATGCTGGGACCAAGAAAGTTGCTGTCTCACCGGGTCCTTCTGTCCGCCTGTCCTGGGTATAATGGCCTACAATGTGCTTCCTTGGGCTGGGTGCTGACTCGATGAAACAGCCAGAACAAGGTCTTGGCTCCCAACAGCTAAACTGAAATATGTGGGAAAACACTTTATTCGGCTGCCATTGGCTTCCCAACTGAAGAATCTGGATAAGACAATCATTACAATCTTCAAGCTCTGTGATTTTCTGATGACTAGCACTGCACCCAGGGCAGAGATTTAAACCTTAAAAAATGCAGCTAGGTATTCAGAAAAAGGGTTTTGAGCCTGACCAAATAAGGACATTTTTAGTAAAAGGGTAGAACGCTGATAATTAGATGGCCTGGTCTGACTGAATATCGAAGCTGAAAAGTTAACACTAACTGTGGAGGCATGCAAATTTGATGACTTCTCTCTGAAAGGGTTGCCTGCCGCAGTTTAAATAAAACCCAAAAGCCAGAGTGCATTTAGCCAAGGAGAATAATGGTGGGTGAGCTCTCAGATGCCAGTGTTACTGGATTCACTGAGCTCTCGCGATGTCTTTACTGATGGTGGGATTACCCTAGCCAAGGGAAAGCTGGCATCTCACCATTTCTGGTGCTTACAAAAGTGTGGTTGATTCTCCATTGGGAATAGGTGAATTATCTTCTTACTGACAAACTGGATAGCCCAGGTTGCCCTCCTAGACCCTTCATCACAGTGTCCAGACAGGTTCTCATGGTACTTGAATGAATTCTGAGAGGTCCAGATATGGGGAGCAAGAAACCAAACTCCAAATAGGCTGATGAGCCTCCCTGGGTTACAGGTCAGAATGGAATCATTTCTCCAGTGCATCCCTCCCTAAAGCCTGGGGGTCAGTTCATCATAGAAAATGGAAGATTGGGAGGAGCCAGCAGGATACAACAGACAGGATCATTTCTGGATTCTGCTATTTCTTGAATATCCCAAGCTGACAGCTCAAAATAAGGCTTTCTTTTTTCCTATGTCTTCCATAGGCATGCAACAATTGCAAGGCAGGGGCTTCTTTATAATATCTGAGGCTTCAGCCACCCTGGAGAGCTGGTTCTCCGGCATGAGCAAGCACTGTTTCCTGCACGGCCATGATAGAACAGGACCACGCAGCCACACCTGCTTATGTTGGGGCAGGAGCTCTGCATCTTGGCTCCATCCCATATTTCCACTGTCTCGCTCCTTGTCCAAACACAGCCTTATTTTCTTGGATTGGCGGGGGGGTGGCGCTGCTGGATCAAGTGACTTTTACAGGCTTTCTAGATTTGTGCCAAAGGCCCGAAGAATGGCTAATATGACAGAAGTCTGGTCCAACCTCTTGGCGCACAAGCATAGCCCTGTGCTTGTCACATAAGGGGACATCTGAGAGGCCAGCCCAGTTGAGCTTCATCCTGGGCCTGCCATGAATCAGGAACCCGGAGTGAATAGGACATAAAAGGGCTATCTTCCTGTTGAGTTGACTCTCGAGTGAGAGCAGGTGGCAGGTATGAACTCAGTCCGATCCTTTGGACACCTATACCATCAGCTTCTCTCTCTCTCTCTCTCTCTTTTCCCCAGAATCAACTTGTATGAGTTGATGAAGAACAACAGCTTTCAAGGTTTCAGTCTGTCGATAGTTCGGCGCTTCACCCTCTCCCTTTTGAAGTGCTTACAGATGCTTTACGTAGAGAAAATCATCCACTGTGACCTCAAACCTGTGAGTACAATCTCCATCCCACCGCAGGAGCACATTCCCTCAATTCTCTGGCGGTGGCTGGAGCAGGCAGCATGGCTGAGATTCCAGAGTGGAAGCCAAGCAGTCCTATAGACGGGTTCTGTTGGTCCAGTGGGCTGCAGGGAAGCCACAGGCCCAAATCCTGAGCAAGTGAAGAGAGCAGGGCTGTCATGGAGACAGACAAGGGCAGGAAGACCTGAAGGTTGGCCTCCAGAAGGGTTACGGAAGTCTAGGAACATGTTTTCTTGACTGCCTTTTGTTTTGTAGAACCATTTTGCCACAAACCCCACATAGACCAAGGTCTGTTCTCCGAGTGGGTGTGTCCCTCCCACAGTTGTTCCTATAGGCCCACTCCCTTCGTGTTCTTGCTTCCCTATCTGCCTCTCCCACGGCACCACGACGAGATCCCCCAAGGTCCAGACCACGTCTGTTCACTCTCACGTGCCCGGGAGCTCACACGATACTCAGTAAGAACAATGATAAGCAGACACTCTTCCTCACTGTTGTCTCTCCAACTGCAAAGATGGTTTGAATTTTTTTTTTTGAAAACTGTAATTCATGGGGTGGGGGATAGGGTGAGGCTGCTATTTTATAATCAAGGATTATTAAGCCAGAAACAACTTCTGGATGGATTAGGAGAGTGGCATGTGAAATACAGTACACTGACTGACTGTCCACATCCAAGTTTGTAATTTGCAGCTCTTTTTATTATTATTGTTATTATTATTGGAAAGTCCAGGTATACAGAGAGGAGGAGAGACAGAGGAAGATCTTCCATCTGCTGGTTCACTCCCCAAGTGAACGCAATGGCTGGGAGCTGAGCTGAGCTGAAGTCAGGAGCCTGGAGCTTCTTCCAGGTCTCCTATGTGGGTGCAGGGTCCCAAGGCCTTGGGTTGTCCCCAACTGTCCCAGGCCACAAGCAGGGAGCTGGATGGGAAGCGGGGCTGCCAGGATTAGAACTGGCACCCATATGGGATCCTGGTGCATGCAAGGTGAGGACTTTAGCTGCTAGGCTACAGCGCTAGGCCCTAATTTGCAGCTCTTAGAGGTCACAAACATCCAGGGGCTTTGAGCTTAGGGAACTGACACTCAACCAAGGAAATTCACAAGACACTCAATAGTCAGAATTATCAGGTAACAAATTTCCTTGAGAAATAAAGTAGACTAAAACAAGCTTGTCTTTATATGGAAATACACAGAGTCAGGAAATTACTAAGATTGTTTTAAGACATGTAGAGACATGCTTTTACAGGGTGCAATGTGATGTTTATTTTCTTGTATATATTGTGTTTGGGCTGGCAAGGCAATTGTACTTATCTTTTTAAGGATTTAACATTTCTTTGAAATGAAAGCACACACAATCCTATCTACCAGGTTCTTAAATAGAGAAACACACAGCATATGAGTGTGACCTGTAGTCACCCTGCTACACAGTGAACCTCAGAACTACCCACTCCTAGCTAGCGAGAACCTCCTACCTGGCAAGCTTTCCCCATCCCTCCCTGCCCCCTTCCATTGCCACCCTCTGATAACCACCGTTATATTTGCCTCTTTTTAAAAAATAGATTGATGTATGTTTATGAGAGAGTCACACAGAGAGAAGGCAAGAAAGAGGAAGAGATATCTCCTGTGCTGGTTCATTCTCCAAATGGCTGCAGTGACTGAGGCTGTGGCTGGGCCAGGCCAAAGCCAGGAGCCAGAAGCTTCCTTGTGTCTCTCATGGGAGTGGCAGGGGCCCAAACTTGGACCGTCTTTTACTGCTTTTCCTAAGACATTAGCAGGAAGTTGGAACTGCTTGTGTGACATTGAGATCCTTGAGTACATGAGTGCAGGTTTAATCTCCCAGCCTTTGCCAGGACACACTCATGCGGAGAGCACAGGCAGAACATTGCCTGCTTATCCACGACTATACTGAAACACTTGGTTTCACATTTCCCCAAAATCAGCCCAGGAATGGTTGCCTTTGAGACATGAGGAGTCTTCTGCTGTCCTAGCAGTATGCTAATGAGGGCAGATAATGGAAGCATCAAAGAAATCTAGGCAGTGGCATTCATCCGTCCTTATAAAAGCAAGGTGCAGAACCAGAAGCCAAAGCTACAGCCACCGTCTTCAGGAATTACACAATTGTAATGAGTAGAGAAGTGAAGTGTTTGCTGAAGAAATGCTGCAAATCAGTGCTGACTGGGTCCCGGTAAGGGGTACAGATTACGTGTCAGCTGGGGTGTCAGTGGAAGGGGAAGATGACGAGATGTGGAGAAGGTGGGGAAGATCTTTGGAAGTGGCCATGTTTGTACTGGGCCCTGAAGGCTGGACAGAATTTGGGTAAACAGAGTTAGAGCAACCTAATCCAAACTTGACGAATGTCTTATCTTGTTTGTAGGAAAATATAGTGCTCTATCAAAGGGGCCAAGTCTCTGTCAAAGTTATTGACTTTGGATCAAGCTGTTTTGAACACCAGAAAGGTAGGCCCCGTGCCAATGTCTCGGTCTGAGTCTTCCCTTCATGCCTGAGGTCGCCTGATTTCGATGCTCAGCAAGAGTGTGTGATTTTTGAACATGATACTTCACTTGTTTAAGTTCAGGTTTTCTCACCTATAAACAGAAAGTTGGGTTCAAACAGCTTGGAAGCTGTCCTAGTCTGTGGGTCTGTGGGTCTAATAAGACTGGGTCCCAGAAACTAACTAGATGTGTATCAGAATCATTCAAGGACTCTGACAAATCGTAGTTTTCAGGGTCCCATCCCAGATGTTCAATGTCCAAATTTCTGGGAATTTGGGCTGTAGAAAGCAAAACCATTCTAGAGTTTGACTGCTTTGGCCTTACTAGACTTTTAAGATTTTTTAATTTGTTCATGTGTGAGAGTGAGAGAGAGGGTGGGGAGAGAGACAAAGAATCTATCCACTGGTTCACTCCGAAAATGCCCCAGAGCTGGGCCGGGATTTCCAGGATCTTGGACTCCATTTGCATGTCTTCTGTGGGTGGCAGTGACCCTGGTACTTGAACCATCACCTGATGCTTCCCAAGATGTGCATTAGTAGGAAGTGAGATCAGAAGTGGAGCATCTGTGACTCCAGCCAGGTATTGCAGTATGGGGGTGTGGGATGTGGGCGTTCCCAATGCTGACTTATCTGCTGTACCACAAACACCCCCCACCCAGATTTAGCAGGCTTTATAGGCTTTGCAAGCTAGAATTCAGTGAGTAGCCCTGGTGGAAAAGGACCACAAGACCACATTTCCACAGGCGTAGGAACAGGAGCTAAATCCAGCAATCAGATTCCAAAGTGATCATTTCATTTCATGCTATATTTTTGTTTGTGTGCATTCTAAGTTCACTGCCACATAGCAGAGAAAATATACGCTATTTGTCCTTTTGGGACTAGCTTCTCTCTCTCTCTCTTTCTCTCTCTCTCTCTCTCTCCCTCTCTGTAACTCTGTCCTTCAAATAAAATAAAATAATCACAGCAGCCTCTCTAAGCTTTTGGAAGGACCAGATAGATGTTTCCAAGCACAGTGCAAAATCACGTTTGAGGATGTGTAATTTTTGTCTTTTGTGTGTGGATCCTATGAGAAATCCCAGCTAGAAAACATTGCCTCCCACAAAGAACTGGAACGTTTATTTTTCTCAGGTTCTGAAAGCTGTGTAACCTGCTAGGCAGCATTCGTTTTGAGTCCTAAGATACTCGGATCTGAACACTCTGCTTCTCTATGTATTTTCTGAATTCCCTTTTTATCTTAAATAGTGAGAGTTTACCTTTTTAAATATTTAGTTTTTATTTGAAAAGCAGACTTAGAGAGAGAAGGAATAACAGAGGTCTTCCATCTGCTGGTTCACTCCCCAGATGGTCTCAACAGCCCTGAACTGAGGTGATCTGAAGCTGGGAACCAGGAGCTTCTTCTGGGTCTCCCACATGGGTGTAGGGACCCAAGGACTTGAATCATCCTCTGCTGTTTTCCTAGGAAATAAACACGGAGCTGGATAGGAAGTAGAGAAGTCAGGACTAGAACCAGCGCTCATATGGGATGCTGGCACCACAGGTGGAGGATTAGCCTGTTGAGTCACTAAGCTGGCCCCTGACTTTCTTTCTGTATCGGATGTGGCCCTAGCATTAGATTGTCTGATTTTAAATTTTGGCTTTTGGCCTTGCACCTAAAGTCCTCACTTTGAAAGAGCCAGGATCCCATATGGGCACCAGTTCTAATCCCTGCAGCCCTGCTCCCATCCAGCTCCCTGCTTGTGGCCTGGGAAAGCAGTCAAGGACGGCCCAAAGCCTTGGGATCCTGTACCCACATGAGAGACCTGGAAGAAGCTCCGGGCTCCTGGCTTCAGATTGGCTCAGCTCCCAGGGATGGGGGATAGTCATTTGATGACTCCTTAGAGATCCTGATGTGGGGAAGAGTATTCTGAGGGTGTTGCTTGAGTGGTGTTGATAGCCCCAAGACATTGGTGGTTTTGTTGCTCCAAAGTTGAGAAAATCTTTCCAAGGAATATTGGTTGACCAGGTCCACCTCAGTGCATGCACCAACCCAGACACATGCTGCAAAACTTGGCCAGGAGAGTTGTCCAACCTATTCTGCTTTTCATCCTCTGATGAGGAGCTTGACACCCGCTGCTGGCCTAGATGGGCTGGCCATCACGTCCCCCATGTGCATATGGACATGCTGTCCACTGCACAGGTATCAGCAGCTGAGGAGGCCCAGTCCTGATACATGCACTCCAAGGTTGGACCACTATATATGATTTTCCCTGTGGCTGGGGTATGTTCTGTTTTATCTCTTATTTTTTTAATTAATTAATTTATTTTATTATTTCATTATACAGTTCCATAGGCTCCGGGATTTCCGTTTCCCCTTCCTCACTAATTTCCCCAATGTCATTACAATATAGTTCTTCACAGTCAGTCATAAGTCCATTTTTCTGCTGTTTAAGTGTATCCTGACATTGTAGGCATGGACAATGACAGAGGGGCGAGCATCCTATTCTCAAGATACGTTCAGCAGTTTCATCAAGCGTCCATCTTTGATTTGGAAGTAGTGATGTATACTGCATGTATCTTCACATCTTTATGTGATGGTCTATACTACACAGTCACTAGACATCCCTTTAAACAACAAGCCGTGAAACAAAATCACCAACAGAGAGAAAAATAGAAAACTTACAACATGAGGCTAAATGACATGCTACTGAATGACCAATGTGTCACTGAAGAAATGCAAAAGAAAAGCAAAGACTTTCTTGAAGCAAACGATGCAACTGTGTGACCTATGACACAAGAGTCATTCAATAGTGTGTTAACTTGGCCGACTTAGTTTGGCATCTCTGAAATGGGTGCTCCTTTGGAACTCCTGTTAAGCGGGAATAACATCACCAAGTAATCAAATTGCTAGGACGGTTGGATGTGACATCTCCCATGTGACTCGTGAATTCTGGCCTGAAGTCACAAGTCTCTCTAAAAGCTCATAGGATAAAACTGGACTGAAATCTAAGTTCTCAGTCACCCTCCACCATGAAGCTATCCATGCAGCTTGAGAAGAATGTTCTGGGAAAGGAGATTTTTTTTTTTCCATGTGAGTTTTTCTCCCTCTTAACTCTCTCAGTCTACACCTATATTCAAAGCCGGTTCTACCGGTCGCCAGAAGTGATCCTGGGCCTGCCCTACAACATGGCCATCGACATGTGGAGCCTGGGCTGCATCATGGCAGAGCTATACACTGGTTACCCTCTGTTTGCTGGGGAGGATGAAGTGGAGCAGCTGGCCTGCATCATGGAGGTGAGGAGGTGGGCTGGCCACTAGCGTGGTGAGGTCTGCACGATGTTGGGTTCATCACACCTGCTGAGGGCTGGTCTGGGTTGACTGTTCTCTATGGTGCATTATTGAGTTGACCTGTAATACTTTCACTGAGAACTTAAATAACTGCAACGAATGACAATTGCACCATCATCTAAATAATGACATTTTTAAATTCAAGCTTTTATATTTCTTTTTCACAAGAATAAAAAAGTATGTGTGTGGGGGTGTGGCAGAAACTGATAGAAAAACTTGCCTCAAAAGTATGTGAACAAACTCTCCTTTAAGAGTTGGACCTTTCTTTTTCTGTTTTGTCCTCGAACAAACTCTCATTTCTATTCTACTTCTTCCATGGAGCATTCTTCCAATTTCATTTATATTTTGAAGCCGATTCATTACTGTAACATAAACATTTTTCACATCAGCGTACACTCCACGTGTGAAAGATTTGCTTCTGGTGAATGATTAAAATACAAGTAGTGTGCAACTCTTGGTAAAAACAAAAAAACTTACCAAACATAAAATATGAAAGTTTATTGAGTGAAAAAACAAAAACAAGGTAGGCCAGCTTTTCTCTTTTTCTACCTGATTCCTGTACCAATAGGTGAACACTACTTCTTGTGGGAATCAACAGCCTCAGGAGCGAGCCATTCCCTCAGTTGGCCACATAGATGAGAACCCTGGAAAGAAGGCTACTCCCCGGGGGTCCCCTAATTCTGTCACTCCTTTGATTTCCATGTGAACAACCAACGGATTACATCATCAAAACTTACTGTATGACCTGTCAGTTGACAACGTGATGATGATCTTGTTGAACACAAATAACTGGAAATTATCTGACTTATTTATAAATGTATTGTGCAGTCATTGACTAGTCACAATCTTTATGAGAAGACTATCAACTCTCTGCTGTGACACAGTGCATCAGATGGTCTTCACTGCTAACTTACCCTTTCACTGAAACAACTTGCTGTTGCAAATGTTACGCTTTACAGTTTGCCCAGTAAACGAAGATATTTTGACAGCAAAAAGTCTTCATGTATGTATGAGAGTATTTTGCAATGTTTGTGGAAAATGGAATGAAAACATACCTAGTTTGGTGCAAACATTGTTGAAATCCATGTATTTAAGGAATCTTCAAAAAGATCATATGAAGTATGTATTGTGAGAATTCTGCGCATGATTTTGACATTCTCTGCACCAAAATGAGCTTGTCGTATTAGACTTTTCTGTTAGCTTTTTGAAGTCGCCCAGCATCTGTCTTCATGTATGAGACATTTCTGTTGTCTAGATTGTCTCAAAGTGACAAGAGACAAGCATACCCTTGAAAATCACCCACTCTAAGTAATTTCACTTCATGGATCAAATGAACAATAAAAGATCAAAGGAATTTAGGTACACGTAGCCTTTCCACAATAGCTGTATTGGATTGAACACTAATCCAGAGCCAGCAAGCCTGGGGACTAGCCCTGGATGTGTCTCTTTGGCAAGTCACTGCCCCACCTTATGCTGTAAAATGAGAGGTTCAAAGCAGGTAGCTTCCAAGGTTAATAATGAGTGATTCTGAGAAACATCCATGAGCTGTTGCTACTCCCCTAGCCAAGAGGATGGGGCGTTAAGGGTGAATGTTCTCACTGTCTCGGTACTTGCTCGGCGGCCTCTTGACACCACCTAGGGGCTGAGGAGCGCAAGAGCAGGGTCATGCTGGGAGCTCTACAGCAAGGAGAGAGGACCAGGGTGGCAGGTGATCCTGGGTTTGTCTACTCCCTAGAAGTTGCAATAGGGCCAAGGGAACAAGTAGGTGCTACACTTTTCCAGAGAGTGTTTTGTAAAAGTGGTGCCACACCCATTGAGTGATTTTCATCCCATCTATCTGCCCTCCCAGGGTTACATATTGGGATATAACATCCCTTAAATCAGTTCTGCATGTCCTGACAATGAGATCTGGCTGCCATCAGCGGTGGTCTACCTCTATTTGGTGCTGATGCCTGTTTAGAATATAGCATGGCCCGTGTGGATTCTTAGGATCCTGGAACAGCCCTGGATTAGGAGTGTAAAGACCCAGGCTCTGAGTCTGCTCAGCCACCGACTTGGTGTTACCGTTGAATATCCTTGGGCACTCACTCGCGGGAGGTGAAGTCTGGCCAAGTGCTGCCTAGCTCTAACAGCCTTTGAATCAGTGACTCCACAGAGAGTGAAGCAGCTTCACTGTACTTGTTGAAGGTGCTGGGCCTGCCGCCAGCCAGCTTTATCCAGACGGCTTCGAGGAGACAGACGTTCTTTGGTGAGTCCCAAGATCTAATTCTCTTTCTCCTGTTGTGTCCAGTGGGGGAATCACAAGCCTTCAGGACATTCCCCTGTGTCCTAGGTAGTCAGACTGCACACCAAAACAAGCGGTCATTAGGAGCTCCTCCAAGAAACGTCATCATAATAAATATGTTGAGAAATGACACCAAATAGGCTTGGCAGAGATGGAGTGCATTTGGGATGGGGGGCTGGGATCGCATCGGAAATGAGGACCCAACAATGAACAATGAAAACGGACAGGGCAAAACCGTGGGCAGCCTCATGCCCAGACAATTCATCAACAGGCATTAGGAAGCTGTTCCCCTTCCCCAGGCACCTTGCCCTCCCACACTTTGCACTGTGCAAAGAAACCAAGAGCAGAAGCTTGCTTTCAATAGCAGTGGAAAATTCCTTTTTTAAAAAAAAAAAAGCTTATTTTATTATTTTAGGATACAGTTCTATAGGCTCTGGGATTTCCGCTCCTCCTTCCCTATGTTTCTACCCCTTCCCCCTATTTCCCCTACAGAAAGATTCCATTGTTACATGCTGTCATTAACAGAGCATCCATCTTTCCCCCCAGACCTTTACTCTCTCAGGTTCATTGCCTCCCTGGTGTAACACATGTAAGCAATGGCTAATGAGGATAGTTTTGCTTAGATGTGCTGTGGCCAGTGGATAATAATCAGGCCACCTATATAATTGCTGGAATTAGGCCTCATTTATAGCCTCCTGCTGCCCCTCTCATTGTAACTGCCCGAAGCAATAGATAAAGTCCCAGGCCTAAATCCCTTTGGAGAAGTACAAGAGGCTAAGGGATCTCTGGATAGAAAAGGGGACAGTGGTCAGGTGGAGCAAAACCAGACAGGAAGGAGAAGGGCACTCCACAGATGGGAACTCTTGATCACCTGGAACAACACTGCTGAGCGACAGCTGTTGTCAGCTTAGCTCACAGACACGTCGAGCAACCCCAGTCATTCCTAACTCCGTTACCTCTGATCTCCAACAAGGGTGCTCTCAGAGGCAAATGCTATCATCTCTTTCCACTTCTCCATGAATACAAGGATCAGTAACACCCCTTATGAGGGTCCTCCAGGAACGTCCTGTGGGGACGGGAGTTAGGCTGTAGACGACTTGGTCTAATTTGGTAAAAAGCCACAGCCTGAAGTCATGCCATAGCTGCAAGCTCCCCTAGTCCCACTCTCAGGAGTCCTTGGACCTCCCGTGATCCTGAAACGTTGAAGGCCCGCCAACTCCTCCATTCTATTTTCATGCTAAGGCTGTTCATGCACCCTGATGAGCTTGGTCCCATCCCATGCCAATCCAATGGTTGAATCTTTTAAAATCACCCAGTAATCATGGGTGGGGCTTTGAAGACCTTGCTTCTGGGCAGCGCAGTGTCCGGGTTGCCTTAGAGCCGTGCCTGCACGCTAAGATTTCAACCAGGAGTGTAAGATGCAAGGCGGAGGACCCGGTTGACTTTTCAGGATAACTTACCACAGAGCGATGCGACTGCTCTGTTGATCCCCCATGTGCTTTTCCCACTCACGACTTCAATTCAGCCTTTTGAATTTTGAAGGAATTGGTGGCGAGGAAGCCTAGCATGAGGAAAAATCAATAGCTCAACTTTTCTTCCACCAAATCCTTCATTGCATCTCAATAGGAAATAGAAGAAAGGGACTTCAGATGGGAAAATGAAGAAAGTCATTCTCCCCAAATAACTTTCTTATTCTGCACCATGGGAGTCTCCAGTTCTTACTTTATCGGACTAGCAGGAGAAAAGAAAGGGCAAACTTATAGACAATCTGAAAATGGACATTATCCTTTTTGTTCAAGGCTGAGTGTTTCTGTCACTTCAGATCTATTTTGTTACCTGGATTAATGTGAAACAATATCAATGGTTTTATCTGGGGAGAAGGTAGTGGGATGGATACAGAGAGCTTGATGAATTACAGGGGAGCAGTGTCTCTGAGTTTGTCGTATACGCTGATTAGTCTGCACATGGTCATTTCAGACTGAGACTCTGGGTGTGTTTGTACTAAAGAGCAGGGGGTGGGAATGGGAGCAGGTGAGAGAGGCAGACCACCTAAGCACTGTAAAGGTCACTCCAGGGGACAGCTGGGATGCGACCCGGATTATCTCTGTCTGGAACTAAACACGAAACGTTATATCTCTCAAGATTCCCAAGGGTTTCCTAGAACCATAGCCAACAACAGAGGGAAGAAAAGATATCCAGATTCCAAGGATCTCACGATGGTGCTGAAAACCTATGACGCCAGCTTCCTGGACTTTCTCAGAAAGTGTTTAGTGTGAGTTTGTTGGCCTATCTTTGCCTCTGGCTTTCCGGTTAAACACTTAAGTCTTTCACACCTCTGCCAGTGGAAGTCTGAGGCTGGAAAAAACCTCAGAAAAATGTAGACGATAAATCCTGATAACAGAGTGTTTCAAGTCACCCAACTGCTGTCACAGCTGCTGTCTCCCCACACGGCTCTCTTCCTGTGTGCTTGTCACAGCAGATGATCTTCATTTTGCCAAAATGCAAATGGATTAGGTAACTTGTCCTGGATCCCACAGTGTGTAGGGGAAGTGTGCCATCTTTCTGGCCTCAAGCTGCATGGGCTCAGTGGCATTGTGGGCAAATCCTAGATGCTTTCTGCTTCCGAGATCCGAAGCCAGCCTCTTCAGCGTGCCTCTTGTCACCCTTTGCACAGACACCCAGTGTCAAGTGGAGTCTGGGCTTGTTCTGTTTCTTCCCATTCCCCCCACCCCCCGCCAATGATTTTGTGTTCCACTCTTGTGTTAGGGGATTAGAGAGGAGAGTTGGCTGTAAACCATTTGCTGTGTACAGTTTTTTTACACTCTGTTTTGCATCTAATAAATTCAATCACATATTATGTCTTTGCAAATTGGGTCCTGTGCCTAATGTTAAATCTTTACTGGTTAGGTCCTATGCCTTAGTGAAGTCATCGTGGGAAAAAAAGGATCTGGCATATAGAGTGCCCAGAATAATGCCCAGTATAGAAGGTGTTTGGAAAATGCTAACTTGTATTACTGTTTTACTGCTGTTAAAGAAGTTTTACAAGTTTGTGTCCACCGAATGGCTGGTCAATTAGCTGCATAGTCCTTGGCAAGTCATTTCTCTTTCAGCTCAGTCTCCTTTTCTGTAACATGAGTGACAGAAGTGGGTTCCTCCCAGGGACCCCTGAGCTGTGTCAGTTCTGTGACTGTTTAGTATTTTTAAAAACAAGACTATCTTTTTACTCTGTGCTATACTGGGGGTGGAGTAGTGGTAGTAAACTGCTCTCCTGGCATTTGTGGAATTTATGGAAGGAAGCTATCTGGTATGCCAAAGTGCTGCCACCAAAGAGGGGCATGTTGCACACTCACCTGAACCATCAGGGATCCTGTACCCTACCTTTACCCTGAACATGCCTCAGCCTCTTGCTGAAGCTCTACCTCACAAAGGACAGAAACTGGGTCAAGAGACGAGATATTCAGAAACCCCAACCATCTGGAACATAGCTCCGTACTAAGAATGATGATTACTGCAAAGATCTCTCTCACAACTTGGAAGAGGCAGCCAAACTGATGTGACCTGCTTCATTATCTACATTTTGCTGGTTAGCAGACCTTGGGCATGAAAGCAATTTTGAGTCAAATCTGATGATAAGGATAAGGAATGAAGGCCCTGTGTCTAGATTTTGTAGGCCAACTCCATAGCGCAAGAGAGGGGAGATGCTGTCTACTGAGCAGTTAACTTGGCAACGCAATGGGAGCTGGAGTCATTTAAGGCCTGAGTGAGTGTAGGATGTTAATGCCTTTTCTCTCCCATTAGAAGCTAGTCCCGTGTAGCAGACAACTGCTGACTTTTCCCATCTCGGAAGGTGATCAGCTGGTGAAAACCACTGTATGTGATCAATAGTCAGAAAAATGTTTTCAGATAATTGAAGGACTCTGGCATGAAGGATTAGTTATTTGATTCTGTATAGTGCTAATGATTAGGCTTAAGACCTATTAAAACTTACCAGGAAATAAGCCAGTTTTGACTCACCAAAAAATAAAAGACTTTTAAAGAGTTGGAGTTTGGGAAAACAGAACAGGTGCTTCTGTGAGTTAGCATCATGATGCTAAAAAGACTCCAGAACGGCAAGAAGAATCCAGGTCAGAAATGTGATTGCTGCATTAAAAGTTTGCCTGAATTATACCTGGGACCTCTTGTACATCCTAACATCCTGGAATTCTGTGCTTTCCTTTGTGGTTTATTTTGAGGCCCAAATCCTGTAGTGAGAGAGAATTGAGCCGAGGTACCTCCTCGGTTTTTATCTTCTCAGTCTATCACACTCTATAGCTCATTGTAATCATTTCTTAGAAGGGAGTTTTGCAATCTTAGAATTCCTAGGAATTCTGTAAGACTGAGATGCTAATGTACTCCCCATCTTGTCACAAATTTTTTTTTTCTGAAAAGAGTATTTCTGATAGTTTTTTCCTAGGAACTTTTCAAATGTATGTACTAGTCTCCTTTCTGTGATTGTTTTGAAATTGAATTGGAGTGAAAATATACTTATTTGGTTTAAAAATGTTTTAACCTTCAAAGTAAGGCAGGGCATCGGTCCACAGCGGTCACCCCACCCTGGGCTTTGTTGGTCCCGCAGGTGGGATCCTTCTTTGAGAATGACCCCCGACCAGGCCCTCAAACACGCTTGGATTCATGAATCACGAAACCTCAGAACACGAGCCAGGCCCCAGGCCCTGAGGAAATCCAGCTTCTGCTTCCCCTCTGAGACAAGGAAGGACAAGGTTCAAGGATCTCAACTTGCCAGTAGAAAAGGTACAGCCCCCCCAAGAACCCCTAGTTCAGAAGCCAGGCCTTCCTGGAAGATTTGCAGGCTACCATCGTCCCTGAATTCAATCTGTGATCATTCTTTTTTTTAAGATTTTTTTTTAAATTGGAAAATTAGATATACAGAGAGGAGGAGACACAGAGAGGAAGATCTTTCCTCCAATGATTCACTCCCCAGCAGCTGCAAGGGCCAGAGCTGAGCTGATCAGAAGCCAGGAACCCAGAGCCTTTTCTGGATATCCTACTTGGGTGCAGAGTCCCAAGGCTTTGGGCAGTGAGCTGAATGGGAAGCAGGGCTGCGGGGATTAGAATGGCACCCATCTGGGATACCGGGCACGTAGGGCGAAGACTTTAGCTGCTAGACTACGGCACGGGGCTTAACCTGCGATCATTTTTCTAGCTCTATCCTATTTTGGAGATTTTCCACTTTAGGGAACTTGGTTTATTTTTTTTTCCCCCACCCTCATCATTTCCCATTGTCCTCAATTCCTTTACCTCTCCCCTCTTTCACTGTGTGTAGTAAGTTTATGCCTTATATTTACATTTTGAATTTTTCTCAGTGACAGATTATGGGATCTTACAAAGCTTTTAATATGCCAGAGAGCCCAGTGGTTAATACAGGTCCTTGGTGTCAGGTTTCCAGGGATTAGGTTCTGGCTGTATCAGTCGTCCCAGGGCCGTGGGCAGTACCTACTCTCTGTAGGTCAGTCTGTTCATTAGGAGACAGAGGGATGTCTACTCTCCAGGGAGGCTTAGAATAACATCCAGTCACAGGATGTGCTCTACAGTGAACTAGTTTTTAAAAATATTTAATCTTCATGTACTTGAAAGCCAGAATATGAGGAGCAAAGAGAGAGAATCTTCCATCCATTGGTTCACTGTCCAAATGACCTCAACAGCAAGGACTGGCCCAGGCTGAAGGCGGAAGCCCATGATTCCACCTGGATCTGCCACCTGTGTGGCTACCCTGCTGTCTCCCACGAGGCGTTAGCAGGAAGCTTCACTGGGAAGTGGATAGCCTGGATTTGAACTGGCACTTGATAGGCAATGCTAACACCCCAAGCAGTAGCTTAGCTTGTTGCGCTATGCATGCCCCTTATATAGCATTACAACCATGATTTCCCCAAGGTGATTTACAGCTTGCTGGACATCCAGAATATATAATAATTACATTTGCACACACGTTTTTTTCCCCCCGTCTTGTTTCTCTTTCACGCAGATGAGAGGAACAAAGAGAAGACAGAGAAAATAAAACACAGAGCCACTAAGCATATTCAGAAGTCAAGTGATCTGCAGGACTCTGGCCAGCATGCAACGGACACGGTCCAGCTGCCTCACCTGGCAGAAGCGTCTAGGAAATCAGAGGTAGTCATCGGGGCAGACGCAGCTGTGACCTCTGCAGGACAGCAAAGCAAAAGCTCCTCCCCCAAGAACATGAACATTTTACCACCCATTGTCTGACTCCTGCTGAGGGTGTGTCCCGTTCCCTTCCTACAATACTTCAAATTGTTGCTTTTTTTAAATGCATAAAGGTTTGTTTGAAAAGGAAAAGAAAACTCTAGTCACATGGCCAATTGACATGATTTCCTTAAAGAGAGGAGAGAAGTGATGTCCTTGCACTGAAACTCAATCCTTATTTATTTATTGTTTTTGGAGGAGGTGGGGTGAAGGGATAGTTTTAAATATTCAATGCCATGGCACCATTAACAAAAGTCTGAGTAAAATAAAAAAAAGTCCTTGTCTATGGCTACCAACCTATGTCAGCTAGGATTTATGACATTACTATAAATTTATACATATATATGTATATATATATAGGTTTTCATTCATGGTTCCTGTCTCATGACTTTCCTCCTCTACCGCAACCTTCCAAGTTAGAACTAGGATGTCTCTTCTCCCAGAGCAGGTCAAAGAAACTACAATATTCCTGTGTTTTCAGCTGGATATGAAGAAATTCTGAGACCTCAGTTGGTCTGAGAGAGCTGTGTGGACCCTCATCTTGGAAGGGGTCCTTCCCCACGCCTTGGGGAAAGCGGCACTGCCCAGAGGCTGCGGACAGTCAAGGGCAGAAGAGTCAACAGCAAGGCTGTGCTGGGCGTGTCCAGCCAGTCCGTTAGCATAAGGGTGTGTCTCAGCAGGTGGCCCGTCTGGGTCCCACAGACAGGAAGCCAAGGAAATGGCATCAGAACCCAGGCCTTGGGATCACTGTGGGGGCTGCTGTCTAACCGTGGGCAAAGCTGAAAAGGACAGTTGTTTGGAGCTCAACAGAGAAAAGCCAGGAAGCCAAGTCCTTGACATCATAATTAGAATGATTTTGATTGGGTATTAGGAACTACTTTCTTCTTCTCGTGATTATAAAAGGCTCAAGTGAATTCTTGAATGTTTTTGGTTTCTTTGAAGGGGAGAGTTTCATTTGGGGCAGGGAGTACAAAGGAAGAGGTTGAAAGCTGTGGCATAGGGACAGGCCACACATCAGACCCAGTGCCCTTTGCCAGTGGCTCTTGGCCCAGCACTAGTTTGCCTCTGCCATCTGATTCATTTTCTCCACTCTTGAGATTTCTTTTCTTTTTTTTTTTTTTACCTTGTGGTCCCACTGGATCCCAAGGAAACCAAACACCTAGAGCCCTTGAATTGTAATTTTTTAATTTTATGTCCTTGCTCGCATGGACAGGAAAATCTGCAAAATCCAGTGACTAGCATAAGATGACATGTCTCTGACGTGAGTGGTATGGAGATAATGTGAGGCCTCTGAGAGGATGTGGGGGGATGGGAGTGAAGAGGAAGGATGGAGGGAGGGAGGGAGGAAGGACTGGGCCCACCACTGCAACAGGAGGAGCAGTGTGTGGTGCCCCTCACAGGTTCAGCATCAGCCAGTCCAGCAGCTGCAGCCGCGTGACGTTTCCCACTGCCTCATCCAGCTGTCGCTCCTTCTCATAGCGTAGCACCGACTGCAGGACCTCACCCACGCTGCGGCCTTTGTCCACAGCGGCCGCCGAGAGCTGAAGCAGCTGTGGAAAGGAAAGGAAACAGGAGTGGAGGGCCAGGGCATCCCTACTGTGAGCCGGAAAGGACTTGCCCAGGGTGAAAATCAAGGGGTCAGGACAACTGTGGGCTACGTAGTGGCTTCTAGAAGGGACACAAGATAGATGTAGAGACAATCTCCTTAACTGTTAAGTATGCTGGGTTCTTTGACATAAGAAAGTTGATGAGGATACCCTGAAAGAAGAGACATTAACACCCAGCTGTCTGCAACACAGAAAACGAGGCTGCTCATTAAGACTAAATTCTCCTGTTATTATTGTTGTTTTGTTTTGTTCTTCCCTACAAGGCTGTACTTCCATTGAGTTGTGCATCAAGGGTGTTCTTGCACTCCAACGATTCTAAGGCTCTGTGTTTACTTGATGCCATAAACACCCCCCATGATTGCCCTAAGATTCAAGGGTGAGACGGACAACATTCCAAGGACAAATGTGGATGCTGTCATCCATGCCTGACAGACCAGAGAATACTGCAATGTTAGAACAGGAAGACTCCTCAGCATTCATTTCAGCCTCAGGGCAGTGTTACCCCCAGGGAGGTGCAGAGATGATCAGAACCATGCTGTCAGCAGTCAGAGCCAAAACTTACATCCAGGTTCCAGGGCTCCATGTTTATTTCTGTTTCCAAGTATACAAAAGGAGAAACAGTCAGTGCAGCTATTGCATGAACACAGTACACTGCTATTCACGTGGGTTATGAAGGTCACAAACTATCTCAGGTAACAAGGTTGTGGGTTTATGCTTGCTGTTCTTGACAGTTGATGAGAAAGGACCAAAGAGCCAATAAGCCATTTATTAGGAGCCTTTTTAGAAGGAAAACTTTGCACCTAAGAAACTGAAGTCCATGTGAGTAGTACTGAGCAAAAAACAGAGAAATAAAAGGTATAAATAACAGCCAAATAGAAATTTTGAAACTAAAGAAAAGGGCAGTAAGTCTAAAACATGTTCTGTGCTTGAGCATGAATGTGAACACACACACACACACACACACACACACACAAATCCCCTGGATATTTTGCTAGAAGGGAGACTCGTTGAATAGGTCTGGAGGAATTGTACACTTTTCACCATCTCCCCGGTGATACCTTTGTGTAGCAAGTATTCTCTTGCTAAGACTAAAATCAAGATCACATTAGGCTAATCTGAATGCATATAATCCAGGGTCTTTCTACTCAGCAGATCAACCCAATGTTGAGAGTTACCAATATCGCTTATAAAACAGAGAAAGCGTCTTTCTCCCATCTACTGGTTTCTATGATGATTTTTTTCCTACATAATCTCAGCTTCCTCAGTCACCCCTCAACTATTTAAGAGGAGATAGAGAGATCCGCTTGCCCTGGCATGGAGCAGCAGCTTGGGGGAGTGTGCCTGCATTCCAGACTCAAACCTTCCCTGGGGTGAGGAATTCCACCAGGTAGGAGCAAGGACTCAGCAGGTTTACTAATTCTTAACAGTAATAACACTGACAAGTTGGCTTCACAGCCTGTCTTAAGTATCAGCTGATTTGAGACTTATGGGGGTGGGGGGAACTCTTCCAATCCCAGCACTGTTTGGATGACAAACTAAGAGGGTAACGTCAGACTAGAAAAGGACTTCTCATCCATGTACCCACCCAACACTTACCCCGGGATTACTTTCCAGCAGCTCCATCTCATTCACTAGGCAATGCTGTCATATCCAAAAGCCGGCCTACCTAGCCCAGAGTCCAGCGAATTCCTAATTACGTCACCACGTTTCTTGCAGGTTCCTCATCTACAGGCTCCCACCAATAAACTGAGGAAAACATATTATCTCACCCTTTACCCTGTTCTTATACCTCTACAGGGCCAAGCCTGATTTTGTGTTATCTATTACCTCGGTTGACACACACAAGCTCACTTTCCTATTGTTCCTGTTCTACCTATCATTCCTGAGGCTGTCTTCCCATTCAGAAAGGAAACCCAAAGGACCCTTTCTCATGCTTCCCTTATGCCGCTCACTTTTCATCCTCACCTTCTCCTGGATCCCTTCATCATCACCAGCAAAGTACAAAATCGGCACGTTGAGCTCCGAGGCAGCGACCCACTGCAGGACGGCTTGGAGTTGCTTGTTCTGAACGGTATCCGTGAGGTTGTGATTACTGACTATCACCTTGGGTGCACATCCTTCGAAGGGCTGTCCTGAAATGCCTCTCAATTCATTATGGATGGCTTGGTAGGCGTTCTGCAGAAGAGCTTCTGCCGTCTCTGTGCCTTTCACTGGCAAACACTCATATAGATTATCGGGGAAGGCAGAATTCGGCCTGCTGGCATCCCCGGACTTGTCATCGGACAGTTCTGCTAAGGGAGAGTCACAAGAATTGGCAATGATGAGACACAACTTCATCACAGAGTCCATCAAGTGTTCGACCATCTGCCCGTTCACTTGGCCATCGGGCTGGTTGGCGACCATCTTGGTCAACCCAGAAAAGGTACTACTGGTCTCACAGCTTTCATCAACTTTGATGGGAGAAGGTGTGATGGGTCTCTCACAGTAGTGCCTGACTTCCTCCTTAGCTGACTGTTCTGGTGTCTTGGGTTCAGGGTTTTTGTCACTCTTGAAGATGGTCTCACCAAGTAAGTTTCGGATAAAGTTGAAGAAAACGCTCATGAGGTCCTTCTTTTCTGCTTGTTCTTGGTCACATACCACATGAGGGATCTTAATACTGGGCTCATCAGGAATTACAGGGCACTTCTTGGTGGGAAGGTTGGTGGTGCTCGCAGCTTCGAGGAAGCTCTGGGGATCCATCTTTCCGCCCTGGGCGAGGTGGTACTGAATGAGAAGTAGAGCAGATACAATCAGATCTTTGGCCCAGGAGTCTGACTCACACATGAAATTTTCAGGATTCTCTGGGTGTTGCAGCAGAGGACTGAGGCAGCAGTTTTCCTGAGTGATTTCAAAAGGAATGTCTGGTGTCAGCTTACACTGCTTGTTGGGATCCAAAAATGCTGCACGCTCAAAACCTGGAGATGTGCATTCTTTACGGTGACTTTTATGCCACATGGAGAGTCCCTCTTTGATAATGTGCTCACCCAAAGTCTCAGCACAGGACTTCTTCTCGGGTTTGGGAGCAGGATACATCTTTTCTCTCAACTTGGCTTCAGATCTCATTGCAAAGTTGACATTGCAGTGTCTAGGGTCCCCCATTCCTTTCGTGGACATCACAGAATAACTCTCTCGCTTGTCCTTAGTTTTCCGGAGGTTCTCAGGGAATTTCTTAGTGAACATCACCGTGTAGAGCTTGCCCAGCATGGCATCCATGATGTCTGTGGCCTTCTGGCTTCCATGACAGAAGAAGCTTCTTTTTACAGCTGAGACAAAGTCCGTGTCCGTCATGAGGGTCCCTGTGACGTTGTGGAGATTCTTCATGAAGGAGTCAATGAGATCTGAGACCACTTCTTTAGCATGCTTGATTAGGACCTTCTTCAGCAGGATGGTGGCAATGGTTGTATCTTTCACCTGGATCCTCAAGGTCTTCATGATGGAGACCATCATGTCAGACACCACGCTATTGGCATAGGTCATGATCCCTTGACTGATGGATGTGGTAAAGTCATCAGGCCTTTCCTGCCCCCTGAATAGCCTTCTCTCACCAAGTAATCTTCCACCCTCTCGGGCGTCCCCTGCATTACGAGACTCAAATACTTCCTTGTAGAAGAAAGACTTTCTGGAAACAGGCTTGTCATCTGAACCCTTGCTTTCCCTGGTGGTCTCTTTGATCTTCAGAGTGGACTTCTTCTTCAAGCTCGGCAGATTGGAAGATCCAGAGCCTCTGTCTCCGGAGCCAGGAGCCTTGTCCGAGTCACCGCTCCTGGAACATGCAGACACAGTCTCATTCACCAGCTCGGATGCTACCTTACTCAGGCTTTTGGTGGGTGCGGGTTCATCCCCCATGTACAGGGACTGATGAATACATTTTTTTTCTGAGCCATCAATCTTCTCGTTGATCTCTTTGCGGGCCATGGCTATCACTAGATTCGTAAGGCGGTTGGCGTAGAAGGAGACTTCATCTACTGACTTTCCATTGCCAGGCAGAGCACCAGGACCCTGGGAAGGGATCTCTTTGTGAGTTACCTCAAAGTGCAGTTTCCCTGGGATGCCCTTGCTGGTGGTGTTGTAGGCATCCATGTAGAAACCTCGTTGTGAGTCTCCTGCGTTGGCCATGCCTTCAGCCAGTGTTGATTCTCCAGGCTTGAACCTAACATCTTGGAACCCTGCTGTACTTTTCTCCAAGTCTCGACGGAGCCAGCTGAGCACTCGCACAGGATCTTTGGAGACTTCCTTGAGAGCAGACAAGGACTCCTCTGACTATGACAAAGATAGGGAAGGTTCAGGACAACCTCAAAAGTCAGTTACAAGACCTTACTACTCCTTTCTCCCCCGCTCACTGCCCTAAGCTTGCATCATCACACAAAAGAGTCAGCAACATCTACAGATGTTGTACAGCTTACTGTGTACCAGGAACCATTCTAGGTTGGTATCTTAAGACCATTATCTCACGTAATACTGTTCTCACAACAAACTTGAATGGTAGCTCTCATATCATCCTCATGTGGACCAGAACATGAAGAACTGCCAGGCTGAGTTACTCATCTGATGTTGTCAGTGGAGCAGAATTTCCAATTTGGCCAGCCTACTTTCAATGCCTACACTCTCAGCTATTACATTCTATTGCTTCTCATAACATACAAGTGGTCTTCATGGAGAGACAGACATTTGGCACAGAGGTTAAGACATGGCTTCAGAGACCTGCATCCCCTGACTCCATGTTCTGGCTAATGTGCACCTTGGGAGGCAATAGATAATGACTCAGGTGGTTGGTTAGCTCCTTGCCACCCAAGTCAGAGACCCAGATTGAGTTCCTGGCTTCCTCAGAACTGGTTCTCATTGAGCAAAAAACCAAAGGATTTTTGTTTCTTTGGTTTACCATAGAAACTGACCTGCCTCCCTCTCCACCCCACAAAACACAAAATAAAAAACTAAGTAGGAGCAGTTTTAGTTGTCCTTTACAGTCACTGAAGATGGACTAGAGTATCTTACTATTCTAAGTACTTTTTAAAGGCTAAACATAGCTAGACCAAGTAGATTCTGGACAAATAAGAGAAGCTGGGTAATAAAATCTATGTTTCACAAATGTTTTAAGATAATTGAGAATAGAGAGATACATAAACAGAGTATTCTCATGCACTGGTTTACCCGTCAGATGCCTGCAATGGCTTGGACTTGGCCAGGCTGAAGCCAGGATCTGGGAATTCAGTCAAGGTCTCTTACTGGGGTTCTGGCAGGTGCACAAATACTTACCCTTATCTGTTGACTCCCAGATTGGTCATTAGTAAGAGGCTGGAAATCAGGAGCCCAGTCGAGACTCAAACCCAGTCATTCCAGTATGGGATCTGGGCATTCCAACTGGTATTTTAAAAACTGCAAAAAGTTCATTTGTTTGTTTTTCTTTTTCTAAAAAAAACTTACCTCTAAAGTGACAAACAGGGTTGTTATCTGCCAGCTGACTCCACAATAGCCTGCAATGACTAACGGACAGCTGAACTCATATCAGATCTTCCACGTGGGTGGCAGGGACCCAATCACTTAGCCATTACTGCTGCCTCTTAGGGCCTGCTCCAGTCAGGAGACTGGAGTCAAGAAGTGGACCTGGATAGCCCATCCATGTGTTCTGGTATGAAACACCAGGTATCCTAACTGGCACCTTAACTACTTAGGCTAAAGACCTGTCCTTGACAAATGCTGATACTGGAGATGTGGATTACAGTACTGATTCCATTTGCCTATGAGTTTCTTAAAGGAGTGATTAATTTTCTATTAATCACTATTAATTCTATTAATTTTCTGGCTCTAACGTTCAGCACATTGTCTCTGTACACAAATGATCTTTCACTCTAAATTCATCCTTCTTTGGGATATCAGAACTGGATCCTTTAGACATTTTGACATTTCTCTTTTGGCAGTAGAGGGCATTGAGGGGCAGTGCACAGCAAAGGGAAGTGGCAGCGGCCTCCTTTCTGGTGACCCTTGTGGGGCTTCCTGTGGCAGGTGGAGCCTGGAAGACAGCCTTGGCTGGGGGAAGAGGATACTTTTATGAATCAGGAGTTTCTTTCTTTGCAACTTTCTCAGTCTAGTAACTGTTCTCTGTGTTTGATATTTCTGGAACTCCCAGAGAGCTCTTTCATGCTTCCAGTAGTTAAACAGAAAATGATTTCTTCCTTAATAACTGGTACAGTTTCTATATTCTGACTTGACCCTGACTTTACAGGGCCTGATACTAACTAAATAAATGTTGAATGATGAAGACATAATGAGAATGTAACCAAAAGTTTAGAACTTTGAGAACTAAGGCAACCCCACCTTTCAGAAAATCTATCCTGGGCCCAGCGCAGTGGCCTAGCAGCTAAAGTCCTTGCCTTGAACACACCGGGAATCCCATATGGGCTCCAGTTCTAATCCCGGCAGCCCCGCTTCCCATCCAGCTCCCTGCTTGTGGCCTGGGAAAGCAGCTGAGGAAGGCCAAAACCTTGGGAACCTGCACCCGCGTGGGAGACCCGGAAGAGCTCCTGGCTTCAGACTGGCGCAGCTCCAGCCGTTGTGGTCACTTGGGGAGTGAATCATCAGATGGAAGATATTTCCCTCTGTCTCTCCTCCATTCTCCCTATATATCTGACTTTGCAATAAAAATAAATTTTTTTTTTTTAAAAAAGCAGATCTATCCTGCGAGCCTTGCAGTCATTCACTTTTGATTTCTATCTGATGGGAAAAAAAACAAAATTTTATAGCTCTTTTATGAATTACAGCATATTATTGTCTAAAAATACACATATGATAAGCATTTTTTCTCAAAACTTTCTCATAGAGAAACTCATTTTTCTCCTAAGAACCATACTTTCAAAAATAAAATATAAGTGTCTGTGACATCCCCACATATTACTGGTGTGAAAAAGAGGTTGAACTTGGGCCCAGCGCAGTATGCTAGTGGCTAAAATCCTTGCATAGTACGCACCAGGATCCCATATGGCACTGGTTTGTGTCCCGGCAGCCCTGCTTCCCATGCAGCTCCCTGCTGGCCTGGGAAGCAGTATAGGATGGCCCAAAGCCTTGCAGTCCTGCACCCGTGTGGGAGAGCCGGAAGAAGCTCCTGGCTCCTGGCTTCGGATCGGCTCAGGTCTGGTCGTTGCAGTCGCTTGTGGGGTGAATCAATGGACAGAAGATCTTCATCTCTGTCTCTCCTCCTCTCTGTGTATCTGACTTTCCAATAAAATAAGTTTGTTTTTTTTTCAACTGGAGGTTGAACCTTACCATTTTCCAGTCTTGGATTTGATTGTCTCCAGGTGAATAGACATCAACTTTGCATACTCCATTTTG
The DNA here is from genome assembly GCF_030435755.1 of Ochotona princeps. Classification (NCBI taxonomy): domain Eukaryota; kingdom Metazoa; phylum Chordata; class Mammalia; order Lagomorpha; family Ochotonidae; genus Ochotona; species Ochotona princeps. Next base: position 20,621,036 of record NC_080858.1, read on the forward strand.
GCTTTGTAACCAGTCCACCCTCTCTGACATCTGGAAGAAGAACAAAAAAAATGAGGAAGGCTCATCTGGCAGGCAGAAGATATGAACCTAAAGGAGAACCAAGGTGAATGGTGGAGGAGTGAAAAATAGCAGTGATGTCTTCATTACTCCACCTGACCCCAAAGCTAACTTAGATCCACCGGGCTCTGGATATCTTCTCAGCTCTCAACTGCAGAAATATCTTACACAAGTTTGCATCTCTAGCATTCAGCTTCGTGCCTGGCACAAGCTGTAGGTACTTAATAATTTTTCCCATGAATGTATATCAGCAGCCAAGTCTGTATTTCTTCACCGTATCTATTTCCCTCAATTCTCAATGGATTCTCAAACACAACGTGACCAAAACAGGACGAATATACCTCTCCCTTGCCAGGTCTGGTTTCTTCCAGCTCTCTCTCTCGCTCTCTTTCTCTCGCTCGCTTGCTCTCTCTCTGTTTTTAAGGAAACAGCTGTTTTATTTTTAGTTGATTCTTAGAGCACTGTCTTCATACTGGCAGTGAATAGGAGCTCTTCCTTAAGAACAGCCCATCCTCTGACTAGCCAGCCAAGGATCTTGGGGGAACTGTCTCCATGGCAACACCAGAAGGGAAATATATGTACCATCCAAGGTCCACAGATGCAGTGGTATCTTTGCTGATGATTCTTTCCCAGCCCTGCTAACACTCTGCTCTATCTACCACCATCTGCCTCCTAGGCTTAGGAGCCCGAAAGGTGAACTTCATACTACTTCTATCCACTATGTACTCTTCTATCTACTACTCTCTTTTCTAATTTGTAGCCATTTTTCTTAAACCAATTGATTGCACTCGCTGCTTTCTTTGTCTTGTGGCACAGCTTAGTATCACAGTCCCCGTTTCGTATATTCTTTGGCTGTCTTCCCAATTTTCCATAGCACTGTATCTTTGAGAAACATAGCCAACTGTGATGACTTCAGTTTTCCCCCCGATTATCTGAAAGTGAGAAGCTTCTTCTGTCGTCTTTCCTCCATGCACCCACTTCCAGGCTTTACGCTGATCCTCCTTCCTCCGTCACAAATGTTCCCAGATCTGTACTTGCTCAGTAAGTGGAGTGGAATAAGACGGCTGGTTTTCCTCATCTTTACCAAATAGTCATATACCTTTCTATTGTGATTCCAACAAAATATTTGCTTGATACTCTTTTATAATAAAATGCAATATCTTAACCTAGCTTTTTTGGAACGCAACTGTGTTTTATGAAGAATTTCTTGAAATAACTGGAATATTACTAGGGGATGAGAATCTACCTTACGTGGAAATATTTGCTTTCTAGGATTTTGGACAATGGTGTGGTACACAGCCTCATTCAAAATAAAGTCAACACACACAATACTGTTTGGGATGGCTGCACTCCACGTTGGAGTGTCTGGTTTCCTGATTCCAGCTTCCTGCTGACGCACATCCTGGGAGGCATCAGGTGCTAACCAGACAGCTGGATCCCTGACACCCGTGTATGTGGGAGACAGGGATTGAATTGCTGGCTCCTTGCTTCAGGAGCTGTTGCAGGTACTTGGGCAGTGAATTTACTCGTGGAAGCTCTATATGCATGCCTCTCTGTGTCTCTCTTTCTCTCTGCCTCTCAAAGTAAGAACACATTTCAAAAATTAAATCAAAGACAGGTCAAATACATGACTTAAACTTACATATGAAGATGTACCATCTTTGTCATACACAATATTAAAAGGGAAATGTCAGCTCTTTAAAGAGCTGTTTGCCTTTGGTTAGATATCTGTTTTTCTTAATCTGGGTGATTACTTATGTACCTCCAGAACCGAGAGAGTTCCTGGACCAGGGCTTGTTTGGAAAGACTCTTCGAGCAAGACAGCTCAGGTCCAATCTGAGCATCACTCATTCTCTTTTGACATTTTTTTCTGAGATGAGCCTCCTAATGTCCTTTTGATATCTTACTGAACGTTCATGGCTTTAGCAAGGAAGCAGTTAAGGTCTATGCAGCTAAATCTTGTATTGCCCTCAGCAACTCACTATTACGTGAAAACATTTTCATGCTTATGTAAGAATGAAAGGATAGTTAGTTATTTGGTCTAAGAACGGGAAGTCTAAGAGACAGGTTCTAGATTGCGGATAGTGTGGGACCCAGAAAAATGTCTCTTAACGTCTAGCTTATATTTCATCCAAATGAGTTGCCTCTAGTAGAAAAACAACAGAATCCATAGGACCTACTGCTTTAGTTGAGCTCTGTGCTGCAATTAAAGAGGAAAGACATTAAGTACAAAAGGTGAGGAAATGCTGTGATCACTTACTGTTCCTGAGGACAGGTCCTGAGACGGGAAGAACACTCTCCACTAGCTTGCTGTTGAATTCACAATCCCTGAGTTTACCCACCCCTGCTGCCATGTAATATAAGGAATCTGCAACGGAAACACACACACACACACACACATAAAAGGGGACCAATTTTACATTTAATTCTTGGTTATTTCCATTATCACATAATGATTTTCATTTATTCATTATGTTCTTATGCACACGCAGACAAAGCACAAAATGACATTCACATTTCACAAAGGGAGAGGATTTATATCTAATCTTGCTACATTCTGAAAGTTCTCAGATGACAAAAAAGTGGTTCTTTCTGGTAAATGATTTTTTTAGATGAATATTCTTCATCTCCACTTTTTGAATCACTGGTATAGAAACTTATTTAGCCAGGAGGACATTGCAAAGTTTCTATGCTAGTCTCAAACCTGCCTGAATAGAGAGAATCAACAGCTAGAGTGGAGAAAAGCAGCCTTGATTTCACAGATCACAAACACTTGAATAGCAGATCTGATGAAGTGCTCCTTCATCAGACTTTCCACCATATTTAGTTTCAAACTTTGCACTCTCTCAGGTATTTTAATGACTTGTGTATAGTTCATCTCTTTGCTAGATGGCTTCCTGAGAGCAGAGACATTTTCTTATTCCTCTTGGTGTCCCCCATATTGTTTTTAAAAAGATTTATTTATTTTTATTGGAAAGGCAGATAAACAGAGAGGAGGAGAGACAGAGAGAAAGATCTTCCGTCTGATGGTTCACCCCCAAGCAGCCGCAATGACTGGAGCTGAGCCAATCCAAAGCCAGGAGTTCAGAGCTTCTTCCAGGTCTGCCATGTGGGTGCAGGGTCCCAAATCTTTGGGCCATCCTCTACTGCTTTCCCAGGCCACAAACAGGGAGCTGGATGCGAAGCAGGGCTGCTGGGATTAGAACTGGCATCCATATGGGATCCTGCTACATGCTATGCAAGGACTTTAGCCACTAGGCTACTGTGCTGGGCCCAGTATTCCCCATATTAACTAGTACTTTAACATGGTGCTTCAATGTTTGCTAAAAGAATTGTGCCCATTTCTAACTGCAGATTTCTCATTTTCCCCCCTTTCTTAAATAGGGGAATCTGAGAAAAAAACAAGAAATAACTTGCTCAAATTTGCCATGGGGATACAGCACAGATCCACACATTCCTGATCCTGTGGCTCTCTTTTAAGTCCATATTCCCCTAGTAACTATGTCTTTCTCTGGAGCCCTATCAGCACCAATGCAGACACACACGACTCACAGGCAGACATTTCCTGCCCTTTCCCAGTCCCATTGTCTACCCACAGCTTCAGAAATAACGAGGAGTGGCAGAACATGGATGAGAATTGAACTGAGAGCTATACCAGCCCGAGCTTACTCTTAGGGCATGAGAAAGAAGAAGAAAAATCTCTTGGATTAGGCAAGCATTCACAAGTCAACCAAGCCTGCTCCTTCAGGGTAAAACTGGGAAACAAGGACTAAACTCTCATGTCATCAAAGGGTGACCAATGAAATCTGCACAAGCTCATACCACAATCAACAGTTTCATAGCAAAGAGGGTAGGCCTGGTGGCAAGGATGCTGATGGACCCATTTGCTTCCAGAGGACTCCGAGGTGAACTGTTAACTACCGGGCAGAAAAACAAGGTCAGGTTGCCCATCCCTCATTACTGAATTCTCTCTGAACACAGAGGGTCAGCAAATGGGCTATTTGGTGAGTGTGAGGGGTCTTCTTACCTCTGTAACACTGGAGTAGTGAAGCACAGAAGACTCCAGAATATATTTTTAAAGTCAATGAAGATGCTGGGATGTTCTTACTCAGCTCAAGATCTTGTTTTCTCCCAGAGCCTTCCATGCACCTCCCCCTTGTTGGGACCAGGGAGTGACATCAGAATCACAGCTGACGATGTCACTGTCTCCATGGTAACAGTGACATATATCAGAAATTGCCTTGTGGTCAAATGGCTGAAAGGAGGGATGATGATATATTGCCAGTTCGGATGTTTAATGTGGAAGGACTGTTTGTCTTGACTAATTCTCCCCGTGGAGTGTTTTAGATGGGGAGTTGGAACAGCAAAATTTTCCCAGTGGGTTTTATCTAACATAGCAGGATGACTAGGGAAAAACAAGTCCTGATCGCTTCAGTGGAGAACACAAAATTAAAAATTAAAAAAAAAAATGGAGGATTGACATCAGCTTCTTCTGCAAAGCCCAGGAACCACTTGCACTTTGATTCTTATTTGTAATCACCTTGCCTTTTGTAAAACACAAAAACTAGAAGAATTTATTCTGACATACTTTGCTTGAAGTGACCATCTCTAGAATAAAATGTCTCATCATGGCCAGACACAGGAACATCAATCCATGTTGGGATAAATCTAGCCAAGGGAAGCTTGGCTGAAAACGAATTCTAGGCCTACGGAGAAACTTTACTGAACAGTGCATTCTCTTTGGCAATTCTCTTAGGTCCTCTGTATGCATTAAATATAGGATTAACATACAGGAGAATATGTCAAATGTTTATGAAAAAAGATAACTTTACTACTGTGTGGGAATTTTTGAAATACATGTGATTTTTTGTAAAAAAAAAAAGTACAATACCCATGAACTTTTCCAAGTACACTCACACAGTCTTTAGAATGCCAAAACTTCTAATTTAAATTGAACAGATTCCAGTTGATGGGCTTACCACAGCCTTCCTTCAATGAAGTTATTTAACTGTTGATCTTTTTCATTAGGTCTCAATTTCTTCATCGTTTAAAATAAAGACATTGGGGTCGGTGTTGTGGCTCAACAGGCTAATCCTCCACTTGCAAGTGCCAGCATCCCTTATGAGTGCCAATTCATGTCTCAGCTGCTCTGTTTCCCATCCAGCTCCCTGCCTGTGGCCTGGGAAAGTAGCGGAGGATGGCCCAAGGCCTTGGATACCTGTACCCATGTGGAAGGACCAGGAGAAGCTCTTAGATTCTGGATTCAGATCAGCTCAGCTCTGGCTGCTGTGGCCATTTGGAGAGTGAACCAGTGGATGGAAGATCTATCTTTCTCAGTTTCTCCTTCTCTCTGTAATTCTGCCTTTTAAACAATAATAAATCAATCTCCAAAGTGAAATAAAGATGCTGGGTGTGTTGATAGCTTAAGACCCCTTGGGGCTGTTTGATTTTGAAGTTTTACTGACATTTAGACAGTAATGCACATGCCTGCACATCTAGCATTTGGTAGCTGACAACACACCTTCACATCCACCTATCATGGAACTGTCACAATAACGTCCCGAGGTAACAGAGCAGTTACTTTCCCTGTGACTCACCTGTAAAGGTTTATCTAGGTCAAAAGTAACACATGGTACAACTGGGGCTGCAACTTAACATTTTAGGGGCTGACTGGTTTTTCAATTGTACCATGACACCTTGAAATCTGAATTGAGAACCCAAAACAGTGTCTGCTGTACATGGATTGTAATGTTCTACAGAGTTTAGGAAGTTGCTGACAATACAGGGGGACTTGCACAGTGTTAATATTCACAATGAACCCAGAGTCAAGCACATTTTAAGTGCTAAGTGAACGTATGATGAAGCCAAGCAACTGAAAGTGCAACATTACCAAACTCCTCTGACAAAACAAGGGCTTCTTCTGATTCAATTTGGTGGGTGACACTTTGATGAACAGTAGGGCTGGGGTAAATGGAAATAAGTCATTTACAAGTCTAGTAACAACCAATTCAACTCACCAGCGGCCTATTGTCTATTTCGGCAACACCCTCTCTGAAAATACAAGACACCGCCAGAATCACTAAGTCTAGAAAGATCCCCTCAAATAAGTTATTTCCTGGCAAGCTCAGGGTCTGTCTTCTATTCAGAGGTCTTAAGAGGCCGGCCAGAACAAAGTACTGTATTTGAAAATGATCTTTCTAGAATCTCCTCAGGATCCAGAATACTGTCAATTTCCAAAGGGATTCATAGTTACAAACGTAAAACCACCAGCTGCCCTGGAGTGTCCTGTGCAGTCTCCCCTCAGCTGGACGGCCACCCACAGCCACTAACATTAGCCAGCCTTCAGCAAGTTCACACTCTTCCAGAGGCTCACTCAAGGATTCCTGGACTCACAGGTCAAGTGGTGCTGAGCGCTGAGACAAGCACATGAAACAAAGCCAACACTGGGCTGGGTGGATGCTCCCCCCCTGCAGAGGAACCTGAGGAGCCTCTATGTGCACCGCTTCGAGCTAGAAAAAACACAGCCGCAAATGCAAAGGCTGTGAAAGGAGAGGGGGCTTGCAAACTCGAGCTACATTTGCTAATTTGGGGGCCTGGGGCAGTGTCCCAGAGGCTAAAGTTACTGCCCATAGGGGTGCTGTCTCTAATCCCGGCTGCCCCGCTTCCCGGCCAGAGAGCGAATCTCCCGACGGAAGATCTTCTACTCTTTCTTTCCTCCTCTCTGTATATCTGACTTTCCAATAAAGATAAATCTTAGAGCCCCCTCATTCCTCATTCCCACTTTCCCGCTCTCTGTCCCCGCCTCCGGCTACCCAAGGTCTTCCAGAACGGCTCGCTTTTGGCATTTTCAGGGAACGTGGAACTGCCCACTACTTGGCTTTCTGAGAATTCGTACACGCTGCAGTCAGAGGCCTTGTGACCCTGGATAGTACGAGGTCCTTCCTCGGCTCTCCTCAGCCTCCTCCCCGGGACGGTCTCACCCTTCCACAACTTGCTGAGCGCCACCCCTCCCCCGGGTTTTCCGGCCAGCGCATGTGCAGACAGTAGGACCCGCCGCCGTTTGACCCAGCTGAGGAGCCGTAGTCTCGGCTGCCTAGTCGGCCGTGGGGGCTTGTGGGAGAAGATGGCGGCTGCCCTGCACCACAGGGTTGTCCGGGCTTGGCCAATGTCACGTAAGTGTGAGGGAGGGGAGCGGTTGTCTTGTCCGGAGGGTCCGAGAAAAGGGACATCTGGAGTTTGCTGCTGGGTAGGCGTCTCGCCGAATCCAGCGCGCGTTGTTCCAGGGCCGGAGCTGCCTGGGGCTGCGTGTCTCCTCGCCGCCTCACGGTTGCACCCTTGGCAAACGGACGCGAGACCTTGAGCGGCCCGAGGGAGAGAGGAGGGACGCGGGGTGGACACGGTCATCTAGAGAACCGGAGTGTGAGATGCTCGTGCGGGGCGAGGGGTGGGCGTCTGCGGGCTGCTGACGAACGCGTTCGCCGAATGGCTTCGGTCTCAACTTGAGGTTCTTGATGCTGCAATAAAAAAACCAAACCAAACCAAACCAAAACAAAACCGAGCCTGTTAACACGTCAGAGGATGAAACCCAGTGATAATTGTAAAAGTGATATTAAAAAAAAAAAAAAGAAGCATCCCCACCGGTCAGGTGCGGAACTGGGGAGAGAAGAATGGAGACCTTAGAATTTGTCGGGTTAATTTGTCTTTTTCTTCCACTCTAAAAATCTAACAGCGTATTCTTCCAGAGGCTGGGAGAGCAAGAAACTTAGCAATAGAGTAAAGCTTCGTTATCCTTTACCCTGTCCTCTTCCACAAGCTTGCTCCCTCCCCCCCACCGGTTGAATTTTCCCGCCATGTACAAGAGGAATTAGTGAGTTATGAAGCTACATCCATACCGTATAACTTTCTGGAATAATCACAGTGGCTGCATACCAGACATTTCCAAGTGCTTTAACAAATGCTTTATAATCTGTCTGAATATATTGATACTACATGGAACATGAATTGAATTTTAAAATCAATACTTAGAAAAGGAGTGCATTGTTCATTATGTTAATCTGGACTGTTGATTTATATTGAAGTTGGAAAACAATGATTTTTCAACAAACTTAATCAGTACATAATGTTGTATGCATTAGGTTTTTCAGAGCTTTTCCCAAAAACACTTTGTCCAGGAATCCTTCCTTCTCCATGATAACATGACTTGTCACTCCTTTACTTCATGTGCTGGACGTCTTTCACTGTGGGGTTTTATACTGTCCTAACCTGTAATTATTTAATGTTTCTTGAAAAGTATGATTTCCCTCCCTAGGTAAATTTCATGTTGTAAGGCATAAGGTTTCCGTTCTAGTGGTTGTATATTCACTCAGGTCCTTTGGATTCTGTGTGGCAGTGGTCTCTGCTTGTTTTTGCCCTTGGTCCTTACATTGGTCAAGTCCCGAGGGCAGGATGCTGTCACAGGTGTCGTGGGAGAGAAGCACTCAGTAGGCACAGTTGCTTCCGTGCTGGTATTTACCCTTTTCGTGTGCTGTGGATCTTTTTTAAGGTTCTGCTGTCACCGCACTGGCCACCTCCGCGTGTCACGGCCCAGCCCGTCGCCTTCTTCACCACGCCCTCATACCTCATGGCCAAGGCGGGCGGTCCTCAGTCAGCGGGCTCGTGGCCACCGTGTTTGGGGCCACGGGGTTCCTGGGCCGATACGTCGTCAACCACCTGGGTGAGTCTGAAGTACCTGTCTGTCGTTCGCTGGCTGTCAGCCACTTATTGGGAATACCTCATGAGCGGCCATGAGCTGTGTCCCTTCATTTTAACAATACTACAGATCACTCCTGTCTCCGATTTATGTGATTTTTACAGTATGCCCAAGTTGTGACAGAGGGTAAGATATGTCTTACGGAGTGTAATGGCAGTTCAGTGATCACACTGGAGCTTCGGTGTTTCCAGACTGCCGCTGTATACTGCACCTCTATGATGCTCATGCTGCTCTTGGTTTCAATCCACCTTTTAGGACGTATGGGATCCCAGGTGATCGTACCCTACCGGTGTGACATGTACGACATCATGCACCTTCGTCCCATGGGGGATCTGGGCCAGATTATCTTCCTGGTAAGAACCCTCCTGGCTGGGTGTTTTAAGTTGACAGGTGTCCATCACTATGACGTTTTTCAGAAAGAGTCTCTTTTTACTGACCCCATTTCCTCCCAAAGTGGGTCAAGGGCATTTCACGTTTAAATTCCTGTGTTTTTGTATTTCAGCACTGGATTTTTAGATCAGCAGTTGGCCTGACAGTTCTTAGAGTTTGTCACAATTACTCATTTCTGCCTATGTGAGCCCAGAAGCCGCCATTGACAGTAAACGGATGGGCGTAGCTATGTCTCAGTGAAACTTGTTTTTCGGAATTGGGCTGTAGGTCAGATTTGCCCTGAGTGTCAGAGTTAGCCAGCTGCCACAGGACATCTGTGCTGTCCAGTGGTGGCCGTTCCTGGACGTGTCTGTTGAATTCTTGAAAGATAGGAAGTCTGAACTGAGATGTGCTATAAACTCAGTGTAGGCACAAGATTCCAGAAACTTCCTGTGCGGAAAATGATACACAATGGTTTTGTTTTTAATTTGTCATACGTTGAAATACTACTTGTATATATTAAGTTACTAAACTGAATCTCACCCTGTTCTTTTATATATGGTTAGTAGGAATTGCTGAATGATGTGTGTACCTCCTGTTATATTTATGTGCGACATTGCTTCTGTAGACAGAAAGCACCACAAGCAGGGCATTTTGTCCTTCCTGAACCTTCCCCGTTGTCTGTCTCTAAGTTACAGGTTGTTCCTTCATGTTGGTAGTTGCCATTGGAGCAAGGCAGGTGCAAGGGAGTGAGGAAAGTTAGGGTAAGTGGGAGGACAGGGAAGGGAGTGGAAATGTGTGAGACCCTTTTGCTCGTGCGGGGTTGGTGAGCCCTGCTGCATGTCCCTCAGTGCAGCAGGATGCCTGGTTCCTCAGAGTCGGGCCTCCCCATGGGCCTGCAGCCGGGGCCCCATGCCTGGGCGTACTGTTGCCTTCACTAAGCCTCTGCTCTCATTGTCACCTGGGGAACTGACCTCTTAGATTTACTTGCTTTTCCTTTTCCAAAGTGTTTCGTAAAGATCCTTCGGGCAAACCTCATTTGCTGTTACGTTGTGACCCTGCTTGCCTCTGTTCTCCTCTGCCTCTCCTTTTTCCCTTGTCCTGTTTTCCTGTTTTCCGTCTTAGCCTTCTCTCTTCCATTGCACTGATGTATGCACATATACGTAGTATTTGGCATAGAAAATTCTTACTACTCGTTTTCTAATACTTACATAGCATTGACTTTCCATTTTAACACGGATCCTGGCCTGGTCACTTTGCAGGTTTACTTAAGGTAACCCAGCTGCTATTGTGGACAAACGTATCACTTTGACTTCAGTGCTAAATGCGCTGTAAATCTACTGAGTCCCCAGACCCGTTGGCTCATTTTGAAATTTTATTTCATTTTTATTTTATAATCCAGTTTCATAGACTCAAGAATTTCCCCTTTCTCCTCCCCAATTCCTCCCTCCCCACCAATTTCCCCTTTATGACTACAGTAGTATAGTTCATTTTGCAAATTTTTAGCAGCCAGTTGGATTGGAAGTAGAGAAGGCAGGAGGGCTTAAACTGGTGCTAGTTTGGGATGCTGACAATGCAGGTGGCAGCTTAACATGCTGTACCACAATGCCAGCTTCATGTTTCCCAATTTTTCAAGTAAGAGTGACTAATTCAGTTATAAAAGAGGGAAGAGTAAAGAGAACTAGAAAGCAGTCATGAAGACTCTCCTGTGTTCCATCAGCTGCCAGAGGGGAAGTGCGCTTACTGCCGAAGTAACCCTTGGGTGTTTGGCTTTTGAAGGGAGACTGGACGGCTGGATTTCTTTACTTGACGACTGGGAGAATCGGGTGGACAAAAGCCAATGTGCTTCGTTAAAGAGAAACAGCGACTCTCCCAGTTCTCCCAGTTCCTTTGATGAGTTGGCCTCCAGCACAGTCAGGGACTTGGCCTGGGTTGTGGCCTGAGCAGCCCGTATCCGGCAGTACTCTGTGCTCCCGGGGGGCTGCGGAGGTGTGGGGGCTCGGCGTCACTCCTGGGGCTTCACCTGACGGGCTGCTGCTCCTACAGGAATGGAACGGCAGGGACAAAGACTCGATCCGGAGGGCGGTGCAGCACAGCAACGTGGTCGTCAACCTTGTCGGACGGGAATGGGAGACCAGGTCAGCCTTGGGCACACATTTCTTCTCTGCAGAACTCCCGTCTTGGGCTCCGCTGGATGTTAACTGGGCACCTTGTTGGTGCTCACTTAGTCCCTCAGTCAGGGCTGATGGAGCACCAGGGGTGCTCCTCAGGAGCATTTAGCCTTTGTGTTTGTTTGAATGTTTGTGTTTAGCCTTTGTATGGGCTGTTTATGTACAAACTGATGCATTTCACTTTAAAGAGACGGAGACAAGTTACCTGTTTACTGTTTAACTCTCCAGATGTGCACAGCAGCCAGGGCTGGGCCAGGCTGAAACCAGGATCTCAATACATTCCAGGTCTCCCACATGGGTGACTGAGACCCAGGTGTCTGAGCTGTCCCCTGCTGTCCCCTCGGGTGTGCGCTGGCAGGAAGCTGGAGCCAGGAGCGGTGCCAGGAACTGGACCAGGCTTGCCACTGTGAGACAGATGGCAGGCGTCCCGAGCAGCATCGTAACCACTGGGCTGGATGCTTAGCTCTAAACGGAGTTTTAATCCTGTACTTTCACAGTACTTTGTTCACAGTTTTCTTCCCCCCCAACACTTGGCTAATGTTTGGCTTAGATTCGTGTATGTGTATTTGTCTCATCAAATATGTTTTAAGTCTTGGATGGCACAGAGCATCTTACTCATCTTCATATCCTCTTTATGGGTAGCACAGTGGAAGCATTAGTTAATGGTACTAACTCGGTAACTGCTGGTTAGCATCTCCCTTTTCACCCCCCTACTTCCCTTCTGTTTGCTAGCAAGTGCAGCGCAGCTTGTTAAAGAGCCCCGAGAGCACGGAGTTGTCAGTGCCGAGTAGATAAGCTTGACATTGTGCTCAGGAATGACAGCCGGGCTAGAAAACTTGGGAAGACCATGAATTTGGGCGTTAAGTGAAATCATTACTGTTTAAAAGTGTAGCTATTAGGAATTTCAGTATGGCTAGGAAAACCAGCTTATCACAGAAAACTTTGAAATCCTGCGTCCCATTTCTAACTAATCACATTTGTTTTCTTTGTTTCAGAAACTTTGATTTTGAGGATGTTTTCGTGAAGATTCCCCAAGCAATTGCTCAAGTGTCCAAGGAAGCTGGGGTTGAAAGATTCATCCATGTTTCACATCTGAATGCTGATATCAAAAGTCCTTCCAGATACCTGAGAAATAAGGTATCAAGTTGATGTGGGGCATGTTTCAGAGAGCTAGTTCCTAAGGATCTCAGAGCTGATTGAAGTGACAAGTGTTTCTCATCTGACCCTGCATGTTCCCAGTTGGGTGATGGTGTGTGTGTTGTCTTCTGACCTCCTGGTTGACTGCTGTCCAGGGAATCCTGCTGAGGGGTCCCCAGGTGGATTGATATTGTTGGCCTGCCTGCATAGGCATCAGGTAGCTCTGGGATGTGGTAGGATCAGGCAGAAACATCATAAAAGCTAGAGTAGGCTTTCTGCTAGGGAGTCAAACTTGTTTATCCTCCTGTGGTTAAAGGACCATTTTTTGTTCTCTGACTCCTTGCCTAGTTGTGGTTTTTATGCGCTGTCCCCCCCGCCCTTTAAAAAGTTTATTTGTTTGAAAGGCAGAGTAATAAAGAGAAAGATAGCATAGATCCGCTGGTTCACTCCCCCTAAATGGCTGTACCTTCCAGGGCTGATCCAGACCGAAGCCAGGAGCCAGGGATTCCATTCAGGTTTCCCACGTGGGTAGCAGGGGCCCAGGTATTTGGGCTGGATTGGAAGCCAGGGCAGATGGGACTCAAACTGGTGCTGCCAGGTGGGATGCCAGCATGGCAGGTGGCAGCCTAGCTCACTGCAGCACAGCGCTTTTCCAAAGGTGGTGTGAAGGCTGTGAATGGTGGGTAAGCACTGCCAGGGGACGGCTGTTCTTGTAGCACTGCCAGTTCTCTAGTTACCTTCCACACGAGGTGAGACCGTCTCCAGGGGCGTAACGTGCACATCAGTAGCTTTAAAGTTTCCTTATGTAATTCCAAGTGACAGTTCCAACATTGAGGAACACTGTGTAGCTCGAGGCAGAAGAAGAGGGTCCAGCTGGGCACTTTGTTCCTCAGGTGCACTGCGCATGTGCTTTCCGTCCAGGCAACGGTGGCAAGTGGTGGTTTAAGATCCTGGGGTTTCAAACAGATCTGGGAAGAAATGAAAGGTTTGAAAGTCAGCGGCCTTTGATGTTCATTGCAGTAGTAGGGGAAGCACAGGATGTTTTTGTAAGGAAATGAGGCGGAGAAAAGACCCAGGGGAGTGCCAGGGGTGAGTGATCAGCAGAGGAGGAGGCACCTGCAAAAACCAAAACAAACACAAAAGATTATGCCACGGTGGACATGGTGAGGTGGAAGGCAAAGCAGGAGCGTGTGGTGCGTTAAATGAGGACTGTGAAGTCGCTCGTCTATTGACGTGGAGGTCAGCTGTGATCCTAAAAAAATCGTTTCTGCACAAACGTTGAAGCGGGACCCGGTGTACAGGTGAGTGAAGAGCGACGTAGAGCAGAGGCAGTGAGAGCGAGAGAAGCGTGTTTTCAAGCACTCTGGTTGATGAGACAAGGAAGGGGGCTGCTTGGAAAGCAGAGAGGCGGGGGGTGTGGATATGAGATGGAGGGTTGTTCGTTTGCCTTGGCCAAGGCTTGCGGGGAGGTGCTGGCCACGAGAGCGAGACTGAAGGTAGGGGAGAGAGCCAAGTGGACAGGTTCCTGACGAGGTGAAAGGAGGCGAGCTCTGAAACCCTGGTGACAACATTGCTCATCCTGGAGGAGAAAGTGTTCCTGGGCTTGCTGGTTTTTACAGTGAGCTGGAGGTGTCTTTTTGCCTGCTCTGTTAATTTTGTGTTTGAATTCGGAATGTGAAGTCATTTTCTGATGGGAAAGAAAGGGAGTCTGAAGTTGTAAGAGCTAAAACGTGTGAAGCTGTGAGAGACCACGCCAGCTAGAAGGGAACACTGTTCCTGGCAGGGAGCTGGGCTGTTGGCAACAACCAGAGCGCCTCCAACTAGGAGGGCACACGGGAGCTGCAAACACTCTGATTTTTGTTCTTCCCCTTTTTTTTATTTTTTAAGAAAATGTTCTTTGTTAAAGATTTATTAGTTTTTTGGTGGGGGAGGCAGATATACAGAATGGAGGAGAGACAGATGTTCTGTCCAGTGGTTTACTCCCCCACGTGGCTGCAACGGCTGGACCTGTGCCAGTCTGAAGCCAGGGGTCCGGAGCCTCTTCTGGGTCTCCCACGCGGGTGCAGGGCCCCAAGGCTTGGGCCATCCTCAACTGCTTTCCCAGGCCACAGGCAGGGTGCTGGATGGGAAACGGGACTGCTGGGATTAGAACTGGAGCCCTTATGGGATCCTGGCGCGTTCAAGGCGAGGACTTTAGCCGCTGTGCTATCTTGTTGGGCCCCTTTCTTCCTCTTTAAGCATCCCTAAATACAAACAGGAAGAAACCCAACAGCAACCACAAAAGGGGCAAAGCATTAACACTGTAATATGGTCTCACATGACTATCTTCATATGGAGAAAGAATTGTCCTGACAGTGCAAGAAGGATGTAAGTTTTGCTCACTTGTCCCAGAACTTTGAACTCTTACAGTAGATGCTTTATTTTGTTCTTTAAGGCTGTTGGAGAGAACGCAGTGAGAGATGTATTTCCAGAAGCCACTATCATAAAGCCATCGGACATCTTCGGAAGAGAGGACAGATTCCTCAACCATTTTGCTAGTACGTATTCTTTATAGTAGAAGGATGCTGACTAAGTAGGCTTGAGTTGAGTACAAACTAATTCTCTGATTCAACAGGCTGGCTATATTCTTGCCCATTTACCTTTTCATCCCCTGATATTATGTTTCCTTTTTTAAAAAATTCTTTATCTTTTTTGTTGTTGTTGTTGGCCATCCTTCACAGGCAGGTGGCTGGATGGGAAGTGTAGCAGCCGTATAGGAACTGTCCCGTATAGGATGCACATACAGGATGCCAGCTGCCGCCTGGAGGCAGAGGATTATCCAGTTGAGCCAATGCGCTGGCCCCAATGTTACATCTTCGTAGTTGATGAATTCCCTCCTTTGATCTTTGCAGCTCAGATGAATGGAAACTGCGTGGCCTAGAACGTCTGCGGCTTGAGTTTACATTTTGGCCTAATTAACTTTGTCGAGATGGTAGAATATTACTCAGAATTATTCTCGCTGCCCTAACATCCCTCATGTTTCCTGAGCTATCCCTTCCTCCTCCTGTCATGAGTGATTGACCGCAGTGAATCTGGGTAGTACCTCCAAAGTTTTTTCTTTTCCAGAACATCACAGAGTTGGGATCAGCCATGTAGCTTGTAGCCTTCGAGACTGTCTTTCGTGGAGCAGTGTGCGCTAAGGTCTCCTGTGTGGCTGAGTCATACTGCCTTTTATGGACGTGCCAGTTTACCCAGTTTTGTTATTTTTTTAAACGGTGTCATTATTTTTATTGTAAAGTCAGATTTACAGAGAAAAGGAGAGACAGAGAGAAAGATCTTTCATCCACTGGTTCACTCCCCAACTGGCCACAATAACTAGAGCTGAGCCGATGCAAAGCCAGCAACCAGGAAGGAGCCTCCTTCGGGTCTCCCACGTGGGTGCAGGGTCCTAAGGCCTTGGGCCATCCATGACTGCTTTCCCAGGCCACAAGCAGGGAGCTGGATGGGAAGTAGGGCAGCCGGTATATGAACTGGCACCCCATATAGGATCCCCGCACATGAAAGGCCAGGTCTTAGCCACTAGGCTACTGCGCTGGGCCCTAGTTTTGTTATTTTTGTCACATTGCTTTTATCACTGTATTGTTTCATCTGTCAGTTCTTGCGTGGGTTCTTGGAGTGGGCTGCATTTGTGGTGTGGTCTTGTGGATGGTCAGGCAGTAGCATCACGGAGCAGATGACCAGTTGGCAGGCCATTGACTGCTCTGCTCTCTGCATTGTTTTCGTTTGCATGTGTATCATCTGAGGAACAAATGGCTGCTCCTTTTACAGTCCTCAGCTTCCTCAGAATCGACGACACTGGTCTCTCGTGTGCTGTTCTGTTGCTCCGTGTATTGGTGCGTTGCAGCACAGGCCTCCTAAGGATGCTTCTCATGCCTTCCAGATACCCGCTGGTTTGGTGGTGTGCCTCTCATCTCCTTGGGCAAGAAGACAGTGAAGCAGCCAGTATATGTGAGTACCCCGGGTGAAGCACAGTACAAGCTTGAGCTCAAATCGGGTTTGGGTAATTAATTTTCTGGTTTCGTTCTAATCCAGTAACCATCTTTTTTGTCTTTGTCACGTTGTTTTAATTGGCTACCTCTCAGCTAAGAGTACATGTTTTGTCAGAGTCTCCCCTAGTTTATTCCTTCGAGAAAAACGTATTGAACCCTCAGTGCACCCAACATGGGGGCTGTGTCACTGGGGTTATCACATAACTGCAGAAACACATTGCTAACCTCAGTGGGGCTAATGTGATGATGTAATGTGAGAGGGAGAGGGTTTATATATTAAGTCAGAGGGACACCTGATCTAGCCTTGGGCCTGTCAGAGGAAATGTTCCCTAAGGTGACCCCTGATGGACTAGTGACAGTCTTAAGTCTGGTGAGGGGACCTGGGAAGAGTGTCCTGCAGGGGAGACAGCTGGTCTGCGTGTGCAGAGGTGAGGTGCCACCAGCTCCTGTCGGACGCTGAGTCGCAAGCTCTCAGTGGTGGCTCCTTTGGCACTTTCCCCCAGCTGTTCTTCGTGTTGAGCCTGTCGCAGTGGGGTGGCGGCATCCTGTCCTCTAGCCTCTAGATGCTACGGCACCACCCCCAGCTGCAACAACCAAAAATGTCTCCAGCCAGTTGCCATGTTGGATAGAAAGCCATGTTGCTCCTTCTGAAAGTCAGAATGGCAGAGTGTCAGCAGGTCTGTGTCTCTCGACTTGCGTTTAAGATGGCTTTGGGGCAGAGCTGGGGGAGAGCAGGGAAGGATGTTGTGGCCCAGGCCAGCAGGAGGGTCTTGAGCCTCCCAGTGATCAGTGTGTCCTTACCAGGAAAGTGCTCCAGGGGCCTTCTCCAAGCAGAGTCATTGAGCTCTCTTGCAGAGGTAGTGTGTGTTTCGTTTGTCTTGTAAGAAGCTTTCTGGAAACAGACAGTTGTGTTATTTTCATGTTGTCACATAATCAGTATTGCCTGATCTCCTTTCTTGCTTTGTTGTTTTCCTCCCTTCTTATCTCACTTCGCTCTTTTTCAGTAGTTGTTGTAATTTATTGTAGGTTGTAGATGTGTCCAAAGGAATTGTGAATGCGATTAAGGATGCAGATGCCAAAGGAAAAACCTTTGTCTTCAGTGGGTAAGTGTCCAGAGCTTGACTTTAAAGTTTTCAACTAGTAAGTAACAGGAATAAATGGGCAGAACTGGCGCTTGGAACATTGCCTGCTTGCTCCTTAGTCGGTACGGCTCGAAATCAGAAGCAGTTACTACAGTCTCTGCCAGGCTCCAGTAGGTCATTCTTGGTTGACGTAATGCTGGGACAAGTAATACTAGACACGTAATGTCATCATTTTTCCAAGAAAATTATAGATTGTTATTTACACTTTTCTTCTTGTCTGTTTAGCACTAGCAAAATTTCTGCTTCCCCCCCCCTTTTTTTTAAAGATTTATTTGTTTTTATTGGAAAGTCAGATTTACAGAGAAGAGGATCTTCTGTCTGCTGATTCATTCTCCAAGTGGCTGCAATGACTAGAGCTGAGCCGATCTGAAGCCAGGAGCCAGGAGCTTCTTTTGGGTCTCCCATGTGGGTGCAGGATCCCAAGGCTTTGGACCGTCCTTGACTGCTTTTCCAGGCCACAAGCAAGGAGCTGGATGGAAAGTGGGGCCATGGGGATTAGAACCAGTGCCCATATGGGATCCTGGTACATGCAAGGCGAGGGCTTTAGCTGCTAGGCTACCGCACTGAGCCCTTACCTGGTGTTTTGAGTCTAACTCAAAGGCATTAGACCTTAATTCTGCTCCTAGGTTTTGTATATTTATAAATTTTATTGCACTGTTCCATTTATATGCCACTCATTTATTACATATCTGTGGACACATCTACACTCACAAGAACTGGTAAGCCCGGCAGTGTCACAGTGTGGACGATCAACAGAATGGCGCTGCTGAAGAGCCGTGAACGAGCACGGGAGAAGACAGGACAGCCTTACCTGCAGGAGCGCCGAAAAGGATAGAATGCTTACGAACAAAGTTAACAATGAAAGCACAAGGTTGATGCTCTGGGCATTACCAAGCAGTGCTGTGAGACATTATGGAGCATCTTGCAAACGAAGCTGGACCGGTGTCTTTTATGCCCATGGTTTGAGAGGCAGTCATATTGTTAAAATGACAGTTTCCCCCAAAATAGTCTGGAGGCTGACTCAGTCCTGTAAAAATCCCAGCAGATGTGTTTCTGGGGTAAATTGACAAATTTCCTGTGGTAATGCAAAAGACCCAGGCTACCTGAAAGCATCAAGCTTCCCAATTTTGTAGCTTGCTCTGAAGCTTTAGTTGCCAGGCCAGTGTGGTACTGATGTGAGGACAGACACAGAGGTCGGGTACCCAGGACTGATAGCCCCAAATCAACCTTGTGTGCTAACGGCTAAGCACGTTTTGGTAGAGCTGGTACCATGACACTTCCCTGAGGGAAAGATTCTCTTTCCAACAAAGTGTTCCAATATCCGCATGAAAAGAGATGAAATGAGACTTTTGCTTCACACTGTATGTGAATGAATAAATCCACTCAAAAGTCAGAGACCTGTATGTGAGAGTTAAAATTATAACAGTTTTACAAGAGACTAGAAGATTTTCTTCACCTTAGATTAGACAAAAAGTTTTTAACTATGATACCAAAAACATGATCCACAAGAAAAAAAAATTGATGTATTAGATTTCATCAAAAGTGAAAGCTTTTATATTTGCTTTTTAATTTAAAAATGTATTATTTGTTTTTAAATTTTTTTGTGTACTTATTTGACTGGCAGAGTGATGAGGGAGGGGACAGAGAGAGACAGCTGTTCCATCCGTTGGTTCACTCCTCAAATGGCCAGTAGCAGCTGGGACTGAGCTAGCCTGAAGCCAGGAGCCAGAAAATGCACTCAGGTGCCCCTCTGGAGTGGCGGGAGAGCTGTTTGAGCCGTCCTGTTCTGCTCTCCAGGTTATTAATAAGAGCTGGACTCGAGGCACAGTCACCTTCTCTCTTTTTCTCTGTTGGCATTCAGGGACAGCCCCACGCAGTACCTGCTCCACAAACTTCTGTATTTCAAATAACACCGTTAAAAAAAAGGAACAACCCTGCCACAGACTGAAAAAGTGTTTGTTAATTTAACATTCAGATCCAGGTTTATTGGGTTATAGATTTTTTTTTCTGTTTAAAGATTTACGTATCGTGAAAGTCAGAATTCTGGAGAGGGCGACAGAGATCGCTTCCACTCCTTGGCTCCCTGGGTGGCGGCAGTGACAGCCTGGGCCAGCTGGAAGGTAGAGCTGAGAGCTTCGTCGGCCTCCCCACGTGGATGCAAGGGCCCAAACACTGAGGCCGTCTTCCACCGCTTCGCTCTGACCATTAGCTGGGCGGCTGGATCAGGTGGAACAGCCAGCACACAAACCGGTACCCGTAGGGGATACTGGCTTCCTGGGCATTGGCTTTACCCATGTGCCACCGTGCTCATCTGGGTTATGGAAATGTGGGAGTCCCTTCTCACTGGACTGTGAGAAGGCTGTTAACTGAAAGTGAGGAGGAGGCGGGACGGAAGAAAAGGTCGTAAGTGTAGGATTACCAGGCAGAACCCGGTGTGCCATTTGAGAGTGCTGATCGGAGGTGTAAGGCTGAGGCAGTTAGCTCAGCAGTTATCTCAGCTGTATTTTCCGTGTGATTCTGTCCTGCCTGGAGTTCAGGCCCAGAGGAGGCAGATACTGGACATGACCCAGAGTAAGGGTTTGGCTGGCTGAGTACGGTGCAGAAGAGCAGTTGATAGAAACACTTCAGAAATACTCCCCAGAAGCCTTGCTGTTTCAAAATATACTTTGACCCAGTTCTACTTCTAGAAATTTATTTTAAATACATGGAATCTTCTAAATACATGATCGTGACACAAATATTTGCAATAATGTTTATTAAAATACTATTTTATAGGAGAAAAAGATATTAATAGCTTAAATAGCTATAAGCTGTAAATTGATAAAGCAATTATTATATTCAATCCAATAATAGGCATATGAATATTTAATCACATAGAATGACTGTGATGTTAGCTTTGTTCTCTTTAGTAGTGGGATTATGGGTGCTAATCTGCTTATGCTCATCTGTTTTTATTGCATATGTATTTACCTTTTCATCATAAAAATGTTGGTGTGGGCATTGAGCAGAGTGGTTAAACTGCTAGTTGGAATGCCCACGTCCCGTGTTTAAGAACTGTCTGTTTGCTTTTGGAAGGCCAAATCGGTACCTGCTCTTTGACCTGGTGCGGTACATCTATGCTGTGGCTCACAGACCCTTCCTCCCGTACCCCATGCCGCATTTCGCCTACCGGTGAGTACAGTGCTGCTTTTGCGTCCCCTCCGTTAAAGAGCTGACTTGACACATTTGGAACTAGTGCCTGCCTAGAAGTGCAGGGTTCTGTCTGTGGTGCAGTGCAGGGCCAGGGTCTGGTGCCTTGTGCCCTGGTGCGAGCTGAGAACGAGTCGGGCATCTAGGAAAGGGGCGTGTAGATTGGTGCAAATGACAGAAACTGTGTGCGAGGGAGCCTACAGCTACAGTCTTCAAACTCCAGTGCAAGCTTGGAACCGGTTTATAGAAGGAAGCCGTCGGCAGAGGGCGCCTCTTGGTGAGTCAGTGTGGCTGTGGTTGTGGAAGGAGCCAGGGCAGCTCAGCTCTGTCCTGTGACTGCCTTGTCTTCTTGGTTTAAAGTCTTGAACTTAATCATGTCACCCTGAATGGCGTGGTCAGGGAGGTCTTCACATACGATTTGTCAGAAACTGATTTATAAACCAGTGTGACAGTTCACTCTTCTCCTTCGTTTGCTTAGTCATTCCACAAATGTTTGATGTTCTTAGGCAGTGTATTAAGTGCTAAGCAATTACAACAAACCTTCAAAAAGCTTGTGGTCTGATGTGGGACTTAGAAGGACAGATAGGATGCAGAGTGGTGACTGTTTATTGAGTGGTCTGTCCTTTGGCCTGTTTGACTTGATCTCATTTGATCCTCACACTGACTTAAGGATGTAGGGCCCCTGAAAGCAGAGGCCACAGAGGATGCGGACTGCCTCCTCTAGAGGACCAGCTGAGTGTGAGAGTCAGTCAGAGAGGCACAGGAAGAGTGCTCAGACAGTGACAAGAAGGAAGAAGATGGGGTGTTTCAGGGAGGGGATGGATGTTGTAAGAGGGGCATTGCTGTGTTTCTTGTGTTTGCACCAGAGCAGAGCCGGGCCCAGAGTGGGTGCTCTTGTTGGGTCATGGACGCGAATGGACCAGCACCTGTCCCCGTGACCAGTGCTGTAGAGTAGATTCCAGGGCTGTTGGTGAGAGTGAAGTGGTGTGGCCACACTGGATCCCTATAAGGGATGCTCTTTGGCAGGCAGGTTGGTCCGGAGCTAAGATGTTATTGTTGTTGGAGAAATTCTAAGCAGTCTTTTTTTTTCTCCCAACATTTATTTACACCACTCATTAGAATAATGGTTTTCTATTTAAAAGCTGCAGAACCCTGTATTCAATGAATATTTGCCCAGAGGCCCTTCTGGTAAATCAGATAAAAAAGTACAAGTGATCTAGTTGTAGTGAGGTGCTCAGAGCATGTACTCTCAACCCCCGGCCCCTTACCCCTCAGGGGCTGGTTGGAAAGCCACTTCTCTGAGCACAGTTTCGGCAGGCCTAGGGATGACGTGGCCGGGCAGCCCTCACTGTTCACTGCAGAGCGCAGTGGAGTCCTCAAGGCAGGTGGCCCCTCTAGTCCTCTTGCTGACTTGACTGTGGGTCTTAGTCTTCCCTCTGCTGTTGGTGTTTTGGTTCCTAGGGCCCCCACACCTAGAGTTGTATGTCACAGCTGGCACACTGTTCCACTTGCCCTGCGTCTTTCATGGCAGCAGGCTGGCTTATCTGTGGTTTGGAGGACATTGGTTTTCACAGATTTGGGTGAAAGTTGGGTCTTGTCTGTCGGCTTTGTTGGTTTTGGCTCTTTGTTTAAGATGCATAGTCTCTCGAGGAGAACAGTGGTGCCAGTAATTACAGTGATCATGTGGGTTGGCTTGATGGGAAACAGACTAAAAAGCAGAGGTAGCCTCCGGGTGGTAGCACCTGGATGTAAGATATTTACAAAGACCTCAGAGAGTGCCTGCCTTGGCACAGGCCTGTGGCCCTTAGAGGCTGGCTTCAGCATTGGGCACAGGGACACTTAAGCATCTGTGCCATCTGTATTCCTTCTCCCAGGATGATAGCAAGACTCTTTGAAATCACTCCATTTGAGCCCTGGACCACGCGTGACAAAGTGGAGCGGGTGAGTGTGCATGTGGTTGGCATCCTAGAAGCTGGGCAGATGGCTGTGGGCACTGGAGAGTCGGGATCTCGCTATGCTTGCTTGCTTGCTTGCTTTCTTGGAGTTTCCACGCTCTTGTCTGTGATGTTGCTTCCGGCTCAGGCCAGTCTCTCTAGTCATGTGAAGCAGGTCATCTGTCCACCTCTGTGGTGGCCCAGGTCGGGGTGGCTCTGATTTGTTTCAGCCCAGCATTGCTAGGTCGTTGCCAAGCAGCACATAACCATGCCTAAATTGCATAGTTGTTCCCCTTGTTTTTCCCTGATTTTGTTTATTTTTTAAAGATTGATTTATTTTTATTGGGAAGGCAGATTTACAGAGAGAAGGAGACATAGAGAAAGATCTTCCATCTGCTGGTTCACTCCCCAAGTGGTTGCAATAACCAGAGCTGAGCTGATCAGAAGCCAAGAGCCAGAAGCCTCCTTGGGGTCTCCCACGTGGGTGGCGGGTCCCTAGGCCTTAGGCTGTCCTTGACTGCTTTACCAAGCCACAAGCAGGGCGTTGGTGGGAAGTGAAGCCGCAGGGACGTGAACTGGTGTCCCTGTGGGAGGCTGGTGCTTGCACGCGCAGATTAGCCAGTGGAGCCATTGTGTGTGTCCTGTCTCTCGCTTATTTTAAGGGCCAAACCACCTTCGTGGTTCCCGACCAGCTTCGTCTGCTAAAACCTGCTGCAGTGGCAGGTGTGCTCCATGCCTGCCTTGTCACATAGCATCAGCGACGTGTGACATCGAGCACTCGACACGGGACCAGTGTGGCCACAGAAATGAAACTTGAATTTTAGTTAATTTTAACTAATTTAAACTTGAATTGAAAGTGGACCTTTGGCTCCTGGCTTTCTGCGTTGGCACAGGTCTAGCCCTGCAGCCAGGGCCCTGTAGACAGTACGTGCCAGAGCCCACTCCTCCCTGTTCCTGCTTTTTTTTGAAATAGTTTTAATTCTCAAACTTTATCATCTTTTCTTTCTTTCCTGTTCCTTTTGTGTTTTTTGGGAAGACTTATTTATTTGAAAGAGGGAGAGACAGAGATCTTTTCATTCATTAGTTCACTTTCCAAATGGCTGCAATGGCCCTGGGGGGTCCAGGCCCAAGCCAGGAGCCAGGAGCTGCTTCTGGGTCTCCTGTGTGAGTGCAGGAGCTCAAGCACTGGGCAGTCCTGTGCTTTTCCAGGGACATTAGTGGGGAGCTGGGTCAGAAGAGGGGCAGCCGGGACTAGAACTAGCACCCGTAAGGCAGCACCTTAACCCACCATCCCAGAGCACCAGTTCACAGAGATGTAGAGTGTCTCCTTGGCTCGGTTCTGATATTCCTAATCAGACAGCCAGGCTTCTTACTCAGCTCATTTCCTGCCACCTTCCTCGTCCCTCCAAAACGGTGAATCCACAGCCTCGAGTCTTTCCTGCCATCTCCCATCAGCCCCTGCTGTGCACAGGTGCTTCTGGGGAGGATGCAAAGTAAAAATAAACTCTACAGTAGCTCCTCTGCCTCTGACGGCCTCTGGACCGTGGACTGGTGTTGACAGGTAGCAGTGGAGTGGTCCTGTCAGTGTCGTGTAACGGCTGATGGGTAGAGAAGATGAGAAAGGCTGGTCCAGACACTGCAGCGCTTGATAAAAGAATGACAGACATTTGGTGAAGGATTAGTGCTGTCCCCACTTGCAAATTGGTTCTGTTAATTTGCTTTTTACAAAATCTGGGACCTTTGGTCTTATATTTCATTCCCCTTAGCTACAAAACAAAAGGGGTTTGTTTGTTAGCTCTGTAGAGAGCATTGGTCCCCTGGGCTAGGTTCACCGGAACAGCTGAGGAGCACATGGGCTGGTTACCCCTCCACAGTGAGGAGCGGGTCCTGCCTATTCTTGTTAATGTAGGTGTGAGATGCTGTGCGCAGGCACAGTGTGCTAGGGAAGGGGCCTGCTCTGTCTCGCCGCCCTTGCTCCCGAGTCCCCCTGTGAAGCCAGCCCCGGCCCATGCCATCGGAGACTTGTACATCTGGGGTGCAGATGGGCTTGGGTTTTTATTTATTGGATGGCTCATCTGCAGTGTGTCCTGTGCTCACAGATAGTCCTGAGAGACGTGGTGATCTGACTTTTTCCCTCACTCACCCTCCTCTTTAAGCCAGGAGTCTCTCCATGTGTTCTTAGAAGGCAGTGAGGTCTCAGTTGAGCAGTAAGAGTTTGCTGTGGGGGCACTTTGTGTTCCTGATGAATGTTCAGCATCCTCTCTGGTCCTTTGTTTATTCAAAGAATTACATCACAGACAAGATGTTGCCACATCTGCCCGGCTTGGAAGACCTCGGCATCCAGGCGACACCGCTGGAGCTCAAGGCCATTGAGGTGCTGCGGCGTCATCGCACCTACCGCTGGCTGTCTGCCGAAATTGAGGATGCAAAGCCGTCCAAGATCGTCACTGCCCCCTGAGCAGCCCTGGGGCACTTAGGTGCTGATGGGCAGGCGACCTACATTCTTTAGGGAGTCTGTACATAGTCGTAAAGATCCCTCTATTAAAACATCTGAAGCTAAATTCTGCATCGTTTTATTTATTGATCTATAAAATGAGAAATCTAGTCACACTGCAGACTTGAAGATAATTTTCTTTAGGCAGTTACCCTTCCTTCTGTAGGCACCATATGCATGGATTCAACCAACTACAACAAATCAGAAATAATTGAAAAAATTTGCTTCCATACTGAACATACAGAGGGTCTGTTTTTCTGGTTATTACTTCCTAGATGATGCAGCGTAACAGCTGTTCATATAATGTATTGTATTAGGGGTTATAAATAGTTCTGAAATGGTTGAAGGTATGGAGAAGATGTATATGGGAAACATGCAAATGCTGCACCATAAGGGACTTGGGCCTCCACAGATGTTGGTATCTGGCAGGTGTAAAAGAAGACCCTGGACCAATCTCCAGAAGTCGAGGGACAACGATGTGTACCTAATAATGATGTACAAATCTTTGGCTTTTTGAAATGTCTTTAAGATTTGAATTTCCCTGTGGCAAGCCACTTCTAGCATCTATTCTGGAAGACAGGGACCCCTCTTTAATTTCAAAATATTGTGACGAACTGAATACCTGACTGTAATTTGTTCTTCATTAGTTGAGGAAGCTGCAGTGTATCGTAACCAGTCGGAATTTACTCACACTGAAGATGTTCTTAAAATTTATTTTAGTGATATCTGCACACATTGGAAAAAACAGTGTGCAGGGACGTGAGCGTTGCCTGGGGCCTGGTTGGTCAGGCCTGTCACGGGAAGTTGTGGCTGCTGCCCTGGACCTGAGCTCTCCGAGCCCTCCAGCAAGAGCTGTGCCCAAGTTTAAGGTGATTACGATCACGAAGCTGGGTTGTTGAGACGCGCCCCACAACTATAGAATCGACATTTCGAGGGCCCAGGAATTTCATTTTCATGAAATGTACTGATTTATACTCACATGAGATCCAGTTTAGTAGACAAAGGAGGCCAGCTCTGTATTTTTTCTGTCTTCTGTTACTTTGGATGACACCCCATAAGCCAGTCGGTAGGCACACAAATGGGCAGAATTAATCTGATACAAAGTGATTTTTCTGTAATGGACTGTATCTTGTACAACGTCTAACCTGCTACTAGTACCATTTCCCATCTCTGTAGCTTGTGGCACTGGTTAAGAAGCTACTGCCCTCAACCCTTACAAGTTGAAGCTGACCCATGAGAGAGCAGGCTAACGGGTATTGACATGTGCAGCGTATGTCACGCAGGGAGCTGGATGGGAAGGGGGGCAGCCAGGGCACAAACCAGCACTCATGCTCGATGCCAGCAAATGCAGGTGAAGGATTAGCCTGTTGAACCACCACACTGCCCCCTCAATATAGATTTTTTAAGTTTCCTGGATGGGAGCGTATCAGTTCAGAAGTTTCAAATTATGTAATTTATTGCAGTAAAAATACCATTTTTTAAGCTCATAAATTTATAAACAATCAATTTATAAACTTAGTGGATGTAGCAATTGCTTTTAAGGAGTTCCTACAATTGAGTTACTTAAACTTCCTAAGATATTTTAAACTGCATTTTAAAATAAATTCATTAAGTTTGTAACTGACTAATATACAAAACCTTGCCATATACTTAACAACATTCTAGTCAAACTAATTAATAGCATAGATAAGAATCGTAAAGTCTGGTGTCGTGATACTGTTTATAGACCATGAGATTCTCACACTTTAAAGACTAAATTAATGAAGTACATATTTTAAATTGGAATCACAAGCACTCGCTTTGGCAACACAGCCGCTCAGATTGGAATCAGAAGATGAACCAGATGGCAATGCTAAATTTGGTATCTGGCGTGGTGACGCTGAGGGTGAAGCCACTGCCTGTGGTACCCGCACCCCATATTGCAATGCCGGTTTTGCTTCCGATCCAGCTCCTGCTAATGTGCCTAGGAAAGTAGTGGAAGATGGCTCAAGTACTTGGCGCATCTGCCACTCCCGTGGGAGACCCAAACGGAGCTCCTGGCTCCTGGCTTCAGCCTGAACTCGCCTTGGCTAGGCAGCCATCTGGGGAGTGAAGAAGCGGTGGGAGATTTCTTTTTCTCTCCCTCTCTTCTTGTCACTATGCCTTTTCAATAAACAAATATTTAAAATGCATAAAAGTATTGGCTGCATTGTAAATGCTTTAAAGACTATAAGCACGAGACAGGGATGGTCTACCTTATTCATGATCTGATAAGCCTTTCAGAGTCTGCTAGGCAAGGACTTTAGCCACTAGGCTACTGTGCCGGACCCAAAAGGACTATTCTCAAAGTAGGGAATGCCATTGCTTGTCTGAATCCATACTTTGGTTTCCTGACTGAATAAGCATGAAGCAGTGGTCACTCCTGAGAGGGAGAGGAGACCTCTGTTTTTCGAACAGAAACGGTGGCTTCTGGAAGGCATGTTGCCCGGTTATTAGGTAGCTGAGTTACTGTCTGACTTGGCTCTCTGTGGCTCCACCATGGATATTTTCTTCCAGGAAGGGGTTAAAGCTGCTCAGGAACAGGAGGTGGTCAGCTGTGTTTTCTAAAAGGCTGTGGAGCCCAGGGGGCAGCATTGGCCAATGGCAGACTTCTCTGAGGGCAAGGTTGGAGGCAGAAGGAGAACCAGAGCTGTGGGGTGTGAAGGTTGGAGGTGGCAGGAATGATGATTGAGAGAGGGACAGAGATGGCACCAGTAGAGGAGTGAATCAGGTGTGAAGTCTGAGCCCAGCTGCCCCGTGGGTGGAGGGCAGAGGGCAGTGGGGTACAGGGCTGGCTGAGTGTGGGGAAGCACTGGAAGGCGGATCTCAGGCTGTCTGTGTCTGTGGCTTGGGCTTTGTCAGTGAAATGTGGTTCTGCAGTGAGGAGCGGCATGGGTCCCCTGACCGCTGACCTCTGCAGCAACGCGGAGCACAGGGTTCAATTCCCTTTCAGAGGGTAGTTCCCCGGGCCTTTGAGAAGGGCCACCGGAGACTGGAAAGAGATGGGCACCTCAAAGTCGTCGGCCAGAGAATGCGATGGTTTCTGAAGAGCATGCTGTAAAGGAAGTGGGGAGCAGGGACCCCACGTTAGGTAGCAACCTGTCTAGGATTTAATCAAGCCCAAGGGGAGTGTGGAGGCCTGGCTGGGCCCGAATGTTGGAGACCCTTTTGGTGAGCAGGTGGTGGTGCTGGTGGAGAGGCTGGGCACCCTTGGTGGACCTTGGCCCTGGAGACAGGTGCAGCATTTGAACATCATGGGAGATTAGGCCCAAGCGTTAGGCTGGTGTGGGCTGATGATGGTAGCAGGATCTCAGCTTTCCGGGAAGATCTGCCTAGTGGAAGGCAAGGTGCAGTAGGACAGGAATTTGTGTCTGTCGTGTTCATTGCTTGGTTCCTGGCACCTGCAGCCGTGCCATGCTTCCGTGCACCTCACGAGCATGAGGGAGTGAGGAAGATCCTTGTCCTATTGTTTGATAAGAGCTCCATCTGAGCCTGTTTTGTTCTGGTCTTGTACAGACAATTGTGTGGCCGGATCTCAGGTTTGGTATCATTAGGATGCCCAGTCGCGGCCATTCTCTTCAAGATGACCACTTTGATGTGCTTTGCTTTATAACAAAAGGCTTATTTATTTGAAAGAGAGAGTGCTTCTGTCCACTGCTTCACTCCCCAAATGGCCACAGTGGCATAGCTGAGCTGGTTTGAAACTGGAAGCCTGGAGCTTCTTCCAGGTCTCCCGGGTAGAAGCAGGGGCCTAAGCACTTTTCCCCAAGGTGTGTTAGTAGGAAGCTGGATTGGAAGTGGAGCAGCCATGGCTTAATATGTTGCTCTGCTATGAGATGCCGGCAGCATGCACGTTACAGGCCGTGGCTCGGCCGCCGGCCCTGTGTGTTCACGTCTTCACGCCCCAAGCTCGGTGGCCCAGGCGCTTCTCCTCTCAGATCTGGATGAGGGTAAGAGGGGATTGTGGGAAAGGAGTGCCTGTGCAGGGCAAAGTTCTTCACTGATTGGACTTTCTCAGCACCGATGTGTACAGCAGCCCCCACGTGTGGGTGGGATGGAGGAGGTGGTGATGATGGTCTGTCACAGTAACTGAAGCTGTAGGCATAGATGTAAAGAATAAAGTATCTCATGAATAAAACATCGCCCATGAACACCTTAGCACAAATTAAAGTAGTTCTTCACAGATAAGGATGACAGTGACGGGGTGAATAATTTATGCAGGTGGTTTGTGTGTGGGGCCTCGGGGAGGGTGCTGGGGCAGGACAGGGTTGACGTGGGAGTTGGGTGGAAGCAGCGGAAAGAATTTCACAGGAAGAAGTGAATTCACAGAAGAAGCAAGGGGATTCAGATGATCTGGGCCAGCCTCCACATTTTATAAATAAGGGATTGGTGGAAAACACGAGAGGAGTGTCAGCCTTGTAGCACATGGGTGGCAAAAAGCAAACAAACCATTTCCAGGGCCAGGCAGGATCACAGGAAATGGAAATGCAGGGGGAAATTTGTACTGGAGTCCAGTATTTTCTGGAGTCCAGGTTTTAGAACAATGTAGCAACCTGGGTATGTGATTCCGGGTCCACGTGAACTGTCTGACCATGTTGGGAGCTGGGGATCACTAGGAGCCACGTGGGGACAAGGGCCTGGGAGCCACGTGGGGACGAGGGCCTGGGAGCCACGTGGGGACGAGGGCCTGGGAGCCACGTGGGGACGAGGGCCAGCTGTCCTCCCTTCCCCCCCATGTGTACAGTTATGTTGAGATTTCTGCTGCTGGGGCTCTTCTGGGAGTTGGATGTAATGTCTTATCATGTTCCACATGAAAGAACTGAACAAAATCTGTAACGAGACTTCTAGAAAATAGCTTATTTGAAAGTTTTGATTTTTTTTTTGAACTTCAGTTCAGAAGTTATCCTTTAACCATAGGGAATGTGACGAACAAGGCAGCCTGTCCCTCTTCGTACCTGCTGACTGGAGATGAGAATTGTCAAAAGGCATAATTGCAGGAACAATTTCATTCATCTTTTTTTTTAAAAGATTTATTTATTTTTATTACAAAGTCAGATATACAGAGAAGAGAGACAGAGAGGAAGATCTTCCATCCGATGATTCACTCCCCAAGTGACTGCAATGGCTGGAGCTGCGCCAATCTGAAGCCAGGAGCTCTTCCAGGTCTCTCACACGGGTGCAGGGTTCCAAAGCATTGGGCCGTCCTCGACTGCTTTCCCAGGCCACAAGCAGGGAGCTGGATGGGAAGTGGAGCTGCCGGGATTAGAACCTGCACCCATATGGGATTCCGGTGCGTTCAAGGCGAGGACTTTAGCCACAAAGCCACTGTGCCGGGCCCAATTTCATTCATCTTAATTAGCTTTTATTTATTATGCTTTACAGAAAGAAGGAAAGAGATCTTCCACCTGCTGGTTTATCTCCCATGGCCACAGTGGCCAGAGCTGAGCAGATCCAAAGCCAGGAGTCAGGAGAGTCTTCTGCGTCTCTCACGTGGATGCAGGGACCCAAGGACTTGAACCATCCTCTGCTGCTTTCCCAGGCCATAAGCAGGGAGCTGGATGGAAAGTGGAGCAACCAGGACATGAACCAGCACCTATTTGGAATTCCAGTGCTGGCAGGTGGAGGTTTAGCTTGCAAGGCCACCATGCTGGCCTGGTACTTCATTCTGTACAAGAGAATCAGTGTTCCTGTGGACTAGGTGGAGGAGTTTGCTTTCTCTGTAGACAGAGACAGTCTGAAAAAAAACCTCCTTGCAAGGTGGAGACAGACAATAGAAAACTGACGGGGAGCTGACCTAGAGGCAGCAAGGCAGCCACCACCAGGCTGCAGCGTCTGGGTTTGTTTCTCAGCTCTGGCTCCTGGCTCCAGCCTCCTGCCAGTGCAGGCCCTGGGAGGCAGCACTGACGGCTCAACTAGTTGAGTTCCTGCCGCTTTCCTGAAAGACCGGGCTTGTGTTCCTGGCTCTCGGTGTGGGTACTCACCCAGACTCAGCTGCGGCAGGCGTTTGAGGGGTGACCCTGCAAATTAGAGCTTTCTTTCTCTGTCCCTCTGCCTCTCAGATACAAAAGAAATGAAAGAAGAAATGTAACTGACTTTCAGGTTATTTTTGGTTACTTTTTTCTCAGCAGAACAGCGGCAGTGGGGTTTAGCTGTTATGTGATTGTTCTCTAATTTGATTTCTTGGAAGCTCAGATTATAGCTTAGCTTCAGCTTGGTGATGTGCAACCATAGCATGAGTTATTCCATTTTGATGTTTGGCCTGATTTTTGGAGTCCAGTGGGAGAGTTTAGCCTAAAACAAGGTACTCTTCCACTTTTTACTTAAAAGGCCAGTGTTGCCACATCTCCAATTTTTCAAGGGATTCCCAAAAGCTAATTATGGTGAATGTGTGAAACCTCTTTACTTTTAATTATTGACAGCTGGTTGAAAAAGGAAAAGAAAAAGTGTCCTGCGTGCTCAGGGAAACTCACTGGTGGCTGGACCTGTCCACTTGGGTGCGTGGTTGGGTCAGGAAAGCAGCAGGGAACTGGGACGCAAAGAGTGGCTAGGCTCGAGTTGATGCTTGCCACGTGTGTGGCAAAGGCTTGTTATTCACTTCGCTTCCTCTCTCGTCATGTACACCATCATGTCATTTCACTTCATTATAACAGGGAGGGTGAGTACAAGGCAGCAAGATATTGAGAGAGAGAGAGAGAGGTCATATTCATGTAGCTTTTATTATACTATGTTATAATTCTCCTGTTATTGTAACCACTTGCTATATCTAATATACAATAAGGATTATTATGAGTGTTTATATATAAGAAACGCTTGACTTACACAGGTGTCCCTTGTGGGTGACAGGAAGTCAAGTAATTGAGCCATCACCTGCTACATCCCATGGTGCACCTTAACAGGACATTGCAATGGAGAGTGACATTGGGACTTGACCTTCTATGGGATGCAGGTGGCCTGAGAAGCAGCTTAACTGCTTTGCCAGATGCTTGCCTGTGGTTGCAATTCTTTTTTTGAAGCAGCTCATCACTTCTGTAGGTTGAAGCCTTCCTTCTGTACTTTCTCATACTCTGGCCACAGATTTGAACAAGATACTCAAGTGGGAGCAGGAAGGCGTAAGGAGGACAGAAGCATCTGCTCTGCTAGATCACTACTCATCTTCTGAGGCCTCCACCATTCCCAGACGTACGCTCTGGAGTTCTGGAGCCGTGTAGGGGATGGTGGGAAAGCCCACTGGCAAAACACCCTTGGAGAGAAAGCTTCCAAGAATAACTTGCCCTAGAAATTGGCAGGAGAGGAACCTTGTGGCAGACTGCCCAGGGTGGTGGGTTTGGGGTGGGAAGAAGGGCCCCCAAGGCTTCATCTCCAGCTGTGTTGGGGTAGGAGAAGGAACACAGAGAGTGGCGAAGAGTTCTTTCCCAGACCAGCTTCAGCCCTCATGCACAGAGCCTTTCTTTTGTAAAGCCATCTACCAGTTTGAAAGTCATGGCCATTCCTCATCTGGATCCTTCAGCGGTGTTCCCTCAAGCTAGGATACCAGTTTGTGTATTCTCGCTCATCTGAAAGACGCACAGGATGATCGGCCTCACACTTTGGCTCATACCATTTCCTGAAAAGGCGTGAGAAACTTTAGACGTGATAGCCTCCGTGGGACAGAAGGGAGTCTATTTCCGGAGAGCTGGAAATATGGCAAAATCCCTAAATCAGTTGTCTCATGTGTTTCTCTCCTTGCCTCCCAAATAATCTCACCGTGCCGTTAACAATGGCCAAGAAAAGGCACAGTGGTAGTAAGAGCTGTCCCAAATTCACCCCTAGTCCTGACCACCCCCACGCCTGGGTGGAAATAGCATCCTCTGGTCATTCCACTATGCAGACACACGCCATCACTGCTCTATGTGTGTAGCTTCCTCGGCCATCTACAGACATCTCACTCACTGTCTCCTTTCTGGCCCTTGGTGATGCTGGGCATCCTCCCCACTTCAGATGTGTCTGGAGTCGTCCTGCCTGGGTTGGGGCTAGTCCGAGGTCTGCAGCTAGGAGCTGAGTGCCAAAGAGGCAGGAAAAGAGCACTAGGAGATCATTTGAAGAGTCAGCGGCTCCTCTAACTCTCCTATTTTGTCTGCACTTTCAAAAGGCACTGTCACCCCCAGAGGTCCACAAAGGCCAAACACGGACTGGCGTTGAATCTGGGAGCAGAGAACTCAATTGAAGTCTTGTTTTTGGCTGGTAGGAATCCAGTTACTCTTTTTTGCCAATTGATTCCTTTATGTGTCGTAAAGGCACAAGGAATGAGAGAAAGACAAAAAGAGACAAAGATCCTCCACTCGCTGCTTCATTCTCCAAGTGGCTGCACAGCCAGCGAGGGCTGTGCCGGAACAAATCCAAGGGCCCGGAACTGCATCAGGATCTCCCATGTGGGTGGCAGGCCCAAGGACTTTCTCTTCAGAGAGAAGGAAAATAATGGAGATTGGAAACTTAGCCCTACATAAAATAAGGTGGAGTACAGGACAAGGAATTAGTAAACAGATTTTCTCATTTCTAATTGATCTCACAGATACTTGCCTATTCAGGATAATATTAAGAACAGTGTTTTCATATTACATGTCATGTGGCCCTGTGATATAATGTGTGTTATGTGTAACAGAAACGTGAAAGCAAGGATGCAGGGAACAGGAGCAAGGACTTAGGAATGCTTCGTTGTTAGGCATTTGCAGCATCTGAGAAGCAGAGAAGTGTCGTCTGAAAGTGAACGTGGATTGCAGACTCTGGCATCCACTAACAGGAAGTGAAAGAACTGTGGATGAGAAGTTTAAAAGAGAAGGAAAATGGAATGATGTATGTACTCAACCAGAACCACAGACAGTGAAAAGAGCGGAAGACAAAGCAGGGACAGAGAACAAGACCAACACACAGAAAATGGGCCAACTATGGGGACGTTAATCCAGCTATCTGAAATAATCGCTTTCGAACATTCATGATCGAAATACACTTACTAAGAGGCACGGACTGTCAGAGCAGATCAACAGTAGCACTCTGGTATGTGTGCTGTCTGCCAGAGATCTGCTTTAAATGAAAAGACACTCTGTAAGAAGGCACAGGGGTAGAGAAAGGTAGACTATGTGTTGCCAGATACATTTTTTTAAAGACTTATTTTATTTGTATTGGAAAGTCAGATATACAGAGAGGAGGAGAGACAGAGAGGAAGATCTTCCATCTGCATATTCACTCCCCAAGCAGCCACGACGGCTGGCCCTGTGCCAATCTGAAGCCAGGGGTCCGGAGCCTCTTCTGGGTCTCCCACGCGAGTGCAGGGTCCCAAGGCTTTGGGCTGTCCTCAACTGCTTGCCCAGGACTCAAGTAGGGAGCTGCATGGGAAGCAGGGTTGCTGGGATTTGAACTGGCACCCATATAGGATCACAGAACTTACAAGGCAAGGATTTTAGCTACTGGGCTACTGTGCCAGGCCCAGTAGCCATATACATTTAAAGCAAGCGTCTGAGCAAGCAAACTCTCAAGGGATCATGAGGGGGTATTGCATAATGACAGAATGATCAATACTCTAGGAAGACATAATAGCACTTAACATGTAGGCACTAGAAAATCATAGCGCCCAAGTACACGAGATGGATTACATCAAGGAGAAAAATCAATGAATCAGCCATTATAGCTGGAGACTTGAGCAGTGTTCTGTCGGTCACAGGCAGATCTACCAGGCAGATGGAGCATAATTGGACCTCATTGTTGATACTCTCTATAACACATTATGATGCGGTGTAGTCACCTGATGTATCCATGGACCACTAGCATGAGCTATCTGATACTGTTATCCAAGCCATTGGATATTAACCATACGTTTGAGTCTGGGGTCTGATTTTGTTGACTGCTTTTCTTGTTTGTGAGTTGCATGTTTTTGCCTCTTCACGTGCTCTATGACTTAGGGTTACACCGTGGATTGTTGTAAAGCATCTCGGTTGTCTGCCTTCAAAGAGAGCGGCATTTTGTTCTGTCTCGTGAGCACCTTGACAACTCCTGACGCTCTGCAGATCTGCTTGTAGGCTTTGTTGAATAGGGCCCTGGAGGACAGGCCCCGTTATCCCTACTTCCTTTCAGTATACACAGGACATCATAGAAGAGCATTCCCCTTTGAGTGCCTCTCAAGACTGTGGGGCCTCCAGTATCCCATTAGAACCTCAGTCTGTAGCAGTAGCTCTCGGCTCAATCTTGTGTGTCTCCCTGAGCCTAGTCAGTTCTATGCTGGAGTCTGAAAGGAATCCCCAGGCACACTGCTGCTCCTTCGTTCTGTGTCGCTCCTTGAACTTTGGTGCCACCTGTAAGCTCTGGGTGCTTCAGCAGCTCTCCAGTTCTGTTCTTGGCTGAAAGGGATTGTCACGCTCTGCTCAGGGTTCGCCGTCCTATGATGCAATTGTGAACTTTGGCACGGGGTGAGTGTAGAGCTTCCTCTGTCCCTTCTCTCAAAAATCACAATCTTTTCTTTCCCATTTTCTGAAAACAGTTGTCTCCTGCATTTTGTTCGGTTTTACAGGTGTTTTGGAGTGGGGCAGCAAATCCCCTCTCAGTTGGCTCTGTCATGCCTAGAAGTCAAGATTGATTCCAGACAGTCAGAAACAGTTGATGGTGCTTCTTTTATCAATTAACAACTGATTCCTCAGTGAATTCCATGTGATACAAAGACATCTTTTCTTCAGACCTGTCAAGACCCTCCTCACTTGCCTGC
Source organism: Ochotona princeps (assembly GCF_030435755.1). Classification (NCBI taxonomy): domain Eukaryota; kingdom Metazoa; phylum Chordata; class Mammalia; order Lagomorpha; family Ochotonidae; genus Ochotona; species Ochotona princeps. Next base: position 20,657,053 of record NC_080858.1, read on the forward strand.
AATTGCAGAGTATCTTCTCCTGAGTGCTGCCTTTAATTTCTGGACAAACTGAGTTATTTCACCTTGAATTATTTAGAGTCTCGCTGGAATGCCTGCTTGAAAGGGAAGCTGAGCTGTTGGCTGGCAGGTGGCAGCTGTTGGGTTAAGTGGTACTTCAAATCTTTGTGCACCAGATAACATACAAAGAACCGTGTTTAAAGGCTTATGATAGTGAATTGCATGGACAAGTATGGGGCATAGAAAAATTGCATCTACTCTAGAGTGGTGCTGAGGGTAGGGGCCAAGTCTTCCTTGCTGGGACACTGAGGAAGCTCACAACCATGTGTGCCGAACACCAGCAGAACAAATAGACACAACTCTGTAGTTCACTTCTTCTTTCTGCTTAGCCAATTTATTTCTATTATGCAAATGTTTCACAACATACAGAATCATTACCTCTCATCCATCATCCAGTTTTGGGAATGTTACATCTAGCATTTCCATAAAGAACATATGTCATTCTGGTATCTTTTGTTTTTCTGCTTTTAGCAGATACCTTTAAAGATGGCTCACTTGGTCTTCATAGCATAGCAGTCCTCAAATAGTGGTTAATGCATTTGTTACATCCTAGTGTAGACAATGTTTTCAATCTCCTAGCAACAGACCTATTTATAAAATACAATCCTTTTTTTCTTTCTTTTAAAGATTGATTTATCTTTATTGGAAAGGCAGATATAAAGAGAGGAGGAGAGACAGAGAGAAAGATCTTCCATCCGCTGGTTCACTCTCCAAGCATCTGCAATGGCTGGAGCTGAGCCAGTCTGAAGCGAGGAGCCAGGAGCTCTTCTGGGTCTTAGAAATGGAGCAGCTGAGACTTGAACCAGTTCCCATAGGGAATATTAATGTCACAGGCAGAAGCTTTACGCACTATGCCATAGCTCCAGTCCCCATGATGCACTTCCTATTAAGCTGTTTTAATTTTATTGGATAGACAATCATATGACCTGGAACAAAATGTAAAGACTGGAAGATGTCATACAATGAAAAGTCAGTTTGGGTGACTTGTAGTATTCTAGCTGCAGATTCACCGAATATTCTCTTCATTCTATTGTTGATGTTTTTGTAAGCTGTTTATTCCTTTAATTAAAAAGATACTTAGGGCCCGGCACAATAGTGTAGCGGTTAAAGTCCTCGCCTTGAATGTGCCGGGATCCCATATGGGCGCCGGTTCTAATCCTGGTGGCCCCGTTTCCCATCCAGCTCCCTAACTGTGGTCTGGGAAAGCAGTCGAGGATGGCCCAAATCCTTGGGGTGCTCATCTGCGTGGGAGACCTGGAGGAGGCTCCTGGCTCCTGATTTCGGATTGGCTCAGCTCCTACCATTGAGGCCACTTGGGGAGTGAATCAATGGACAGAAGATGTTCCTCTCTGTCTCTCCTCTCTGTATATATGACTTTGTAATAAAAATAAATAAATCTTAAAAAAAAGATACTTAAAGGGGATTGATGAAGAAGGAAGAATAATCAACCCAGAATGCAGTTTCCACCCTTAATCCAGTAACCTGTGACATGAACTGGTTAGCCATGAACCTCAGACTTAGGGTTTAGAAGTTTGCCTGAGTTGGGGAGTCAGATTCCACTCAAACCAGAAAAAGGCTCGTCCAGTGACTGCAGCATTTTGCTTGTTGAATTTTTCAGTTCTGCTTGGTTTTTCTTGGTATCTTCCAGTTTCTTTCCTGAGTTTCTTTGCTGAGGCCTCTCTTTTTCTTGCTGATCTACGGCATTTTGTGTTTGTCTCAAGCAGGTGCGTAATTGCTCATCGAGGCAATTTTGGTCTAGAGGCTTTAACATCCTCGTCAGACAATCCCAGCATCTGGATCCTCTTGGTGTCTGTTGCTTGACTTTCATTCGAGCCGAGCCTTTCCTGTATGCTGGTATACCAAGTGATTTTTGTATTGTGTGCCGAGCCTTCTGAACACTGCAGCACAAGACTCCTCAGTGAACTCTCTCTGTTTTGGCATACATTACTAACTCTCCTCTTATGAGGGAAGTTCAGGAAGCACCTCATGGCCACCAGGCGGGAATGGAAGTTCAGGTTCCACACAAGGACTCCTTTTTTGTCCCCCCCAACACACACACATACTATACTGTGTTTGAATTTCTTTTAACTTTTACATTATATCTTAAGGTAATTTCATGTAGATTTTCAAATTATGTTTTCTTCTTTTAAAAATTTTTATTTTTCATGGTACAGTTCCATAGGCTCAGGGGTTTCCCCTTCCACCCTCCCCCTGTTCCCCACGCTGTTTGTCGCTATATGGTCACAATAATCTAGTCCCTCAGCCACAGCCACAAGTCCTGCTATTGAAGTGTACCCTGACATTGTAGCACAGACAATGATACAAAGTCCAGGATCCTATTGTCAAAATGTAATTAACGGCTTCCTTGGGAGCGCATGTTTTACCCAGCACAGAGGTGCCTGCTGCGCTGTACCTTCACTTATCAGCAGGCTAGCCGGCACTGGTTCCTTCACCTTCACTTCCTTTGCGGAGCACAGTGGGCATGGCTTGATCTTCCTGTTAACCAGCGTCCAACTGGGATGGGGTTTCAAGCTAAAAGGACTCACAGCGTTCTGCTGTAAGAGATGTCACAAGGAAACACACAGATGAGTCTAGAAGAAGATTCTAGGAGAAGTGTGGCCAAGCGGAGAATCTTTGTTGCTAGAGAGACCAAGTTTTTTTTTTTTTTTTCCTGGAACTTTTGTTGTCTGGACCCCCTGGCCCTTTCAGGTTTCTGATCTCTCCAACATCCAAAGGAAAACCTGGCAAACTTAACCTGTGCTGCTCCTTGGGTCTCGGGATCTGCTTCCTGTCCAGGGTCTTGTGTCTGCTTCTCAAGGTCTTCTTGTACGTGTTTTACATATAACATCCAGGGTTTTTAATTGCCCTTAATGGAGAGGAACAGGGACAAATGTGTCTGCCCCTCCTCCCCAGGAATAGTAGGGCTCACGTCTTTGTAATCTATTTGTCCTAGCATTCTGGGAAAGGCTTTCTCTCAATGAAAAATGAAAGAGCCGATCACTTTCCATTTTTTTGTCCTTTTTTCCTAAAGCTGCAGTGCGTTTCTTTGGCTTCATCCCCAAGCCTGGCTCCATGCTTGGTTGTGTCTGCTCTTTCTGGGGACCGAGTGACCAGCCCAAGGGGTGGGCACTGAGTGGGAGCTGTGACCATGAAGAGACCCAATGCTAGACTGAAAACGTTTAACTTCTGACTTTGGATGAATAGGTGACTTATCCAAAATGTGTAGTGAAGCATGATGGGGTAGGGGGACAAGTGAGTTCCAGGATCCTGACACGGCCATTGGGATTATGTGATCTCAGAGGGATGAATGATGATGATAACAAGCCTGACCTTCTGGAGTTGTGAAATATCTACAGAAAGTCATCTATAACCTTACAGGTGCCTGGCTATAACTTGTTCCCTGAAAGTCCAGGGCGATGCTTCAAGAAGTTCTGGGGCTTCATTGTTGGTCATGCTCCCTGTGGTGCTCTTGGGATTTCTTGCACCCCTGCCTCGGGGCTGCAGTGAATGAGACATGCAGCATTTTCCCTGCTTGCCCAGAGAAAGGGCTTGCTGAGGCATGAACCAGGAATTCCGGGAGGTGCTGAATGGGTGTCGGACTGGGCTGGGATTGATCCGATGTATGCAGGTGGAACCAGAGTTGGAGAAATGATCTTTCCAAGTGAGAAATGAATGTTTTCAGGGTTCTGTGTGATGGGATGGGTGGATGATGGTGATACTCACCTGCATTTGCCGCGAGTCTAGTACAATGTTTTACACTTTTTATCATGCAGAAAGAATTACTTCTTGATGTATTAAAAATGCAGATTTTTGGCAGCTTCCCCTGCTCATATCTGCACTTGACTCTGGAATTCTGATTTTTAGTCGATAAGAGGATGAGGCTGTTATCCACATTGTTTGAGAATCGCAACCAGTGATTCGGAAGTGATTGATTCTTGGACTGCATTCTGGAAAAAAAATGATTGTCATTGTCTTCTTTTTAAAAGTCCATTTATTTATTTGAAAGACATAATGAGAGAGAGAAGCGAAGAGAGAGAGAGAGAGAGAGAGAGAGAGAGAACATTCATTCACTAGCCTTAACATCAGATCTGGGCTAGTCTGAAGCTATGAGCCAGGAATTTCATCTGAGAACTTGAACCATCACCCACTGCTCTCCGGACACATTAGTAGGAAGCTAGCTAGGAAAGAACATGCAGGACTTGAACCTGGACTCATGCGGCTGCTGGCATTGCAGCAGTGGCTTACTGCACTGCATACCCATGCTTTCCTTTATTGTCTATCTTAGATCACAGCAGGTCAGTTCCTAAGGAGCCTTCAAGGTGAAGGGCAGGGCTGTTGTGATGGAGCTGGGCAAGAGCTCGGAGCATGAACCGTTGCAAGGATATCAGGCTGGACGGCAATGCCCGGGCATCTGGGAGTTGACAGAGTGTTCCTCCTTACCCTCTTCCTTGGCAGGAGAAAATATGAGCTGGACTGTGAAGCAATGGAAAGAGGTGCACCCTACCCCACAGAGCATGAGCAAAGAAGGGCGCCCCCTTCAACCTGCAGTGAAAGACAAGACCAAACCCCCAGAGGAACTCTTTCCACACTCGATGCTCTTCCAGCAGTGGGGCCAGGAGCTCTCTGAGGCCCAGCAGAAGGAGGCGCAGGACCTGTTCGAGAAGTTTGGCTACAACGTGTACCTCAGTGATTGGCTGCCCCACAATCGCAGCATCCGCCACACGCGTGACTCCAGGTGGGCCGGGCCGGTGTCTCTTGGGACTTTGATGTGGGTGGGGGTGCACTATGGGAACTGTGAACATCAAGGGTTGAAGGAGTGGGGATTTGGTGATGTGGGGGTTCAGGCTGACTGAGCAGAAATCCTGTTCTTAACCCGCTTTATTGCCGGTAGTTGGCAGATGACCAATCTAGGGACGATGAGCAGAGGAGTCAGCAAAAACAATGTAGAACCTTCTGAAGCAATGGGTCTAATGAGTAGTTATCTCAGTGTACAAATGAAGGCTGCGTAAGGATTTGCGAGAGTCAGTCCCGGTTAGGAACTCTGCAGCCTTGAGTTTTCCTCAAATTCTCCGCTTGGATTCCTCTGTCCTCCCATCTAATTTGAAGATTCTTCTGTCTCCCCATGCAGTCTCCTTCTCCCATTGTCTTCTGTGTCTGTCTCTACCATCTTCCTTTGCCATTAAAAATTAATAACAGCTTTGTGCAGCTATGATTCATACACCCTACATCTCATGCATTTGAGGCACACATTTTGTGGTTGCAAGTATATGTGCATAGTTGGTCACTGTTACCACAATGGAATTTAAAAATGTTTTCATCGGTTCAGAGAAAACCGAAGCAAAACTCCAAGTCCATTAACAGACGCATCTCATTTCCCCACAACTTCCTTTTGCCCAAGTAAACCCGAAACTTTTTTATTTTTTTCCTGTTACTAGGGACTTATACATTCTGGATCTAGCATGTAAGTCCTTCTGTGACTGGCATTTCCTTTTTCTCATAATGATTGCAGATGACATCCATGTTATAGCATGTCAGGTTCATCTTTTCTGTTGCATAATCTTTAAAAACATTTTTTAATTTGTCTAAAAGGCTCGGCTGCGAGAAGCAATGAGGAGAGCGACCACTCATCCACTGGTTCACTCCCCAGATGCCTGCAACAGCTGGGTCTGGGCCAGGTTGAAGCCAGAAAAATGGAAGTTTGCTCTGTGTCTCCTATGTGGGTAACAGGAGGCCGGCTACTTGGGCTACCACTGCTGCTTCCCAGAATGTATTGTCAAAAATAATCTGTTGTGAAGACATTTTTGGGTTGATTCTCCACTTGGTGGCCATTTAGATTATTTCTAGTCTGAATAGCACTATGATGAAGATTCATGTAAGTTTTCAGCATGGACAAATAATTTCTTTTTTCTCAAGTGTACTTTGGGAGTAGACTTGCTGAGTCATCTGATAACTCTTATCATGCTTCCCAGGAAATGGCAGACTGTTTTCCATCTAACAGTGTGTGAGGATCTTGCTTAATCCATATACTCGCCCACAAATATTGATTGTCTGTCTGGTTAGTTACCCTGCTGGACATGAAATGGTACTTGTTGTGGTTTTGATTTCAATTCCTTGCCTATATTCATTGCCTATTGGTCAGTGGTGTGTCTTCTTCAGTGAACATCTGTTCAGACTTGCTCGGGTTTTTTTTGTTGTTGTTGCTGTTATTTTTAAAATTTTTATTGAAAGGCAGAGTTTACAGATTTTACAGAGAGGAGAGACAGAGAGAGAAGTCCTCCACCTACTGGCTCTCAAATGGCCACAATGGCCAGAGCTGAGTCGATCTGAAGCCAGGAGCCTCAAGCTTCATCTGGGACTCCCATGTGAATGCAGGGTCCTGGCGACCTGAGCCATCTTCTACTGCTTTTCCACACCCCAAGCAGGGAGCTGGGTTAGAAACAGAGCAGCCAGTACAGGAACTGGCACCCATTTAGGATGCCAGGACCCCAGAGAGAGGTTCAGCACCACTGCACTGGCCCCTGGAATCCCCAGAATTTTACATTTTGATGATGTCCACTTTGTTTTCAGCTTCTTGTTCTTTTTATATCATACCTAAGAGGTCATGAATATAAATGTAAGGTTGCAAATATTTATGCCTGTGATTTATCCTACGAGTTTCAGAATTTCTATCTTATGCTTTTGGTTCATTTAACATGACCCCTTTTGATAAACGCTTATTTATTTGAAGGGGAGAGCTACAGACTGAGAGAGGAAGAGACAGAGAGATCTTCCATCTGCTGATTCATTCCCTAAAAGGCCACAGTTGCCAGGGCTGGGCCAGACAGAAGCCAGGACCCAGGAGCCTCTTCTGGATTTCCCACTTGGGTGCAGGGGCCTAAGGATTTGGGTCATCCTCTGCTGGTTCCCCAGACCATTAGCAGGGAGCTGGATTTGAAGTGGAGCAACTGGGACTTGAACTGGTATCTTCATGGGATGCGAGGGCCACAGTGAAGGATTAGCCTGATATGTCACTATGCCAGCCCCAATTATGTGATTTTGACCACTGTATTGATGGCATAATTGACTTTGAGATGTGAATTTAATTTCAAGTACTTGGAAATTCTTTTCATCATTGGAGTTCTGAGTCTGGCAGTTTGAGTGGATCCTCAAACAAACTTCATCTGAAATGATCCCAGACCAGATTCTTGGGTGTGCTTGCCCGTACAGGGTCTGGCACCGTTCGTAGCCCCTATCAGCCTGTGCATATGCTGATGGTTGCAATTGCTGGGTTAGTTCTGCCTCCAGCCTTGTCTTTTACACAAACCAATGAGTGTTAGAGCCCATCCCAATCCTGCCCACCATACTCTTGGCCATGTAAACCAGTGGGAGCTGCAGCCTAGTTGGGGTGACCCCCAATAATCCTCATCAGGCTCCCCCCCTGCCCTGGTTCCCATGCTTGTTAGTATATACAGCAGACTGGTCCAGTCTATCCCACATTCCATTCAGCTCTTACATATGTCATTGGGCACTGAAGCCTAGTTCAATCCAACCAGCCCCACAATTCGGCCTATACACCTGCCAACGAGTGCCACTCTCTGTCTAGCCATGCCTGCCCCAGTCCTGGTTCTCATGCTCACCAGATGGAATGACAACCCAACAGGGAGGTGCCCACTGTTTCCCTGCTGGGCCCATTCCCAGGTCATGCACTCTCCAGGTGGTTCTGCAGTTTGGTTCTCTCGCGTGTTGGTTAGTGTCATGACCCTGCCTAATGTGACCGGTCCTCTGTTCTGACACAGTCAGGTACTGGGATCTAGCCCTGCCAAACAGGCCCCCAGCCATAGCTTTCGTGTGGGCTAGCATGTGGCAGTCAATGATGTTCTGCACTAACAGCCCATCTCAGGACTCCCATGTGGGATGGTGAATCAGTCTGACCCATACAGATCTTATGGACTCTCCTCTCCAAACCACCAGGTCACAGTCCCCTTGCTTACCTGCAAATTCAGCGGCCCCGTTGCTGGGAGTTACACAGGATTCCTTCCTCACCTACACTCACAGTGGCCTTATCCATGGATGTCCCTGAGCAGCACTTACGTACCCCAAAGCCCCTTGATCTCGCTGCTGGGCAGCCAGTGGGCGGAGCCCAAAGCCCAGAACTTGCTGACCGCATGGCAGTGGTGGCCATGGCCAGGGCTCCAAGTACTGAGTCTGACTTGGCTCAGGTACCTCCAGCAACAACCACACTGCTGGAAGCTCACTCCACCGAAACCCCACCTGTGCAGGTTGGGGTGGTCCTGGAGGCCTGCGGAGCTCCCCTCCCCCAAGGAAGCCAGTGTGCTCAGCTGTTTGTACCTGTGCCAATGTTGATAAGTCTCCAGGCTAAGGGTCTTGAAGGCCAGCTGCCAAGCTGCTCCCCCAGGGCAGTATTGTGGTGTTGTTTAAGACTTCATTTCCTTGATTGTCTTCCACCTAGTCATGTCAGAGCAATAGGGTTTTCACGTCTCCAGTTACGGTGGAATTGTCTATTTCTTCCTCTAGTTTTGTCAGGTTTTGTCTCACACCGTTTAGGACTCTATTGTTAAGTGTATATACTTATAATTGCTGCATCTTTTTGATGGTTTAGCTCTTATCATTATAAGAGGAAAATCTATATATATCTTATCATTATAAGAGGAACATCTCTAGGAACATTTTAATTTTAGCATCTGTTTTTCCCAGTGTCAGGATAGCTGCTGTAGCTTTCTTATGGTTGCCGTGCACATGGCAAATGACTTTCCATCCTTTTATTTTAAATCTATTTGTGTTCTTTTGATCTAAATGTGTTTTCCATATACAGCACATGAGTTTTTAGGACAATTTTCATTTATTGATTGAATTGAATATTTTTACTAATATAGTTGAATTTGTGTCTTCCAGTCTATTGTTCTCCTTCTTAAAAGTTTGTTTCACTTTACTGGAAAGAGAAAGAGAGGGAAGGAGGGAGACAGAGGAAGAGAGAGAAAGGTCTTCATTCACTAGTTTGCTCCCTGAATGCCTGCAATGACCAGGTCTGGGCCAGGTCCAAGCTAGGTGCCAAGAACTCCACATGGTCTCCCATGTGAGTGACAGGGGCTCAGGAATTTGGGCCATCACCTGCTGCCTTCCCAGGCACATTAACAGGGAACTGTATTGAGAGTGGAGGAACAGGGGCTTGAACTGGTGCTCCGGTTTAAATGCCCGTGTCCCAAGCAATGCCTTAGCTCACCACACCCACACTACACACTGTTATTATACTATTGCTTTTAAGCCAGTAAAGAGAAGAAAGACTGACTGAAAGAATTGTGTAATTTTTCTGGTGTGTGTGTGTGTGTGCTTGAATTGCAGTTTGCAGTCACTTACTTTAAGCTCAACAGGCTTAAATGAATAAAAATTTGTTTGAAAGGCAGATTTATAGAGAGACAAAGGGAGAGAGAAGGAGGGATGGAGAGAGGGAGAGAGAGAAAGAGAGAGGGAGAGAAAGAAAGAGAGAGGGAGGGAGAGAGAGAGGATCACACTTCTTTTCAATGGTTTACTCCCCAATTGTCTGAAAGGGCTGGTTTGGGCCAAATCCAAGGCAAGAACCAGGAGCTCTCCTGGGGTCTCCCAATGTGGATGCAGGGGCCCGAGCACTTGGGCCATCTTTGACCCTCTACCAGACACATGAGCAGGGGACTGGATTAGAAATGGAGCAACTGGAATTGACAAAATAAGCACCCACATAGGTGCCACTAAGTCACAGCGTGGGCTCCCACACTTGATATTTCTTATAAGCTGACTCAGCTAGCTGCAGGTCCCTTCAGCGTTTATCTGTTCGTGTCTTTATTTTGCCTTCCTGTATGAAAGATGGAAGACCACAGATGCTTCTGTGACTGTTGTGTTTCCTGAGGCATTTTAACTGTGTCCCACTACCTCTCTGACCTCTATGGTTTCTGATGTCAGCTGATGATGGTCTGTGGGGTTTTCCATTCTTTTTGCTTCTTCCAAGATGATAATCTCGTTCACATTTGTTGTCTTTTAGCCTGTGGACTATGATGTGTTTGGGGGTGCATCATTTATTCTACTTGGGGTTCATTGGACGTCTTGAATATGAGTCTTGGGGTAGGGAGCTAAGAAATCTTAAATTGTAACCTCTGCAAGCTAAGATGTTACCATTGAATTGGACAGATACCAAATGAACAAGGGGTTGGGACGAAGCAGCTTATTAACTTTTCTCTTCATAACTTTAATCATCAGAACAGAAGAATTCCCCTTCAAGGTCCAGCTTTTTATCTATGTAGTGCATGGCGGTGGCCCAGTGTGTGGGTTCCCCATCACATCACAGCCAACTTTCCTTGACTATCCAATGCACTATTCTGTAGGGGAGCCTTCAGTCACACATAGACACTTTGATTAAAAGGAGTGAAAGTTAAAGATTTTTGGTTACCTTGGGAGCACAGGAAGTGCTCTATAGTTCCAGGATCCTAGGGCCATTAGGATGTTTAACACAGATAAATTGTCCATTGGGAAAACTCTACTAGGCAGCACAAATCTACGTCTTCAATGCCAGGGGCCGGGAGGATGGCAAGGTTGGTCTTCTTGGTACTGCAGGAACCAGAGTTGCAACTTCTCTTGAGAGAAGGTAGGGAAGAGAAATTGCGGTGTGATCCCAGGGAGGGTTGAATTCACAGCTGAGAAAAATCCTCCAACGGGTGCCCGGGAGAAAAAGAAATCTGAAGGTTGCCAACATGGTACAACTATGCAGATTAGAGGGAAGAGAGGGGAAGCTGAGTTCTAATTAGTCATCAATTTAACATAATTGCCTATTCTTACCCTCGATTATGTATGTATTTGTTATATAACCCTTCTGTCCCAGACAAGAAGAATTTAAAGAATTGAAAGTTCGTCTTTGGCAGGCTCATCTGCTTCAGCTTTAAATAGTGGTGATCCACAGCCTTCCCCACAAGCCTCCTTCCTGTTTGCAGCTTGGCTGATTTCTGTCTGCGTATGAATTCAGCCCTCACTTATGTGGCACCAACTCCTGAATCCACACATCTCTAATCCAGACCGTTCTGGCGACATATATGGAGACCATATATGTCCATGGTTTGCTGCTGAGTGCCAATGATGGGATACAGAGGCATCTCCCATCGGGGGAGCCAGACCTCTGTGTGTCCCTGTCTTTTTTTATGTTCTTATTGCCTTCCAGCTCAGGGAATGATGCCATAATCCATGTGTAATTGCACACTTGCCATGAAAGTAGGAAGAATAGCAGGTCACTCTTAATCGAGCTTCTTTTAGTCCAAGCACTGGATGTGCATGACTGCATGGGAACCTCATAAGAACACTGCGACATGTTGTTACTGCTAGGACTATCTTGCAGGTCAGGGAGGGGAAGCACCCAAAGGATCCCCTGAATGGGAAGTGACAGAGCTGTTACTCAAGGGAGGAGGAATCTGGAGACCTGGCACCTCTAAGTCTGCATTCTTGCAGCACTGTCACTTGGGAGTCTGCTACAAACTCGATCTTTCTTTCTTTTTTTTTTTTTTTTAAAGATTTATTCATTTTATTACAGCCAGATATACAGAGAGGAGGAGAGACAGAGAGGAAGATCTTCCGTCCATTGATTCACTCCCCAAGTGAACCGCAACGGGCGGTGCGCGCCGATCCGAAGCCGGGAACCAGGAACCTCTTCCGGGTCTCCCACGCGGGTGCAGGGTCCCAATGCATTGGGCCGTCCTCAACTGCTTTCCCAGGCCACAAGCAGGGAGCTGGATGGGAAGTGGAGCTGCCGGGATTAGAACCGGCGCCCATATGGGACCCCGGAGCTTTCAAGGCAAGGACTTTAGCAGCTAGGCCACGCCGCCGGGCCCAAACTCAATCTTTCAAATTGCAACTGCACCTGTGACTTGGAACCTGTCCTTGCAATTAGGCCAGCCTCTTCTCTCCTCTTCCCCAACCCAGATGACCGAGACAACTGTGATCCCATCTGCTATCCAGTCTGGCTGCAATGGCCAGAGCTGAGCCAACCAACCCAAAGTTGGGAGCCAGAAATTTCTTCCATGTCTTCCGCATGGGTGCATGGTCCATCCTGCTTTGGGCCATCCTCCATTGCTTTCCCAGACCATAAGCAGGGAGCTGGATGGGAAGTGGAGCATCTGGGGCAGAACCAGCACCAATATGGGATTCTGGTCCTTGCAGGTGGGAGATTTAGCCTGTTGAGTCATTGTACCAGCTGCAACAATGGAATTCTTAGAGGAGAACAAGTAAGGTTTGCTCTTAGCTTTATGATACTAGAGGTACCCAGCAAAAATGGCAGGGCAATCAAGTGTTTAACAGGGAGAATGAGGGTAAGACAGCCAGGATGAGACCTCTGGTAAATCACACCAATCCTGGGCTGGTTTGGGATGCTACGTAGAAACACTAAGTGGAACTCGGTCAAGACCAACCAGAGCAGTGTGAGAGGAAGGCTTCAAATCATGCTGCAACCTGCACACAGATCTGCTCACAAACAGCAGAAGCCTCATGGCTCCAGGGGGCTAAAACTCAATCTCTGAGCAGACATCAATTGAGCAATAAACTATTCTGTATCAGGGCCCACTCCTAGGATGCCAGGCTTCTATGTAAATCAAATCACGTATCATGGAATGATGTTCCCATCATTATTTCTTCAATATATGTTTCCCAAGTCTCCATACACATGTCCTTATTTTCCCTGTTGGGCTCCCGCTAGAGTTGTGCACTGTTTAACAATGAGGTAAGTTCTGAAAATTGCGCTATCAGGCATTTTTGTGCAACAATAGCAGAGTGTACCTAACACAAACTAAGATGGCTATCACATCACTAGGTGATATAATCTTACAGAATCGCTGTTGTAAATGTGTCTGTTGTTGACTGAAATGCCATTATGCGGTGTTCTATGGAAGAAATGAAAACATATGTCAATACACAATTGTTTGAAAATGTTCATAGCCGTCTCATTCATAACAGCTGAGGAGTAGAAACATTCTAAATGTCGATCAGCTGGCAAACGGATAAACAATATGTGGTATATTCATACAATGGCTTATCATTTGACAATTTAGAGGGAATGTTGATGCATTTGAGAACATTATATCCGCTGAAGGAAGGCAGTCACAGGAACCCAAATATTATGCTTCCATTTATTTGAAAAGTACACAATATAGAAATATAAATTAGATTAGCAGAGGCCTATAGTCAAGGGGGCAGGTGTGAAACGGATTTAGGACAAATGGAGGGTGACCAGTAATGGAGATGGAATTTCATTTTGTCTGATAAAAGATTATAAAAATTAGATTGACTATGATTATTTTGTCACCTTTACAAAATCTATTAGCTCTTTTTCTTTGAAAAGATTTATTTCACTTCCATGAAAGGAAGAGTTGAAGAGAGAGAGAGAAAGAGACAGAGAGTGAGGTCTTCCGTCTCTTGGTTCACTCCCCAAATGGTCACAACAGCCAGAGCTGGGCCAGGCAGAAGCCAGGAGGCTTCATTTGGCTCTCCCAAGTGGATGCAGAGGCCCATGCACTTGAACCATCTTCCACTGCTTTCCCAGGCACATAGACAGGGAACTGGATGGGAAGTGGAGCAGCTGGGACTTGAACTGACATCAGTAGGGAATGGCGACACTGCAGGTACAGCTTTATCCGCTGCACCAGTGCTGATTCTTAAACTTAGTATTTCTTGTAAGTTGTCTCAGATCTCCTTGGTGATTACCTGCTGGTGTCTTTGTCTTCCTGCAAGTAGAAATGAAGCAACCAGGACATGAACTAGTGCCCACAGGGGATGCTGCTGCCGACATTCAGGATTTTTTAGTTCATCCATTTGAGAGGGAGGGAAATGAGAGCGTGTGCACATCCATTGATTTTGTTCACAGTGACTGGGGATGGTTCAGGCCTAAACCTAGGATCCCAGAGCCACAGGCTAGACCTCCCACACAGGTGGCAGGAATCCGACTATGGGCACTGTCATCACTGCCTTCCAGGATCTGCACTGGCAGGAAACTGAAGTCAGGAACCAGGACTGGGGTCTAAAAGCAGGCATTCTGATGTGGCATGAAGGTGTCCTGTTGGGTGTCTAACAGCTAAGCCAAATGCCACCCCGTGTACTTTGTTTTTACATGGGTGAATATTATTGTATGTGAGTTACATCTCCATAAAGATGTTTAAAAAATAGCGTGATTGGGGCTGGCATTGTGGTGTAGTGATTAAGCCCTGGCCTGCAACACTGGCATCCCAAATGCTGCTCTATTTCCTATCTAGATCCCTAATAACGTGCCTTGGAAAGTAGTGGAAATTGGTCCTAGTCTTTGGACCTGACACCCATGTAGGAGACCCAGATGGAATTCCTGGCTCCTGGACCCTGGCTTCAGTCTGGTTCAGTCCTGGCTTTTGCAGGCATTTGGGAAGTGAGCCATAAGATCTTGCTTCTCTCTCTCTCTCTCTATCCATATGTCTCTCTCTCCTCTCTCTCTCTTTAACTGTGCCTTTCATATAAATAAATAAATCTTAGGGGAAAAGGTAGAGAAGCTGTTGTTTAATGGATACTAATTTACAATTAATTATACAAGAGGAATAAGTTCTACATATCTGCTGTACAAAGTGCTGTCTTTAGTTAACAAGGCAGTGTTGTATGTGGAAATATTTTCTAAAAGGATAGCTTTCATGTTGTTTCCTTAACACACACATACACACAGCAAACTGGCCTAAGGAAAGTTTTGGAGTTGGTGGTGTTTCTTATCTTGATTTATGACAAATGACAAAGATATCCTGGTGTGTCCAAACTCACCCGATTGTGTATTTTAAATATGTACCTTTTACATGCCAAATATATTTCCATAAAGCTAAGGCCATAGGATAATCCAGTGCCTAGGATACGGTAAATATTTAATTAAGTGTGGGTTATGACTGTAATGAAATATCTCAGGCATAATTTCCTGGACAGTTTGCATACTTTCTGCAGTGGTGAAGCTGAGAGTCACAGCAGAGGGGACTGATGGCCTGAGAACACAGGAGAAGGGTAGTGACAATGACGGAGAAGATGTTGCTGGAAAGGAAGCTAAGCTTTGCATGCACAAGGAGGAATGGGGATTCCTCTTAGGGGCTGTTGACTCCTCAAGTAGAAATGTCAACTGATGATTAATCCAAAAGGAACAATTTGGTTGGCTTTAACATTTTTAAAAATTCATTTATCTGAGAGGAAGAGAGATAGACAGACGAGTTCCCATCTACTGGTTTACTCCCAAATGTCTTCAGTATCTGGAGCTGGGCTGAGGATGAAGATAGGAACCCGAAGTTCAAGCTGGGCCTCCCAATTGGTGGCAGGAACTCATTCACTTGAGCCGTCCCCGCTGCCTCCCAGGATCTGCATTTCAGGAGCTAGAAGTAAGTATCAAACCCAGGTACTCCATTGTGAAATGTGGACATCTTAACCATCAGGGCCATTTCCAAGACCTGCAGAAGAACTTTTGATAAATAAGTTTAAAATCCCCTGGCTTCATTAATAAGCAGCTGAGAGTTCCCTTCTCTGGTGAGTTTGAGAGATTTTGTTGATTGATGCAAGATCGTGAATAGTGAAGAGGAAGAGTGAACAGCAACGTTGAAATAATTATGCAAATAATATGGTCATGAAAATGGTGTCTTACAGGTGCCTTCAGAAGACTTATCCTTCAACACTCCCATCCCTCAGTGTGATTCTCATATTCGTGAATGAAGCGCTGTCCATTATACAATGGGCCATCTCCAGTATCATCAACCGGACTCCCTCCCACTTGTTGAAAGAGATCATCTTGGTGGATGATTTTAGTTCAAACAGTGTGTATCTTGATGAAAGAATCCCAGCCTGGCTGGGAAGGGGCTTTTGCTTAAGGTTGAGGACACCTCATATTTCTGGTTGGAGAAAAAAATAAGGCTATGTCGAGGGCTTGTTTGGGCTGAACCCATTTCATCTTCTCCTAGTTAAGTTGGAGGGTCATCATCTCAATTACAGAAAAGGAAAAGTGGGACATAGATTCCTGGGTATGCTCAGATTGTGTTCCAAGTCAGCATGGACTGAGAGTCAGGCCCAGGGTTGTGTGACTCCAGAGCCACCTGTTCCCTTTGGGAATCAGAGGGGGAGAGATAGGCGGGGGACACAGGAGAATCTGGGACACCAAGAAGCGATTCAGAGTCGCTTCAGCCGTGGATAAGACACATCTGCTTTGGAAATTTAGCCTGGAGAAAACAGAGCTTTGGGTGCTCTGCTCAGTGTCCTCTTGTTCTGTCCCACCTATGCAGACAGATGCAGAAGTTGGGCTCAGTGACCTTGAACCCTCATTTTCTGAGTTCAGAGCCCTTGCTCCTCCCTTGTAAGCACTAAGTCTTTGGGCTGTCTAACTTCTCCCTACTCTGGGTTGTTGGAATGCAAAACATGGACTTTGATCATTAGCCATCTGATTAACTTGGGTGAGAATTAAATAAGATAATAACAGCAGTTAAATTATTTGTTCTAAACATATTACTTATATTCACTATTTTAATCATTACATTGACCCTGTAAGGAAGGATCCCTTTTTTACCCTTGGCACAGATGTAGAAAGCGAAGACCCAGACCAGTTAAGGAACTTGCTCAGCATCACACCGTTGGTAAATAGCAGAGGCTGATATTTGGTAGTAAAAGTCAGAGGCCTGAGCCCATGCTCTAACCACTGTGCTCACTCTATAATGCATGGATTCTAAGGAGCACTTAACAAGTGTAACCTGTTAGCAAGTGTTAGCACTACATTTTATTTATTTTGGTGCACAAAATAGAATAAACTAGAATTAAGTTATAAACCCAGAGATTTGGACTAGCAAAAAGAACGAATTCGATTATCTGTAAGGGATGAAAAGGCATGACCTAAGAGAGGCAGAGGCCATTCTTTCTTTTGGAATCCCGAAGCACCTGGTTAGTCACTATAGCTTCAAGCTCCTTCTGAGGAGACCAAGGCATGCACAAGGGCCACTTATGCTTTCCTCTTTAAATTTCCAAACCCTAAAAAATACTTCTTTTCGTCCTTTACACACCTTCTTCTTTTGCCCAGTCTATTCAACCTAACAAAATAAGATGGCGCAATTTCTAGAGCAAAATCTTACCAGAAACCAAAGAGCAGAGATGGCTGATGTCATTTGTTTCTGGTCGTGGAGACTGATGCCAAGTTCCACCTGGTTTTTCTGGAAAGGACTAAGAGGTTGACGAGCAAGATCTCTGTCCTGAACTCCTGACTCCTCTGGCTTCCCTCTCTGGCACGGCCTCCGGCAAGTTCTCGCACCTTCCTGGCATTCAGCTTCTTCATGGGGCAAATGCAAACCCTGAGATGGAGGACTGCTAAAGATATGTTTGCCCATGAAAAGAAAAAAAAATATATATATGTATGATTCCCTTTCATGAAGGGAAGATCAAACTTAATTCAGACTTTTTCCCTCTGTGAAACAGGAACATCAAAACAGACAAGATGAAACCACAGGGTAGACACGAAAAAGAAGCCAAACAAAAGATTGTTCTATCACATGACACATTCCGTTGGGGTCTAGATCCCATTTTGGTTTCTTATAAAGCTGATTTGTAATTGTTAATATTCCTTGGATGATGATCTTGGAGTACGTTAAGTAAGGTATCTAAAGCAAACTAATTTCAGTGTTTTTTTTAATTTACTTGTTTTTATTGGAAAGACAGATTCAGAGAAGAGAGACAAAAATATTCCATCTGTTAGCCTGCTCCCCTAAATGGCTACAATGGCCAGAGCTGAGCCAATTCCCAGGAGCCTGGAGCTCTTCCGGGTCTCCCACACAGGTGCAGCATCCCAAGGCCTTGGGCCGTCCTCAACTGCTTTCCCAGGCCACAGGCAGGGAGCTGGATGGGAAGTGGGGCTGCTGGGATTAGAACTGGAGCCCATCATGGTGCTTATATGGGATCTTGGCACTTGCAAGGGGAGGATTAGCCAATTAAGCCATTACTCTGGGCCCTAATTTCAGTTATCTTATGGATTCTCTGGAAAGTCTTAAGAATAGCTGTGCAGAAAATGTCTTGGTATATCCATCACAGTTGGATGAGAATTTCTGAGTCTGAACAACTCTTGCAATAGAGACTGGCACCTACAGAGTTGTATTAATGTTCTATGATAATTTTGTTCAGAGGAAAAGGAGACAGGGAAGGGTCATGTTGCCAGGGCACTGTGGAGCCACGGCCCAGGAGGCCCGTTCGTGTCTCGAAGCCCCGAACATCATCCATGGCAGGCTTAGGTCTCCCACCCTCTGTCTCCAAACTAAATAAATGAAGTGAGATTTGAGTTTTATAGTTCCAAGGTGGTAGATTTGCTTTCCTCCGCTCGTGGGACTTTATGCTAGGATTGGCTGCAGCCCCAGGTCAAGCTGTGTGTCCCTCACCATGCCACGCCAGCCCAATTGCCTTTTCAGAGCCCCCCTCCTGCACCCCACCGGCAGACCTTCCTGTGGGCCTGCACAACAGCTTGACTAATTTTTCCATATGAGAATTCCTTTCCTTCCAAGCCTTGCTTGGGAAATTCCTACTGCTGCAAATCCTCAATTCTAAGAAAAATTGAAACCTTGGGAAAAGAGGAAAGAACCTTATAATTCTCCTGCGAGAATTGAAGCTGTGCAAGTGACATGTCATTAGTTTTAAAGAATTCATTCATGTCAAATGGAACGCAAGAGCAGGAAACATCGACACAGTCCAAAATTAAGGTTGATATTTTTAGAAACCAGGACAGGAATACGAGGAATGAAGCAGTCACGATCAAATCGGTTGGTCGTCTTTATACATAGCCCACACCACATTCCAAATGTGTAACCTGCCTCTACTATTGAGTAATTCTTGAAAATTAACATATCAAAATGTGGCATTTTATACCTGATACATGGGTACCTCAAAAATTTCATGGAAAGAATTCAAAGATAAGTGTCTTTTGGTGCAAAAAATCTAAAAATCATCTAGCTTTTTAAAAAATGCATATTTTCCTTGCATATGTTGAAAATCCTCATATACATCATATACATCTTCCTGCAAACCTTATGAATGGCATTCTGAGAAAAAAGCACATTTTTAGATAAGCTATAATCATGCGTGAAGAACATGATTAATTTCAGAGATATTTAAAGAATAACTTCCACTTTGAGGAAGTCCAGGCCTTCACTTTTCGTTTCTGGGTCCCGGGAACAGCATCTCCCTGGAATCTGTCGGTACAGTTTCAGGATAGGTGCCGTAAGTTGCTACAAGGTATAGGACAGGTGTTGTGGGTTGATACCAGGGGTAGTGCCATAGGTTGTTGCATGCAAGGTGGGTGCCATGGTTGTGCAGGGAACCGGAGATGGGGACCAGAAGTTGGTGCAAGGTGTAAGACCCAAGTCTCAGTTGATGCAGACTGCCAGAAGGGTTGCACAGATTGGCACAAGATGCAAGAAGGACGCCAGAGGTTGGTTTAGGTATAGGTCAGAGGTTCACCAGTTGATGTAGGTACAAGATAGGTGTCACAGGTAGATAGAGGGAACAGGGCAGGAGTCTTGGGGGCTTTAGAGAAAAGGATTGGTGACCTAGGTAGTTGTGAGTATGGGCTAAGTGGCACAGGTTGTTACGTGACAGGTTTTTCAGGTTGGCATAGCTGCTGGGAAGAGGCATCTGTGAGCTCTGAGCTACAAATTCCCTTCTTCCCAAACCTGGGCTTCTGCTTCCATCTTTCTAACCCAATCCAAGCCAGATGCTGGCTGACTCCAAGGAGGGAAGGGTGGACACACGGATCTGGGTGTGGACTTGTATGCTTTCCCAGGACTGGCAAATTTCCTTCTGGGTTCTCCAGCAGAGCTTGGGGAACTGGGGAGTGGGAATGAGGGGAGATACAAGTGTAGCCTTGAGGCCCTCACAAGTGGCAACTACATAGCTGATCCTGGATCTGTCAGGCACTGTGGCCTGGGCATGGCTGGAAGCGAGGCTGTGTGGGGGACCAGCACGGCCATTGAGTAACAACCTGTGTGTCCTGGGCAGGGTCAGCAGAAGGGCAGATTCTGTGGATGCTGCAAGGGCCCCGGAGGTGATTGGCTTTGTTGCTAGCAGCAGCTGTAGCTACTCTCCAGGAATTCTGACCGATGGCAGGGAATGGATCAGTGTGGAGAACTCTGCTGGGGAAGCCTGGGACGGCTGTGAAGGAGTTGGGCGGAGAGGCCTCTCCTCTTAGTTGCCTGCCTGATGGAGGGCTCTGACTCAGTATGTGCGAGGTTTCCTGCCTCCTCATCTTCCGAGGTTAAGCTGTCATAGCCAGTGTTGCCTCAGTTGTGGCGGGGCAGACACGGGCTCCTGCTTGATTGAGGAGACGATCTGCTCAGATGCAGACTTTTCACTCTGTTGGGCAAGCCTTGGGGGGCTTCAGTCTTGATTGTGGTGCCAGGAGACTAGACTCTTGGTCATATTCAGGTGAATCCCCATAAAACAGGGTTCTTTGGGGGGACCCATTTAGCCCTCAGGAAGGTTCTCAGTTATGGCACTCACCTGTGGCCCATGAACCCTTTGGGAATGGAGAGAATTTCCTCAGACCCGACAAGAACTATCCTTATAAAGTACATGCACCCTGGGGTTGGTGTAGTGGCAAAGCGGGCTAATCCTCTACCTGCAGTGAGTGCCAGCATCCCATATGAGTGAGTGTTGGTTTGTGTTCCAGTTGCTGCACTTCCAATTCAATTCCCTGCTTATGGCCTGGGAGAGAGCAGAGGTTGGCCCATGTGTTTGGGATCCTGCACCTTCAATGGGAGACCTCGAAGCGGCTCCTGGCTTCGAATCAGCTCATCTCCGGTCGTTGTGACCATTTGAGGGAGTGAACCAGTGATAGAAGATCTCTCTCTTTCACCTCTCTGCAATCCACTTTAAAATAAAAATAACTGGATAAATAAAAGTGCATGTACGCCCCTGTCTACCCTACCCTGAGTAGAGTGTACTTTCTGTAGCTAAGGTGAAATATTTAAGAGGAAGGGGTGAGGCAAAGGGGAGAGAGAGAGAGAGAGAGAGAGAGAGAGAGAGAGAGAGAGAGAAACAACTGAGGAGTTTGCAGAGTTAGGGCAGAGGCAGTCTCCATGACCCTGATCATCTTGGCCCTTTGAATAAGAAAGAGAATCAGGGACCAATACAAAGCCCCTGGCCACTGCGGGGAACAGAGGAGCTTGGCAAAAATCAAAACCAAGCAGGGATACTTTCACCCCAAAGCCAAGGAGGGGACACCCTTGAAGGAGCAGCCAGGGTGCTCAGGGAAGGGTGACTGTGGCTGTGACCAGGTGGGGCCCCTGTAGCCAACAGACCAATTGTTTGCCTTCTTCCCTGAATGTGATGCAGTCCCATGAAGAGATAGCTTGTTCTGTGATGTAGCTTGTCCTGGCCTGGAGTGGGGCTGGCTGGCAAATCCAGGCATGGACAGACTTCACCCAGGCCTGTTTTGGAAAAACCCATCCCTGGGCAGCTACCCTCATCCATCTCCACTCTGTCCTTAGAGCCTTCTGTGCCCAGACAAGATCAAAGGTGCCTGGTCTTCTTGGCTAGCAGACTCAGAGAGAAGAGAGAGAGGTTTGTAGGAGTCTTTTCATTACGGGCTCTTGGTTACTGCATTTGAAAACCTGGCTGTGAACACTTCTTCCAGGCTGTCAGCACTGTTGTAACAAGGATCAACTTCTACTTTTGCCCCTTTGAAGTCAAATATGGAAAAACTCCATTTGGCAGCTCTTTTTCCCTTAGAATATTGCCCATGAGAGATAAATACTCTGTTTTTTTTTTTAACCAGACTTTACAGAGAATAAGGGATTGACCGAGGATGTTATTTTTAATGTCGAAGTAATGCTTTCGACTCAGTTCATAGTCCTTCCGATATTTGTGATTATAAATAAGTCTCCAGCCTGGATTTAGATGTCAGTTTTAAAACCACAGCTGAGATTTTTTTTTTCAGTGCATTAAGAGATACATGGCCAGAGAGCAATTTTAATCTGTGACTCAGAATGTGCCAGGCCAGGGTAAATATGTGTCCTTCAGGTGTGGCTCCCGGGACAGGAAAGGGGCTCACTGCTCACCGTGAGGCTGGGTGTTCACCATCCTGCCTGGAGGAG
Source organism: Ochotona princeps (assembly GCF_030435755.1). NCBI lineage: Eukaryota > Metazoa > Chordata > Mammalia > Lagomorpha > Ochotonidae > Ochotona > Ochotona princeps. The sequence continues at coordinate 20,679,210 of NC_080858.1, forward strand.
ATCTTGTTTTTCTTCAGAAACTGAGTGACTGCAGAGAACGGACACCTTGTTTATCCTTCCAGACACACACCCTCTTGCCTCCTGCTACAGGGGTCAAAGCTAAGAGAAAAATGGGACCCTCAAGTTCCTTCCCATTGGCCTTTGAGGCTTCCTAGTTGTTGGATGCCCAGCCTTATAGAGGAAGAGTATATGCAAATGCAGTCACGTGCCTTTTACATTTTATAGATTTTTTTTTCCTCCTGCTTCCCATCCCACCTACAGCCCTTCTTGTCATTTCTTCCTGTCTCACACTTGGCAGAAATCAAACTGAATGACGCAGACAGGGAAGCAAGACCAGTGGAGATGAAGAATGGGGCTGGAGGGCTGGAGAGAAAGCTCTGGCTCCAGACTTCAGCCTTAGCTGACTTCCTGTGAAAGGAGGGCTTAGAGGAGCTGAGTTAGGGAGGGTGGGGAGGGGATGGGAAGGGGATAGGTTGAGACTCCCTGCTCAAGAGGCCTGAGGCTACTGTAGGGCTGTGGCTAGGAGTGGACAGGTAGGTGAGCTTTGGACAAAGGACCGAGACTGTGTCTGCCTGGATTATTCTCTACAAGAACAAAGAAGTGGCTAGGATGAGCTCAGTGAGAAAGAGTGTTGGATTACAAATGCACCAGCCTTCTCCCTGAGGAGTGCTGAGTAGCGCACGAGTAGATAACTCTGGCGTTTTATTTTCCATTGTAACAGGAACATATGCTCATTGAAAGCATTGCACAGCTGCACCAATACAAAATAAAACTATACATGTGTGTATGCTCTTAATGCTTCCCAGAAATAATGATACATTTCTCTCTCTGCTTCCTCTTCATCTTTTTTTTTTCTTTGAACACATGTGTCGGAGGTGTGTATATATTTTATTGATCAAGAACAATACCTTATATATACAGTTGCAGGTTGATTCGTTAATGGTATATTTCATACAGGAATTCCACTTTATTCACTAATCCATTATTTATGGATAGAGAGGAATCATCTGCCAAAAGACAAATTGTAGTGCTGATTTTATTTTTTAAAAGCTTTATCTATTTGGAAGGCAGAGCAAGAGAGAGGTTGAGAGACACAGAGAGAGAAAATCTACTGCTATGCTTTCCAAATGCCTGAAGAGCCAGGGATGGGCCAGGCTGAAGCCAGGAGTCCAGGGCTCCCATGGGGTTTGGCAGGGACCCAAGTACTTGGGTCATGATCTGTTGCCTGCCTCCTAAGGTGCACATTAGCAGGAGTGGAGCCGGAACTTGAACCTGGGCACTCTGAACAGGCACATGGGTGTTCGGAGTGATGTGTTAATTGTTGTTCCAAATGCAAATGTCCAAACACACGTATTGAGTGGAACAGGGCACTGCCTCTGTGTATCAGTGCAGCAGAGGAAGGTAGATGGGCAAAGATGTTCGCTTGGTGCAGTGTTGTGAATGATGGAGTCAATGCTTTCCACCTGCATCCCAGGGAAGTACATCCCAAAGGAAGATGCTCTTCGAACTTGTCACTTACTGAGCATCTGCTATGTGCTGAGCACCGTCAGGGGGAAAAGGGAGCCTACGCAGATACACATTGCCAGCTGTCATTCTCCAAGCAATTCAGCACCTTCCACTGATGAGTGTACTTGGTCCAAGGTCATACAACTGGTTACGGGTGGGATGACTACAGCTTGGTGTTCCAGAGGCTTAATAGGACAGAAGAATGCAGATTTTGACATAGATATGAAACATGCATTTGAATCACTTTTGTTGAAACCTTTCTTTTTGTGGATAAAGCTATGCATATTTGTGGCAGAAAACTTGCTGTGAAACTCCATGTTTTCTGGTACCTTGATTTGCGAAGTCTCTGTGTATTTGACTATATCAGGAATCCACATTTCTTCATCCAACCAACATCTATCTTTCAGTAAGCAGGCAGCAGTCCCTCTCAACGGCAATAAAACCTCAGCTGTCAAGAAGTACAAAATGCAACGAAACGGCAGACACATACACGTGATGCCATCTGTAATAACGCAATAGAGAGTGAAGGACAGCGGAAGGTTCATGAGTGTAAAACAAATCCATCTGGATGAAGAGAACTCGGAAATGAAGATGCCATGCTTTCTGTGAGTCTTGGTCATCTCTGCAGAGCGAGGAGTTGGATCGTAGTGACTTCTGCTTTCACAATCTGCAATTCGGATTCCCTTGTCTTCTGCGTATTGGACACAGATAACGTTGCAGGGATTAGGCACAAGGGGTGGAGGAAACCTCGGTTTTTGCCCCACATGAATGAAGAATTTTCATGCGGACAATTTTCACTGAGCAAAAGCAGGATTTATGAAGTTGGAAGACCTTCCCGCTACAGTGATCAGAAGAGGGTTTTTAAGACTTGAAAATTTGGTGGAGGTGGAGTCTTAAGGATAATTTTGTTTTTTGGAGAAAAAAAAATAAAGAACAGCAGCTAACAATCAGAGGGTGGAGATGAAGCTCAAGGGTCTCATCTAGCTTGAGCAACATGAAGCCACCAGAAAGATGTGATGGGTCATCTCTTGGTCCTGTTCTCATGATAAGCCCAGAGCTTGCCGCCTTGCTTTCTCCTGACAAAATCGGAAGCCCAGACAGAGGTTGGTGTTTTGATTTGGCCTCAGGTAGATTTGGGGGGAGGCAAGCACTTTGCGTTCTCTACCTCTTTTGCATAGTTTTTCTGGACTTTCGTTGCCCCTATTGGATCCCGGTGCTTTGAGGACCTCAAAGGAGACTTTCAGCCTCTCTTTTCATATTCCACCCAGGATCTGGCCCTGATTCCGTTCCCACTTTAGATTTCTTCTCCCCAGAGCCATCTTCATTAAGGTCCTAATTAGGACATCCACAGTGAACCGTGAATGTGGGTGTACAGAACGAGCGCTGGTCTCAGCAGATTCTTTTGCTTCCTTGAAAGCAGCAGCAGGAGCGATTACAAAGCAGCTGTGGCAGGACGGCAGAAGCAAGGGTTCCGGAAAACCTGGCAGTGAGCCCCGGCTCTGCCTCTTCCTTCACCTGGGGAAGAAGTCTCGGAAATTCTTTTGAGTCTCAATTTGCCTCAATCTCTCTTAGTCTTTAGAATGGGGGTTTATTAGGGTAGGTAAGGGACACAGCACGTTCATAAATTCAGAAAATAAGGATCTATTGTGGAGGGGGACCCTAGGGCATTTGGTGGAGTTGCCTAGGATAAGGGAGATAGAAGTTCCCCAGCTCCACCCAGAGATGCACAGCAACTACCTGGAAATCTTCTGGTTCTCAGAATGCTCCCTAACTGAATGCTGTTCTTCTGGGATCGTAGCCTGTGTTGCCTGGACAACCTGTGGCCCCTTGCACAGCCTGTGCCCCCTTGCAAATAGAAAACAATAGGCATCTTCAGTGAGAAGGGACTGCCACTGCAGGTGTACCCTTCAGCTTAATCCACGATGAAGGAGTTAGCTTTATGCCTAATCCATTGTGCTCTTATCCTGACACCACTCTCTGTGTGGTGGTGAAATCTTTCCATGGTATTGTCCTATACAGGCCACTTCTCATGCCATCTACATTGTTTGCTCACCCCACTGTAGGGCATGAGTGTTTTCGGTCAGAGGTCTCCTTTATAGAGCGATGCTCAACCTGCAACTCAAGGACTCCAGATCCTCTATTTGGATCATATGTAGTTGGATGGGCCTGACCAGGAAGTGGCCACTGGGCAGAACCCTGGCCCCTGTCTGCATCTAATTTATTGCAAGGAAACTGGAAAGTGTAGCCAGGCTGTGTGCTCAGAAGGTGGGGGAAATGGCTTATGGAACAGCCAGTCCGCCATCTGACTATATGGATAAGTTGTTCCTAATGTTAAATTAGATAAGCAAGTTCCTGTGTTTCAGGGAGGGCGTAGTGTGTGCTAAGTGTTTAGAAGCCTTGCACAGGGAGCAACAAATGCCTCAGGAAGGCAATGCAAACTGTGGGCTGTGAGGGCAATCTTCCTTAATGCTTTCTTTCTGAGTGTGTCAGGAGAGAAATGCTCAGTAAGAAATAGAGCATTAGCATTGGTTAAAAAAATAATAATAATAACAACTTCAAAAGTAAATGCAGCCCATTAGCTGTCTGCACTGCTAGCAGGGGGCTCTTTGTCTGACAGGCCCATCAAGGCCTAGGAGCTCTCCTGGCAGTCCCTCTCCTCCCTCCTCTTCCTCTGCAGCTTCCAGTCCTCCTAATTGCTGCTGCCCACCCCCTCCCTCTGCCCGGCCTCCCACTCAGCACACTAATTCCTCTCACCGAGGATTACCACCGGCACCCGAATCAGAAGCGCTGAAAGGCAAGAGTGAGGAGTAAATCAGACAAGGTCATTTAGAGGAATAAATAAGGCAACCCAAGTTGTCTGGAGGAAAATCAAATGGATTTTGGCGTCAGAGGAAAGTCCACACTCATTAAAATGCTTGGGTGGTTGAATATGGAAATAAATGCAATCAAAAGTTGAGGGGGGCTCCAGTCAGGGCTTTGTCTTTGAGTGAGACTTTACCTGTTCCCAGTTGTTAGGGCTTCTCGGGTTTCCCAAGCAACCGGTCAATGGATAGGAATGTGCCGATGCCACTCCCTGCTCCTGCACATCTTAGGGAGGATCATTTTCATTATTTAAACAACTAAGTTTTCTCACGGCACGGGAAGGTTGCTCCTTGTGACTAATTCAATCCCTACTTTGGAAAAAAAAAAAAAAACAGTAAGAGACCATTAAATAATGTGTGTTGCTTTTAAAGCCATCCCAGGGAACAGGTGCATCCCCATGCAGTGACCAGTCGCTGACAGCTACAACAGGCATAGTCAGGAACTGCCATTACCCAAGGGGCAGGGGCTGCAGCTGGGGGAGGAGAGGGCACCCATGGCTGCCTGGGATCTGAGTCTCCTCTCTTTCTTTGAAGATGTCCATGGTAGGTCATCGGAGAAGAGCTTCTGTCACGTTGGTGTGATGGCCAAGGGACAGGTTACAAAGCATGACGGTTATGAAGTTCAAGGGGAAAAGATGACTGTGGCTCAGGACTTAGAGTTTTTATCCAACCACGTGCAAGTTCTGCTCTCCTTGGGGGAGGGAGGCATGTAAGCTTCCTGTGGGTGAGAAGGAGGTCGTCATAGCATAGAGAAGGGGAAGCGAGGCAGGACTAGAGCTCTTCAGCTCCCTATTTCAGACAGGAGAGGGTTAAGGACTAAACACAGGACTAAACACTGCTGGGGTAAAGAAAAGCTCTGGGGGAGGGCCTTCCCTCCTCCCTTGGCTAGTGTTTCTTTCCACTGTGGGGAAAAAAAAGGGGGACCGATTGTAAGTCCACCACTTCCCAGCTGGGTGATGTTGGGGAAATTTATTAACCTCTCTGAGGTTTAGAAATCAATGATGATTGGAAGACTAACATACCGAAGCATCATGAAACAAGGGGAAGAACCGAGGAGAAAAGGGCTGAAGCTTTACCTTGCCAACTCAGTAAGAGCCATTGTCCAGCAACCTTCAGGGAGCCAACTGGTGGAGCTTCTTCCCACCATGCTTTCTTCTTGTGCTCAAGCATAAACCCCAGTAAACCTTGTCTGAGTCGAATAATATTGACCTCTTGCCAGTGTCTGTAAGGAGAAGGATTTTGGGTCAATAGCCATATCATTGAAAAGACGCATCATGAAAATACAGATCACAATTTTTTGGCAAACCTAAAATCGCTCTAAATATTGATTTAAGGAAAGACAATGCACCAATTGGGAGGATATGCTGCAAATCATAGGTCTGATGGAAAGACTTCCATCTAGAACACATCCATCACTTGTTTAAAATGGGCAAAGTGTCAGAATAGATTTCTTAAAAGAAGAAATACACACGGCCAACAAGCATATGAAAAGGTGCTCATCCGGAACCAGCAGGGAAATGCAAATGAAAAGCATGATGAGATACCATTGGTAGCCACTAGCATGGCAATGCTTTTAGAATTGAAAAACAACAACTGAAGATTAGACCCCTCATGCACTGTTGATGGGAGAGCAAAATGGCATAGCCACTTCACTAAAAACCTGGTCACTCAAAAAAATCAAACGGAGAGGCAAGTGAGGTGGTAGAGTGGATTAAGCTGACACTTACGATGTTGGCACACCATATAGGCACCAGTTCGTATCCTGGCTTCTCCATTTCTGATCCAGCAAAGAAATCTGGGGAAACAAAGCAGGATGACCCAAGACCTCAGCTCCCTGAACACACATGAGAGATCTAGAGTTCTAGGCTTTTGGGTTTGGGTTGGCACAGCACTGGCCTTTTAGGCTATTAGGAATGTGAAGCAGACAGTAGAAGATCTCTTCCCCTTCTCCCCTCTTTATCTCTCCTTCTCTGTGTATCTCTTTCAAGTAAATAAATTTTAAAAACGTTAAACAGAGGGTAACGTTATGACCTAGTGGATTGGGAACGAAAATTTGTATGTAAATGTTCCTAGCAGCATTATTCATGACAGCCCAAAAGAAGAAACAAGCCAGTTATCCAGCTGATGAATGGATAAGCAAAATGTGATAGATGCCATGATGGGATGTAATTTGGCTTCAAGAAGCAAAGAAGTATTAATCCATGCTACAACAGAAATGAGCCTCGAAATTATTGTGCTAATGATAGAAAATAGTCACAAGAAAACCATACATCATATGATCTAATTTACAAAGAGTCTTCATGGAAATTCATGGGAAATGCGTACTATGAAAACAATACATTTCATCATTTCCTTTGCATGAGAATAAATGTGATTTTTAATTCCATTTTCTACAAACATTTTGATGTTCTTTATATAGGAAGCATCCAGAACAGGCAAATACATAGAGACAAAATGTCTGTTTAGGGATGGTGGGGACTAGAAGGGGGCTTCGGGGAGCTTTAGGAGTGATAGGCAAAGAGGGTTCTTTTAGAAGTGATGAAAATGTTCTAGAAGTGATTGCACAATGTTACCTGACTCTGTACATATATTATAAACCATTGTGATGCACACTTCAAGTGGGTGAATTGTTTGGTTTCTGAATTACGTCTTAACAAAGCTCTTACCAGGTGAGTATAGATTGCTTCAGGTGGTGACAAATGCTTTGTAGAAAAATAGAACAGTAGCAAAGGCTATGCGGGGTATGTAATTGGGATAGAGCGGCCAGGGAGAATATCTCTAAAGAGATACATTGGAGCCCGGTGAGATGGCTCAGTGGCGAAATCCTCACCTTGCATTCGCTGGGATCCCATATGGGTGCAGAGTTGTGTTCCGTTTGCTCCACTTCCCTTCCATATCCCTGCTTCTGACCTGGGAAAGCAGTAGAGGATGGCACAAAGCCTTGGGACCCTGCACCCAAGCGGGATACCTTGAGGACTCTTCTGGCTCCTGGCTTTGGTTGACTCCGCTGTGGCTGTTGTTGCCCTTTGGGGAGTGAACCAGAGGAAGGAAGATATTTCTGTCTTTCCTGCTCTCTGCAAATCTGTCTTTCCAATAAAAATAAAATAGATTTTTTTAAAAAAGAGAGTGATGGATTGAATGGAGACAAGAAAAAGGGAAGGAGTCGGGGATGCACATGTACTGGAAGGAAGAACAGTCCGGCCTGAAGACATCACAAGGAAAGGTTCTGAAGGAGAGAGCTTTCTGTGTCCAGAAACTACGAGGAAGCCAGTGTGTCTGGAACTGGATTAAGTAAGGGAGGAGAGAGATGTTAGTCAATGAGGTCTCAGATGCAGGCACTCCTCCAGGTGACGACATAGGATAACATGGAACAAGGTTGGGAGTTCAGATTTTTAGATTAGTGTGATAGGTAAGTGTTGGAATCTTTGGAATTAGCAAAGACAAACATGGATTTAGGTTTTTAAAATTATTTGTTTAGTTAGTTTCGTTTTTATTTTAGAGAGATAGGGAGAGAGACAGAAGGAGAATACTTTCATTTACTGGGTCACTCTCCATATGCCTACAACTGCCAGAGATGGACAAGGCCAGAGACAGGAGCTCAGAACTCAACTCTGCTGTCCCAGGTGGGTGGCAGGGGCCCAAATACTTGAGTTATCTGTCACTTCCCAAGGTGAGCATTGGTAGGAATCTGTATGGGAAACAGGCTAAGCCCAACTGGTATCCTGGTAGCTGCACCACAGGCTCCAGATTTATGGTTTTCAAATTGACTCTGGGTGCTGACATTTGGGTGAGTGGTTAAGATACCACATAGGAGGCCCATGCCTCATACTTGAGTGACTAACTTTGATACTCACCTCTGGATTCCAGTTGCAGTTTCCTGTCCATGCAGAACTTGGTGGGGAAGCAGTGATGTTGTTAGGAAGTTGGGATCTTGGCATCCATTGGGGAGACGATGATTGAACTCCTAGTTCCTGGCTTAGTCCTGGCTTAGTCCTGACCGTTGCAGGTGGTCAGGCAGTGAACCAGTACACGTGTGCTTTCTCTTTTTCACTCTGCATCTCTCAAATACATGAAGAAATAAGTTTAAAAATCACTCTACTTGTGAGTGGAGAATAGTCTGCAGGAGTGACATGCTAGTAAAACTGCTCTTTGGAGGAAAATAGAAAAGATCCGTGTGAGTAATGTTTGCTCATTTCTGGGGTATCAGTGTTCCCTCTGTGGTCCATTTCAGACTACTCGACAGCTAGCTCTAGAAACTCCTTTAAGCTGTAGCCGTCACCTCTTGGGAGCTGTTAGGAGTCAGTTCCAGCATCTCCACTCCCCACGCCAAGCAGAAGACTTGTGGAGAGGCTTCTAGAACAGTAGGACAGTTGGGAGCAAAGGATCAGATCTGGACTGTATCTTTGCAGTTCCCTTCTACCACATGCAGGTGTAAGCAGTGTTCTTGCTACATCTCACACCGGTCCAGCCCCAACTTGAGCTCACAGAATGTCTTTGCAAATTATATATAAATAAGCGTGGCTTCCTCTGGCATTCAACCTCCTGCAGTAGGGTATAGGTGCAGGGTAGGAAGGGTGTGAGCTCAGTCACTTACCCCAGAGGTCATGTGCAAGGTACATCCTGCCAGTTCACAACATGTCTGCTGTACCTGGAGGCTCAGGACAGACTGTTATGTCTCTGCTTGCAAAGATGAGAAACTGGAAGCCCATATATGTTGCACAACTTGTCTGAAGTGACAGACATGGGTTTTAAATCCAAGTTACCCTATTTCAAGTCTTGGTTTTCTATAAAGTCCCTTTGAAATGCTTTCCCTTCAGCTCCTCACATGTCCTCAAGTACAGCTTCACCTCCTGAGGCCTCTCCATGAGGCTTTGGGTTGTATGGGGTTTGTTTTGTCATTCATTCAACGCACATCGAGTGTCTTATTTACCAGTTCCCGGTTAAGCAGAGGAACCGTGGTGAGGAATATCATATTGCTTCCAGCCTTGCAAATTCCCTTTCATCCCCCTCTGTGTTCCTTTTTACTCTGTGGGACACAAACTGCCCTCTCTTACTTTCGGTGTGTCCACGGATTCCAGGTCGCTCACATGGTGTACCAGAGCCCCACATGGCTGTGGGGAACAGAATCAGGGGTTAAAACTTGCAGCTTCCAATTTTCGTACCCCCACATGCACTTCTGCTTGATCCTCTGCCTGTTCCCGAGCTGACAGAACTCAGGAATGCAGCATTTCTGGATGGCACCAGCTCAGTTTTCCACTTGTTCCCCACTTGCGCATTCCACTGTTGACAAGGGAGCAAGGACTTGGTGGGGATGTGGGTCACTTCCCTAGAGCGGCCCCTTCTTTGCAAAACAACTTCTTCTTGGCTCTTGCAGAACCAGAGAATTAGGCTGGAAGGTTTTGTGTGTGTGTGTGTGTGTGTGTGTGTGTGTTTTCATGGAAATGGAATTCAAATTGGAACCTTATGTTGGGTTTCAGTGCTATGCAGAAATTCCAGAGGTCACTGACTCCTGCTCAGCCAAAGTTTTGTACCTAAAAGGGGGGGGGCAGTGCACACCTTCTTTTTTTTCTGAACTGCCTTCTGGTGATGTCTTGTGTGTGTGCACACATGTGTATGCATGAAAGGAAGCTGCAGATGGCACATGGTGCACTTAGGAAAGCAGGTGGATGGGTTAATATCCAGCCTCTGACATCTTTCCATTACTCAAGAGGCTGCTCATCCATCGTAGCAGCTCAGTTGGATTTGAACCCATGACTTTTTGGCTGAGGGACTTTCTGAGAACCATTAAGTTTTACCAAATTGTTCATTGTGAGCCAGAGAGGCATCTGACACCCAGAAGCTGAAGACAGCAGGGTGTCACTAGTCTCAGTCAGATGAATATTGGCAGGAGGAGGTAGCGTCGGCTCCAGAAGGTCGGGGGTCTCAGCTGGGGGGACGTGAAGGGCTGAACGTGGAAACAGCTTGACACAGGCTGGGGACTCTCTAGACATGTATGATACATTTCAAAGAGTTCATGGAAAATGTGTGTTGTGCAAAACACTGTGGAGTTCGATTTAAAAAACCAAAATTGTGTTACATCAAAAATAAACTTCTGCTTTAATGCAGTTCTCCTATGAAGTTAATAAAGTACTCTGATATTTGGGGTGTGGAGGTAGTATGCGTGTGTGTGTGTAGGTATATGTCTCTGTGTGTACCTGTATACATATGTGTGTATTTATATAGACATATACCTGCACACATACACTGTTACACATACTGTAGTCTACACATACAGCTTTATATAAGCATTGTATATACTGATGCTATATAGACTACATAAGACAGACAGTGCTTGGAGGCTGGGGACCATGACTGTTTTGTTTTCCATCTTAAATACCCAGCACTTCATGCAGTAACTGCTGCACAGAGAGCTCTCACACGTTTGGGGACTAAATGAATGATTTCCTCTCAAGTCCCCAGAATGTGTGTGAGCCAAAGATATGAAGCAGCAGAAACAGAAAAGAGTCAGGGTGAGGAAAAGCACCATCCCGGGTGCATTTTGTTTTGCCCACCATCACAGATATACCGCGTGTCCCTGTCACCCTTGAAATAGGGATGGGGTGGGGAGCATCCTGTGTATTTGGCAGTTGAGAAGGTTTGAGGGACACTGGGCTCCTAGATTCTTACCTCTGTTAGTATAAAAGGCAATGCTTGTATTCATGGCCTTGGGCTTTTCTGATGAGTAGATTCTGCATAGAAGTGGGAGACACAGAGTTCTTTGGGATTGTCAGCTGACCCATCGGTTGTCCTCACCCCTCCCTGTTTTGGCTGTGAATACAGGATCCTTCAGCTCCTGCTGTCCTTCATGTGATCTGCAGAAATGACACTTCCCGATATAGAACGCAGCAGGAATGCATTACTTAGCTGCCGGGGTGGGGGAAGGACACGGGGGCGTGATGAGCTGTTGGTGACCCCTCTAGGTGCCTCTGTGGGGCCAGTGTAGCTGCAAGCTCAAGGCACGGCTCCCAGGCATCTCTGAGCGTCAGACTATGGCTCTGCCCATGAGTAACGCCTCCAGCCCAGCCTCACCCAGCAGGCAGGATCTAGCCAGTGATATTCCACGTCACAATATAAGCAGACAGGACCTGGGGAAGCCTGCTGTAGTCTTGTAGTGGCTGTTGCTGCTGTTCTTTGTAGGGCAAAATGTGACTCTTTGTATTAGACTGGGAGCAGGTGCCCAAGGATTGATCTTCTGACATGGTGGAAACCTGGCATTGGGAGTTCACAACCAGACCGTGAGGTTCATTATAGCTTACACTGACGGTAGTCTTCTTGCCTCAAGCCCCTTGCCTTGTAGGAGACCCAGCTGGGATGCAGGTTCCATCTCTTCCCACTTCCACATGGAGATTTGATGTTCTAAATGTGAACTGTTGTAAGCTAACATACCCAGGAAGGAATGTCTCTATTTACCTTGCTGGTTCCAGCATCATGACCTGCTCAGCCTCCCTCAGCTGTAGGCAGGAGCCCTGCTGGCCTTTACACTGTGTGTGGGAGGAAATGAGATCCTCCACGCACGCGGCCATTTGCAGCCTTCCTGAGCAGGGGGAAGAGGGACTGAATATTTTATCAAAGCCATAAAATCTAATTTGTTCCTTTGAGTGAATTAGACACTGTAGTTAAAAAAGGAGAGACGTTACCATGGGTAGACCAGGGGTTTTGCATTATTTAGCCCGAGCTATTTCATTACCTTGGTAATGCGGAAGAATCCGAACATGCACCTCACATGGTTCACTCCTTGGGGGAGACAATCAGCAGCACAGAGCCCTGAAAACACACACAGCTGGCTTTGCTGGGATAGGGGACAGTGATGGCCACCTGGAATACCCTGGAATGCCCTGCGATGGCCTACGGGGATTCCCTGAATGCTCTGGATGGAAGCAGCCTGTCCCGCCCCATCTCCCCGCTGCGGATTGGCATCGCGGGTCAGAGGTGAGTGGGTGGTCCTGCTGGAGGCTCCTCTTTCCGCTAGCATTGTGCTAGTCCTCTCCTGCAGCAGCTCCTTTCCGTTCTGAACAGAAATGGGGATCTCAAGATCAAAGTGCAAAACAGCCTCCACGTGGCCACCAGATACCCCTCTTGCTAGGCGTTGTGACTGACAGGTGTCTCGCACCCAGCATCCGGCTACCCTTCTTCTACCCTTCTTAGGGAGCTGTGCTGCTCAACAGAAAGCCTTCTCAAATGTCTTCTCTTTTATAACCCTAGTCCTTCCTAAACTCCGACACTGGGGAAATCAGAAAATCATTTTTACTTTTTGCCTTAGGCAACTACATCACGAATCCCACACTGCGATCTTAGCCATGCTGAACTTGAAAAGCTTTTAATCTGCATTCAGAACTAAGAATGTACTGCGCTTGGAACACTGAACAGGATATACAATAGACAGAAACTTTGAAGCTGCAATTTCCTTTACCATGTCAAAGCTTTGGGGTTATATAATATTAAAATCAAAGAACTTACATTTCATACCAGTGGTGGAAGAGGCCAAAAAAATATTTTCTTCCTCTTTTATTATTGCTCTTCTTTAAAAAGATTTATTTTATTCCTTCCACAGGCAGAGTGACGCACACAGAAAGAAGGAGAAACAGACAGAGAGAAAGAGAAAGATTTTTCATTTGCTGGTTCACTTCTCAAATGGCCACAGCAGCTGAGGTTAGGCCAGGCCAAAGTCAGATGTCTGGGACTCCACCCAGGGCTCTGACATGGTGGCGGGGCCCCAAGTGCTTGGGCCATTATAGGTTGCTTTCTCAGCTTTATTAGCAAGGAGCTGAGTGGTAAGTAGAGCAGTTGGGACACAAATGGGCACTCTGATAGGAGATGCTGGCGTGGTAAGCCGTGGCTCACCCCTCTGCACCCAGCACCAGCTTTGTTCTCCTATTACTCGGCTGCCTTTAGTATCGTTTCTCCTGTACCTGCTGTTAGGGTAATGTCTGCACATGGAGGCTGGTTTCCTAGGTCTTGTCTGACGTTTTTTTCCTCCTTGACACCATTCTACATGTGCACCTTGGTGCCTGGCTACACCACAAGCTGATTTTGCTCCAACAGCTCCTGCAAAAGGGCAACTTTGTAGGTGGAAGGCATACCTTTTCCTGTCATGCTTAGAAACCACAATTCTCTCTGCATATGCAACCTGTTCTCTTCAGCTCTTCTTGGTTGTTTAATCTTCCTCTGTTCCTCACTGTGGCTTACTCACCAACATCCATTAAATACATGTAGAGGCACCCATCGAATACCTGTGCCAGGGAAGGAGAGAAAGACATGCTAGACTGGGTATTTGTCCTCGTGATGCTTGGAATCCATGAGATGTTTCTTTTGGATCTCCACATTGTGCTGGGAGGGTTTGGAGTTTACAATCCAAGGGGCAGATTTCTCTTTCTGAACAGGGAGCTAAGAGATCTGGATTTTAGTTAAGGCAGCTGCAGCACCATGGGAAAGACATGTACTTGATTTAGATGCCTATTCTGGTACCAGCTAAATAGTGCAGCTGATGAACTGCATTGTGCTGGTCTGGCTGAATCACTCTCTCGGGTACCCACATCTCACATTGCAGTGCCTGGTTTGAATCTTGTCTCTGCTGCTGATCTAGCATCCTGTTGATGTAGACCATGGAAGCAGCAGGTTCAAGTGCTTGGTTCTCTGCTACCATTGCAGGAGGCCCAGAATGGATTTTTGGGCTCCTGGCCTTGAACTGACTCAGCCCTTACTCTTGTTAGGGAATTGAACTCTGGGAATGGAACAGTTTTTTTTTTTCTCTCTCCTCTGTGTCTCTGCCTTTCAAATAAATTAAAAATGATTTTTAAAAAAGTTTAAAATGATACAATTTGGTGAGATGCTGTCCATTTCCCCTCTAGAGTTTAGTGTCTATTATATTATTTTCTTAATTTATGTGCTATGAAATACATATCTTTTGAAGTGTAGGGTTTGGTGAAAAATAGGGTTCCATGGCTAAATCCTTTGGGAAACATTGAGTTGAATAATGTTAAAGAATAAAATATCAGGGCCTTTACTATTCCAAGATTATTGTGAAACTCTGTGAGGCCAAGTGTAAGATTTCTAAGCGCATCTACTTGGTGAGGGTATGTGTGCATGTGTATAAATATTGCTCAACATACTCGAGCAGGACCCTCAGAACATGCCCCACAGCATGGCCCTGGGATGGGTGGGAGGCTGGGCGTGGCTTCTCCCTTTTTCTTTCCTCTTACCCCAGATACAGAAAGAAATAACAGTAGTAATAATGTGAAAGCAGTGGTCTTCACACACACACACACACACACACACACAAAATCCTATTAAGTTGGGAAATAAATAAATACCCCCCAATATTGCTCCACATAACACAAAATGGGAATTGGATGTAGCACGGGGAATGAGGGGCAGAGAGCCTACCACACAGGGTCTGGATTCAAGATCAGTTGCATTGGAAACCTGTTTTGGCACTTACCAGTTCTGAGGGGAAAGAAACTTCTCTGGGGCTTGTCCATTCTCATTTTTAAGAGAAAGATAGAAAAATATTCTGTGCCAAGTCTCTTAGAAATGTGCGTGGGACACATAAACATACATTGAATCCTTTGCATTAGCTATTATCCTTATAAAAATGGATTCAAAGGGTAATAAGAGGAACTTACGTGGTTTTATCATAAAGATGCTTATGAGCCTATTGGACATGTCAGACACCAGGCAACAGGTGTCTAAAACTCCATCAGCAGAATGAGGCACACTTTGGCCAGAGAGGACAAGGAAGAGCCAACATTCAAAGCGGTTCAATATAAACACGTGTGGAAATCTTTACAGAAAGGTATGTAGGAGAGGTATCAACATGAGCCATATGTAAAGTTGACCCAAATTAAGATTTTTGAAATTCATTTAATGATTTATGCTCAAATCTCCTCTTACAGTTATAAAAAATAGGACCTTCATATCCTCTGTGTTGAAGTCTCCTTCAAGTGAGAATTTAGATCAGTGTATTGGTTAGGAGAGACTAGACTGAGTATACCAACAAATGACACCCTTACTGGGTCATAGGAAAGGGCTGGTTTTCACAGGATGGTGTTAGGCTGATGGGGTCATCATCCTCTCAAGTTCAGGGGGAAAAGTCTGGAAGTTCCGTGCTGCCGGCCAGATGGGACACACGACACAATACAGCAGCTAGAACTAGGTATGTGATTCCCACACAGCCAAACAGGAGCAGGAGCAGAATCCTACCGTGTGTCCTGGAGACAGAGATCCGACAATCTTTGGTGCATAGCGGCAGTCGCTACCATGGTCTGCTTTCTTAAGACGCCGTATTTGATTCTCACAAGCAGATGTAAGACATTAACTGCCCAGAAGGGCTCTCCAGGCCTGGCAGCAGGCCGGAATTCTTTGTATTGTGGATTTTACGTGAAGGAGTGAGGTTCTTGTCACATCAATGATGGATGTTGGCTGTCCTAATTATCACACTTAGGAGCCAAAAGGCAAGCTATCTGTCCTCTTCCACAGCACAACATACAATGATTCTCATGGGACAGGGTCGTTGTGGTAAAGGTTCCTGTTCAGGAGGAAGACAGATGGAAGAACAGAGCACGGCTGGACCCTAACAATCCTGGAATTCTGCCAAGCAGAATCAGATCCTTGTTTACCCAGGACAGTTGTTCTCTGGTTGTTGGCTTCTCTTTCTACAGGTTTCTCTTCCTGTTTTCCTTCTAGGGTCTATCTAAATGGGACAGTGAAAAATATTACTGATTTGAAAGGCAAAGTGACTAGAAGAGAGAGGGAGAGAGAAATTCCAGAGAGAGAGAGAGAGAGAGAGAGAGAGATTCCATCTGTTAGTTCATCTCCCAGATGCCTCTAACAACCAAGGCTAGGGGTCAGGTAGAAAATGGAGAAGCTGGGAACCAAGAACTCCATCTAGCCTACCATATCGGTGGCAGGAACTTAAATCCTTGGGTCATTTTCCACTACTTCCCAGGTCATTAGCAGGAAGCTGGATCAGAAGTGCTGAGTAGCTTAAGTTGAACAATCTTAACATGGGATGCAGTGTCCCAAGTAGCAACTTAACCTACTCTGCTACAGTATTTACTTTCTCATCCTCTTTCTTGTCCCTAAACATTCAGGAGCCTAACAGTATGAGTCTTGAAGGTCAAGAATGGTTTAGTTGGGGTCTGGCAATATAGCCTAGTGGCTAAAGTTCTTGCCTTGCATGTGCCGGGATCCTATATGGGTGCCGGTTTATATTCCGGTTGCTCCATTTCCCATCCAGCTCCCTACATGTGGCTTGGGAAAGCAGTCGAGGACGACCCAAAGCCTTGGGACCCTGCATCTACATGGAAGAGCTGGAAGAAGCTCCTGGCTCCTGGCTTTGAATTGGTTGAGCTCTAGCCTTTGCGTCCACTTGGGGAGTGAACCAGTGAGTGGAAGATCTTTCTCTGTCTCTCCTTCTCTCTGTAAATCTGACTTTCCAATAAAGATAAATCTTTAAAATGAATAAGAACGGTTTAGTCGAGGACATGTTTCCTTTGGCAGTGTGGGGTGACTTAAGATGTTCTTGCGCTTCTTCCTCTATGTTCCATGCAGCTCGGTACCCAACAATCACACCTGCTTATTATGTTAGGGGAGAAAGGAAAATAGTGTGTCTTTCTGGCTCTTTAAAGTTCTGAATTAGAAGGATCCGCGTCCCACTGGACAAGACACTAGAATTTGTCACTCCAACATAGAGACCCTAAAATTTCTGCTTGTTACAAAGACTGGGTTGAAATTTGGGGTCATCTCCTTTAGGGGATGAATACGTGTTCTTTGTGGGAGCCATGGTCTTACTCAAGATGAATTTGACAACTTCACTAAAAGAAGTTCCAGGTCTAGTCTCTCTTTTACACGAGTCCACTTGTACCATTTAATTGATTCCCCCTCGCCCCTTTGGAACATTTCACTCTATTCAAAGGTGTTGGCAGTGGGCAACACTGCTCCATGCTTGATTGATTCCCTAAAAGCAAGCTAGATAACCAGTCTTTCTTCCTCACAAGTCTGTTAGAGGTTTTGTTTGCTTCTTTTTGGGGACAAGAAGCAGTTGTCTCACGAAACCTGGAAATCCCCACATTTCTAAATTCACTCTTGTCGGTTTCTTTCCTGCTTGTTAACTGGCCAATTCTTTTCTGAGCTTATCAATACTTTGTCAGATGCAACCAGTAAAAGCTACCATATCGTGTGAACGATCTGTTTTTCAAATCTGTTTCCTGAAAAATTCAAGTTTCTAGGTATACTATCTGCCTTCTAAATCATCGCAGCCACAGATTTGCAAGTATTTGGCCACTGGTGACCCGAATTTCTTTTAATAGCCTCCAATAAAGGATTCCCCCTCCCCTGCTGCACACATTTGAAGTTTTGATTTCTAACTGCTCTTTCTGTGTGGTCATGTCCAAATCAGTTGGATAGTTTGAATTAATCATGCTGTGGTCACAAGTCAACCTGTGACTATCAGAGGCTTAGCATATCCCAGGGCTGTTGTTCACTCATCCATCATTGCTTGGGCTAGGGACCCAGCTACGGGAATGTGTCTTACACAGGAGACATGCTACACTAGATGTTTTGTGCTATGTTGCTCATTGTGGACAGAACAAGAAAGCCGTGGGGCCTTTCCCATGAGCAGTTTATGATCTTGGCTCAGAAGTGAGATTCATCTTGTTTGCTTAGCACTTTTTGCCTGCAGTACCACTCAGCCACCAGGGAGCTGGACGGTACCAGTCACCATGTGGTTTGAAACTTGAAGAGTTGGAGACATTTGGAAAAGAGCACTAATGACTCTCGTAGCAGGGGAATGGGATGGAGAAGCAGGCTGCCAACTTGAGACACTCACAAGCTCTCCCGGGATCTTTGCTGAAAGATAAGGAGTTCCTTATAGATTTAGTTCTTGGCATGGATATTCATTTCCGAAGGCTGTTGATGTGCATGGTGCAGATGGCTAATGCATTCCCCTTCCAACAGACAGCTTCACTTCAGCGAAAGCTGTTAGATTTTTCTCTAGTGAATTTGGAAAGATCATCAGCACCACCATCACGGTGCAACTGACATCATCATGGTTAAAAACTTCGATGAAGCATCTAATTATAAATGGTGCTATTCTGTAGAAAATGTCTTGATGTTTCCCCCTGTCCACCTGGTCACAATAATCATAAAGAGTAAATTAATGGAAGGGGGACTTTTTAAATGTGGGTAGGGACATCAGTTCCCATCGGTTTCTCACCATTGTGGGAAATTAATCATTTTAATTTTCACATGGCTGTATTATGTGTGTGTGTGTGTGTGTAGAGGGACAGGAACTAAAAGGAGAACAGCAAAAATTGTCTGCAAAGTACAGGGTCATCCAGTCATCCATTATTCTCTTCCCAGCTCTGCACCCCATTCACCTCATTCCCTAGGATTCAAAGCTTTTTCCATTTTTTTTTTCCTTTATAGCCCCAACACAGAAAGCTGGGGAAGGTTAAAAGCAGTGACAGTGATGCAGGCCCTGGGGAAGGGGCTGGGTATGGGACACTGTTTCTGTTGGAGAGATTCCAATGGGACAATCTGAAGAGCTGAGAAACTGGGGCAACAAGCCTTGCTCAGGGTGGGCACAGGAAGGTGAGGGGCATGTGTCTGACTTATCACCCCACTCCCAACAGCTCCGAGTGGTTGGGATTCTACAGTGGAGAGCTCAGGAGGTGGGTGATGCTTTCAAAGGAGGATGTGTGTGTGAGAGAGGGGAGTTCACCTAGTGAGAGGGAAGGGAGTTGACACTTAACACTGGCGTGGCAGGGCAGAGGAAAGAAACGTCCATAGTGATAACTCAGAGAAATGAGGCTAAGTCTGTGAGTACCATCCTTGCTCCTCAGAAGGAAACTACAGGGGATCCTGCTTCCATGGTCATGAACTCACACACACACACAGACACACACACACACACACACACAGACACACACACACACAGAGCAAAGCAAAAGTTGTCTGGAAAAAGCCTAGAAAGTAGACTAGAAGGACCGTGTGTGTGCCCAGGATGAGTTAAGAATATAAATAATTATCAAATGTTGCACTGTGGTATCCTAGGTGCCCACTTGGCTGGTGTGTATCCATCCATCTGTAGGTGCCTCTTTTCCCACTGATGCTCTGGTCCTCTCACCAGGCGCTCCTGTCTTGATGTGGATCATGTCTGTTCCCTTGGACAGCCACATGGTCCTGGGAGGATGGCAGTGCCTGAGGAGGGTTCCACTTGTGGGTTTCCAGGACAACCCCTTCTCTTGACTTGCCTTCTACCTCACTGGTAACCCTCCGTCACTCTTGCTGGCTGAGCTCCAGTGGTAAATGACAGACTGCTTGGAAGGAGACCGTGGTCCTGGTTTTTCTTAAGCTAAGAGGGGACTCTATTTCACAAAAAGGACTGAAACCCAAACTCTGATTCATTGGATCTGCTAATGGCTTTTCCCTTCCTGGGAAGCCTCTAGAGGCACAGGGAAGCTCCCTGGAGGAAGAGCCTTCTGCCTGATGTGAAGACAGTTGGAACATGAACTGCGATGGTAGCCTGGGTGCCACCCCAGCTGGGGCTATGCAACCAGAGGTTCCCTCTGCTCTGTTCCACAGTGCAGTCTCTGGGAGAAGGCATGTTTCTCCCAGTTTTCTATTTGAGGAGTTACTGACCAAACTGATAACCTCATGAATAAAACCTGCCATGATGTAAATGGATACAGAAATGAATAATTCATTCTAAAAATTGAAAGCAAAAAGAATCCAGGATAAATCAATTTACAACCCAAAATATAATTATAGATAATTGGATGGGGGTTAAAAAACAAAAAATAACCTACTTTATCTGCTGTTGTTTTCCCTTTCAGTCCTTTAAATTGCTTTTTTTTTTTGAAGCGACTTTTGCATCAAGCCTAAATTGCCTAATTACATAGCCTGTAATTGGGAAACTATGAACTGGGTCGGTTCATTGAAACCTGCAAGGTGGGAGGTGGATGCGAGCACAGCAGGAGGCTTGCTGGTGCCCTGGTGGACTTGGTGAAACACTGACCGAGTCCAGGAGGGCACAGCGAGTTCCGCCAGCATCTCCTTTCACCCACATGCCCAGGAGCACCAGCTCCCTTCCCGCTCAGCCCCTTTGGCCAGCACTGCTGACAACCACCCTCTCTGGAAGAACCACAGCTCCTAGGCACCTTGTGGTCTGAGGATGCCTCTCTGGCACATTCTCATCGAAGAACTCTCACAAGTGCACAAGAGGCTACAGAGAACAACATCCGGTCATGGTCAGCCACCCAAGGGCAAGTGGAGGCACCACGAGGGGTCATCACGCCCTGCAATCGGCAGTGGAAGAGATCAGAGGCACGCCCCGCCCCTCCCCACCATGTCTGACCTAGTGAAGGCATTGTCTGGTCTCTGGCAGGAATGACTATAAAACCATTCTCCCCAAGAGTTAGGAGTCCAGTGGCCCCCAAGACAAGCATGGCCACATGGGTCTTCCCTGTAGCTGGGTGGAGAGCAGAGGCCACGTGTACGATGCTCAGGAAACATAGTAGTTCTATCAACACACATTCTTATGTGCATCCTTGCCAGGTACCCTTTCCTCCCAACAAGGAGAGGTTCCGGGTGCTTCACGGTGACCTTGGACGCAAAGCATCCCCTCAGAGGCTTCCCCTGGGTTCTGAGGTTCTCATTGGCCGAGTTTTTCATGTGGAGTCCTTGGTCACCACCCCCAGGGCCCTCCCAGGAAAACTTCTGATGGAAACACAATGATGCACTTGCCACCTCTTTCTCTGTTGTCACTGCCTCATGCCTTATCCTGTGGATTTGAGATGGATTGAAAGAACAGTTTGAATTGGGAACTCTCCGGCCATCTCAATCATCCTTCTCCAATTTATTTTCCAGTAGAGATTGCAGCGGCTGGCAAACGGGTCCTTCTCATTGCAGAGGGACCAAGCAGGGTTTCATTTTCTTTCTTTTTTTTTTTTTTTTCCCCATGAAATTTCTGGATGAACGGAGACGCCGCGCTCTGTGTGCAGTAGAGGCGGGCGTGTCTTCTCTCATGGATCAAACACTCTGCGCAGGTCAACTCTATAAAGCAAAATCAGACCAGAAGCCTGCAGGGGCAGAAGGGGGTGTGGCAGGAGGGTGCAGGCGCTCCTTTTGGAGGGCCACCGCAACGAACGTGACACAGCGAGAGTCGGGCTAGGAGAGCCCGGGAAAGGCAGCTGACTAGGGGAGGGCGTGTGCGTGTCCAGAGCACTGGCTTGCGGGCAGCCCACTCCAACTCCACTACCCCAGGCCAGCGAAGAGTGTGATGCGGGAAAGGGGTGGAAGGGGGCAGCAGCAGGCGGGGCCTCGCCACGTCACTTGGAGAGTGTGTGTGTGTGCGTGGGGAAGGAAGGGCACAGCCTAGAACCGAGCCGCTGCAGCTGCAGTGGCAGCAGGGAAAGCTTGAGCCTTAGGGAGATAGGTTCCCGCGCCCCGCCAAGGTGGTGCCAGGGTCTTCTCCCAGGCCTGCGGCGCAGCTCCTAGGGAGGAGGTGGCGGCTGTGGCAGCTGCAGCGGCGACCTTGGCCAGACCCAGCCCGGCGCTGGACGCTGGGCGGAGGCCGAGCCCCGGCGGCCTGGAGTCCCTGGCGAGCCGGAGGGAGGCGCATCTGGAGTCTCAGTGTCCGCGGCAGCTAGGAGGTCCTAACTGCCGGAGAAGCGCGCCACGGGAGCCGCGAAGAGCTACTTCGCGTGGAGGACGTACCCAGGCGTCCAGGAGCTCGGAGCCCGCTCGGCGCGGGGCGAAGGCACGCGCGTCTTTGCGGGCAGCCAGTTCCACGCGCGCCAGTTGTCTGTTCCAGCCATTCTTCCGAGGCTCTCGCACCGAGGCGCGGGCTAGCTGGCAGCGTGGAGCCGGAGCCTCTGGATTCCGGGTCACCTCCTCGGAGCCAGCCTTGCAGGAGCCTCCGGACTTCGCGGCTAACGGATCCAGCTAGCTATCCGCCAGGTCAGCAGCCAGCCCCACCCCTAAGGATCGGGCGCAGCTGGGAGCAGAGAGACGGGTGCGGCGCTCCGGAGCTTGCGTCCTGGGTGTCGACCTAGCCGCGGAGAGCGCACCGCGGAGAGGGACATGAGGTCAGAGAAGTCCCTGACGCTGGCGGCTCCGGGGGAGGTCCGGGGACCAGAACAGGAGCAACAGGATGCCGGAGACTTCTCCGAGGCCGGCGCGGGCGGCGGCTGCTGCAGCAGCGAGCGCCTGGTGATCAACATCTCTGGGCTGCGCTTCGAGACGCAGCTGCGCACCTTGTCACTGTTTCCGGACACGCTGCTTGGAGACCCCGGCCGCCGCGTCCGCTTCTTCGACCCCTTGCGCAACGAATACTTTTTCGACCGTAACCGGCCCAGCTTCGACGCCATCCTGTACTACTACCAGTCCGGAGGTCGTCTGCGCAGGCCCGTCAACGTGCCGCTGGACATCTTCTTGGAGGAGATCCGCTTCTACCAGCTCGGGGATGAGGCTCTGGCCGCTTTCCGGGAGGACGAGGGCTGCCTGCCTGAGGGAGGCGAGGACGAGAAGCCCCTGCCCTCTCAGCCCTTCCAGCGCCAGGTGTGGCTGCTCTTTGAATACCCGGAGAGCTCTGGCCCAGCCAGAGGCATCGCCATCGTCTCGGTGCTGGTCATCCTCATCTCCATCGTCATCTTTTGCCTGGAGACCCTGCCCCAGTTCCGCGCCGACGGTCGCGGAGGAGGCAATGGTGGTGGGGCTGTGAGCGGCGGTGGGGGCGGTGGCTCTCTGATTTCCAGGGGCAGCCAGGAGGAAGAGGAGGATGAAGAGGAGTCTTATGCATTCTCCCCGGGCCTCGCCCCTGGGGCAATGGGGACAGGAGGCTCCGCCTCGCTCAGTGCTCTGGGAGGCTCCTTCTTCACTGATCCCTTCTTCCTTGTGGAGACGTTGTGTATCGTCTGGTTCACGTTCGAACTCCTCGTGCGCTTCTCTGCCTGCCCCAGCAAGCCCGCCTTCTTCCGAAACATAATGAATATCATCGACCTGGTGGCCATCTTCCCCTACTTCATCACCCTGGGCACCGAGTTGGTGCAGCAACATGAGGCAGCCAGCGGTGGGGGTGGGCAGAACGGGCAGCAGGCCATGTCTCTGGCCATCCTCCGGGTGATCCGCCTCGTGCGCGTCTTCCGCATCTTCAAGCTCTCCCGCCACTCCAAGGGGCTGCAGATCCTGGGCAAGACCCTGCAGGCCTCCATGCGGGAGCTGGGCCTGCTCATCTTCTTCCTCTTTATCGGCGTCATCCTCTTCTCCAGCGCCGTCTACTTCGCAGAGGCTGATGATGACGACTCGCTTTTCCCCAGCATCCCAGATGCCTTCTGGTGGGCGGTGGTCACCATGACCACGGTGGGCTATGGGGACATGTATCCCATGACCGTGGGGGGCAAGATAGTGGGCTCACTGTGCGCCATCGCCGGGGTCCTCACCATCGCGCTGCCCGTGCCAGTCATCGTATCCAACTTCAACTACTTCTACCATCGCGAGACGGACCACGAAGAGCAAGGCCAGTATACCCACGTCACCTGCGGGCAGCCTGCACCGGATCTGAAGGCCACTGACAATGGACTTGGCAAACCTGACTTCCCGGAAGCCACTCGGGAGCGCAGGCCTAGCTACCTTCCCACTCCACATCGGGCCTATTCTGAGAAAAGGGTGCTTACTCAGGTTTGACCCGATGGGCAGAGCCCCTACGGGGGTGCCCCAGCCTGGGCAATCTCTGTGGGGCTTCCTTCTCCTCGACCAGGCCACCCATCTCCTAGTTCCACTGGACTTCTTAGCTCCCTGCCCTGGAACCTGGTCCATGATATCCAGGGCTCTGATCCCTGCAGCATCCAAGGTTCATCCATCCTAAGGGATATTCTGACATTCCAATGGTGCAACTTAGTCATGCCCAGTGTCTGTCATCACCTGGATGAGACATCCATTTCTTCCCCCAAGACTTCGAGTTTTCACTTCTGGGACTTGTAAATATCTCTTGGAATGGCAACCGGAGGGACAGACACCAGCCATCCTTGGGTCTAATCCTCCCTCCACCCACCTTTGCTTTGGGGCATGCACCTGTCTGAAGCTGGATGGCAGTCACGGTGCTCAGCTTGCGTTTTTTCAGACCTGTGCCCATCACATCTGGGCATCCCGCAGAAGATCCTCGCTGGAGTTTCCAATTGCACACACTCAATTTCCTTTCTCGTCTTTTGTTGGAATTAGAGGAACATACAATGACCCATGGCCATGTGGAGGTTTCAAGGCTTAGTCCTGGGTCACAGGGGGCCGTGGGTCCTTCCAGGTGTGTCCCAACACTGGAGACGCTGGTGTTTGATCTGGATTGAGACTCTCCATCCGGTTCTGATCCCCAACTCTCTCTAGTTTTCAGGAAGGAAGGTTTTTGGAGCCGAACACTCTTGTTTTGTTTTGTTTTGTTTTTGTGCAAGTGCCTTCCTGGATGGAGAAATTGGTAAACGGGGCAGCATGTTGGCAAGAGAAATGGCAAGGATAGTCAGGCATCTGGCTGAACCACAATTCTATGGCCAAGTATTGCTTTGGTAGCGCAGGATCTCATTGCAGACAGCAGCCTAGTCTCCCTTGTGTTTCCCAAACTCTTCTCTGGCTCTCCTGGTTTCTCCCTGGGTTTCAGCTGCTGCTTTTTTCAGACCAAGTCCATCTTCACCCTATAGACAGGTGAAGGCAAACCTTGGGTGCCAGCAAGGGTTTCTTCCTTTTGTATTGGCTCCTTTTGTATGAAGGATGTGGTTTAGATGAGAAGCCATTCATTGTTCTTTTACGGACAACCTCATGGGTCAGAGACCTTTTGTTGTTTTTGTGCTGAATCCAGCCACCATGTGCCACCTCAGCCCTCAGAGGTGCAGCCAGTCTCCTCTAACTGATAGGAACGAGGTGGGGTTCCCACTTTTGCCACCTCAGCCCTCGGAGGTGCAGCCAGCCTCCTCTAACTGATAGGAACCAGGTGGGGTTCCCACTTGGGCCAAGCCATCTTCTGTGGTGAAGCAACTGCCATCCATTGCACCTGCCTTGTCCCACCTCATAACTTTGATAAACTATGATGGACTCTTCTGAATTCTCCCTGGTGCAGTTCTGAGAACAAAATGACTGTTAGCACATTTTAAATTGATTTCTATGCTTGAAGACTCTAGGATCAGGGTTTTTAAAAATTATTTTTCTCAAGAAGCAACTTAGAAGGGACAGCCTTGCAGGAGGAGGAGGTGTTGGAAAGACACTGTAGCTGTTCTCTGTGCCAGGTTTAAGCCTGCATGATGCCTTTATTTTCAGGGTGATTTGGTGCCCCCGTGTCTACACCTATGAAATGGGAGTGTGAGCATCTTACTCCAGCCCCAGCCTCCTGGGAGAATGCCAGTGAGCTCATCTGGGAGGTTAGGAGCAACGCTAGGCAAACATGTGAGTTTTAGGAGTGGTTTGATTTTTTGTTTATCTAACTGCCTGCTCCAAGACTTCCTTGCTTGGATCCAAAGCCCAAGAATAAGCTATTGTGAGCCATTCATTCCTTA
Organism: Ochotona princeps; assembly: GCF_030435755.1. Taxonomy (NCBI): domain Eukaryota; kingdom Metazoa; phylum Chordata; class Mammalia; order Lagomorpha; family Ochotonidae; genus Ochotona; species Ochotona princeps. The sequence goes on from NC_080858.1 coordinate 20,705,149, forward strand.
AGTCCGTTCCTCTGTGGCTTTTTATCTGCAACCCTTTTCCTTACCCTTTGGAAGGGAGGATTCTCTTCGGAGTCGTTCATTAGGTCCCTCCCTGGCTGACCAGAGCACACCCTGCCTGGGAACATGTCTTCTGCGGACTTGAACCACAGCAGTAGACAGAGCACAAGAGAGCTGCTTCCCACACCCTCTGCACCTGCTCCAGGCTGGATGGGGAATGCCTTAGAAAGGTCCACGCAGAGGGATGCTCCCAGCTGAGGGTAATGTTGGGATGGATGCACCTGCTTGTGTCGATGGGCGTGTAATCATCCTTACCACCACCCTTAAGACAGCCTTCCTTTTGCAAGTCAGAACAGGCCTGAACCTAAAAAGGTTTGTGGCGAGCTGGAATCTCCAGGGATTCTGGTTGCCATAGCAACCTTGCAGCCCAGTCTATTCCGGCTTTGGGCACTGAGGGAGAACAGGGCACAGATTCCTAGCTTCTCAAATGGGAGCACCTCTCGCATATTGGCTTCAGGGCTGGTTTTGACAGGATAAGGATGGGTCACTTTCCTTCTCTGGACTTTTCTTTCTGATTTCCATATCTGGCTATTGAAGCTGCCATGACTTCCCTTGGACTCTTTATAAATTGAACACTAAGCTACCCACGGTTAAACCAACGTTGATGCCATGATCAAATGTCAGAGTGGGAGCCCTGGGAGAGCATGGTGTTCCCCTGCGGCAGCAGGCGGGCCGGGCTCTGCACCGGAAGGCTCTTCCCAGCTCCCCCAGAGGCAGAGAGAATGCCTCTCACTGCTCCCAGGGCACAGCCTGGCTCGCAATTTCAATCTCCACTGTGGTCCTTGCCAAGACGCTGGAGGAGAACGAAGAGGCTGTGGCATGACTTGGTTTCTGTGAAGGATGGTCTGGCGGATGAGGCCTCTCTGACTCCGAGCTGCATTTTGTGGATTTTATGTGCTGTGAGCTGCTGTAACAGCTGGCATGGCAGCTCCCAGCTGCCAGAAAAGGTGGGGTCCACACCTCCCTTACACCTGACTCCAGCCGATGGTAGGAGGTTGCTCCTCAGGGACTGCCTGGAACAGCCCACCCCTGCCTGCAACCAGGGATACTCCTGCCGCCTGTGTGTCCCTGGACACTGCCAAGGGCCAGCTGGCCAGCTCTGCGGCTAAGGTAGGCTCTGCTGAACGGAATTCCTTTCCTGGCTCAGCTCAGGCAGAACTAGGGCTGGGTGGGGGTGGAAGAGAGGCTGAGAGCACCGCTTTGGTCTTTGATTCCTTGGCTTACTCTCCCAGTCCTCTGAGTCTGTTCTCTTACTGCTGCCCTTTAACCATCACATCATTTCCCCTGTGTTACCTGCTGTCCTTTTTCATTCCCACATTTTCTGCTATTCTTTCTTCCTCTGGTTCCCTTCCTGTTGGCTCTCCCCACCTGCTGTGTGAAACTCAACTTCCTCGTGTGTGTGTGTGTGTGTGTGTGTGTGTATATGTGTGTGTGTGTGTGTGTGTCTTCCCCTGTCTCCAGCTTGTTGGTGACTGGGAACCCTCCTGTATTTTGTGTGGACTTTGTACTCTGCACTGTAGGTCTCCTAGGGTCCAGGGTGTGAGGGTGTGTGTTCAAGGGGTGCACCCACCTTCCCCTGGCATCTCAGGAGCCCATCCCTTCCTACCATGCCCAACACTGCAAGATGAGGTTGAAGAGAAAAGGTTTATGAACCTACAAGGATAAAAGAGGTGGGAAGGAAAGAGAGAGAGAGAGACTGAGAGAGAGAGAATGTATCTGTAAGTTGGAGATGAATTCTGTGCTGTCCAGCCTTGAAATGTATCTGCCTTTTTATGTCACGCAAAGTGGCGTGACATAAAGGAACAGCAGAGCTATTAAAATAGGAGAGGCCTTAGAGGAAGACACAGAATTGGGGTGGGCCTAGAGGAAGCTGTAACCTTGGACTGCCCTTAATTCACTCAAAGACTTCTTCAGTGTCCAGCTGGCTCTCTGGTGCACGAAGTTGAAACACAAGGACATGATGTAGTCCCCAGCAGCATAAGGTGCAGCTGCCGGGGGCAGCGGGGGGCTCATGATGATGGAAACTGAGGTCCATCCCAGACCCTGGGCATGGAGTCTCATTGCTGGAGGTCACAGTGCAGAGCACGGCCGGCCTGGACCAGAGCATCAGCTTGGCGCAAGGGGCTGGAGGCTGTGCTGTGCTGCTGGTCCCAGAGAGAGCTGCTGGGGATCATGGGAACATTCTGACGTCGAATCATGCTGACAGTTGCCACAGTTCCTCGCAACAACCTAAAAACTCACTGAGTTGTGAAAAATAAAGACACACGAGTCCACTAATAACCCGGGAGCTGCCCATCTGTGCTGGGAGGCGGTTTGGTTTTGTACGTCAGACGGTGGGATGGCTGAGGCTAGACTAGCCTGGATGTGTGTGGAATAGGGTTACAGCATTGTTCTGTCACCTGGGGGACCCTTGCAAGTTTTCTTGCAGTTCACATGCAATTCCTAGAACTGCTGCGTGTATTTGTGTGTGTGTTTACTTCATATGAGTGTGCAAATAATGGGATTCATATTTCTTTTGCTCTAATGCTGGTCAGGTCTTTTTCTTTGCGGGGATAGGAGGTGAACTGCAGAACACAGTTTCTATGGTTGGAATGACGGGATGTGTGGTGGATGTTATTTATCATAGAGGACCAGGGCAGTGTGAGCGTGCTTGCCAAGGAGCTTAACAATTGGCTGGGAAAAAAAAAAAACCCTCACTTTTCCCCCTGTACCCAGACAAACCAGCACTCCATCTGATTTCTGTACCTGTTAACTCAGTTCCTTTGGAAATGGCCTAAGAGCACAGGTTTGGTTTTTCTCTGCTACGCTGCCATTCTCCTCTCATGAGTCTTAAACTAACAGCCTGGTGACGATGATGGGTGGGCCCATCAGTCTTGGTGCTTTGGGTGAACAAAAGCAAGGGGAGGTAACAGCTTGCATCTCTCTTGCTTTTCTCGGCACCGTGGGTCTGTGCTGTCACTTGCCTAGTGCAAAGGGTTCCCCCCTCCTCTCTCTTTCGGACTTTACTTCAGGTTCCGTCTTCCTGCCTGACCTTCAGGATCGCTTCTGCCCGTGCATGGAGCCTTATTTCTACCTGTCAGGTCTTGACCCAAACATCGCGAGACTCTCCAGGAACGCCATCCTCCTGGGGCAGCCTGGTTGGCATGGCTGTCCTTGCTGATTGGATTTGACCATGAGCTCCACCATGGACAGGGGAGCGCGAATCAGTTCCACAAGGCATGGTCACTTGGAGGAGGATGGGAAGGCAGGTCTTTCTTACGGCACTGGGAGGCTTTGCCCGTCTCTGGCTGCTTCTGTGTGCACAGATACCTTGTGGCAGAATCAGGTCTGGAGCTTGGAGGCGGGGCAGAGACTGGATCTTCCTGACACAGGCTCCTGGGAATCAGAACAGATGGGCTTGTGTTCTCCTGTTGCTGGGTTGCCCGCTGAGCTGCTTTCCCCATCTGCCCTTGTAGTCCTTGTGGGGTTGGAAGCTGTCATGTTTTCCAAGTTCCTTTGCCTGAGGGGCTATTCTGTCCATTTCTTTGTCCTTTCCTGATGCTTTCCATGGCATCCCATAGGGACGTGGGAGTTTGCCAGAGGATCCGACTGCCCTGTTCCCAGAAGAAAACAACAGAAAGTCACCTGTAATTCAGAGTTGGCTCTGATCTTGACTGCCCACTGCCCCATGGGGGAGTCTAGCCCCACTACTGTATGACAGCCACTTGGCTTTCTTACAAACACACCCATGTATCATTGCAATTAAAGCCATGATTCTGGGCCTCCAGCACATGCACAATGGCTGCCTGCCCCTGGAACACACCATGTAGAACCTTAACACTTCTTCCCGAGGCTGCAAGCAGTGCAGATGGTCTTGGCTCACCAAGGAGAGCCATTTCCAAAGGAAATTGAGTCATGCTGGTCTGCTGACACTATTTTTGACATACTAGCTGTTGTCTCAGGGCTTGACGACTGCTGTTTCCAGGCGTCAAACAGCAGAGATAGATACGGTCACTTTGAAAAATCAGCCACAAGATACAGCCCTACGCTGGGAGGGGTATAGGGTACACCATCTCCTGTCTTACCTCCCCCATCCCAGCCCACTACCATGCATCCTCCAGAGTGGTCACCAGGCCAGCAGGCAGCAGACCCCAGGCTTCCTGCAGCTTGAGAACTTGACCTTCACAGAGACCCAACATGATCCAGAAGGGTCCCAGGTACAGAATCTAAAGCATTGTATACCTTGAGAATGTGGTTAAGAGCAGGGTGGCTGGAGCTGGGTGCCAAATTCAAATCTGTACTGTGCCTGGGCACAGTGTACAAGGCCTGACTCCTCATTTTAGTTTCCTTTTCCAGTCTCCTTGGCCATTTGGAGGATTATGTGAGTTGTAATCTACATTCTGCATATAATGGCATGAGCACTGTGTATAAGGGCAGCCATGCCGAGTGTTATGTTGCCTGACAATAGCTGAGGAGCCACATGGGTGGGGCAGAGTTTTGCTCTTTGGCAGCAAAAGAGAATGGACGTGCAGAGGGCTTGTGACAAGCGCAAGGGTCTACAATTCTCTGTGGCCCACTGGCAGGTGGAACAGAAGGAATGCAGTAAGCAGCAGGAGAGACTGCTGCTGAGGCTTTTGAAGGAGCTCCAACCCAGTGCTTATAGGCCATGCTTCTCCCACAGAGCCCTGATAGCCCAGGGAGACACACACTCACACTCACACTCATACTCACACATTCACATACAGTGGCAGAACGCCTGCGGAAAAAAGGGTATTTCAGGGTAAGTTGATGTTGGTGCATTCTTTAAGGTGCATGCATGGTTTTTTTAATCACATGCATTTCTCATGAAATATTTGGACAGTACTTGTGTGCATGTGCTTGAAGCTTCCTTGCATCAGAATAAATTTACCTGTTAATGGATTTTTCCATCAACCTTTGGAGCCACATACGTGTATACATGTAACACATGCAGCTCACGAGTAAAAGTACAGTATCTCTCCACTAAGTCTTCATTTCTCCCATCACAGTTTCCCGCCTTTGATCCTCATCCACAAGCTTCAGTCTCTTCCCCAGGCACGTTGATATCCTATCGTGACTCTTTAGCATCTGTTGGAGTGATCCAGCTTCCTCCTCCTCTTTAAGATGGAGGGAACAGGAGGCCCCAGAGTGGAGAGAAGTTGGCTTCTCCTGCTCATGGGCCATGCCTTCCTCACCCCCCAACACTGACTAAGTGACTCTTCACTGGCTCTCCTTGGGCTCTTGGCACAGGCTGGAATGCTGAGCCCACTCTCAGCTCAGTCCCTGGAGCTGCCACAGCTTCTCCCCAGGACCCCAACCCATGGCAAAGCAGCATTGTCTGCCCTCCTGTTTCTGGGTTCATGGCAGCTCGACCCACCTGCCCTTGCAGTTCAGTGTGCATCAACTTGTTAGCTGTGCTTTATTGACCTTCTGTAAACTTTGCTGAATTGTCTGTAAAATGCGGACTCGAAACCCACTTACCTCTGGTAGTTGTTGGGAAGTTCAAGTGAGGCTCTCAGGTAAAGGGCTTAGCTAAGCACAGTTCTTCCTGTCATCAGTCAGCAGAGAGGGTGACCCGGAGGGCCTTCCTGTGAGAGGGGCTGGCACCACTTATGTGCTCAGAGGATGGCAGGGTCCCCGCCTACTTCAGTGTTGTTCTCTGTGTCAAACACCTCAATGAAGTGGGATGCAGAAAATAGGGTGAGGGTTAGGATGTATATATGAATGGGTTCTAGTTTGGTCCCACAAGGTATATTTACAACCAAACCAGAATGAGGATTCTTGTTCGACCCAGAGCCAAGGGCAGTGTGGAGGGTTGCACATGGACCAATGGGACAGCCAAGAGCCATAGCAAATGCCTGTCATTAGGAAGCAGGGAATTGATGCAGAGAAGTCGAATGTTGAACCCAAGCTTGGGGCACAGCTGATTCTGGCATCCCAAAATGTGTTGCTCTAAACACAACATGTTTTTCCATGGGAAATGGAAACTGAATGATTACTTAAACATTTTTTTTGTGTGAATGACTTTATTCATTTCTACCCAACCAGACTTAGCAAGAGCTGCCCACAGGAAAGACAGCTAATTGAATTTTAATTTCATCTTTCCCTCCCTGGGCTTTCCAGGATAGAGAGGCAGCAGAGCTGGCTAGAGAAACTCAGAATCAGCTAAGTGTCCTTGGGATTATTAAGGATTGTGCTAGAGCTTGCATACAGTTTGAGTGTCTCCCAAAGGGACCATGAGGGGTGCATAAGCCCTCAGCACGGTGGTATTGGAACACTGGGCAGCCTTTAAGAAGTGGGTCCCAGTGGGAGGTCCTCATTTAATCAAGAGATTAAGGTCATTCTCACAAGACCCCTTAGAATTCTCCCAAAGAGGTTGCTGTGCTGCCTCTTGGCCTGGGATAGGACTATTTGCTTTCAAATGATCCCTGCCATGGTGCAATGCAACCAGAGACAGATCCCACCCACGCTTGCATTACAGATGTCTCTTTAGACCTAAACTTCAAGAACTGTGAGCTAAGAAACCTCCTTTCCTTAAAGTCATCCCGCGTCAGGCATAGGGTTATGGTGATGGCCAGTGATCCCATACAGGTAGTGATGATAGTGATGCTGGGGAGGACCAAGGACATCTTAGCATGGGGCAAAGAGGTTTGAATCCAGGCTGTCAACCCCCTGGGCTTCTGCTCTCGCTCACTGAAGAGCTCTTCCACCTCTCAGGGCTTTCGTTTTTTCTGTTAAAGGTACTAGGGTGAAGGAAATTACCCAACCTCCAGGAACTGTTACAGCCACTCAAAAGTCAGACCTTCAGCAACTAGGTATGTGATACATGCATATCTAATGATCTTTCTCACTTTGTCATTATGGCTTTTCTGCCCCAACAGTGGCCCCGTATCAGCGATTTAGTCATTAGAAACTTGATTGTCACAGGGGTGACTCATGTGAAGGGGCTAAATGCCCTTGTGGACTGAAAAATACTTCTGGACTAAAAAAAGCCAGCAAAAGAGAATATCCAGGGATTCCAGCAAGTTCCTTCAGAAAGAACTCAAGGTGGTGATTTATCCATTCTGAGTCCTGGAATGGGCAAGAATGACCAACACACTCAGGTTGTGTGACTGAGCACGGAGAAGTCAAGAAACCTGACTCTTGGTTTGCTTGTCCTCTGGGCTGACCTTGAGGGATGAGTGAGCTATGGGAGAGACGCAGATGCGGGCAGAGAGCTCTTCCTCCAAAGCTGAGCAGGTTCACAGGTGAGCTTTCCATGTCATTCACGAGGCCTGCTGTTCTGTGGAAGATGATGGCTGAGCACGTCCCAATTTACCGACAAGGCACTTGCTCTGTGGATCACATTTCATGAATGTGTGGAATCAGCCAGTAAGCTGGCTGACTTCTCTTAATGGTTCCCAAAGAGAGAAGGCAGCAAAGTGAACGTGGAGTCATCAAACAGGAGACTAATACAAGTCACAGGACCTGCTCCTCTGCTTTGCATTAAAAAGATTCCCTAAGTATCCCAGGCTTGTTCTGAAAAGTCCCCAGAGAAAGAAAACCCATAACGTAGACTGCTTCCAGTTGAACGTGGGTCTTTCTTGCCGTGATATTTGTTGTTCTATCTCAGCTACACATCTCCTGGTGTGATGTCAACCTCCTTCCTCCCACTTTGTCTTTTTTTGTGAAATGGACACATAATGGATCCATGACCTGGAATAACTCACATTGGTTTCTCAAAATATGATCTGCAAAGCTGACATTCCCATGGAGACTGCCCAGGCACCAGGTTGCAGAATTACTGCCTCCTGGAGTCACACGGCGTATAGGAACAGGCAATTAAAGGCTCTGAGAAGTCCTGCAGCACATAAATGCATCTCACTTCTTTAACCCGGAGACTTTCAAATTACCCTTTTCATTTTCTAGTAACTTCTGTCTACTTCTCATAATAATTGATATATAAGGAATACACTCTGATGAACTCAAAGATGTTTGAAGCTCCTTGCAATGGATCAGAGTCAACAAGGCCTCAAGTATAATATTTTTATTATAAACTCTTATTTATCTTTTTCCCATGCTATAGACTTACATGCCTATCTTCCCTCCCCTCCCACTTTTTAAGAAATATTTATTTATTTGTTTGAATGGCAGACTGACAGAAAGATACTCATATAGACACACACTGAGCTGTTTCATGTGCTTGTTCACTCCCTAGATGGTCTCAAGAGTCAGGTCTGGGTCACACAGAAGTCAGGAACCAGGAGCTTACTCTGGGTCTCCTGTGTGGCCGCCAGAGGCCCAAGCACTTGAGCCATCTTCTGCTGCCTTGTATGGCCATGACCAGGGAGCTGGATTGGAAGTGCAGGAGTCAGGACATGAGCAGGCATTCACATGGGATGCTGGTGTTGTTGCAGGTGGCTTATCTCCATGTGCCATGACACCAGCCCCTCCTACTAGATGCTTGTCATTCTTGGGAGGTTGTTGACTTTGGACATTTGGCTTATTTCTAAAATGCATGCTTGTCCACTCCTTCACCAGCTGACCCATATTGACATCCCTTCTTCTGTGGGTTTTGCTTCTGCGCTTAGCAGCAAAAGATGAAGTCGTTGTTGTGTGTTCCTATTCCTTCCCCTGGACACCCTGAGCTGGGAGGAAGAGTTGCTGGTATCAACCGCAGCGCTCTTGACTGTGGGGCAGGTGGGGATTGCACCAAGACCTGGCTCTGTCACTCGCTCACCTGCTATGCCAGCCTCCTGCCCTCAGAGCACGGCTTTCTGGTTCCTGGTATGACTGCTGAGTTTCTTCTTCAGACTGGCTTCTTGATAACTTGGCAAACTTCACAGCTTGGCTGTTGCCCTACCCAAGGGATCTTCGAAGGAGAGAGTTGAGGATACTCAAATGTCAGTTGCATGTATTATCATTGAACTCCACACTGCAGCCTCTTCTTTTGCAGACAAAGATCAGGACTTGACATTTAAAAATCCACCAAGCCAGTTATAACCAAGTTTTGAAAGAGATATAATAATTTTCATCTATGATAGAATATGATTAACCTCGTCCCTCCTTGCCGTCTTTTCCTTTATTTCTTCTCCTTCTTCTTTTTTTTTGGGGGGGTGTTGAGCTCTATATTAATTATAAGTGATCCCAGATTCTTTTTTTTTCTTCTGATTTTGCAAAATAACCATCCCTGGTTTTGGCTGTGTCAAGCACCTTAGCTTTGTGATTGAAAAAATGTGGGGCAGGGCCAGGAGAAACGAGGGAATGCAGGCTCAGGGCTGCCGACCGGGGCTCTCTGGCTCTTTGGCAGGGTGACCACGGAAAAGATAGGGGGAAAGAAGGCTGATGCTGTGTTCCTGTCCCAGCAACACTGCAACAGAATCTTCCCCTTTTTAGAAGACAGTGACAAGCAGCTGCAAAGGTGGCCACTGAGTGGTATACTGAGGTCCTCGTGCTATGCCAACAAGGACACAGAGGTGAAAAGGTTACGGGGACTTCCTGTCCTCCCTCCTGCCCACTGATTTTCCCCATATTATTATAATAATATAGTTCTTCATGAACAGTCATAAGTCCACCATTCTGTTATTTAAGTGTATACTAGCATTGTAGGTATAGACCATGGCAGAGAGTCCAGCATCCTATTGTCAAGATATATTTAACAGTTTCATTGGGAGTTCATCTTTGATCTGGCAGTAGAGATGCCTACTGCAATGCACATCCCCTTAAATGAAAAGCCACAAAACAAAATCCCAAGCCTATGGAATTGTATGGTAAAATCATCATCATCATCATCAAAGAGCATGCCACTGTGCCAGGAGATGCTTCTGTGGCTGGGGCCCAGGCTTGCACACCTCCCCCAGGTCCTGCTGGCCTTCCACGCTTACTCACTGCCCTAATCCTTTGGACCTCTGTTTCCTGCTGCTCACCCAGCCTGAAGGAGCATCAGGAGCCAGAGAGAAAGCCTGGATGAACCCCGAGGCACTGCTTGCTGATTTTAGATGTGGAAAATGCCTGCCAGCCTGGAAAGTGTAACAAAGAGAAGAAAACTCTCCATCATTGCACAGCCAGAGCCCAACCATGCCTTGGGTTTTGCTATTGCTTCTTCCAGACTGGCCCTGTCCTTTTCTCTATTTAGAGCTCTAGAAAAATCATATCGTATTTGATTTTAAGCATTTTGTGACATGTCTAGTTTTCTCATGGATCATATAGATATACCACTGTTTTGGTAGTGTATGTTATATTGTTGGACATTTTGTTGCTTCTAGTTTGCTGGGTTCTTAAAATAATTCATTCATTTGAGCCAGAGGGAGATTTGTCATCCACTGGTTCACTGCCCAAAATGCCCACAAAAGCTATGACTGAGGCAGGACCCAAGCCAGCAGTACAGAACTCCATCTAGCTTCTCGGATTAAGGGAGACAGGGGTCCGACCACTGGAGCCATCACCTGCAGCTGCCTCCTGTGCACCTTAACAGGAAGCTGGTGTCAGGAGCGGAGTCAGAAATCAAACCCAGGCAGTCTGAGGAGGAGTGTGGGCATCCCCGGCAGTGGCTTCACTGCTGCAGCAAGCAGTGGCCTTGTTGCTTTCTGTCCTTACCACTGGTGCTCGCATAGCATTGATAGTATAGGAACTGGTTCACCTTTGTGACCCTTCCTTGGGTTATGTGCCCACAAGAGTTGGAAAGAATAGGCAAAGGGAGCAGACTTCAGCTGCCTCTCCTGTAAAAAACTATCAGAAACCTCACTGGCTAAAAGCTGCAAAGACTCTCCCAGTCACACACTGGGTGTGTGTGGCTGGGAGTTCACGTGGACAAACCCACCCACCCATCCCTCCCTGTGGTCCAGCTTTTATTCCCAGTGCAGCAGTCAGAGCTGGGATGGGGAAGCTTGGCCAGAGTCACAGAGCCAGGAAGGCAGTTAACTCAACTAACCCAGGTAGTTAAGCATCTCTGCTTAACTATCAGTATCGCCATGGGAGATCAGAGAGTGAAACTCATCAGTTCCTAGCATGCCTTTGCTTCTAACGTAACTCACGTTGCTCCCTTCCACACCAGCAGGACCCCTGAGCGATGTTCACAGTCTCCTGACAGGCATCTCTGTGTTCTCTGTGGTGTTGCAGGCAACTGGGGTCTGCGCTGTGTGTCTGTACAACCTTCCGAATGCAGCAGAGAGTAAGGCATGAAAACCTGGACCACCTATTGACAAAACAGTCAAGCACTTGGCCGTTGGTTGGTGCCATCAGTTGTCAATAGATTATCCATCACAGTTTCCTTTTTAATCTTAAGTATCCCAGGCACCTAGGCTGGCAGAGGGGTCATTTCATAATGTGCTTGTTGCCCTGGTGGAACACAAAAGGGACTGGCTTCGGCTGCCTGGCTCAAGCCCATCTCCTAAGCACATGTTTGAGGAGGATGCATCCTGTCCCTGGGCTGGGCTGCTAATGAGAGGCTTTGTGGCTTCTGCTGTTTATACAGTAAGACTAGGAGGGGATACTCAGGAGTGTCCTCCCAGAGACAACTGGCCCATGCTACTTTGGCTGCTGAATACAGAGGTTGCCAAGCCCCCTTGAAACTCCTACTCAGTAGAACTGGAGGAATCCTGAGAACTTGCCCTTTAATTGCTTGCACTGTGGGTGCTTACCTCCAGCAAGTCTGGGGGAGTCTCGGGGGCAGGTCTCAGCCTGCCCTGAGTCACCCAAGTTCATTTGTTTCTTCAAGTCCCATTTGCTGCATCTCTGGATTCTCCTTGTGGGCATTTGAATAATGGAGCTAAGGTGGGGTTTACGGGCAGCTCGGGAGAATCTGACATGCCACCTCCATCAGCCCCCACCCACTCCCAGCCTTCTGCCAGTGGCAGTGTCACACCTTGCATTGAATCATCCTTCACACTTAACAGATCTCTCTCACCCTTGAACATCAGTGCTAACCATGCAGGCCAGCTGGAAGGTTTTACTGTGATTCCCTTTGGTCCAGAGGGACCCAAGGTTGCAGTTGCAAAGTCTCTAACCAGCGCACAGACAGGCTTGCCAAGTCTCCTGGGAATGGGCCCCTCCGTCCCCAGGTGCAGCCCCATCACTGGTCCCCACCTGCAAGAAGCCCGGGACAGTCCCACCCACACCATGGCATCCCCCTTTCCCCTGTTGTCACCTGTCACCAATTCTAGTAACTGTCCTTCTCCCCCCACCCCCAAGAACTTCCCTCACCCCTGGTGCTCACTGCCCTCTCCCATCCCGTTCCCAGAATAGCCTGAAAGCGCACCTGAGTTGTTCCTGTGAGGTGATGCTGTGGGGCTGGGGCTCCTGGGGGAGTGTATCCCCATTCCGGATATGCGGGTGCTGGGTGCTGCTGGTGACTCACCAGGACCTTCCCCTGGCCAACCTGTGAGGGGCTCAGAAATCTCTTCCCATTCCATCCGAGGGCTTGGACTTTTCTTTTTTCCTTCCTCCTTCTCCCCCTGTCCAAACCCTTTTCCTTGCACAGTCTGCAGCCTGGAGATGCTCCCAGCCACTGCAGCCTTTCTGTATCAGATCCTGCAGCTTCTATCCTGGAATGCTCAAGGGGAGGAGGAGGAGGAAGGCAGAGGAGGCGGGGTTTTGCCTTAGAGGCAATGCAGGCAGCAGAGCTGCACCTGCCAAGCGTAGCAGATGCTTTCTCCTGCATCCCTTTGACCTGCTATCTGGTAGCCAGTAGCTGGGATGGAGCCAGCACCTGGTAGATCTCTGCAGTGGTGTAGTCCTCACCATCTCTCAGGGTCCGTGCACTGTGGGTGGCTGCTGACTTAGTGGGCTGCTGTGGAGGGACACTCACTGTCCCCACTGACTTCTGATTCCCCCAGCACCAAATCCTGCTGCTGGCAAGGTCAGCCCCCACCCTGGCCCTCCTGCAGGCAGAAGAAGGTCTGCGTGCCTTTCTGCTGGGGGAGAGGATTCAGAAGGAGGGGAGAGGAGGATGCGACCGACAAATTCCTCCCTTCTCCCCTTTCTCACAGCAGTCCTTGACCTGCATGTGGCTTGCTTCCGCTGGGGTCAGTGTCACCAGACAGTCATCAGGGTATCCAAGAGTGCTTCACAGTAGCCCCCTTAACCGGCTCCTTGGAATAGAGTTATCTGACTCATCTCCCAACAGTAGGTTGGAGCCGGCTTGAGATCAAGCCCATCTAAGCCTGTTTTCCAGAAACTGTTAGTTGGGACCAAAGATCCTGGTTCAGACTGGGCTGGACTTGATGGAAAACCTCCTAGTTGTGGGCTCTGGAAGCAGTCTGATCCATCCTCTGGCTTTGTCTATTTTTATAAGTGTAAAATAAAAGAAAAGAAAAAAGAAAGGAGAAGAAAGAGAAAGAGACAGAGAGAGAGATCAGCTAAGTGGCTCAAGGCCATGGCTGTTCTAGCTGCTTTGTAACATAGCTGGGGATATTAGAGTCCAAAGGGTTAACTCACACTCTTTTGACTACTGCATAACTGTAGTCATAGCTGAAGCAGCATCACATCACCTGCTACCCAGGACTCTCAGGTGAAACACAGCTGGGGCTGCAGGCTGGCATGGTGGTCCTTATTCCTGGGTATCATGCAACTAATATTTGAGACCAGCTCTGTTAGAGATGTCTTGTGGAAGAGAGCCAGAGTCCAGGTACCCCAAAGTAATTTCAAGGGGCACAGAGTGAGAATTCCATGCAACTTACTTGGTAAGTTACACAGAGGGGAAAATCACCTGCTGTGACCCAAGGGGCCAGGAACTGAAAAGGGAGATGGTTACGGGGACTGCTTTAAGGCACAGAAACTCTGTTAACTCATCCAAGGTAACCCAGCCAGTGTCTTGCTTGGGTTTGATATTGGCATTGCGATTGCAGTCTTTCTAGCATTGCAAAACAGACTAGGTGGAATCTGCTGTAAGAGATGTGCTGTAGGTGGGTTACTCTGCCTAAAAGAACAATCAATTCTTCCCTGAGGGATAGCAGGGTTTGGGGAACTTTTTGCAGAGACATATCAGTTGGGCATTGGAAGATGACTTGGCATTTAAAAAAATTATATTTAATTATCATTTATTATTGTTTTATGATACAGTTCCATAGGCTCTGGGATTTTCCATACCCCTCCCTCCCCCCAAGTCTCCTTCTCCCCCTATTTATTTCCCCTCAGCAGGAAACATCTATTCCCAGCCTGACTGACCAGCTCTTCTATCATTTCAACACCCTATTCAGGATCTCCCCAGTGAATGTTGACCTCTTAGGGCTCTCCCAATGGGCAGTTCCTCTAGGGACAGAGGAGAGGAAGCAGCAGTCCTCTGCTAAGCTTCTGCTATGAGTTACAGGGCAGAGGGTTCAGTGTGGCCTCTGCAGTTCAGAGCTGGGGTTGAAAGGCCCTTTGTGTTGGGATGATGCCATGCCAGGTTGCAGAAATGTCTCCAGGTATCCTCAGCCTTGGAAAATATGCATTCACAGGATGTGGGGTTGGGGACAGAAATGGTTCTGAATGACCTCAGGGGGCATAGCTGTCATCTTGGCTCTCTCCCAGGAGTCTGAGAAGCCCTTTCTCTGGTGGCCTAGGGTGTTGATAGAAGGGAACAGAGTCTGTTTTGTTCCTGTCCTCAGTAGACTATTCAGGGCTGCCAGGAAGTGGGCAAGTGGAGAGAACTAACCAATAGGTTTATTCAGAAACAAGTTGAGGGTGTTGCCTGCTACGGTACACGACTCTGGTTTCCTCCCTGTCTCTGCCACTGGTAGCACAGTGTCTTCCACACACTGGTGACACGGGGGGCAGAGGCAAGGGTCTTTGCTTTACATGGGCCTGTTTTTCCAGCATGTCTTACATACAGTGTGCTCTTGGACCCAGGGTCCTCAGGAAAGGTCCAAGGCTTGAATCATTTGTTTGCCATGGACTTACCATCTGACTTTGAGCAGAGAGCATAGTCTCTCTGTTGGGCCCTGTTTTCTTGAGCTGAGGGATATTGGGCCACTGTCAAAAATGAGAAACATAAAAACCAGTGTACCCTTGAAGCCAAGATTGGAGTCACTTTTCCCCAAAAAACTTGAATTGAGCATGGGGTGTGTAGGTGATTTCTCCAGGAGAAAAATGTATGTTCTGTAATAAAAAGAAGGGATGAAATGGATAATTTGTAGCTAAAAAAAAGTACCATGCTCCCAAATACATAACAGCAGTGGCAAATACTTAACTTTTCACCATATCCTTCTGTGACTCTTTTACCATGAGAAGGATATCATAGCTTAGATAGAGCAACACCAAAATAGGGCAAAGAACGTGCCCAAGACTTTAGAAATTCTTTATCCACACATGGACTTGCTGTTTCAGATGACGAGATTATAGAATTAGCAAAGAATGCTTTCTCATAATTATTTTTTTCTAAAAGTTATTGGTACTTTTTTTTAAAATTGAAGCAACTCTATTTTTAAAATTCCGATTATTGAAGTAGTATGTGCATAGAGATGTATACAGCAGAGTAGGAAGTCACCAATCCAAAGAAAGCCCCTGCCGACGTCTTGGTCTAGCCATTTCCCAGTTGTAGTATTTGTGTGTGTCTTGTATATATAAAATACTCAATATGACATAAAATCACATGTAAAATTACTTTATTAGCGTTTTAACTTATTCTGGACATTTCCTTTGGTTAATGTATATCGGTTGTAAAAATTACAGTCTAACGGCTATATACCTCTGGACAGAAATGCCATTGAGGTGTAACCATTCTTCTTTTAATCTAGTTTTCGTGACTAAGCACCACACACTAGTAAATACCCTTACCTGTGCATGTCTATCTTACCTTTTGTTTTAAATTTTTGAATTTTACAGAACCCTGGGCAGCCCTGCGGGTGGCGCTTGCTCAGTGTGGTTTGTATCCCTAGTACGAGGATGGAGTCTAATGCAGTTCCCGGGCATTTGGAAGCTGTGTCTTGGTCCTGACAGGAGTCCAGATCCTAAATGCAGACGATTTCTGCTCAGTCACGTGTGAGCTAGCTCTATCACCTCCCTTGGAAACAACCGAGAAACATTGTGTTTTCTACCACTAGTAGTGTGTTTCCATTTGATGGCCGCTGGAATTTCACAAATCATGCACTTTGCTTTCTTTCTACTTTATTTTTTTTTAATGTAAGATTTATTTATTGATTTGAAAGAGTAGGAGTGGGGGGCAGGGCTCTCCCACCCGCTTTTTCACCTCCTCAAAGGACTGCAATGTCCGTGTCTGCACCAGACTGAGGTCAGGAGCCTGGAACTCCATCTTGGTCTTTCATACAGGTATGCAGGGACCTAAGCACAGGGGCCATCTTCTGCTGCGTTCCTAGGGGGCATTAGCAGGAAGCTGGATCAGAAGTGGAGCAGCTGGGACTTGAATTGGCACTCCCACGTGTCTTAATCTGTTCTGCCACAACTTCAGTCCCTTCTGCCAATTTCAGATCCCTTGGTTGGAGCGACTGCATGCCGCTGAGGCCAGTGGAAAGCACCCAGGTGATGTCCTTGTGAATCGCCTGTTAGCATGCCTGTGTCACCAACTCACAGGCAAAGTGCTACCCTGGGACTGTCAGGCTTCCCCTGTGCTGTAGAGTTAAGCTTGCTAATTTGTAAGACTTGTAAAATGGCTAGGTACTTTACGCTATGGAATTTTGGATTGTGTCTTGAATGAATGAAATTACAGAGATTTAAATCTTTCTGTTCTGAAGAAATTTCCCTCATGGGCATGGGAATAACATCAACTGGAATTCTTGTCAGTCTTTCCCAAAGCAGCCTCCCAGACACCTGGTTCTCATGATGGCACTAAGAAGTCTGAAATGCTTGTCACTATCTCCATGTCGTTTGTGCAGGACACAGAAATTGCAAGCAATAGATCGGCTTGTTTGTGCTTAGCCCTATGCTGGTTTGCTTCTGCAGTGCCATGGTAGTCATGGAGACACACCTTGCATCAGGCATGATAAACCCTGAGTTTAATTTTCTCGGCACAGGGTGTGGTAGAGGGAGATGTTCCACACAGGAATCTGGGCTGCAAATGCTACCCACTTTCCGACAGAAAACAACTGTGAAGGCAGCAGGCAATCTGGGGAGAGAGAGAGATCACTCCCTGGCCAGGGAGGCTCATCAAGGGCCTAGATTGTTAACAGGTCTTAGGAGGAGAGAAACAAGGCATCCTGGCAGACGGGGTAAAGGAAAAGCCAAGATGTCAAGAGTTTTCTCTTGGAGGGAAGCAGGTGTCTGATGTTGCAGAACAGTGAGGATCAGAGACGGGGGCCCTCTGACTATAGTGGCCATGGGAATGGGCAGAGAAAAGAGGAATTAGCTGCATGGATGGAGAGAGTTTGCGCTTTTCATGGCTTGGAAATAAAGCAAATAGCCAAGATTTAGTTTTTGAAGACTAGGGAACCATTAAAAGTGAAGAAACAAGGGCAGTGGCCTATGAAGACAATGGATGCAGGAATGTGCCGGGTTGCACGTGACCAGCACTTGTTGACCAGTTGCTGAACTCCATGTGGGTGGTGGGAGATAGGTTTGTGCAAATTACAGAGCTCAGGAAGGAGGGCCTGGCAGGGGTCTCCCCCGCCAAAGGGAAGAAGCTGGAAATACCATGTGTCTCTGTGCCATCCCTTGTGCATCCTGCCCTCATGTTGCTAACGTCCCTTCATTTTGTTTTGATTCCTCTCTGGCAGAGACAATGCTGGCACACTGACCCACAACAGGAGACCTGCCAATACTCTTCTGACAGCGACTGGACAGAGAAGACTTGAACCTTTAACTTCCTCAGAAGACAAGAGCCCTTCTTGTGTGATTTGCCTGACGCTGGCCAGGTGGCCTCTGATGGGCAGTGACCAGGAACATGGACCTGAGCATGAACCAACAGTAAAGATGGGGCCCAGGATGTAGTGCTGAGGCTGCAACAGGAGGGTTAAAGCTGGTGGTGTGGGAAAGACAGACACCATATGGGGAGGTCAGGGGATTCTAGAAAATGCATGGCTGGGCTCCAGACCCACCCAGAGGGTGGCTTTGGAAGAATCACAAATAAATGTATGGCCAAGTCTGAGGCTGTGTGTCATGCTGCATGAAACAGCAGAAGCTCCGGTTGGCAGACCGACGGCCTTCACAAGAGTCGGGAGCTCTGGAAGATGTCAGAGCACCTGCAACTTTCCAAGTATCATCACGGCATGCAAGGATGGGTTGGACATCATGGGTCACCAGAACAAATCTTTCTCACTCTCTGCAGTGACCCCAAGCACAGGCACTGGTCATTCTCTAAGAAGGCAAGATGTTTGGCTTTTATATGTCCATGACTGTGCCAAGGTCAAGGTCAGAGCTACCTTCCTCATGGATTTTCTAGGGCCCAGATGATGCTGTGTATGGGGTCTCCTGGTTGCAGTGAGGAATCCTCCCCAGGAATTCATGTTACTCTTCTTGGAGGAAACAGCTCTTTGCTCCAGCCTGTCCTCCTCCTGGAAGGACTATACTATCCCCTATGAGAAGTCCTTCAAAAGCTATCTTGTACTCTTCCAGGGTCTCCAGAAGGGGACTTTGCCACCAGCAGCCATTCACCTTAGTGTCTTCTTCCCTTTGTGATAAAGCACAAGATGGTTTTCCTGCATGGAACTTAACTTTCCTAAGCTAGGTAGTGCTGAGTCATGGTCTTCTTCGATGCTGAAGTCTTTCCCATTGTGTGCCAAGTGCTGGGGTCTGACCTCCATTTTGAGGACGCTTGGCCACATGCCCATCTAGTGTTTGGCAGAGCACCTGACATGGGATTGTCCTGTACACATAAAAAGAGTGTGTGAGGGAGACAGGGAGTGAACGAAACGCTGGTTCTATTTACTATACACGGGTAAAGCATTTGCATAAAGGTCGTCAGGTGCTCATGCTCGCAGTGACAATCAAACATCCCTACAACACACACCTCCTTTCCCCTGCCAGGCTTTTCCACCTACTGGATAAATCCAACAACACTGGCGTCTCCTGGGAAGGTCTTTTCCCAGACTGTCTCTCCTATTCATTTGTTCCTCCACAAGCAAGTGTTCATGGTGTACTTTTCATGAACATATTCTTTAACCACTGAAAATGCATTCATCAACAAAGCAACAAGAACCCATGGCTTTAGGCAGATTAAGTTCTTGTGGGGAGCGAGCAAGAATCGACAGGCAGAATAACTGAACTCCATCATTTTCTAGGTGAATGTTGATGCAAAGTTGGACAACCCAGAAGTGGACCAGGGGCTACCACAAATGTGTAGGAAGGTGGAGTTGGCTTTTTGTCATTAGCACAAGTGCCTCAGAGAGGGATAAGTGCCTGGCGGCCAGTAAGCCAAAGAGTAGTAGGAGATGAGGCCAGAGAAGCATGGGGGCAGCTCAGTGGCACCTTTTGTAAGACTTGTTTTCACTCCAAGTTGGAGGGGAAGCTGTTCCTCTCAGCTTTTGAGCAGAGAGCTGGTATGGTTAGACTTAACATTCCAGAGTGAACAGTCAGCAGTCAGAATCACCTGGGACCAGGCTGGTACACTGGAGGCAGTTAAAAGGGACGAACTCCAGGTCATTTGAGATGAGTGACAGCAGGGGTTCACAAGTTAGCGTTTCATGGTTTTAACTACCTGGAGGCAAGGGAAGGAGGTTGATGGGGGCTCATGGTTTTGGAGGCTGAAAGTCTACACCCAGGCAGCGCACACTGGTTCAGGCACCTGATGAGGGACATGGAGGTAGAGGAGGAGAGATGAAGCAGGAGACGGAGGCATCATGGGCACAGACAGTACAGGAAGGAGCAGGTGGGCGACAGGGAGAAGGCACCTATGGAAGAGTCCGTGCTGGGGAAAGCAGGACCAGTCAGCAGGTGGCAGAGGGCGTCCGAGTGGCTCCTGGGCAGGATAAGCTAGCGCTTGTCCAGAGTGGTTGGAAAGAGAGGACAGTGGCCACTCCTCAGGCTGTGAGCAGGAGTTCTGGCGCCACAGCTGCCAGCAGACAATGCTTGTTCTCTGCCATCTGGCCATCTTTGGCTATTCCAGGGGGAATAGAACTCCTGTCTTGGGTTTTAGGGTGACAGGTAATGGATTTCCCAGAATATTCTTGGGTGCCCTAGGCTGGTATTTAAAGGAGTTTACTTTCTGAACCGAGTTGGCCTGTCAGTGACTATGGAGCTTGCTGCAAGTTCATGGAGAACAGTTGAAGGCAAAGTGACCTCTACCTGGCTGGTGGAGAGTGAGAGCTTCTCACTTCGGGGAAGACACTTTGGCTGAGTTCTCACCAGGCATCTCTGCTCTGCCACAAGCAGGTGACTTTGGCTTTTCCCTGACGCTGCAGGTCTGAGACCGGCTTACAACCGAGACTTGCTGTGATGCTCAGTGACTCACGACGTGCAGGGCACAACCTGAGGCTGGCTGGAAGCACGTGGCCATGTGAACCATCATAGTGATCACCATTATTACGGCTCAGTAGACCACACAAGCAGCCTCACTTCCACAGGGCTCCGTGGCCAGGTCAACAGCCCTGAGAAAACCCTTAACCCAGAACCTTCAGCTCCACGGACCTCTCAGCTCCTCAGAGCATGAAGACACCTATTTCCCAGGCTAAGTGGGAAAGACAGGAAAAGGTGCATCTGGTGCTCATGATGCACGTGAAGTGTGGAGGTGCTTGGTACCCGGCAGGCCTCATGCTGTGCAGGAGGCCGTGGACATCTCTGTCGGCTTCCACCTGAACCATAGACAGTGTACTCTGCTGAGAGAAACACACACAACAGTCAGGAGGTCGGCCCACACACAACAGTCAGGAGGTCGGTCCATTGCCCTGAACACCACGCGCCTAGGATTTGGAGGGAAGTGAGCCTACGGTGCGACAAGGGCTGTACGAGGCTTCCTGAGGAGGAGACCCTGCCTTCTGTCCAGCAGGCTACAGGCAGAGGTCATTAGAGCGATTATGCCTCCCTGTGTTGGAGCAGGAGGATGCAAGCACACAGGCTCCCGTAACAGCGCCAGGGTGGGTACTTGAGGTGATGTGTGAGGGTCACTGGCACTTGCTCCCTGGCGCTTCCTGCCTGGAAGATTGATTCACAGCCATGTGGATTTCTAACAGGACTCCACTAGAGGGAGCCACTAGTGAGATTTCTAGTGAGAACCACTGAGATTGCTCTGAACACCTTGCTGCCCCGGGCTGTGGTTCAGGGCAGCTCCTTAGGCAACCACTTTCCAGGAAGGACTGACCAGCCCTGCAGAATAAGTCTACTTGAGGGCCGGGTCTGCACTGTTTGTGCCCTGGGACTCCTGTCTAAGCCTGCACTGGTGTGGTATGGTGTAGTGTGGTGTGGCGTGGTGTGGTGTGGTGATGGTGTGTGTGTGTGTTTAGGAATGGTCAGTGATAGATGGGATATGGGGGTGACTCCCTACCCCAGGTGGGGGAGCTGTGAGCAGCAGCAGACATGACAGCTAGGGCTCCCTGCAGACATGGGGCTGACCAAGGTGTCAATGGCTCCCCGATCTTTCCAGGTACAGACAACTTTAAGAGCCCTTGCCTGGGTGGTGTCCCCAGTGTCCTGGCAGGGAGCCATGAGACATAGGAAGCTGCCTTGGTTGATCCACTCCGAGGTCTTAGCTCCCAAGGAATTTGGCCCAGCTTGCCCTCTAAGATGGGAGTGGGGAGGGAGCATGAGGAGCCAGGAATGAGATCAGGTACATTTTGAAAAGACAACAATTTTCCAGTTCAAGTACCGGTTGATCACTGTGATGTTCCGAAGTCGCGCCAGCCTTCAAATTCGGCCAAATAATGTTGAACTCCCACCTGGCAAGTTTTAGCTGGAACGAGGAAGGGACAACTAGAAAGGTGACCTTGTCCACAGCCCCTTCTTGCATTTGCAGAGCAATTCAAGGCCCCTGGCCCTCAGCTGTCTCCTCAGCCAAGCCGGCGTTTGGTTCCTGTGGCAACATACAACGGTGTGCTTGTCCTCCTGTGCAGTGGCTGCCTTGTCCCTGGCACTGAGCTTTCCGAGGTTTGCAGCCTGTTCAAGGCCCTCTCTCCTCCTCCCGCCCCCAACAGGATCATCTTGAAAAGGTCCTGGTGAAAGGCAACACAGATTGCTCTCTCAGAACCAGGGTGACTCGCCACAACGATTCTGAGCCCTTCCGTGCGTGGAAAGGGTGAGCGGTGCTTGGGTGCCTTTCGCAGCGTCGCCCTGGGGAGACGCAGAAGCAGAGCCCCCGTTTGCCGTGCCGCCACTCACTTGCCGCTGCCGAGTTGCTTTCTCTCTCCTCGCCGACGTGTGGGCCTTTCTGGACTTCCATCCAAGCTGGATGATGAGCGACAGCAGGTGGCAATGGTCAGTGTGTGTGTGTGTGGGGGGGGAGGTCTTCTTAGGGATGACCTTGGGGTCTGCTCATTCCATGGGACAACTGGGTGTCAGTCATCCATCCGTGATTGGGTTAAGCAAAGGGTAGCTCGGTTTCTTTTTGCCCAGTGCTTCAACCATCAAGAAAGGCAGCCAGTGTTTCTACCCCACTGTGGATCAGAATCTTCCAGAACAATCGTTAGAAGGCGGAGTCAAAGGTGTCACCACCTCTCCCAGAGTTCCTGATGGGAGGTCTGAAGAAGGGCTCAAGAACGTGCAGGATGGTGGCTCAGCGGATCGACCTGCTTCCCAGCCAGCTCCCTCTGCGAATGGAGCTGTGGACGCAAAGGACAATGGCCCAAAGGCTCCGGTCTCTGCCGTCGACAAGGGAGACCTGGGCGGAATTCTGGAATCCTGGCTTTAGCTTGGCCGAGACCTGGGTCTTGCATCCACTCGGGCTGTAAACCAGTGGATGAAAGATCTTTCTTTCCCTCCTTCTCTCTCTGCCTTTCAAATGGATGAGCAGGAATTGTTTTGTTTTAAAGAATGTGCATGTCTGCCAAGTGCCCAGTGGCCATTCAGGTAAGTAGCTCTGGCCAGGGTGGGCATGGGCGCACCAGTTTGTCATCATTGTCCTCGGAGGCAAACACGATGCACATCACCTGACCACAGTCCTAAGGAACAGTCAGAACAGCAGATGCCCGCGTGGCTAAATCTCCAGGGCAACGAAGGCGGTCTTTTCTGTCATAGGCGATAGTGAGGCTGAACTTGAGCTAAGGGCTCCAAGAGGTGATGCCGCCCAGCCTACCTGCTTAAAGCGCTAGTGAGCTTCTGGCCACTAGAGGGAGCCAGGGTTACTTCTTTACAGGCCTGAGGGCAGGAGTAAAAGGAAAAGTACTGAGGAGAACTAGCAGAACCTTTGAGAAAATCCTGCAAGGCAGCAGGGCGTGCGGGAGGCCCAGCTCAGCGCTGCAGCCTGGTGTGCACCCAAAACCACCACAGGGATGTTCCGAATCGTTCGGTTTCCTGCCCATTTTTTCCAGGTGCTTTCCGCTTTGGCTTCATTATGCACTGGGTGACTTGCGGTAAGAGCAGAAATAAGGTCCCCAGTGTTGTTCTGCAGATGAAACAGAGGGGTGCTCCTGCAAGGGGGCAGGTGCGGTGGGGATCTGGGTGGCTGGCCGGCTCGCTGGCTCAGAACATTCCTCTGCCCTGGTGTGTTGGAGAGGAAATTGGGGTCTCGAGGTGGGCTGGCCAGAACTTGTGGTCCTAGTTAGTCCCAAGTGACATGGGGGTATGTTCAGGGATCTACCTGGGTGGCAGTGTGTGTGTGTGTGTGTGTGTGTGTGTGTGTGTGTGTGTGTGTGTAGGGGGAGAACCTATTAAGACAGATCTTGCAGCTGAGAAGACAAAATAACCTGCCTTGAACTTACAAGGAAACATGGTCCCTGGCCTGTCACGTTGTCAGGACACTCGTGTGTTGGAGCCCACAGGGTCAAGGAGGCTAATTCACTGTCCACGTAGACACTTCTGGCGCCTTGGGCTTCTTCCCACACACAGGGTCCTTCCCCGTGGCACGGATGGGCCCTGGGCATAGCTCCACCTCCAACACATTCTTTCAGAGGGATTTGTATTCCAGTCTCCAGATCTCCTTTCTTGTCACGATAGTGGCCAGTGGATGATTTTGCAGAAAAGACATGTGTGCAGGTGCCACGGTGGTGTGGGGAGGACCCATGGGGTGTTTGGTGGGCTGGGTGTGTGTATGTCAAACATTCATTCAGAAAACCTGTCTCCATGGTAAGTGTGACCCTGCACCTGTGTGTCGGATTGCAGTAACCAGTGGTCAGCGTGCTCACTGAGGACCCATTGCATATTGCTCAGGCCAACAAGCCCTGCTGTCAGCTTAAGCATAGTCTCCCATCCTTGCGACCCAATGCAGGCCTTCTCTTGTTCAGACGGGGTGCCAGGACAGCTCAATGGAGGGACCTAAGCAGGGCTCCAGGGCAGCTTTTTTCCTTTAAGCTGCAGGCTGGCTTTGTGACAGCTTTTGGCAGAGCAGATGGGCAGTTCCAGAGAGCCCCCTGGGATGCGGGCAGAAGCAGAGCGCTGCCCTTGCCTTTGCCCCTCAGCCGTTAGCGACTCTGCAGATGGCAGAGATGTTCAACCTGCAATCTGGGCTTGACTTGCAGCTGCCTGAGGTGACACAGCTCAGGGAACCCTGTGGGGCTGCCTCCTGGGGCCTCCCAAGCCCCTCTCTCTCCACTGCATGCAGCTTCCCCAAGAAGGCATTTGTGCACCCTGCTGCTGTCTGGAGCACTCCCTGGCTGCTGGGGCAGGGAAGGGTTCCATGGTAAATGTCCAGGAATGGAGAGAAAAGTTTGCTGCAGAATGCGATCAGATGCCTCCCCTGTCCTTGAAGGGCCCTCCCCCTCCTCCCCTCCCTGCCCTCTGCTGCCCCCCTCCCCCAGCCTTCTCTGTGCTGTCACCGACCAGAGCATCATGGACAGCAAAGTCCCTGCTCCAACTGAATTTTGCTGCAGTTCCTTTTTTTCCCTCCCTGAGATGCTAAGAGCTATTTTTAGCCCTTGGATTCTTTTTTTTTTTCTTTTTTTTTTCTGCAGGGGATCCACGGTCTATTTTTAAAGCTGTTACGAAGGCCATACCAGCCAGCATCCCTCCTAGGAACTTCGCAGAGTTAGATGGGCTAAGCCTCAGCCGTCGTGGGGAAGGAGTGAGGATGGGCTGAGGGGGAGGTACATTGTTATAGATGAAGGGTGGTCCGGACAGGCTTTAGGCAGGGTGGGAGGAGCGTGTTCCCAGGTAGGGAAGGAGTGGTTGCTTTCCCATCCTGGAGGCTCAGGAAAGACCCCCTCCGTGTCTCTTCCTCCATCCCCCAAGACTTTAGGGGGCAGCCGCAGCATTCCAGACCCTCTTAGTAGTTGCGAGGATGTTGTGCCTCCAGAGGCAGCAATGGGTTTAATTTCTCACGACATTGGCCCTGCTTGTCCCTGAGTGACCACACACAGGTCGCTCTCTCTCCTCTCTCTCCCTGTTCTTGCCTTATGCAGGCAAACTGACTTGGTGGGAGGCTGAGGCTAGGGGACCAGGAAGGGGCCCAGTGTGTCAGGAGATGGAGGCCAGGATGGGGTGGGCCCCGGCTCGGGCTGCAGAGCAGGGAAGGAAGGAAGGAGAACATGAGACGTTGGCGGGACGCCCGTGTGGAGTAGCTGGGGCACAGAGCCTGTCACGCCCCCTGCATAGTGCTCCTACACCTAGCCCCGAGCCTGCGGTGGGATTTGGGAGCTGGAGCAGGTGGGGCCTGCGTGAAGCATTCCAGAAGGGGCACACATGTTTCCAAATGGGATCCAAGGCCTAACTCACCTCTGCTTCCTGTGCCAAGAATGGAGGAGACGACTTCGCAGGAAGGTCCGCAGCCTTGTTGACACCTCGGCCTCTCGTGCCTGTTTTGTCCCTTCCTTCTCCAGACTGACCCTGCCCTCACTCTGCCTCAGATTGGCTCCAACCCTTGGCTCCCAGCTCGGTAAGACTGAGAAAGGTGTGCCCACTCCTGGGCACTTGGGAGAACTGGAAGAACCTCCTGGCTTCTGGCTATGGATCAGCTCCGCTCTGGCTGCTACAGCCACTTGGGGAATGGGCCAATGTATGGAAGATCTTTGTCTTTCCCTCTCTTTGTAAGTCTGCTTTTCCATTAAAAATAAATAAGTAAATAAATAACTAAACAAACCAGTGCAGTAGCCTAGCAGCTTGCACGTGCTGGGATCCCATATGGACACGGGTTTGTATCCCAGTGGCCATGCTTGCTCTGCAGCTCCCTGCTGCGTTCCCATGCCATTAGCAGGGAGCTGGCTCGAAAGTGGAGCAGGTGCTAGCGGTCATATGGGACGATGGCTCTGCCGGTGGTGGCTTTCACTCTACGTCACAGCACCATCCCATGATTTATTTTATCTGTTTGAAAGACCAAGGAGCAGAAGAGAGAGTAAGAGGCAGAAAGAGATCCACCTTCTACTGGTTCATTTACCCCAGGTGAACACAATGGCTGGGGCTGAGCCAAGCTCAAGCCAGGAGCCTCCAAGTAGATGGCCGGGCCGTAAGCAGTCTGGGTCACCATCTGCTGCTTTCTCAGGTACATTAGCAGGAGTCAAGTTTGGAAGTGGAGCAACTGGGACTTGAACCTGTACTCGCATTTGGGATGTGAGCATGGCAGGTGGTATCTTAACCCATCACACCGCAGCACAAGCCTTCTGTAAACTTTTTTGAAGTGTCTTTCTATCTGTTGAATGAGTGAATCATCTCTTTGGGCGGACTTCTCTCTCATTCGAGAGAGAGAGAACTTTCATCCATTGGTTTGTTCTCCAAATGCCTACAACAGCCCAAGCTGGGGCAGGTCAAATCTAGGAGCCTGGAAATCCAACCAAGTCTCCCACCTGAGTATCAGAAACACAGCTACTTAAACCACCACCTGCTACCTCCCAGGGTATGCATCAGCAGGAGGCTGAGTCAGAAACAGAGATAGGAATTGAAGCCAGGCACTCTCATATGGGATGCGCATTTTCGAAATTTTTATCAAACTGTATGAAAAAGCTCATAGCTGTGAATGGAAAAAATTGCTACAACTATTGCTTCAAAAGATGGGTGGTTCCAGCCATCTCGGTTGGCCAGGATAGCTCTGGTTTATACATAGTCATTCACTGTGTCTCTTTCACATTTAGAATTGCCCATATCTGGACAATAAATAGCATTAGCCATCCTACTCGGTGGAGACTCAGAAATTGGACTGCATCGTGACTCTGATCAGATGGCTCTTGAACTGCACACACAGCCTAATGACTGCGATAGGCCTGAGGTTAGGCCTGCATCATGAATACCCTTGTCATGGTTTCCTGGGAACTCCAGATTCTACAGGATGCTGGTCTTCTTTGTTGAATGCCTTAGAATCATGGATCTGCAGCAAAACACTATTCTATAAGCAGGTAACAAAATGAAAACACAGCATGCCTGGGGCGTGGTTATGAAAGTACCCAGTTTGTAAGGCCGTGAATATTAAGGACCAGGAGCTAGGTGACATCGTCAAAGTCATATGGCGCCCCAACTCTGATTCTAATCCAGCCCACCTGCCCTGTCTTCTCTCCACACCAGATGTGAGGTCTATTATCAAAAAGTTTCAACTGGTTTATAGCGAGCAAAACTTGTCAGGGTGACCAAATATCAAAAGAAAATAACAACACAAAGGTACATGCCAAGTTTTACTTATAGATAATATTCTTGAGTCATACATCACCTCATTGGCATGGAATGATACACCTGGAACCATGCATTTTCCTAGCTGTGAAAGTGACCAAGCACTGACAGATTCTTGGAATTGCCTCTCTATTGATGAAGATGCTGCATGAAGGAAGAGTAAGATGTAAATTGCCAACTAATTAAAGATCAACACCAAGGAAAGTCCAGAATTAGTGCCATTTGAGGGTGAGGGGGACAAGCAATGTCATGGAACCTGGTGGTAGAGATGAATGCTACTTCCAAACCCACATGTTAACTAAGTTGAACCATCCAAATTTCCAGCGCCTGTCGTGGTGATGGTTTTTTGCTTAGTTTGGATGAGTCTTCCCCTCAATCTGGTTTGGAACCACACAGTTTAACTGTGGATCTCTTAGAATAGATGGTGCTTTCAGCAATCTGGAACTTTTCCCTCACAGAGTTGGTAAGAGAGAAATAAGAAGGGCAAACTGGAAAATAAAACCATCCAGATCTTAGTGCATACTCCACAATCCATTCTTTGTCCTGTCTGATTTCTATGGGTTATCTTATGGAAACACAGTCTGTTTAGAAAGGACTTGGGAGGTCATCCAACAATTTCCAAACGTGACGTATTGTGTCTCTAATGGCATGCAAGGAGACGCTAGGAGCAACATGGCTTTCAGACATACATTCTACTGAAGTACCTGGTTAAATCTATCCTTCAAGTGTCGATAATATTAAATTTGGTACATGGATACGTAGGTGATACATGTGTGCCTTTCTGGCTGTACCGGTGCAGAACCTGAGGCCTACATACAGGTTCGGAACTGTGATCCAGGACTGAAACAGTGATGCCCATTGGTCGCTAGGAATACTTACTAGAGTCATCTCCTCCTGGGAGCCACTGCTGTGGATTGAGGTCCAGTTAGCATCCCCATTGGTTACAGCACGGCTCTTCTTGGAAGGTGAACCACGGCTTCTTTCTCCCATGGAGATTCTCCCATCTTTATTTCTACAGACACATATATTCCTGCCCTGTGGGATATGCTTTCAATCCGTCTCCCTGTTAATGCACTTGGGAAAATCGTGGGTAATGACTCAAGTCCTCATGTTGCTGCTCTTAGGTGAGTAGGCTCTTCCTGGAGCCTCTAGACCCACCGTGTCGCCAGGATGTTTTGGACAAAGTCGAGGAAGAGATTGTTACCCGCCCGTTTCGTGAAGAGCAGTCTGGATAGGCAGAGCCCAGGGGCTGTTACCCCACGTCTGCTTCAGTGGGGCTTGTTGCCCAAGTTTCTTGGCGTTCTTCTTCATCACCATGGTCAGGGTGACATCTCTCTAGCCTCCTCTGGAGGAAGGTGACAGTTAAGGCACACAGCATCCCAGGGCTGAGACCTTCTCTCTCTGCTCCAGGGAGTGTCATCTCCACCTACATGCATCTATAAATATCAAGAGGCAGAAGAACTGTGTGTGCTGAAGCTTCCGAGCCAGGATCTTCCTGGGGGCTGGTTTTAACCTCTCAATGCTGCTAAGTAAGTAGGCTCCTTGGGCTGGAAGATGTATCCAGAGTTCTTGCTGTCCATTCCACTGTCTCCAAGTGGTCTCTAACTCACCTTAATGAACACTAGGGGTATAACTCACTTTACCGAACACCAGGGGTCTCTAACTCACCTTAATGAACACTAGGGGTATAACTCACTTTACCGAACACCAGGGGTCTCTAACTCACCTTAATGAACACTAGGGGTATAACTCACTTTACCGAACACCAGGGGTCTCTAACTCACCTTAATGAACACTAGGGGTATAACTCACTTTACCGAACACCAGGGGTCTCTAACTCACCTTAATGAACACTAGGGGTATAACTCACTTTACCGAACACCAGGGGTCTCTAACTCACCTTAATGAAAACCCAAATTTTTCTCAGACCTTTTACTACCAATGTGGCTATTTGAACACACTTATCATCTGGATATATCAGCTTAAAAAAAAAAACCTCAAACCCTAGAAATACCTTGGTGCTGGAGGATGAGTCAAAGAAAAAACAGCATAGCAGGATGGAATACTAACTCAATCAAGGGATGGAAAAACATGCCAAGCAATAATGCATAAGAGAAAGAGTGGCTAAAAAATGCCAGCTGGGGGTGGAGTAAGGAGTGGGGATGGCAGGCGTGTTGACTTCCCTGGCTAATATCCCACCTCTAAGCACAGACATTTTATATTGGCACTGGTTTGTGTCCTGGCCATTCTATTTCCCATCCAGCTCCCCGCTTGTGGCCTGGGAAAGCAATGGAGAACAGCTCAAAGCCTTGGGACCCTACACCTCCATGGGAGATCCAGAAGAAGCTACTGGCTCCTGGCTCCTGGAATTGGATCAGCTCAGTTCCAGCTGTTGCAGTCATTTGGGGAGTGACTCAGCAGAAGGAAAACCTTTATTTCCATCTCTCCTTCTCTATGTAAATCTGCCTTTCCAATGAGAATAAATAAATTTTTTTAATGCCAGTCAGGAGATAATTCTCAGAAGAAGTATTTGTGAGTGATAGATAATAATTCTAATAACAATTGAACTTAATGCTTCAAGCTGAAATTATATAATGTGACTACTGCTAGCGTTATACAGAGGAATTGACTAACATGTTGGAACACATCTTTCTAAAAAGCAAATTAGGTCAAATAGGCAGGAAAAAAATCTAATCGCAGAGCAGACGTGAACATGATCAACTGTTCTTGCCCAATGGACACATGTACAATCTTGCATGGAAAAGAATTTGTGATCTTTCTAATCAGATGTGACCAACTTTATGATGATTTAATTCTTATTTAAATTGATTGATTTTTAAAAAGTTTCTAGATGTTTTTAATTACAGCTTCCTTGCAGATAGTAGATAGAAATTGGTTGATGTCAGTTTTTTAATAGATTTAGCTTTCCATAAACAGCATCAGCATGGACTATTAAGTTTGATGTAATACTTAATTTTGTTTCCAAGACACATTTTATTGTTGGTAAGTAGCAACAAACATGTATTTCTTTCTATATTTTTGAAAGTCAGCCTCTGGCGTGGGGGCTGCGTCCGAACACTCCCCTCCTTACCGTCAGTGCCTGTCAGAGGAGGGAGCTCCCGGGACGTCTGGCTCGGCGGAGTCTGCCACTGCACCGCTTCGTCTGTATCCCAAAATGATGGAATTGCTAAGTACAGAACTGATCAATCACTTTGTAACCGTTTTTCATGCACAGTTACTCAACACCAGACAATTGCATTTTACCTCTATGTGTATGGACGTCAATACATACATATTCATTTATATTAGAGTGAAAAATACATGGTCTGTTTCGAAAGCTAGTTTCTGAAGTGAGCTTTCAGGCGTGTCTGCAGTGTTCGTACTGGACGCGTCAGCATCCCATTGTGTGTGTCATAGTGTCATAGAATCTCTGTTAGGACATATTCCTCACCTGTTTATTATGGTGAGAATAGCACAGATTCACACACTCCGAGCTGAGGTAGCTCTCTGATAAATCAGGTTATATAGCATTTATCCAATTGATACAGTTTTGAAGTAGATATGATTTTATGAGTTTCTGAATAACAAAACAGTAGGTTTTTGTTTACAGAGAAAAGTAATCAGTAGGGATCAGGGAATTTAAAACTAGAGAATTTAAAAATAAAAAAAGCAGTGTAAGCTGTTGAAATGCTAAGTAAATTAATTATTTCAATGACAGCAGACAGTATTTTTTAAATTATGACATATTGGTCGTTTAATGGGAGGAATAACTATCAAAGTGTTTCCATTTGGCTTACATTGATAATGTGTGAGACATATGAGTGATTCAATATATACATATACCTGCTATGTGTATACAGAATATTATTTTTAATACTTTTCTACTGATATAAAATTTGAAATTGAACTTCTGTGGTTTTCTTGTCTAGTAGAGTCAAAACTTTTTGTTTTACTTTTTTTTTTTTTTTTTTTTAGTGATTGAACAGTTTACTTAGGGCTGCACTTGTTGGTTCTGAGGTTTCCAGGAGACAGTTGCAGTGTTTGGAACGAGGCAGTCAAATCTTTCCGTAATGGGAGCGGATCGTCTAGAACCCACCCATCACTGCCTTCCTCACTGGGATGTGTGCCTACTGCAGGTTCCGCATTTCTGTGTTGTATCCAGAGACGTTTGCCCAGAGACCAGTGCTATGTATCTACACTTAGATCAATGTATGCCATCAGGAACTGTAGCCTGAACGTGCAGACTTGGCGGTAACAAACAGGAATAGCGCCAAAATCCACCCCATTGTGTATGTGTTACTCTAACAGTGGATTCTTGTACAAAAACTGGAGAAAAATACAGTTTTTATTTTGAAATACAAAAAAAATGCTGTTCAAGCAGTTGGCTTGAATAGCTGTCGTTGAGCAGTGTTGTTGAAGAGGGGAGGGGTAGATTAAGTGGAAGGAGTAGGATAACAGTGGCATAGCAGTGGACATATTGAGATACACAGATGGAGAGCACGTTCAACATCCTCTTAGTTTAGCCTCAGATGTGGCATGGAGCATGTGAATTAACTCAAGAAGGGAAAGAAGACAGGAAAATAGGATACATTGGAGCAGGAAGATTGCATCGGGAAAAGGCCCAGGGATTGCCAATCTGTGTTGGAAACACAACCCCGGTTCCTAATTGTCGGTCACTCAGCTTTATTTCATGGACGACAAGTCATTCTCTGGCCAAGAGAAAGGCCTGTGCTCCACGCAGCATTGAAGAGGGGGCAGAGCTCTGTAGGGTCTTTATCTGTGTTGCTGTCCATGTCGCATGTGAGCAGCACTAATAAATGTTACCTGGATTTTGACGGGTAAGATGCTCGGTGGAAGAGCCTCGCAGAGGTTACCTTGCTTGCGACTCAGTCTCTCTCCCTAGTCTATTTCCTTGAAGATTCCAGTGGCTTTTGAGTAGATTACACACACACACACACACACACACACACACACACACAAAATAGAGGGCAGGAGATTTGGGTTCTTGTTCCAAATGCACCCTTGAGACTGTGCATCCTTGAACAAGGTGCCCCAGGGCCTTATTTCTTGGTCTTGATTTCCTAACTTGTCAAGCATGTATAATAATACCTTCCTAACTG
Source organism: Ochotona princeps (assembly GCF_030435755.1). Lineage (NCBI taxonomy): Eukaryota > Metazoa > Chordata > Mammalia > Lagomorpha > Ochotonidae > Ochotona > Ochotona princeps. Next base: position 20,737,842 of record NC_080858.1, read on the forward strand.
CATACATTGTGAGACTGAAATGACAGAATGGATTTAGAGCACTTTGAGAGAAGGGGCACCAGCATTGTGACTCAGTGACTAGGCTACTGCTAAGCCATTGCCTGGGATGCCGGCATCCCATGTGTTAGTTCAAGTCTTGGCTGCTCAGCTTTTGATCCAGCTCCCTCCTGATTTATATCAGAAAGATAGTGAAAGCAGAAGATGACCCAAGACCTTGAGCCACCCATATAGGAGAACTGGGTAGAGTTCTGGGCACTTTGCTTTGACCTGACCCAGCCCTGGCCATTGCAGCTACTTGGGAAGTGAATCAACAGAGAGATGTGGGCACTCTCTGTCTCCCTCGCTCTGTAACTCTGCCTTTTAAATAAAGAGGTTCTTTAAAAAAATAATATTACAAATAAAGTATGAAGTGATGCAGAACATTGGAAGCAAAAGTGAGTTATTGCCTCAGAAAAAAAATAATTGAAGAGTCTTTTTTCCTGGCACCTGATTTTATCTTGCTCATGCCAGCTTACCAGTAAAATGCAACCCACTAAATTGCTTGTTTATACCAACTTTTCCATTAGCAATGAGTAATACTAGTGCATTCTCTATTCCACAAGCTGGCCTGAGAAATAAATTGCTGTCCAAGACAGGGGCTTTGAGCAGAAAGCATCCAGCAGACAGAACCCAGCCATGACTCTCAAGGCCCCAACCTGAAGCACTCTGGGGAACAACTTGTGGGGTCACAGGTCAGTTCTGCTCCTTCAGTTCTGACCTAATCTATATTGCTTCCCATCTCTACTTCTCCGTTTGTGAAGTGAGCAAAACTTGGTTAACTCAGTTCTTCATCTTCCTAGTTCCATGCAATCAAGAAACAGTGCTTGACTACATCAAAGAGGGCCTGTGGTGTGATCAACAGCAGAACAAGTAAATCCCATGCGCGTTTGCGTTTGCTTTCTCCCCACCTTGGTCACGTCAGCTTCTCAACAGAAGGCAATCAATATATTACTTATTTGCATCAGCTTTTGCATTAGTCATCGGTTATATCAGAATATCTTGCATCCTGGTAGCTCTTCATCCCTCAGGAACACCCTAGCCAGAGGTTTAAAAGCTTTCACTGTAACATATAAGATTCTCCCCAGGCCCTTACTTCAGAGCTCTTGGAAGCAGCGTACTCAGACGGCTGACAGCATCAGAACGGGAAACACCTGCTCCAGAGGGGGCCAGCCAAGCCATGTGGATCGGATATTATTGCTGCCACATCCAGGAATCAGGTGCCTGGAAAAAATATGCTGACAGGAGCAGACCAAGGAAGCTGTGATGCCATCTGGGGTCAGGAAGGGATTGTTGTTTCAATGCCAACCTTTGGGCACTGAGGCAGTATGTGCTCCTCTGGCATGGAGTCTGAAAGAGCACAGCAGGTACTGGGGAAGGTGGGGATAGGAGCTTTCCAGAACACTCTCTGGTGAACTGGGGGCCCCATAGCACTGTGAGGTCTGAGCCTTTTGCATCGGACATTTCAGAAAATGCTTGATTTGAAGTGGGTGTCCGAGATGCCTCTTGAGCTGTGTGGATCCCAGGATGCTTAGGTCTGACTCCCAGCGCTGCCTCTCTACTCCAGCTTCCTGCTAATGCACAGCCTCAGGGGCAGCAGATGGTGGGCCGAGGAGTCGGATCCCTGCCACCTAACGGGAGACCCTGACTGAGATCAGAGTTCCTGACGTTGGCCTGGCCCAACTCCTCTGGCTGTTGTGGGTGTTTGTGGAGCGAACCAGGAGAGAATCAGTGGGCGGGAGATAGTTCTCTGTCTTTCAAATAAAATAAGATACATGAAATTTAAAAATAAATGGATAAAAGGAAAGCAACTGTAACAGATTAAAATAGCACACTATTTTACTCTGAAAATTTAAAAAAATACACCAAAGACATAGTAAAATAAGTCCTCATGTACCAATTACTCATATCCATATCCATTCCTACTTCCCAAGTCCTAGACAATGTTACTACCACCAGTGTGTATATCTGAAAATAAGAGCACTTTTAAAAAAAGTGTCAATAAGGCCATTACCATATGCAAAATTTTAATTCTGCCATAATTCTACTATACAAAACATCGATTATTCAAATATATATATTTTGTAATTATATATATTTAAAGATTTATTTATTTTTATTGGAAAATCAGGTTTACAAGAGGAGGAGAGACAGAGAGGAAGATCTTCCATACACTGATTCACTCCCCAAGTGGCTGCAATGGCTGGAGCTGAGCCAATCTGAAGCCGGGAGCCAGGAGCCTCTTCTGGGTCTCCCACATGGGGGCAGAGTCCCAAGGCTTTGGGCTGTCATCAACTATTTTCCCAGGCTACAGGCAGGGAGTTGGATGGGAAGCAGGGCCACTGGGATTAGAACCAGAGACCGTATGGGTTCCTTGAGCGTGCAAAGTCAGGATTTTAACCACTAGGCTACCACGCTGGGCCCCACACTTATTTTGTGGCAAGAACAGATGATATGTACTTATCTAACAGAACTTCCTATAAAAGTACAATCTGATTAACTCTAGTCCTCAGACTGTCAGATTTCTCAGCCTGCTAGTCTTCATCTCCCGCCTTGTATCCTTTGACACATTTCCCATTTGCTCTCCTCTTCCCCTGCAACCCTTGTCCATCACTGTGTTATTTTTCATCCTGAATGACTCTTCACTGAGAAAATGATTTGCTCAGAACTCCTTTGGAAACATGAACCTGACTGTGGTATGCTGACAGGTGGAGTCAGAAAGATAGAAGTCTGGCTCACCAGTGCAACACAAGTTACAAATCCTAAGGGAGGTCTCAAAGTCTTAGATGAATGCCGATTTAAAAGTGCCCAAGAATGTCTCCTACCCAAAGGTCTTTGCAGCCTGTTTGTAACATCAAATTCTAATGCAATAGCAGCAAAACCATCAGGTCTCTAGAGAGGAAATAGGTTTCACATGTCCAAAAATACCTTAGCCCACCATGGTCCCAATGCAGAATGAGCTCACTGAGCAGTGAAAATCCTTTCCACCAGCAACTGTAGACATAAGCAGTAATGGGTAAAGAAGGTCTTGCCAAAAGGAGATGCCAGCAAAAATATTATACTTGATAAACCCACAGATCCAAGGAGCTCTGGGTGTCTTAGAATATGCACAGCTTTTAGGATTTATTTTTTCAAGATGTGTGCATCCACTCCAAAGTCAGAGTCACCATGGAGAGAGGTGGGAGAGCCACATAGTGAGATCTTCCATCTGCAGGTTCACTCCCCAGATGGCTGCAGTAGTCGAGGAATGAAAGTAAGAGACCTGACCATCTTTCAAAAAGTTTCGAGACGGTTGTCTCAACAGGGATCGGCTGGTGTGGTTGATGTGGTCTAGGGGTCTCAAGAAAGCTGGATGAATCTAGATGTAGAATGTTACTGCTTCTGAGACCCTGGGAACACAAACACACACACACACACACACACACACACACACACACACACTTTTTTGGGTGAAAATGACCTGTTTCCTAAGCCTCTTAAGAATCTCTTTTAAATAAAGTAGCAGGCAACCCACAGTGAAACACATGAGAGAAAAAAATGGATCAAGACAAGAAGATTGAAAAAGAACAGTAAAGCAACCCACTGAGATAATGCATATGGAAATTGTTAGACTATAAAAGGACTAAGCTTTGATTCTGAATTAGCATATCCAAGCATGACATTGCCCGTAAGAAGTGAAAAGTTTAAAAATTGACCCACCAGATTGGAAAGAACTGGCATTTCTAGAATTGAAAAACATAACGCTTGGAAACGAAATAGAATGGGTGGAGAACTTGTGACTCGGAAGATGGATGAAAAGACGTTCTTTAACAACACAATGAGACAAAAATATGGAGATTTTAAAGGAGAACTAAAGACGTTGGAAGTTCCAAAATGAACGGGGAGAGAGCGAGGCACAGACTGGATTTGGAGAAAAAAGTCTAATGAAGGATATCAGCCCAGTATTCAAATACCTAATAAGTTATGCAAGACGAGTAAATGAATTGAATCATACCTTGATTCATTAGAGGAAATCTGTGAAGGCAAACAGAGAATTTTAAATGCATCAAAAAAAAAAAAAAAAAAAAAGACACACTGCCTTTAAAGGAGTTCTAATAAAACTACCAAACTGCCATTAGACTTCCCAATAGGTACAATGGAAGCTGAAAACAAACAAACAAAATAAAACGCCTGGATACCTAGAATTTTACCCAGTGTCAGAATCCATTTGAATGGAAGAGGTATGGGTAGGAGTTGCAGCTCAGGGGTGCAGGCCACCACTTGGGATGGCTGGATCCCAAGCCTAGGATCGAGGTCCACCCCGTCTCCGATCCAGATTTCTATTAAAATGCATCAACAAGTGATGGCTCAACTACTCAACCTCCCCTCTCCCCTGCCTGTGGGAGACCCGGGAGGAAATCCTGGATCCTGACTTTGACCCATCCCAGACCTGGCTGTTGTGAGCATTCAGGAAATGAACTAGTGGGTGGTAGATCTCTGTCCCTTTATCTCTAATTCTCTGTCTCTCTTGGTGAAATTCTGATTTTCAAATAAATAACTTAAAATCCTTAAGAAGGGGTAAAGGGTAACATATTTTCTAACAAAAACAATTTAGTTCACTACCAGAAGACCTGTTCTAATGTTTTCACTTATTTATTTATTTACTTATTTATTTATTAGATGGTGTTTATATGGTTGATCATAATGGGAAGGATCTGGGGTCAAGGAAAAGTAGGTGTGATCATTGTTTTCAAGTTCTCCATTTCCTTTTCCTATGTCTTGGGGAAAGGGGGAGACAAGTGGAGAAGCCACACACCCGGTCGCCCAGTCACCCTAGTCCCCGGGGATGTGGAATGACCACCCAATCTCAAACCACGGTCCTCATATAGCAGGGTGTGAGGAAGGAGTTGGTAAACAGAGGGGAACTTGGGGGTTTCGAAAGTGGTGGTAATATTTTATTTATTCAAACTCAGGGTGGGCATGGGGTTATCCATTGAGTTTTTAAAGTCTTAAATCTGTTTCATAAATACAATTTGTGGACCTGGCATGATAGCCTAGCGGATAAATACTAGTGTTGCATGCGTTGGGATTCCATATGGGTGCCTTACGCGACACTGCACCTACGTGGGAGAAACGGAGGAAGCTCCTGGCTTCGGATTGGCTCAGCTCCAGCTGTTGCAGTCACTTAGGGAGTGAACCAGCAGATGGAAGATCTTTCTGTATCTCCTCTTTGTAAATCTGACTTTTCAATAAAAATAATAAATAAATCTTAAAAATATGAATTTGTATCTTCTCAATGTCTACCAAGGGCGGTTTTTCTTCAACACCAGCCCAGAGGTGTGTGAGGAGATATATCAGACCATAACCAACTATATCCACAAGTACCTGCTGACGTAACCCACAATTTTGGGTATGTGTATGAGAAATAGAGATGTATTCTTTCCTTCTCACAGCTGTTATTTTGCCAAAAGGTAGAGGTAAAGCCTTCTGGAAGGATCCGCTAGTGCATTTTGAGGACAGGGAGGTGGTAGATAACCCACAGGATGTGTCTTGAGAAGGTGGGAGGGAAAAGGGGCCAAGGATGAGGCAGAAATGTCATCTCTGAGAAGAGCAGGGAGGGCACCCAGAGGGCTGGAAGCAGCAGTTTGCTGGAAGTCATTAAATAGGGGAGTTTTCTACCAACGGATTCTATTTTTGTCTACTAATTAGAAAACTGAAAGGCTTAAAAATCTGAGAGGGAGAACACATTTTTGAGCAAGAATTTGAAAGGAAGAAATGAGGAAGGCTTGAACACACCACATGAGGGTCCCAAGTACACGTGGTTTGTCTTCTTTGAGTTTTTGTGTATTTGAGAAGGAGAGAGAGAAGGGGGAGAGAATGAACCCCCTTGTCGGTTCATTTCCCAGTCATGTTTGGCAAGGCCAAAGTTGTGAGCCAGGAACTCCAACTGGGTCTCCCAGTTCACACCCAACTATTGGAGCCATCATTGCTGCCTCCCAGGCTTGTATGGTCAGAAAACTGGGTTCAGGAGCTAGAGCCTGGACTTGAACTCAGGCACTCCGGTATGGGTGGTGTATGTCTTACAGCTAAACACCTGCTCTGAGGTGGCGACTGTTTTCACTTTCAGTTTATTTCAGTGTCTGAGACATTTGTGATATCTGAGAAAGTACCGTGGGTCCAAAGGCTTCAGGGAGGGTTGCAAAGTGAGTTCTGTAGCGTCAATGTTGGCATTGACCAGAGGAAGTATTGATGAGGGGACCCTTCAGAACTGGATCTTGGTCCAAGGTGGCATTGCTCTGGGATGGGGAAGCAGCTGGCCATTGCTCAGACAGTAGAGGCAGAAAGGAGCTTGCTTTAGCAGCTCAGAAGGAACAAACACATATGGCTCAATAAGTTAATTACTGAAAAGGAAGAGTTGCATAATCTCTCAGGCTGCCAAGGGAAAAGCTTTTTTCCTAAGAACAATAGGTAAGCCTGTTCCCAACAGTGCTGAGAAGGTGCTAAGATTTTGGAGAAATGCAGAAGTTATTTGGAAACCACAATGTGCTCAGTTGTTTGCAAAAATGTTATGCCCCCACCCCACCCCAAGTGTCTCTGCAGTGGCTTTGAAGAGAGAATTCATTTGTCCAAGAAGAAGTATTTTATTCTGTTGTGCTGCAGTCTATAAAATATTTACATTGTTCTTCCACATATACCCAGTTGCCTACATCCAGCTGCATTTCTCTCTGATGCACTTTAAATAAGATTTGGACTCCTGACAATACCATCCAAGTCAACTCTTAAGCCAAGGAACCAACATCCCTGCAGCTTGCAAAACCCCTGAGACGTCTATTCCATGGCCTCCAGGCAAATGAGAACCCAAACCAGCTCACACACAGGGAGGCCTGGCTCCAAGGCCATGAGATCCAGGAAGACAGAATGAGTAATCTTTTTCAGTTTTCACATGTGCCCCTCAGCATCAGAGAACTGTGAATAATCCACATTCCTCCTATTGTAATGTATGTGTTTGTTAAAATGCAACATTGAAAGGGGAAATCCCAAAGTCATTGGTAATGGATTCCATTCTGAATGAATCAAAATGAAGCAGCAGTGTGGTAGAAAAGGGAAAATAATCAAATGAAGGAGGCATAAGGGGTGTAAGGCCACTGACTTGGCCCACCACTGTGTGAATCTGGACAAGTAGAGGGTTTGTTCCACCCTTTGGGGTCTGCAGCATTTGAGGATAATAAATGCTGGCTTGCCTGCATCCAGGGGTTTAGTTGAAGATGAAAGCACTAAATATAAGCATAAGAGTTTTCACAAAGTATAATGTGTGGAGCATCATTTAAGCCTCAACACCTTGTTCACTCACGTGCTGGGTGGCAATTGCTGTCAGAACTCACCTTGCTTTACTCTATCACTGGAAACTGACTGCAATTCAGTTCTGTTTTTTCCATCCATTGTCTTGATAATGTTTGGTTGCTCAAGGATGGATGGCTGAGCATGATGGGTCTCACAGTTTCTTCCTCCATATCTCATCTCCCTCCTACCTGGGTTTGTCATTTCACTGCTCATGAACGACTCCACTCAAGTGCACTTCCACTCCAAATTGACTGCTCACTGTCCCCTGAATGATCTTGCACTCCTCATGCCTGCAACACTGCTCTTGCCCTCCGTCCTTTGTAAACTATGCCCTACCGCTACTCTCTGTGGGTCCTTGGAAGATCATGGTTCCTGCAAAACTGCCCCAGCAGGTCAGTATGGGGGCTGCACCTGTCCTTCTCTGTCCCTAATGCCTACAGGGACGGATTAGAGTGCCTCACTGCCATTGCCACGTCACTGCTGTTTTAGACCCCTATGAGCCTTGGGCTCCTTGGTAAAGACTAAAAATTTATTAAGAAAATGGACAATACATTTTTTTTACCTTTTTCTACAGCAAAAATACAGTGCCTTGTAAATATTGAGCCATTTAGCAAGTGTAAAAGCAAGAAAAATTGAAGACCTCCATTTCATGAAAAGAATGACCAATATTGGTTTAGAAATTCTCTTTTAAAAAGATTTATTTGAAAGGAACATGTGAGAGAGAGAGGAGTTAGCTGCATCTGCTGGTTCACTTCACACATTGCTTGATCAGCCAGGGATGGGTCAGGCTCAAGTCAAGCGCCCAGACCTCCGTCTGGGTCTCCTAGTGGGTATCAGGGGCATCTTCTGCTGCTTTCCCAGGCACATTAGCAGGGAGCTGGATTGGATGTCGAACAGCTGGGACTGGAACAGGTAATTATATGAGATAATGGTGTCACAGACAGAGCAAGGGGGCAAGGCCTGACCACATCCCAATGTTGGTCCCTAGAAATTCTGGAAATCTGTTTAGTTCCACTATGGAATCTCTGTCATCAATTCTGTCACATAACTAAACATAGTATTTATTTGTGACTTACTATATTGTGTGTGTAAAATGTGTTTTGGGGAATCAGAGTAGTAGAATTTTGTTTCCCAGAGGCTGAGATTAAAAAAAAAAATTTGTATAGTGTTACTGCAGGCATACTGTAACCATTCTGGAAAGCAACAAAATCCTCCCAGTGCCGGTCAGATGGGCTCCCTTGCTCTGCCTGTTGCTGAACTCACTGTTCTCCATCAGGAACAACTACATGCTGAATAAATCCGGCAGCCAAACACTTCAGGATAGGTTGGAACATTTGCCACTTGACACTGACACCTAGGTTATGACTAATTATTTAGGCAAAGCAAAGCAGTGGTTTAGGGTGCTTCTACGGCTGAGAAAGATACTAAATGATCAATTGGAGTGTGTAAGGGCTATGTTGAAGGAGCTACGCTTTTGCTAATGCTCTCATCACAATGTGTGTCTGAGCTGTGAATGAAAGATAATTATATACGAGTAAGTTTCTAGGCAACCATACCGTAATTCTGCTTATTTATATATTGCTTTTATGTCAGGAAGGATTTATGAAGCTTGAAAACAGCCTACAAACTTTCAAAGAATTTTGGAAGGAAACAAGGATAAGAAATACACATGCCACCTACATAGCAATGCACACCGTGGGAGCATGTGTTATGGGCCCAGGGGGTCCAACTGCCTGCGGGGGCTGCCTGCATTCTGTATCGGAGTGCTGGGTCACAGCTACCTGGATTCTGATTCAGTTTCTTGCCAATACATCTCAAGGGGCATCAGATGATGACCCAAGTACTTGGGCCTCCACAACCTCCAAACGGAGTTTGTGGCTCCTGGGTTTGGCTTGATCTAATCCTAGCTCTTACAGGCATTTAAAGAGTGAACAGAGGATGGAATAACTCTCCCTCTCTCTGTCCATCTTCCTGTTTCTCTGCCTCTCAAAGTACATAAAAATACATAAACGAACATTTTTAAAAAGAATTGCATACTTAGGATGCAAGTTGACAGCAGAGGGAGAGCTGCAAGTGTGGCTCTAAATCAGCCTGAAAAAGTTAGGCAAACAACCATATGCACTGGTTAAGGTAATCGCTAGATGTGAGCAGACTAACGTGAGAGCCACATCCTTTTCTGATGCTGGGGTGGAGACGTCTTCTGGAGACAACTTCATAAAGGGACACATTGTATGGCATGGTGGCTAACATCCTCCCCAAACTTCTGACAAGAGTTACCATTAGGTCACCCTTGGATGAGCTCACTGGGGGCCTGTGGTGACCCAAACAGAGCATCTCTAGAGCAACACTTTCTTGCAGAATGTTCCATGAGGGTAGAGATGTTCTATAGCCATAGGCATGTTCACTGTCCAATATGGTATCGTCAGATACATATGACTTTAAAACTTTTGACACGTAGCCAGTGAATTGAGGAAATGCAGTTCAGCTCTTATTTGCATCCATATACACGTCGGTAGCAACTTGTCAGTGCCGTTGGTTGGCAGCCATTGTGTTGGGTAGTGAAGATGCAGCAAAGTGTCTGTTCTTCCAACAGTCTTTAACAAATGTTATTCTGCAAACTGTGATTCTATCAGTTACAGGACTAAGGAAATATGAAAACAGGGTCCAAACTTACCTCTGAAAGCATTTTTTGGGTCTGCTGCAACACAGAGAAAATTAATCAATGAAATCCTCAAAGTTCAATGGCATTGGGTTATAATACTTGCATATTTTAGAGCTAAATCTGGATGCTAGACACAAAACTCCGGTTTAGAGGTCATGGATAGAAAGGGCGTTGATGCTTTAGGCTAGGAAAATGGTGGTAGGCTGGTAAAGACTGGATGGAACAGAATTAGACATTTCCCTATGGAGATGCAAGGATCTGTGGTGCAAAAAGAGAAGTTTTGAGAATAAATCCTAGGATTCCAACCTTAGAAACTAGATGGAGGGTGGCATGATTTGCTGAAGGAGTGTATTGGAGAAATTCATCGCTGCCAGAATGTGAGCTACGTTTAGTGCCTGGAACATTGTGGGTTTCAGTGGTGACTGCGTTGGGCAGTGTAGGCCTCTCTCCAGATCCTCTGCACCTCTCCATTCTTCTTGCCTTGTGGTCACTGGCCCCACCACACATGCTGCTGGAAAAAGCCAATGCTCTGTGGGCAGCAGAGCTCTGCCTGAGGTTGACCACATCGCAATGAGTGGAAAGTGGACTCCTCAAGCCTGCAAAGCCATACAGCAGGATGAGCTGAGCAGAAAGATTGGTGCTTATTCGATGGGTGCCAGAAACTAGGAGCTCACACAAAAATCCCTGCTCACAGTAAAGCAAACACATGTCTAGTGGCAGAGTTGCATCTCTTTGTGGTTCATGGAATAGTGGCCAGTTTGATAATGTTTCATTTTGTATTTTTGCCCCACACCCTTCCCTGGACCCATTTTCTCTTAATTCTCACTGACATCTTCCATAAAAGCTTTAGAACATGAATCTTGCCTTCCAATATCTCCCAGTTACACTGAGATACAGACAAATGATCACACCATGGCTTAAGAGAGCCTGTATAATCTGGCTCACACTCACCATTTTACCGCTCCCCCTAGGACATTCTTCCTTGGTTAAACCGCACCAACTCTTTCCTGTTCATAAAGAAGCTGCCAAGCTTGTTCCTGTCCTAGAAGTGTGGCAGTTGCTTGCCCAGACATACTTTCTGGTGTGCTGATGTCTCCTTCTGTAACTGTTTTGATCATGGGTTACCTCTGTAGACAGGCCAGCATGTCGGCCAACCTGTAGTATTATACTCCATCCTTACTTCACAAACATTTTTCACCTGACGCGATAATGCATGGCCTGTTTGCTTATAGCTTTCATGTGCCAGTGGAGCAGGGGCTTCGCGAGGTCTGTGACAGTGTGGCTCAGTGATATCTGCCTGCCTGGTGCTAGAACGATGCCTGTTAAAGGAAAACACAGAGTAGGGAGAATAGAGGAGGCCAGCATGATGGGAGGTAATGAGAAAATGCTGATGCTCTCGTAGGATTATCCCTGATAGGATTCCAGGAAGAACAACAACAAAATCAAGGGAGTTGCCAATAGTACAACACAATTGCATATGAGAGAGAGAGAGAGAGCGAGAGAGATGGAAGGGCGTGTCTATGGCAAGGAGAAAGGGGGCAGAGCTTACTATGGGAAGGACAATAAGAGAGCTGACTGTTCCTAACAGAGAAGTCACGGTTTGGAGCCCGAGGAGGGGAGAGAACACACTCTCTCTCTCTCTCTCTCTCTCTTTTTTTTAACATATATTTTTATTGCATTTCCTCTTTTTTAAAATTAATTACATTGCATTATGTGATACATTTTTTTTATGCACTGGGATCCCCCCCGCCCCTCTCAAAACCCTCCCCCCACGGTGGATTGCTCCACCTTGTTGCATTTCCATAGTTCAAATTCAGTTGACATTCTTTCATTGGAGGTATTTACCAAGCATAAAGTCCAGCATCTTATTGTCATGGTAAGTTCAATGGTTTCTTGGTGAGACCATCTCTGGTCTGAGGGTAGAGCCGGCAGAGTATCATCCCAATCAATTAAAAGCCCCAACATAATATTCCCAACCATTTACAACATTATGGCATTAATTGACATGGTATTGATTAACCAATATGTTAATAGGAAAATGCAGGTTCTCAACCACAACCTGTGACTTCTTCATAGACATTTCAATTTTGGTTTACATTCAACCGTATTCTATACACCTTAAAATGGCTTAGATTGCTATTCAGCTGTCTCATGCCTATTTTAATTTTAGTCTTTAGCAGTTTATAGCATTGAAGCATGATTTTGCTGAACCTGGCTGCTTTTCGGGTGGTCTAACTCCTTAATTCTAACAGGATATATGTCAACAGTTTAGGTGAGCATGTTTAGGAGGGGTGTGCAGAGAAATCTTCCAGACCCCATTTAGGAGGAGAGAACACTCCTTTTTGTTGTTGTTGTTTGTTTATTTATTTATTGGCCTGAGTCTGGAGGAGGGACTTGAGTAGATTCGTTCCAGCGCCCGCCCAGGGCCAGCCCCGCAGAGGCCCCAGCTTTCCACTAGCCACAATAGAGTGTAATCCTTGGCTTTGATTAAAGAGGTGGGTGGTGTAGGCGGGAGGCAACAAGAATCGCGGTGGCGCGGAAGGGAGGTGCCAAGGCCGCGGACGAGCCAATCAGCGGCGACTCCGAGGCTCGCGCCGCCTCCTTCGAGACTCGGCCACGGTTCCAGTGCGGGATGCTGCCGGCTGCCGCGGTCCAGCGCTGCAGTACCCAGTCGGCGCGCGCAGCCCCCTGCTCCAGCTGTCGTGCGCCCCGGCGGCGGCGACCTTTTCCGAAGAAGTTCCAAGCCTAGAAAGTGGTTGGGTAGAGACGCTAGGCCGGAGAAAGATGCCGTGGGAGGCGAGTAGGCGACTTGCTTCTCAGATTGGTCCCAATTAGCACCAAGTTGGCAGACAACCCCACAAACCCACGAAACCTTCCGCCCCCCACGAGTCACACTCTCTGCATTTCAAAATAATCTGAGCGTAAGAGAACTTCAATTCCCTCCCGGTGAACGAGGGGACAGTCTTCTCAACACCACCGCCCCGGAGCCCCCATCCCCGGGAGTCCCAGCTTGCAGAGCTGTGCCCCAAAGCTGGCGACTCCCATGCCGAGTGGGGTCCCCGCAGAGCGCAGGGGACAAGATAGAGGGCTGGAGTGCAGAACGCTGCGTTGGAAAGGGAACCTTGTGGGGCTGCACAGTCGCAACCTCGGGCGCGGAGTTGTGCCAAGGAACATCATCCGCCTGCATTGCGTCGGACCTGACTCTGCCCAATGTGAAATTCGCGGAGGAAGGTCGCTCGCGGCCGGGGCCGCTGCGTGGGCTGGCGCTGCGGGCTACCAAGGGAAGTGGAGAGTTGGTGGTCGGCTTTTCCTGGTAGGGAGCGAAGGAAAGAGCTGCGCCGGCGAGGGTGGGAGCCGAACGACAACCCCCCTCTTTGCCAAACCACCCCCTCCTATTTTCCAGCTACCTCCTGGCTCCTGCCCTCCCCCGCCCTCCCCAACCCACGCCCGGGCGGGCCAATCGCTGCTCCGCATCCCAGGCGCTTTCTCAGGTTTCTGCTGATCTTGCAGCGCCCAGAAATGGACCGAGCGGACTCGCTGCCGCACGCACCCTGCCTCACTCGGCGCTGCTTCTGAAGGCTCCCGGAGCGAGCTCCACGCTGGGGGTTTGCGGAGAGCCATGTAGACCCCGGCTCCCGCCCGCCTCCTTGGGATCCAGTCCAGGGGGCTCCCACCGCTCTGCGAGGGAGCGAGAGGACTGTGGATCGGCAATTGCCTCTACCTTCAAGACACAGTGGTACGTTTCGGCTCCGCATCTCCCATCTCATCCCTCCCTCCGGAACTCCCCGCACCAGCGCGAGAGAGGACGGAGTCTCCCGGTTGCCGGCTCCTGGTGAGCATGGGGGCAGGGAGCGCACGACTCTACCGCGGCTGCTCGGGAAAGCGATCGTCCGACTGAGAGGGGCACAGGACGAGTGGACGCAGGCGGCGAGTTTGCCCGGGCGCCTCCTCTCGGATGCTGTGGCCGGGGCGCTCGACTGCTGCCCAGCCGCCCTGCCGCATCCCCACCCGGGCTGTCGGCCGACTCCGCACCGCCCTGCGCTAAGCCTGCCGGCCAGGTAAGGGCGCACCGCAGCTCGGGGCTGCAGTACCAGGAGGTTGGGGTGTCGGGGTGGGGACGGCGGGAACGGACAGGGGTGGCGGGAGGTGAGAGGCGGAGGATGCGGGGATGCTTGTTCGGGATCCGGAGCTCTCCTTCTCGGGGTCTCTCGGCGCTTTTCGGATCTCCTAGTTTAACCGGAGTTGCTTACAGATTGGCTATGGGGCATTAGGGCAAGCGGGACGCAGGAGCCACAAAGTTGGATTTGGGGGCGCCTGCGTGTGTATGTGTGTGTCCGTCGGTCTGCGCGTGTGTGATATCCTGCCTCTAAGTCCAGTGTTGTCTCCGGAAGCTTGCACGTCTGTACTCTTTGCTGTCTGTAGGTCCGTCCCATCCGAACGCTTCTGATTTTCTGCCCTCCCCCCTTTTCCCCATATCACTTTCTATCTCTCCGCAGCGTCCATCGATCCGCCCCGGTGCGAGCTTAGAAGGAAGGCGGCAGGCGAAGAGGGCTAGGAGGGGGGTGAGCCGAGGAGTGGCGGAGCGGGTTGGCAGGCGTGAGGCTCCGCTGAGCTGGCATTGCCTCTGTTCCCCTGGAGAGCTGGCGAAAGGGGAGGGGAGGGTGGCACCAGTCCTGAAGCCATGGCCCGTCCCACTAGGGCGGCGCTGCGTTAAGGCCCAATGGAGCAGGAGGGAATACCCAAAACAAACAAATAAATAAAGAGAAAGGGAGGGGGCAATAAAGTCCCTAGAGAAACAAAAAAAAGCGCATCGTGCAAACCCAACCCTTGGCACAAAGCTCCGGTCCCGGAGGACCAGGGTCCAGGGTAGGGATCCCAATTTGAGTACCAAGGCAGGGTGGAGGGGTCAGGAGTCAAGCTGCACCTCTCCGCACCTGCTCGCACAGAAGCCCCTCCCCCTGAGCGCGGGAGGGGGCAGACGCGCAACGCGGTAGAGGGGGGGTGAGGGCGCCCGGGTCCTACGCTCCCCCCCCCCCCCCCCCCAGCCAATCCACCTCACCTCAGCCTCACTTTCCTCGCGCCTCATCGGCCCTGGGACTCCTCCTGGCCTCCCAAGCCCGCTCCCAGCTTCCAGCATGACGGTTATGTCTGGAGAGAACGAGGACCAGGCTTCGGCTGCCCCGGGCCACCCGGCTGAGGGCAGCTACCCACGGCCGGCCGAGCACGACGAGCATGAGTGTTGCGAGCGCGTGGTGATCAACATCTCTGGGTTACGCTTTGAGACGCAGCTCAAGACCCTGGCACAATTCCCCAATACTCTCCTGGGCAACCCCAAGAAGCGCATGCGTTACTTCGACCCCTTGCGCAATGAATACTTTTTCGACCGTAACCGGCCCAGCTTCGATGCCATCCTGTACTACTACCAGTCCGGGGGCCGCCTGCGCAGGCCCGTCAACGTGCCGCTGGACATGTTCTCCGAGGAGATCAAGTTCTACGAGCTGGGCGAGGAGGCAATGGAGAAGTTCCGAGAGGACGAGGGCTTCATCAAAGAGGAGGAGCGCCCCTTGCCGGAGAAGGAATACCAGCGCCAGGTGTGGCTGCTTTTCGAGTACCCCGAGAGCTCGGGTCCAGCGCGTGTCATCGCCATTGTCTCGGTCATGGTCATCCTCATCTCCATCGTCATCTTCTGCCTGGAGACCCTGCCCGAGCTGAAGGACGACAAGGACTTCACGGGCACCTTCCACCGGGTTGACAACACCACGGTGGTCTACAGCTCCGGCATCTTCACCGACCCCTTCTTCATCGTGGAGACGCTTTGTATCATCTGGTTCTCCTTCGAGCTGGTGGTGCGCTTCTTCGCCTGCCCCAGCAAGACGGACTTCTTCAAGAACATCATGAATTTCATCGACATTGTGGCCATCATCCCTTACTTCATCACGCTGGGCACCGAGATAGCCGAGCAGGAGGGCAACCAGAAAGGGGAGCAGGCCACGTCGCTGGCCATCCTCAGGGTGATCCGTTTGGTCAGGGTTTTTAGGATCTTCAAGCTCTCCCGCCATTCCAAGGGTCTCCAGATCCTGGGCCAGACCCTCAAGGCTAGTATGAGGGAACTAGGGCTGCTCATTTTCTTTCTGTTCATCGGGGTCATCCTGTTCTCTAGCGCAGTGTACTTTGCCGAGGCGGAAGAAGCTGAGTCGCACTTCTCCAGTATCCCCGATGCTTTCTGGTGGGCGGTGGTGTCCATGACCACCGTGGGATACGGTGACATGTACCCTGTGACAATTGGAGGCAAGATCGTGGGCTCCTTGTGTGCCATCGCTGGTGTGCTGACAATTGCCCTGCCCGTACCTGTCATTGTGTCCAATTTCAACTATTTCTACCACCGAGAAACTGAGGGGGAGGAGCAAGCTCAGCTGCTCCACGTCAGCGCCCCGAATTTAGCCTCTGACAGCGACCTCAGTCGTCGCAGTTCCTCCACGGTGAGCAAGTCCGAGTATATGGAGATTGAGGAGGATCTGAATAATAGCATAGCCCACTTTAGACAGCCCAACATCAGAACTGGGAACTGCACCGCAGCTAGCCAGAACTGCGTTCGTAAGAGCAAGCTGCTGACCGATGTTTAAACTCACACGCCAGCAGGTGCATGCAGAGCAGCCCTTGCTGACCAGACTTAGACCACAAAAAATCCGTCCCCACATCCTCCCCGCCCAGGACTCGTGGCCACACTCTGTAGATAGTCTGACTTGATAGCCTCTGGCTCTGTTGAAGGCTCTGTTCAACTGTCAATGCATTGTCGCCTTTGTGGCTTCTGGAAGTGGCCGACCAGACACTTACAAGAGCCATGAAAAGAAACTAATTTCATTTTATTAAAAAAAAAACAGAGAGAGAGAGAGAAAGGATATTTTCTAAAACTGGCTTTAAAAAAATAACAGAAGTTCATAAATTAGTCTAAGTGAGGTAAGAGTTAGACGCTTCCCCACTCTAAAACATTCTTAATCCTTAGGCTTCATGATTTTTTTTTTTGAAGTTAAGCTGAAACCCAAACACTTAGAAATATAAAACTAGTATTTGCATGGGACTCCAGTGTAGAACCTTTGCAAACTGCACAACACATGTGAGGCAGTCCATTGCGTAGGTAACATGATCCACCAGCCCAAAAGGGCAGCGTATGGAGCTTCTATTGTCATCATCTGAGCTGCATATGACAGGGTGAAAATAAGAAAAGCAAAACAAACCCCAAGTTACTTAGGACGGGTCCACAGGGCACCTGATAAATCAGATACAGGCTCTGACCGGTGAGGCTATTCCCTCTGTCCCGTTCTTCCCATCCAAGTCATGCTCTCCGAGAAAGCTCACTGAATTCAGCTCGTTGAATCCTCTGCAGTGCTGCTAATTGTTCTCAGCTGCAGGTGAGCCAAATCCAGGTGCTTTCTCACCAGTCCTGCAGCTGGTGCCCAGCCTTCAGAACTGGATGTGAACACCCAGCTCTGCTTATTGGCAGAGAGCACACGTGGAGGTCCGTGCAAGCATGTTTGAATCGGATAACATTTACTTTATAGTCGCATGCCAAGAACCTCAACCAAGACAATAGCTGAAATCAACTCTTCTCAAGATAGGTTGTTTTTAATTTGCATTCACCAAAAGTGCACTCTCCTTCATTTATTAACTACTTTCTTAGTAAATAAAGTACTGTATTTAAGTGCATACATTAGTCAGAAGGGGACAGCAACATTTTGGAGCTCAAAGCATGCTCTCTTATTCCGCATCATGGCCTATTGGACTAAGACGTACCTTGATTTAATTATTGCATGGTTTTAGTAATACATTTTTAAAAATAATAAAAATTACAAGTGTGTGGGATGAAAGGCCCCAAAGAAATCACGGGGGGTGGGGGTGGGGTGGGGGACACTCAGTCAATTTTCCTGCCTTCGCTCAGGGAAATGTCAGGTTTTCTGCCGAGAAAGGACCTATATGCCCATCCCTTAAAGGGAAGCTCCGTGGAAAATTAGATAAGTCTTTAAACTATGTAGAAAAAAAAAACACCTAAGAACAAGTATTCTTTCTAGCTGAAGATAAAAAAACAAGCAAAACAAACCAACAAAACAAAGGTGCAATTGTGCATGTTTTCTGGTGCATTCTTAGGATGTAAATGAAAATGTTTATCTCTTGTATGCATCCAAAGCAGAGCTGACTCCTTTTTGCAGTCATGATTTGAAGTCTGTAGAGACTTCAGCCCTCCCCTTGAGGCTCCTGAAGAAACACAATCAATTGATTTAAATAGTTGCTTAGTGCCTTTATCCTCTGCCCACAGTGAAATGCAGAAAGTGCCTCTGTACCAAGGTTAAGAAGTTACTTCAAGGAAGGGAGGGAGGGTTGGGGCACCGATCCTTTGCTTTTTCTTTTGCCATCCATGCTTTTTCACATCACCATTGCAAGAAAACCACACCACCCTAGATGTTGGAGAGACGAGAGATAGGAGACCCAGAAGGTACTGTCTTTCTGGCCACCCACCGGACTTGGTCCCTTCGGCAGCCTGACTCTGGGTGTGAATGGAAGCCCATCTTTGAACTGGACTTGAACTTGAACTTGTGTATTCCTCTTCCCCACCAGAAGTCAAGATAAACTTTTTGGGAATGTCTTTCCTACAGAGGGCCACCATGGACATAAAGCTTCCTCGGGTCCAACACATTTCCTTCTAATATCTCTGTTGGCCAAAAACACTTTGCAAATCACAGCCTGAGATTTTTTTTTCAGGCATCCTTGTGGATTTGGGAACATTCAGCTCATCATCCCTTCCTGGCCCACCGCCCTTCAGAGATTTCCCATGATGTTTTCCAAGATTTTCCCACCTGGCAGTTACTTTACAAGCTGCACATGTGATCTGTGCTGCCTCGGTCACTCAGCACAGAGAATGGAGGGGACCCTGTGCCCAGATCAAAAAGAGCCACCTGACACTTGCCTCCAAAGACCGGCACCTGTCTACTCATGCAGAGGCACTCGCAGCCTTTTTAAGGACACTGAGGTGGGGGATACCTTCACTCTGTGCTTAGCAGGTGACCATCTGCTGTTGAGCACCTCTATGTTCCTGTCCGGCTTCTTCTAGAGCCTTCATTGTTACTTTTATTCCTGTCTCCCATCTCATCCTCTCCTGGAACAATCCACCAAGAAACTCAAGTTACACCCAGACAGACTGACTCAATTGACTGGAAGATAAAGATGTTCAACTTTCCTGTAGGGACCTCTGTGAATCTGTAAGAACTCAGCAGTCTCATGGAAGAATGAGGGGCTGAGAACTGCACAGCTATTGATACAGGGCATTAAACTCATTTGTGTGCTGGTTCTTTCTTGTTTGAACCTGATCTCGCCCTGGCTAGTCCTCTCCTACTTGCTTAACAGTCCCCACGGAGGCAGGCATGTCAACATCTCTGCTCCATGCTCCCAGGGACATCTTGACCTTTTCTTCCCATGTTGTGGCCTAGGATAGACAGAACTTGAACTGCTGCCCTCTGTCAACAGCAATAATCCATTTGGTACTGTGAGATGGATCGGATAGAGAAAACGGGACCAAGACTAATGAAACTGGCTCATAGCTACAAGGCATGCTTTTCCTAGTCACCCCCTGGACTGGTGGATTCTTCTGCATGTGTTACTGGAAAGGAGTGCTGCATGCAGCGAATCTGTAGGCTGGGGCCTGGGGAAGAAGTGTGAGGAATTGAGGGGTGGTATGGCGGAAACAAAAGCTGCTTACTCATCTGTAGCTTGCTGCAAAGACTTCAGTAAGGAGAAAGTACAGGGATCAGCTGTGTAGCATAGGCATGCAATCTTTGACAACAACTCTTACCCCTTTGCACTAGAACGTGCTGAAATGTCTTTGTAGACCTGAAGGTGCACTTCACAAAACTGCCTATTAAGCAATGACAGTCTTTTAGTTTACTTATCTGTATTTATTTATTTATTTTAAAGTCAGGCTTTTTGACCTTTCTAGCCCCTTTCCTAGAAATCGAGCTTCCATGGCTCATGTCCCAAATATCTGTTTTCTCCAGGAGAAGTCTCCTGCTGTGCTCATAGCCATAGCTCAGCTCTTCCAGTAGCATCAGGGCCCTAGTTCAATAGGGTGGCCGTGGAAGGGTTGGGATACTCCGGAGCTGTTAGTCATCCCAGAATCTCTGAAGTAATGAATTTGCCTCTAGTAATCTGACTCAGAGAGACCAAAGATGTTCATTTCCTCTGTCCTTGGATCTGTAGAAGATGGACCTTAGCCAGAAGAGCTTTCTGTTTTTGCATTCCTTTCCCCATCTGTGTACAACCCCTCCCTCGGGAAGTCTTGAGTTCTGATTCACAGTTAACGCTGTTCATTGAGGTTATGTTAGTGAACTGGCCTAGCAAAATAAGGTAGACCAGTAGCAAGGTATCCTCTTGTGTGATGACCAATGGATGGCCATGTCTCTAAGCTGAATTTGTGCAACAGCTTTAGAGTCCATGGCAGTGGACCTCAAGTACAGGATGATATCACACCCTTGATTCACCCGAGAATTAAAAAGTCACGTGTAAGTGGTACGTGAGGAATATGTTTCTTTAAGTTGGAGGTTGAATCAGCAAATAAAAGGCCTTTTTCATGCTGTGTATAATTGCAATTAATTCAGATTAGATGATATCTTAAACAGCCAGTAGAAGTAATTCCCCAGTCTTCCTACTAATAGAAGGAGATCTCAAAACACACGCTTTTTAGCCATTTCAAACTGTAATCCCTGTTTGGTGGGTTGGGATGAGCAGAAAGGAGAAGGGAACAGTAGCAGAAGGTAATTCTCCATTTCCTTTCAGGAATGACTTCTTCCTGGGAGTGGTGAGAGTTGGTGGGTGGTAACCACCCAGAATCTAGCATTGTTAGAAGATAAACTGTTAA
Source organism: Ochotona princeps (assembly GCF_030435755.1). Classification (NCBI taxonomy): domain Eukaryota; kingdom Metazoa; phylum Chordata; class Mammalia; order Lagomorpha; family Ochotonidae; genus Ochotona; species Ochotona princeps. The sequence goes on from NC_080858.1 coordinate 20,758,763, forward strand.
ACAATCATATCTTACAGCTTTTTCCAGCAGGAATGAAGTCTTTTTGATGTTTATGCTCATTTTAAGAAGACATATAGACTAAAATGCTAAGGTTAGACACAACGTGGATTGACTTGTGATCTCAGGAGATGTCTTCACATTCATCTTCCAGTGTATTGGTACTTGCATTTATACTATGGAATTTCAGGGTATTATGCAAACATGTCTAACACGACTCAGGCAAATCTTCCAAGAATGTACATTACCCATCTTTTTTTTTTTTTTTTGGTAAAGAAACGGACATGAGCTGAATTGCTAACCAAAACTTTTCATTACCTAGATTTACTGTGCAAACTTATTCAGCATGTAGACATAAGGTTTAGAAACCTGAGAATCAAATGCCAGTCTCTTTGCTCAGTCAAAAAAAAAAAAAATGACCATGAACTTTCTTGGAAATCCAGTGTGCATATTCACGATGAGGCCCTGCTGACCACAGGGATAGCTTTAAGGAGACTTACCCTAGCCGCAGTGATTTGCATTCAGAAGGTTACTTCAGTAATTCAAGACTTAAAGGAGTGTGGAAAAGTCTTATACTGAAAATGGAGCAAGGAAGGAAAAGGGAACAAGAAATTGCCCCTGCCAAATATTTCAGGTCAAAGGCTGCCTCTGCCCCCAAACTTGCTGAGGTACATTGTTCCTCTTCAGTGCACTGTTTTGAGACCGTTGCTAAGTCACAATGACCCTGTGTGACATACCTCTATTATCAAGGTATCACGGAGGTTGAGGTCAAAATTGAGTCGTACTAATTTAAAGTGCACCATCAGGGCAACAAACCATTGAAGCTGAAGGGTTCTACTTCCTTTCTTGAGTTTGCCAGTTGCTTACAGATGTGTCTCATGTTCACCCACTGTGCATTTTCCCTGCCGTAACTGTTCAATACATCAGGTAGGGGACGTTGAATGTTATGAATTGAGAACCTAACTGAAGCGCATAGTTTTCATCTATGCAATCTTACTTGCTTCTGTCACTCTACAATCTGTTCATATTTGGCATTCATTAAAGATAATTTTTAAGGATCTTATGGAATTTCTTGGCTGGTTATTTGTCTCTTGCTTGACTGGTCTTTGGGGACCCTTCTCTCATCTCACACCATATGCAATCCAAGATCAAATCACCGATAGCATTTTCCCCTTTTGGAACTCATCCTGATGTCACAGGTTGAATTTGGATGTTAAATTCACTGTTTAGTATCAGGTAAGATCCCAAAGGGATCCCATTGGAATTTGGCCTGAGGAAGTTAGTGGGGGCATCAAGCTTTGAAGAGAAAAAAAAAAGAGATGTGGCTCAAAGAATAAAGTCATTGCTTTTATGCACTTAAGTTGTTCCTGATTTGAAACTATTGCTCAGCCACAGTTTTGGTCTGGGAAATATCACAGGGAGATGTGTGTGTGTGTGCACTCATGTGCGCAAGCTTACTCATTGGTGTGTTCTGGCATTAGGTTGTTCTTCATGTGGACTTCTCACACATGGCTCTTCCTATGCATGGAGAGCATTCCTTTCTTCCTGTTTGGTTTTGATTAGGCTGTGCCTTTCCTTTTGGATCTTTCTGAGCTTTAGGTCTGTTTCTTTCCTGTAACTATCCCTTGTTATAGCACCACTTTCAGATCAAAGCGAACAGGGTTTGATGCTTCATGGCAAGTATCTGGTTTTGTGCCCAATGCACTGAGTGGTGGCTGATGTGTCATCCTAGAGTTGTCATGCATTAGGAGAGTTTCGAGCTGAAAATTCGGAGATGACTCTCTTGCTGTAGAAATGACTGCGGCAAGTCGCCCTGAGGCTAGGCAGGCTGCCTGTCATCTTGCTGTTAGGGTCGGAAAACAGGCAAAACTAAGCTGTAGTGGAGAAGACAAGGCAGAGCTAGGATTTTATCCATGCCAGTGGTGCCCATGGGTGCTTGAGCCCCTGATGTGCTTCGCCATGCTCAGCCTTGGCATTACACGCAGAACCAAGACGTTGGCAGCTGGAGCGCTAGAATCAGAAGTCTTGTTGTTCATGGAGCTTTCAACAAAGAAGTTGAGCCATTTTCAAGAGAAGCCAATTGGAGGAGTCAAGAAGAATGGATGGATGAGACCTGTGCTGTCCTTCTCCCCCTGTGAGGAGAGCTGCCTACTGCTGTCAGCTCAGATTTCTCATCCTGATCAGTGGATCCTGAGAGTGGAGAGGGTCTGGCCCTAGAGTTTAACTGAGGTGTCTGTTGCAAAATCTGATGCCGATAAAGGAACAGAATGGTCATTCTGTGCAGTTGGAAAGCACCACTCTGCACCAGCCTGGAAACAGAGAATCCAAACTCTCCCATGTCATCAGTTGAGGCTAAGACACCATCATTTGTAAGCTGTGCTGTTGTTTTGTGTGTTTGTAAGAAAGAGAGAACAGGGACAGTTATGACTCATCATTGCATTGATTCATCTCCAGTTTAGAGAAAGAAAAAAAATGCTTTAAAAGTCTTAGAATTGATGAGCTGTGTAGTCTTTGTTTCCTGGGGTGAGAAACGGTTTGAATTTTAAACGCTTCAAATCTGGTGATTTCCTACAGCCCTGAGTCTCTAGATCTTCTAAGTCTTCTTTTATCTCTATTTTTTACCCCACAAAAGGTGTTTTGGTAAACCCTACCCTTTATTTAGGTTTTGTGCAAGCTAGGTATTGGGATGCACTGAAGTCATGCACTGTACAGATCATTGACCTGCTGAGGGTTTTGGACTTAATTGTAGTGGATGCAGTGAAGCTGGTCTTGCTGCCCTTTGCTCCTTTCCTCTTTTAGAGCACTCGCTCCATTGTCAGGTTTTCAACAACTCCACCAGTTATTGCTTCTCAAATTGAAGGCCATCTCACAGATGCCCTGTTGCAGGAAGGTTCTTCCAGCAACACTTCCATTTTGTGTAGCTCCTGACGGTTTTCAGATAACTTCCACAAACATCATGCTGTTCTACTTGGTGAGTTAGGCAAGGCTGCTGTTGGCGTCCTTGCTTTACAGGTGAGGAGAGCTGCCCAAGGTTGTCAGTTGGGTGAAGGGAGCAGCCCTGTGATGATGCTAGAGTCTATGACCCAGTTGTCTGATGCAAAGCAGAGACGCTGCATGTCTACAGGGATGACCGACTAGTGCAAAGTACAATGCCACTTAAGAAGGAAAGACCAGTAGACAAAAACACTTCACTTCTTTCAGCATTTAAATATACCCATCCTAAAATAGAAATAAAACACTTCAAAAGGTGTGGAGTAAAGCAGATAATATAGATCCACCTGCTTGTCAATTGCAGTGTGTTCTATAGACAGGAGATACTAAAAGGTATGTTATTCATAGCAACAACAAAAGGAGGAGCAGGAGGAAAAAGCCATTGGGTCATTCCTTCCAATGAGATGAACTGTGCTGTAAAGGAGGATTCTGGGGAGATCTAATTTGAAAAGTGAACAGGATGATGGTTAAATCTGAAGACCTGGGGGTGGAAATGATTTCAGTAGGAGCCTTAAGTATGCACTGAAAATGACACCAGACATTCTGCAACCATGCAGGACCCCGAGCCACTGTTGCTAGTCTTGTTCTAGTTCACTTGTTCTGATACATGAATATTATTTTGTATCTTCAGACCTTAAATATCAAGGGTAAATTCTGCTACACAATATGTTGAGGTACCAGAAGGTATCTTCCAGGATTCCATCACTTCTGATAGTCTCGTTTCCCCAATGTGCGAAATATTGTCTGGCTTGTTTTTGCTCTGCACCTGTGAATATTGAGGAAATCAAGCAAGATGTTGTTTGGGAAGTTTTCTCATATGCTTGTCTATAAATCAATCTATAAAAGACTATTCTTAACTGTTCTTGCTAAAGATAAAACAACCCTCACATGCATATGAGAATCAATGTATGTCTTTTCTTGAAAATTTTGTGCTACAAAGATGGTTATGAAATTTTATAAGTTATATCTCAAAGTGGTCCAGTTCTTTCTTTCTGAAATTGATTGGATATAAACAATAGTCACACTTCGGTCTGTTTTTTCTCTAAAGATTTTTATTGCAATTATGTAACGTCTAAATATCAGAATCTTTAGTTCATGAAATATTATGTTTTCTAAAGAATGACATTCAAGGGCTAGATTGAGTTATTAAACTTGCTAATGATTTTAAAAATGAACTTATTGCATATTTTCTGTGATAGATAACCTGTTCGCAGTGTTTCCAATTCTTGACATTAAGTGCATTTTAGGAACATTCCCTGAGAAATTAATTCCAACTGTAATAAGTTTTTTTTCAGAATTAAAATTAGAAACCAGCTTTGTAGAGCGATGGGATAAGCTGTTGCCTGCAGTGCTGGCATGTTATAACTGAGTATCCGCTCAAGTCCTGGCTGCTCTGCTTCCAAAACATCTTCCTGCTAATATGGGAGGGCAGGTAATAATGGTCCAAGTGATTGGGCCTCAGCCACCTGTTTGGGAAACCAGGCTGGTGTTTCTGATTATTGGCTCCAACCTGATCCTGCCCTGGTGATTGCAACCATTGGGAGAGCAAACCAGCAGGTGGAACATACAACTTTCTCTCTCTCTTCAATCTGCCTTTCAAATAAATAAATCATTTTTTAAAAGACTTAATTTTAGAAAATGATTCATTCATGCAGAGAGGCTTACATTTAAGATAAATTAAGATAAATTTAAGATAATTTGATCACAAATCCTTATCTTTAATGAAATGAATTAAGAACATTTGCATATCTGTACTGCTTTGATTATCTATGCTGTGATGGTGCCTTTTTAAAATTCTCTGCAATATCATCATTTCACTGTTGCAGAGAGGAAATAATGGCGTTTTATGTGAGTTTCAAAGGGAACTTTTTTGGTTTCAAGACTCACATGTTGTACAGTGTGTTCTCCCTTCATTAAAAGCAAAACACTTTTTAATATCAGAAAAAGTTGCATGCATGTCAGCTCTAGAAGATGAAACACCCACCTTGGTATTTTTTTTGAAAGATTGCGGAATATTAGCTTATTGCTGAAGGATAGATTCTAGTGAAGATGGAAAAGCTCTCTTTTACATTCCTCAGGATAAAGATCATATTGTTGGTATTAAAAGAATAATGTTCTCCCTTCATAGATAAAAATGGGTACTGTAAACATCCTTTAATCACAGGGTTGATAATTGAGAAAGCAAAGTGATTTCACTTTAGTATCTGAATAATGATCATGTATTAAAGAAGTGGCCCACTGTGAGAATTTCCAAGGAGTGCATTAGAACAGAATGTGTCAAGACAAAAATATCCTTTGAGTATACAACAAGAGCCAAAGGAGGGGGTTGTTTAGCATGTGAAAATCAAATGCTTAACTTTTATTTCGGTTCTCAAGAGTTTACACCAATAATGCTATGGGTCCTAACATTCGCCTGCCCGTGGGGAGCAATGTTTGGCATGTTCCAAGTCTTCAGTTCTGAGATGGTTGATTTGGAAATGGAGCAGACATTGTTTGGGGAGTTTTGAGATCCTGGCTCACCTATGGAGTTATAAGCAGTATATATAATGTCATTCATTAATTATTGGTGGTGATTATGGTGACTAAAATAATGAGTCATTAGTCAATGCTACTCATTGTTAAGTGATGGACCATTAGGCTGTTGTTTATCTTTTTGAAAAAAGATTTATTTATTTTTAATAGAAAGTCAGATAGGCAGAGAGGATGAGAGACAGAGAGAAAGACCTATTGTCGGGTGGTTCACTCCCCAAGTGACTGCAATGGCTGGAGCTGAGCTGATCTGAAGCTAGGAACCAGGAGCTTCTTCCAGGTCTCCCACGTGGGTGCGGGTCCCAAGGCCATGGGCCGTCCTCGACTGCTTTCCCAGGCCACAAGCAGGGAGCTGGATGAGAAGCGGGGCTGTTGGGATTAGAACCAGAACCCATATGGGGTCCCAGCACGTGCAAGGCAAGGCCTTTAGCTGCTAGGCTACTGTGCTGTGCCCCAAAGCATAGTCTTGTGGAGAAGAGCAGGGACATATTAGAGGACTTTCAGAAATGCGTTGGGAAGCGTTAGAATTCTAGGTTCCTCCCTCCCTCCCTTCTTCCCTTCCTTCCTTCTTTCTTCTCATCCTTCCTTCTGTCTTCCTTTATGTTTTTCTTTTCTGAGACTGTGTACATTTATTTCATTATTACTTATGACCCAGAGAGCTGTGTCTGTACTCATTCTGCCTAAGACCAGATGAGGGTGTTTTCTGCGTATTTCACTACTTCCTTTAGAGGTCAGAGCAGGCTGGCAGTTCATGTTGCTAGAAAGTGGTTGCTCATAATTAGGTTGAAACAACTGTGAGTTGTTAGAGCTGCCGTCGTTTCTTGGATTGCTCCTGGTGGATAATCTGATCTTTCTTCAGAGTCTTAAATATTGACTGGCACAAACAAAATAAATGCTGGTGGAGAAGTCTCTACAATGGGGAGCTATGCAACCTATGCTTTATCCTTTGCTTGTGTTATTAAACACCCAGGTGTCTCTTTATTTTGGGGCCCTGACACCTGTCTACAGGAAAATATTTGTCCCTGATCCTACTCCATGCACATGCACATCTATTCAAAAACACCTGTGTGTACATGGACACACACACACATGCACACAAATACACACACCACACCTATGTACTTTTGCCAATCTACTCATCTGCCTGTCTATGAATTTTAGATGCCATGGTGCAATCCAGACAAGGTGTGCATTCGCCTTAATGGATTAGCCCTGTAAATATATACTAAAGATTTATTACCCTTTCGGTTTAGTTAAAGTTACCAAAAAGATATCATGAAGGAATTTTCCATCATGCAATTAGAGAAGCTTCTATCTATCTATCTATCTATCTATCTATCTATCTATCTATCTATCTATCCAACAGATAGATCTAACAGCAATAACTGAGAATCCCTGGGGTGTTTTTCTTTGGGTTTGGGTGTGCTGCAGTTAATGTGGTAAGGTTTTTCCTGGTTCCTTTCTTCCTTTGTCTTCTTAGCGACAAGCAGGGGAGCTGAGGTGTGTGCTGTGTTTGAGGGTCCTTCAGAATGTGGAGATGGAAAGTTGACTGCGGTGCAAAATATTCTTGATAGCCATGCCTGGAAGATGTCTTCAAAAAGTTAGTGGAAAGTGCATATTATGAAAAATAATGGATAAATTTCAACTTTATTTTTATTTTGATAAAGGACTTTATTCATTATGATAGGCAGTAAAGAGGAGAGAGAGACAGAGATCTTCCATGTGCTGGTTCGCTCCCCAAATGCTCAAAATAGCCTGGGTTGAGCGAGGCAATAGCTAAGGGTCCAGAACTCAATTGGAGCCTTTCACATGGGTGACAGGGACCCAAATACTTGAGCCATTTGTCTTGTCTTAGTGGGGATCTGGAATCTGGAGTGCAGCCAGACCACAAGCCCGGGAGTTCTGGTGTGGAATTCAGGTGTTCCAAGAAACTACTCCAAGCACTCATATAAACTTTTTGAGCTATCTTTGCTTGTAGAGCAATGAGAGAGCTGGCAACATAACCATCTCTGAACATGGCTTTACATCTGTGGCATGTCCTTCTCCGTCATTAGTTCAACAGCTGTGTGTTTTCTGTTTTCTGCTGAGGAAGTGATATTTTTAAGTGAACACTGGGCTGCAAGCTTTAAATTATCACAGTGAATCAAAGTTTTGGGTGGGTGGCTGGTTGCTTGTTTCTGTACTATGTCTAGGTACTATCTGCTGATTTATAAATACAGGTGATAAAGAGGGGGCACCTTTCAATAATGCCCTTTGTCTAACTGGTTATTACTGGGACATTTTTGACACCCTTTGAAGGAAAGCACTTGTAGTCCACACCAACCCCAGCAACACCCTTCAACGTCAGATGACTGGAATACTTGTCTTAAATGGACGAAATTTCCTGAGACAACATATCCTGCAACATTATTTACATTCATACCTCTGTAAGTTTGGGCCTGCTAGTTTTGTCTTAACTCTAGAATTGCAGACCACAGGAAAGATATATTTTTCTTTTTCCCACAAGCACCACATATTTGAATGGTAACTTAAGGGGGAGTTTCATAAGTGCTCTTCTTTAATATCTTTTAAATATACAAAGATCTTTCACAGGCATTATTTTGTCTTGATTGTTATTGGAAATGTAGAGCAAGGGTGGGGGGAGAAATACAGAGAGAAAGAGAGAGAGAGAGATACTCCCTTTCACTGGTTCTCTCCATTGTAGCCAGGGCTTATTCAGGTCACTCCATCTGGGACTCCCATGTACTTGAACCACTGTCTGCTGCCTCCCAGGCACACTAGCAGGGGATTGTATGGGAAGCAGAGGCAGGATCGCTCTGAGGGATTCTGGTATAAAATATGGACATCCTAAAGCACTGGCTTAACCTTCACAACACCTGTCCTCACCCACATTTGTGCTTCTCACACTAGTGTCTTCTGGAGTCAAGTGAGGTGGACACATTTCTCTCCAGATGCAGGTTGAGTTTCTCAGAAGAAGCCTGGGCCTGGGGGTTATGGCAGGCGGGTTGTTCTGGCAAGGCCTTGTTGGGTCACCTGGGGGAGAGATGGAGTGCCTCTGTTGAAACAGAGATGCTGCCTTACCAGCAGGGGGCTCTGAAGCTAGAAGGGACAGTCTTGTGGTCCTGAGGCACAGCATGGAGGTCAGGCCCTTGGACTGTATGATCCTTCCTTGGACTCAACTGCTAGAGAGCTGATGGGCGAGGGCACTTCCAGAAGCTGGGATGACTGTATTCTCCAGTGGTGAAGGGTTCCAGTGATGTCCATCAGAGCAGCTTGCAGGTGGCCATGGAGGCAGGCTCCGGACAGGAGGAACGAAGAACGGGAAGGCAGAAGGGAAGGTTTGGAAGTGGGATCATTAGATAAGCTGGGGTTGACTGTCAGTTATAGATTGACTTGTTAAAATGAGCAAAGTGCATGGAGGCCCCTAGAGAGGCTCATCTCTAATGCACACTGGAAGGCATTCTCCAGACCAACCTGAGTCTCCTGTATGGATCGAGTTCAATTATTAATCAGAAGCAATGGGCAATGCTGCCTAATGCTGCCTAATGGTATGGGGATGGGTAATTTTGCTTCTTGGTAATGTATGTTCAGAGTGCAGGCGCAGGTAGACTGACATGGACTGATCCTCCCTCTGTCTGGTCCCCTTTGTGGTGTAGCACTCTGAGGTCCCAGTGCAAGGCTCCAAACCGCTTGCGTGACTTAATGCATCTCTGTAACCTTAGCATTTCCTCTTAATGTGTCACAGGGCTGATGAAGAAGTGCCTGGAAAAGAGCTGGTGGGAAGGGTGCTTTCTTTGAAAAGCCAAAGGCTCAATCAGAGCTTGTGGCACGATCACCGTGCCCGTAAGTGTTCTTGTGGCCAAGTCAGAGATAGATATTCGGCATGGAATCCATGCATTTGCATTCCTTGCGAAGAGAATTCACTTGCCAGTTGTGCTAGAAATGAGAGAATCATTTAGATTTCTTTTTCATCTGGAAAGAGACCTAATTAGGGGAACTAATTGTTTGGGTAGCTTTTCATTTGGATTTGAAACACTCCCCTTTCCTATCCCCATCCCACAAAACAAAACAAAACAAAACAAAACAAAAAAACCAACCAACCAATCAACCAACCAAAAACAACAAACAAAATACACACACACACACACACACACACACACACGCTCTAGATTTTGTGATTAATGGTGGTTCCTGTTACTCTGTGACTTTAACCTGTTAGCAAGAAGTTTGCACTTTGCAAAAACAACCACAACAGCTAGAACTGGTCCACTCCAAAGCTGGGATCCTGGAGACTCCTCCACATCTCCCATGTGGATGTAGGAGCTGAAGGCCTTGAGCCATCCTTCTCTGCTTTCCAGACCACAAGCAGAGAGCTGAATTAGAAGTGGAGGAGCCAAGACATGAACTGACACTCACACAGGATTCTGGCATTGCAAGGCAAATGATTAGCCTGCTCCACCACTGTGCCAGTCCCCAAGTCTTGCTCTTATGTTTGATGTTCTCCAATAATCCAGTGTCAGTTGTAAACAGAATTTTGTTTCATCTCCAGTTCAGAAGGGATCATTTTAGAGAGCTTGTATATTCTTTTTCTCTCAGGTGGCACAAAATCTGAAATCTAGAATACAAGCTACTAAGTGATATCAGTGTACAACAGAGTATTTAGACATGCACTATTTGGGATAAAGGTGCTTTGGGGGGAGAGAGGAGTAGGTAGTATCTAATGGCATGAGACATGGTTGGTGTTACATGTTAAAACTCAGAATGATATTGCTTAAAGCAGCATGTTCCAGTCCAGTGATGTAACACACCTAAAAAATTCTAGAAAGCAACCAAGTCTTGGAATATTTGTAGGTTCTATGCTATTATTAGTTAATATGGCCACTTCCTGGGTGCCAGCCAGTGAACAGAGAAGATAAGTAGGGCCTTGCTTGCAGGAGTTTGCTGTCTGGATCATTGAAGGCACTGGCCAGTGGCAAACCTTGGCCCCTTGCAGCATCTTAGACAATGTTCCAATGAAACCCTTCCTAACTCAGAGGCGTCAGAGAGGTGTTTGTGCTATCAGAAGGATTTGGGGGTAGCAGTGGAGGTGCTAATGTATTTTTCCTTTTAAAAAATTTTGTTGGGAGCCAGCTCAGTGGCTCAAAGGCTAAGCCTCTGCCTACAGTGCCGGAATTCCATATGGACCCCGGTTCAGATCCTGGTTACTCTATTTCTGATCCACCTCCCTACTTGTGGACTGGGAAAGCAGAGGAGAATGACTCAAGTCCTTGGGCCTCTGTACCCTTATGGGAGACCTGGAAGAGGTTCCTGGTTCCTGGTTTTTGCCTTCAGATTGGAACAGCTCTGGCTGTTGCAGCCATTTAGGGAGTGAACCAGCAGGTGGAAAATCTCTCTCTGTTTCTCCCCTCTGTAAATCTGCATTTCGCATTAAAATAAACAGATTTTTCAAGAAATTATTTTGGTAAGTAGAGCAGAAAAGAGAGAGCCAAAATGCCCTGTGTGTACACAGATTTGTCTTCCAAATGTGTGTGATGGCTGGACCTGGAAATTCTGTCTAATCTCTTGAGCCATCACCCCTGCTTCGCAGGGTCTGTGCTGGCAGGAAGTTGGGATCAAGAGTCGGAGCTGGGATTAAAATTCAGGCGTTCTGCTGTGGGACATGGCTGCCTGAAGCAGCATCTTAACCACTAAGCCAAGCACCTACTCAGGGTATTTTTTCTTTTGCCACACTCTGTATGTTTGTGGCAGCACAGCAATCTCTCAGTCAAGAACAGCTGGGATTGTTCGGATCCTGCGTGTGAACCATGACAGTCAGCTCTGGTACTCTGTGCCTGAGTCATGCATCATGGAATTACAGGATCTCAGAATCAATCTGAGCCTTAAAAGCCATCTCTTCTCTCCCTCTTTTTTTTCTCTTCTATTTTGTATTTGAATCGTCTTAACAGATTCCTTCTCTGGTCCTCCTCCATCCTATGTTGTGTTATTAGAGGCAATTTATGTTTGGAAATCTGGCTGTTATTGTTAATGTATACTATGAGTTTACTGTATTCTATAAGCATAGGATACATTAATCTTATTTACAAGGCAGCAAAGAGCAATGAACTAATCACTCAAGGTCGCACAGCTAGATAGTAGATAAGCCAAGGTCAGGAATTCTGATTCTCCAGCTGGAGTTCAACTCACACGATCTTATACTGTGAACACATGAAGCTAAGGAATCTGATGCAAGCTTAGTGAAAATAGCAATTAGAATAGACAGAGAACAACAAGGAAAGCCTAGAATCAGACAGGAAACGGTCAGCGTGGATTCACTTATATCTTACGAGGTGGGACACAAAGATTAGTTACTCCTCACTAGGGCATTGAAGACTTCTCTGCACACCCCTCCTTAAAACTGTTCTGCACCGAAACTGTTGACATATGTCTTGATAGAGTTATAAGCCAGCCTAGACTACCCGAAAAAAAAAAAGGCCAGGCTCAATAAAATTATGCTTCAACGCTATAGAAAGCTAAATACTACAATGAAAATAGACACGAGACAGCTAAATAGTAATCTATAGCCATTTTAAGGTGTATAGAACCCGGTTGTATATAAACTAAAATTGAAATGTCAATGAAGAAGTCACAGAATGTGGTTAAGAACTTGCATTTTTTTTTAACATATTGGTAACTCAATACTATGTCAACTAATTCCATAACGTTATAAATTGTTGCTGATGTTATGTTGGGGCTTTTAATTGATCGGGATGTTACTCTGCCGGCTCTCCCTTCAGACCAGAGATGGTCTCCTCAAGAAGCCGTTGAACTTATCTAGAAATAAGATACTAGACTCTATGCTTGGTATATGCTTGCAATGAAAGAATCTCAACTGAACTTGAACTATGGTAATGCAACAAGGTAGAGGAATCCACCATGGGGAGAGGGTTTGGGGAGGGGGGGGGAAATCCCAATACCTATAAAACTGAGTCACATAATGCAATGTAATTAATTAAAAAAAAAACAGTTTTAAAGAGAGAGAACTCCCACTTGCCGGTTCACTGTGTGAATGCCTGTGTTGGCCAGGACCGAGCTAGATAAGGCTGGCACTGAAGAGCCAGATCATGTGAACAGCAAAGACCCAACTAATTGAACTGTTGCTGCTGCCTCCCACAGACTGCATTATGGGAAACTGAATTCAGGAGCTGGAGCTGGAGTGCAATCTAGGCTACTCCACTAGGCCAAGTGCCTGCTCCTGCTTGTGCTAGGTCAGGTTAGCTTGCTCTGACACACTGGTTGTTGAATACCACGTAAGAAACACTGATTTAAGTCAACTTCAAAATGCATGTGTTTCCACAAGCAGAAATGCTTGTAATTTGCTTGAACTCATCTTTGAAATGACTTTGTTCAGTTTTTTGTATTATAAGAGCACACATGATTGTATATCTTACAGTGCTGCCCAGTAAAATGTTAAAAAGATGCTTTTAACCTAATATATTATTTTATCAGTCCAACCAATTAGGCATAAAATAAGTAAAAGTAGACTTCAGTTACTAAGCATTTTTACCAGTCCTGAAAGTAAAGACACATGTTTTCTCATATTTGTGACAATTAATGTATAGAGAGAGTAAAAACTGTATGGGTGTCATATCTCTCTGATATCTAGTTATAAATACTGTTTCCCCTTTCCCCCGTGTTACTATCATTGTTGTGAATGTTATGATATTAATGTCCTTGATCTTAATAAGCATAATAACAGTATGCATATAGTATCTCCACAGGAAATGAATACAGTCAGATGTTTAGAATTGTTACATGTTAAAATTAAAAAGTTTATAAAAACAGAACTTTTATCAGAAAGTGAAGACTGATCTACTATTTCTTAATGGTGTTATGCTCTGCTTTAAAACTGCAAATGCTTTTCTTCATGCAGAGAGTAAAGCTCAAGCAAGGTAGCATGGAAAATAAGCACACTTAACAAACCCACCTGCAAAACCTCCCAAGCCGCAGGTATTCCTTGTTCTTCTCCTTTAAGTAATCAACACTCAAGACATTTTCATTTCGCAGTATCATCTTCTGCTACTTGATTTTGTGCACCCTGTATTCATTGTCTACTCAATGTCTCCAGAAAGTATATTAAGAGCACACAGGCTATTTTTTAAAAAGTTTGAGGGACATGGGGTTAAAAAGGTAAGTTTAAAAAATTTGAAATGTATGTTTATGAGAGATAATAAAGCTTAGGCAAAATGTATCTTTACAAAGAATTAGGCTTAAATTTCTATTTTTTTTGCACCAAAATTAAATCTTTTATTTTTTTCTTTAAATAGTCATTTTATTTATTTGCAAGAGTGACAGAGAGCAAGATTGAGAGAGAGCAAGAGAGAGTGAGAGAAAGAGAGAGAGAGATCTTCTATCTGCTGCCTCACTCCTCAAATGGTTCCAACACTTGAAGCTGGACCAAGCTGAAGCCAGGAGCCAGGTACTCCATCTGGGTCTCCAACCTGGTGGCAGGGAATCACTTACTTGGGCTCTCTTTCACTGCTTTCCCAGGCAGATTGGCAAGAAACTGGATTGGAAGTGGAGCAGCTGGAACTCGAACAGGCTCTCTGACATGGGATGTCAGCATTGAGAGCCACAGCCTAACGTGCTACACCACAACATGATCCCCCCACTTCCCTAACATCTTTAAGTGCCATTTTCCATGAACCATTTGAAGCACCCTCATGTTACTGTCCTTGTATCTTTGCTTGCTCTATGTTTCACGTGTTGGGGCTTTGCCTTCCTGTTTCCAGGAACGCTGAACAACTATTTAATTGACAAACACTTAGCTAGGACTCTACCATCACTGTTCTTTGAGAAGTGTATGTCAACAAATCCTTATTTGTATCTTTCATTCCCATTACTCCCAGTTACTCTGGGGTAGGAATCACATTGGACACAGAGTAGGTATTCAGTCAGAGTTAATTGGTTGCAGAAACAGTATTTTGTTATATTGGATACTGTGGGGAGGACTTAAAATCTTTACAGGCAGGTAACATTTTACGTGCTTATAATGTATAATTTATACAACAGCTTTCTTCACAGAGCTTAGTGTTCTGAAGTCTTTAGCCTTATTTCATCCTTCCAGATTTACTGTTTGACTTTTGGAAATAGGGTAAATAGTTTTCCATCTGTTATTCCTGTGGGGAAGAAACAGTCTTCTCCTGTGTGCACAACCTGTGGATGTCTTCCTTAGCAATATCGTGTCTTGATCCCACACATGAAAACACATACACTGTGGGACAGACTCCCACATGCCTCTGGCATCCCTGGGAGAAAGGAAGGAGATGGGGAGACCTTGTGGAAAAGATAGCGGATCACAGCCAGAAAAGGAAGAGAACCTTTGAGAAATGGCATGAAATTAACGGCACACGAGGGCAGAAACCAGAAGGCCCTAGGAGTTGTCAGGCTCGCAAGAACACATTAACTCTGAATACTTCCAGGATGAAGCCAGCCCAAGGTGAGTTGGGGGAGAGGTCACCATCTCAACGTACTATAGAAGCAGTAGTGGGGAACACCTTCTCTGCTCCTCCCTGCCTCACCCCCTCACACCTAAGGAAATCATTCTGAATGTAAGCTGTGTTGTTAGTTTTCAGTTGAGGATCAGGTGGTTTCCGAATCCCTTCCGCTCAGTGCAATCCCGTCTTACTCTGCTGAGTCTGCCTCCAACCATCCCAAGTCTTGCGCTGTTGCTTCGTCCTTTGCAGTGTTTGTAACACCTCCCAATTTAGCATCCTCCTGCCTCTAATGAATGTGCTGTTAGTGTTTCCCCCTCCTACCTCATCATTAATAAAGATGCTAAGGGAAGCTGGGCCCATCACCAATCCGTGGAACACCCCACTAAACACCTCCCACCCACTTGCCACATAACCATTTATCATTACCCTTTGTTTACAACCCTTCCAACAGTTTTTAATCCATGTGGTAGTGCTTCTCTCCCAGTCAACTTGTGGTTGCTTTACGAGGGAGATGGAGATCCCTGCACTTATCCCTGCTCTGGAGTGGAAGAGGGGCTTTGCTTGGTGGAGCAGCTATTGGGTGAAAAAAAAAATGAAGAATTTAGTGACGCAAAAATAGAAAAATGCTTGAGGTCTGCGTGTGTGTGTGTGTGTGTGTGTGTGTGTGTGTGAGAGAGAGAGAGAGAGAGAGAAAGAGAGAGAGAGAGAGAGAGAGATGGTTTTCAGGGGAGAAATAAACAATACCTAGAGAGATGACATAAGAGCCAGATGTGTTTGCCAGGAACTTTGGTCAACTCTAGGCTAGATGTAGATTATGACACAGTATGCACAACTGTTTGCACACATAATATTCTTTTGTAAACAAGTTTATCTTCATTGATTCGAAAGGCAGAACGACAGAGTGGAAGGAGAAAGGCGGACAGGGAGATTTTCCATCCCCTGATTGACAGGCAGGCAGGGATATTTACTATCAACTAGTTGGCTCTCCACATTCCCTCATCGCTGGATCTGGGGTGGGTCAAAGCCAGGAGGCAGGAACTCTATCCAGGTCTCCCACATGGGTGACAGGGATGTAAGTGCTTGAGCCATCACCTGCTGCTCTCCAGGGTGCACATTAGAAGGGACCGATGACAAGACTTGTTCCCAGGCACTCCGAAATGGAATGTGGGCGTCCCAAGAGGCAGCTTGCTCCATTGCCCTATATACAGATTCAAAGACCTTCAAGACTTAACTGTTGTATAGGGGGCAGATTTCCCTGACCCTTTCTTGAAACCAGGTTGTAAATTCTGTCCTAGTTGCTGGGAAAGGTGGAGCAAGTGACCTGTGCGCTCTGTCCACCTCGAAGCTGGGGAAGGAAGACAGGCAGAATCCTATCTGACACCAGAGCAGGGCGAGGATACCAGGAATGGAGGGGGCCACCCTTAGGGAGCCCAAAGAGAAAGGGTTCTGGAGAAAGGTTCTAGAAGTTTTCTGAGGGGGGCGTTATAGCAGACAAACTGTACTTGCTTTTGGCTTAAAATGGCATAAGTGTATTGCATCACAATTCCAGACGCTGAACATCGAAAAGTGAAGGCATCAGCAAAGTCACAGCCTCAGAAGCCCCATGGGCTTTTCCCTGCATCTCCTAGCCTCCGCAGTGGCTGCCAGCGGTCCCTGGAGTTCCTCGGCTAGTCGCTGCCTCCATCCCCATCTCTGTTTCTCTCTGGTTTCTGTGTCTCAATGTCCCATGTCCTGAAAGGAGAGCCCTTGTTGGATTAGGGCTTAGCCACGCTTAGCCAACATCATGGCATTTTATTGTTACTGATCATGTTCCTTCTGTCTGTGCTGTCTTGGTTTGTGGATGCATTTTCTGTCTGTCTGGTGTTACAGACATGTGACTGCTTATTGTAATTCAGGTATGCATAAGCCGCAGAACACAGATAAGTTTTTCCCTCAACCCTTTGTTATAATGTGGGCATGGCTGAAGCGAATTTTAAGATTCAGTCCAGCCAAGTGTCTGTTCCCTAGTCTCTGAACTTCCAAAATGCTAGTCTTTTATGGTGCTACATGCTTTGTAATGATTTGCAAAGTCAGATATACAGAGAGGAGGTGAGACAGAGAGGAAGATCTTCCGTAGGATTATTCACTCCCCAAGTGACCACAACGGCCAGTGCTGTGCCAATCCGAAGCCAGGAGCCAGGAAATTTCCTCCAGGTTTCCCAATCAGGTGCAGGGTCCCAAGGTTTTGGTCCGTTATCAACTGCTTTCCCAGGTCACAAGCAGGGAGCTGGATGGGAAGTGAAGCTGCTGAGATTAGAACTGGTGCCCATATGGGATCCCGTCATGTTCAAGGTGAGGATTTTAGCTGCTAGGCCACTGCGCTGGGCTCCATTTTTTCTTCAGTCCCTTTTCCATCTTAGCATGCTCTCATCATTTGTAGCCTAAGTAGTAGGAGTACATAAACTGTTCAAATTCCAGTTTGCTCTCCTCTACCGAGAACTATAGTGAAAGGTGTGAAAAGGACTGTGATTCATGATTGGGATGAAAATACGAAGGAAAGGGTAGAAAATTTGATGCGTAAGTGTAACATTTGTGAAGCAGGTGCAGTAGAACAAAATTGGACGGGACCTTGCACCCTTGGGTCCTAGTGTAGGATCTTGGACAGACCACTCCCTCTCTCTGGACCCTGCTTTGACTCTCATCCCTAATTTTGGCATCCTTCCAGCTCTGTGGATGCCATCCAGTGAAGGCAGACACAGCAGGTCAACTCCTGGGGAAACATTTGCATGTCTCAGCACAGTGTTGCCGTTTCAAAGCCTGGCTGGCTTTGGGTTATTAAGGGACAGTTCCTCTTCTGAACTTGCGTCTCATTTCTCCACAAGCGTCTTAGTGATTGGGATAGAGAGACTAAAACAACTCAAATGTTACTCCTAGCCCTCCTCCTTTTCTTTGCATAATATTTTGGGAATGGAAGATTGAAATTGGTTTCTTACCCAAGCCAGTTTAATTCCTTGCGGCTTTATACTCATTTTGCTTCAGTCTGAAGAAGTGGAAATTGATAATTTCTTTTAGCTGTAATGATAAGGAGTTTAGTGGTGCTTAATAGAATGGCTTTGCTGGCACTCAGAAAGATGTGATGATGCAGGAGCCAGCTGACTAAGCTGAACGCACCGAGCCACACTTGCTCATTTATTAATTATTCATCCTTAGATTTCTTCCAAGAGGGTTGCGTAGTGGACTATACACTAACACTACATTTTCAATAGGACAGTAAAGGAAAAGATCAAAGAAAAAAGTAATAATGGAAGCAGAGATAGCTGTAAAGAAAACCAGAGTCTAAGATCTTTTCTTCTGAGATTTCTGATAGCCAAAGTAAAAAAGCAAAGATGAGGAGCCACTTGGCTCTTATTATTTGGCAAATAAGCATGCTATGCCTGGAGTGGGAGTGGTGGCGGTGGTGATGGTGAGATAGTATAATATCAGTGTACTAATATTTTTATATTCAAGAGTAACACGTATAGAATTTTTATTTCATATAACTATGTTATTATGACTTTCAAATTAATCTGAAGGCATAGGTAAATTGTAATTATGATTGCATTTCTACTTAGCTAAAATGAAGTAGTCCAATAGACATACATTTGTTTTATTTATTACATTTGATAGTTTATTCTTAGTTCTATTTTTAAATGATTATTTAAAAAAGATATTCTGGAGCCTGGCATGGTAGCCTAGCTACTGAAGCCCTCGCCTTGCACATGCCGGGATCACATATGGGCACTGGTTCTTTCCTGGCAACCTCGCTTGTCATCCAGCTCCCTGCTTGTGGCCTGGGAGAGCAGTCAAGGATAACCCAAAGCCTTGGGACCCTGTACCTGTGTGGGAGACCTGGAAGAGGATCTGGGCTCCTGGCTCCGGATTGGCACAGCACCGGCCGTTGCAGTCACTTGGGGAGTGAATCATCGGACAAAGATCTTCCTCTGTGTCTCTCCTCCTCTCTGTATGTCTGACTTTGCAATAAAAATAAATAAATCTTAAAAAGAGAGAGAGATCTGGACACAGTGACAGAGCTCAGGTGATGATGTGATTGAATTGTTATCATATTCCTTATCTTCTCTGTCTCCAGGATTTATGGGTACTTGCAGGATTTTGACAGGATCTGAATGACTTAGTAATTGAGTGCCAAACATGTAGAAGTGTTACTGTTTATAAAAAGACAACTGAATACTTAGTCTGTGGCAGCTAAGCCAACTTTTTTCCTGCCCTGAAAAGATTTTCGTTATTTTTTCTGATCTTTGAAAACCCACTGTGTGAATGAAGTGGGCTGCTGAAGATTTTGGGAGGGTGCTATGTTTTGACATTTGAAGGACAACTATTCAGGTGTCTAAATGGCATAATTTTTTTATTGTGTGCTATGGTTCCTAATGCAAAAGTTAATTCTTTTAAAAAATTTTGAAAGATTTTATTGGAAAGACAGATTTACAAAGAGGAGAGATAGAGAGAATGATGTTTCATTCACTGATTCAATCACCAAATGGTTGAAATGGTGGAAGCTGAGTCAATGTGAAGCCAGGAGCCCCTCCAGGTCTCTCACATGCATGCAGGGTCCCAAGGCTTTGGGCTGTTCTCCATTGCTTTCTCAGGCTACAATCAGGGAGCTGGATGGGGAGGCGAGCAGCTGAAACATGAACCCCTATGGGATGTGACACTTGAAGTTGGAAGCTAAGCCAATTGAACCATTGTGCTGGCCCCAAAAATTACTTCTGGGAGTCTATAGATATAATTATGAAGTAGTATATTGCAAATTCATGGAATATCAGGACTTTTCCCCCCTAACTTTTAGCTTATTTGATTTTCAATATGAATTTATGAAATATAGAGCTGGCTGAAGAAAAAATGTGACATCAGATGAATTAATCATTTTACGAAATGATCAAAAGTTGATACATATGTTTCACATGTGAAAAACATTGACTAATAGAAAGATAAGTTAAGATAAGGAGTCATGAGGCATAACATGGAATGGCAGTCTTCAGTGTTATACTGTTTGATGTTAGTTTGTAATTGTTAGGCCCGAGGTTTGAGCTTGTAAAGCCCTTTGCTTTCTTAGGTGCTTTGAGTAGGTAAGATATGGATACAAAGCAACCAGCCCAATAATGATGACATGTTAGTTATTATCCAAGGCCCTGGAAGGTCACGTGATAGGGAAAGACTTCAGTTTGAAGTCCAAATAGGCCATCCTCCCCCTTCTTATCTTTGCAAGCTGAACCTGCCCCCTAAGGATAGGCTGTTTCCATCTTTGCCATTCGCACCTAGAATAGCTATGCCAAACCTACCTCTGTCAGTGTGAGAGAGCTGGTTGTTAAGTTTTCAGGAACTTTGCATGTCTATTATAAAGTGTATCCATTCATAACAAAACCTAAATAAAAACCAAAAATCAAAAACATTTGACAAACTAGAAATGAGAGAAGCTGTATTGGAAACGAACTGATATTTACAGCCTGTCATTTTCCAATCCGTTCCTACATTTTCCTATTATTTGTGCTCACTTCTTGTGTCTATATGTATCACTGTCTGCTCCGTGATGTGAAGTTGCTGGCATCAACTTGACCACAGACATTTCTCCGATGACCTCCTAAATGGAATATTCACTGTGGTCCTTGACAACTCTGTCCAGCTCTACAGCTCCTAGTGACATCACTTGGAAGTTGTCACACTGTGCAGACTCTGCCTCCTGCTTCTTTAATTCTTCCTGGACCTTTGCC
Source organism: Ochotona princeps (assembly GCF_030435755.1). NCBI lineage: Eukaryota > Metazoa > Chordata > Mammalia > Lagomorpha > Ochotonidae > Ochotona > Ochotona princeps. The sequence continues at coordinate 20,779,497 of NC_080858.1, forward strand.
CAGGAAGCCCTTCTTGCTCCAGACGGCTAGCTCTCAAGACCCTGCATGTCAAATGTCACTTTCTTAAAGAAAACTTTTCGACTCAATTAGGCAGACTTTGTTGTTCGACGTATTTCTGTAACAGCCCATACTATATGATCATGCCATTGTCTGCTTACAAGGTCATCTTCTCTTTTAAATGATGAGCTATTTTTATATAGATTCATTATAAGTATGATGCATAAGGGAGGTTAAGCAACAGGTATAGGATGAATAAATGAACCCAAGAATAATGAGAACCCACTTCCCACTGATTGTTGGAAAATGCCTCAGAGGGAGATATCCTCCATGGTCTCCTCTAAGCTGAAGTGGTTTTGTTACCCCCGGTTCAATTTAACGATGCTCAGCTGAAAACCAATCGTCTCTTGCATAGCCTGCCATATCCCATCTGCCATATACATTTAAATCCCTTTCAGGAGTGCACATGAATGTGATTGCAACATGAAGCTGCTTTTGTTAAATTCACCTATAATTAGATCCTCTATATAATGGGACTTGCTAAATTGGGAGGAGCCAGAGGCTGTGTGGGGGCAGTAAATATGACTGATAGATTATATTCAGCTCAAACTTTCAATCACTCGTGAGGTCTGCTACAGAAGTGGCAGATGGTGAAATTTTCCAAAAGGCCTCATAGATAGAATCCACCAAATGCTCTGGAATCAAGGCAAAACACAATCAACTGTGACACGCTGCACAGCAGTCAGACACGAAGCTGGGAAGGCATTCATTTATTCCACTCATATATGCTTATGCTGTGGCTCTTCTTAGCCTTGGGAACACTACAGTGAACATAAAAAAAATCTTCTCCCACCAGCGACTTGTATTTCTGTGGGAAGAGGCAGACGATGAGCAGAAAATGAACAACATGAATAGAATTTTGGATGGTGCTAAATATTATGGATAACAGTAGGAAGTGAAGGACATAAAGGAATTTCAGGGAGGCTAATTTTACTTCGACAGACCAGGAAAAGCAATAGTGAGGAAATGGCATTTAGATGGAGGCAAACAGTGGTGAAGCAGGGAGCCATGTAGAGACCTGAAGGACATGCCTTCCAGAAACGGGGTTAGTGGGTACAAAGATCCTAGGGTAGACAGGAATATGTGCCTTGTTTGTTTGGAAAACAGCAAGGAGGCCAGGCCAGCAGGAGACAGCCAAATCATTTTACATTCATAGATCACTGAAAGGGTTTTTGCTTACACTTTGAGCAAGACAAGAAACCACTGGAAGGCTAAAAGTCAAGGGATTGTAGCTAACTTTATTTTACAAAGATAAAATGCATCTACTTTATTTGGCAGTATATTGAGATGAGCTGAATTTTCTATATGAAGATAAAACTAAGCAAAATAGCTCAGGTTCTGTGCTACTTCTAGTCTGCAAGTGTACTTACCTCTTTCTTTTCACTCACCCAACTTTTATTGAAAGCCTGTGTGTGTGTGTGTGTGTGTGTGTGTGTGTGTGTGTGTGTGTTGATCACTCGGGTTATACAGAGGAGCAAAGTGGATGGATTCTTTGCTTTTATAGAATTTGCAGTGTGATGGGGGAGAGTGGTGAAATGAACAGGTTGAACACTGCTGTGTGACACAGAGGAGAATGCAGGCGAATGCACTAGAGCATCTGCCCTTATCTTGGACTGAAAAGCCATCTCCTGATGGAAGGAGCAGCTAAGCTAAAATCTGGAGGCTGAGAGGGGTAGCCAAGGGAGTTACAGGGGGTAACCACGACAGATTTCCAGCTGAAGATTCTGCACATGTGAAAATTTTGAGGATGGAGTAAGCATTTCATCTTCTTGGGCTACCGGCAGGTGGGCAGCCACTGGGACCAGGATGCAGAGAGCACAGGTTGTAGGATGAGGATGGACACAGTGGTATGGATTGAAACTGGATGGGTAGGCTAGGTCTAGTCACAAAAAGCTCTACAGGGATTTATTCTAAGGGCACCTGGAAGCCACTAGCAAATGCCATGATAAAGTTGGAGATGCATTCCAACACAATAAACAATAGACAAGTGTTAGCCTAGACTTGGACTTGAAAACTTAATGCTTTGCTCCACTGTTCCCACAGTGTGCCTTTGTTCATAAACCCCCACGAAACAGACCCACCTATCTATGCATCTTGGCACGCTTGCCTCTTGAGCTGCCACAGATGTATATTTTCTGTAAATACTGTTCATCAAAGTGATTGGAATGAAAACTGAAAAAGTTTCCCAAAGGCAGTTTCAGAGAAAGTGTTGGATGCGATGTTTTTCTACCTTTGTCCTTCATGCCCTGGTACTCTGATGCCAGGCAGTGCAAGAGGATAAAGGCAGACAGGATATTGACATTGGCTTGCTGAAGTCAATTTCAGCACTTCAGTGGAACTAACAACCACACACTTAGCTGTTAGCACACTTCATTCTCAAAACCCAAAGGATCACGACTCATCGTCACTGGGTTCTGAACTTCACTTCTTTCATTACTAGGCGAGTTATAACAGGAAGGTCTGTGTATAGGGAAGGCATTAAATCAGTTTGAAGCATTTCTGTTCAGTGAAAGAGTCTGTGACTATTGAACAGGTCATTGACAAGTGAAAGAGGCTATTTTTAACATCTAAGATCTATGAAGGGTTTAGACGGATGGCCTAGCAGTGAAGATAATCTGTACCTCCTATCAGAGTACCTGGGCTTGAGAGCCAGTTCTGGCGTTTAACCCCGCCTAATGCAGACTGTGGGAGGCAGGCAGCAGCGATGACTCAGGAAACTGGGTTCTTGCTACACACGTGGGAGACCTGAATTGAGTGTGTAGCTGCCAGCTTCAGCTCCTGTTGGGGCCATGGTGGACATTTTGGGAGTAAACCGTTAGAGCTTCTCTCTGTCAGTCTTTCTCTAATTAATGTTTAAAAACACTGTACAAGTTCAAAAATAAAATCGATGAGGAAATCTATTCAGGAAGAGTGAAGAAGTCAATAAAAAGAAGTGGAAAGTGTGAGACAAGTTATTGGCCGGTGCCTTGGTTGGAATGTGATCTGTTTCCCACGTCCCACCCCTTGGGTGGGCTCTCAGACCTCATTCATTGCCACTCTGGGACCATGTCTCTCTGTGGACGGTGTACCTTGGTGCTGAGTCCTGTTACTGAGGAGACAGTAACAGGTGTCTTGGCCCAACACCTTCAAAGTCCCATGACCCTCCAACTCAGGGGAAGTAAGTCAGTGCAGGGCTGCTCAGGCACCTGGCTTGTCTGCAGCCTGAGAGTCTGGCATCTGGTGCATGGTGGGATTGCTCCTGCTGGAGGCCTTAGGTGCTTCTGGTTGACCTGACCCAGCCAGCCTGGGATTGCTCTGAAATCTACATGGACTTTCCTGAGAGGTCTCGTATTATCTTCTTTGGTTATGCCTTGTCTTCCAGAGGTGGTGAGCTGGAATCCTTCCGGGATTCCCCAGGCACCTTCAGGAGGCAGACAGCCTCTGTGTACCCGGCTTACCTGCTCATTGTATCTGAGCAGTGTTCCACTGTCTTCTCAGTTCATATGTTTTCAGCATCAAACTTTCATTTTGCCCTTAAGTGTTCTGTTCTTATGTTAGGGTGTTTGTCCAAGTGGGGTGTTTGTTCATTCAGCATGTTTTCATTGAACGCCCATTGTACACCAGTCAGTTCTTCTGCATAAGATCTTTTTCCTAGCTCGTCTTCATTCAGTGCTTTCCTGTCCATTATTCAGAACACAGTTAAGGCATTATTTCCTTTCCTCCGATTCCCTTCCCAATGGGGGTGAGATACCCTTGCTTGTGCTTCTAACTCTCTGTGTCATTCTTTTGGTATATGTTTTGATCTGCTCTGTGTCCACAAACCTTCTCTGGCAAAGGGCAAATGCATGTGGCAGGGTCAATGCTAAAACAATTCGGGCCCTGCACCTTGGCCTAGCGGCCAGAGTCCTTGCCTTGAGAGTGCCGAGATCCCACATGGGCATCAATTCTAATCCCATGGCCTCCCTTCCCAATAATTTTGCTAGCCTCCAGTGAACTCTTCCTCTGTAATCAAGGATATCCACAAAGACAGCAGCCAACAGGTGTTGGGCTTGGGCTGTGGCTTGGCTCCTCGGGTGGAAGCAGTTGTCTGTGGCAGTAGTGATCTGAGGAGTCTGAGAATAGCAGTGCTGGCAAACCAAGGAAGCCTGGAAGGTCTGAGGCCTCTCTGGTCCATTGTCTTCCAGTCAACTGCATAGGGTTTCATTGCCCTATCTATAGTTGGGAAGTTATTTGTGGGGGGTTATTCCCCACAGTGACCTACCATGCAGCATATTCATGTAGGTGTGAAGCTGGAACAAAAGTGGGATATGTGTAAAGCCTGGAAACATGGAGCTGAGGGGCATCTCTGCCATAGCCCTGTGGGAGCTTTGTGAGTGTAGCAACACCTGGCAGCCCAGGAAGGGCTCTGGCCAGCCATTGATTCTGCCTGGTGCCTCTCTGCCGTGCTGAGTCACTCAGCTCCTAGTTTTTCATCATCGGAGTTTCTCCTCTTCCTTGTTCCTCCCAGCCAGACCTTTGGGAGACACAGTGCACCCTAGTTATTGCAAAGACAGCAGAAAGAAAGGCAGCCTCATGGCCCTTTTGTAGCTCCACTGTCGTTACTCTGCCTTTTTCATTAGAGATCAATAACCAAGTATCTAAAGCCAATGATCAGGCCTACTACCTGCTGTTCCCGCCTTGCCTCACCCTCCCATCCCTCTATAGCCCTGGGTTTCCCTCTGAGCAGTCAGAGTGATGAGGCACTTACATTTCATTTGATATATGAGTATGTTCTCCATTAACCTGCGGACATGGATTCCTGATAACACACACACACACACACACACACACCCAGATGTGCCTGCCACGAGACACCTACAAAGTCGATGTCGCCAGCTTCCCATGGCCTGCAAGTAGCCCTGTGCATAGTGAGAGTTTTGCAAGTCTGGCTCTGTTGCCATGTGTAGTGTCTTCCCCAGCTTGACATCACCCCCTGCTCCCTCCAGGGTCACACAGGCTTTTGTTAAGATGTGCTAGGACAGAGGAGGCTTCTTCCTGGTGCCTTTGGGACCTACTGGCCTAGGTAATCCAGTGCTGTGGCTGTGCAGGCTCAGGTCAATTAACCGAGGGCAGGGTGCGCTGAGACTGGCCAAGGGGGGCGCTGTTAGAAGGAGAACAAAAGGAGAGGAGAATCCAGAAATGGAGTGTACCGGTGGTGACTATGGGAGGTGGGAGTGTTGTGCATGAAATGCTTCCTCGTAAGAAAAGTTGGCATTAGACCTTGTGGTTTTACATCTGTGTTCACTGCTTCCAGGAGGCATAAAACTAAAAAGATGGATAATGAAAGGTGAGAGAAACTCCAGAAAGTTTTCAGGTGGGGAAAGAGGAGGGAAAGGAAAGTTTTCCTCTGTGTTTCCTTCCCTCCCTCTTCTCTTCCCACCCTAACCAATTCTCCTCCCTTCCCTCCTTCACTCCCTGCTGTCCATGTGAAGGGATTGAATGGTCAACCTGACATAAGCAGAGACCACTGGTAACAGGCTCTGGAAGAGTACAGTGTATGTGATATTTTTAGGGGGGGGGGGGTTGCACAGAAAGGCTTGGGAAACGTATTTTGAGTTGCAAATTGGAGATCAGAAAACTATCTACTGAAGTGTTTTAAAGAAGTAAAACCATGGAAACCTCTGATCTCCTTTATCGTCTTTAGAGAGCTGAGTTATCACAGTGTTTCACTTATTGAAATATTAGGTTACTCGCTCCATTTTAAATTTGAAGTTTGCAAGTATTTTTAGGCATACATTGTACTTTCACATTGACATTTTGACATTTTCAATCTCTTTTTGAAGTAAGAAATACAGCTGATATTTTAGGTTGAGGTGGGTAATGGAGAGGAAGATTGGTTCCATGTAGGCATTTTAAAATTTTTACTTATATATTTTATTTATTCATCTTTATTTGAAAGGCAAATTTTACAGAGAGAGAGGGAAGACAGAGAAAGAGGTCTTTCATCTGCTGGTTCACCCTTAAAATGTCCAGAACAATCAGAACTGAGCCAATTTAAAGCCAGGAGCCAGGAATCTCCTCTTGGTCTTCCTCATGGTATGGGGATCCAAGGATCTGGGCCAGCCTTTGCTGCTTTTCCAGGCCACAATAAGAGAGATGAGTTGGAAGTGTAGTAGCCAGGATACAAACAGCACCCATATGGGATGCCAGTGTCTCAGGTGCAGGATTGGCTTGATGCATCACTGTACTAACCCCTATAGGCAACTCATTTGAGATCATTATCCCAAATATCTTTGGGGTTATTGGTTTGCTAGTCATAGTGCTGGGGCATGGGTCACTTCTTGTGCATGTAATGACACGTCTATGGATCTGAAAGATCTCCTACATGGATCTGAGTAATCTTATTTTCTTCTATTGTGTACCATCTTTTCTGGTTTGCACAAAGAAGGCAGAGGACTGTGGAACTGAAAAACAAAGAAGGCAAAACAATGTATGCATTTGAGCTGGGGTTCATGCTAAGATTGGAGATATGAGCCACACTGGGCATGCATGTGTTTCTCTTCTTCCTTTTCTCTGTGTTCGCGTCGTTCGCTGCTTGTCTGCAGACAGGCTGAGACAAGTTGTGGAGACAAAGGACTTCATGGGTCCAAGTGTTGGATTTGGTTGTCTTGTTGGATTTGAGGCGCTACTGAAGTCGGAATTGTTCCCTGCAGCTTGTACTCTCCAACTGGATGGCTCCAATGTCTGAACAATCCTTTACAAGGAACCCAGTAGCTAAGGAATGGCCATGGTGCCATTTAGCACTGCATCGAAGATACCGGAACAGTCTGCTGTGTGAGAAGGTGGAGCACACTGCAGGAGCACACTCCTGGCTGTTCTGCCAGGCAGCCTGGGGACTCCACGTCTGGCTGTGTGTGTGTGTTTTTTTCTCTACTGCAGCAACAGCAGGAGGCAGAGGCAAAGACTGACTCTGGAGTGTTCTGGGTGCTGTGGCAGTGTTTGGACAGGGAGGATGGAGAAAAAAAAGAGTGGTGGCGGGGAGGAGATTTGAGAAGAGCAGGACAGCAAGAAGGACAGCTAGAGGCAGGAGAGACTTTCTTATGCTGTCCATTGAACAGATTGGACGGGAGTGGGTTTTCCTACATCCTTTGATAGGCATTTTCCAAATAGGGCTGTTGCACACTTTCATTCAGGGTGCTTAGCACCAGCGTTCCTCTAGCCCCTCTGATAGGATTATAAACTGCTTTTCTGCCAAAGGGGTGGGATAAACCTGAGGTTTTGCTGTGGTGGTGATGGGAGGGATTATGGGTGCTTTTGTTACCCAAATTTTATGTGTTGTTGGTATGTTGCTTTAAGATAGAAATTATATATATATGTGTGTGTGTACATACACATCATCTTGAGTTTTCCCAAAGCTCATTATAGCTAAACCAGCTCATCAGCACTAAATGAGAGTTTAGAAAACACTGTTTGGTGATTAGCTTGTAAATGAAGCAAAAGCACATGGATTAATTTTTCCCACTAGGATCACGATGGCACATTTAGTCTGCGGTTGGTCGAAAACAATGTGTTCGTCAAACCTGTTTCCTGTGTCATAAAAGAGAACAGGCTTCTTCCGATCAGTGCTGAGAGAGCTGGGCCTGGAAAGGGACTCACCTCAAGCAGAAAATTTGCCTGTGGACTGAGCACTTCTTTGAGCCCTGGCAGTTGGTTTCCTCCTGGAAGTAGAAGGGGCATGTCCGTGTGACTGCAAGTGGGATGGACTTACACGGGCTGCAGAGTCTTCGGGGTCTGAAACAAGAGGTGGGTCATCTAGATCACTGGACAGTCATCGCTGGAAGGGAACTGCTCTCCCTCCTGATAGCCTCCAATTACAGAATGGTAATGTTAGTTTAAAACAGATTTATTTATTTGAAATACAGAGGTGCATGTATGCACGCGCACGCACACACACACATACACAGATATTACATGTTCTGCTCCACTCCTCAAATGGTTATAATTGCCAGTTCCAGACCAGGCGGAAGCCAGGAGCCTGAAACTCTATCTGGATCTTCCATGGATGGCAGGGGCTCTGGCCTTGAACTACCCTCTGCTACCTTCCCAGGTGCCTTAGCAGTGAGCTGGCTTGGAAACAGGATAGTTAGGATTTGAATCAATGTACTGATACTGGTGCTGGTGCTCCAGACTGGTGACCTAACCCACTGTGCTACAATGCCAGTCCCCTCAAAACAACACCAGCCCCTCAAATGGAGCTTAATACAGCTCCTTGTCATTTTGTTTGAACTGAAGGACCTAGGTGGGTGAAATTTCAAAAACTTGGAGGGGACAGCATTTTGTTCAACAGAATGAACATTAAGAACAGCCATGGATTGTGTTTTATCTTACCGTTGATGGAGACAGAGGATGCATTTCAAGGCTTGACTTCCTGCTGAGATGGGGCATTCTAAACTAGTCTTGAAGGGAGGTGTCTGTGCTGGTAGGATGGTGGTCTGGGGATTCATTCCTCTCTGCTTTTGCCATTGACATCACAGTGCGGCCATGATGTGGCTTTTGCGCTGAGTGCGATTGTTTTTGCTGTTTCTCCCTGATGAGCAAGGACACGCTCTTTCCGTGGTCCTGCACAGCCAGCAGCACCCACACTTTTGAGTTTAGTTTCATGCAGCCAGGAGATGAACAGGAGGAATGGATTTATGGTCTTAGGAGACACATGTAGCCTGGTTCATGAACTTCACTGAAGGAAGTGCTGGGCCCACAACACCTTGAACAGCTAAGTGCTGTGTTACAAGGAGGACATGTGGCTTGGAGGTCAAGGCCACACTGGGGTGTGGAGGGGGCTTCCCTCCTGATTCAGATCCACAGGGACTCCTAGGTGAGCTTTACCTCTTTGTCTACTGTTTTTAAAAAAATCTGAGCCCCACCCCGAGCAAGAACGATGAATTGAGACTTTAACTGCTGTGGCAGAGGGAAAAAGAAAAATTCCACTGTAGTCTCTCATCACAACAGCACAGTGTTAGCTGAACTGCAAGCCCCCAGGTGGGCTGTAGAAGGCAAGGGACAAAGCCAGTGTGGATGCTGTGAGCTCTCAGGAAGGCACCATGGGTGATTTGGCCCTGGGGTGTACCTGGCATGTTCCACACTCAGCACAAAGAAGTGGATTTCATGACATAAGGTCACCCCAGGAGGGGCTGGCTTTGGCTACCCAGGGGATCCTTGGCATCTTCTGGGGAACCTTTTGATCACAGCACGGGGTCATGGTGCTGTTGGCATTTCATGGGCAGAGGCCTGAGACACTGTCAGACATCCTGTAATGACCCAAACCTCCCACCACCACAAAAGAAATATCTGGTCCAAATACGAGTAATGTCAAGGCTGAGAAACTGCTGTCCAGGAGCGTGTCTGGGGTCATCTGTGAAGTACAAGTTCTGTCCTTCAGGGCAACACCTGAAGGTTGTACCTCCCTCCCTCCCCGACCCCTCGCTACCCACCCCCTCCTGCCTTTTTTTTCTTTTTTAAGCCAGAATTACATGGAGGGAAGGAAAGACAAAGAAAACTTCTATCTGCTGGTTCACTCCCCAGATGGCCACAATGGCCAGGGTTGGGCTGGTATGAAGCCAGGAGCCAGGTTCTCCCTTTGGGTCTCCTATATTGGTGCAGGGACCCAAGAATATGAGCTTTCCTCCACTGCTTTCACAGGCCACAGACAGGGAGCTGGATTAGAAGTGGAGCAGCTGGAACTCTACTTACGTTGCAGACAGAGGCTTATGCAGCATTTTACTTGCATTTTTTTCATTTATTTTAAAATGTTTATTCGTTTTTGAGAGGCAGAGTTGCAGAGATAAGAGGAGGAAGAGAGAGAGATCCTTCATATGCTGGTTCACTCCCCAAATGGCCACAACAGCTAGGGCTCAGCCAGGCCAAAGCCAGAGCCAGGCCTGTCATCCACATTTTCCATGTGTGTGCAGGGAGCCAAGTACCTGAGCCATCCTCACTGCTTTCCCAGGCCACAAGCAGGAAGCTGAATCAAAAGTGAAATAGTTGGGACACAAACCGATGCTCATATTGGCTACAGCCAGCCCATGAACTACACGCTTTTTAAATTACAAGTTGCTTCCTAATTCTTTGATTCCTTTTTTTTTCTGCCAGAGAAGGTAAAACATGATCAGAGAGTTGGGAAAGGGGAGAGATTTTTAAAAAGTTGAGATATTAAGATTTCTTTATTTGAGAAAATGGGAGTGTAATTTTCACATACTAGCCTCCAGGGTGCTTTACACAAAGGATGTTCAGAAATTATGTTTCTCTTTGGAGGCAGTAGGGAAAAAAGTGGTTTAGGCTGAGGGGAGGGTGGGACAGAGACTGAGTTCAAGCCAAGAAGACAGGCGTATGTGTGTGAGAATGGTCAGAAAAGAGCCTACACTCCTAAGTCAAGGTTAACATGAGTTTACAGAAAACATTTCTGTTGAAGGAGTTATCTATGTATTTGCAAAGCAGAGTGACGGAAGGAGGGGGAGAAACTCTTCATCAGCTGGCTCATTGTTTAAAGGGCTGCAGCAGCCATATCTGGTCCGGACAGAAGCCAGGAGCCAGGAACTCCGTCCTGTTTTCCAGCATGAGTGGCAGGAGCTATAATACTGGGGCCATCTTGTGCTGCTTCCCTGGGCACATAAGTAAGCAGCTGGCTCGCAAGCAGAGATGCTGAGACTCAGACCAGGGCTCCAATATGAGAGACTGGCATTTCAAGCAGCGGCTTAGTTTCTGCACCGCCACACCAGCCTCAAGAGAAAACCTTTGAGAAAGGATGTGTCTCTATGGGTTGACTCGGGTAGAGCTTCTAGAGCAGGCAGTGTGCTGGATGGCGTTGGAAGGCGCCAGTCAATTCGGGCAGAGCTGATTCTCTGCCCATACCCATTCCACAGGGTGGAACATCTCAGCTTGTTGCTTTCCCCGTGTCTTTTGCCTGCTCACCTCGCCCACTGTGTGTCAGCCCTGCAGAGAGCAGCTGACCATCCACGCAGCCTCTGCTCCCCACTCTCAGGTCTTAGGATCGTCACTGCAGCTTGAGAGCTTTCCAGGCGTAGGCTGCCATTGAACACAGCGCTGCTACTGTGACCCACCAGGATTGTAAACGAGGAGCTCATCACTCTTCTAACCCACTATGGGATAGATGCCTTGGCCGGAAACTTTGTAAGTCACATTAAAATTGAATTTTGCCGCCTTATTCAATTGCGATGCTCCACCTAATTTGCTGAGCAGTATCATTATCCACAGATCTTTCTTGATGTTCCTCCAAATTTCTCCCGGCTGCCAAAGTTCTGATTGAGAGGATGATTTCCCTAGGAAAGTATTTTCCGGATGGATTTTTTTCTGTGTGTGTGGTTTCTGCTCCGTATTTGTTACAGAAGAAGGAGAGAATGAGTTGATGTATTCTTTTCTGCAAAGATTTCATGAGGAAAAGATAGAGACTAGAGATCTCTTTTACTTTCTTCCCCAACTTTTGCCTTATACTCTTAACTAATAGGTTATCTCCAAATACCCAGGGCATAGTACTGTGTGGCTGTATGGACCAGTTGTCTTCATTTAAAAGAAAATTCCATTTCACTACCTCTGGCTGTACCCACCCTGAGACTAACCAATATGAAGATGTTTGGGTTGGCAAAAGAGTTGAAATGGTTTTGTGTGTGCTTCCCTTTCAGAATACATCTCATCTAGGTGGTGGCTTTGGTACTGTCTTTCTTGGTGGGTATTTCCTTTCCATCCTACTGGTTATGAGCACAGGCTTCAAAGCTGGCATTGCTGCTGTAGTGCCTGCCTACAATCATCTTGGCATTCCAAACGGGTACCACTTCCTGTCCCAGCTGCTCCACTTCTGATCAAGCCCCCTAATAATGACTTTTAGACACAGCAGAGGAAGGACTAAGTGCTTGGGCCCCTGCCACTCACATGGGAGGCCCCTGTGAAGTTTCAGGCTCCGGGCTTCAACCGGGCCTAGTTCTGACCTTTATAGCCATTGGGAATGAACCAGTAGATGCCAGATTTTTGTATTTCTCCCTCTCTGTATAACTCTGACTTTTAAATAAATAAATAAATAAATAAACAAACTTAAAAAAAAAAGATTGCAGGCTTGGAAGTCACTCTGACTAGGGCTCTGATCCTTGCTCTGTCATCCATTTTGACCTTAGGCTGGTTTCTTAACCATTTCATGAGGTCAGTGCTGCTGATACCAAAGGCTCAGACATGGTAGAGTTGAATGGCAACCACACCTGGCATGATCAGTGGGGAAATGCTGCTGTGTACAGTAATTACCCAAAGGACCTGCAGCCAAAAGGAATGTGTTGGGAGCCAAGATGCAATCTCCAGCATTGTTAAATGTGAATACCAGCTATAGCAGAGACCCAAGCCTCCCATCCTCCCTCTGTCCTAGCAGGCCAGTGTGGTGTGGGATGGAGGCTGTCACTGGGCTCTGTGGGAGAGTCATGGGCACTATGACAGGAGGGTGCCACCATTGTGTGATGCCGCTGCCATCATTCTTTCTTCCCATTCTCAACTCTTGCTTAGAGATTGTGGCCATTTTTGAGTCTTTCCTCCAAGTCACAGTTGATTTATCAAGCTCAGTTGGGTGAGCTGTGTCAGTAGACAGGGTCTAGGAACCTCCTAAGCATCCTTTTTCAGATCAAGGCAGCTGATGCTGTCTGGGCCTCTTCTATTTGCAGAGAAACGCACTTGTATCTGGGTACTGGCCTCCTCTAAGGCTGTGGAGTGGGCCCTTTTCTCCCTGGCTCCAGAGGCTGGCAGTGTTTCTATTGTACCAGGTGGGGGAAGTCTCTTCAGCAGTTCCTTAGATGTTCTGTTATGAAGATGATCTGGATCTTTAGCACCTCTTTTATTTCCTGAGCCTTCAGCTTGTCAGGGTGACTTATGGGTTGGGTTTTCCAAATAGCACAGCTAAGGAAACATGCATGAAAGAGGTGATTTACTGGGCATGTGTGCTGCTTTTCCAAGCCTCACTTAGTCTGTTTGCATATGTGTGCATGCACATGAGTGTGGGTGCACACATACCTGGCGCTGTCTGCACAAGGTTGTTCGTCGGTAGTGAGGCTTATTTGGTTGGCATCAGTGGTATGAAGCTTGCCCCTTTATCTTATTAGGGGGGCAGATCAAGGGCTCTCAGGGGTCCAAAGAAGCAAATAGGATGCAGAAGAGCTTACAGATTTCCACAGTTCTCACACCAGGCTAGGAAGCATAAACCAGATATAGATAAGACTTTGCAGAAGATAGATCTATATAAAACAGAAAGAATTGGCAGAGGGTCAGTGGCTCCCCTAAGGACTCCACTAGGCTGCAGAGTACACAAACTCCCAATTTTAAAATGTTTATTTATTTTTATAGGAAAGACATTTATAGAGAAGGAGAGACAAAAAAGGGATCTTTCATCAACTGGTTCACTCCCCAAATGTCTTCAATGGCTGGAGTTGAGCCAATCAAAAGCCAAGAGTCAGGAGTTTCTTCTGGGTTTCTCATGCAGGTGTCAAGGCTTTGGGACATCCTCCACTTCTTTCCTTCCATAAGCAAGGAGCTGGATTAGCAGTGGAGCTGCCAGGACATGAACTTACACCTGTATGAGATGTCAGTGGGGCATTAACAGTTGAACCATCATGCTGACCCCAGAAACTTCCCATCTTAATCCAACTTTGAATCATTCTGGAACTTCTACTGGACCACAAAAGTGGCTATCAGCTTGATTATCTGCGAACTCTGAGTTAACATCATCTTTTCTATCTTCCCTGTCTGTATGAGACTTCTCCCTAAGCCGGGACTCTGTTAGCACTGTTGAATCTTTTTGCTCCCTCTGCATCTGTATCTTTGCAGGCCACCAGGGTCGGGGACAAGAGTCAGGTGTTGGATGTTGCTGTCAGGACCTGCTGACTCCCATTCCTTTGAAGTTTGCTTTGCCTAAGGGATTTTTATATTAGCTCTTAGGCCAGCAGAAAAATCCAGCTCTGTTTTCTTCTCCTTGACTTAGTTCCTGTTTTGTTCATGCAGGGGAATTCTTCAACATCTCAGAGAGGCAGAAGGCAGTTTCTGCTCTCAGAAAGCTCCAGGTGGAGTGGAGACTGCAAGTGAAGTCCAGCTTAATGTGATGTGTGCCACAACAGGGCTATGAGGAGACAGAGGGGTAGCCACCTGCCTGGCTTTCCTGTGCTGTGGCTCCGGATGAAAGGAAGCCAAGAAAGCTTTTCAAAGCAGACGCAGAACCAAAGCACAGTTAGAAATGACTCTATAGGACATCCTGGACAGAGGGAGAGCTGGAAGAAGTGAGAGAGGCCCTGGCACATTTGTAGAGCTGCTGAAAAATTCTGCCTGGGGAAAGCATTAGGCTGGGGTAGGGAGTCCGGCAGGTAGAGATGGGAAGTGGCAAGGGGTAAGTCAAAAGAATCCAGTGCCAGGCAGGCCTTGAAGCTACTACTGGGCCAGAGGTCTTTTAAGATGCAGGTGCCAGGAATTTGTTCGATTTCATAAAGCCCTTGTGGTTACCATGTGCAGGAGGAATTGGAAGCTGGCTGAGAAGCTAAAACCATTGACAGCTTTCATCCTAGGGTGGTCAAGGTCGTTTCACAAGAACCAAGGACTCTCATTTTCCCAGGGACATGAACAGCCCTTGCTGTACCCAACAAGAACTGCTAATGATGGATGGGTTGCCAAACCCAGCCTGTTCCATACCCGTGGTCCAGAGGAAGCTGTCCCTCTGCCATTTTTCTAGGATGCAACCCTTGATGGGTTAGCAATCAGAAACATGCTATGTGAAAAGATCTTGTGAACAAAAGCAGCCAGAAAAATCCCAGGCAGAGAGCAGAGGGAGGAAAAAATATGCAGAGTTACAACGGATCGCAGCAAAAATGTGAACTCTTGTTTCAGAGAGGGTGCATGACTCACACTCTTCAACCAGGCTCCAAGCAGAGGGGCGCGTGGTGACTGCATTGCTGACAAGAGCGCTACTGAGAGTAGTGGGAGCGTGGGATACTGCTTAGGATGCCCAATCCCACGTTGGAGCGACCGGACTTGAACCCTGGCTCCAACTTGCAGTTCCCACTTCTTGCAACTGTGTACCCTGGGAGGCAGCAGGCGATGGTTCTGCTAGTTGAGTCCCTGCTGCCCATGTGGAAGAGCTGGATTAGTGATGGATCCCAGTTTGGGTATGGTACAGTCTAAGCCACTGTAGGCATTTGGAGAGTGATTCAGTGGCTGAGAGCTCTCTCTCTTTCTCTCTCTCTCTGCCTTTGAATAAATAAATAAATAAATAAATAAATAAATAAATAAATGGTACGAGATGGCCAGTGTTGTGGTATAATTGGCAAAAACGTTGCTTAAAACACTAGCATCCATAATGGAGTGGGGGCAGTTCCTACCCAAGCTCCTCCACTTCCTACCCAGCTCCTTGGTAAAGACCTAGAAAAAGCAGTAGGGAGTTACTCCAGTACTTGGGTGCCTGCTACTCATGTGGGAAACCAGGAAGAAGCTTCTGACTGACTGCTGGCTTTGGCCTGGCTCAGCCCTGCTCAATGTGGCCACTTAGGAATTGGAGACCATTCTCTGTCTCTCCCTCTTTCTCTATAATTCTGGCAACAAATAGGTATAGCAGAATGAGAGTGAGCTGCATTTAATTGATGTCAATGTTTTTGCAGTGGAACTGGCTGAGTTTTGAGGTGTGTACACAGAATGTGACCACAGAATAGAGAGGACGGTGTGGTATTCGCTATCCACATTAGGAGCGGGTTTAAGTGGAAGCTTAGCTCCTACTCCCCAAATGAGTCATGCTGGTATTGCCTTGGCACAAACCAAACAGAGTTTAGTCCTCATGGCTTCTGAGTACTGGGCCCTTAGCACATGGCAGTGCTGTTTGGAAGCTTTGCATGCTGTGTTCTTAACCTCCCAGCAGCCCCTAGAAATGAGATTTTAGTCTTAAAATGCCCACGTGACAGGCGACAACACAGCAGTTGGAGGACTTGCCCACAGTTTCCACAAACAGTGGATCAAAGTGCCAGGATGCAAATTCAGGCAGCCTGGCGCCAGAGTCATTCATAACTGTCGCAGTATGCCTTCTGTCCACATGAGAGCTAGTTGAGCAAGGTAGACCAGTTGGTGAATGTGGAAATAGCTGTTGCATGCTGGCCAGAGCTGTTCATGGGCAACCACTGAACATTTGGAGCATGTTCATGGTAACAGGGGCATAGGATAAAACCACAGAGGAAAGGAAAACCCGAACAACAACTCTGAGAGCAAAACAGGCAAGCAGCATCGTGAATCTTATTGGAGGCAGGGAGATTGGGCGTTTTGGTAGGGAATGGTGGGCAGCAGACTGGGTGGGGTGGCAGGGTTGGAGGAGGCAGAAAACTCAGCTTGTCTGGCAGAGAGCTCTCTGGCTGGTGCCCAATGCTGATAGCCAGTCTGGCTGTTAGGGGTCATTTCCTGGTGTAATTCACTACAGGCTGGTTCTTACGGTCGCAACTTCTTTTTGTGTTTTTGTTATGCTCCTTGATGTTCTTCTTTTGTCCTTGTCTCTCCACCTGTCCTCCTGTCCCAACACCCTCTGCTGGGTTGTGGCTCTGTTTCTCTCCCCTTTTTGTGATCCTCCTTCCTCTCCCACATCTCTCTCCCCATCTCTCTCTCATTCCACACATAGGCGGACATGCCCGCACTGCTGTTGGCTCATGCGCGCTCTAGATTGAGATAGAGTCTCACTCCATCCTCTCCCCCTCAGAAGTGCTAAAAACTAGTCCATCTGCTGTACGCCTTCTGGAGAAAGAGAGGAAGGCTAGGATCCCGGCATCGTGTCACTCTTCTCTCTGAGAGCAGCGAAGTGGAGTTTTCCCACCTAAGAAGCACGTTGGTGGGGTGAAGGGAAGTCCCAAGGATTGACAAGGGGAGTCGCAGTCTGCCTTGCTGCATGGGCACTTTGAGGTGTTCTCACGACAGCCACAATGGTGCGTGCTTGCACCGTGCTTTGTCAGGTGCTGACTGGTTTCCCCTGCGCAGCTCAGGCCCCACTCTTGACATTGGCCTGCCCACTTGGGATGGCAGCAATTTTGCCAGTTGGAAGTTGGGGCAGAGCACACCGTTCAGGGATCTTGAGGTTAAGGTTTGAGGGTAAGGGAAGATGAGGGCCAGGCTGGCTGCAGGATCCGAGTGGCTGTGACTGATGACATCTGCAGGCGCCAGGAAGTGGTGTTCAGATCAAGGAGAGGAAAACTCACCCCTATGAGCTCCCCGCGAGAGCTCCTTAATCAATGGCACTGATAAGGAGTCCCACTCTTGAGGCTTCTCTCCCCCACCTGCAGGATGACCCAACACAGTTCGAACCCCTTCCTTTCTTCCAAGTCCTGCCACCTCACACAGACCTGGGATATCCCAGGGTCCCTCACTCCTCCATGGGGCCCTGTCCAACAACGTCTGTGAACTCGGTGCCTCCACCATGGCTCACATACATGGTCATTCTCTGTTGAGAGTTAGCAGGACACTAATGAAGCTTGCCCACTCTGCATCAGCTTTCCTCCTCTCCCACCTGGTCTGTCCCTATGCTGGCCAGACGTATCACGAGTCCCATTTTAGCCCAATCTTGCTCACAAATCCTGCTGTGTCTCTTGCCTCTCTTCTCTTTGTGAGCCTTGGACAAGCATCAGAGGAAGACACACGAGACTAAGGTTCCATCCCTAAGACAAGTGCCTCGATGTCCCCTCCACAATGAGGCTGAGATCAGCCCCTTCTTGCTCATAGTGGGGCTCCATTTTGCAAATACATATGAAGTGCTCTTGAAAAGTTCGTAGGGAGGAAAGATCTTCAGTGTCCTCCTCCTTTAGAGCTTTGAGTTAGTGTCTGTACCCTTGGGTTAATGAGTAATGTCCTACAGCCACAGAACTTGTGTTAGTACTGTCTCCTTAGATGCTATGGAATCAACTTCTTCTTAACCCAGACATTTGATCCAAAATATACCTTATTCCTTGGTTCACTCCAAGTCCTCAAGGTAGCATGCCTATGAAATGATCTTCATCCCCTTCCCCCAGCTGTCGGAATAAGGCACCACAGCCTGGATGGCTTAACATCACCAGAAATTTGTTTCTCACCATGTACGAGTATGGGAGAGTCAAGTTCAGGCTATCAGCAGTCAGGGTCTGGTATACTTTTGTTCATAGATAGCCTCACAGGGAGGCAAGAGAGAGTGAGCTGCTTTGGGTCTCTTTCACTTGACTTTATTTAAATAATTTTAATTGAGAGTGGACTACATATATGCATATCTCTGTACACACACACACACACACACACACACACACACACAGAGGTTCAGAGTGCTGTGAGCCCCTGGTTCAATCCCAAAATACTTACAGTGGCTTGGGCTGAGCTGTGTCTATGCCAGGGTCAAAGCTGGCAGCCAGAAATTCAATCCAGCTCTCCCATGAGCGTGGCAAGGACACAACTATGTGAGATATCACTTCTGCTTCCCAGGATCTGCGTTAGTAGAAACCTTTAGAGTTGGGAGCCTGGGCCAGGAACTGACAGGGGGTCTAATGTGGGAAGCAGGTGTCTGCACTGCTGGGCTAGATACCTGCTCCCTGAGGGTCTCTTCTAGAGTGCCATCAAAAAGAGATCTGCCCTCAGATGGTTCGCTCCCCGAGGGATTGCCTCCCAATGGCCCACCTTCATTGTCACTGCCTTGGGGATCAGAGTTCAGCAGAGGAATCTGGCGGGGGTGGGTAGTGGCGTACACATTCAGTGTGCAATTAGTAGTGTTATGGGCCTAGGTATGTTCATCTTATCCTAACGTCTTGCCCCAAAGAGGTAAGAATTCCAAGCAGATGCATCCTTGCAGTGCACTAGTGAAGTCATGATTTATCAGAGAGAGAGAGAAAATATGCATTCACACCGGAGTGTGGGCCACCCTCCTCCCCTTGGAGAGACACCTATCATGCGTGGTGGTCTTATGAGGACAGGGGAAGGAGGCTGGAAAAAGACCCAGAAGCAAGAACCAGAACCCCAGAGCCAAAGGATTCCTGCCCAGTTGTTGGTCTGTTTTATATGAAGGTGAGGCCATAACTGAATTTATGAACTGGACAGATTTTAGTGTGTGTGCGAGAAACGCTTTCGGATGCATTCACAGTGCCTCCATATGGAGTCTGACGTCCACATGTCTATCCTGGTGTCTCCTTCCTGGTCTTGGATGAGGCACAGGAGCATCATGGGAAAATGGGCATAGTGGATTGACAACTGAGGGGGTGGAGTTTCAGTAGCTACCTAACGTCCTGCCTGGTTTTCCTTATCGATCTGACTGAATCATCTGGATGTTTCCCTGGAGTTACATAAAGATGTCCTTACTTTCATCAAGGAAGGCCGTGGAATGGTAGAGAAAATTGACACTTCTTCTCTAATCTCTGTGTCCCTTCTGGGAGAATTCTCTACTTAGGACAGTACGACCTGCTGAAGTGGGGGTTCAGGGGGAAGGACAGTTGGAAATGAATGGGAAGATCCACGCTTGTCCCTGTGACATTGGTGCTAGCAGCAGCCAGGAATGCAAAAAACCTTCTGCCACACTGCATATGGTCTGCACTTTGGAAACCAGAAACACAGTGAGCAAGTCGGAAACCCAGAAGGAGACGGGGACGGGAGGCCAGAATCCCAATGTCCTGCTTCCACAGAGGAGAAAATCTTGGCCTGGAATATAAGAGTGGGTTGCTTAAGGTCACAGAGCTACCTGTGGGCCGAGCTGGACAGGAGCCCAGGCTCCAGATTCCCAGGCTGGCACTGTTTCTGCAGTGCGGTGCAGAAGGCTGAGGAGGTGCTGCAGCTGCAGGGGAAGCCTCACTGGATACGGACTGCAGGGCCCAATGAACTGCAGGGCCACTAGCCAGCAATGACTGACTGTATCTGCAAAGGCTGATGTCCTTGGAAGGTTTGGTCCTGTTTTCCTTTGGAGAGACAGATTGTCTTGATTTTCTCTCCAAAAGACACTCGAAATCAACCCTAGGTGACAGAATGACATCAGTTAGCACAGTGACAGGCAGTGACCAGCCTTGGCGTAGGAATGAAGCTGTCTGAGTGAGAGCCCTGTGCTGTGTGTGCTCACGGAAAGATGGGGAAGATGGTCTGGGTGGGAGGCCAGGGCCAAGCCAGAGAGTCCTTCCCAGTGCTGTTGCTATTGGTGCAACCTGTGCCCATCAGCCGAGGCTTCCTGTTCGGGACTCTATCAACTCTCAGTACTCGGCTTTCAGTGCCCTGCCCTGGTCATTGCTGGCCATGTCTCCCCAGAGTGAGATGTCTGGGGCCGGGCTTGTGAAGAAAGAAGTTAAACTGCCATCTGTGATTCTGGCATCCCATACAGGCACTGGTTCAAGTCCCATTTGTTCCACTTCTTGTCCAACTCCCTGCTTTTGGCTGGAGAAACAGCCAAAGATGGCCCCTGTACCTGCAGGTGGAGCTCCAGGCTTCAGACTTCAGCCTGACTCCGCCCTGGCTGTTGTAGCCATTTGGACAGTGAACTAGCAGATGGATGTTCTCTCTCTGTTTCTCTCTTTGCCTTTCAACTAAATAGATGATGTTTCTTCTTAAAGTGAGATGCCTTCACTTGGGGCAAGGATTCTGGAACATCAGTGTGAGTCCAAGCAGAACATCAACAGCAAACTCCGATGATCTTTTCCATGGAGGTGATCAGATCTGGGATTCCTAACTGGCTCAGCGGTCCCCAGCCTCTGTCTTGTGAATCCTTGTATCCCTTCCAGAGAGAAAGCCCTGTGGTGAGGCATCTTCTTTTCCTCCTCTGGAACCACTTTTCTACGAGTTCTGTGATCTCAGGATGGTGCAGAATACATGCCTGCAGCAAGGGCAGTAGGAGTTGGGGTTGGGCAGTTGTTCTTCGACATTCCCTAAGGGTCACCGCTGGTTCATTGTGCTCCTCTCCAGAGGCCAATACTCCTGTTGGGTGGCCTTCTCTGCACTTCTGGCCCTCTGAGAAGCTCTCTCTCCTCCTCTCCCCCTTTTAGGACTAAGGAGATGAGAAGCAGAATGCTTTCTGCCCTGGGGGACAGACTTTGGTGGTTGTAGGGGTGAGGTGGGGGAGTGTACCTGTTTGTTATATGCTTCTGCAACACAATACCTGAGGCTGGGAGCTTTAATCTTTTTTTCAAAACTTATTTTCATTGGAAAGGCAAATTGACAGAGAGAAGGAGAAACAGAGAGAAAGAACCATCTGCTGGTTCATTATCCAAATGGTTGCAATAACCAGAACTGAGCTTAGCCCGAAGTTAGGAGTCAGGGGCCTCTTCTGGTTCTTCCACACAGTGCAGGGTCCCAAGGTCTTGAGTCATCTTCCACTGCTTTCCCAGGCCACAAGCAGGGAGCTGGATGGGAAATGAAGCAACTGGTATGCAAAATGGCACTCCTAAGGTATTCCAGCTCTTGGAGGTAGAGAAATAACCAGATAGGCCACTGTGCTGGCCCTGAGGCTGGGAGCTTTCTAAAGAAGACAGTCTTGTTTGGCATCCAGGGATGAAGATTCAGAACCTTGGGCCGGTGTGTGATCAGCTTTGATCAGAGCCTTCTGGCTGCCTTGCACCGTGGCAGATGGCATCACACAGAGAAAGAGATCATTGGCAAAACAGGGAGGCAGTTCAGGGGTCTGGCTACCTCTTCTTACAGCTCACTGCTGTAGGCTTAGCCAGAGACCGTGGGAATTACAACAGTCTTTCCAGATGATAGCGCCCCCATGATCTAGTTATATTTCATGGGCCTAAGTAGTCATCGTCTCCCCCTCCTCCTTTACTTAATAAGAAAGATTCATTTATTTGAGAGGTAGAGTTACAGAGAGAAAGGGAGAGACGGAGAAAGATCTTGCCTTTGCTGGTTCACTCCCCAAATGGTTGCAACCACCAAGGTTAGGCCAGGCTGAAGACAGGAGCTCCATTTGGGTCTCCCGTGTGAGTGCAAGGGGTGCAAGTACTTAGGCCATGTTCCAGGTGTGTCATCAGCGAGCTGGAGCAGAAGCGGAGCAGCTGGGACTTGAAATGGTACCCATAAGGGATTCCAGCATCACAGATGTAGTTTAATACGCTGTGTGCTGCATCTTGACATCACCATCCCATGGACCGAGCTTCCATCACAGGAACCTTTGGGGATACACCTCAGACCAAACCTATAGCAGCGAGCTGTGTGTACTCCTCAGGGCAAGAGGAAGGCCTGCAGCACTATGGAGTATGGAGGACCGGCCTCCTGGGTGTCTGTGGAGAGGGCAGGGTAAGAGGCTTCCCAGAGCCAGAGGCATTTGGGTTGAGCCTTAGCTCAGTGTTTTGGACGAAATTAGTGCTGAAACTCTGGGCATTGTTCAGAAAGGTACATCTAAAAATGACAACTTCAGGGCTGACATTGTGGAGTAGCTGCTAAAGCTACTGCAACAACATCCTCTACACATGCCAATTCAAATCTTCATGGCTCCATTTCCAATACAGCTCGCTACTAACGTACCTGGGAAGGCAGCAGAAGGTGGCCTGGGTGCTTGAGACCCTGCTTCCACGTGGGAGACCCGGAAGGAGTTTCTGGGTTACTGGCTCTGGCCTGGCCAGGCAAGCCATGGGTATTGTGCTATTGTGCTGTTCTGGTAGTATATCAGTGGATGGAAGATCTCTTTCTTCTCTTCTTTCTGCTGTCAGTGTGCCTTTCAAATGCATAAAAAGTAAGTCCTTTTTAAAAAGAATACTTTTTTTTTCTTTAAAATATTCTTTCTTTATTTGAGAGGCACACATATACACAGAGAGAGACTGTGTGTGAGAAAGATCAGTCTCCAGTGAGTTTCTAAATGCCTGCAATGGCCAGGTGTGAATCAGGCTGAGACCAGGAACCTGAAACTAATTCCAGTCTTCATCCTGCATGCCAGGAACCCAAATACTCATGCCAGCACCTGCTACCTTCCAATGTGTCCATGGGCAGGAATCTGGAGTCAGGAGTACGATCCAGACACCAAGCCCAGGTGCTCCAATGCAGGATATGGGCTTCCTGGCTGGTGTCTTAACTGCTAGGCCAAATGCTCATTTAGCAAGTTCTGTTTTGATTGCAAACAGTAGAAATGATGTACGAAGTAGCAAAAGCGGAGAAGAGAAGAAGTTGATTCCTGTATTTAAAACATCCAGGGGCTTACAGACCTGGTTGATCTCTTGCGTCCAAGTGTAATCATTGATGCTGTGCTTCTTTCCGCCCATCTCAGCTCTGCTGTTAGTCTACTACTTCAGTAGGCTTTGCCCGCCGTGGGAGGTTGTGCTGGATTGTGAGGGGAGGGAGACACAGACACAGGAGTAACAGACTCATGTGCTCCATTGGATTTGAGAAACTAGAGAAAGAAAGTCTTCTTGAAGTCAGCAGGTGGGGAGCATTTGGATAAGTTGGTCCTGTGGACAGGAAGGAAATCCGTTGGCAAGCTCTGAGCCCAGGCTTGTCCTTGTGGAGATGCAGGCAGGGTCAGCACGTCTGGATGGCATAGAAGGTTTCCTTCTAGGCAGGAGGAGTTTTAGGACCTAAAGAAAAGGAGAAGGTAAAATGCTCTGGGAAGACCAAAAACAGTGACTTCAGTCCATTTCATTGGGGCTAACCTGAAAGAGGGCTCCAGGCAATGACAAGTACCCCTGTGGGCAATGAGGAATTTATACAAATTATTATTGAAAAGAAAGAGAGATCTTCTCTCCACTCTTCTACTCCCCAAAAGCTTGCAACAGCAAGGGATGGGCCAAGCCAAAGCCAGGACCCAGGCATTCCAGCTGGATCCCTCAAGTGGGTGACAGTTGATCAATGGCTTGGATCATCACCTGCTACCTCCAAGTGGGTGCATCAGCAGGAATCAGAGCAGAGGTGGGGCTTGAACCCATGCACTACATTTTGGGATGAGAGTTTCCCAAAAGGGGGCTTAACCACTGCCCTGAACACCTGTCCAATCTGTCCTGAAGGATTTAGTCTGACTTGTATATTCAAGCTGCTGTACCTGAAAAGTAGAGCTGTACCTGAAAAGTAGAGCTTCTTTCCAATACAAATGAAAACAATGAGAAAAACAGCATCAACACATGGTGACACTTCCACAGGCTGAAAAGAACTGCTTGGAATTCCCTGCTGCTTGAAGCACTCTGTTCTGCTCCGTCCCCACATCCATCCAGGAGACTGGTTATATCATCCAATGTCAGAGCATGCTCTGACAATGTGTGTTTTCAGATGGTGCTAGAATTGGTACTTGTGTTTGGGCTGCTTCTTTCAAATACAAGGCCGTGAGAGCCAAGGTTACTGTGCTTAATTGATGCTGCAGGTTCAAGTTCAGCCACCTCTGTAGGGCCAGCAAGTTTTGTCCTAGATCCCAGCTGTGAGCGGATTCCTCCTGACACCCCCTCTCCCATGGGCTCTGTGTGTGCTCTGAGTCACTCCAGGGTCCTGTCATCCTGAGAACAGGCGCTAAGCCACACGCTCACTCTGCTCTTTCCTCATGGCAGGCAGGCGATCGTTACTGACACTGCCTAATTGCACAATCGTTTTCCATTTGTCAAGACCCACCTTGCCTCCGTGCGTGCATGGCAGAGACTGACAGTCGGGTGGGGGTGGACATTTATCAGCGCGGAGGAGGCAGAGACATTGTGCTCAGAGCGGCTGCAGGAGCATCCATAGTACATGCAGGCTTCTGGGAGAGCTGGGTCCGGAGAAGAGCCACGAAGGGCTGGCGCTCCACTGTTGGACAGCCTGGTTTCGAATCCCAGCGCTGCCCAGACTGACCACACAATCTTGCGTGGATAGCTCCATTTCAACCCCGCCGGATGTTTTCTTACCTATAAGACAGGAGCTGAGAATGCCAGCTCCAGAGAGCGCGAGGGTGACAGGAGACAGTGAGAGAGCCCTCAGCACAATGCCTGTGCTCTCTCTTCCGTGTAATGAATTACTTAGTCCCCTTTCCAGGCTGGATCTCTCCGCATATCTGGATGCTTCTTTCCTGGAGTGCCTGGCTACTGAGGCATGGTCAGATTAGGTGAGTTAAGTCTCCCAGGAGGAAGTGAGATGACTTCAGGGTGGCCTTGACCTTGTCCACAAAGGGTGTGTCCTTATGACCTCAGAAAGAACTTGCTTCTTAAGGTGAGTTTCCAGCCACTTGGACCAAGTTGGGGGTCATCCTAGAGCTGGGAGGGATGGCGTTGGATTCAGTTTGCCAGAGTAATCTGTGTGCAAAGTTACACAGGTTCCCCACTCACTAACCATTTGCTGGTTCTCTCCCAAATGCCAACAACAGCCTAGAATTCAATCTAGATCTTCCACGTGGGACTGTTACCCAGGTATTGGAAGCACCCACTGCTGTCACCATGGGCACATTAGCAGGAAGCTGGTAGGAAGTAGAGGAGCCGGGACTTGAACCAGGCATTCTAACATGGCATGCAAGTGTTCCAAGCAGCACTATTACTACTGTGGCAAATGGCTACCTCTCTTTTTATTTTTAAAATTAAAACAAACAAACAAAAAAACTTATTTGAGAGGAAGAGGGGAAAAAAGGAGAAAGACAGATGGAGAGAAGGAGAGAGAGAGACTGAGAGGGAGAGAGAAGCTTCCGTCTGTTGGTTTGTTGCCTATACACCAAAAAACAGGCAACTCTGAGCAAAGCCAGCGGCCAGAGATTCAGTGCAGCCTTCCCTGGTGGATGGGAGGCATCTAACCATCCGAGCTGCCTCTGATTCTGTCAGGGTCTGCACTGATAGGAAGCTGGGTTTGAGAGTGGTTCTTGGAATTGAACCCAGGCATTTGAACTCCGGCCTAACCGCTAGGCTAAACTCCTGCCTTGAACTTACCTTTTAACTCCGTTTTCTATGAACTTTTGGAAGTATTCTTACGTTAGTGAGTGTGTTTGGGACCATGAGACTCTGAGTTAGATTTTTTTTATATACATGGTCACTCCTTTGCTTATTCATGTGGCTGTGTCATTCATTCACTCAGAGTGTATGAGCTGTACTCCTAGTGCTGAGTTAGGCTGTAGAGATTCATAGACACACAAAAAAATGTGAAATATTCTCAGCTCCTTAAATAGAAGGCTGGGTCATTACTTGTAATTAGATATTAGGTCATTACTTGCAATTATAATTGTTGTGTGCTGTGTAATTATTTATACTCACATTCTAATCCAATAAGCATTAAGAATCCATGTTCCTAAAGATATTCCTCTCTCACTTATCCATCTGCATACTTTCGGGCATTCTGTTACCTGCTGTAAGTTAATATTTGCCGTATTTTATGTTAATTGCTTCTTGGAAGTATGTATTTCCTTTCTATAGGTTTCTAACAAGAAAACCTTAAAATACATTTGTGCATTGAGTCTGCATCAGCCTGAGTCACTGCCACAAGGTTGTCCCTTTTACCCTTTGTCCGAATTTTCTTAAAGAAAAGGTGACTGGACTCTAACTGGCCCTGGTCTCTCACTGACAGAATGAACCTTCTCCTTCCTTGGTGGCCTCTGCAATTCATTTGCATCTTCTATATCATAAAGTTGCTTGTGTTATAGACCTGTGCTTTCGTGATCTCTCTACTAATTGCTTGGCTCCCTAACTGAGAGGATCATGGTACATGAATCCGAAGATCCTCTACGGGATCTAACCCATTCCATGACACATTCAAGGGATTCAATAAATATTGCTAAATTGAATGGCTAGAGTGCCCAAAATCGTCTCTTCCAAAGACTCTTCTTTGAAACACTGGGACCAGTCCCCCTAAGTGCTCCATTTCCTTAGATGGAAAGTGCGTGGGGAGGGCTCATGTGTTAGTGTTGCTACTGGCCAGTGTGGGGCTACTTAACCCAGTGCTCAGGGGTAGACCATCAAGCCTGAAATGAAACAGGAGGCCAGGGGAGAAAATGGGAATCCTTACTCAAGCACCTGTAACAAAAGGTGAGGGGTCGTGCCTGTCTCCTGTCGCTGTGCAAGTGGACACCAACAAACCCAGAACCAAGCACCAGAAACTGTGACCCAAACTAAAGGCAGGACAAGTGTCCCAGCCTGAGGGCATATGCAGGCTGGACAAGGTCAAAGGTTAGGCTGGAGGCTTCTGTGGAAGTTTTCCCATTTCGTGGACGGAGTCACTAGAATCCAAACAGACCCCTGGTGAGCCACGGTCTAGCTGAAGTCCACGTCAGCAGACGCAGCACTTCCTTCTCCCATCCCAGAAGGTGCACAATCCACCAGTGCTGCAGCTTTTCCATTCACACTGCCCGTGAAGAGTCTTGAAGACACACTTGTGTCCAGTGATACTGTTAGCTGATCTCCCATAAAGGTTGAGACTTCTGTTGTTCCAACTTCCCATGGGTGACTTGAATGTGAACCAGGGTTGTGAATCTGAGATCCACCCACTGCGATGAATGGGGAAAGGCTTGCTGTTTCACTGGGAAGGGAGATCAGCTACAGAAGCCAAAGGAAGCACACGAGAACCACATGGCAGTGAGATCTCAAGTGTCCTTTTCCTGTCTTAACGCTCTCATGATGTTCTTCATTGGAGATGCTCCTGGTGTCCAGGAAATGAGAGAAAGCAGGCTCCCAAGCAAAGTAGGAAAAACTTCAGCCTCTACGTCTCTGCACCTGCTCTCTCTTCTGCATCATCTGGCCCAAGTGACTCCTTGTCACCCTGTCTTAACTCAGAGCTCACCTCTGCTGACAGGCTTCTAGTCTTGTCCCCACCTCTGTCATTCATTCTCAGGCGTGTCACACCGGCTGAATTCTCTTGACGGTGCTTATCTTTGACTATAGGATGCTGCTTCTTTACTCTTTTATTTCCTACTGGGATGGGAATTCCAGAACACCAAGTGTCCAGGTTATCCCAACATCCGTGAATAGTAGCTGCATCAGAAATGTCAATTGTGTGAAGTTAGGAAAGGAAGCTTTGCCAACAGCAGCACTTGAGTTGGGTCTGCTGGCAGGGGAGAGAAAGAGAAAAACAGCAGCCAAAGGATCGATAAATACACAAGGGATCTCTGTGTGTGTTTGGGGGTGGGGTGGGGGACTGGAGGGTAAGCCGGGTTGGTTGACACAAAGGGGTCATCTGTAGGTACAGCTGGGAGATACAGCTGGGAGAGGGGTGGAGCTGAGATTTTTCATGGGGGCTGGGAACACCAGGCTCAGACATGTGGCCTCTGTCTTGAGGACAAGGCGTCCCACTGAAAGTCAATCAAGCAGGGCTCAGGTGGCTAAGGTTAGGGAAGTGGCCAGGGTTTGTTCACTGCTTTGTAAAGTGGTGACCTGAGAAAGTGTCCTTGGCCTGGTGGCCCCAAAGGCCAGATGGAGCCCTGGGTTTGCACAACTTTTCTGCCTCTGTGCCTGGGAGCAGGGGCAGTTGCATGGCTGGCTGGCTGGGTGCCCTCTCTGCTGTCAGCGTGACTCATATCTCTCCCTACCCCTTCCTGGCACCAGCCTGCTCCCACTCTGCAAGCTGTTCCTTTGGCTCCCGGTGAAGGGGCTGTTGCCTCGCTTCTCCCAAGAACCAAGGCCAGAAAGCAGGGTGCCTCTGTCATGGTGCCTTGCCCCAGCACCATGGAGAGAAAAACAAGCAAAGGCTGCAGGGCTGGAGGCTGGGTCCACGCGCTGTCCCAAGCCCTGCTCAGTATGTCACGGCAGGACTCCGGGGCTGCCAGACAAATGCTCAGATGGTGATGAAGGCACTCGTAGGGAAGCTGTTCCTGAAAAGTTACCAGTGGAAACTGAGCCAGGTTGGACACATGCAGAAGAGATAGTGATGGCGACTGCTGATGAGGGATGGCATTGCCCAAGTTTGCTTGGTACAAAGGGTACCTGCCATACAAAACATTTTTGGACAACACCCATTGTTGTACAAACTCATTTCACATCCTTAGTGTCATGGTACAGCTGTGCTGGAAGCAAAATAATATTTCTTACTGAACTGAGTTTTAGGAAGCTAACCTACCCGCTCAAGGTCACATAGACATTGAAAGACAGAACTGAAACCCTCACCTGGATCCTGGAGTTAGAAGGGATTTCATAGCTCATACATTTGTGCTGGTTTTCTGGCATCTTTGGAGAGATGCACACGTCTTCCTTGACCCCTTCTTTGGGAAGTCAAATGTCCCCCACAGACTGTAATGACAGCTGGTGCCTTGGGAGCCGTCCAAACACTCAAAGGGACAATGCGCACACAGGTGACTAAACACCAACTATCCCCGGGGCTGAGGTCACCAGTCGCTCAGCGATCAGAACACCCCCTGTTATCCCGTTGACCTGCAGTTGCCAACTGTGGTTACCCCACCGTGTCATTTTAGGGTGAGGCATATGAAACAGCCTTTTTGCTTCACACTATATTGGGAGTGTTTTACAGGTTAACTGATACGTTGAAGGCACAAAGAACATGTGTGATTTGACCGCAGAGTAATCTAAAAGGTGTGGAAGATCGTGTTTTCCAAGCAGACTTATCTCCCTCAAACCATCAGGGCACTTCAAGAAATTCATGGAAAAAGAAACGGAACTAAAATAGAAATGTAGGGGCTGGCATGGTGTCACAGTACGTAACTCATTGCTTGCCACACTGGTATCCCCTATCACAGCATCAGTTCAAGTCCTCGCTGCTCTGCTTCCTGCTGTCACAGTAGGAAAGCATCCGAAGATGGTCCAGGTACTGGCCTCTGCCCACCATGTAGGAGATGAAGTTCCAGGTTTCGGACTCTGATCTGGTGCAACCCTGGTTCTTGCGTCCATTTGAGAAGTGAGACAGTGGATTCTCTCTCTCTCACTCTCTCTCCATTTCTAACAAAATACAAAATTTTGATATTCTAATTCCAAGTGTATGAAGACAAGGGCACAATTCTTGGTATGCTGGGTGTACCCCTCAGGCATCATGTAGAGACTCAGTTCAGTGCCTTCAGGGTTATCCTTCCATGAGCTGTATCTGAATGGGCACAAGTACCCACCCTCAAGATGCTTACAGATGAGGGTCAGTTCAGATCAACCCATGCAACCTGGGGAGACTTGACTCTGGAGTCTGCTGGGGTGACAAGTATTAGGTTAAGAGCATAGCCCCCGAACTCAGGGTTTCTCTGGATTCTTAGTCTTGCCATTAGCTTATAATGTGATGTTGGACAAGTTCATAATCTGCCCTCTACTTTGTCTTTTTGGAGATAGAGCAGGAACAGTACCATGCCCACTGCACAGAGATCAGAAGATTAAGCAAGCAAAGGAGTTAGAGTTGTCCTTGTTGCATAGAGATTGCTATTTTACCCACTACTGCTTCCAGTAAGGTTATTATTCAAATTCTCACCATGCACATGGGTGGGACCATTAGGATTCTCATGGTCGAGGACATGAGTCTATGCTGTCCAGGAGCTTCAGCTGCTGGGGATGTGGTCACTGTAGTCTCTAAGCTTGGAGCTCCTGAGGACAGGCCTGAGCAGGAGGCATCCACCTTGGCATACCTCACACTCATAGAGTACATCTAGAAACTTCTGAGGAAGCTATGCTCTGGAATTAGAGGTCTCCTCAGAGAGAGAGGGAGTGGCCTGACAAGAATCCAGAAGTTGAGGAGTTGGCAATTGGTGTGGAGGTTAAAGTTTATCCGGGGACACCTGCCTCTCACAGTGGGGTGCCTGGGCTCCCAGGACCAGCTTAGCAGTGCCATTGGGAAATAGCAGACACTGGCTCCGGTGCTGGGGGTCCCTGCCACCAGCATGGGAAACTTGGGATGAATTCCAGGTTCCTGACTTCCTTTTGGCCCAGCCATCAGTGTTGCAAGCATTTGACCCTGCTCAGCAGAGCCATGGGCCAGGAGCACAGAGAATGAGTGGGAGTTTAAGAGAATGCAAGGTGCATGTGCAGAGAGGAAAGGACAGCTGGCTTGGGGCTTCGCTGAAGCAGGAACCCCCTTGGGAGGACTAAGCATGGGGCAATGGCTGTGATGGAGCCTTGGCTTCGTGTCTCAGGAAATCTCAACACATGACTTGACTATGCCATGAGGCCTTGTCTGGGCAACATGTCACTGGCCACAATCCTAGGAGTGTTCATGGAACGTGACAACCCCAGCTCTCATCTCCAAGCACCCTGTCAGCAGCCATGTGTTTGTTAACTCAGCGATCTGCAATGATTCCTGAGAGGTTTTGAGTAGTAAGGATTTTGTATTTTGTGATTCTTTTTTTTCTTTGTCCAAAACACATGTTAAAATCTCAATACATGATCCAAGGCAGGCCTTTTGATTCATGTGTATTCATTGGAAAATTGTCCTAAGGCAGGTCCTGGGGGTCCTGGGAACTCACAGGGACAGAGACAAGGTCATGTTCTTGAAGACCACACAGTTCAGTGGGTAATGGCTGTGAGCATGAACAAGTAGCTAAGCTATAGTGCGATTGAGGTAGAGGTAAGCACTGGATTCTGAAAGGTGCAGGGGCGGGGTGGGGAGTGTGATCAGGAAGGGTGAGGAAGAGCTGGCGGAAATGGTCTGTGAGTGGACTCTGTGCTCTGACGCAGCTTTGGTTTCGCTTAGTTTTCCCATAAGGTGACACAGACAGACGAAACAGACACAGACAGACAAAACAAAAACAAATGGTTTTGCTCGCCTGACGCTGGGTGAAGGGAAGAGAACTCAAGTGCGAACGTCAAGAGGAAAACTCATGGAAGGTGGCAATAGTCACCCCAAGAGATCAGGATACCGCACCCCAGTTGAACCTGCGCCCTGTGCAAGGCAGCTTTCTGCTCACATCTCTGCATGGAGCGTCTTGGGTTTTGTCACCCTCGAGGTCTGAGCCAGAGAGTGTTGAAGATAAGTGTGACAGCTCAAGTGAGTGTGTGTGAGCTTGCCTCTGTGGATATGTGTGGGTCCCATGATATGTCTATTTGAGGTTGGATGTTCAGCATTGCGTAGTCAAATGAATTTGACCCTCGGACCACATACAAGTGCTTTGGGGATTCATCTTGTAATCCTCCCCCCTACCACACACACACACACACACACACACACACACACACACTCCTCCATTAGAGGTAACCACACTGGCGTTACTACTCTTTTTTCTTTTTTAAAGATTTATTTATTTTTATTGGAAAGTCAGATACACAGAGAGCAGGAGAGACAGAGAGAAAGATCTTTCGTCTGTTGATTCACTCCCCCAGTGGCTGCAATGGCCGGAGCTGAGCCAATCTGAAGCCAGGAGCCCAGAGCCTCTTCCAGGTCTCCCATGTGGGTGCAAGAACCTAGATTAGTCTAGGTTCTTGTCTGGAATTGTAAAAGCCTGTGGCACAGAGATGGGATGAATGGGCCTCCTTGTCTTGTAGGGAAACCTTAGGTGATGCATGGATAGGTCAAACTGTGGAAGGAAGAGCTGAAAGGCCATCCAGGGAGTGCCTACCTAATTAAACCCGTGCAACGGGGGATCATGCTACACAAAGAGACCTAGTGTGCCCCTTCTCTAAAAGGAAAATAGCTCATGATCACTCCATTCTTAGGTACGTATTTGGAATTCCAACCATTCCTGTCAGCACAACCAATTCTGTGGATATGAGTCGATTTTTGTTTTTAGCAGCACGCTATTCTGTTGCCAGGAAACACGTCCCTTGCTTAGTGAGTTCTCTAATGCATCCTGTTGATTCTATGCAATCTGATCCCTTTCCTCGAGCTGGATGAGGTCGATCGTGGGGCTGGATTCCGCCTGAGGTTCTGCCTTTGTCACTGCTGCCCATCCTTTGTGCAGGCATCCACACACCCATGCACACAAATACACACACACACACACGCTCGCTCCCATACACTCACATTCAACTTAGTGGAGCGAGGCATGCATATTTGTGCACACGCATTCATTCACATTTGTAGATCTTTGAGGACTCCTAATTTCAGAATCACAGAAAACTGTTTTGAGTAGATGCAAGCACTCTCTAACCCCTGAAACATCTCCCTGGTGACAACCCAAATGGCTGGCACCTCCCAAGGAAGTGTTAGAATTCTTCAGGAGTTTTAGGCCATACTTGAGTATCTGCATGCGAGCCCAGAACACTCATCTCTGTGTGCTTTGCTGCTTGGTTACATTATACTTCTGAAAACCTCTTTGTGATACACCAGTGTGCCTGCCCTCTTTGGTGAGTATCTCAACCAACTAGTTCACCCATGGGTGACAAGGGCTCATTGTAGCTGGAGATCCAGGCTCATGAAGTTGTAAAGGCCACAGAGTTTGGCAGGAGGTGAATCCGCCATTGTGTTTTGGCCTCAAATGTCACTTTACAGGCCTTGTGGTTTCATGAATCTCAGCTTTGTAGAGTGCTCTATAGAAACGGAGATCAACATAACTGCATGGCAGGGCTGTTGCAAGGGTTAACAACCTCCAAGCGACCCAGAGTACCCTAGAATTGTGCAGGGAGCAGGACATAAGATGGAAGCAAACACAGAGTATCTTTGGAATAGTCCTTTTGAAAACCTGAGTCCTAATACAAAGCTGATGACAGATGGTGGAAAAATATCCACGTGCAGCGTGTTTATTCCTATGAGGAGCTGCTGGAGAAAATGGATATGGAGCCAAAACTGGGGGGGGGGGGGATCTTCTTCACTGTCCCCTGGCTCTGCTGGCCAGTGACAGTGATACAAGAACAAAAGGATTGGGTCAGGAGTCCCAGTCACACAGGACAGCCACTGGAGAGGCAGATCAGATGCCCTGCCCCAGATCTGACAGTTGGCCACCTGCTCCCAGAACCACATGCAGGTCCCTTCCGCACTCAATGGGATGGGTCAGTTAATTCCTGTCAGAGTTTCCTGTTGCTGAGTAGAGAGAAATGAGCAAACAAACAAGCAAAATACAAACACATTTCTTAGAACATGCACAGCTTCTTGTGGCTTTTCAGGCAAAGAACATGAAGATAGCCTTCCAGCACATTGACAAGCATGTCCATTTCAGGTCTTGACTGCCAAGTTACCCAGATCTATTGTTGAAGAAGAAAAGGACTGGCCGAAGGCACGAGTGAGAAACTGCCTGCTCAGCCCCAGATTGTTGAAATCCTGAAGCAGGGATGGGGAGTTTGGGAAAAACTCTTAAGTGGCTCCCAAGTTCAGAGTCCTACCGGATTTCTAAGAATTGCTTTCAATCTGCTTCGTATTTGCCAAGCCACAATGCCCAACCCAAACCTCAAAGAGTCCGCTTGCTTGAAGAGAGCTGAGACCACTTAAATCCCTTCCCTTCCCTTTTTGTTGTTCATAGCACCATCAAAGCAAACCCAAGATGCCTTTAGCTAACAAGGTATGCAACGGACAAATGCTGATGGCAGACAATGGAGCTATTCTACTTTCAAGGCTGGGTTTGTAGTTATTAAGTCACCACAGATTAGTAACTAATGAATGATACACAAGGGGAAAGTATCACGATGCTCTCCACAGCTTTTAGAAATGCTCCATGGCTAGCCCCATGATAGGCTCTCGACAAATAGAGTGAAATGTCTGTTACATGCCAAGCTCTGCCAAGTAGAGAAGAGCCTGCATTCCCAGCTTCTCCAGAGGAAAACCTGAGTCCTGTTGCAGGAAGAGGCACAGGGGCATCAAGGAAAAGCCAGGGACCACTCCAGTCAGGAGCTGCTTGTGTCAGCTGACTGGCAGATGAGCCCAGGCTAGGAGACACACTGTGAACTTTTCTTCTTGTGTGTTCCGTTGCATTCGTGTTAGCTGGAGAAATCTCAGTTGGCTATGTTGTGTCTTCCAGAGTTTTGACGGAAGTGACAAGAGATGTGGTAGGAGAAGAGGTTCTGTTTTGCACTCTTGAATCTTTTAAGTGAATTAATTCATTTGAAAGCAGAGAGAGAGAGAGAGAGAGAGAGAGAGAGAGAGAGAGAGAGAGAGAAAGAGAAAGCCTATCTGCCGATTCACTTTCTAAATGCTCACAAGAGTGAGGTCAAGTACGCTTGAAACCAGAAGCCAGGAACTCAACCCAGGTCTCTTCTAGGAGTGACAGGAACCAGAGTTACTTGAGCCATGTCTGCTGCCTCCAAAGGTGAGCATTCACAGGAACTTCTGACACAGGTAGCCCTGTGGCCACA
The DNA here is from genome assembly GCF_030435755.1 of Ochotona princeps. NCBI lineage: Eukaryota > Metazoa > Chordata > Mammalia > Lagomorpha > Ochotonidae > Ochotona > Ochotona princeps. The sequence goes on from NC_080858.1 coordinate 20,814,545, forward strand.
CTGGAGGGTCTCTGCCCAGCCCCATCTTCTCTTTTCCCTCTTAAAACACACAGCATCATTCACAATGCCCTTTTCCTGTCCTACTCAAGTCCCTGGGCCATACATGATCTGAGGATGCTCTGGCCATCTGTCTCTGTCACTGCCAAGCCCAGGATGAGGCTCAGGCTGGGGACCTGCCTGTGTGGCCAGCAGGGGACCACAGGGAGGACCCGTCAGTGTGTGAGCCAGGTCCAGTCCTGGACATCTGAGGCAGTGTGTTGAGTCTTTCCTGCCTCTTCCCCCCTGCAATTCCCAGTGCCTAGTGCACAGGGTAAGGCTGAGCCAGGGCTCTCGCCAGCCTGGAACTTCTCTGCTGGGTACGACTTGGCTGTCCTCTTCTTCTCTCCATGTCCCGGGCTCTGTCTGCCAGGCTCTTACCTCCCTCAAGCTCTTTTGCTCTTTCTCCCAATCTCCTGTCTGATCTCACCCCGGCGAGCTCCCCAGCATCCAGCCTGCCAGAACAGAGCTGGGAGGCAGTGACTAATGCACTTGGAGGTGAGTCATTTGCTAAATATAAAAAGCCACTACATCGCTGGATGCAAAAGATTCTGAGGGACTCCGCGTCCTTCCTCCCAAATCCATCCTTTCGTGGGGGGAGGGGGCAGGGGGAGCTAGAGGAGTTTATTCGTGAATAGAAAGCAAATGTGGATCCAAGGACAGCCGTGGCAGCAGCACCTCCCTGCCCTTCAGCTCCTTGTTGCAGATCTTCGAAGGCAGCGAATATCCCCTGGACACCTCCAGTTGCTGGGGAAGAGGGGCTAGTGAGGAAGACAGTACTCCTAACATCTACAGAGTAATGATAGCGGTGGCATTCACCTTCAGGACACCCCCTCTCCTTATCCAGGAGACCCCGGCATGTCCGCCCTCTTGTGTCCATCAAGACACATCTGTAAGTTCTTATTTGTACAGACATAGGCAGTGGGTTCAACTGCAGCAATGCCTGTAACAGTTGTGTCTGGGCTAGGGTGTCGCCAGATCTCTGGAACTCAAGCCAGGTCCCTCAGGACGGTGGCAGGGGCTCAGGTGCTTGGGCTAGCTCCAAAACCTCCCAGAGTGCATGTTATCAGGAAGTTGGGACTACAAGTAGTCAGGACGCTCTGATTTGGGATGTGTGACATCTTTTTGTAAAAACAACAACAACAACAACAAAACGTTTATTTGAAAAAGAAACGCTTCTATCTGCTGGTTTACACCCCAAACAGCCGAAATACTCATGGCTGTACCAGGTGGAAGCCAGGGCTGGAACTCGATCCGGGTCTTCCACTCGGGCGGCGGGGGCCCCAAGCATGTGGGACATTCTCTGATGCCTTCCCAGGCCACTAGCAGGAAGCTGGATCGGAAGTGTACGGCTGTGCTGGGACATGAGCCAGACACTCTTGACATGAGATGCAGGCATTCCAAATAAAGGCTTAATCCTCTTAGGTGTGGCATTTGTGCCACAATACCTGCCCCAGAGGACATCTGGCATATTAACCGCTAGACCAAATGCCTCATGCCCAGAGGGGCCTTTTGAATACACTCTTCAGAGAGCAGGCAATGTGTAACATGTGCTGGAATTCAAGGATTCCCATGCTAGGGATGTTGTTTGGGGGCAGGTTCTCTCTCCAGTGTCACTCTAGCCCGTTCGCTGGAATCCTTTATTCTGTAACTCTGTGAATAAACCTTCAAACATTTTACGTGTTCGTACAGTGACTAGACCCCGGCATACGTACGTGTGCAACACTGCTGGCACACCAAGTGTGCTCTCTGCCTTCCACGGTGAGCTCCATCGCCACCGCATGGAGCAGAGGGAAAGCGTGTTTTCCGTGTTTTGGAGACTGTGAAATGACAAGAAATGGCACATGGTCTCACTTAAAATGATAATTTGACTGCACTGCCCCATTTTTCATGATTTTCTTTTTTTAAATCATGTATTTGCTGGTTTGTGAAAGAGAGTGAGCAAGTCCTTCCATCTGCTGATTCACTCCCCAGATGCCCACTGTGGCCTAGAACAGACACCCTACCTGGAGTCTTAACGAGAGGCTCAAGTGCCTGCCCCAGTCTGGAATCCTGCTCAGACTTTGGATAAGGCAGAGGGAAGATTTCGTCATCAGACATTGTCAGGTGCGAGTGGCAGCAGAGACACAGGGAGAGGCGTGTGAATTACGTATCTGAACTCCACAGGATGACAGAGAAGGTCTGGTCTCCCTTTGCTCATCAAGTGACTGTGTGCCCTCAGACCTGGCACTTGTCCTCTCTGAGACTGTTTTGGAAAAGCCTGAACTAGCCCCACTCATTCTACAATTACGTACTTAACACCATGGAGGCAGTGAGGAAAGGAGCGAGTCCTTGGGTGGCGCTTAGCAGGAGTGACTGACCCAAGACATCCCTACAGATGGGAATCACTCAGGGTTTACAACCGCTCACTTGCTGCCTGGTCTTCCTTCCCTCGGTCTCATTCCCACTGTGTTATGGTTCTGCCTAGCTTCACACGGCCACTGTGGCTGCTGGGGAGGCCAGGGTCCTTTGAGAACAGGCCGTGGGCCAACGAATGTCTTCAGAATGAGCAGAGCTGTCATACCTAAGGGCTTCCTCATGGAATAGATGAGGCTTTCAGGAGAAATTACTTGCACACTACCCAAAAAACCTGGTGACCCAGTCCTAGGGGACCATGACTCCTATCCATGCGTAAAGCCGGCTCTGACTCTGGAGGCTGGTAGGGCAGAGCTGTGATCAGAACATCTTGAGAGCTTAGAGTTTGCTTGAACCAAGGAACATCAGCTTGTGAATATGCTTCCTGCACTTGCAGTAGGATGTGTTGGTCTGAGTCCAGTTGAGAGCAGACATCATTGATAGAGAGATGGAGGCAGGCAGCAGGTATGTGTGTGAGTCTGTGTGTGTGGTGATGGTGGAAGGACAGACACCTGCCATCCAGCTGGTCTGGAGAACAGGTCTGCTGCCTTCTGGCAGTGTCCAGGCGAGCCTCTACAAGAGGTGGGCAGCAAAGGGACGTGAAAGCTCCCATCACCTCCGTGTTGCAGGAACACCTGGCCACTGAGCCGAGTGGCCCCCGTGCCCTGTCACCCACTCTGTGGTGCATTTCCCAGATCTCAGTCTGGGGGCAGGCGGGTGGCGCTGAGAAGTGGAGGGCCATGCTTTTCATGCAACTCTCGTACCCAGGGACACCACACAAGTTCAGGGTCCTCTGTCTGTTACTTCTCGGTTCTGAGTCATGGGCTCCTGGCATGTCGTGCCTCTGTCGAACATCCGAGTCCTCTCAGAGATGACATGAGGAAGCAAAGTGTCTCAGCTCAGGCTGATTTGGGGGCTTGACCTTCTCATTGGGCAGAGCTGCCCAGGCCCGTGGACTCACTCCACAGCAGCCGCTTCTCGGAGCTGCCCAGAAGCTGCTGGGGCTGAGTCATGTCTGTTTCTGATGCTTTGAGTTGAGATGCTCTGGGGAAGGTGGTAGGGTGGAGAAACGTTGATATCCAATCTTGGAATAAAGGTTGGAGTCCTAGCTGCTCCTGATCCAGCTCTCTGCTCATGCACCCGGGAAAGCAGCAGAAGATGGCTCAAGTGCTTGGGTCCCTGAGGAGGTAGCATTGCTGGCTGCCTCCTCCTTTACAGACGGAAGTAACAGAGAAGGCCCTGGACCTGCATGGTGAGCCAGAGAATTGGAAATGCATGCAAGGCTCAGCCTTCTACTCCTCAGCCTGATGGAAAGGGATCTTTTAGCTCCCAGACAGCCCTTGAGTCAGAGGGCCTGTGTAGGGTCAGGGCTGGCCAGAACTTCACCTGTCCTGGGGGTGGGATTCCCACAACTCTTGAGTGGGGGCCTGGGTTGTTCTTTTGGATGCCTGGTCTAAGAGGGACAAAGGAGACGAGGAGGGCAGTGCCGGTCTACCCTGGGACTCCTGACCCTGTCCACAGTGCCAGGGTCTGTTCATCTCCAAAGCCCTGGGCCCTCCATGATTGGCATGATGGGGGCCCATGGCAGCCACTGAGCCCTGGAGTCCTGTGCTGGTACCCCGGCTGCGTCACTGTGGGCAGGACACCTTCAGTGACACCCGTCTTGAAGAGGGGTCTGGAGGATCAGGGGAGATGAGGCCTGCATACAGCACCCCAGGCAGCCTGACCACCCCCCAACCCCCAGTCCCTGGAGCCTGCATCCCAGAACTCTCCTGTGTCCAGGCCTCAGCTGGGTTCTGCTCCCAAATGCTTTCCTGTTAGGAAAAGCACTGCCCAGCTGAGGAAGGGGAGTCCACTTCAGCTTCACCCCTCGCACCCAGGGAGTTGTGGGGCTTGCAGGGGGCACCGCATCTGTAGTTGGTATCTCCCTGTCACCTCTGTGCTGGAGAGCCGCTTAGTATTCTGTTCAGCTGGGAAGCCCAAGGTGCCTTTGGTGCTCATTTGGAGGCTGAATTGAATCCTCAGGACGCAGCCGCCCTCTTGTGGTCAGAGAGGGAAAGGCACTGCTCGTCCTGGGCCACTTGGGATGGTCACACCAGACTGACTTGCAGCCCCGGTATGTATTGGTCACCGGGAGATCCCAAAGCACCACGTAGCACAGACCCAAGCTGTGCCCACACGGAGCAGTCACCACTTGGGCACACTCCAGGCCGTAGGTTCCTTCATTGGTTCACTCAACAAATATTTGTGGAGCCCCCTGGACTGAGGATTCGGGGGTTTGATAAAGTGCCTGAGTGGATACAAGCAAGTGAAGCGATGGAGAAGATGTTGCATGGCAGTGGAAAACACACAGGAGCCGGGGAGACCCCCAGATGGAAACGAGAGATGGGCTGCAACGCATAACTTTAGGAAACTTTGTGACCTCCTGTCAACAATGAGTGGATGTTCCAGACGGAAAGCCAACCAGGAGGACTGGAGGCCCATATTCTAGACCCAGTGACCCTAACAGACACCGAGAACACACCACCCAGCGGACGAAGAATGCACAAGTCTGCTAAACACACATGGAACATTGTCTAGGACAGATCACACATCTTAACACATTTAAGAAGCTTTAAATCATAGCAAATATCTTTTCCTTTTTCTTTTTGAACATTTTTTATTTGAAAGGCAGAATTGCAGAGAGAAATCTTCCATCTGCTGCTTCACTGCCTGAGTGTCCACCATGGCCAGAGCTGGACGGATTTAAAATCAGGAGCCTCCTCTGGGCCTCTCACATGGGCACCGGAACCCATGGACTTGGGCTGTCCTCTGCTGCTTTGTGCTTTCCGGAAGCAAAGAGCAAGATTGGAAGTGGAACGGCCAGGGCCAGTACCCATGTGGCATGCCAGTGCCGCAGGTGGAGGCTTAGCCTACTATGCCACGGTGATGGCCCTGCAAGTATCTTTTTCAACCACATTACATGAAGCTAGAAATCAGTTATAGGAGGAGGAAAATTGGGAAGATTCAGGAATATGGGGAATTGAAACAATACACTTTTGGGCAAACAGTGGGTCAAAGAAGAAGTCAAAAGGGAAATTGAAAACATTTGACAGATGGACATGGACACACACCATTCCAAGCTTGTCAGATGTGCTAAAACAGTTTCAAGAGGGAAGTCTTAACTGCAGACGTGAAGGAGACGACGAAGGTAAGAGATACTTGCTATGATTTAAAAATCAGAGGGCTTGGTGTGGTGTTCTAGCAGCTAATGTCCTCACCTTGAATGCGCCAGGATCCCATATGGGCACAGGTTCTAGTCCCAGTGGCCCCACTTCCTATCCAGCTCCCTGCCTGTGACCTGGGGAAGCAGTCGAGGATGTTGCAAAGCTTTGGGACCCTGCACCTGAGTAGGAGACCCAGAAGAAACTCCTTGCTCCAGGCTTCGGATCGGCTCAGCTCCGGCCATTGCAATTACTTGGGGAGTGAATCATCGGACAGAAGATCTTCCTCTCTGTCTCTCCTCCTCTCTGTATATCTGACTGTTTAAAAAAAACCCAGAGAACAGCTGAGTGAAATGGAAACTAGTAAAAGAACTGAAAAGAGCATTGAAACAAACACCTGTTTTTTTTTTTTTTAAGAAAGAATAGACAGAAAAGCAAAACCTTTTAACTAGACTAAGGAAATGAGAGAAGACCCAACAAAATAAAATTCTGAAACACAGAAATACAAAAAGAATCACATGAAGGAGAGGATTAATATTGTTTTTTTAAGGTCTTATCAAAAAAATCTCTATTAAAATTGTTATGGTGTATTTTCCAGAAGTTTAAAAAGAAATTTAAGATTCATGTTGAATCTTGAGGTATTTTCAAATTACCAAAGTAGTTCTGAACAAGAACAGAAATGCGAGTATCATAGTATCTGATGTAAAAGTGGCCTGCAAAGTTATAGAAATCAACCAGTGTGGCACCATTATCCAAACAGACACTAGAGAGACCCTAGCAGTAGATTCTACCATTTGTGGTCACTTGCTCTTTTACAAAGATGCCAAGATCACGAAATAGAGAAATGACAGTCTTGCCAATAACTGTTGTTGGAAAAATTGAGCATCCACATGAAAGAAAATGAAGTAGATTGCATATCTTATCCTACCTAAAAATAGATTAAAGATGTTAGGGTAAGACATTTTTCTACCAAAAAGAAAAACGGGAAAAAAACAACTCCTTGACCTTGATTTTGGCAATCATTTTTAGGACATGCCCCTCCTCCCAGAACACAGGCAGCCAAAAATAGTCAGTGAACGGGCTTGGTCCACCTGCGTGTCCCACCAGGTGAATAAGTAAGAGGGAGTATGTGGGATGTATACGTCCACATGTGTAGTGTACAGATACACACACGGGCAGTCCTCGACATGCTCACGAGAATGCTTATGACGAACGATGATGCATGGATTTCCAAAAAAATTACATACAAAATAAATCCATCTTTTAAATTTTTTCAAAGAATTTTATTGACTTGAAAGAGTGACTGAGAGGTACAAGGAGAGAGGGGAAGAGGGATAGAGAGAGGAGAGAGGGAATTTTCTACCCATTGGTTCATTCTGCAGATGGCTGAAAAGCCGTGTTGGGGTGAAGCTGCAGCCAGGAGCCACAGGGGTCTCCCGCACGGGAGCAGGGAATTCCACGGGTATGTTAGCTGGGGCTGGATCGGAAGCAGGGCACGGAGGAGGGATGTATTTTGCAAGCAGGGCCTTCATGTGCTGCACCACAACATTGTCCCGTCACTGAATGTGTACGTAGGGTTTATCTGTGTTGCAACATAAGGCAATGTTGCATTTCTTTTTATGGCTGAATGGTATCTCATTGCATGGCTTAACCACACTTTATCTGCCCCTTCATCTGTTGGGGCACTCGGGGAGGTTTGTGTTACTAGCTTGAGCTGTATGGGAAATCCAGAACAGCAGGGAAATGCTTTTCCATTTCCCACTAGGAGGCTCATGTGACCAATCGGAGCAAGATTCCTGTGAGGATTGTCTGTGGGTGCTGCGGGGTGCAGGTGAGGTCATACCAGACAAGTCTAGGGTGTGTTAAGGGATCTTGATTAACCAAGCTTGGTGATAACAGGGCCCACTAGAAATGAGCTAATCACAAGCCCACATGGCAATCCAGTCTGAATCGAACCCCCGAGAGGAACAAATGCTCATTACCCTGAAGTCCATCTGTTAAACTGAAGACCTATGTTCCAGCTTCCCCAGCAATATAAATTAACCTAAGAAATACACAGAGATATCCTAAGAACAATCTGGACACACTTATCAAAGCTGCAGGCTTTCACTTTTCCCAGGCTTCTCTGCCCACATTTGATTATTGCCAGGCCTCACCTCTCCTGGAACTCCGGAAAGTACACAAAGCAGAAAAACAAAGCATCTTAGCATTGCTGTCTCTACTGTCTCACCACGCAGTGAACAGAGGGTGAGGACCACAGACACACAGGGGCCGTGCTCAGGGGCTGTCTGTCTGCAGACGCTGTCCACGGGCAGCCAGACAGCTAGCCGGTACTGCAGAGGACAAGAGTCGGAGTGCTAGGGTGACGGAAGCATGCGACCAAGAGTGCGAGCTCCTCCCTAAAAGGGGCCCTTATGGGGGCTTGTGAGGGGCGTGGTCACACAACTATGCAGTACTGCCCCCTCTCAGGTTCTAGGTCATGTTAGGTGAGTACCACAGGTGGGCAGAAAGGACTATATGGGTGGTGAAGGCATTGCTTCCAAGCTGGTGACCCTAAGCTAGCTGCCTACCCCACAACATGGGGAGGCAGAAAATGGAGTTTGGGTATAGATTCTATTAAACAGGAAGGGGAAGTCAAGTTAGGATCCCTAGGGAATTTTTCCAAGAAGCAAACTTGATCCATTCTCATTTGCTTTTCTTCCTTCTTACTCTCTTCCTTCTCTCTCTCTCTCATCTCCAGCTCTGACTGTAAACCCGTAAAGCCACAGGTTTTAAAGAGCAGCTCATCCCAGGGTTTAGAGCCCAGTGGTGGCTTCTACTCGGTTTCATATTTCTCCTGGCAGCCGACCACACTCCTTCCTGGAACGAGCCTGGCTGATAATTGCCTCCTGCCCCGTTGTTAATGAAATGAATGATTGAGTTATATTTGTTAGGAGTCACCCACATAGCACAAAGACCCATTATTGCATCCACGTTGCTGGCAGCCATGCTGGGCTGAGGCACCTGTGAGCCATTCTTAAAATTAGCTTGCATCTCAGCACGATCGGTCAGGGGAAAGCAGCCAGCCATTGCCACCAGGGGACTCTCTGTCCCTTGCATGGTCTCACGGTGCCCCAAAAGCCTGCAGCATCTAGGGGTAAAACAAGAAATGAGGTCAGGGCTGAGCTCCCTGTTGGCTATCTTGAGCCATAAATCCTGGGACTATGTCCTCCAAGCATGCAGTGGCGTGCTCTGACTGGTGGTAACATGTGTCATGTCTGCTTACTTGGGCCCAGGGAGAAGCCCGGCTGATTGGCAGGGGCTTTGTCCCTAATCCCCTTGCCCTAACACATCACTGAGTAGCTTCATCTCCTTCTCCAGCTACACAGCCAAAGAACACTTCTTTCCTGACCTTTAATGTCACTTGCTTACTGCTCCCCTGCTCCAACCCTCCTAGTACTAGTACTAGTGGCTGACTAGTACTGCTCTCACATCTCCTGCTGGTCCAGTCTTTCCTTCTTGCTCATTCGTTTTGCTTCCCTAGGTGAATTAGCAGGGATTTGATCAGAAGTGGAGCAGCCAGGACTTCAACTGGCACCCACGTTGGGTGCTGCATTACAGGTTGCAGCTTAGCCTGCAAGGCCATGGTACTGTTCCTTCTGTTGCTCATTTTTGCTGCTCCAGGAGCAAGCAAAGTGGACAGCAGTGGGTATGGTTGGATCAAGGTGATTGGAGAAGAGATGTAAATCTAGAAGGCTGTTGGGAGAACATTGTGTTCAACACATACGATTGTGCATACACACTAGCACATACACATGGTCGCTTCTGTAAGAGTCTGCTCATGCTGAGAAACAGTCATCTTGGGTTGTGATAGAAAAGCGTGCTGCAGCCTTGGGGATGGGGGCTGAGGCCTGCCTCCAGGGCCCTGTAAGTAGAGCAAGCTAGCTAGTGAAACCTGTGAGCCTTGTGCAGCCGCCAGAGGGGATCCATGGGGACACCGTGTCCTCATTGCATTGCAGTGTTGGTATGTAGACACTCCAAAGGGTGCTCCCTCACTCCAAAGGGTGCTTCCCATGGAGGGGACCACAGGGTCCAGCAGGTTGCATGTTGGTCTGTGAGTGAGTCACAGCCCCATTCTTTTGAGCCCATCTGCTTCCTGGGGCTCTAGTCCCAGAGAAGGAAATGCCCAAGGGGTCTCCCATAACAACAGTGAGGTGCTGACACATGTAGGAGGTTCATGTGACAGACAGAAGACAAGATCAGACAGCTGAGCAACAGCCAAAGCCTTTCCTGGCTTCTGTGTGTTCCCGTCACATCACCTGGAGGGTTGTTCTGACGGCCACACACATCCCTCCACACCCCCTAGTCTGTTAACCACAGTGCATGATCCCTTCCTCTTTAGCCCAACTGCACAATACACAGTCCTCATCGGAGGTGGGTGCAGAGGAGAGGAGTGAGAGGCTGTATGCCCATGCCCCCAAGAGGGGGGCCTGGAGACGGGCCCTGCGGGAATGGCAGACAGCACATGGATCCAGCACAGGGGAGTCTCTGGTGACAGCCAGGGCAGCTTTGGAGCCCCTACAGAATTATCTGGACTTGAACGTGAAGGAGATAGCAGAGACTTCAATGTCAGGGGTGGGACACAGGGACCTGCCTCTTGATTGAAGTTCTGGTGAGATTGCTGCAAGTAATATCAAGGTCGGGGCAGAGGGAGGGTCTGCAACAGTGCTGACATATGAAAAGGCACACACAAATGGGCGGGTCCTTCAATGCTCTTGGTCCCCTTCCTCAACCCGCTCCCAGGGTATGGGTGGTGTCTGGTTTACAGAAACAAGAAGGCTTCCGAGAATCTCCCAGGCTATGGTGCATTCTCTAATCAGAAAGGGGACTGCCCTACTGGGTCCTGGACAGCTGGGTACTGGGAACTGCCCTCAGAGTCACTGCAGCAGCCTGCTAGACCGTATTCCTGAACTGGGTTATTGTTCTCACATCTTACAAAGGGGTGGAGGGGGCAGTCCTGAGACAGGTTCTTTGGACATAGCTGTGTTGATCGCTACTCACATAGCACAGGTTGGTGAGGGTAGAGTGGAGGGAAGGAGTTTGTTTGGGTCTTGGATTTCTAAGACTCCATTGGGCTACTGGTGAATGGAAAGACAGAGGGGCGGGGGGTGCAGCAAGTGTGAAAGACAGAATGATTAATCCTTAGCTACGATGGAGAGAGGGACCTGGAGTGGAGGACAATTTTGATTTCAACTGCTGGGCAAGAAGCCCTGCACACACTGGCTTGTCAGATACCAGACCCAAGAAGGGGGCCTGGAGCTGTGGGTAGAGAGGAGGAAAAAGGGGTAGTCTGCCTTCCCAACTCATTTCTGACCACCCCTGAGTCTATCCCTTCCAATCCCATAGTTGCTGTCCCCACCCCCAGCGCCTTCTATTCCCTTCCGCCTGTTAGGTGGGACAATGGCAGGGAGCCCAGCTGGGTGAAAATGCCAGGGTCTGTTCTTGGTCCTCAGTAAGCAGGGTCGCACATGTGTGTGCATGTGTGAGTGTGTGAGTAGGTGTGAATGTGTGCACAGGATTGGAGCTTGTGCTCACAGCCAGGGCAGAGCACAAGGCAAGGAGTAGAGACTTCCCAGGACGGGACGGGACAGGAGGCCAACCTGAGTCCCACCCCGCACCCTGGAGCCCAGAGGACCCCGAGCCTGGATCTGCCACCGGCCTACAGCCCCTGACCAGAGGAGCCGAGGAGAAGCAAGGAGTAAGTCAAGTTCTGTGGGGCAGTGGGTAACTTGGGAAAGCCAGGAAGGTGAAGAGCAGGCAATGGAGACTTCCCTGCCTCTCTGCTTCTCCCACGGGCATATACTAGACACAGACCACTGCCAGGGCCTGGGGAACCCCAAGGAGAGCAATAAGTATGTGAGGGTTGGAGCAAAGTCATGGACACTAGAACCTCCCCAGAGGTGCTTTGGCAAGTGGCTGACTGGAAGGGTGGGGAAACCCTTTGGGCAGTGGGCATGTGGGGGATAGATGACCAGCTAGACCCTTGGCTGACCTTGCTGTGAACAGGGTGGGGAGGGAGGCAGCAGCGGGGATGGTGGTTTGCACAAGACATGAATCCTGTTTCTCCTTGCAGGTGCACTGAGTCGTCGGCTTTTCCTAGAAAAGCACTGGAGCAGATACAACCAGGCCTGATAAGAGGGAGGTAAGAGATGGTATCAACCACAGGTACTGTCACCTGCTCACTCCATCCCACCTTAATACCAGGACACAAGGGATGGGGACAGGCAGACTTTGGCAGGGATTGTGGGGAGAGTTCGGGGCAACCAGGCATGGGAAGCAATTTGGCTGTCACCTCTCCCCCTTTGCTTCTGTAGAGCTCAGACCTGTGCCTGGTTCCTGGCCAGTCTGCTGCTCCTTGCTGACCTGATCGCTGTCTTCTCCCTTCTCTTGGTGGCGGGCATCATGTCCCTACGAGACCCTCCAGGGCTGGCAGACCCATGTCTACCCCCTGGTCTGGTGCTCTACGAGAAAGCTGGTAAGGGGTCCTCAGAGAGCTCCAGAATCTCCTCCTTTTTGGGTGGGGGTACCCCAGGGACCAATGAAAGTGTGATTGTGCTTTGCAGAACGATGAAAAACTTTGGTGGGCAAGTTTGACAAGTCTATGTAGAGGCTGGGATTCTGCTTCATTCCCGTTTGCCCACTTTCTGCTGCCAACTTCTGTTTTTTGTTTCCTTACAGCAAGAGTCAAGGTTGGTGCAGGTGCAGGTGCAAGTGCATTAGCCCTCCCACCTAAACCTTCCCTCTTCCCCTGCCTCCCGGTACCCACATTCTGTCTCCTGTCTCTATCCAGGCTCTGTGAATGTCAACCCAGGTTTCCAGTCTCCTAAACCTGTTATTCCTCTCAGACACCTTGCAAGCTGTCACTCAGCAGGTGTACAGAGATTGGTAGAAGCACTGCGGGTACACCTGTCCTTGAGGAGATCACGAGCTAGGAGGAGCAGGTGTTTGCCCATATATGTGGGAGCAGGTGTTTCCACTGAGCATAACAGGGCCACCAGATGGATGTACCAAGGATGGAAGGAGGGACAGCAGGAGCCAGGGCAAGGAGAAGCTCTTCAGGGAAGGTGGTGATCGTTGTTGTTGGCCTCTTACAACCTTGGCTATCATCATGGCACTGCTCCAGGTACTTTGTGCTTAAGGCACAAAGGTGCATAAGTGTATAAGCAGGTGACAATGGGCAGAGCAGAATTCAAACCCATGGGCTTGGCACGGTGGCTCAATAGCTAAATCCTCACCTTGCAAGTGCCAGGATCCCATATGGGTACCGGTTCGTGTTCCAGCTGCACCACTTCCCATCCAGCTCCCTGCCTGTGGCCTGGGAAAACAGTAGAGGATGGCCCAAAGCCTTGGGACCCATGTGGGAGAAGCGGAAGAAGTTCCTGCATCCTGGCTTTGAATCAGCTCACCTACAGCCATTGCGACCACATGGGGATTGAGCCCGTGGATGGAAGATCATTTTCTCTGTCTCTCCTTCTCTCTATAAATCTGATCTTCCTTTCCAATAAAAATAAACAAGTCTTGAAAAATGAAAGAATTCAAACCCAGGCAGTCTGACTTGGGAGCTGGCATTGTGCCCTCTACTTTTCAGGACCTGGCAGGAAAGAGCCCAGAGCTGCAGGTGGAAGAAACGTCGTGACAGCCACACCTCCTTCTTCCTTCCCTCTCATCCTTTATCATTGCTCATCCTCACGTATCCTCCACACCAGGAACTGATAATGCACCTGCAACATTCAATGGGTCTGGGAGCCTCCTGAATGTCCCACCTCTTGTCCTACCTTCTCCAGCCTCAGCTCCATCCCCTGACTCTCAGTTGCCCTGTTCACCTCCTCATCCGACACCCAGAGTCCATATATCCCTGCTTGGCCAGCTTTCCAGGCCTTGGCCTGTAACTCTTCCCGCCAGAACAGTCTTCTCAGGCCCCACGAGCCATTCTCGCACATCCTATAGATTCAGGTCAGTTGCCAGCTTGTGGGGAGCCTTCCTGCTTACCCCATGCCCAGGTTCCTGCTTTCTTTCATTAGATTTACCAGCTCTTTGTGCAGAACTCCACTCCCAGGGGTGGGCTGGAGTTGGAGCCACCAGCTGTGAGTGTCTCTCCCTCCAACTCCATGTTCAGTAATTTCATGTAGCTGGAAGTTGATCCTGAGTGGAGTCCTGACACCAGAGGCATTTGCAGGGGCCAAGTGCTTAGCCTTCCTAGAAAGATGCTGATCAGGAATTCCGTAACAAAGTGCCTGCAGTCCACACACATGGATCCTGAATCCAGTTTCCTGCTGTTGTGAACCCTGGAAGTCTACAGTGATGCTTCAAGTGATTGGGTCCAGACCACACCCGTGGAATTCCCAGTCCCTAATTTTGGTCTAGCCCAGTGCTGGCTGTTGTGGGCTTTGGGGTGAACTAGCAGATGAAAAGATTCTTGTTTTTCCTTTCTTTTCTTTTCTTTTCTTTTCTTTTCTTTTCTTTTCTTTTCTTTTCTTTTCTTTTCTTTTCTTTTCTTTCTTTCTTTCTTTCTTTCTTTCTTTCTTTCTTTTTTAAAGATTTTTTTTTATTGCAAAGGCAGATCAGATTTATGGAGAGAAGGAGAGACAGAGAGAAAGACCCTCTGTCCTCTGGTTCACTCCCCAAGTGGCCTCATTGGCTGGAGCTGAGTCAACCCAAAGCCAGTATCTAGGAGCTTCTCCTGGGTCTCCCACGTGGGTCAGGGTCCCAAGGCTTTGGGCCGTCCTCTGCTGCTTTCCCAGGCCACAGGCAGGGAGCTGGATGGGAAGTGGAGCAGCTGAGACACGAACCGGCACCCATATCGGAATCTCAGCACATGCAAGGTGAAGATTTATCCAGTGAGCCATCACACTGGGCCCAAGATAACAAAATAAAGTAATAATAAAATAAACCCCACAAAGCAACAACAAGAATAACAAACCTCACACCAAAATCCTGGCTGAGGTCTGCCATGTCACTAGGTCTTGTATTTTGTACTCCAAGTGCAGTCCCAGTGGGAAGCTTGTTCTAAATGCAGAGTCTCACGTTGTACCCCCGCTGATTAAGTAGCTGCTTTTCAACAAGCCAAGTCCCGAATGTATTCATTAGATTGCAAGGCTTTGGGCTGGGCCATATCCGGAGAACCCTTGTAAGAGCGCTCTAATAGATTCTCCCCTTCTTTCCTGTGCAAGCAGGCTATCTGCCTGCAACCAGGTTGGCACTGTGAGAGTAGAGGGCTCCCCCACAGGACCCCAAAAGTGCTGGATCCAGCCCTACCTGGGTGAGCGCCAAATGCTTAGTCTGACTGAACTTCCTTTTGCCAACCAACAGATGGTGCATGTGTGCTGATGTGTCTCCAAGGCAGATGAATCCCTTGGTGTGGCCAGATCACCACCCATTGGCTCCTGCGCTGGTCTCCACTGTCCCCATGAGACTAGTTCTCTCCAGGGTCCTTGGGAGCATATTCTCTGGGTTTTCCCAGGCGACCTCATCTGAGATTGGTGTCAGCGTGCAGCCTTAGTCTTGTGGCTAACTAAGGAAGGCTTAAGTCTAAGCAGCAGTCTTCCACAGACCCATGTCCTTCATGTATGCACCTGTGTAGGGTATGCTTGTACTCCCACAAGCAGTAGGTCTTCAGCTAAATTAAAATAGAAAGTGGGAAAAATTAAGAACCTGAGATTATCTGGCAAGAGCAAGCAGACAACAAAAGCCATTTCTTATGTATCAACAAGGAGAATTAACCCTATTTGGAAATACCCAAGCTTTGCCAGATTGAGTAGGAGTGAAGTCATAGTGCTGGGGATATTTCCAGGAAGCAGAAGGGACCTCTTTCCTGTCCTATGGGTCTTATGCTAAAGTGGAATCTGAACAGGGAACCTTGAAGAATTTGTCTCCAGTTTAGGTGTTCTGACAGTGGAGTCCTCTGTCCAGGGCCCTGAGAGGTGAGATGGTATATCAGAAAGAGCCCGGCTTCAGGAGTTAGGTGGTTTTTCAAGCCCCATTGTAGCCACTTACTCGTAGTGTGCCTTTGGGCGACGGATTTATCTTTTAGTGCCCCAGTTTCTCATCTATCAAACGGAGCTCGTGGAAATCCCAACTGTAGGATGAAGTGGCGCTTACGTGGTTTCTTACACGTGGGAAGCCTCTGGCTCATGGTAGATTCTCAACAGGTGTTTGCTGCTCGTTCCCTGTAGTTTTTGGTGCCTGCTTCAGCAAAAGAGGCAGAAACACTGTGTCTTTCTGGGAGAGGCGCCAGGAGAAGAATCTGGAGAAAGAGGGTCTTTGGAGTGGATGCTATGCCTTCTTCCCCTTCAGATCTGCTTCAAACAGTGAGGAAAGTCAGAACAACTTGCCACGCTCTGTGTTGGCCACCAAGGTACTGTGTTCACCAACTGGGAGATGGAGTTGGACAGGTGCCAGGGAGCAAGCTATATGATGCACCTGTTCACAGCCCTGCCCCAGGCTCTGGTGAAAAAGATTGGGAAATGCATATCCTGTCACACCGTGGCTTAACTCAAAGGTTCCTCCTCTCAGAGGCCAGATTCTCTGGGGTCCCCGAGACCTGGCTTCTCCAGAGTTTCCCAGGTGCCCCTCCCTGGGGTGAGTAGGTGGTTGCTAGGGGGTGCTCATAGCATTGACCTGGAAGATGTACAAGATGCTCAAGGGCACTCGCATCCTGCTAAGCCCAGGGCTCCATCATGGCCACAGATGCCATTCTACTTATTAGGATTACCCTCCCTCCCTCCTTCTCTCCCTCCCTCCCTCCCTCTTTTCCTTCCTTCCTTCCTTCCTTCCTTCCTTCCTTCCTTCCTTCCTTCCTTCCTTCCTTCCTTCCTTCCTTCTTCAGCATCACTTCTGACTGCTCTTTCTTCTTTCTCCTCCCATTCTTTCTTTCACCCAGGGTCCATCTGTGATCGTGGCTTCCACTCCTGCAATTTTGTTTTGCTGAGTGCCTCTGCCTCGATGGGTTCAACTGCATTTCATCCTATGAATGGAGGAGGGGACTGCCGCCTGGCCGGAGCTCGGGAGGGAAGACATAGACCCAGCTTCCTGGATTCCTTAGATTCAGTGTATTTCTGAAGTGCATTTGCCACTCTGTGTCTTCTTCTCTATTGGATGTAAACCCTTCCTGGGTGTGAGTGCCTTATTCCCAGGAGACTGTCTCCATAAGTGTGCATTTGGGTCTTCAGATTGCGCTAATGGGCAGACATGACTTCTGGTGGGAGTGGAAGCAGTCAAGGCTGGCTTGATATCTAACCTCACAGTAAGAAACGCTGAGAATATCCAAGAATCAGCTGAGTCAGTATGACTTTCTACTGTGTAAACAGTTACCCTGAATAACATGTCGTTTGCTCACAACTGCCCGTGCGTGTATGTGTACAGTTGAATGGCTCTGTGTGGGAATGGGCAGAGGACCTTGTGTCTACATTAAGTCACTTGTTTTTAAATACCCATGAGTATTTCTCGTTGTGTAGTTTTCTTGTGTTTTTTTTTTTTTAATAAACTTCTGGAAAATAAAAGCCACGGAGCTCAATCATTCTATCCTAGTGGGAGATATGGAATCAATGAGAAATCCCTGAATACCTGTAACACTTGGAGGTTCCAAAGAGGAATGGCAAAGGGGAATGGGAGCCTGGAGCCCAGCAACTGGAAATGTGCCGCTGGGAGCACATCCCACGGCAAAGCAAGCCCCGCTGAGGAGCTGCCTAACTCCGTACCTGCTGGGTCTCTGAATGATTTGCCTGGGTTTGCTTGAGGAGTGCTCTCTGTGCTTGATGTTTCAGAGTCTCCATGCTTAATGCTTGTAAGTCTCTAGGTACATTCCTGTTTAGGGATGCTGAACAGTTGGGAAAGTGTGAAAGAGCTGTGGATGGCTTTACAGTGTTATCCGGGGCTATTTACAAATGGGGCATTCTGATAATAATCTGTAAACTGCATAGCCCTGGGTGGAGCGAGTGTTTCTTGGGCACAAAGAGATACCTCGGGCCGGTGCCTGGCGGCGTGGCTAAAGTCCTCACCTTGAACGTGCCGGGATCCCATATGGGCACTAGTTCTAATCCCGGCAGATCTGCTTCCCATCCAGCTTCCCGCTTGTGGCCTGGGAGAGCTGTTGAGGACAACCCAGAAACTTGGGACCCTGCACCTGCGTGGGAGACCTGGAGGAAAGTTCCTGTCTCCTGGCTTCGGATTGGCGCAGCACCAGCTGTTTCGGTTACTTGGGGAATGAATCATTGGATGGAAGATCTTCCTCTCTCTCCCCTCCTCTCTGTATATCTGACTTTGTAATAAAAATAAATAAATCTTCGAGAAAAAAAGATACCTCAATGGAGGGAGGTGTGGACCAGTGTTCAGGTTTTCTTCACAGGCCTGAAGCAACCTTGCAGGTCAATTGAAGACCCAGATACTTCAGGGCAGCTAGACAAGAGGGTGCTGACCGCTCTTTGTTTAGCAGAGCGGTCTAAGAGAGTCATCAAAATCCTTGACTTGTAAGGTAAAACGTCCTAATTACCATGCAGGGAAGGATTGGAATGTGAATGCAATCAACCAGGGATTTTTCTTATTATTCTCTCCTCCTACTTCTCTTCTCTACTCCTCTACTAACTCCTCCACACCCCTCCCCGTCCCCCAAAATGGGGAGGGGGTTGGGTGGGCCAAAAAGTTGGAGGCTGTGCATCTGCCTCAGGTACTCACAGGGAGACCCTACGCCACATTCCGGATGAGAGTGCAGAGATCTTGGTGAAGTTACAGGGCATGACAAGTCTTGCAAATGAGAGCCTGAGTAAAACGGACAACACCCAGGGCAAGCATAAAAATAGAATTCTGGCCACGCTCTGCTGCAGCCAGCCTGGGAAACAAACTGATCCTCTGTAGACAACAGCCCAGGAAGCCAGCTTGCTGTGTATGCATCGGGCAGATTTGTAGGAAGTCCCACTGTTATTTCTATCAACTGGTCCAGGAAGAAAGACAATAACACCTGAAACAATTGGCTCCAAGTGGCCAGGACTTGATAAATAATTGGCACCTTCTTTAATTGTTGTTCCTGCTTCCAAGTTAGGACTAACAGCAGAAAGCCAAATGTCCATCCCTAACCAATCAGGAGGATTGGGTCTAGTTAGCTTGTTAGCAACTTCCGCATGCTGAGAGATTCCAATCAGGCTGTATCTGAGGGCTTCTCTTTTTCCCAATATAAAGCTTCCCCATCCTGCATGTCTCTGTTATTAGGTAAGTAAGAGTGAGTGATTTGTTTGCTGTAGCAAGCTCTGAATACATAGTTTTTGCTTGCTCCCCTTTGGTTGGTCTTCCTCTAATTTAGTTCCACATGGAGAAGTGTCCTGTGTTAGCACAGTGCAGCAGTTTCAGGCTCAGCTGGCGAATGGCCTGAATGAGGCAGGGAGGGTTAGAAACAGCTTCCTGAGGCTCCCAAGGTTTTATAGTAATCCAAGAGGCAGGGTTTCCAGTTAAAAGACAGGCAATCCACTTAACTTTTGAATTTCAGGTTAATAAATATTTTAGTATAAATATGCCTCATGCATACTTTGGGATACATTTAAGGCTAAAATATTTGCTATTTATCTAAAATTTACATGTAGCTCAGCAACTTATAGTTTTGTTTACTAAATCTGGTAATCCTCCAAAAAATGATAACTAACATTTTCACCCTTCAGGGTGGCAACACCAATGGGACTTTGAGGAAAGTCAGGGCTGGGAGGCAGAGGTCCCTGCTCAGAGGTAACAGGAAGAACTCTCCCAAGGATTGCGTGAAGATGTGGCTTTTTCTCCATGGTTTTCAGGACAGGGAAGGTGTGCCCAAAAGACAGCAGGAAAAGTGACTGTCCTGGGGTGGACACATCTAAGTCTGGAAGTGGATGCCTACTTCTCACCATCGCTGAAGCTACCCAGTGTGTCTGCACTTTCTCCCCGACCCCAAACCTGACACTGATGCCAGAAGGAAGGAAAGTGAGTGGGAGAAATGTGCTCCATAAGACCAGATTGCCAACCTGGTGTGTCATTTTAGGACTTTCAGGGACTAATGTGGCGGGGCCAGTGCCGTGGTGTAACAGGCTAAGTGTCTGCCTGTAATGCTGGCATAGCACATGGATGCCCATTTGAGTCCCGGCTGCTTCATTCCCCCATCCTGCTCCTTGCTAAGGGCCTGGGAAAGCAATGGGGAAAGATACAAGTGCTTGAGCACCTGCACCCATGTGGAAGATCTGAAAGAAGCTCCTGGCTCCCAGCTTTGGATCAGCCTAGCTCTGGCCTATCTTGCCATTTGGGTGTGAATCAGCAGACAAACCATCTCCCTCTTGCTGTCTCTCTTTCTGTTGCTATAATTCTACCTTTCAGATAAAAAATAAACCGTTTTAAAAAATGACTATCAATCACTGGGTGATGTCCAATGACTTGATTAATTTTCTGCATCAGTAAAGACATCTTCATATTAAACAATCTAATGACCAGAAATTAATATGGTTGCACATACAAGTTTATCGTCTGTGAGGCTTTTTGCCATACAGCTTTTGGTGAATGTGTCCTTTTTTATTGTTGCTACTGTTTGTCGAAACAAAGAGAGGAAAAGAGACAACACACAGAGCTCCTACTGACTGGTTCATTCAATGAATGTCAGGATCCTGTACTAGAACCCAGGTCTCCCACACAGGAAGCAGGAAGCACATTATTTGAACTATCATCCCCACCTCTGCTGGGGTTTGCAGTAGTAGGAAACTGGAGTCAGGAGTCAGAGCCAGGAATCGAGCCCAGGTACTCCACTGCAGGAACTCAACTACTGGATCCAACACCTGCTGCCTGCCGGGGAGGGTCTGCATTGACAGAACGTTGAAGTTAAGATCTGCACCTGGTTATCAAATCCAGGTTCTCTGATGTGAGACCCTGGCAACTGGGTACCCAGAAGGCTAAAAGCCTATTTCTCATGATCTAGTGTTTCTTAAGGGAAATGCACTGGGCATTCCTTCCTTGCAAGGACTGCACATTTATGCTAAGATCTAATTTACTAATAAACATTTACACAGTGCCTTCTGTGTATCTGACTCTGGTCTCAACTGCCTAGGAATCCCACAAGGTTAAGCACCGTTAGCATTACTTCCATTTTTGCAGGTGTGGAACCCACAGAGAAATTCAGTGACTTGTTCAAGATCACCCAGAAAAGTAAGTTTTGCAAAATAAGGTTTCACCTGCATCAGTACCAGTGTGGTAGAGGTTTGAACTCTCATCCTAGCCTGTGTCCAATGTGCATTTCCTGTAAGTACTGAGAGAATAACAGGGTCAAAGCTCAGAGTTCCCCCAAAGGAAGGTTCCGAGTAAGTCTCAGAGTTTAAAAATACCCGTCATGAGGTGAAAGCTGGCATGGCCCAGCTGTAGCTCCTGGCAACTGTCAGTTCTGTCTCAAAAACAGGCTCTTTTCTATTTCCTGTGTTGGCACAGCGCTAACAACATCTCAAAGTTACCTTCTTTGGGAATCGCGGAACCAGAGTCCTGAAGCGCCACTGGGGAATGGTTGGGGTAGTCTCCCCTTTCCCCATAGCAGCTTCCTTCTGCCTCTCACTGTCTTGGGCCTTAACCAGACTCCCAGACTGGATCACTGCAGCTAGAGGAATTTGTAGGAGCTAGGTTGCTGCAGCACGTGATCAGGCTGACCCCAGCACTGGAAGTCACACAGCACTAGGGTTAAAAGTTATGCCTCTTGGAACTGCTTGGTTTTGATAGGACATGGGGCATTGTCCCACATTGTGTGCTCATAGGCAATGACCTGGGGTGCCTCAGAGCTGTCAAACATTCGTTCTCTGTTACTGGCTTTTCACAGCTAGTCCTGACTGGGACATGCAGTCACAAAGGCCAGAAGGGGGAAAGGGTTGGAAAGTTACGCAGATAAACTCCCTCAGCTCCAGAGTTCTTCCACGAGATGCCCTAGCATGTGGTGTGACAGTCACCAACTGTTACTCTGCCCTCAAGCACCTTCCTCAGTGTGCTTAACTGCACAAACACCCAGTTTCCACGTCTCTAAACTAGGATGAACATTGGCACCTACGCATCAGGGTTGCTTTGGGGAATCAAACATTCTGGAGTATGAATGAGTCAGAGTTCAAGGTCAGGCCTATAAAAACGGCCATGCTCTCACAGCAGACTTCACTTTTGACAGGTACTTTGCTGGAACATGAACCTTATTATAACCTGTGTGAATTTGGTCTTGCCTTTTGCTTTTGTTTAATAGATGTGAAAAATGAGCAGAGTGAAGCAGGCAAGCCACCTGCAGAAGCCACATCAATAACAGAAGTCTAGAGTAAGACTCAAGTCTTGGTCTTCTGCCTTCCACTGTCATGTTCATTACGTCGTTCAGAGTGTTCCCAGTTGCACCCTCTTCACTTACCAAAAACTCCAAGCTCTCTCCCCTTCTCTTTTCCTTCTTTCTTTCTCTCTCATCCACTTTCTCCTTCTCTCTTCATACCTCATTGCTGCTTTGCCTTGTTCCTGGGCTATAAGATAGTAACCCAGCCCTACTTAGTTAACTGGTTTTCAATGTCATTCAGTCTAGAGAGTAACAAGCTGGAGCAGCGGGTACCCAGGCAGCCCCCAACGTCACCAGAGGGCGTTGGCAGTCATTTCTTTGTTGGCAGAGACAAAAGCATTGAAGCTCAGTCGAGAAGTCCAATGGGTGGCGGCTGAGCTGCCAGTGAAAGCGGGCAAGTCCTTATTATGATCTTCCACATCATATTCCCGCCAGCAGCACCAGCCCACTAAAAATAAGGATGCTATTTCCCGAGATTAATAAAAAGAGAGAGGGCGGGTGGGCGGGTGGGGGTTTCAGCAGTGGGCTGGGGAAGAAGAGGGGAGAGAGAAGACGACAGACATGAAAATAGCAGCGAATGAATACCGTGTAATTTCCACCAGTCGATAATGTCACGCTGCAGGCTTGCTAATTCTGCCAAGGTAATTAGCCCGTCCCCAGATCACAGTCTTTACCAGAGGAAGAAATGATTGCTGTGTGTGAGACATCATGCTGCCTCTCATTTCATGAGACGTGGCAGTGATTAATGAGAGAACAGGCTTTCAGTTTGCACCATCAGGGTAAGTCGGAGCACTTAGGCAGAAAGGAAACTTGACAGACTTCTGTCTCACAGACGGGGGCCTGAGGTCCTCCTGGGATAACTTAGTTCTTAGTGACACCTTTCAGCTGGTAGGCTGTCAGCGTCAGAAGGATGACTCCATACTTGGGGGGACTTTTTTCTAGACATTCCCTCTGGAGAGAACACTGAACAAGACACCACAGATGTGCATTTGAAAGCAGGGTCTTAGAGTGCCCAGCCTCAGCCCCTTCTCTAGAACAAACCTCCAGGTATTTGTCAACCTGGAAAATGAGGCAATTTGCCTGGCTAACCTCTCAGCTCTCTCGTAGCACTCCAAGTCTCACCTTTGAGTGTTTGAGAGAAGCACAGAACAATGGAGCAAATTGTGACTTCCCAAGATGTTCTTGCCCAAGTGCTGAAAATTATGAACAAGTTATCTTACAATGCAGACATAGCAGATCTAATTCAATTTTCAAGATCTTAAAGCAGGAAAGATTGTTTTGGATTATGTGAGTGTAATCCAAATCACCAGAAGGATCCTTAGACATGGAGAAGGGGGACAGAAAAGTCAGAGAAGGAGATGTGGCCAAGCAAGCAGAGGGTGAAGTGCTACCTGGCTGTGAGGATGGAAGCAGCAGTCATGAATCAAGCACAGGTGGATCTGGACAAGGCAGTGATATGAGCTCTCCCCAAAGCCTCCTGAAGGAGCTAGCATCACTGCAAAGTCAGATATATATATAGAGGAGGAGAGACAGAGAAGAAGATCTTCCATCCAATGATTCATTCCCCAAGTGACCTTAATGGCCCAATCCGAAGCCAGGAGCCAAGAGCTTCTCCCACACGGGTGCAGGGTCCCAAGGCTTTGGGCCATCTTTGATTGCTTTCCCAGGCCACAAGCAGGGAACTGGATGTGAAGCGGGGATGCCGGGATTAGAATCAGCACCCATATGGGATCCTGGCACATGTTAGGTGAGGACTTTAGCTGCTAGGCCACCATCCTGGACCCGTCAACCTCTTAATATTAGTCCAGAGAGAACTGTTTTTAGATTTTGAGCTTCCAGAATTGCAAGAGAATATGTTCATGCTACTTGTTGTAGGACTTGTCATAGAGGGACTAGAAATAATACTATTAGGAAGGCCAAGGCCAGATGAGGTGGGTCTCTTACCCTGCTGTCCACAAGGCTGAGGCCAGCACCCAGGAACGCAGCTGGCTTTGCTTTCCACTGCATTGCAAGATGATGGCTACAACCTTAGACCAAAGAGCAGGCCATTAATTACCCCACAGGCAGTAGGGATCATTTGTCACTTGGACATGCATTTATCCACAGAGAAATGCCACAGACTAACTAGTCTAAACAAATCAACAGATATGATTTGCTGGCTGCTTGGAACAGTACAGGAAGCTGGCATTATTTGATGCCTTTGTTTCACAAAGGAAGAAGCTAAGACCTGTAGAGAGGTTGAGGATTCCTAGGAATCCCGTGAATGTTGGAACTCTGCCCAGAACTACCTCCCTCAAGCTCTCATTCAGAAGATGTGCCCGCGGGTTCTGGAGCTCCTTATGTGTCATGACACCTGAAGCAGCAGATGTTCAAGCGGGACAGGCCCTCTGTGGTGGGGTTCTCAAGCTGACATGGGCATCAGATTCACGAAGAGAACTTGCTGAAATGGACTCCTGGCCACAACTCCATATGTTCGAGTTCAGCAGGGCTGGAGGGGGTGCGTGGATTGGGAAACTTCATTCTGTGCATGCTTCTGGGTGAACTTGACACTGCTGGCCCATGAACCCCACTTGGTGTGACATCTCTGGAAGCCACCCCACCTCAACCCCTGGCTCCAGGTGTAGATGCATCAGAATGATGGCTTAAATAAATAAATTAATAATAATAACAATAACTCTGCAACATGTGCTTACATCTTTAAAATAAATTTTTTTACCTATGTTGATTCATAGCTCAAGTTTGCATTACTTGATGCAATGTGAGTGATAATCTAAGTAGAAGAGCTATTGAGTGTAAAAGACTCAACACATGTCTTTTTTGATCTGAGCACCTAAATGAGCAGTAGAAAATGACAGTCACATTCGTTACTGAGAAGGCAGGAAACAATTCACACATCACTAACCCTGTATAATCAATGAAGCCGTTGTTTCATAATTTCATAGTGAAGGCTTTCATGTTATATGTGAATACTACAGTGACATGCTTTTATTATTTCTAATGTTTGGTTTTATTTATTTATATATATTAATATTTAATGTATATTGAAAGGTTTGGTTTTATTTATTTTTAATATGTGTTAATATTTAATATATATTGAAAGGTACAATGACACAGAGGAAGAGAGAGAGTAGAGAGAGACAGACAGAATCTTCCATCTACTGCTTCACTCCCCAAATATTTGCAACACCAGGTTGACCAGGCCAAAGCCAGCAGGCTGAAACTCCATCCTGGTCTGTCACAGGGTGGCAGGAACTTAAGCTCTTGAGCCATCATCTTGGCCTCCAAGGTGCGTTATCCCGGAGCTGGTTCAGAAGTGGAGGATTAGGGAACTGGCAATCAGATATGGACTATGGCATTTCAAGCAGCAGATAAACCTACTGCGTCCTGGTACCTGCCCTTGTAAAATGCCTGAGGGAGAAAAAAATGGACACTGGGAAAAGATCAAGTGAGGGGTATAGGATGTGATGCAGGAAGTTGAGCTGGGGTGCTGTGTCCCATAGCAGACTGCAGGTTCAAGTCCCAACTACTCCACTTCCCATTCAGCTTCCTGATAATACACTGGGATGCAGTAGACAGTAGCTCAAGTACTTAAGATCCTGCAACCAAGTGAAAGACAGAGCTTATGGTCCCTGGCTTCAGCCTGTCACAGTCCCAGCTGGTGTAGCCATTTGGAGAGTGAACTAGGAGGTGAAATTTATCTCCCTCTTTCTCCTTCTCACTGCCTTGCAAGTAAAGAAATAATCTGTTTAGAAGAAAAAAGAGGCTGATGTGGTGTAGTGGATCAAGCTACTGTTTGCAATACTGGCATCCCATGTCAGAGAGTACATTGAAATTCTAACTGCTCTGCTTCCCACTCAGATTCCTGATGATGCTCCTGGGATGGAAGTGGAGAACGGCCCATGTGTTTGGGCCGCTGTCACCCACATGGGAAATCTGGATGGAGTTACAGAAACCTTGTTTCAGGCTGGACTAGCCTGGGTGGTTTAAAATATTTTTAAAAACATAAATAAAAGAGAGACTAAACCAAGTCATGATGACACTGTCACAGTTGACCTGCTTGTTGGCAGAGAGAAGGGAAAGGAGGGGGAAGCGGAACTTTTAGTTCCTGGGCAAACCATGCTTGTACTTGCTGGTCCCTGTATATTTAGGTCGCTTCATTTTCTACATCTGGCCTCCGAATATGCACTGAATCTGTTAATGAATTTGTTCCTGGATTATATGTAGGGAGGGGGAGGGGAACCAGATGTGAGCCTTGATTTGTGAATGGCTCCTCCGATTGATTAATCCTGCTGAAATGGAAAATCCTAGCAGCAGGCCTGAGCCTTCTCTCAGGATCTGGGTCAATGAAGCATCAGCCCTCCCTCTGCTTAGCCTCCCATCCCTTCAGCCCCTTCAGCTCTTCTTCCTCCCCACACACAGCAATCATCTGTCTCCTGGCTCGACATGTACACACACACACACACACACACTCACTTATGATGTGCTCACACACAGTCATACACACACCCATACATGTACTCAAACCGTGTCACACACTCACAAAAGCCACGTACTCACACATGTCCTTACACACACACATAGCCACACATATGCACTCACACATATAGTCATGCATTCACACACACTTACACATGCCCTTGCACACTTACACATCAGTGCACATTCACACATACACTCACACACATGTGTTTTGTTTTATTCCAGCTCTTTACCTTCCACTAAACAGGAAAGGAGATCACTTCCGGAGCTTCCTGCCCAAGGTGCTGATGGAGGAGCCATGAGAAGCCGGACAGGGGAGCAGCACAACAGCTGCTCATCCATTAAATGCTTTAAGGACAGATCCAGGAGGCAAAGACACTTGAGACAGAGGATTGGGTGACAGACCCTGAGAGACTCTTCCGCTGAGCAACATTGCACCACCACTTGCTGCATGGTGTACTCCTGTGATGCAGTGTTTGTGAGGGGAGGATGTCCAACTGTGTGTAGGAAAACAAAAAGGTATAATTATTGGGATGCAGAAATCTGAAGTCTATGCATGGTGTATCTATTATGTGCATTTTCCAAGAAAACTCCTCATGATCATGTGCAATAGAACTGCACATTTTGGGGCCTGGCGGTGTGGCCTAGTGGCTAAAGTCCTCTCCTTGAATGCGTCAGGATCCCATATGGACACCGGTTCTAATCCCGGCAGCTCCACTTCCCATCCAGCTCCCTGCTTGTGGCCTGAGAAAGCAGTCAAGGATGGCCCAAAGCCTTGGGACCCTGCACCCGCGTAGGAGACCCAGAAGAGGTTCCTGGTTACTGGCTTTGGATCAGCACAGAACTGGCCGCTGTGCTTAAGGTGTTACAACTCATTCTTTACACAGCATCTCCTTGCATTTGTCTGAGGCAAGGGTGTAGCGTCCAGTTGTAATCTGTGGACAGGTATATCAACATCATCTGGGCACTTATTTGAAATGAGTTCCTGAATCCCATCCTGCTTGCATTCTGCAGTTTAGCAAGACCTCAGATCTGGGTGCCACTTAAGCACTGCTGTGAAAGAGCTCATCTCCTAGGACCCAATGGGCTGAAAACCAAGGCAACGTTCAGTTAGACGATGCATCTTCTGAGAAGAAGACACGGAAGTGGAAGTATTCAGACACTGGTGCTGATGGGGCACTTGTGAAAACAGGGAAGAATGAGTTAGGGAGATCTGCAGGTTGCAAGGCAGAGCTAACCCAGTCTAGTGCCAGGAGTGTTCATTAGCAGAGTCCTACCATGGGTAGCAAATGACTGAGTCTGGCATCTCTGCTGTGCTCCGAAGTCTGCCCAGAACAAGCCTGGCTTCTGCATTAAAGCTGGGGTAAGGCCGTAAGTCGCCGATAGTAGGAAACCACTGGTGAACAACACTCTTGCAGCTAAACGTCAAGTTCTTTCTAAAGGGAGCTCTATCTCGGCAGTCTGTCTCAACGGTTGCCGCAGGTGACAGCTGCAGGCAGGTGTACAGAGAATCTCTGCGGGTTGGTGAATGTTCAGGAAGCACATTTAAGAAAACACCACTTTAAAAGTGGCCCAACTCCATGCTTTTCTGGGGCTGGGGATGTTGTGTTCTTATTCTCAATGGAGCAGTCCCCCTGGGGGGCGGTCACTGGGAGATGAACTCTGGAGAACTTTTGTTCTTGTGGAAGCCACGGAGCATCTATGGGAATTCAGTAGGAGCCTCTGAATTCACACAAGTCAGGAAACAAGAGGCAGACATCGCGGGTGCCTGATTTTACCCTCTACACACTCCACAGGGGCAGGCCTGGTCCTGAAGGGTAACCTCAGTGCCAGAGAACACAGGCCCAATGAGAAGAAGCAGGGATGCCAGGATGGGGACGGGGAGGACACAGCCTGTGAAGCGCATGGACACTCACATTCACCCCTTGCACGGCCTTGCATCCACAGACAGCTCGCCCTGTGTTCAAAGTCATGTGCCATGAGAACCATTTACAGAGGAGGAAAAAAAAATCACCTCGCACACACTCTCTCCAAAAGCCACATGCATAGATTTTTCTCCAGCCTTCACTCCAAAATACAGCAACAGGGGGCAGGCACACATTTACATAAATAAACCCCAAATTGTCTACTGGAACAAAGACAGACAATGCAATCAGACTTTCTCGAACACACACACACACATACAGGGATATTACCACTGCAATTGAAAACTGAGAAACATCTGGAAGCGATGTCTGGGATTTCCAGACACGCTTGGGAAAGCATTTCCCTGGGCCACTGATGCCACCCAAAACCTGCAGGGAAGGGCTTAAGGGTAGGAGGAGTTAGCCTGGCTCCCTCACCAGAAATTTCAGCTAGCCATCCAGGTCACTGGGTTCCCTCTGGTCTCTGCAGTGGGGTTAGCATTTCTGCAGAGCAGCGAGCAGCAGGCAGTCACAGCCTGCCCTGACAACTTAGGCTTGGCTTCCAGTTTCATCACTCTCTGTTTTTGTAGCCCAGAGCTTCCTTATTTGCAAAGTGTGTGTGTGTGTGTGTGTGTGTGTGTGTGTGTGTGTGTGTGTTTATGGGGGAGGGATAATAATAATCTTTACAGGCTAGGTTGCTGTAGATACAGGAACCAATGTTTATCAATCACTGGGAAAGAGCTGGCACTGACCAATATTGACAGCAAAATCAGGATTCTACTCCTGGGAGTTCTCCAGCTTCCAGAACTCCACAACCTCTCTTTGCTCTCCCTCCCGGAGCACCCTTTCCTTTCCAGCCCCTAGTCCCAACTTTCAAGGCGCTTGTTAGCGCCAAGCTCTGGCAGGCAGCATCAGCTCACCCTGGGGGCTTTGAAAGTCCTTCTTTGCTCTTCTCTGCTGTGGTTTTTACAAACAGGATTTGGTGGAGCGGAGCGGCTGTGCGTCCACAGGATTAGGCGACCCAAAAGCTTATCTCCAGGGCTGCTGCCTGGCAGGCTGGTTTGTCTGCCTGAGGCTGGTTGTGGCTGCCCTGGCTGACTGAACACCGCTGTCTCCAGTTGGACCAGGGATTTTCCCAGGGAGAGGGCAGGGGACCCCGCCGGGTTGCCGCCCTATACCTTTCCATTGGTTTGTAGGAAGCTGGGAAAGGAGATGGTTTCCTTATCTCCGGTCTGTAATTTATCCCAAAGACGTGGTACGGAGCGTCTATCGGAGGCAGAACATGAACGGTTTCTGTCGCCTCGCCTTTCGTGCCCTGGGGGTCCCTTGGCTGTCAGCGGATTCCCAGGTGAACTGAAATCCAAAACTGAACCCATCTAGTTGCCCTGGGAGACTTCGTGCTCTCGGTACAACCTGTTCCTCCCCAACTCCTCCCTCCACCAGGCTGCGCCCTTCTGGGCCCCTCCCTTCCCTCGCTTGGGGCCCAGCTGTGCGCCCTCCGGGAAGGCTCCCGCTGCTACGGTACCGGCGGGTGGGAGGGAAGCAGGAGGAGCCGGCGGGCGGGGGAGGGATGGGGAGGCGCAGAGGGCGGAGGCCGAGAGCTGCGCAGCCAGAGAGGGGCAGCCGAAGGTTGCATCTGCAGGAGGAGGCTTCTCCGCTGCTTGGTTACCCGGAGAGCTAGGCGGACAGGCAACAGGGCAGCGGCTCCCTAGCGTCAGGAACAAGAGAAGGGTCCACGCCAGCAACCCTAGCTCCCCCAAGAGCTCCACTGGCCGACGGCGGGAAAGGGAGCCTGCGCGTGAGGCGTGGGAGCCTGCCGGCTGGGGCGCAACATGCCCCATGCCCTCACGACATGGAGATCGCCCTGGGCCCCCTGGAGAACGGCGGTGCCATGACTCTCAGAGAAGGAGGTGAGGCCCGGGAAGGCTGCAGTCAGGCAGCACCGACGGCTGTGCTTGGTGATGACTGCAAAGAACTCGCTCCTAGAGGGGGCGGCGGCTGCGGCGGCTCCGGCAGCAACGTGCAGAGGCTCACAGAGCCAGGGTATCTGCCTCTGTCGCCCCGGCCCCAGGAGCTGCCGCAGCCCAGAGGATCGCCTCCTCCGGAGGAAGAAGAGGGAGATGATGAGACCAGCTTGGGCGTGGCAGAGGAGCAGACGCTGGGCGCCGGGTCCCTTCACCACCAGCGCGTCCTTATCAACATCTCGGGTTTGCGCTTTGAGACACAGCTGGGCACCCTGTCGCAGTTCCCCAACACGTTGCTCGGCGACCCCGCCAAGCGCCTGCGCTACTTCGACCCCCTGAGGAACGAGTACTTCTTCGATCGCAACAGGCCCAGTTTCGACGGTATCTTGTACTACTATCAGTCCGGGGGCCGCCTGCGCAGGCCGGTCAACGTCTCCCTGGACGTGTTTGCCGATGAGATCCGCTTTTACCAGCTAGGGGACGAGGCCATGGAGCGCTTCCGGGAGGACGAGGGCTTCATCAAGGAAGAGGAGAGGCCTCTACCCCGCAACGAGTTCCAGCGCCAGGTGTGGCTCATCTTCGAGTACCCAGAGAGCTCCGGGTCAGCGCGCGCCATCGCCATCGTCTCTGTGCTGGTCATCCTCATCTCCATCATCACCTTCTGCTTGGAGACCCTGCCCGAGTTCAAGGACGAACGTGAGCTGCTCCGCCACCCGCCGGTGCCCCCCCAGTCTCCTGCTCCCGCCCCAGGGGCCAATGGCAGCAATGGAGCTATGGCACCTGCCTCTGGCCCGACGGTGGCGCCTTTGCTGCCCAGGTCCATGGCTGACCCCTTCTTCATCGTGGAGACCACGTGTGTGATCTGGTTCACATTCGAGCTGCTTGTGCGCTTCTTTGCCTGCCCCAGCAAGGCTGAGTTCTCGCGCAATGTCATGAACGTCATAGACATTGTAGCCATCTTCCCCTACTTCATCACCCTGGGCACCGAGTTGGCCGAGCAGCAGCCAGGGGGCGGGCAGAACGGGCAGCAGGCCATGTCCCTGGCCATCCTCCGGGTGATCCGCCTCGTGCGCGTCTTCCGCATCTTCAAGCTCTCCCGCCACTCCAAGGGGCTGCAGATCCTGGGCAAGACCCTGCAGGCTTCCATGCGAGAGTTGGGGCTGCTCATCTTCTTCCTCTTTATCGGCGTCATCCTCTTCTCCAGCGCCGTCTACTTCGCAGAGGCTGACAACCAGAGCACCCACTTCTCTAGCATCCCGGATGCCTTCTGGTGGGCGGTGGTCACCATGACCACGGTGGGCTATGGCGATATGAGACCCATCACAGTGGGGGGCAAGATCGTGGGCTCACTGTGCGCCATCGCCGGGGTCCTCACCATTGCCCTGCCTGTGCCGGTCATTGTCTCCAACTTCAACTACTTCTACCATCGCGAGACGGACCACGAGGAGCAGGTAGTGCTGAAGGAGGAGCCGGGCATCCAGAGCCGAGGTACCTCCCTGGACGCCGGAGTCCAGCGCAAGGCCAGCTGGAGCAGGGCTTCCCTTGGCAAGACAGGGGCTTCTTTAGAGAATGCAGAGGGCTCCCGGAGGGGCAGCTGCCCCCTAGAGAAATACAACCTCAAAGCCAAGAGCAATGTGGATCTGCGGAGGTCCTTGTATGCCCTCTGCCTGGACACAAGCCGGGAAACAGACTTGTGAAGGAGACTGATGGCAGTGGGCTAGGGGAAACAGTGTCCCTTCCCCCTAACCTGGGCATCCTCAACCCACCACAGAGTATTGCAAGCTCACCCTGTCACCCCTGTCTTTCTTCTGTCACTCCACTCCCTCAGTCTCCCCGTTTTCCCCTTTTCTTTCCATGACATTAAGGGTCACCTATTTTTAAAAAGCACCACATTCCATGACGCAGGACTTGTTGAAATGGTGAACGCTGTGAGAAGGATGTATTTAGTGACTGCTTTCCTATACCCAGCAGAGGGATAACCCAAACCAAAAAAAAAAAAAAAAAATTGACTTTAAATAGCTCAGATCCCAGGAGACTTTTTGACCCTCTCTACCCATGGGTTCAAATTTGCTTTATATACAGTTGTATTTGTGTAAGGGGGCGGGGAGACATTATTTTTGTGGCTGGGGAGTGGAGTTTTGTACTGTAGTTCAGATGGAGATATTTTGGGTAAATCTTGAAGATATATGTTGTACTTGTGGGAAAGAGTTGTTAGGATGTTTTCTGTGAACTCACCATCAGAGTAGGAGAGTCCAGTATTGGTGTTCTCATTTCTTGGGTTTTTGAAGTCTGTCTCTTTCTCTAAGTTGTGTGATCGGTGCTGTGTCTCAGGCAGGGAATGTTCTGGAGGGAAGGCAAGTCTGACTTTTGTGTGCGCCTTAAACAATCCTTTTCTGAAAAGCATTTCAAGGATGTTGGAGAAAGACTTCGGATCCTTCATTATTTTTTAATCCCAGGAAATAAAATGATGTTTGGTTGGGAAAAGTGTTCATTCCTCTACGAATTTTGGAAATTCATAGTAGGATTTAGTAGCAGTCTGTTTCTTGCTGAGTGGAGGGTGCTGGGGTCGGAGCAAACACCCTACTGGGTTTTTTGTTGCATGCCCTCAAAACCTGTAATTTTGGCCATGATTGTTCTGCATGGGCGTCTGTAGGTCTTGAGGGCAGTGGTGGGTACATCCTGCTTCTCTCAGGCCTCTTGTGATGGAACACTCCCTGCAGCGTGTGGTCTGAAGAGGTGTCAGTGTCCTCTGGATGGGCATTGAAGTGCAGGGCAATGAGGAGGGTGATTGAACCTGAGCAGCCCCACTGCGACCCGCTGAGGCTGGATCCCCACAGACTGCAGATTTCTGGCTGTACTTAGCACTGCTTCCTGTAGCTCTGAGTGACAAACCTGATTTGCACACATGAACTGTGTTCATCAGATTGCACGTTCAGTGAGAAAATCAGAGGAGATGGTGTTTGATCCAGGCAGCAGCAGTGTTCTGACTCATGCCTGCCCCAGCAAGAAAGAGCTCTTTTTGCCTTCCTTTCCCCTGATTGGTTGTGGCACAGCCTCATTTCAGGTAAGCATAACCTGACTGATTTTTCTCAGATGGGAATTAGCCAATCAATTCGGAGCTTTCTGTTGTTGCTTTGTACAACAAATACTCCAAAGACTGGCTGTGTTCTGTGTTTGCTAAGGCAGGCAGATGTTTCCCAGTCATACCCTCTCCCACAGGGCTTGCTGGCTCGTACCAGGGAGGCGGTGGAGGGGATGGAGTAAGAAAGTACTGAAAAAGCAGCTGTAAACAGTGGATGTCAGCAAGACGTGGACACGGGACTCCAAGACAGTGTCTGTGAATGCCTGAAGCTGCTTGCAGTCAGGAACCGTGAGCAGCACATTGGAGGGGGAAGTGGCGTGTACAGCAGAGCCCCTGCTGTGTTTTTCATTACATGCCAAAGCAAAGGAAGAACAGATAGGCTCTGTTTATGTATAATTTGCAGTCTGTCTTAAAAGCAGGGCATCATGCCAAAGCCCGACTGCATATGATCTCTTCCATCCTCAAATCCTCTACTCCTAGGAAGATGGTATTTGTAACAACATACACCTAGGGTTTTGGGACTGGGTAGTAACCCCTAAAACCCAAAGCAGTGTCACCAGTTTTGGTTTGAAGGTCCGTTGTCGTGGATTTGAGCAATAAAGGGAGAGCAAAGCAACACCCAGATTTTAGACATGTGCAGGTTGGCCCAGGATTGGCCCAATTAGAATGTGGTTTGTCATTAAAAGACACAGGATATGGTGCCCTCTTAAGCAACTTCTCAGAGAGAGAGAGAAGAAAATGAGATGTTGAGGCTCCCTGCTTTGCATGTGGAGGGGATACAAATCAAGCAAACAGGTCATGGTGGTTTAAGAAGGAATCCTGGAGTCAGGGGTCTTGCTGCAACTCTCCTCCCATATTTGTCTTGGAACCCTGTGAGATCCACCCACTAGCTGGTGCGATTCCCGGTGCACCTGTCACTGCAATGCTAGAAAGAGATCCCAGTATTTCTCTCTGGCTTCCATGTTCAACCCTGCTGCAGGAACAGCAGGAGGGGAATCTGAAGTTCAAACCTCTTTCCAGGGCCAGCTGAGGTCAAGCGCCCTCCTGTCCTCTTCCCACCCTGCTCTGCTCACCCGTCCTTGGTTCCCCCACAGCCTTTGCCTTCCTGAACAGATTACATCAAGCGAGGTCAGCCAAGCTCTTCACCCACAGGTTCCTCCCAGGTCTCCAGCAGGACACCGTTTCTGGGTTTATCATCTAACTGTTCCTGGATGTTCTACTCTGGGGTGAGGACAACAAAGCAGCCCCGCCCTAAATTCCCACCCCCCCACCCCATCTTGGACTCCATTTCACTACTTTTTTTTCTTTTCCTGTCCATGTGCTTGCCAAAAGCCTAAGCATTCATGCTTCTAGAAAATCCAGATCCATGCACTGAATTTAAGAGCCTCAGTGCCTTGCTTGGTTTTACCCTACTGGGAACACTCCCTACAGGGGAGAACTAAACAGAATACTGGCTCTTAAGGAATTTTTCCAGGCAGATGGGGTTTGCATCATCCTGGTAAGACTGATAGAAGCACACCCAGGCTTGGGGGTTGATGGAGCCAAGAATTAATAAAGGTGCAGGACCCCTCGGTCCAAGCCTCCTCCAGCCAGGACGGATTTGGGCACAATGGAGTTTGGCTCTGATTGATGGCCAAGTGTACATGTCTACTGGGTGCCCAGCATTCTCTTCTGCAAAAACAAAAATGAGGTGCACCCCTGCCTTCACAGAACTGGGAAGTCGATCCTGCTAGAACAGAAGCAAATCTCACAAGATCCTACAAGCAAGCTTTAGAACACTCACAGAGCATGGAATTAGACGCTGCATTGAAGGCTGAGTGTTCAGCCGAGCAGTTAAAATGACAGTGAAGATGCTCCTGTTGCATCTCAGAGTCCCTGGCTCCTCTTGGACGCTGGGAGGCCATAGTGATGATTGAATAAATTGCAACCCACCTGGGAAACGTGCGTTGAATTACACACTCTCTCCTTCAGCTTGGTTAGGCCTGGGCATTATGGGCATTGGAAAAATGAACCAGAGCATGGAAGGTGTTTTCTTTTTCTCTCAAGTGAAGAAAAATTATGTTAGTAAAATTTTTTTTAAATCCATGCACATGAGGAGTGTTCAGAAAGCTCATGGAAAATGAGTGGTATGAGAAAGCCACATGTGGATGTGCTCAAGCAACTTGCATAGAGTTGCAAAACTAAGCTCCTCACTGAAGCACTAGGTGGGTACTGGAGGAGGGGAGAGAAAAGCAATCTAGGCCCCTTGCAGGGAGCTGGGGAAAGAGAAGGCATTCTAGATGAGGCAGGTGAGGTTGATGGGCTGGAGGAGAACCCTGGCCCGGTCCTCACTCCCCATCATTCAAGTTGGGGCCTGGAGTTCAAGGCACAGGACAGAAATGGGAGCTACAATTTAGCAAGAGCAGGAAGGGGTTGGGGAAGAGGGAAGTCAGCCATTGTCTAGGGCAGGGATTGTTCCTGTCTCTGAAAGGACCACAGAGTAAAGCTTTGTAGGTTAAGAGATAACACCAAGGCAATGATGCTACCAGTGACATCATTTTTTATGTAACCCTTTAATATATAATCTGTTAAAATCATAGCCATTGGCCACAGCTTCAGTGCTGTACATATCTGTCACATCCATGTATCTGTCATAAGGTCATGGGGACCCAGTCATGCCTGGGGATGCTTTAATCTGTCTCTCCCAATTTCACTTTGCTCAGTTCCACTTGTGTTTATTGCAACTGCCAGCCTTTGGCTTTGGGAGGAGGGCATCGCATGCTGTAA
The DNA here is from genome assembly GCF_030435755.1 of Ochotona princeps. Classification (NCBI taxonomy): domain Eukaryota; kingdom Metazoa; phylum Chordata; class Mammalia; order Lagomorpha; family Ochotonidae; genus Ochotona; species Ochotona princeps. The sequence continues at coordinate 20,850,691 of NC_080858.1, forward strand.
TTTCTTAGCCCAGAGATAGCTTGAGAAGGACAATTTAGCTGAATTCTATGTCCTCGTAAAATTTAGGGTTATGTATGTAGATGTGGGACAGAGTGTTTTGGGAGAAAGACAAAGACCTTCTAGAAATGCTTGTTGGGATTCATGCCAGTGTGTATGATTCCCCTGCACTGCTTGTTGGTGGCAGTGGGCCTGGCTGCCCTGGAGGGTGGGCTTCCTTCTTCCTCTGACCTGCAGTCTCTTTTGGGACATGACATTGCGTGGGCAGCTTGGGATGTGCATGTCATCTGGTTCTTTTCCGGCTGCCGAGAGCTCCTGGGTTGGTGCAGCCTTTGAGGGCTCCTGGTGTGCTCATAGCATGGACCAGTCCGGACTGCTGGTTTCTTGCTTTTTACTTAGCATCTCTTCGATAAAAAAAAAAAAAAAGATTTAAAATAGGAAATAGGAAGGGAATGACCTTCAAGTCTTCAACCTGAGACTAGAGGAAACCTTCAGCATTCTAAGGACTGGACAAGAGTATGTGTCTTTCCTAGATGGAGTTTAAAGCAAAAATAATGCCAATCAAAGCACAGACTGAAGAACTCATAAAGGTATGCTATTTCCCTTGGCCCTTGATGTTAGAATACAAAACTGGAGTGATTTCCAAGTGTTTTGGATATCTCCTCTTTGACCGGTGTCCTCAACTCAGGTTACCCTTATTGGTTAATTCAGATGTCCCTCGTTAGTCCCTAGGAATCCCTCCCACATAACTTCCCGAAGCCCTGGGTGCTTGTGACCACATCATGGGGCCTAGCACAGCTCGGTCGGTTCTCTCTGGGTAGCTTTTTAGAAAAGAAATGGGTTCCAGATGTTGACAGTGGGCAACCACCAGGGAAGTTTTGAGTCTGAGGGGGCATGAAGGTTTCTAGAGCCAGCCAAAGGTCTTTGTTCTGCAGCTCTGAAGTGGGATGCTGTGATGCCAATGCCCACCTCCTGCCTACAGAGGGTCTGATTTGCTGGAACTTTTCTGGACAAATGCCAAAAAGGCAAAGCCAATGATTAAGTTTTCCTGTGAGTTGGAGATTACTGGTATCTAGTAGTAGCCCTGGGCCACCCTTGCATGTGGTCAGCAAAGGAGATGTGTGTGAACACTGTATTTTAGAGTTGAAAGAGACCAGATAGAGGTCAAGGAACAGTGATGTGATCACTAAGAGACATGGACATCAGTGGGACCCTTGGACAGCGTGTCAAAGAGTGTATGGTTAGAGTCTGATGTCTCTCTCTCTCTCTCATTTACAATAAATGCATTCTTTTAAAAGCCTCTTTCCTTGAGGATATCTGTGATTCAACTGTGACTCAGAGGAGACTGGCAAATCCAGGGAGGAGTTGTTGGGTGACCTCGGAGCAGGACCAATCTGAGCAAAGGTACAGGGAACTTCTGTGTCTGTGAGGGTGTCAGGGAGGGCTGAATGGTGGGGAACAGCTTGAGTGAAGCCCTGAACGTGACACTGGCTGCTCACCACATCCCAGCTTGAGCCTCATTCCCCACACAGGTCTGAGAAGTGGTAAGCACGCAAGACTTGTCAATATTATACCCAGCTTATCTTGATTATGAAACAATGATAGGAATTTACCAAGTCACACTACTTCCTCTCCAGATGATCTACCCAGGAGGAAAAACAATGCTTTTCTTTAACTGTTTGATTTGTCCAACTTCAGAAGCTAAAACACTCAGCAGGTTGCCTCTTGGCTATGGCAAACAGTTGTTTGCTTGGACATTGAAAGAGCTGAGGCTGTCGGTATGTGGCCATGAACCAGATGCAGCTTAGTGTATGGATCCAAACAATCCCAGGCCTGCAACAAACAGTCAGTATTCACTTACACCTCATTCCTAGAAATCAAAGGGTCCTATAATCAGGCGACAGGGCTGTCCATGCATATGTAAGTTACAGTGTGGTCGTTGAGATGAGGGGTTTGCATGTAGAGCACCCAAATCTGAATCCCAACGCCTCTGTTTCTATTCTCTCTGTCACATAGGGACAACAGCTTACTTCCTCACTGTGTGATCATGAAAATTAACCAAAACAGTGTGCAGCAAAGGCTTTGCCCACTGCCTGTCCCTGACTAAGGCAATGTTTGTAGATTGGCCGAGCCATGAATGGAGACCAGCAGGAGCTGGGTTTGGGTGACGCAGATCTGAAAAATCCACCAGCATTTTAGTTGTCCTTGGAGGACACGGACCAGGCATCCTTCTCTTTCTTGGCCACTCCCAGAGTTCTGGACGCATCATGCAGCCTGACCGGTGCTTGAGAGTTGTTTGGTTGAGTCAATGGAACAGAGAAGAGGTGCACCTGTCTGGAGTGAGGGGAGAAAGGCTCTTGAGAATTGTAGCGAAGAAAACATGAAGAATGATTTTTTGGTGTATGTTTTAGGATGTGTTGGGTGGGAGGGACAAGCGGATTTATAGACATTTTTATAAGTTTCAAAATATGGCACATGAGCTGACCTAAGAAGGAAAGATGGAGCAACCCGAATTTTCATTGTGTTGAAACAGGGGCCACTTGCATCTGAACTGACATCCTCCCCTTGGGCCTACATGACATTTGTAAATTAGGTGTCAGCACCCAGTTCCCAAGAGCTTGCTCTGCCTTTTCTCTGACACTTTTTGACAAGAGGACCTGGGATGTGTTTTGAAACTATGTGATTTCCTTGGCAAGCTACCCACATTCCCAGGCAGCACAGCAGAGAAAGTTCCAGCTTTCAGATGGAGGCTGAGAAGGTCAATGGTCTCCTTGCGTGGAGGCATGTGTTGACTTCATCCCAAGATTGCAACTTGGATTTGACTCCGGGCTGTCTGAAACTTGCCTCTCAGTTTAACAAGTATAGCTGGGGGTCAGTGCTGTGTCTCAACAGGTTAATCCTCCACCTTTCAGTACTGGTTTGTGTCCCACTTCCCACTCAGCTCCCTGCTAATGGGCTGCTTAAAGCCTGAGAACCTGTGCACCCATGTGGGAGACCTGGGAGAAGCTCCTGGCATCACTACTCTGGCCATTGTAGTCCTTTGGAGAGTGAACTAGAGGAGAGAAGATCTCCCTATCACCTTCCCACTTCCTCTCCAGCATTTCAAGTAGAAATAAATAAATCTTTAAAAAACAAAACCAGAAAATCTTTTATATTTTAGCTCCCCAAACTATGTCTTTGGATCTTTTCTCCTGTAATTTGCTAAGAGCAAAATCTAGACTATTCCCTTAGTCATGCATGATTTGCCATTGAACTACAGTCAGCTAGCACTGATTGAGTGGTGATGCTTGTCAGACAGCTGTGTTACATGTTTTCTTTCATGCACCCCTGAAACTACCCACATAGAATAAGTTCTCTCATGGCCATTTAAAGTTCCAAAAAGAGGCAGTCATGACATATTTGCTTCATATCTCATCGGAAGTGAATGACAGAGAGTCAGGGTTTAACACCGAGCAGGCTGGCTCACACACTCGGCACTGAGCTAATGCTTTCTACCACAGCTTATGGTCATCTCTCTAAGTCAGCGGTGGAGATTAATTCACCCATTCAGCAAATATTTCTGGGCTTCCTGCTCTTTTCCACATGCTCTGGTCTGATTTTGCATAGTTTAGCCTGTTGAGAAAGTGAGGAGGGTACAAAGACACATATGAAATAATCTTATAAATCTGTTTAGGGGCTGGCCCTAGGACCAGGATCTGACGCTCACTGGGCTAGGCCACTAGACTCAATAGCACACCGCCTTCAACTCTTTCTGCAGGACCAGATGTTTCCAGTTTGTGGTACCAGCTCTGATGCTATTTTTATGGACACAGCTGGCTCATCTAACAGCATTCATCTGCATTACTTCTGTTATCAAGGAACAGAATGTCAACTGAGTAAGATCAACATGCTCTAGCTTTACATCTGACTCCTTACAGAGTGTCTGTCTCCAGATTCATCTCGTAGGACCCTGGTTGACCCATGGAGCTTACCTGAGAAAGGTGTTCATTCCAACTATTCCTAGATACTTGAGAAGAGCTGTCCTTTTTCTTCTAATTATGTGTTTTCATCAGCCATGCTTCATTACTTAGTTCCTATGCTGAAAATAGCTTTCACTAGATGTGAGCTCCATGAGAGTAGGGACAATTTATGTCCCGTCTGTCCCCATATTTCTGGCCATATTCCCGATGTAATCGATGTATCTGTGAATTTTTTAGATGGGTCATGAACTCTTTGAAAGAAATGAATATTCCCCCTCCTAGAACAGATAATTTTTAGCAATAACAATTGTTAAAAAAAAAAACCCTTGGCAATGGAACATCCTTCCAGAGCTTGGAAGCATACTGTTCATCCCAGAGGAAGCCACATGCAAACATGGAGGTGAGTCAATGCTTCTCTGACAGTTCTACTGGGAACAAGGTTAGAGTGCACACCCTACCTACAGTGTGCACACCCTACTTGCAGTGGGGTCATTAATACCATCTACATGCATCAGGTGGAAGGCTGATTGCAATAAGATGCTGTAGAGATGGGATACATTCTTCAGTGTTTATTGCCATGAAATGAATCCTTTGCAGCCAAGGGGGCTTTTCCCCATCCCTGCTCTCCTGCATGTTGTGAACTCAGTCCTGTTTTCCCGCTGGGAGGAGGGAACCACCTGACCTCGCATGGCACTTTGACTACGAACCTCTGCGTGTGGAGCTCTGTCTTGTCTGCATCCCCGAGAATGCTCAGGCTCCGCTGTGTGCCTTCGGCATCTTTGTTTGCTTTATAATCTCCACTGAGTGGCTTTCACGTTGTAAGTGGGTCATAAATCTTGGCTGAAAACTTATTAAATTTGGGCATAATCAAATTGACGTAATAGCCGCAGAAGATATTCCTTTGAGAGCAACTGGGAGTTCAGTCACTAGGATCACATGGGGCTGGATTTGAGCCCCTGCTCAGTCACTGGTGAGCCGAGTGAAGTCTGAGCAGGCTGCTTCCCCTCGGCAGGACTGCATTTTCTGACATGTAAAAATAATGATTAAAAAAATCCCTAACTGTTGAGGCCGATGTGAGATAATATAATGGGAGAACATGGGCAAAAAGCTTCAGATACTCTGTAGCAGAGAGCTGTATTTGGAGGAATAATATTTTTCATAGGCAAGATTTGTTTAAAAAAATCATTTTTGCAACTGGCATTCAAGCCACGCCGTAGGTATTTGTTTGCTTTTTGGTGAGTTCTTATGTCAGAGGCGCCACAGAGGATCGAGTCTTTAGAATGTGTAACTCCTGACTAATTTTTCCTGGCAGGAAATCACCCAGGGAAGCTGCACTCAGTTGCTCAGAACCCAAGGGATGCGAATGAGAAAATAAGATCTGTGTACAGTGTGCTAAAATCTACACTCCCCTCCTCCAACTGAAGCTCCAAAGGGAGACGCCTTGATGGCTGGGGGTCGACAAAGCGAATACCCACAAGACCTTTTGTGTTGGCTGTGCGTGCGGCAGTCATATCCCATGTCCTGCCTTCATTGTTTTTTAGTCTCTAAAAAGTGAAATATGGCTATCTCCCATAATCATAGATCATAGGACTTCCACGTCCCAAGTCTCTGAGGTCTTCTGATAGACAGACTACAGAAATCCACGTGTCCTCATTGCCAACATATTTTTTTAAAGATTTATTTCATTTTTATTTGAAAGTCAGATATACAGAGAGGAAAGATCTTCTGCCTGTTGATTCACGCCCCAAGAGACTGCAACGGACACAGCTGAGCCAATCTGAAGCCAGAAGCCAGGAGCCTCTTCCAGGTCTCCCACGTGGGTGCAGGGTCCCAAGGCTTTGAGTCATCCTCAACTGCTTTCCCAAGCCACAAACAGGGAGCTGGATGGGAAGCGGGGCCGCTGGGATTAGAACCAGTGCCCACATGGGATCCTGGGGCGTGCGAGATGAGGACTTTAGCCACTAGGCTTCAGCGCCGGGCCCATCATTGTGTTTTCTTAGCAGGTGTAGGTCCTGCCTCTGTCTCTTCCTGAAGCAGTGTTCATCTCTCTGATTTTGCTCAACTCAAAGGGGGCTCAAAGGAAGCAGGTCTCCTCCTTCCTACAGGTCTCTGCAGGATTTATGGCTGGAGGCCAATGGATGAGTTAAAGTCCGGATAATACAGCCTGTGGGAGAAGAGATCTCATTTGCCTAATCGGGGAGCTTTAGAGTTATCAGGGCTGGAGAATTTGTATTTTCATCATGTGTTTATAAATTGCATATTCATTTATGTGGTGTTGCTAATCAACGGCAATGCTCATGTTATTGTTTAAGAACTGACCTCTTCATCATCTGTAGGCACATAAGCACATGTTAAAACTGTATATCTTTTTTCCTTCCTGTACTTTTCTTTTTCCATCCATCATTTATGGAGCTCCTGCTACCTACCCCAGGCATTGGCAGTGCTGCTAACAGAGCACAACATCACCTCTACCTCCTCAGCGCAACACAGACAGGTGGTGGGCAAGACGGAAAGGAGCGTTTGATGAAACTTCTTGAACCAGATGCCATGCTTTCCATGTCCAAAGAGGGTTATTTCATTCAAAACTACAAGCACCCCCCATCAAAGAGGGTAAACTCACAATAAACATATGTAATCCATTTAATCCTTGGTATAACCCCAGAGGATGAATTCTGTTATCCTCTCCATATCTGCAAGTTGGGAACTTGCAGACATTCAGGTCTCATTGGTTCCCTGCCCCCAAAGCTCCTCATGCAGCTCTGAGTGACCCCTGCTCATAGGTTGGTGGGCCGCACTCCCACCAAAGCCCCAGGCTTCAGGCTTTCTGATACTACTACTTGGACACCAAGTCCCAGGATGAGACCAGGGACGGGAGTTGGGGATGGTCTCGGTAGGACCGCATGAGCCATGGGAAGGAGTTTTAGCAGGAGAAAACAGGAAGAACTGTTGGCCAGAAGCAGACAGAGTTAACTTTTTTGGTGCTGGCCCATCATCTTTATTCTAGAACAGTCACTATGTAGACTGGCGGGGAACTGGGAAGTTGGAGACAGAGGACCCAGGGTGCTTTGTGTCCCTCCTCCAACTGTGACCTTGCAGTTTAAGATCACGTGTTGAGGACTGTAGATTCCAGTTTTTTTCCCTGTTGTGGACTGTGCCCACTGACATGTCCATATGTAGAGACATAGTACAGTATGCTTCTGTGCATCCCGACCAAAGATGGACTCCCATGAAACAGTGGAAAATAGTCGGATGCTGGACTCTGGCATTGTCCACTCCTACAATGTTGAGAAACGCTTCAGTAGCAGAATGGTGGACTTATGACTGCTCATGAAGGACCACCCATTGTAATACTAGAGGGGAAATCGAGGGGGGAGGAGGGGGCTTGGAGAGGAGGACAAGAAATCCAAGAGCCTTTAACAAATAATCATTTTTTTAAAAATATGCTTTAGACTATGGGCTAACATGTATGTGAGAAAGGTGAACTTCCAAGTCTAGAGGGAAGGGTTTGGTGGAGTGGTGGAAAAGCCTGTGGAGACCTTTGCATTCCATCCGGGAGCGCCTGGGTTCTGGTCCCAGCTCTGTGGCCTCATTCCAGGTTCCTATAAATGTGCACTCACAGAGGCAGTGGGTGAGGACTGACATATTAGAGTACCTGATACCCATGAGGACACCTAGATTGGGTCTCTTTTTCCTGGCTTTGACCTGGTCCAACCCCAGCTATTGAGGGCAACTGGAGGAGCGAACCCACAAATGGGAGATATGTCTGATTCTCTCTGGCTGAAATGCATACATGTTTTAAAAGTAAATGAAGTGCTTGTTTCAGTGTCTGAGGTATCACAGGTCAGGGGTATAAATCATTGAGACTCTTGCCTCTCAGAAAGTAGGGATGATCATGGAACAGCACATCAGCCTGCCTGCAGAGGCTGGCTGGGTCTTTCCTGGCACAGACCTGAACAAAGGCTTAGAAATCCTATACCCCACGCCTTTTGTAGCTAAGAAAGTTGAAGGCCAAAAAGTTTCAACTGTGGATGGTTACAAGGCGGTTAGTTCTGGGGACAGAACAGAGTCCCCCACCTGTTCTGGATGCAGCCCCCAGGGTCTTTATTGTGTTTTCATCAGCACCTTGTCCAAACTGGAGCCTTTCCTGCCTCCGAGTGGCCCTGGGCTGCTCACTGGAGCAGAGCGAGAAAGGGCTGCAGTGGGCCAGGCTAGGGTTGGCCCAAGGCAGCATCGGATGCAGGACTTGAGAGGTTCTGGCAGCAGTGACCTACTTATAAAAGGGGACTTGTCAAGCAGCCATTCTGCACTTCATTGTTAGAAAGGCTGGTCCTTTTGGCTTCCAATGTCAAAAGTACCTATGCTTAGCATGGGCGATTATTCAAATGGACAACCAAGAAGACTCTGGTTAAAAAAGGGGGTGTGCAGAAGATGCTAACAGCCCCCCACCATTCCCATCACAACCTCTGCTCCAGACACTTTTCAGCAGAGGCTCTGTGGCCTTTGGCAATTTACACACTACTCTCCTGTGGTTGTGTTCACCTCTCCATAGCAACGCGGAGGCTGGCTTATCTTCCTTCCATCTTCCTACGTAACTGAGGTTGGGTAAGAAGTGCCTATTTAGGTGTCCAGAGGAGCGGAGTGTCCCAGGCACAGGGCATGGCCTTGGGAATGGGGAATGGGAAATGGCTTCAATGCAGGAACTGTTGTGGTCCAAGGCCAAGGCTGGCAAAAGAGAGACAAGGATGTGACTGTTCAGATCTCAAAACGCAGAACCTGACACAATAGCCTTGGGTTTCCCTACCCTAAAGATGAGAGCAAGCCTCAGCAGTCTGGACAGATGCTGGGGCCTCCAGGGCTGGATCTTCAGCACTTTAAACACTCTTCCCAGTCCCTCCCATGGAAATGACGGGGGTGTCACCTTTCCACCAGGTGGCAGCATTTCCTGGTGACAGCTCTAAAGGGGAGCCCTAGAGCGCATCTGCCAGCAGAACAGGAGAATGTAGGTTTGGGGCGGAAGGGAGACTGTCAGAGGAGCTCTCTTTACTTCATGCCTAGGGATGCTGTCTGCTGCTCTGCTCCCTCCACCTCTCTCTCTCAATCCTGAGAGATGCCAGCACCTTGCCCACAGCCACCTGGAGAGCAGAGTCCATCTTTTCCACGGAGTCCAGCTTTGCCTTTACTTACGGGATTTTGCAATGAGCAAGTGAGCACCCAGAGTCTACCCTCTCAGTTTGCCTCCTGAGAGCTCCTGCATGGGATTCCTTGGAGATGGATGGCTGGGCATGTGGGTGGGAGTGTGACAGGTGGAGCCAAGGAAAAGGAGCTTTCTTAGCTGCTTGTGGCGCAACAGCCTAGAGCAAGGAACAGGATAAGATGGGAGAAGCAGGAAACAAGGCCACTTGGGCATTCCTTTAATGTTTTCCTTCCAGCATCTTCAAGTAGTAGGGGTCTCTGGGGCCACTTTCGCAACCTCAAAGTGATCCTCAGGCCCACAAGGACCACCATTTCCCAAAGTCCAGAAGGTGGCAACCGGAAGCTCACAAATGAAGTTATTTTCCCATTTAGAGGAAACATTTCAAGACAGCAGCAGATACATCCAAACAAAAGACTTAATTGAGTCATAAATGCCAACATACACACACACCTTGGAAAGTGCATATTTCATTGAGGCCCATAAGGCTTCCTAAGACTTTGGCCAACATCAATAGTTGGGACAAAGAACCATCAGAGTGCATGGCAGGCAGAGAAGTCTAAAGATAAAGAAGGAAGGGTGAGACCTGGTTTAAATTCAGGTCAACCTCCAGTGCTATGGTAGCCCAGGGCATTGCAAACAATGAGATAATTGAGAGATTTTTTCATGTTAATGCTCCCTGGCTCTGCTCTCTGTCCAAGCATAGTTGGATTGCTCTGATCACATTTTTCCTGTATAGCTGTGGGATGCTATTTGTGACAATGCAGATAAATGTGGTATTGTTTCTTGAAGCTTGGAGGCATCTTCTCTCAGATGGGCCCTCTGCCTCACACTCTGGCGTGATCATTGCAAAGGCTGTTCTACAAGCCGGAGAGAGATGTGTATCAGGACCCTGTGCTTGTTGCAGTTAGTGTTGGTATACGATCTAGCACATGTGAGGACGATGCAGGCATGGAGGAAATCCCATGGTGTTTGTCAGCCTCGAGTGGGGACTAAGCTCTAAGCTACTGGAGGGGTCGCTGTGTGGCTTAAATCTGGAGGTCTGTGTAAATCTAATGCATTCACATTGGCGAGAGTCCAAAATACACTGCAAAAACCATCAAGGGCCAGTGTTGCGGTGCAGTGTGTTAAGCTGTCACCCAAGGTGTCAGCATCCCATATGAGTGTCAATTTGCTCTTTGTCAGTGCACCTGGATGGCAGTGGAAAGCGGCCCAAGTATCCGGGCCCTTGCCACCTGTGTGCGAGACCTGGGTGGGATTCCAGGTTCCTGGCTTTGGAGAGTAAGGCTCCAGCCACTTGGGGAATGAATCAGTAGATAGAAGATCTCCCTTTTTCTCTCTCGCCCTCACTCTCTGTATCTCTTTCAAATTAGTAAATAAAACTAAATCTTAAAACGAACAAACAAAAACAACAACAACAAAAAACCCTCTCATTACAAATATTTCAAGCGTCTCTCAAACTTTATTCCAGGTCTACTGGTTTCTCCCTTGAGAAAAGCAGATGCCATCTCGACCTGAATCAGGAATGAGTTCTGCCCTGGAGCTTGTCACATGCTGGACTCTTGGGTATCTGCCACACCAGGAAATTCCCTCACCTCCTCCTGCTCCAACCAGGCTGCAGTGTTATGGTCTGGACCATTCTACAGCTCGGCAGGGCTGAGGCTCAGGCTGGGCTTGCCTCTTCCAGCTACTGTTGCTGCCGCCTTTCTCAGAGGGGAGCACACACCACCCCGGCCTCACAGCTGATGAGTGGAGGCACCTCACACCTGGGATCTTCCACCCTCTCCATCTGCTTATTCTCCTTCTGCTTACCCACACAGCAGCTGACATGGCTACCTTGTGTTCTCATTTTGTGTTCCAAAGAGTAAGACTACTGCTGAGACTCCTCTGTAAACTCTTTGGGCCATTTTGCATGAGGTAGCTGTGAATAAGCCACTCCAAGAAATGAATAGGTTTAAGCTCTAGTAGTCAGGTGGGCCCAACTTCAGCTCCCTGTCTCCAAGGAACATTCTGGATCCCTTATATCCTATTTCTCTAGAATCTCTGAAAATTCACTGCTGGCACTATTCGGCTCTCCCCATGACTCGTTAGGATCTGCACCCTGTGGCTGGGGAGGGGCAGAGAGAGGCTTGAATGTTGTCAATACCTGCAGACCCTTCTACTTCCTACAACAGAGAGATGCCAAGCTGTGTGATTTGCAAAGAGCAAGCACTTGGTGCACATGAGCCGAGGAAGGATGGTGGAGCAGGGAGACGTGAACTACAGACTCATCACTTTACCAGAAGCCCACACGTTACGTCAGGTGTAACAGGAGCATGAGGGTTCAATCCACCCACAGATGCTGTGGTCTGTGGGTAGGCTGCACACGCACAGCTCTACTTCTATCCATCTTTGTCTATCCTCGGCGCTACAACAGTGAAGAAGTTCAGTGTAGTTAATCCTGTATTTTTGGAAAAGCAAAAAGGTAGGATGGAAATTCCACAGCCACAGAAACAAGGAACATTTCCTGACAGTTCCCTGGCTCTCGTTAATCTAGATAATTCTTCTATTCCTGGGAGACCTTCTGAGAGGTCAGGCCAGGATTTTCTAAGTGTGTGGGAGGATCCAGACTTTGAAGGGGACCACAAGATGAGCTGCTGTCTCATGTACCATTGGACAACCAGTGCGGACTCCTGCAGCCACAGGAGCGTGAGTGTGGGCCCACTCCAAAGCAACCACGGACCTTGGAGCCCACCAGTGCCTCAGCTGAGCCCTGCATGGAAGATTCCACCACAATTGGGGCAAATCCTTAACCCAGGCCTCAGCCAGTACTTCAAGTCCATTATTTTGGTAATCTCTCAGAGGCAATGAAGGCAAGCAGAGTGCATGACAGTCAATATTGACACTTTGCAATCAATGGTGAGTGAATAATAGAAGGTGCACTATGGCAGGAGCCAGGCCAGCTTACACGTTTGTGGGAAAGCAGAATTGGGCCCTAGAAGAACGGGCACTGACCTCAAGAGGATGGTTTCTTTTTTGGAAAGAGAGAGGGGGCTCCCACATGCACACTTTGCTATCTGCAGTTTCTGTTCAGGTAAAAATATTTGGAACCAATATGTCCAAGTAAAAAAAAATCCATTAGACTGAAGAAGTAGGAACACAACTATTTTCTAAATATTTGGAACTTTCCATGGCAACCCAAAGCTTGAAGAAGTCACAGGTACTGAAGAAAGGAAGCAGCTAACATAAGGAGATTCCCACCTGTGCGGCGTTGTGTCTGCCCCATTCACCACTACCTGGACGTGGCCTGTTCTGACTGCATCCTGGGATCCTCTGAGAGGCCTGCACCCCAACTCATACTCAGGATCTCAGGAGATGAAACTTACAAGTCAGCCCTCCCTAGGTCTGCTCAAATGCCAGGAGAACAGGAGCTCTGCTCTCCCCTACCGCAGGCGACATTGCGGATTCTATCCACAAACACCTGTTTCAATGTCAACTTGCTATCCAGGGGGACCGTGGACCTTGTCTCAGAAGCTACACTTCAGGATTAAATCTCTCCCAGGTGAACATGGTTCCAAACTGCTGCCTCTCCAGAACTATGCTCTGGCCACGGAGGGCTCAGAACACTGGCGATCACAGGGCTGGGTACACTCCCAAAGGCGTCACACCAGCTCTTTGCTGTGTTATTTCTGTCCTCCGTGGGGCAGTGCACAGGGAGACGTGTTGAAGATTCCCCAGTCTTCACAAGCGGGGTTTATTTTGTTCCATTCTAGATCTTGATCTACTTATTCCGCACCTGTTTGCTCTTGCTGCGGTCTAATCAAAGGAGGAGGGAGTTCCCTTTGTGGGTCTATGCTGGTGCGTCTGTGGGAGGGGCACTAAATTGGCAGGCCTGATGGCAGCAGGGCTTACTGTGTCTCCTGACTTTTGATTTCCTACTGTGAGCTGGGAAAGGCATTTCCCAAACCTTCCTAGATAGATGTCCTGAAGAAATGCCAGGTGTGAATACCAGGGCTGCCGTACGCTTCCTTTGAGAATGCAATGAGCTGCACCTTGCATGGACCCAATAAACACCTGCTGGTAGGAAAAGAAACACATGTATGAAGTGTCTGGAGAAGTCTGTGTCCAACCTTGGAGCAACAGACTGGTATAATTAGAACAGCAGCACTGCTGCTGGGAACCCAACCCAGGGGCTGGTTCCCGGTGCCCTCCCTGTCAGCAGGGCTGTGCAGGCGCCCAGACGCGCTGGGCTGGAGCCAGCGCTTGGAAGCCTGGCCCGGAGTGGAGGCCCCAGGGAGAAGTCATCCATCATAGAAGGTAATGGTGCATTACAGGGATTGGTCCAACCTCCTCCACTCCCACTCTCCCTCGAACTCGTGCCTGTTGGGAAAGAAGCCGCCTTTCCCAGGAGAAGAAAGGCCAATTTTAGAATGGTTTTCTCCCTCTCTTTTCAGTGTGGGACACGATGCACCCCACTCATGTTCAGGTATTCCGTAGCCTTCTCTGACGCGCCTGCCATCCCAGGTCTCCTATGCCTGCTCATCTTTCCAACCCAGAGAGCAAGAATGTCAAATAGGCTGCTCCCTGGAAGGCCTTGACATCCTGGAATGATGCTGGGCTTCTGGCTGGCTTAGCCTGACATGCTCACTGTGGTCCATGACTCTGATGTGTGTGAACAGCTTCTCTGGGAAAACAGCCCTGAAGACTGGTTAAGAACCACCATGGTGGCTCCTGCCTGTTCACTGAGGAATAGGAAAATCACTTTTTGAGTCTCAGTACTCAAAATGTGGGCTAGAAACTTTGATATCAGCGCGGTTTGGGGCAGAGGGAGGGGGATTGAAAGCCACTGCAGGCATTGAGTTGGCCTGATAGTTTACGATGCCAGCATCTGCCATCAGAGGGACCGGGTCTGGTAACTGACACCAGCGCCAGAGGCCACAGATTCCAGCCTCCTGCCAATGGGGACATCAGGGGGCAGTGGTGAAGCTCCAGGAACTCGGTTCCTACCACCAACATGGAGAGATTTACATTGACTTCTGACTGCTGGCTTTAGCAGCCCCTGGTGGGGGACGTTGTGGGCAACTGAGGAGTGAGCAAACACATGAAAATGTCAACCTCACTACCTCTTGAATAAAAACAACGACAATAAAAACACAAGGGGCAAGCATGGCGGTGCAGTAGGCTAATCCTTCACTCTGACATCAGCACCCCAAGTGGGCACTGGTTCACGTCTTGGCTGCTCCACTTCCCATCAAGCTCTCTGTTAATGGCCTTGGAAAGCAGAAGAAGATGTCCCAAGTCCTTGGGGAGGAGGCTGCTGGCTGCCAGCTTTGGATCAGCTCAGTTCTGGCTATTGGGGCCATTTAAAGAGTGAACTAGCAGATGGAAGACTTTCTCTGTCTCCTCTCTGTAAAATCTGCCTCTCAAATAAAGTTAAATTCATTTAATTTTTTTAAACTAGCTTTCATCACTTTTTAAAAAGTTATTTATTTAAAAGGCAGGGTAACAGAGAGAGAACAAGGGAGAGAGAGCCTCCATCCACCAGTTCATTCTCCAAGTGGCCACAATGGCCAAAACTGGTCCAGAATCAAATCAAGGGTGACAGGAGTCCAAGTCATTGGGCCATTTCTGCCACTTTCCAGGGAGCATTGTCAGGGAGCTGGATCAGGAACAGAGCAGGTGGGATTTAAACCAGTACTCGGATACGGAATGCACCAGGAGCTATGGTCACAGTGCCACACCGCTGGCTGCTGGCACATTTATTGAGATGGAAACCCGCCAATCTCCTGAATCAAAATCTACATTGTAACAAGGCACGCAGGCAATGTTTCTGTTCTTGACAGGTTGGGAAGCACTACTTTATCCCAGTGGTTCTCAGAGTCACAGCCCCACAGTGATACAGTGACATCATCCAGAAATCTGTTAGGAACTCACACAGAAGCCCCACTCTGGATCTGCTACGCTCCAACCCTTGCAGATGACCTGAAGGAGCAGAGGAACAGGTGACCTGAAGGAGTATCCTGGAGAAACAGATCTGAGAGATGCTACCATCACACGGAGCAAAGAGAATGGATCAAACTAAGACATGTGAAGCCAGAAAGATACCAAGCGTTCACTCTGGGGCTCGGTAAGTCACTCTCCTTCCTGCTTTTAATGGAGAATCCCATTTGTGATGTGGCTGACCCATGTCCAGTGCAGGGGTCCAGAAGGTGGGGAGGTGCAAGGGGCGGGGAAACGGCTGCTGACTCTGCAGTGCAGCAGGAAAGAGGGCTCGGCCGCCCCCGCGGGGTCCTCTCTGTGCACATTAGTCCTGCTGAGTCTACGTGACTCTGAAGCTGGGGAAACACCTGCTGCAATTCCTGGTCATCTCTTGACTTTTTAAAAGATTTATTTATTATATTTTAACTGGAAAAACAGATTTATAGAGAGAAGGAGAGACAGAGAGAAAGATCTTCCCTCCACTGGTTCACTCTCCAAGTAGTTGCAACAGCCGCAGCTGAGCCGATCTGAAGCTAGGAGCTAGGTGCCTCCTCCAGGTCTCCCTCATGGGTGCAGGGTTTCAAGGCTTTGGGCCATCCTCAACTGCTTTCCCAGGCCACAAACAGGGAGCCAGGTAGGAAGTGGAGCAGCTGGAACATGGACCAGAGCCCATATGGGATCCCGGTTAGTTGCAAGGAGATTTTAGCTACTAGGCCCAATTCCTGGGTCATCTTAAAGTCACCATGCACTACCCTTACCACCAGTCACCTACCTTCATTTTCACAGCCTGTGGCCTTGGGAAGCTCAACTCTCCTCCTGCACATGGCTGTGTCCGGCTCAGCCCCGGGTCACTCCCTGGGATTCAGTGCCCTCACCTAGCCTACGAGAGGTGGCACTGGCGGGAAGGCATTGGACTCCTTTGGACTTTTTGGATTTTTCTCCTGGGAGAAACCACAAGTGAGTGGAATGTCTCTTGTAAAATCCGCATCCCTTAAAATAAGATAGGGATGCAATGCTTGTTGGCCTCATTCCTACCAGTTTTATCACAACTCGTCTACACTGGGACCATGCAAAGGGAAGCTCCAGGAGGTTCGGCTGGGGAGCATCTGCTGCTCAGCCCTCGCCTGGGCTTCTCCAAGAGGCCTCAGGGTGACGTTTACAGCCCGACACCCATTTCTAGTTTTGCATACTTCCTGCGCCCTGTGCGTCGTGTGTTGGTGTTTTGATGCCAAGAGCTGGTTCAATGCAGCCTTGAGCTTTCGTGATTTCTCCTAGCAGCCTCTTTCTCGTCTGAACTCCAAATGGAGACCAACTTTACGGCCAGTTCCGTGGAAGGGATGTTAGAGATTCGATAATCACTTTTTAGTGGGGTTGCTGTGAAGGAGGTGGAGATTTGTCGTTCTCCCTGGACAGTCACGGCTTACTGGGGCTTCTGCAGCTTGCTCCTTCAGCCTCTCCTCCCATCTGGATGTGCAGCAAGGAATCCGCCAGCTATTTTGCTCCATTTAGGTCCAGGGCTCACAATTCTTTCCCAGGGCTGGTGCAGTAAGAGAAAGTCACTAGTCTGGCTTTTGAGTTCTTTTGTTTTTTCAGGCTTTTCTTCTTCCTGTGCCCAGACAGGCCTGTGGCTTCCATGAAAGTGCCCGAGGTCCCCAAGCTGCAGGCAAGCACGCGGCAACAGAGGCGTGCTGTATTCCTGTCCCATTTTCAGCTAGCACAGCTGGATGCTATGGAGCATTCGTCGAAAAGCCTGAGTCCTCTATAACAAAAAAGGAGGACAAGTTCCCATCTGAGACTGGAGGGGGAGACTGTTTCAAACACGTGCCGTGGGCGCCACCTGGTGGGATAATCGTATACTGCAGCCACTAACTTCCCAATCAAACCAGCAGAAATCTTCTCTGTCCTACACAAATCTGACTTGCTTCCAGCACTCTCCCAGCTGCTCTGTAAAGAAATCAAAATGACTTTCCCAAATCCGCAGAGCTGTGCAGTGATGCTGAGGGTCTAGAGTACAGCTGCCTTCCCTCGCTCCTGGGATCCGATTGGAGTCGTGAGTATGCGGCAGCCGGTCCTGTGCTCAGCCCCGCAGCTCACTTCCCTTGCAGAGCTCAGGGCTTCCTCCTCCTGCTGCATTGACTGAGATGTCCGTGTCACTGGTCTCCTTTCCTCTGCCGACTTGCGCTCTAGTTCCCTTCCGGAGCTGGTGATGTGTTTAAGATGGAGATCCAACCACACAACGTGGGACTTTCTCATTCCATACTGCAGTGCATGGAGCGGAGACCCAGCTCTGTCCCTGCTAGCTTCCTGCTAACAATGTGCACCCCGGGAGGCAGCAGGAGATGGTTCAAGTGTTTGGGTTCCTGCCATTTATATGGGAGACCTGGCTGGTGCTCCAGGCTCCTGGCTCTGGCCTGGCGCAGACCTGGCGCCATGGACTTTTGAGGGGAAAGTTCTCTCTCTCTCCTGCTGTGCCCTTCAAATAAATGAAAATAGACACATTAAAACTAACACAATTCTCACATTTCCTACAGCAACCAGGTTAGAGTTTTGTCCCCGTAGCCTCTCGCACGTCCTTGACTCCTCCCACTGACATCAACAACCGCTCCTCTGACTCCAACCTTTCCCGCATCCCACATCCTCCACGAATACCCACGCTGCCTCCCCAGACACAGAGCACCCTGTACTCCGACTTCCCTCCTCCAGCAGGGGCTGCCTTCACCTCCTGCTCATCCAGCTGCAACTTCCTGGCCACGCTGCGTCGTCCTCCCATCTCTGCTGGATGTGTGCCCTGCAGACCAGCACCCAGACTCACGCTTACTGGTGCTTACTGGTTGGCTTCAGCATGACTCCTGCGTTAGATTAGAAGTGGACAAGGTGCTCCTGCTAGTCCCCTGGGCTGTGCAGTGGGTGCTCCAGTCCTGGAAGCAGCCCCGTCCTCCAGGGGTCGGGCCACAGCATGGAGGCATTGTGGATCTTGTTCAGCCCCCGACAGCATCCAGGATTCTCATGTGTGTGCAGAGAGGTTACAAGTCAGGCTGACATTCAAAAGCTCTGGTTTTATCAGCCTGCCTGAACTGGTGGCTGGAACAGTACAGGCAGGTGGCCTAAGGATGGAAGTTTCCAAGAGTGGGAAGTTTATCTAAGACTCAACATGTGTTAAGGTTAATCTTACACATCTAGAATGCATTTATTTAAACTCAGGCAGGCTAACTAAGAGCAAGCCGTATTGGTATAACTCTTACCGAGTTTAGGGGCTTCAGTGCAGCCTCGTATAACCGTGGAGTTACAGGATAGATTCTGGGAGTGTGTGGTACAGCAAGACCCATGTAGTTTGTAATACTACGCTGTGTACTTGCCAAGAAAGGAGAGCTTAAGTACCCTTCCCACGCATACTGAGGGATAACTGTATGTTAGATGTCTTCATTCACGTCTGTGAAATCACTACTCTGTGTACAGCACATCATTGGGTCGCACACCTCGAGTGTGCACAACTTTTACTTGCCATGCTTCAGTGAGGCTGAAGGGGGAACCAAGGAGTCAGGGCAGGTAGGACCGACAGAAAGCCCCCCTCACACCACAGCGCCCCTGGAGAACACCCGCAGGTCCGCGATTCGTTGCTCCTTGGTCTTTGTGGTGCTTCTCCGCCCAGCATCAGACACCTGCGCTGACCTCTTGTTTTTCCATCTGGCCTCTTTCTCCCTTGGCTCTCAGTGCGTGTGTGGGTGGCGAGCTGCTGTCCCCATGTTGCTAAATTGGGAATTCTGAGCGCGTTCTGTGAATACCCTGACATTTGGCTTCACATCCTGATGCTGAAGAGAGATTCCTTTTTACTGGCCCTATTTTTAGTCCTCCCGAGGTCATGGACAGTGGCTGATAAGAGAATTGAAAAGGTCATAGACTTGTTTACATGCTGTGACCTTGTGACGTGGGGGTGGCTTTGGAGGGGAGAGTTCAGGGGCTTTGGGCACTGCCGTTCCCCCCTTACTGTCCTGGGACAAATGCAGGACGTATGAGTGTCTTACTGGGAAGGCGATTAGCTGCAGGAGGATGTGCCCTGTGCTATCGGTAGGCAGTGAAGGGCTATTCCTGGTCCCTTATCCACTGTAAGGGCAAAGGGCACATCAGACGCTGGCATAGAAGGAGAGATTGGCTGGGTTGTTCAACCCCTTCTGTTCTAGGGGAGAGGAGGGAATTAAGGATACAGCAGCTGCGAGGGTCAGGGCATCTGACTGCCCTGCAGGAGGACACCTCCAAGATTCAGGTGAGCCCCTGGGAGTGGCGACATGGAGCATGCGCCTGCGCCTGCCAGCTGGCACCTGCTGTGGCCAGGAGAGAGCTGTCGGTTGCCCCCAGGGCTCCTTCCAGTCTGGCTGGCTGCTGCTGGAGGCTCCTTCTGAGCCTCAGACCCTGAATCCAGCAGACCTTCTGGGGAGAACTTTCCTTCCTCCCAAGCTACACAGGTTCCACCCCTAGTGGGGCCAAACAGCAACTCCTGGTTGGCCTATCCTCAATGTCCCCTTTGCAGCCACCACACAGGCGGTTGCTGCACTTTACAAACCACACTCAGGGTTGTCAGACAAGGAGGCAGGAGCTGCGGGCTTCTGCTTCTGTTGCACAGCTCTGCCTTGCCTGTCTCTGTGAGTTGATTAAGGACAGCCCTCCAGGTCAGTGACATCTGTGGCTACACACTGCCCCTCGCCCAGGCTCCCTGTGATGTCCAGAAACCACCTACTTGTATTGGGATAGCGGACCAGAAAGCAGCGTGGACTTGTCCCAAGCAGTCCTTGACCGACCCGCCTCCCAGTAGAGCCGATTGCAGCCAACCACAGGTTAGCCAGGGCAGAAGAGAGCAGGCATGGCAGAAACTGGTGCAGCAAATCTCTCCACTTGTGGACGTTGCTGTGCAACCTGAACTCAGCTTCCTGCTGGAAGGGAAGGGCTGGCAGCTCTATAGAGCCAGTAGCACTGCCCTGCCAGGGGAGGAGAGAAGCTTGTGCCCAGCTAAGCTACACTGACAGTGTATGCTGGCTCCGCCTTGCAGTACCGCCTGCTCCACTTCCCATCCAGCTCCCTGCTTACGGCCTGGGAAAGCTGTGGGAACCTGCGCCCACATGGGGAACCAGGAAGAAGCTTCTGGCTTGCAGCTCCTGCCTGAGCTTGGTTCCTTGCAGCATTGGGGGAGTGAACTAGTGGGTGCAAGAACTCAAAGTATAATTTGACTAATTTGGAAACCTCAGAATTATTTTTAAAGGTCTATATGTTTATTTACAAGGCAGAGTTACAAAGGGTGGGAGAAGAGAGAGAGAGAGAGTTCACAGATGGGTTCACTCCACACGTGGCTACAGCAGCTGGGGTTAGGCCAGGCTGAAAACCAGAGCCTGGAATCCCACCCAGGTGTCCTACGTGGCTGCAGGGCCCAAGCGCTTGGGCCATCATTTCCTGCTTTCTCAGGTGCGGCAACAAGGGGCCGCACCTTCCTCTGAAGGTGGAGCAGCAGAAACTCCACATGGAGCTCATACGCGATGCAGGCGTCACGGGCAGCAGCTTAACCTACTGCAATACTTATTACATTACGCTCCTATCAGTCTCTTTTTGTAATTTTTATTGTTATTTTTTTCCTTGGTAGATTTCTGTAGACATAGGGGCTACCTCTCCCCCAGCTCTTCCTCCCTTCTCATTTTCCTCTATATGATCACCGTTGTTCTTTCGTGCCAGTTATGCCATCTTTAACAAGCATTATTGAGAGTGTAGACATCAGTGCCCAGTTAAATGACTAGCGAGGCGTACTTGAAGAGTTTACTATAGAATATTATTAGCTATTAAAATCATATCATAGGAAAGTAATCTGGGGGAAATTATTTATTTTTATTGGAAAGGTAGATGTTTTACACAGGAGGCGAGATGAAGAGAAAGACCTTCCATCCACTGATTCACTCCCCAAGTGGCCACAACAGCCAGAGCTGAGCTGACTTGAAACCAGGAGCCTGGAGCTTCTTCTGGGTCTCCCATGAGGGTGCAGGATCCCAAAGCTTTGGGCCATCCTCAATTACTTTCCCAGGCTACAAGCAGGGAGCTGGATGGGAAGTGGGGGGGCGCCAGGACTAGAACCGGTGCACCTATGGGACCCCAGCGTGTTCAAGGCGAGGACTTTAGCCACTAGGCTACTGCAGTGGGCCCCAAGTAAGTATCTTGGAAGAGGTAGAAACTATCCCATGACATTTTGAGGATCAGCTCCTCTTCCCCAATGATTAGATGACAAACAAAGAAAGTCTGGGACACAGACAGCAAGAGAGCATGGGTGGCCAGATTTTCCGAGGGATATGGGTTCCTCTTCAACACCTTGGCCACAGTGTAACTCCTCTGCCTTGACCAATGCTCAAGCTACAGAGGCAACTCGTCCCAACCTTTCAAACTAAATAAGGAACTACACTAAGTTCGGGATGCGAGGGGAAGGGCTGGTCCTTAACGGTTCACTCACTGGACCTAAGATCTCGGTGATGATCCGAGTTGTCCATCCAGCTGCCTGAGTCTAATTTCCCAAAGACACGCAGCTAAAACCCAAAAGCCAATTCCTTAACGGGATTGACCCTAAAACACATCAGATTTTCAGAAACAATTGGACATATCTTTTCAGAAAGAAGAGCTGCCTGGGTCGGATTCTTGTAAGAAAGCAGGGAGAGCAGAGCACGTGCCCTCCCCTCCCTTCCCCCGGGCATTAGCAGGGAGGACAGAGAGGGGTGGGCACCTGCTGGTGAGAGAACAATGCTTTCTGGCATTTCCTAGATTCCTGATTCATAGTTTCCCCCTGATGTCAGGAATGGAGCATCCTTTTCTCTTCTGGCAGCTTGGCGATGGCACTGAGAAATGTAAGATAAATGAGATGCCCTGTGAATGGAGTCTGAAACAGCTGGGCATTGCTGGACACAACTGCATGGCTGGTCAAATGGGGACATCTGGTTCACTTCCCCTTCAAGATAATCCAGTCAGCCACCCCCAGGCTGAGGCTCCCAGGAGCCCCAACACTGGGCTAGGGAGATTGGGTTTCTTTTTCCCGGAGAGTGGGGAGAGGGGCAGGTGAGCCGGCTGTGTGCTTGGCTTTTTTTTTTCCCTGACTGTTTCTCTGGGTCCCTAAGACTTTCAGGGGCCATCTTCTTTCTAAGTGTTCCATCATCTCAGAAAAAGACTGAGCCCCTTCTGAAACTGAAGTGCATCTCACCTGTAAGATGAAGTCGACCGCTTCTAGCTCACGATTGTTACGGCCGTTCTACAACAGGGTGGATGTAAAGAAGCGGCTTGGAAGATTGTGAGGCATGTTGGTGGCAGATGAGACCTTTTCAAAGGCAGCTTGTGATGCCCGTGAAAAAGAGTCTGTCCTCCATGGTGGCAGGGGACAGGGAGACGTGAAAACCAGAGACCATTCTGCTGTCTCCCTCTCAGCCTCTGGTCTCAAGTTTTGAAAATTGCTTTGGCTCCTTTTTCGCAGTCCTCAGATCATCCCTTTTCCAAAATGCTTGGAACCAGAGATGGCCTCCCAGCTGGGATGGTTTTCAGATTGGAAATATTTGCATATGCATAATAGATCTCTTGGGTGATAAGATCCCAAACTCCTTATTCTCCTGGTTTGTTCTATTTTGCTCAGCTTGTATACACATGTACACAAAAGAGACATGATGTGTTGACTGACTTCCACCCATCGCTTGAAGTCAAGGGTGGAATTTTCCACTTGTGGCATTTGGATCAGCGCTCAAAATGTTTCACACCCTGGAGTGTTTCAGACGTTGGACTGTCAGATTAGGGGTTCACAATCTGCAGAGGCACAACAATGAGCTGGATAGCTATGCCTTCATCTCCACTCGAAGTGGACTTGGAAAGCAGTAAGTTGACTGGATGGTGACAGTGAGACTGGTGCATGTGGGGAGGATCTGGTTTGTAGACAATGAGCCTCAGCAAGAAGCAAGAGACTGGTGCTAGCCAAATGCTAACTCTGACTCTTAGAGACTCACACTCTTGGGTTACAACACACTCTGATGTGCGCAATCATGCTCCTTGGCTACTACTGCAGGCCCTTACAGCTTCCACGTCTCCTCTGCTAGCAGGCTGCTCACTGTCAAGGCGGTAATTCAGGGGAGCAATGCCCAGTAACGTTATGCACAAATGTTGCGTGCCTTGTCCTTGGGCTGCTGTGTGTGGGAAGTAGGGAAGGGACAATGTCCTTAGAGCGGAGGGGAAGGGATGATTAGCCCAGCATCCCGGGCTGTAGCAGTGCCCATGAAGAAGGGTCGTCAGGGAGGGGACAGAGCAAAATGACAAAACAGGGTCAAGTCACAAGGGCCTCTTTCATGCAAGAAAACTTGACATGATGGATGATTCTTACTTAGCCTGTTCCACTGAGGGTGTATTTATCAGCGGGACCATGAGTCAGGAGAGGACAGTCTTTTCAATCCTAAAAATAAAGCCTTGGGGACAGCACAGTCCTGGCAGGGTTTGTGCCTGATCGTTTCCATTTCTGCATGTGCGGATTGCGCGGGGGTGTGGAGGCAGAAGTGGAGTGAGGCAGAGGAGCGTTCTGAGAAGTCAACTTGCATTTCAAGAAACGAGCACTTGGTGGCAGCAGAGGTGTACCTTGATTCCTTCTACTCCGCTCCCAAAGGTAGTATATGAAAGTGTGTCCCCATGTGCCAAAAAGGTGGGTAAGACTTCTGCCAAGATGCCTGCTAAGAGGCACAGCTACGTTCCACATCACGGTGCTGTGTTTTTGGATTGCTAGCCCTGGTCTCTGATCTGAGCCTTCTGTTAGCGCAGGTCCCGGAAGGCTATGGCTCAAATAACTGGGTTGCTGCCACCCACACTGGGACACCTGGAGTGAGTTTGTAGGTCCAGGCTTTGTCCCAGCCCAGCCCTGGCCATTGTAGACACTGGCAGCATAAACCAGTGGTGGGAACTCTCCGCCTCTTTGTGCCTCTGCGCCGCTCAAACTCAACAAATAAATAATTCAAAAAGAAGCTCCTGCCAATCAAGACAGGAAGGGCAAGAATGCAACATACCTCTGCTTTATTTTTCCTGCCTGCCACTCAAGCTCATTCCTACCCTAACTAACCCATCCCACTGATTTTTCTGGAAAACCCCCATCCATCTTAAAAAGGTCAGCCATAAACCAACCTGCTCCAGGAAACGCTCCTCAAATATGCCATCCTACAACACACCCTGCCTCTTCTTGCAAGCTGTGCCGCTCCATTTTAGCACCTATGGGTGCATGGCTGTGCTGTTTGTCATGATTTTGGATAGGAAATAACTTGTCTTAGCTAAGGCAAGTAGGATAGGCAAGACTGGGCTATCAGTCCTTGGCAGCCTGAATCCCGGGCAAGGAACTTGGATCATCTAAGGCACAGCTCTCTTATCAGTAAAACATGGTCCATCGCACGGGCCCCTCCAGCCTCCCAAGCGGATTATGAAGAGAAGTAAAAGAACACCAGTGTATAAAGCACATGGAGGAGTGGCAGGCATCTAAGAACAGCTTGAAAATGTTATCAATTAGCATAATTGCTATGCTAGGGTAAAGATGATATCCTTTCGTTAGATTCAAAATTCTCCCCATGTGTTGGCCTTCACTATGCCCATGCATGATTAGTGGTCCAAAATAAAAATAAAATAAAATATTGCAAGATTGAGATAGAACTTGGTGCTGCCACAGGAGCACCACTGCAAGCACGCTGCTTAAAAGGGCATGTTTGGGCCCAGCGCAGTAGCCTACTGGCTAAATCCTTGCCTTGCGTGTGCTGGGGTCTTATATGGGCACCAGTTTGTGTCCTGGCTGCTCCACTTTCCTTCCAGCTCTCTGCTTGTACCCTGAGAAAGCAGTGGAGGAGGTCCAAAGCCTTGGCACTCTATACCTGTATAGGAGACCCAGAAGAAGCTCCCGGCTTCAGATCAACTCAGCTTCGGCCATTACAGCCACTTGGGGAGTGACCCAGCAGACAGAAGATCTTTCTCTCTGTCTCTCCTTCTCTCTCTGTAAATCCAACTTTCCACCAAAAATTAAAAATAAATCTTTTTTAAAAGGGTATGCTTATTAGATCACTTTACACTCACTCCACCCTGACTCTGCGAAGGCCCACAATCCTGACTGCAGCCTCCGTGGCAGGGTGCCTTGGGAAATGGCCCTTGTGTTAGAACACAAACTCCCAAAAGCCTAGATACTGTGTGTGCTGTGACCTTGCTGGGCCTTCTGGGCCTCTCACTCCATAAATCTGAATATGATGAGGATAGGCTACAACTGGAGATGCTCCCTGTCGAGCTGGTGCCAAGAGCCTGGCTCTGTCCCGGAGGGTCTGTCAGCGCCTGTGATGAAGTCATCGGAGGGGGGACAGCTGCATGCCTCTTAGTTAAACAGATGAACTCAGTCAACACCCTCAACAGCCACCACACAGAAGAGGAGCAGCCCCATGTGGCCGCGTCCCTCTGGGGCCAGCGCATGAGACCATTAGAAGACACTATCTTTCTAGCCCACCTGTCACCCCAGGGGAAACGCCAGGGAGGTGTATATGAAGACAGCAGGAGTCCCCAACCTCGCGGGAGGACGGAGCCTCCCGGAGAGTTTCCTGCTGTTGCTCGCAGATCAGATTGAGTCTGGGGAAACCACAGTCACTGCTCAAGCTTGCTAGGGTAGTGCACACCAAGAGAGACCCCGAGTTGGGAGGAGCACCCAAGCTCACACTGGCTAGTCTGCTGCTGAAAACTGTCAAAGCCAAGAGGGAGCTCTTGTCCCGCATAGTGGATCTGCTTTTTCCAGAGTCATCCTGGACGAGCCGGTGCTTCCTGTGGATAGTCTCTGAGCTATGGCTGGACCTGTGTGCCCAGATGTTGTTCAGCTGACCACTGAGCACTATGCTGTTAGGATTAGCTCTGCAAATTGGCTACTGCACCTGCTAGCGCCGATGCCCACAAGGGGGCGATAGTGCAGCGCTCCATCAGCCCAACCGGGAAAGGACAAGGTCTCCAGTCAGATTCCTCTCACCCTAAACGTTTTTACTGGTGTGGCGCCCACGAAGTCTCTTTGAAGCTTGGCCTTGGGGACAGGATGCCCTCTCTTCCTTTTGCTGCCTTCGCTTTCTGCCACCTCCTCCCCTCCCCCCTCCTTTCTTCCTCTTTTTGCTATCTTGAACATTTTAATCAATGTGACACCTCTCTCGGGTCTCCACATTGTCACTGCAATTTGCTGTGGTTCAGTGGCGATATTTTCTTCTCCCTTCTAGTGGGAAACAGAATTATTTCCATGATAGGAGCCGACTGGTCCAGAGAGGCCTCCACACAAAGCACACGATGAAGAAAGGAGACAGCTGGCTGAAAAAAGAGAAGGGATTTGGGGAATTGAAATGCCTTATGATACTGGACTTCAATGTGGAAAATTCACTGCTCTGCATTGCTCAAATGCCTCTGAATTAAAGCAGAGGGGGTATCAGTTAATTTGTTAGCTCAGGGTAGGAATTCGCGGGCCAAAACTTTGCAGGACTGATTTTTATGTTTTGGACTGATGCGACATTCAAGACGCCGGGTCATGTCAGCCTTCCTCTCTGACCCGAGTCCAGACGGATTGCATTGACTCCTTAGCTCGTGGCTTGTCTGCCTTTGGGGAAGACAGAATTGACATCATTCCAGAAATGAGCTGCCTCTTATCACTTTCCTGTGATTTCGGGAGCGGGAAGAATGGGACATCCTCACCCTCCCTTTCTTCTGTCACGTTTTTCCTCCCCCACCATTTATCCCCATATTATCACAGCAGTGTAGTCTTTTAGCAACAGGTACATGTTTGACATTCTGCTATTTAGGTATATCATGGTATTATAGGTACAGGCAAGGTATAAGATCCAATATCATACCATCAAGGTATAATCAACTGATTCATCAACATTGCTTGTAAGTAGATCTCCCTGAAGCACAAGGAAAAGCCACCAGCACCTCTCATTCACTGTCTCTTACTTTCTCAATTATCCACTGTGTTGAGAATGTTCTATAAGAATTGAACTAGGAATCATGTTCAGGTGAGTAGAAGTGTCCATGAATGTGTCCAGGAATAAATATGTTACACATCTTTAAAATTCTAGATGTCTTGGTGCAGGCCTGGATGCCAAAGCTACTTGGAAATGGTTTTTGAATCTATAAATACATCCTCAAAAGTAGAAAAGGCTGTCTAGCCCTGAAGTAACGTTTCAGGAATTACTCTAGGTGTTTTCTGTAAGTGTATGGTGCCATTAATTTTACAGATCATACAAGAACATATCTGTGCTATTAGTTCGAAAGTTATTTTGAGAGGCAAGAGAGATGAGGAATTCCCAGTTCTTGCTTCCCAAAGTCCCTCAAATGACTGCCACAGCGAGGGCAGACACCGGTCCCCTACACACTGTTTTCTGGATAGAAAATTTTCCCAGGAGACCACAGAGGCTGCTGATTGGAGGGCTTCTGGAGATGACAAGAGTCCCCACTTACAGAGGGGCTGATAGCACCTCCCTGGAGTGCAAACCTGCATTCATAAACCATGGGTTGGAAATGGGTTCCCCAAGGACATTGGCATTCTCATCCCTCCCTGAAACAAAGGTGGCATCGTATTTGCATATACACTGTGCTTTCCCCTCTCTCTAGATTACTTGTCATACCTAGTAGAAGGGGTCACTTTATGGACAGGCATCATTCTGTGCTGGATAAAGGGAGAAGGGTTCAGCATTAGTGTGATTTTCTTCTTTGGACTTTCTGGTTAGCTCCAAGCATGTGGAATCTGACTCGGAGAGCCGACTGTGTCTATTGTGAGAAGGGCATGCCCAGCCACACCTGCTGTTCCTTCTTCACTTTCATCATTAAGAGATGGACACCCAGCTTGGTGAGCCTCTGGGAAGATCTTTCCAAGCCAGAGGAAGATTCCATGGGGACCACTGCCCCTCACACAGGGCAATAAAGCTCTTCATCTGCAAGAAGGCTTAAGGATGACCTGGTTCATTACATTTGAAAGTGAGACTCTAAGATGGAAAATGGTTAGGATCAGCTTCTCTTGTGTCTGAATCGAATGTACAATGGTATCAACTTAGACTGATGAACAGAAATTCAACCTGATTTAAAAGAAAAATGAGTTGAGCTATTAACTGCTCCTTCACTTAATATTAAAGTTATTAAAATTAATTTGCATTATATGGGCTTTCAATAAAGCTAGAAAATAACCCCGGCACTCCAGGTACTGAACAAGTGTTGACATCTGACCAGCCACATCCCCAGGCATCATGGCCAACAGACTAAAGTCCTGCTCAAATGCTGTGGTCTGATCCTTTCCCCATTGTAACAGGATTATGAAAAGCTTAACTTCTGCTACTGAGATTGGAACCATATTTGCTTTGTGATTAGAGAACCTTTTAGGAAGAGCTGAGGGCCAAAGGGGTCCAGACATCTCTCATTTGTTTCGATTGATTTCACTTTGATGTGGGATAACTTGGTCTGTTTGAAAGAGGGACAAGGCTTTCATCTAATCTGGGGAGCATGGCACAGAATTCAGGAGGTGGAAGCACTGGGTTGATTGTTCGTAGTGAAATCTATGAAATCATCATTGTTTGCAGGAGAAACAAAGAAATAATGTCATGGAGCCATTTCCAGCTATTTAGTAATGAGAAGAACAAGACAAAGACAAAGACGAAGACGAAGACGAAGAAGAAGAGAGAGAGAGAGAGAGAGAGAGAGAGAGAGGAAGTGTTGTGACATAGTGGATTCAGCCACCGCCTGCAGTATTAGCATCCATACAGATGGTGTTTGAATATCTACTACTCCACTGCTAATCCAGCCCTCTGCTAATGTTCCTGAGAAAACATTGAAACATGGCCCAAGTTTTTGAGCCCCTGCACTCATGTAAGGTACCTGGTTGAAATTCCAGCCTATTAGTTTCAGGCTCCTTCCCTCTCCTTCTCTCTCCTTCTCTATTTCTCCCTCTATTTCTTCCTTTCTATTATTCTACTTCTCTATAATCATTTCAAAAAAAGTAAGTAAATCTTTAGAAAAGAGAGGAAAGAAGGAAGGTGGTGAAGGAATGAGGGAGAGAGGGGGAAGGGACGGCTTCTCTGGCCAAAGTACAAGTGACCCAACTTCCGTTGATAGGGAGAATCTATCCATGCTTACTGACAGCATGCCAGAACCTTCCCTGCCCAAGCCACAGTTCCCTGAATCTTGGTCACCTGGATGAACTCTGTGCATGGTGAAGGAGGAGAGTGTAGGCTGTCTGACTGTCCTAATGAGTCTCAGAGGAAGGAGAAACAAATATATTCCAGTTTCATTCAGGAGCTGTATAGGTTCACTGAGATTCAGGGGAGCACAGACTTGTCCAGTTTTGAAAAGTGCAGATGGGCTCAGCATTGGCCAGGATGATGTTTGTTGTAGTGTTAGTACTGTTTCTTATTAAGTGGGGTTCTCTTAATTTTTCTAGAAGGATTATCACCAACAGCCACAAAAATAAAGGTGGATATTAACACTAGCAATCCAGTTCAGGTCTGTTTTGGATTTTGAAATGTTCGTGGATTGTCCTTTTTGAGTATTTGATGTGTTCTGAAATAAGTGTTTGATAGCACAGAGAGATCAAAGGATTCTGCAGAAGGACATCTAATTGGTAGCAGGACCCGAATATCTTTGCTCAGATTGCAATATCTTTACAACACACTTTAGTTAAAGTAAAACCATTTTTTCCCTCCAGGAATTAAAGTAACTTTGGTGGATAAGCAAGATTCTAAGGTTTATCCGTATATCTCTGAAAAACAGACAGCCTTCCTTACACACAGCAGCTTCTCTGGATGCCAGCTGCATTAGCCCACCTTTC
Source organism: Ochotona princeps (assembly GCF_030435755.1). Taxonomy (NCBI): domain Eukaryota; kingdom Metazoa; phylum Chordata; class Mammalia; order Lagomorpha; family Ochotonidae; genus Ochotona; species Ochotona princeps. The sequence continues at coordinate 20,880,635 of NC_080858.1, forward strand.
CAATCCCAAGTAGCTTCACCCGCCTCACAGGTCAGGCAGGAATAACATACCCATGACTCAGGATACCAGACAGATACTCTAAGATCTCCCTAGGTAAGATCTTCAGTGGCATGCAGAAGGATGTTGCATTAGAAAAAAAAATACTGGCTGTGAAATCAAATAGATACAGGTTCAAATTTTGGGTCCCCTTCTTATTAACTCTGTGACGATAAATGAATGAATCTCTCCATCATTTTAGTTTGTATGTGAGAAAAGTCATGAACAGGGAGCACACATTTTTATCAATAGGTCCATTCCCCAAATGCCTGCAAGGATCAGTCTGGGTCAAGTCAAAACTAGGTGCCAGAAAGTCAGTACAATTCTCCCAAGAGTATCTTATCTTGGTGGTAAGGACCCCAACTCTTGAGCCGGATGGAAACAATATACTCTTTTTCAAGAATAGGTACAAGAGGCCAAACTATATTCTCTACTCCCTCCAAAAATTCCTGTTTGTGTCTCAAGCCCTAGTACTTTACGAAGTGAGTTTATTTGGAGGCAGAACCTCTAAACAAATGATTCCGTTAAAATGAAACCATTTGAGAGAGTTGTAAACCAATCAGCTGATGTCATTGCAAGAAATGGAGGCCAGGACATGGACACAGGGAGAGAAGTCCATTTGAAGACACAAGGACTAGATAGCTGCCTTAAAAACCAGGAGAGATGTTGGCTCCAAAAGAAACCATCCCTGAAAACAGTTTGAACTGTGGTCTACAAACTGTAGGAACACAGATATCCATTGTTAAATTCATCCATCCCATGCTATTCTGTGAGGGCAGCCTCGTGTGTTAGCACAAGTTTTGCACAATAGCCAAAAACTAACAAATAAATGATAAGAGAAATCTGAAGGGCGACTGTCTTTGAGGGAGGAGTTTTTGATTGAAAGGACATGTTAGGAAGCCTTCTGGGTGGTGGAGGTGTTCTGTATCTTGGCAAGGAGGTGGTGTTTTGGGATCTATAGTAGCTTGAAGTGCTTTATTTATCCATATTCCTAGTGTGGACATATTCCATTGTTTGAAAATTGCGCATCTGTTTTAAACATCAACATAATTGCATTCTTTTAAGGTATCTTAAGTTCCAGCATTTTGACTGAGTAGGAAAATAAGCAACAGCATAGACCTGCTAGGTTGCAATGAGCCCGCACCCATGAAGGGCCCACATGGTACTAAGCTTGTAGGAGACTCAGTTCACATTCAGTTGGAACCTGCCTTTATAGTTTGGTTTCTGGCTCTTTTGAACTATTTGCTTTCTGGAATTTCAGTTAAACACATCAAGGAGACACACCAGGCTCCTTTGTTCTTTTGTCTGTGAACCCTGCTGTTTGTTGGAGGCCGCTTTGTCCTTCGTCCTGTGTCCAAGAGTAATCCCCATGTGCAGCTGTGCCAGCAGCCTGCCAGTTCTGAACTTGCCCTTCGCCTGGCAAGAGGCACTCATTCCAACCAAGGAGGCATTTAACCCCTGCTCCTGATGGCCATCCAACCCTTTCCAGGGGAATTGTTTCCAGGCCTTGGGGAGGTAGCTGCTGATCTTGTCTACATCAGTTTTTTGCCTGTTGATGGGAGAGTTTTCTCCCCTCCCACTTGATTTTGTGGAGTGTTTTACACTAGGCACGAAGGGAAGAGCTGACAGCTGTACGCTAAGTCCTGGGAGCGTGGGGCGTTTGCCCTCTGACTCAGACCATTAATTTTTTTGCCCTAAGACTCTTAAGAAATAATGTTAAGGAGCAGTGCAGTGGCATATCAGGCTAACCGTCTGTTTGAGGCATCAGCTCCCTGCTAATGACCTGGAAAGGCAGTTGGCAACAGCCCAAATCCTTGGGCCCCTGAACCCATGTTGGAGACCCAAAGGAACATCCTGGTTCTTGGCTTCGAATTGGCCCAGTTCTGGCTGCTCCAGCTATTTAAAGAGTAAATCAGAGAATGAAAGATCTCTCTTATGTGTGATATTGCTAAAGAGGTCATTTTTTGAGTGAGTGTTGGAAAGTCATCTAATGGAAAAATAAATATCTTCCTCAGTTCATGTTGGTCAGAACCTTAACAGGGCACCAGGCTTTGGTCTGTGCTAATCTACTATAGCCTGAAAATAGAATCGAAAAAATGAAAGGAACTAGAATTACTTTATTTATTTATTTTTTGGAATAGGGAAGGCTAAAGGGTGAATCCACAAAGACTGCAATTCCAGGAAAGGTCATTCTATAGCCTGGGGTGAACAGTGGTCCTCTACCACTCATGAGTATAAAATAAGATTTGAACCCTTAGAAAGCCATGCTCGTTTTAGAAAGCTCTTCTGTGTGGTTGGCCCCATGCCAGCTTATTTATTAGTTCCGCAAAAGGATGTGAAAAAGCAGTATTTGAGTTTTTAAACAGACAACATAGAAGCAGTTGGTTTCCCACACCAAATCATAGGCCATGGATTTGACAGGGGCTCATGTCTATTCATAGATTATATAGATTATCTATAAATTGATCACTTAGGAACTAAAATGAATATATATATTCATTTTATATATATGTGTGATTTAGCTATATATAAAGACATTTTATCTCTGGAAGAGAGACCTATGATATAAATAATCTTAATTTGATAACCCTGAAATTTCAGAATTCTCTGGATTGGTTTGCAGGTGTGAGTACCTGCAAGTGCATAGGTGACTTATGCCAGTATGTGTGCATTGACAGCCTGCTCAATAACTAGTTTCGTTTTCAAAGCCTTCTAGTGTCCCAGAACTTCAGCTGTGTTGGCCTCTCTCTAGGCACCTTTCAGATGCCCTCACAATCCATTGAGTAAGGGGTTGGTGGCTGGCCTAGAATGAGGTCTCTAGGACCCTCCCCCCGAAGCAACAATGTCAGAAATGGCTTAGATTTTTAGTATTGTGAAAATTACTCTGGCATGCACCTCTGTGTGCTTTCTGCAAAGAATCTACATGCAGGCTTCATTACATAGTTCATAGGTCTTTGAACTCAAAAAGATTAAGAAAAAGCAAGAGCCAGGGCTCTAGTTTTACTATGACATTTGGCCATATTCCCAATGCCTCGTCGTGGTCTATTAAAGTCTTGGGATTTGCATGTAGGGCACCTTGTCAGTCTTTATGATGGGTTAGGTAAGCCAAAACCCTTGGTGACATAAGTCACTGGTCTTACCATCTTCCTGCACTGGGACTGATGAGGCTACATAAAAGGACTCAGAATACTAATAAAACATTTGGTACTATTTTCCTAGCAAGCATTGATTCACAACTCCTGAATGGGAAGTGGACTTGGTAGAGGTGCTGCTGTTCTGCATCTGAAGTCTGTCTCTGTTATTGACTAGCTTAAAGGCAGGCAAGGTCGAGGTCATTAGAAACTCAGTATGTTCAGTGCAACTGAAGATTCAGATGGGCCTGAAATGACATGTGGACTGAATTCCTGTTCTTTCTAGATAAGAAAATAGAGACATAAGGACATGCCTAGTCACATACCCAACATGTTAGTTAAAATGTGAGCTCCAAGTTCAGGTCGTTGTCTGTTAATTTGGGACATTAAAGAGACTTAATGATTATCTTGTCCAATTCTCTTAAACTACAGACAAAAAAAAAGTTACATTTATCAAGGTGACTGTGGTATATTGGCTGAAACAACCAAGATAAGATCCCTATTTAGTTCAGATTCTGTTTTGTCCTCATGGAATCTTTCGTGCTTTGGCAGGGTAACAGGGTACAGATAGGTGGATCACCAAAGAAAAAAAGATGAAAGAATGAAAGTCAACATGTCTCCTTCATTAGTTTCACAGTGAAGATTCTTGGTTCTATCACTGAGTTTTGAAGAACACTTGATTGTGTCTGAATCTGTGTTCTTCACAATACTGCGAAGATATCTCCTTACTTCTTAAGCTTGTAACAGACATCAACCATGATGTTGTCAAACATCTTGTATTTTTCCTGGTGTACCAGTCTATTCCTTTTCTTCTTTATCTTACCAAAGGAGAGGCTACTTCCTCAGGAAGTTGAAGTTGAGGAGCACACTTTTTCTTCTAGAAAATTCTAGTTGTCAAGAAGTCAATGAAGGTTTGCAAAAAACATGGCCATGGTGGTTAAGCTTCCTAAAATAAGATCTTAGGAGAAGTCTTTTGAAACCACATCTTCATCCCTAAAAACAAAAATGAAAACACTCTTTCCTTTGACTTATCCTAAATAAATAAGAAGAAATACTATGCATGTTTATATTACATTGTTGTTTACTAAAGAAAAACTAAACTGCTTAGCAACTGGATGGGAAACAATTTCACAACAGATTGGTAAGATTGATTATGCTAATCCATATACGGTTGTGCCAGACAACCTCTTAAGATTGAGTTATTGAAAACATTTATAGTTAAGTTACGAAGTTCATAAAAAGTAAGGTATAATCTTGCATCTATTGCATATTATACTGCAAATCCGTAAGTTTTTTCATAACACACATGGTCCTCAAACTTTTTGAAGCCCGTTCATATTAACATCTGTTCACCTTTATAAGTTTCATGAAAATCCATGTTATAAGAAAATTATACATGGATTTCATTTCTTTGCACTACAGTAAGTTATAAATCCCTTTCTCTGTGAAGCCGCTGAAGGACCCTGGGATGTATACTTGCACAGCCTAAAGTCACAGAAGATACAAACCACAATGTTAGCAATGAGTTTTTTCGGGGTTATTGGGTTGTAGTTCCTGTATTTTTATGTTTAAAGTTCTATTTTTTTGTTGTTTTTATTTGAAGTGCAGAGCTACTGAGAGAGATGGCGAGATAGAGAGATCTTCACTCCACTAATTCATTCCCCAAATGGTTGCAATGGTTGAACTGATCCAGAGCCAGGAGCTTCTTCTGGGTCTCCCACATGGGTGCAGGAGCCCCAAGGATTCAAGCCGTGCTATGCTGCTTTCCTGGACCGTAATAGGGAGCTGGATCAGAAATGGGGAAGCCAAGACAAGAACTTACACCCAAATGGGATGCCAGTGCTGCAGGTGGAGAGTTAGCCTACTATGCTATCCCACCCGATCCCTTGTGTTCTGTGTGCTTTAATGGGATGGAAGTGTGGGTAGGGTTCTGCGTTAGCAGCACCATGAAACCTCTTTCTTTGTGTATAGGAAATGAGATTTCCTAGCTTCCTGGCCTGTGGAGTGCAGTGTCATTGTGAGCAAGTCTGGAAAACGCAATATAAGGATAGTGATGGGTCAACAGGTCTAGCTTGAGAAGATCCCAGGAAATCCTCCTTTCCTGCTCTTCTTTCCTTTTACTTGCTGGCGAGACAAATGACTTTTGGGAGGTGGTGGTACGGTAAGATGGACTAATCCTGAATCCTGCATCCGGAAATCACTGCCTGAATGAAGCCACCAAAGAGAGTTCCCGAATCTTAGACAAATCTGCCCTCAGCCTGATGTGAGTGAGAAATAAATTTTTTAAATTTCTGCTAATCCTTTCTGGTTTTAATGGGTATTTGTTCCAGAGGCCAGTGTTAACTTAGAGCAAGGTATGACTTTCAAGTTTTTCACAGTAAACGTATGCTAATGGGAGATTAAACAGCCAAATTATGTTACTAAGAGTAACTGCCTCTCTTTTTCTACAGGACACGTGCTTCCTTCAGGCATTCAGGGAGATGTGAATCATAGTGAACCACCTGTGCCTGAAGGGATGCGCACCAACTTACCTCCTCAAAGGCCACGTTCAAAGACCCGGTTCTCTGGGCAAACCTGCTCTACTTTGCGTCTGTCCACTCCCAGCTTATTGGCAGACCTAAGTTACTTTGCCACAAAACCTGGGGAGCAGAGCTGCAAAGCCACTGGCAGCTGATTCTAGGAAATCACAGACAGGCACGGGGCCTGCTGTTTGGCCCGGAGCCCAGCATGTGGTTTTGAAAAGAAGTATATTTGCCATGGATGGGTCTCACTCTGCAATTCCACTTAAGCTCCTGACTTGTCTGATGTGAGCGTGAATGTGGTAGCTCTGGAACAACTAGGGAACTCTAGTCAAAGGTGATACCAATGTGTGCCGTCTACGATGCTGCTCCCACCAACTTCTCCTCCCAGAAGTTGAGAGTCTTATTGCCCTCTAGTTCTCATGTGTAATGTACACACTTTAAAGGGTGACAAGTGTCTACAGCTATCAAAGTCGTGTTTGGGGGTCAGGAAGTAGCTTGTTGGGCACCGTTACTTTAGCAGCCGTGGCCTGGGCACCTCAGAAAGCCAGCCAGAATGTGAAGAATAGGGAAGGAATAAAAACTCCTACTCAATAACCTTTGCCTCCCAGGCATCGTCTGGGCACTTTTCATGCACTTTGCTCCTCCCAATAGCCCCCAATGGCTGCCGTGATTATCCTCAATTTACAACGAAGGCAAGCAGAGCCTAGAAGCTTAAATAACTTCTTACAGCTAGCACCAGGTAGCACTCCAGTTTGGCTCTAGATCTGTTGTCTGACTCTTCTTTTATCCTTTATTTTTTCCTTATAGGAGAGATGAAAGTGTTCCATGAAAGCCACAATGGCAATTCAATGGTTAGCACTAAGTTTTGTAAACATTAAAGTACCTCTCTCCTATCTCCCACTGCACTTACTCTGCCCTAAGCCACAGAGATTTATGTGATTGCCTCTTCAGTTTTGCCTTTTGCCTCATTCATTCATTCGTTCATTCATTTTTTCCTCATTCCCAGTTCCTACACTAGATCAGGTTTTGTTGTGTGAACTCAGAGCCCGAGTACAAGTATGTGGGTTGCTCTATGTATGCCCAACTTTTGAGATGAAAAACTATAGTTTGAACATTCTGATCCCCCACCTGGGCTGCTGGGCGCCTTCATTTTCTGGCTTCAAAGGCCATTAATGAAAATATTCATGGGCCTGTGTCAAACGCAAATCCAGCTAAACTTGCCTCAGGCTCTTTCTCTCCACCTCTCTGCCTGGGTATACATATAAATATGAATATATATATATATATGCATATGTATGTATCCTGATTTCATATATATGTGTGATGTGTGTTTGATAAACAAAGAGACAAAGAAACACAGACAGAGCTTCCATTCTCCAAATGCCTACATGTAGTGGACAAAATGGACAAACCCTGGAGCCAGGAACCCAATCCAAGCCTCCACAGAGGGGACAAGAAATCATGTACTTGAGCCACCCATCATCTCTGCCTCTTGGAGATAGTAGCTGGAGCCAGATCTCAGGCACTCTATTGCAGGCTGTAGCATCCCAATGAGTATCATAACTGATGCATCAAATGCCCAGCTTTCCTTTTTTTTTTTTCTACACACAAATGCACACTCTAATTTCAGGCTCCCTCGATGGAAACCTGGTTCCCAGGGTACACTTGCTCATTCTCTCAATTCCTTTAGCTCCACCTACAGTAGTCTTTTTGGTGCTAAAATTTCACACCTGAGAGATTTAGAATGTGCTGGGGAATTTTGGGAACATTCCTCCTGGGTTCACAGTTGAAGGAAACGAGGAGAAGATCCAGTCTGTGGGGCAGACACCCTCTCTCTGATTCTCCATAAATATAAGGATTGGTGGGTATTAAGAGAATAATGAGTTCTTGGGCGAGTTCTTGGATTGAGTTCTACTCTTGGGGGTCAGGGTTCTTTGTCCTTTTGGACACTTTTCATAACCAAGTGGGGAAGATATTCCTTCTGGAGCTGTTACACCACTACAGCCCATTTCTTCTTGGTCAAGTCACTCGGGGATTTCCTTGGAACTGAGAAATCACTGTCTCTTGTAGGGTAAGCTGTCATCAGATTAGGATCTCTCACCCGTCGTCTTTCTTCCATTTCATTGTCTTGCTCTTATCAGACATTCATCATGTGGCAGCATGGATGTTTCTAAGCTTTGCTATGATTTCTAGTCCTCAGTGTTCCTTATCCCAGAGAAGAAGAAAGGACCCTGTCTCTGAAACCTATCACATGGCTAGGGAGGCTCTGGTTGGCCCTACTTGGATAATGTGTCTATTTCCACTCTGCCCTGATGTCTGAATGCCACAAAAGCCAAGCTTGGGACCAGCATTATGATACAGCAGGTTACACTGCTGTTTGCAATATTAGCATCTCAGTTCATGTCCTGATTGCTCTTTTCCTCCAGCTCCTTGCTAATGGTCCTGGCAAAGAATTGGAAGATGACTCAGGTACTTGGGCTGCTGCCACACACGTGGGAGATCCCCATGGTGGTTGAGGTTCTTGGCTTCAGCATGATCCAGCTCTGACCACTGCTGTCATTGGCGGAGTGAACCAGCAGATGGAAGATCTGTCCTCTCTATCTCTGTTTTAGTCTCTTTGAAATAAAGTCTTTACAAAAGTAGTAATCCAGGCTTGGTTGCAGATGCACCTTTTGACAAACCCTAAAGAAGAGCAGTTGGATGCTAGTGTTGTCCTACCCAGATCACGTAGAGTGGATTCTCCAGGCAAGAAGGTTCTCAATACAAGAGGAAGAGCAAGGTCTGGTGGGGCCAAGGCCACACGTGTGGGTACATCATGTGCAGGCTATACACAGAGTCAACACTGTGGTTTCTCAGAATATCTGTGACCTGTGGGAGTGCCAGATGAGTTACAAAACTGCTCAAGACGGATTGTTTTTATTAACCTGCTTTTCAGCTGCTGTAGGTCTTAATCTCACTTTTTTTCCCTTTCTTAAGTGAGAATTCCACAGATGTTTGCATTCAGGCTTAAATTTCATTCATTCTGCTGTGTTCTCTAATGTGGCTTGGGAATTAGGCTAACCTTCTTAGGCGCTTTTCTGTGATTTGGCAAAACCCAGAAATGACTTTCTTGCTTTTGTCTCTCTTGCCATGGGAGAATGGATAAGTGGTAGCTCCTGCCCAATAAAATTACTTCTCCTTTTTCTTTTATTCTCGAAAAGAATTTGAAAGAATGTCAGCTGGGGCCAAGAATCCAGGGATCACTTTCCCCTTGCTCTTTTTCCCACTTTCCTTCTCTCTTTGATGTTCTCCAGTGCAGCTTGGCTTCCTGAGTTCTGCTCAGCTCTCTCCTCCTGCTCCGTTTCTTCCTGGCCCCAGGAAACTCCAAGGCCTTGCAGAGGTGCAGAAACCTTTTTTTCTGCCAAGGGTTACTTGTATGTTTATGACATCATTTGCAAGCCACATAAAATTATCAGTTTAAAGATTACTCTGCCATGGGTTGATGGAATTTCAAGTCCTGCCTGTGCAGGACTTGGCGGAGCTAAGCCAAATGCTTTCATGAACTTTGTGATTGGGACATTTCCCATCTTGTGACAAGCACGATCAGGGATGGATTTCCCTGCACCACCGCCTTATTCATGGTGCTCACCTGAGTTCTCTTCTTCACAGCCAATTCAGGAAATGGATGCGTACAGGAGACCTATCGTTCAAGTCTCTTCAGGTCACAGAGGTGTAGGAATAGTCATGCATACAATGAGTGTATGCAAACAAGGGGTATGTGAGTGTGTGTGTGTGTGTGTGTGTGTGTGTGTGTCTATGTGCAGTTCTTTTCTTGAGGAGGGGGAGGAAGGTAATGGGGTCATAAAAAAATCTGAAAACGCCAGGAGGCTTCACCTAACCCAAGAAGGATCCCACAGAGATGCCTTTCAAAACCATAACCTCTAGGTACCTGGCTTGCCTAACACCCAACCATGCAAGCCCTCTGTTTAGACTTTGCCTTCCTTCATTGTCAAGACTTTTAGATAACAGCTCATTCTCACGTTAGAGTGCTAAATTCCACACAAATTGCTTCATACAAACTTCTCAAGAACCACATAGGTTATGCATTATATTTAACCGGAATATCACTTGAGCCTTAAAGAAATTGTTTTATTTGTTCCATCCAGTTAATAAACTGCAAAGCCATGGTTTGAAAACAGACCAGCTCCCCTGAGTTACATTGCTGAATAGCCATAACAGGCTTCTGCGGCATGATTGCCGAGTTGGGAAGGGTTCTGAGCCCACAAGATCTTACTCTGTTAAGATGCTATCGCAGAAACAAGAGGTGTCCCTTACAACTCTAGGGATTATCTCCACTGTTCAGTCCAGTCTTGGTAGTGAAGTGGGGGCTGGTGCAGGAGAGCTGACTCTGAGAAATGAGTCTTGTCCACTCCCATGCCCAGGTGGTTAGAAGTCAGTATGCTTCTAAAGAGCTCTTGTACGCATGGTTTGCAAACTTTTTCTTTTCCCCCATAAACTTTGAAGTACATTGGTGTGTGTGTGTGGCCTTATTTCATCTTCAAATAAAGGTTATAGCAAAACTCTGCCTAACTATAATGCAGATGATAAACGCACAGATTTTCAGAAGATGGGACATCCTCTGTGGTGGTCATTTTCTTAGACATCCCATAACTTGAACACTGTGACATAAAGGTAGTATATTGTTTGCTAAGGGAATAGCAGAGAAGAAAACAGAGAGTATACAGACACAAATAAGATCCTCATTTTAGCAACTGATTGCTTGGACTCTGCTGACTTTCTGTAGTCCCTTCAACCTTAACAAACCTCTCAGTTGGTTGTGATTCCTTGCCTCATAGAGTGCCCCCACTTGTTCTTTAAAACAACTTGTTCTCTACAAATGATGTTCAAAAATATGCGAAGTTTATAGATCAAAATAAAAACATGACGGTGATGAGAAAAAGGTGAAACCCATAATAATTCATTTCTCATGCTTGTAGAATACTGAACCATCTTTTACCTCCAGTGTTCTTTGGGGATCATTCAGTTCTATTGGAATCAGATTACACAGAACCTAAAAATAAATAAAAATCTAAAAGGCAACAACAAAAAATTCTTTTTTAAAGTTGGTCTGGTACTGTCTCACTTCCATTTCTTTAACTAGGCTGGAAGCTATGTGAAGGCAGAGAGGTCACATTATACTATTCAGTAGTTTCTAACTCAATGCCTCAAAATTGTTTGCTCATGGTGAACCCATGACTGCATAAAGGAAGGCCTGATTGGGTAACCAATTTATTTTTAGATTGTGAATTTACTTTTAAAATTAAAAGGAACATATAACCATGCTAGTTAGTACTCGGCACATTGACCCAAGATATGGGGTGGGTGAGTATACCTTATCCCACTCTTTGTTTAACAAATCAAATGGCTGGTGGAACAAAGGATCACTTCAAGGATGTGAAAGATCTGAGCATTAAAATATGACAGCTTTTGTGCTAGATGTGTGGAAACCCATAGTGTCTGACTTTCAACCTTAGTTTCAATAACTATCCTCAATAACCCTATATTGCTTTCTCCCTTGTATTCTATTGGAAGAGATTACACATGATTCTCCAGAACTGAGTCTATTTGTATTTCTAGCCCATACTTCCACCATTCAGGATTTTTTCCTCTTGTGACCTCTAGAAGCTAGTTTATGTAGGTTGGCTCCATGGAGACAGATGATTTAGAATCTCAGCAACAGGCATAGGCTTGTTTTCCATGTCCCTGTAGCTCCTCCCACGGCCTTGCCTGTTGTTCGCCATGCAATCCTGGACGGTCTGCCCCTGTGACGGGTGCTGCCGTCAGTCCTGGTGCTGGGCCCTACTCAAGTGGAAGCTGCACAACCACAGCAGGAGATCTGAGATTCTTTCTCCTTATCCTTCTCCACCTGTTACACTGAGATACAGCTTTGAGGGGCTGAAGATGACATCTTGGGATGTTGAACAGGTGCGAGAAGTGGATCCACTCTTAATCTGGCACACTAACATTAGTTCTGCAGAACAAATACTACAACAACAATAATTAACCCATCCTTTATTTGAAAGGCAAAAAAATTAGAGAAAGAATACCTGAAGAGGGGAAGACACAGAACAAAAGATGGTTACAAAAAGAAAGATGAACACATATTAGCAGAGAGAACTCTTCTTTATTGAGTCACTATCCAAATGCCTGAAGTGACTGGGGCCGGGCGAGGCCAAAGCTGGAAGCCTGGAATTCAATTCATGCTTTTCCCATGGGTGGCAGGAGCACAATCGCTTGAGTCATCCCTGCTTGTTTCTTAGAGGTAAACATCAGCAGGAAGCTGGAATCAGGAGTGATGCTAGGACTCAATCCTTGGTACTCTGATCTGGGTTGCAAGAATCTCAACCAGTGACTTAACTGCTGGGTCAAATGATGGTGCCATCCTGCTTTCCAGAGGGTTTATGCCATTTGCAGTCCTGCCTGGATTGGATTCTGGCCTCCCCATTGACTATAATCACAAGGTATGGCAGGTTCCCTAGGGATCCCCTCTAGCTGGACACACTGTTCTTCAATCCATCATGTATAGCTGTCCCAATTTTCTCTTGGCGATCAGAATCAGTAACTCAAACACGGTTCTGACCTTCATTGACCATTGATACAAAGGTTGAGAAACCCAAAGTGAACAAGAACCAGTTTTGCAGTTCAGTACGATCATCATGCAGCCCCTGGACAGCATTTCTTCCTTTGAAACCAAGGTCAGAAAAGCATATTTTGGGAAAACAGTTTGCAAGAGAATCACTAGCAGTAATAGTTAGTGGTGTTCCTTTGATTTCCACACCTAGAATCCTGGGCCCATGTATTTGTCAATGGGAGAAACAGTACTGTAGTTTGGGTGTTTCTTCAGAGCACATATACAACTCCCTGGAGAACATTGCCACACCTCCCTCCTGCTCCCTAGCAGTTTCAAACCAGCTACTCCAGAATAATGGGTAATATGGCAAGATCAGAGAATTGCAGGGGCCCAGTACCACACTTCTTATACTATGAAGTGATTTCCCTGGTCAGAAACAGTGCTGGGTGCAATACCATGATGATAGGTGCGGCATTCTGTGAGTCCACAGATGGTAGTTTTGGCAGAAGCCTAACAAAAAGGCAACTCTGTCTGAACAGCAACTGTCTTTTCCAGTAAGAACAAAACACCGCTCCCGCCAAGATGGAAAAAGCCCAATGTCACCAACTGGACACCAGAGAACTGGCTTATCACTCCTGGGAATGGTTCCACATTGGGGATTCAGCATTGGTCATGGCTGTTGGCAGATGGAGCACTCAGCAGTGGTTGTAATCGGGTTGGCCTTGGGGAGTAGAAGTCTGTGGTGATTAAGCTCCATCCTTGTCCCTGTTTTGTTCATGAGCCCGATGACGGAAGTGCCTGAGAAGAGAGCCTCTGGTGTCCAAACAAATGAGGCGTCTTATCCATCTGATTATGAAAATCATTCCCTGATGATGTCATCCTTGGATAAATATTCACCAATGTTCATCTTCATGTCTTTGGATAGCTCAGAGAAGTGGATTCACATATCACTTCCATAGACGTCCAATTTACTAGTGCTCTGAGCATGTTTCTTTGTAATGTTTATCCATTTGCCCCCCACTTTTGTTTCAGAAAAAATCCACAACCAGGTGCATTTCTTGAAATTGTGTCTCCTGAGAGTATTGTCCTTCACCACTGCCCTTCAGAAATGTTCTGGAAGGGTCTGGAGTGCTGCTTACTTGTGTACCGTCAAGGTTCCTGCACATCACATAGGGGATGCAATATCTGTATCTTTCTGAAATAGATAGCAAGGATCGTACAGATAATGTAGTGATTAAATATTAATAGACATAGCAGAAACTTTCAAGTTATTAAATTTTGGTAGAAATAAAGAGAGCTTAACAGGGAGGAAATTTGGGTTAGAGTTGGATGAGAGTACAACACTCACATCTGCACATTTCACTGCTTTTGCTAGTCCAAAATTTCAACTCCCGTGCATTGATTTTAGGTACTTAAGATATTTGCAGCGCTCTCATGGTTCTTAATGACCTCAAGTGGGAATGTGGAGGTTGTTCTGACATTGATACTTAGGAGGAGTTATGGAAACCCTGCGTTGCTTTCTTTCTTCTTTTCTATTAGATTGTGGATTGGGGATGATTCTTCAGGTCCGTGTACTCAGCACTGCCCTGGGCTTCACAGTCCCTTGCTTCATGGATCATTCAAAGCAATACTAATTACTTTTCAAGTGTATATTTTAGTAGAAAGTAGATGGAATGATAAACAAAGGAAATAGGGTTTGACCTAAGAAGTACTTTAATTTGGGTGGAAAAATAACATTTGCCCCTTTAAAAAAAAGATTTTACTTGTTTTTGCTGCAAAGTCAGATGTATAGAGAGGAGGAGAGACAGAGAGGAAGATCTTCCATCTGATGATTCACTTCCCAAGCGACCGCAATGGTGAGGGATGCGTTGATTTGAAACCAGGAGCCAGGAGCTCTTCCAGGTCTCCCACACAGGTGCAGGGTCCCAAGGCTTTGGGCTGTCCTCAACTGCTTTCCCAGGCCACAAGCAGAGAGCTGGATGGGAAGCGGGGCTGCCGAGATCAGAACCTGCACCCATATGGGATCCTGGCGTGTTGAAGGTGAGAACTTCAGCTGCTGGGCCACTGAGCCTGGCCCCAATTTTATTCTTTTTAAGGAAAAAATACCTGACTCACATGAATCTCTTATTCCTTTTAACCATTTGCTTCCCTGCTACTATCTGCCACATGTCCCCTGCCCCTATTCATCGGAAACTGTGTTGCCTGCTGTTGTGATGGTGAGAACACAGGGAAAAACTTAACGGAAGCAACCCTAAAAGAGCTTTTCATGACGAGGCTAGGTTGAGGCTGACACATATCTCAAACTTCTGCCTAGGAATGTGTCCTTTGCCTACCTCCACACTGCAAGCATCACTTTACGCCCAGACACTCAAGATGCACAAGAACCCACTGAACTCTTGTCTTACACTCTTAACAAGTGTATGTATTTTTTCTCCATCTTCTGGTTTTCTCAGATTCCTGCCAGGGAATTAGTGCCACTTTGTAATCACTGGATGCTGCCTGCACATACCAGCTCCCACGTCCCTGTGTTCCTGGAAGCACTTGTTCAGAGCCATCTGAACCTGTAGTTCCTAGGGCCTTAACTAAAGTTGTTACTCATGGTTTCCGAGCTTTGATGGATCAGCAGGACTTTGCACACTGTGCCTAATCACTACTGTATTAATGACATTAAAAGTTTGAAATTTCTTGATTCAATTCTGGCTGCAGTCCAAATGGTCCTGTATATATTTCTGACCTATATCAATATTTTTCGATCAGATTTTTAAGCTGAAGTCCATATTGACTCACTTTGCTTGTTCTGTGAGTTGGATTTCTTTATGGGGGGAGGGCAGATTTCATCTTCTTGGAACAGCTGACTGGTATTCAGGTATGAATCCCAGGCTTGGCTCCTATATAGTACCTGAAACTTCTCTCTCTCTCTCTCTCTCTCTCTCTCTCTCTCTCTCTCTCTCTCTCTCTCTTTCTCTCTCTCTCTCTCTCTCACACACACACACACACACACAAATCCCCAAACTCCCTTTTTTTGAGTAAATGTGTATCAATGAGTTGATCAGTAAAGACAAAATAGCTCTTTTAGTGTTTTATCATCTTGAAAGAAAGTTCCTCACACATGGTCCCCCTCCTCTTTTTTTGTACATATCTTCCATGCTTTACATAAGGAATTCTGGGAAATCTTGCAATAAAGGAACTAATGGAAAGCACAACTTTTGAGCAATGGTATGTAGGAGCATGTAATCTCCTAAATCACATTCCTGACCAAATGTTGAGCTTTGGATAAGGGTGCATGATTGATCACATGTCCCATACAGAGCTTGGCCATCGTATAAATGAGTGTGTTCATTAGAAGCAGTATGTTTTCAATCTTACTCAATACATTTAAAATATGCTACATAGATTCTCATTTTTATAAAGTGTATGGTCATTTTATTTACTTTTTTAGAACTTAGAAAATTTGTTTGGAGTTGACTGGAAATGGTCCAGCTTTTAAAAGGTTTTGTCTGCTGCTTTTTTCTCCCCATGTAATTTCATCTGTAAAAACAGATACATTCAAATCTATGCCATTGATTTTACCGCTGCTTCAAGTTTTATGAAAACTCTTCATTTGAAAGCTTCATTTCAGTCATCATGAATTTGGTCATAATAATCTTCCTGGTATTAATATTGATCATGAGGATGAGAACAACAATGAAGATGGTGTTGATGAGAATTCATTTTGTTACTGCTATGAAAATCACTCTCAAAACTAAGGGCTAATGGGTTCCATGACACTCTTTCTTACCTCTTTTGTCATGCGAGATGGTTTCCCTGGGGTTGCTTCGGTGGGTGATGTGCTGGGTCCAGAGCATTGGGACTGACAAAGAGCTGAAATTCTTTGAACTCAATTGCAAGGTCCTTCACAAAGGTTTTTTTTAAGAGGAGCTTCAGCACCCATGCTAGTTGCCCTCTAGGTTATTTATTTATTTATTTATTATTTTTAATTCATTAATTACATTGTATTATGTGAGACAGTTTCATAGGTACTTGGATTCTCCCCACCCCTCCCCAAACCCTCCCACCATGGTGGATTCCTCCACCTTGTTGCATAACCATAGTTCAAGTTCAGTTGAGATTCCGGGGAGCAGGGTGATTGAAAGGCGAGGAAGAGGAGGAATTATCTATTATTTCTTCACTTTTTATGGCTCCTAACCAAGATGTTAGTGCCAGACTCCTAAGGAGCACATTCCTTCCAGCCTGCCCCCTAAAGCTCACAAAAGTTCTTACCATTGATCTAATAATAAGCTGTTGGCTCAACTATTGTTTATCTTTCTAGGAAAAGTTGTGAAATTCTTACACAGATGGACAGACAAGCATATAGACAGGTAGTAGAAAGATGTGTTTGTGGGTGTCCTGACTTGCTTTTCTATAATGTAATCTTCCTGAGATTCTTTTTGAGCTGTTTCACAAATTTATACAGTGCTTTGTGTGTGTGTGTGTAAAGCTGATATTATTGCAAAAAATATTACCACATTACACATCTGTGGTATCTGGCAAAGGCAATTAATTGTTGCCCTGTGGACAGATGACTTCTTACACCTATCTGTAACTCATTTTTGTCTTTTTTTATTTCATTTAAACATGTGCTTATTTCCATTCTGCTTTGGCCAATTGTGACATTTTACTGCTTTCCTCGTTAATTAATGAGTTACACACAAATGCTTAGATATTTCATTTTATCTTTACTTGATAGTCATGCTTATACCCTATGTTTAAATTTATTCTCTAACCATTTAGCAGTAGGTGTTGCCTCTGAGGTAGACACTAAATTCCATCAGAACCCAGTCTTTCACATCTCTTTATCTGCCTCCCATCGCTTAAAAGCCCTGTGTCCTGCCTCTAGGAGTGTAAATCAGCCTCTTACTACAACTAACTCACTAGATTGAAGGAATGGTGTGTAAGGTCTTGCTGCCCTCACCTCTGAATCACATTGCATAGTTTGCAGACATATTTCTCATCTCTTTGCTGAGAAAGAACTATTATAATTCTGGGCCTGCAGATGAGGAATTTAGAAGGTGATGCATCCTTCTTGACGTCACATACTCACGTCTGCTGAAGAAAATTCCTTGCTTTCCCTAGTGCAGGTCTGCAGCTCCCATCACACAACAATACACGCCTGGCTCATACTTCAGCATGTCTCTCTCTAAAACAAAAATCAAGGTTAATTCACTTAAGCTTGAGAACGTTAAGGATACTTATTTGAATATGCCAATAATTTGCAAACCAATATTCCATTGTTGTCTGTGGGTTAACTTTCTTTTTAATCACATTACTGAGTTGATATAAAAAAAAAAACTACTGCCAGGTTATTTTGTTAATAGAACCATTTTCAGAAGAAAGAAAAGAAGTGTACTAACACTTACTGAATACCTGCCATGTAACAGATTCTCTCTCTCTGCCTATGCTGTTTCATCTAACTTTGAAAATAACCATGTGAAATAACTTTCATGTCCTCATTTATACTATTAACAATGATAATTCTATTAACAATGATAATTATATTAACTGGCTTACTAGCCGTTCAGTGTCTGATGATATAACCCCCACAAGAATCTTGTCAGGTTGGTGGTGTAAGCAAAATCCCCACTTTAGTAGTTGAGAAACAATCTTAAGGATGTGAACTGTGGTCCAAGATTTACATTCCTAACAACCTCTTAGTAGTTCAGAGTTGCCAAACCATTAGTTGCTTAGTCATTGTGATGGTGTCCATGGCACATGAAGGCTTAGACTCATGACTGGGAAGGGTACATGGGGCCACTGTCCTGAGTTTCACAAAGTCTAGCAGTGATGCAGGGTGAAGAGAAAAGATGAGATTTTTGAGAACAAAGCCAAAAAGAACGTGATCCTGTCTAGAGGTGACAAAATGAACCAATTTTGCAGAAATTTAGAAGGCACAGGACAAGAGGTCATCGAAGTATGCTTGCTGTTTATACCAAGTCTTGTTAGATGTTGAGAGGTTAAGAAGCATAGCAAACAAAAAACGACCCAAGGTGCTTTCAAATTCCATTTGCTGCCAGGTCACAGAAAACGCTCAACATTGAAGGTTACTGGTTACGTCAACAGACAACAGAAAGAATATGTGTCCCTTTCTCTTCTGATCTTCTCTGGATATAGTGTCTTAATTATTTTTCATTTTTATTTTTGAGAGACAGAGAGATAAATTGAGTTTCTATAAGCTCACGATGGCTGGGGCAGAGCCAGGCTGAAGCCTAGAGCAAGGAACCCAACTCAGGTCTCCTGCATTAGTGTGCAGGGACTCAACTACTAGAACCATCATCACTGCTTCCTGGGCTGTGCATTAACAGAAAGCTGGAATTGGGTGCTAGGCTTGAGCTGGGACTTGAGTCTCAAGTACTCCAGTGTGGGATCATGTCAATTCCTTTCTAAAATCTGTACATTTTCTTCCCACCCACGCTCTCTAGAATTATATCTTGGCTCATAGGCTTTCACATCCTTCCTCTTTTTGACAGTGCTTTACCTACTGGGCCAGATAATTTTCTGATCGGCATGAATGGGTCAAACAAGAATTGAAGCTGTGCGTGAGTTGAATCCAAGCATGCCTAGCTGCCCTACATCCGGAAAAACTTCTTGATATAAAGGGACTGCATTTACAAAACCTTTTCCAACTTACACACATGCTTGCTAAATCTCTGTTGGCAAATTGTGGGGAAATGAGGAGGTGGAGTGAGACGATGCAGCTCTACCTGCAAGGAAACATTGACCAGGTTGTCCACAGTGGAAGACGGTGGAGTCTGGAATCCTGGGCTTGACTCTACAAGTGTAAGTGGAAAGAGCGTATGCGAAAAGGAGTGGTCCAATCACCACGAGCTTTCAGGAAGACACTAAAGATGAATCCCCAAAATGCATCCATGAAAGGCAGCCGGGCAGGTGTAACATATGTGGAGTGTTCAGATTTCAAGAACTCATATGCTGAAGTGGTTTGGCTGGTACAGAAGAGACTGGAATTGTGCACAAAAGACGAAAGTGTTGTGTACACAGTCCTGTAAGTCTGCTATCCCCTGCTTCTAAGCTAGACGAAAATTCCTAGATTAGTGTATTTCTAGAAGTCACTTCAAAATGAAAAGGATGGAGGTTTTGATTCCCTAGGGCCATGATAACATAAATTCCAAGCGCAATAAGCAAAACATCGCACATCACGGGCACTGGCATGCTCTGTCCACAAGTTGTAACCTTTATTTTTCCTCAACAAAAATCAAGTTGAAGAAGACTTTCATCTATCTTTCTACACTGTCTTTCCTCTAAACCATGCAATGGCTGTCTTTGGCCATGGCTCTCCTATTGTTAAGGGAGGAAGAAAAGCATATTTTCTCACTGGCGCCAAGTTTTTCCTTTCAGAAAGGCCTGGGGACAGGGAGCAGTTTAGAGCATGAATGGGACTTTTGTCCTTTTGACACTTGCTCCTCTTCTGGCGATGGGGTGTTTTCTGTTGCCCTGATTCCTTCCCTAGCACTCATGATGGAGTCTAGAGCAGGCAAAGGATGTTGTTCTCCAGTGGCTGACTCTATTAGAGAAATTAAAAAAATAGAAATGTGGAGAAACAGACACAGACATGGTCAGAGACAAAGGCGGTCAGAGATCCAGATGGAAATGCTGTCATATGGAAACTTACACACCTACCAAAGAAATCAACAGATGCAGGAGGCTTGCAAATAGAAGCGGGTGGACTCACACGTGCTAGGGGCTCATGGAGAAAAGGGAGAGAGTTAAGGCTAAGGAGGATAAAGTGAAGGGGTGAGTGGGAGTCTCTGTCTAGGCCCCCTTCAGTCCTTCACATTGTGCCTGGGGCTCAGCCCTTCACATTGTGCCTGGGGCTCAGTCCTTCACATTGTGCCTGGGGCTTCCTGCAGGGGATAGTGACCCACTTGCCAAGGCAGCCTACAGGCCTGGCCTCCAGAGTTTCTTCATTGTGATGCTATGCAGCAGCTACTTAGCATCTCTGAGGTCTGCTGTCCCCACCTCTAAACTTAGGGTAGTAAGATCTACATTCCAGAGTTGATGGAAGAAGTAAATGAGATTTGGTGCTGGTGTTGTGATGCAATGATGCCTGGGATATTGGCATCTCGATCAGTGCTGGTTTGAACTCTAGCTACGCTGCTTCCAGTTTCTTGCTAATATGTTCGCAAAAGCAGCACATGATAGTCCAAGTACTTGGCGGGAGACCAGATGGAGTTCCAGTCTCCAGGCTTTGGCCAGAAGACTGGCCAAAGTCTCATTCACTGTAGACATTTGGGGAGTCAACCAATAGATGAATGACCTCACAGGCTCTCTCTTTCTATCACTTTGCATTTTAGACAAATAAAACAAATATCTCAAAAGAATTAAAGGAGATAATGTGGATCAGGTGCCTGGCTCACATTACGCACTCAATAGAGTGTTTATAGTAACACTGTGGAGTAGGGGTTCTTATTCTTTAGATATACAATATATGTGTGTATGATTAAAACACAGAGAAGTTAAATAGTTTGCCAAGCTACACAACTGTAGAGAGATGGGGCCAGGTTTGAATTCATATCTATCTGACACAGATGTCCATACTTGTTTCACTGTACTGTGGTTGAAATGTACCTCGTTTTAAAATGCTGTGTGTGTGTGCGTGTGTGTGCTTACAATTAGAAGATGGTAATGTCCTTCTCTCCAACCTTAAAATGGCTCAAAAGGTTTAGAGTTTTTTATGTATATTATTTCAGATTCTGCGTGTAATTAAAAATGCTTAATTATTTATCCCAGACACAGAGACAAATTACACACACACACACACACACACACACACACACACACACACACACAGAATTCTGATTTGCTGGTCCTGTACTCAAAGGCTTACAACAGCCCTAACTGAGGGTGAATCTAGAATCTCAATCTGTGTGTCTTGTGGGGGTGTCAGAAATCCAATCACTTTAGCGGTCACTGCTGCCTCCCAGGGTGTACATCAGCAAGAAGCTGGAGACAAGACCCGCAGCTGAATACTGAGTTCAGGCACTCTGATAGGGACTATGGGCTTTGGAGCCTGTATCTTAATAGCTAGGCTAAAGGCTTGTCCCTGTATATGTGGTTTTAGATGTCTCATACATGCTTGTTTCTATGTTGAAATTTTTGT
This sequence comes from Ochotona princeps, assembly GCF_030435755.1. Lineage (NCBI taxonomy): Eukaryota > Metazoa > Chordata > Mammalia > Lagomorpha > Ochotonidae > Ochotona > Ochotona princeps. The sequence goes on from NC_080858.1 coordinate 20,902,085, forward strand.
TGTTCATCTTAGTGAAGTGAGCTCCTGGTCAGCTTTCATAGACATTTTTGACTTCTTGCTCACTGCTGCCAGATGCACATCACTTTCATGTTTCTGTAAGTGCAGGGGGTTATGTGCTCTGTGCTTTTCAGACAACATGAAATGAAGCAAGTTCACCGAGCAACAAAACCCACATTCACCCGATTGGTTATCCTGGTCTGCAGCATTTAAAAAGGAAGGCACGAGGTCAGTGCTGTGGCTCAGTGAGCTAATCCTCCACTTTTAAGTGCAGGTGTCCTACATAGGTTCTGGTTCATGTCCCAACTGCTCGACTTCCCATCCAGTTCCCTGTTTATGGCCTGGAAAAGCAATGGAGAATGGCCCAAGTTCTTGCACTCCTGCACCCATGTGGAAGACCCAGATCAGCTTGGTTCCAGTCAAGGCAGCCATTTGGGGGGTGAACCACCAGATGGAGGATCTTACCTTCTCTGACTCTCCTCTCTGTAAATCTTTCTCAAGTAAAGCTAAATAAATTTTTAAAAAGCAGGGGGAGAGGTGAAGGATTTAATCACTTATACAAAGTTGTGTTCATTCTCCTGGATCAGAAGTCATTTTCCCACTTATCTCTCATTGTCGGCTGACTCATCACAATGTTGATTTTTCTTTCCCTAACTCTTCCTCATAAAACCAAATCATTCTTCCCAGGAATATCTATTGAACTTATCTGTTTATGATGTTGGTCAACTAGAAGTTTCTGAGAGCTGAGCTTCTGTGTTTGTAACAACAAAGTTAGCACCGAGAAGCCCTCAAAGTTTATTGATGAATCAGATTCCCTCTGAAGTCTTCTGTAGCTGCCAGTCCGTTCTTGGACCATGATTTATAGTCTGCTACATTGTTAGTAATTTATACCCATGTCCCTTTTCCCAATCTGAGCCCTTTTGTGTCTAAAAAACTGCCCGGAGGGCCAGAGGAGTGTAACCAGTATTTCAGAGTGGTTTTATAAAGGCTGAAATGTTTATCCTATACCCTTGTCTCAGCTAGAATTGTAAGAAACTCTGGAAGCTTTTTTTTTTCCTCCCTAAGAAATTCCAAGTTTTTATTCAGAAACAAGACTCCTGCTTGTGCCTCAAATCCATTAGATTCAACCGCTTTGTGAGCACTTCTCCTTTTATGGGCTGATTTGGGCAAGGCACGTGAGCCACTAGGTGCTGACTGCTGACCAAATCAACCCTGAGATCTGATCCATCAATGAGCAAACACTTCAGGAATTTTTTTTTAACATCTGCATCAAAAATGTTTGATTTTTTCCCCCTGTCCCAAAACCTGCATTCTCCTACCATTTCCATATCTGGTCTGTACTAGAATAGAAGAAACTGTTGTGAAGAGCACATTTCAACGTGAGTGTTTCTAGCGTAGTGTTGGACATGCTTCTATCCTGCCCTTTCCAGGTAAGAGTCGCAGCTTCTTCACTCCTGTTGTGGTCAGGAAGTCTTTTTAGAGAGGATCTGATGTGCTGTTGTGCTTTGGTCTCTCTCAGCTGAGCAGCATAACCACCTCAAGGCATGACTCTGTCATCTCTCTGACATTCATCATTGGAGAAGGGAAACCATGGAGTGAGGGTGGCCTTGTTTGGAAACAGTGCCACTCCCACCCACCTTCACCCCCGTGTGGAACGTCAGACCTCTTCTCTCACGTGCTCAGGCCAACAAAGCAAGGAAGACGTTTGCTGACAATGGACTCTGGTCTCAGGAGCTGTCCTATGGACAGCCATCATTCCCTTGGCATGTAAACTTTGAAGGGGATCGCAGTTTCTTAGAGGCTTATTCCAGAAAGCTGAGAAAGGTGGGGAGTTGAGCATTCAGAGGAAGTAGGACTGGAGAGGTCAAGGGACAGAGACCCAAGTAGAGGCGACAGAGAGCAGCCAGATGGTGAACAGAGCACACGCTGCTTTGAGAGGATTCTGAGGGGCGGAGGTCCATGGCTGCTGTGAGGGCTCCTGGTTCACACTCACAGTGACTTTCAGAGCTTTCCAAAGGTTCTGGGTCCCACTGAAATCTCACCCTCCTTGCTATCCACACTGGAATGTGTCTGTGATGTCAGCAGCCTACATGTGCAGTTGCTACTCCCATTCTCTGAATGTGTGTTAACAACACATTCTTGAGGCAGTTATAGCCTGGAGTGAGACATTGTTGTATTGTGGCAGTTGCTGCAGCAAGGACATACATTTGACGTGGATCCCCACATTTGTAGATTTCTGCATGTGAGAAGCTGCAGCCCAGAGAGGGGAAGTCTCTTCAACACCGGCCGAAACATGCGCACCTCGCCTTCTTTACTGAAGAAAGTCTCTGGGATCATCCAGAGACCCGCTGGAGATAGAGGGCTGTGCATGGACAGAGGCATGGACACGGTGGGACTCTTCCTTACTAATACGCATGGAGTGAGATGGCTTTAGGATCTAACCTGAGGACAACGCAAGCACTCGCTCAGCCCATCTGCAATGCTGGCTTCCCATGACTGGCCCAAATTATTTGGACAGCCTTGGGTGTCCCCAAATATCTGTTCTATTAGGTTTGTAGATTATCCTTGGGTTTCTTTAGCCTATGAATGATAGGCACTGATTTTGGTAATTCTTAATATCATTATTAAAGTTGCAGGGATGACATCATACAACTTGCAATCAGTGTAATGCTAGGATTCCTAACCAGCTCCTAAGTAATCTTCATTTTGTCTATTCTATAAAGCGCTAAAACTTCAGTAGTCTGTTATGGTGCTTGTTCCTGGAGGTGTCAATGTTTCCTTTTATCCATGAGGAGTGCAGAACTTGCTGTTGAAGCATCATGCATTGATTTATCCATCACATTTGAGCGTCTACAAAGTACCATGCACTTAGCTATGGAGACCAAGAAATGGATAAGGTAGTCTCTATCATCATGAGGCTACATATGTAATAAATTCTGCACTTGCAAATCCCAAAATGACTTCAAGATCTATGTCATCTAGGTTTCAGATCCCAACTTAGAGTGTTGTCATCACTTGGATGGAACTGGAGATTTTTTTGTTTTAGTCAAATCAGGCACTTCCTGAGTTAAAACACACACACTAATAAAAAAAATTACCAGAACCTGGTTAACAAAGACAAGCTCTGAGAAGGGATAAAGCATCGAGACAGGACCAGATGCCAGAAAGTGAAGGCTTAGCCCTCCAAGGGTCACTCAGGGTCAGTGATCATGTACAAGAAAAGAACAGAGAAGGAAGGGGAGGCAGCAGTCAATGGATGAACTGTCTTACCTCTTGACTGGGAAGCAGAGAGTAGGTAAAAGGCAATTTGAACCTCAAGGATAAAAGGGGCCAAGCCAAAGTTCAGTTGGTTTTACCTTTCCTGGTGTGAGAGGTCACCAAGGCGGGCAGAGTCCCGACACACCCCAGAGGAGGGAGGTGAATGAGGCGAGGTGTTCTGTGTTCTGTGATGAATGAGGGCTTTGCATCTGTTGTTGGGAAGAACTCCACAAAGGCAAAGAGGCAAGGTGTCTGCCAAAGGAGCTGTTCCTTAAATTCCATCACCCAGCCAACCTGCATCCTAAGAGTGAGATCTGACAACACAGGGTAAGAGGAGTGTGGCAGTGAAAGGCACTATGGCACTGGTTCAGAAATTCTTCCGTGTCCCAAAGAAAAGCAAATGCCTCTGGGAGGCCATGAGGGAGTGTGGAGCTGGTGGACACAGACTCACTCTGCTCCCTCCCCTGTAGACTCAGTCCCCTCTAGCCAAGCAAGGGCTCAGGAAAGAAATAACATTCTACCACCACCACTGCCAACAACAACAACTAGAATTGAACAATCCTTCAAATGGGGCATGGACTTTAGACCACAATTGAAACTAAGGCTTATAATTCAAGTACCTCTGGGAGAGTTAAGTTTACCTTAAAGGTAAACTCTAAATGTTTCCTGAATTGTAGTGGTGAAAGAAGGCACAAGAGTGAAAGCTTGATGGATGGGGAAAGGACACAGAAGAAGGAGATGAGACTAGCAGGCGATGGCCAGTCTGATGTCAGGACCAAGTGAGACCTACCCAATTTAGTCAAACAAATAAACAACGGCATGCCAGGATGCTCAGTCTGAAATTCAAAGCGAGCAGCTTGTTCCTTATCTGGCAGCCCCATGCTAGGGCAGGATTCTGTCTCATTCTCTGACTCAAATCCATCTGCTTACACACACTTGTGTTAGATATTTCCTGAGCCCTCATTTGTGTAGGTGAGGAACAGAGATCACAGAACCACAAAATGTGACCAGGAAGGTAAATTGTTGAGGCCCAGGAAAATGAACTCCTCCAGGACCCAAACTACAGTACTCCTCTCTGCAGCTTCTGTGCCTTTCCCAGTGTGGGGCACAGGACCACACGGGGGGCTTCCCAAAGAACAACAAAAGTGAGCAAGTACACAGCATCTGTTACTCTTGGCACTCAAAGCCAGTGTGTGCTTCTCCAGCAGGGCAGTATGCAGCCTGAGGGGTGCCATGTGGTCCTGAGCAAAGTGACAAGAAAAATGCAGGGGGTTTTCCTGAGGGTATCAAGGCTGCACAAAAATGGAGGAAGCCTCTTTTCTAAAATCTGTTTGGTTTATTTTAAAGGTAATGTGAATGAGAGAGAGGGAGAGACAGAGGGATAAAGATCTTCTATCTACTAGTTCACTCACCAAATGGCTCTGATGGCTGGGGCTGGGCTAGGTGAAAGCCAGAAGCCAGAAACCGGATTCTCAGGTGGGTAGCAAGGGGCTAGGTGTTTGGGCCATCTTTCTGTGCTGTCCCAGGTGCATTAGCAGGGAGTGAGCAAGTTGGGGAGTGGAGCAGCATGGGCCTGAATCTGCACACTGATTAGGGCTGCTGGCACCACAGGCATCTGCATGATGCTGTTCCAAGGCTGTGTCTCTGTGCCACAATGCCAGCCCCTTGACATTGTGAGATTTGACTGTTGTTCATAGTCCTCATTCATACTCACACGCAACAGTGGTTATTCTATCTGGTATGTGCTGAATTCTTTATTTACCAGGAGTTTAAGTTTAATATAAATATAAAATCACTTGAAATTATGTCCTTGCAGGCCCAGGGTTGTAGCCTGGTGGCTAAAGTCCTCGCCTTGCATGTGCCAAGATCCCATATGGGCACTGGTTCATGTCCTGGCTGCTCTACTTCCTACCCAGCTGCTTGTGGCCTGGGAAAGCAGTTGAGGACGGCTCAAAGCCTTGGGACCCTGCACCTGTGGGGGAGACTTGGAAGGGCTCCTGGCTCCTGGCTTTGGATCAGCTCAGCTCAGGCCATTAAAGTCGCTTGGGAAGTGAATCAGTGGATAGCAGATCTTCCTCTCTGTCTCTCCTCTCTGTATATTTGACTTTCCAATAAAAACAAATAAATATTAAAAAAAGAAAGAATGCCCTTGCAAAAAATAAAGGAAAAAATAAGAAGAAAGGAAGGAGGATGAAAAACAGAGAGGGTATGGTAGGATATCTTTATGCTGTTAAAACTCTTTATGTGAAATGCATTGATTGTATTTCCTTATAAGAAATACAGAGACCTACGAAATAGAAAGCCATACACCAGATTATCATATTTTCTAAGGATAAAATACTGCACACCTATGTCCCAAAGAATGATACAAGCATCAGCTTCAGTATTGCTGCCTGGGGCTGAAAGTTCTCACATGTCTAGATTGGTTGCCTAGTCCCATCATATCCCAGTCCCTAACCTCTATCCACTCTGTCATCTACTGTTCCCCCACAAACACTTTAGATAAATGGCACCATTCATCACTCTACAACCCAGTCACAGCCCAGACATTTGTTTCTTATAACCTGAATGGCTTTGAACTCCTCTATCTTTGCCTGTGCTGTAGCCGGATCTCTTATACCTAATCCCACAACCATTTCTCTTTCCTTTATAAACAAACTCTTCATAAGCCTCATGGCCCTACTCAAGGTATTAGCATCGCCAAGAATGTTCACTGAAAGCTCATTCACTGAACACACTGACTGAGCTCTTGGACTGTGTGGAATGAAATGGAACTTTACCCTGCTCTGGGAAGGCAGGAAACAAGGAGAAGCACACAAAAAGAGAGTCTCAAGCCATTTCTTATGACTTTCTTTTTTCTTCAGCTTTAACAAGTACCAAACCTTGGGGTGAAGCTTGTGGGGATGCGAGAGATTCAGTAAATAGGCACACGCTTTCTACATGGGCCCTGGGTTGCACAAACTGGGGGAAAGTTGAATGAACTGTGCCGCAAAAGATACCTACAAACACACTGCCTCCTCCCCACACAAAACTCTCTTTCTCCCCCCCAATACACACACACAGATGGGATTGTCAAAAAGTTCAAGGAATACATTACTATGAAAAAGAACACATGAATTTCAAAATTTCTTGTGCAAGAATAAATTTGTCTTTAAATTATAGCTTTCCATGAGCTTATCGAAACATCTACATACATTCATTTGAAAATTCTTGATTTCAATAGTTTTGATTCAAGAATTTTCAAATACAAGTCTGGAATTCTGGGATCCCATGAACTTACCCAAGATACTGGGGCCCCTGAGCGAGCCTCACCTTCTGTGCTGGCTGCCATTTTAGAGGGCACTACACTGCCCATCATTCCTTGTTCTGTGTTGAGACTTGCATTTGCTACCCAGCTACAGAAGCAAGTAGGAAGTTCATGTTAGAGTCTGCACCTGAACCTTGGGTCGTGAGTGGACTCCAGTGACCAAAGTCACAGAAGAGCACTGGACAAAGCCCCCTTGGAGGAGATGTTGGGAGAGTCCTTTTGAACAAAATCATTCAGCTTCTTTATTTTAGAACTGCTGTCTCCAGAAAGTGTCACATACAGTCACAAGACTGGTTCTGTCCCAGGCAGGTGGTAAGCCACCACCACGTGGGGCTTATGCAGGTGGAATATTCTCCCAGGCTTCCTCTCTGGTGCCAAATCTTTGTTCCCTGTCTCCATTTTCCTGATCTGTTCAGAGCTGTGTTAGAACTTTCCCTCCCTCTGAACTGTTCTGCTTTAAGACATTAGGCAGACTCCATCTCAAGATCATTTTAAAAAAGTGCATCTGAGATAAAATCTCTACTGTCTCTTTTGACAATGACCTCTAAACCACGTGGGAACAAAGGCAAGCATCCACTTTCCCTGGGCTCTGGAATGGGGGCTGGCCCCTGCTTCGCTGAGCTGCCCCTTGCTCCAGGGAGAAGTCTGGGAAGGGGACTGCCCCAACCCCAAGCCTCTCATTATGTAAGTAACAATGGGGAGACAGGCAGCAGCTGATAGGGATCCCCCAAGGAGCTCTCCAGCTATCAGACTAGGCTCAAGCTATTCATAGGCAAGCCATTCCCAGGGCCTCAGGTTTCAGGATGGGAGATTAGCATTGGGTCCTCAGACCAGGCAGAGCCCTCTGCCGACTGTAGCTCAGCCTCTGAAGGCTCGCTTGGGCAAGTGAGGATTTCAGACAGAGTGGCTAACAGATTGGCCTTGTTTTCAGATCTCAGTCACAGCAAAATTGAACAGGAAGCTTCCTTTTGTTAGTTCCAAAGGCAGCAAGCAAGCAAAAGAGTTTCATCTCTTTATACTGTGTTTTATTATTTTTTGAACTCTCTTCTTTTTGCAAAAGACAGATCCAAGAGTACATAAAGCAACTGAACAAGCAACAGTCTAAAAATTTCAGAACTAGCATATACGTTAAAAACCATTAATGGAGGGGCCAACATTGTGACACAGCAGATTAAGCTACTACCACTTGTGACATTGACATATATGTGTGCTGGTTCAAGTCCCGGCTGCTCCACCTCCAACCCAGCGCCCTATTAATGCACCTGTGAGAGTGGCAGAAGGTGGCTCAAGTGACTGGATTTCTTGGGGGACCCAGATGAAGTCTTTGGCTCTTGGATTGGCTTGGCCCACACCTGGCTATTGTGTCCATTTGGAGAATGAATCAATGGATAAAAGATCTCTCTCCCTGTCCCCTCGCTCCCTCCCTCTCTCTCTTGTTCTTTGTTTTTCCTTCTTTCTCTGTTGATCTGCCTTTCACATCAATAAATAAATTCCTTTTTACATATAGGAATACAGTCAAATGTGAGGGCTAGTGGTTATCCTGTTGCACACTGCGAGTGCCAACAGCAGGGTGGAAGAGGGAACTTCTGCCCTGTTATCATCTTCTCATAATCCCTGGGGTTTCCAACCTTCAGCTGGGAGCTCACAACTTTTATTATTTTTGATATATCTATAAACACCTATGCTATTACTTTAATACTTTTTACTTTTTAGCCAGACCCATTTCTGAACTTAAATATAGTTACTTTTGAAGGAAATTATGTCATCACTGCCAAAGGAAAAGCAGCATGAGCTGGCGCAGACACTGGGGACCAAAGAGCAGGTGTAACACATAGAAAACTGGTTTTGATGGATATTATTGGCTGTTGAAGGCAGTCACTCCAAGATTTATTTTCTCAGATTTAAAATGGGAGGTGAAGATTTAAGAAGGCTCAGCAGGTTGCTATGCCTGACTGAGACATTCGCTGTGAAAGAGAATTTCAAACTTAAAACCATGCGGAAAGTGATCCCTGTGAAGACCCACAGTTTTTTTTTTTTTAATGTTATTGGGCAACTTCTGAAATTTCTCCTAACTTGTAGATTAAGGACGTGCTAGAGAGAGAAGCACAGTAGTAGTAGGTGCTTAACAAAAAACTCTTGATGGCGACTTTTAGGATGCCCGTGTCCCACATCAAGATACTTGAGTTGGATTCTTGGCTCTGGCTCCCAACTCCAGCTTTCTGTTGGTAGAGACCCACGGAGACAGGAGGTTTTGGCTCAAGTATGTGGGTCCGTAAAATCCACATGGGAGAGCTGGATTGAGTTCCTGGCTCCCAGCTTCAGCTCCATCCCATCCCTGATAGTTCATAAGCACTGGGAGAATGAGCCTGCATATCGAGTCTCTCTCCTTCTGTCTTTCTGTTCCCGCCTGTCTCCAAAACAAGAACATAAAATTATGTCTCAAAAAGGAGCAAATGGGACACAGATTATTAAGCTGCTGCCTGCAACAAGGACATGCCATAGGAGCACCGGTTGGAATCATGGCTGTTCCACTTCTGATCCACCTCCCTGCTAACATGCCTGGGAAAGCAGCTCATCGTGGATCAAGTGCTTGAATCCCCGCCATCCACATGGGAAGTCTGGATGGAGTTCCTGGTTCCTGGCTTATGAACTGTTCCAGCCCTAACCGCTGTGACTATTTAGGGAGTGGGTCAGTAGATAGATAACCTCTGCCTGTCACTTCCTCTCCTTGTCACTTTACCTTTCAAATAAATTATTCTGTGCACTGGAGATCTTGACTTTGACTGAACCCCAATATGGCAAAATGAGATACATCTCTCAGTGTGGACAGCAGAAAATGAAAGCATGCCTGCCCCATGTGGAAGAATCAAACACACCTGACTGCCTCAGTGGAGACTCAAGGCCCCAGGTGGAATCCAGCCCATTTCAAGATTAACTTGGATTGTTTTGAACCTTCTACTACCTCCTTTATTTGGGTGAGGATTATTATTGGAAGTAATGACAAATTCACCTGCCACTGCATCAGATGTGGGTGACAGAATGTACCACACCCATCATAACTGGGTTTGAAGCAACCTCATGTTGTCAATACCAAGCTTCATCCATAGCAAAGAGGAACATTGACGTGTGTGCTCTGCACAAGCTGACAAGCGATCTGATGAATGTTCTGGAAGCCAGCAGGTGTGAGGGAGGCTGAGAATCTACAAGTGAGAGAGGAAGCTTTGTGGGGAAGCTACGATTTTGGTAGAACTTCCTTCTCCGTTTTCTTCTGGCTTTATTTTCCTTCTTCTAGAATGAGCATGAAATCCCCACTGGGAGAGGTTGGCTGTCCCCCACTGGACGTGGGCTGGACAAGCCTCCCGGAAGCCTGCAGGGGTGGGAGGCCAGCCAGGTGGACTGTGCCCACACTGCTGCCTTTCACATCCTTGAAGACAGTTTTATCAGTTGCCAAATTCCCTTTGCACTCCCCTTCCCGTGCCACTATTCCTGAGGACCTGTGGCATGGGAAAGGCTTATAAGGCAGATGAAACAGCCTCACTTCCTACCAGGTGGCACCTACCAAGCAGGGAAGTTGAGCTCAGTGGGAAAAATGGAAGTGGAGAAGAAGCTCAGTAGAGATGTTCCCTAAATCCCTCAGGAAAGAGTGGTCAGATACAATGGCCTGAGGCCTGAGCCTGAGCCTGAGGTGAGGGTCTGACCTTCTGAGAATCAGACTTCTGGTCTGTGTTTGAACCCCCACAGATAATTGGCAAAGTTTGAGAAGGTTGCCACACACATTATCACTGTAATACCTTGTCAACCATAAAGATTTGTTTTCATTTATTTAAAACTCGGAGTGAGAGAAAAAGAGAGAATGCTCATTCCCTAAAGGTGTCACAGTGCCGGAACTGGGCCAGACACCTAGAACTCCATCCATAACTCTCATGAAGGAGGCAGGGGCCCAAGTACTCTATCATGTCTATTGCTTTCCCAGGGCCATTAGCAGGGAGTTGGATCAGAAACAGAGCGGCCGGGACTCAGACTGATTCCCGTTTGAATGTCAGTGTCATTGGCAGCGGCTTAACCCACTTCACCAGCTCCTCCAGCTCCTAGGTTTTACGTATGCAGTCTGACCGTTTTTCTATTTTTATCTTCTTTATTCTTATGTTCTTTATTCATGGCAATACACTTTCCCATAATCATGATGATCTTTATTTTCACTAAGTCCTTATTCCTGGATATGTAATGTGTGGTGAGCATCTTTACAGTGGTTTAAAACAGGCATGCAGGAGGTGTAGCTTCATTTTAAACATATTATTCAGTATTTTTGTAGACCTTGTGAAGGTGGTTTTTTTCAAAGAGGGTTTTGAGAGCTTTGCTTTTCAGAAAACCAAATCCAGCTTACACCATGCCAGGTTGTGTGAGAGCTGTGGATCCCTACGTTTTCCCATTAGACTAGCCCTCATTATAAAATGCAAGCAAAAAGCAACGCAGGCACTCGCATCTTGGAGGATCATGCTTGATTCTTTGATGTCTGGCACTGTTGTTAAGTTCTCACGTGTTTACGGACTGTTCAAATCTTCAGTCCCCACACTGTTCTAGGCATCTCATTTCTCCTCATCCCCTGCTTCCAGCTTAGCCTGGCAAACAATCCAAAACCTTCCCCATCATTCACACCTGAAACAGATGCTTCAAGCAAGGACAGGTGGAACCTGCTGCACCTGCCACTGCCGTAAGAGCAGGAGGCCCACTGCCATGACATAGGAAATATCTTCTGCTGCCCACAGACTCCCTTGAGGTCGACACTACTGACATGGACACCACAGAGTTTCCCAACGCTACTGGATCGAGTTTTACGACAGGATGAAAGTGCTGGCTTGTGGAGCTCCCAGTTTTGGCACTGGCACCCTTATCGGAAGGGCTGGTATGTGGGTGGTGGTGACCAGCTGTTCTTCTTTCCACTTCGGGTCACAGCAAAGGAAGTGAGATCAAATTATAACCAAAGGGATGCCAGTTAGATGCAAGGAGGAGCTGATTGCCAAAAAAGCTTATGGAGCACTATACCCAAGGACATCTTTGATGGGTCTGCATGGCTGTGGTTTAGTAGGATCCTTGCCTTAGAGCAGGGGAGGAGCCTTGCCCCTGGCCTTAGGTGATTTCCCAATGAAACTGTGAAATATATCTTGAAAATAGAATGCGGGCCTCTCTGCCATTGTCCATGCCTGTAATATCATGATACACTGAAATAATGGACTTATAATTAAGGAAAACTATACTATTGTAATAATATATTAGGGGAAATCAGTGGGGGGGGGAATTTGGGGAGAGGGAAAGGGAAATCCCAGAGCCTGTGAAACTGTATCATAAAATAATAATGAAATGAAATTAAAAGGAGTTAAAGTAAGAGAAGGAGAGACAGAGAGAGATCCTCCATCTGCTGGATCACTCCACAAATGACTGTAACAGCCAGAGCTGTGCTGGTCCAACACCAGGAGGCAGGAGCTCCTTCCGGGTCTCCCATGTTAGATGCAGGGGCCCAAGGACTTGAGCCATTCTCCACTGCCTTCCCAGGCCACTAGTGGGAACTGGATGAGAAGTATATCAGCTGGGACTCGACCAGGTGCCCATATGGGATGCCAGTGCTGCAGGCTGAGGTTTAGCTTGCTAAACCACTGCACTGCCTTCACAACATTTTATTTTTCTCCGAGTTTTTGATTTTTTTTTCTTTTGACTAGGGGCTGCAAGGAAAGGCAACATTACCTGGGATAAATGCCAGGCTGACTGCACACACCTGAAGACCCAGAGGACAGTGAGATCCAAGCCAACAAGGAGAGAATGAGTGTGAGTGAGCATGAAGTGGGAGCTGATCTAGCTGGTCTCCATGGGTTCTCCCCCCAGTGCTGCTCCCCCATTCCCTGCTGGCTGGCGTTCTCCCTTTGAGAACCTCTGCCTTCATTTTCTTTTGCCTGCTGTAGCTCTCCTGGGCTAGGTGCACCTTCTAGAACACTGTGTAGCATAGAGCAGGATTCTCCTACACCGTCTCTCAAAGGCATTAAGGCTGTGCATTGTCTTTCCAGGAACCAGTAATGACACCAAGTTTGTGCTCTGTAGCAGCAGTGGCTGATTTCTGCCCATGAACAGTGACTGTAACCTCAGGCCTGCTAGAACCCTACACAAGCCATCCCCCCACCCTTGATGGGAGTGCTGCTTTCAATGTGACCAGAGGGGGGACAACGGGCTTCAGAAAGGAAGAGACAGGAGTGGACTGTGAGACAGTCACCTCCTCTTGTGACTATTTTCTGGCCATTAGACAAGTAACTGTGTTTATTCCCATTTCACAAATGCAAAGAAGCTGATAGACTTGCCCAAGACTCCACAGGTGGTCATCTGAGACTGCCTCCAGGGTCTGTGATGTTCCTATTATTCTGGGACAAGGATGCAATAAAGACCCAGAGTTTGTGGTCTTTTCTGTGCTGTTGGCGACACCCTGAGATGGGCCTTGCATGGACAAGCCTGTTTTTAAGCTCTTCAACCAATCAATGCCGCACCTCCAGGTCTGCAACAAGCATAAGACTAAAAGGGATGCTCTATGGGTGAAACGTTGAAATGTTTGATCAAGTTAGAGCTGACGGGTAAAAGGAGAGAAGGTGGGGATGTTTGCTGGGAAAAAGAATGCGCTATGGGTGCAGAGCTCACCATGTTTGAGCAGAGGGGACCAGTCACAGCCCCTGCCTGGCAGGGGCTGGAAAAGGCCGTTAGGACAGAGGGATTGAGAACAAGCTCTCTTCCTGGGAGGCCTCCGAAACTTAAACAGTTCAGTTCCAGGGAATCTAACTAGAGGCTAGGAATAGGGGAGAGAGAGAGAGAGAGAGAGAGAGAGAGAGAGAGAGAGAGAGAGAGAGGAGACTTCTCAAGTCTCTTTGCAAGGCTGGGACTGTGGAATTCTGAGAAGCACACTGGAAAACAAACCAGGGACAGGAGGCAGATGGAGTTAGCCGCTCAGTTCATAAGGCACAGAGCTGCTCTAAGTTCCAGTGACATCAGGTGCCCAGACAGGATGACAAGAAAGGGAGGAGATATTTATGTAAACAAAGGGAACATAAATAGATATGAGTGAGTGAACTAAATTTAAACTCTTAGTTCAAAGTTACTGTGAGAACGGCCACTGCTATTTACAGTGTGTGTGTGTGTGTGTGTGTGAAAGAGAGAGAGAGAGAGTACATGTGGGATGTACTATTTATAGCCAAATGGTTGTGTGTAAATTCTGACAGTTCAGTAGCTGCCTTCCACTGGGCACTACCCAACTCACATTCCAGTAGCCTGCTACCTTCTCAACTGCCGGAGTGGAGAAAACAAGCAAGGGCAAAGGGATGTGTCCCCCTGTCCCAGGCACACCCGGCTGTGTCACACGCCGTCTTTATCACCACTCCCTGACTCCCAGGCACTCACTAAGACTCTGCTTTTGTTGCCCTGCTTCAGCTTCTTGATCCGTCAGCCCACTCTGTGTCCTTTGCCACTCCTGGGTAACACACAGGCCACGTCCACACAGGCTGTGCTGTTTTCCATGGCTGCTCTCCGGCTCCGCTACCACCCTCACCCGTAATCACAGGGTAATGGCACAGTTGATTTGTACAAGTGGTCAATCACTGACTCAAAGGATGGAGTTGAATTATAGCAGAAAGGGGGTTTGTGGACACGGGGAGATTTTTGTTAGGATAAGGATGCTGGGAAGTTGAGCTGTGCCCTAGTTCTGGGTCAGAAGGTCAGTTATAACAATACCAGGCTCTGGCCCATCGTTCAGGGGCAGACTACATGATATGAATTCAATCTCTTTCCTCTGCTTTCAAGCACTATTGTCTAGGATATCATTGTTTGGCTATTAGAGCAGTATGATACTTTTAGAATAAGGAGAATTAGATGTACAAAGAAGGGAATTCCTGCTCTTTGGGGGTCTTTCTTCTACATGTTTCCCAGAAGGGGGCAGCATCTCCCTGAGGTTTCTTGTTTCAGACAGTAAAACCGTTTTTAGCACTTTCTCAAGGAAGGCTGGGTTAGGGCTCTTCCCTGCCTCTGGGATTTATCAGGGAAATGTGGGTGGGGACCAGAGTAATGAGATGTCATTCACCTGTAGTGTCCTGTCGTTCTGGCAACTGGTCCCATTAGAAGGTGGTAGAAGTCTCTGCCCTCTGTGTATGTGTGGGGGGGGGGGGGGAGGGGTTGCAAGAGGAGGAACAGGGAGAGGAAGGTGCTGTAGAGTCATCATACCCAGAAGCTTTAGAGCTGTTAGGTTAAGTCAAGCTTCCTTTGGGGCAGAACCTTGCGGGGAGGTCTTTTGTTTAGTCACCCTCTAGTTACAGCCAGGGCCAGCACCGAGGACAGAAGAAGCTTCAGAAGTCTATTCCCACCAACATTTAGTGCTACGGCAGGTGACAGCTCTCCCCTGCTAAGGATTTTGTGGCATTTCAGCCCATGGACTTGTCTTGAGGCAGCCAGGAGGGCAAAGGAGAGCGCCTCAGCTGTGGGGACTGGTGCTTAGGGATGATTGCCTGGGACTCTGGTTCCGGTGGCCAAGGAGCGCGAGGTGGAAGCTCTCCCCTCTTTCTCTAACTCTAGCCTCATCCTGAATGTCTTTTAACTGTAGAGATGTGAGTTTGCCCAGCTATTAGCAGGAAGTGAGAAAACCAGAAGGTGGAGGTATCTTTCTGGTTGGGACTCTGTTGTACTCATCAAATCTGAAGTAGGTGGACGAGACCTTAGGAAGAGGGATGATAAAGACAGGTTTCTGCATGAGTTGGTTTGAGATGCTGGCAGGAGGATTGTCTCATGGGATTAAATTGTCCTGTTTGGTGATGCCTCCTTGATCCCCAGGTCTTGAGATTCATCAACACTGCCTCTCCTCTCAGGGCAAAGGAGCCTGACTGGAAATGGCATTCTCACTTGACCTAAGCATGAGGCCAGTCTCCTTGCACACTACCCCTGGGTAGCCTAACACATTTGCAAGGTGTGCCGAGCAGGTAAGACGGGATGCTCATTTGCTTTGCTTTCCTCTCTGGGCACCTTCAGGCTGGAGACCCTGTGTGTGCTGGGAAATCATCAGAACCACTTCCAAGCCTCCTCGGACTGGGCTCTACCTCCAGACCATGTTGATGCACATTTAGCTTCTACTGCTCTTCCGATCAGCATTTGCGCTCATTTCCTGGTCTTTGTGGTTTGTCAGCTCACTGACATTGCTTCAGCTTAGCTGGCGTGTGTGAGGATGAATTATGAGAGTTAAAAGCCTCCAAACCTCTGGCATGCTGGAACAGTTCCCTGACTGTGGGTCTGTTGTGAACTGCTGTCATCGCAACTTATACCAAAAACAGCTCTTGCCCCTAGGACATTGCCGTGTTTTGAAAGTCTTCCTATGCAGGTATTTGGAATAGAGCTTCTTCCATTTCTATCCAACTTTTTTTTTTGGAGGGGGTGGAGATTCTTAGCAAAGCTTTGGTATGGATGCTTTTCAGCTTTCCTGCCTGACGGTGGAGACCAACTTGGATTTCTTTTGGCACAAAACCCAATGGCTGTCCCATTGCCAACCAGTTGTGTCACTTTGGGTAAGTTCCACTGCTATTCTTTAAAGACCCAATCTCATGAAATTCCCATTGTGTCTCTGGCGACAGAGAGAAGATTTTTGTTTGTTTGTTTTCCCCACCAGTAAGCTTAAAAAGATTTTTATACTAAAAACACATGCTAAATAGAACACCAGAGTCCAGAAAACAAGTGTTATTGAAGCTAGCAAGTTAACTGAGCAATAGTGTCGCATTGAGTATATATCTGCTTATGTATCAACTGGGAAAGGAGGAAATACTGGAAAGCATTTAAAAATCTGCAAATAGGGGAGATGAGATAACAGCCTAGGACCTCTGGGACAGGACATACCACTGCTGGTCCTGACAAGACAGCTGCTGTCACAGCCGCACTCTCCAGAATACGCCGTGGGCCTCAGCCTGGCAACAGGCTCCCTGGCTGAGCCTGGTCCCTAGTAGGAACTCTGTAAATATTTGGGAAGTGAGTGGACAAGTGACTGTCCTCGGTTTGGGCAGGTGCCATGGAAAGGGCATCCAGAGTGCATGGGAGGGGAGGGGCTTGGATGAGAGCCACATGACTGCTGCTGGTTGATGGTGAAAGTGAGAGTGAGAGCTGCATTACAGTGGAAAGCCCAACGCTTAAACATCTTTTGGGGTTACTCCAACCTATTACAGTGTGTGTTCCACTGGTGTGGAGGAAGACACAGAGTCCACAGGTATCCCAAGGAATCTGAAGGACATAAATTCTGCAGGTGGATGCTGAAAAACATCGAAGACTCACTTAACAGACATCCCGTAAACCCTGGAGCCGAGGAAAATTCCCGGACTGTCCTTTCATGACTTCATTTCTTTTAAAATCATTCTGTGGACATTAGAAAAATAGTAACAACACTGACTTTTGGAAGACATACAGATCTAAGAGTGTAATATATATATAGGATCATGTAACCATCAGGTCCAAAACCACAGAGAGCTTCCTCCTGAAACCCTCTGGACCCCCACTCTTCATCTCCCTCACCCTTGGCAATCACCGATCTTTTCCCACATTACTGCAGTTTTATCTTGTTGAGAATGTTGTATGAATGAAATTCTTCTTACATAGCCTTCTGAAACTCAGTTCCTTTTTGCAACATAATGTTTATGACATTCAAACTAGTGTGTACATTGGTAGGTGGTCATGGTTATTATTGCCAGATAACATCTCCTTGTTTGCGTTGACCATAGTTTAGTTATTGGGTTTTTCCAGTTCCTGGTGATTGCAAGAAAAACTGGTCTAACTTTTCATGTGCAGATTCTGGTGTGAATGTAAGTATTTGCTTCTCCTTGTGACTTGTCTGGCTCCTTTACCTTTCCATCTGAATTTTAGAATTGATTTGTTCATTTTTTTCATCCCAAAACACAAGTCATTTGGGATCTTGATTGGAATTGTTATCGTTAACACATAAGTCATGGGAACTTCAAGTAGTTTGTGCAAAAGGGAAATCAATTTGTTTTGTTTGCAAAAATTTTTGAACTTCACACACAGTTTTTTCACAGTATGAACTCTTTGATGATCTCTTGTATGCATGGATCTCAACATTTTTTTGCACTGAAGTAAATTTATTTTAGCTCTATTTTCCCTGAACTTTTTGAAGTATGTGCATACGTCTGTTTATTGAAGCCCTCTCTTATTTCTTCCACCAGCATTTTGAAGTATTGCAAGTCCTACACATGTAGCTAGATTTATACCTAAATATTTCACTGTTAGAGCTGTAATAAATAACATTATTTCTTCAGATTTTTCAGCTTTAAATTGTTCATCGCTCATATCAAAGATACGATTGATTTTTGTGTCTTCATCTTGTGTGCTATGACCATTCAATCTTTATTTATTAGTTCTAGAAATGTTGGCAGTAGATTCCTTAAGATTTTCAATAGAGACAGACATGTCACCTACAGATAGGACTGCCTTTGTTTCTTCCTGGTGGATGACTTTTAGTTCTCTTCCTCAGTGCTGTCCTGATGCAGAGTTCCACTGTACTGCTGAGAAGGGTGGAGAAGCTGCATGCTCTGCTTGTTGCTGGTCTGGAAGGGGAAACATTGCATTTCCCACCATTGAAAAGTGTCAGATGTAATTTTCTCATAGATACTCTTATCAGTTGAAGTCCATTCCTAACTTACAGGGAGTTTGTAAAATGCATATGCGTTGAATTTTGTCAAATGATTATTTTTTTGTCTTTAGGTTTTAATAAGGTGGATTACACTGACTGGTTATGAATATTGCGTTCCTGGAAGAAACCCTCTTCTGTTGCGTGGAACTGTTCCTCTGCTTGGTTCTTTTTACACCCAAGTTTGACTGCTACACGTTCTGTGACTTGCCTGGAAGGAGGATTCTTAAATGCGCTGCCAGACGTTCTGAGATGACAGAACTGAAAGGTTTCCATGGCTTCTTTGCAGAGGCTAGAGACAGTGTGATGTACACCTGCACAAATCATGAAGTGTCTGCAGTGAAATGAGAATCTTCTCTTTGAGGGACCGGAAGATCCTGACTCGATCCTGTTTCTACACATTCTTGGTAGCAATTCCTTTGCCCATTTCATTCCCAAGAGAGGGACTCTGCATTATGTCTAAGTTCCAAATGACTCATGGACTAATATATATTCATTTAATCATTCACTCAATGATTATTTATGGATAACTCATTGTGCATCACTCTTTCTGCTCAATACTGGGGATAAGACGCTGAGTAGAAATGCAGTTCCCCTCTTCCTGGAACTTACAGTGTTAGGAGGGCCACTTTATGGTCATGAATCTTTACTGTCCACTGGGGTCCTAAGTGAAGAATCATGTCGTATTAAAATTTCATATGAATCCTGTTTTTTAAGACTAAGCATAGGGTAGTAGTTTTATACACACTGTTTGCTCATGATACTAGGACTCCAACTTTTGTCTGACTTGACGATGAACTGAGGGTTGGATAACAGCTCCATGACTCATCCAGACCACTCCCTTCAGGTGCTTCCTCTCGTTTTACAGAGCACCTTGAGCTGTGAAGATGCTTGGGAAATGAAAAGATCGGGTCTTCTGAGAAACTTTAAGAAATGTGAGGGTAGTTTGAAGAAGCAGAGAGGGATGGAGAAAAACTAGTTAAACTTTGGAAATTCCAGTCCCTCCCACTTGCTCACACTGGGACCCTATGTTGCCAAGTGATGGAGGAGGAGTAGGAAGAGTGGGAGGCAAAAAGTATGGTGAAAATGTGACTTAGGTAAGGAGAACTGGTAATGTGTCTCTGGCAAGGGACACAAGGAAGAATTCAAACTAGTCACCTAAGGATTTAGGAATGTGAGTCTCTGATCTTCTCCAATGATAGTATATTTCTTTTTAAATTTTCTTTTTTACTGATTTATTTGAGAGTCAGAGTGATGGAGATATAGATAGAGCTCCCATTTGTTGATTTACTACTAAAAGTTGGGATTGGACCAGGCTAAAGCTGGCCTAGAGTTATTCAACCAGTTAGAAAGTAAGCTGACATACAATACCAGGGTTTTGACTCCCAGTGTCCCTCTTTCAACTCTCTGTCACAATGATGGAGGTTGATTTACCAAAGAAGGAATAAGCTTGTAAAATCATAGGAGTATTATAATCTCTAGTCATCCGTTGGGAGGGTTGGAAATTATATCCACCCCTAATCCAAAATGGAAAAAAAAAATCAAAAGCAAGCATTTAGCCTAACAGTCCAAAGGCCCGTATCCTACACCAGAATGCCTGGCTCTGACTCCTAACCCTGGCCCTTGATGCCAGCTCCCTGCCAGTGCAGATCCTGGGTGGCAGTAATGACAGATCAGCTGATTGGGTTTCTGCCACCCACATGAGAGATCTTAGCTGCACTTCCAGCTCCTCAGCCCCATCCATCATGATCCTTTGGAGGAGTGAACAAGCAAATAGGAGGTTTGTCTAACTTGCCTCTCTCTCTCTTATCTTCCTGTCAAATAAATGGAAAAAAATGACAGAAATAAATAAAATTGGAAAGCTCAAATCCTAAGCTTTTTGCTGACAGTACAATGACTAGAAGCAATGTCAGCAAGGCATACACTGTATGCCAGAAACAGTTGCTTCTGGTTTACACATACAGCTGATTTAATGCTCTCAACAACCATAGGAAGTGGTCACCTGCTTATCCACATGTAACTGAAGAGATAAATAAATATGAACACACGTAGGTTAAGGAAGCAGCCTAAGGTTGCACAGGCAGTGAATGGCAAACACACAATACAATGCTAGGTGATTCATTTCAGAGCTAGCCTCTGCCACATGCTGAAGTGTTTCCATAAGGACAGAATACCAGCTAGGTACTCCTGCCTCATTCCTCATACAAAGAATCCTACAATTGCTGGAACTGAATCTATTATTACCATCAGCAACGTGGTACCTCTACTTTCGAAAACTGGAGCATCCTGGTATCTGGCAGTGGTGGAAAGCAATGTCTTTGAGAAAAAAGGTTTAAGAAACCACTCATGTTGAAAAGAAAGCTGACCACTGACCCCAATTACCAGTGCTTCCTTCTCCCACTTACTCTACCGCCCTGGGCAGTGTGCCAGGGTCTATAAAGTATTCTCATTCTCAATTCTTTTATAATTCTGTTCTGCCATTGTTAGCCTTCTGGGTATTACCCAGTGCCCATAAAGCATATTAAATTAATTTCTGCTGCCTCACTTGACATTTATGCCTGAAAGGCAACTCTGCAAAGGGGTAGGGAGGTTGTCTGAGAAAATTCTAAGTTATTGTGAACATGGGAGATGGGTTCTAGCTTCTTTCAGTTACCAGTTGTGTGCTTATTTCGTTCTCTGACGATCACAACCAGCAATCAGTTGAAATGGAACACGAACGCCTTTTTAAGAAAGGAATTAGATGATGGTACATTAGAAGGTTTTCTTCAAAGGGGATGGACTAGAGAATTTCCTTTCTGCTTCCCATGCCCAGGTCACTGTTGAGTTCTGAAACATAGAGTCCTTCATATTCCCTAAAAGAGAATTCAGCGATAGCACGTTCTCATGTCAAGTCTTGCTATTGACCAAATAAGCTATTTTTCCTGTAGCCACTAGCTTGATTTTATTGTTGGCTTCTTCCTTCTGTGTTTATCCTGGCTAGTGGGCACGAAACACATTTTGAAGGTTTCATCTATTTCATTTATGTATTCAGGGTGGGAGGAGAGTGCTCCCACCCACAAATTCACTCCCAAAATGACCACACAATTGCAAGGGCTGGGCCAAGGCTGAAGCCAGTATCCTGAAAGCAATCCAGAGTTTTCACATGTAAGACAGGAATGTAAGCACATGGACCAGCATCACATCCCTTAGGGTATGCATTAACAAGAAACTGGGATCAGGAATCAAGCTCAACTCAGATTCAGGCACTCCGATATGCGATGCACAATTCCTAACGAGCATCTTCACCGCTATACCAAACACCTGCCTCTCCAAGCATCTTTCTATGTACTAATTACACATGTAGCCACTGAACCATTATTGAGTGCTTACTGTGTATCAGATCTAGTATATCTCAAGGCACACACGGAAACATGGCCTTGTGAACCCCACTTTAAATAGTGGAGATTATCTCAAGTGCTTCTCAAAATCTGCCAGGGAGGTGAAAGGAAGATCTGTTACTCTCTGATGACAAGTCAGATAAAGAAAAGGTTAAAGATAAATTAAGGGTTCAAAGAAGCCACAGCGCCTGCCTGTGTCCAAACAGCTAGATGACGGCAGAGTCACATCCCCTGAATCTTTCCATTGCCCTTTCTACTGCACTCTCCTGCCTTGAACCACTTACACAGTGAAGATGGGATGAGACCTCATGACATTTCAGCCACTACTCCACTCCCACTCTTCCACTTATGCCTCTCAGGAGAATCATGTGTCAAGAGAAGTTGATGATGCATGTTCCCAAGCTCTTCATCCATCCATCCTTCCAAGTGAATCACGGTGCTTACTTTTTTTTAATTTTTATATATATTTTTATTAATTATTTTGCATTATGTGACAGTTTCATAGGCTCTGGGAATCCCCCCCCTTCCTCTCCCCCCTGGTGGACTCCTCCACCTTGATGCAGTATTACAGTTCAAATTCAATCAAGATTCTTTCCTTGCAAACATATACCAAGCATGGAGTCCAGCTACTTATTGTCCAGATGGGTTGAACAGTTTCTTGGGGAGACCATTTCTGGTCCGAAGTTAGAGCTGGTAGAATATCATCACAGTCAATTAAGAGTCCCAATATAACATCGACAGCAATTTGCAATATTATCTTTTGAAGATCTGTTGTGTGTTTCATTGAAAGTTCTTATACTACAAATGGAACACTTTGGTCTTCCAAGTGAAATGAGGCATGCGTGTATGTGCTCATGTCTAAGAAGTTAATTAAGAGACAAGCAGAGGGGCCCGGCGGCATGGCCTAGCGGCTGGGGTCCTCACCTTGAACGCACCAGGATCCCATGTGGGCGCCAGTTTTAGTCCCAGCAGCTCCACTTCCCATCCAGCTCCCTGCTTGTGGCCTGGGAAAGCAGTCGAGGACGGCCCAAAGCCTTGGGACCTTGCACCCGCATGGGAGACCCAGAAGAGGTTCCTGGTTCCCGGCTTCGGATTGGCGCATACCGGCCGTTGCGCTCACTTGGGGAGTGAACCAGTGGAGGGAAGATCTTCCTCTCTGTCTCTCTTCCTCTCTGTATATCTGACTCTGCAATAAAATAAATAAATAAATCTTTTTTTTTTTTAAAGGGGCAAGCAGAGAGGCAGAGTACCCATCTGTAGGTTCACTCCCTGGATGCCTACACCAAGCAAGGGTGGGCCAGACTGAATCCAGGAGCTTGAAACTCAGCCCAAGTCTGCCATGTGGATGGCAGTGAGCCAACCACTGGAGCCATCGCTGATGCCTCACTGGGTCTATATTAGCAGGAAGCTGAAATTTGGAGTGGAGCCAAAACCCAAGCCCAGGCACTCTGGTATGGGATGTAGCTACTCCATCAAAGACCTGTTCCCTAGGCCTCTTTTTATAGGCCTGCAGGCAATTCCCAACACTCTCCATCCCTAGAAGTGCATACATATTCCCAACCCAGTCCCGAATTATTTTGTCTCAGTTGACAAGGAATTCAGTATAGCAAGGGGTTAGTCATTTTTTCCCCATTTCGGTTCCTCTTATAGAGAGAAAATGACTGCATAACTTATCTGGCCAACATTTAATAGCTAAAACAAGATTTAAGAAGTAACTCTGGGAGCAGTTGGCAAGTTCATGTGGGAGGCTCCATGAGTTGTAGTCAGAATGAGGTGTTGGCAAGCTTCAGTTCTCTAAAATGCCTTTCAAAAAGGAAAATGGGATAAGAAATGTGCAGAGTAGTTTTATCATAATGGAAAGGATGTGAGGTCTGAAATAAACACAGGAATCAGGCTTGGCTCCTCTGTTTAATAGTTATCTTGGGTTGCTCACTTAAAACCCTTTGAGCATTCATCATCTTCATCTATTAAAGGCAATACTAATACCTTGAAAGGTTTTTGCTAAAGAAAGTGATTGACTATTTGTAGAAAGGGTTTCTCAGACACACAAGGCACCATGGAAACGTTACTTACAGCCTCTACACTGGCTGTTGTTAGTTGTGCAAGACAGTAAGCTGTGTGACGTGTGCTGTTGCAGTGTTCCATAGATGAATGTTCCAGTAGATCTGGCTGACTTATCGTCTTCCTCTCCCTGAGTGATGCCTCATTTGCTGGAGGTCCCTTCTTTCCTCTCCCTGATGTAACCATGGTACTTGGCTCATTTCCTTTGCAAGTGGGTTTGAGGGTGCTTCATAAAACTCATGGGAAAATGGAATTAAAATATACATGCACTTTCAATATAATTTCATTTTCAACACATGCCTATGGAGAGGTCTTCAGAAAGTTAATAGAATATATGATTTATCAACAGATGCTTTCAAGATACTTTAGTACTGGGGTAAACACTGGTTTATATTGCTTGTATTTTACTTATTTGAGAGACAGAGACATAGAGGCAGACAGCTCCCTGATTCGATTCCCAAACATGCACAATAGTCACCAAAGCTGGCATCCAGGAATGTGATCCGTACCTACCACATTCGTAACAAGGGCTTTCCAGGGTCTACATTGGTGGGAGGCTAGAGTCAGGAGCTCAGAGAGTGTATGAGACCTAAACACTCCCAAGGGGGAACTGCTGTCCTAAAGGTGTGTGTTAACTGCTAGGCTTCTATGTTTGCCCCTCCACAAACATTGGAAGAAACTGTTGTAGCACCCTCCTGCTACAGCTTTTGCAGGTATCTCAAGAGATTGCTTCATTTGTCTTGGGTCCCCAGCCTTGAGACAGAATTTTCTTCAGAGCAGATATCCTGTAAAGAGGATGAGCAAACTACAACTAGCTTTTGAAGAGAAAGATACCAGCGAGGACTTATTTTGAAAGGAATTTATGGAAACATTAGAGTCTCAGGGTCATAACAAATGCATGATAACTACTTCAACACAATTCTCATTAAGCCTCTTGTTATTGTGACAGCAAACCAAAGAGAACAAGGTCAAGGTGGTTCATGAATACATCTAAGAATATAATGGTACTTCTTTTCCTTCTTCATTCTTTCCTTCCCTCTTGCTTTCTTTCTCTCTAAAAAATCTCTCTCTGTATTAACTATCATCAATAAGAAAAATGGGGTATTTTTCTTTTGGGGGATCTATGTTGTTGCAAATATCAGGATTTTTTTTTCTTTTTAAGGCTAGGTAATATTTTGTCCTATATATAATTTCCTTTGAATATTTTCAGGAATGGGATAGCTGTGTTACACAGCAGATCTTTACTTAGTTTTCTAACAAATTTCCATACTGTCTTCCACAGTGTTTGAGCCAGTTAACATGGCTACCGGCAATATATTAAGGTACCTTTTTCAGTCCATTCTTGTCAGCATTTGTTCTCCTCCGCACTGTTTAAAATTTTCAGATGATAGCCATCCTAACTGGGGTGAGATGAAACCTCATTGTGCCTTCTATTTGCATTTCCCTGATGGCTAGTGATTCTGAACGTTTATAAACGGGAATTGCAGGGGCCCGGCGGCGTGGCCTAGCGGCTGGGGTCCTCGCCTTGGATGCACCGGGATCCCATGTGGGCGCCGGTTCTGGTCCCAGTGGCTCCACTTCCCATCCAGCTCTCTGCTTGTGGCCTGGGAAAGCAGTCGAGGACAGCCCAAGGCTCTGGGACCCTGCACCCGCGTGGGAGGCCTGGAAGAGGTTCCTGGTTCCCGGCTTCGGATTGGCGCGCACCGGCCCGTTGCGCTCATTTGGGGAGTGAAACATCGGATGGAGGATCTTCCTCTCTGTCTCTCCTCCTCTCTGTATATCTGGCTTTCCAATAATAATAAATCTTTTTTTTAAAAAAAAGGAATTGCAGCAGTTAAGTCTTTGTACGGGGTGGTGGTGTTGAGACTTATGCTGTGAGAAATATGGAAGATTGTTTTCCGCTGAGCAGGTGATGTGGCCTCTGATCTAAGACACCTGACCCCAATGTCTAAGCACTCCCATTTCTGTCTCAAGTCTTTTGTGCAAATGCAACACCCGTGACCTGTCAGCATCCGGGTACAACAAGGGTCTTCATTTCTCATGTGGCCAATCCTTCGCTTG
Source organism: Ochotona princeps (assembly GCF_030435755.1). NCBI lineage: Eukaryota > Metazoa > Chordata > Mammalia > Lagomorpha > Ochotonidae > Ochotona > Ochotona princeps. The sequence continues at coordinate 20,927,838 of NC_080858.1, forward strand.
TAGAGACGCCAAAGCTAAGAGTGCCACTCAGAAACAGAGCAGCCCCTAAAATCCAGACCTCTAGATTCCTGGTGGAAATTTCTTTCCCTTTTCCAGAGGAAATATTCCATCATTTGAAGGAGAAACATTTACATTTTTGTCCTGGATATTTGACCTTACTTCTCCTTGTTTAGTTGTGGACAGAAGACACACTTCTTTCAAAACTTAGTGGAGGTCTTTGATTATAACAAAGTGCTTGATAGCTTAGAGATTTTATCAAGAAACTGCTGGGTTTCCTAACTGTGCCTTGGAATAAAATGTGACTGAGGCAATCTTCTCATCCAGCCCATGTGTGTTTTTCCTTCCCTCTTGAAATTGTCAAACTGACATAATTAACTAAGCTGTTAGCTAAATAAATCACTGGATCCTGGTGAGAATTTTTACTGAGATGCCGTTGCCCCCGCACCGCGTGCAGGACTGTCAACACCACGCCATCGACGCCTGGCAGACGAGTCTGTTGGGAGACAGCTCTGTCCTTCTCCTTCAGCTTCAAATATGGCTGGCAAGCTGAGGAACAGATGTCAAAGAGCCTAAGTGAGAAAACCATGGATTCCTCAGAACATTTCAATCCAGCCTGGTCTGCGGATCCTGAAACAGTATATGAAATGGACAGTGGATGTCCAGAGATGGACCTCCAGCCAAGGGTGTCCATCTGTATCCTGAGGCAAGAGAACTGGGCTCTCAGAGAGAAGGAATTTCTACTTCTGCAAACATGTCTTTTGTTATTCTGAGTTATTCTGAGTTAGAGGAATACACTACCTCATTCACTACCTCATTCTTGTGTTCTTTCTTTATTTTGAGAGACAGAGAGGAAGAAGATAGAAAGAGACAGAGAGAAACAAGACAGGAGAGATGGTGAGAACTCCCATCTGCTGCTTCAGTCCCTAAATGCCCTCTACTCCTGGGGGCAAGGCCAGGCAGGTAGGCAAGAACCAAAATTCAATCCAGATCCCCAAGGGGCTGTTGCAGGAACTCAATTCTTTTTTCTTTCTTCTTCTTCTTTTTTTTTGTTATTTATTTTTATCAGAAAGGCAGATACACAGAGAGAGGGAGAGACAAAGACAAAGGTCTTCCATTGCTGGTTCACTCCCCAAGGGGCTACAGTGAACAAATCTAAGCCAATCTGAAGCCAGAAGCCAGGAGCTTCTTTTGGGTATCCCATGTGGGTACAGAGTCCCAAGGTTTTGGGCCATCCTCCACTGCTTTCCCAGACCACAAATGGGGAGCTGGATGGGAAACGGAGCAACCAGGACTCAAACCAGTGAACATATGGGAACCTAGTATGTGCAAGGTGAGGATCTAGCCACTGGGCCATTGTGCCAGGTCCAGGAATTCAGTTCCTCAAGCCATCATCATTGCCTCCACGTTAGCAAGAAGCTGGAGCCAGGAATTGGAGCTGGGTGTTGAACCCAGGAGCTCTGATAAAGGATGTGAGCATATTGACTGGCATCTTCCATGGCAGGCCAAATGCCTGCCTCCTGTCTTTCTCAGAACACACACTTGAAAGATGTGTAAGAGCAAGGATCTGCTACTTTTCTTGGTCTCTGAGGCCAAGTGCTAGACCATCCAATAAGTTCATGACAGTCTTTTCTTCTCTGTCTTGGCTTTTCAGTATGACTGCCAAATAACGACTGAGCAAAAACCGAAGAGATATTGGGGTGGAATTCTGTTAGCAAGTGCAGTCTTATTTGAGCCTCAACAGCTAGAAACAGAGGCTGCAAAGTCAAGCCTGCTGCAATCAGCCGGCTAAGGAATTCTGAGAGCCGCGGTCCCACCCCCTCGGGAAATGAAATGCTGCATCTACACTCAGTTTAATTAGAAATATGGCTAATGGCCTCCAAGTTGGAAAAGAGATCATAGATTCATTAATTAGGGTCGTGTTTACACCTCCATTGTCAACGGTAATGATTTGTTTAACCCAAGGTCTCCTTCGTTTATTGCAAACATTATTGCTTGCCTGGAGTTGTACCGTTATGAATGGGGAACCCACAGGCAAGCTTACAGATTCCAGCTGGAAACCAGTCTGGCTTGGTGTTTTAAGATAAGGGAAGTTTTTCTTAAAGATTGGTTTCAGTCTTCCATTACCGTTTATCTCAGAACTCTATGCTGGGTCCAGTCAGTGGACTCAGTATTGGCTGCCCTTTCTGCTGACAGGTGGCTCACCTATCAGTGATGAACGTGCTTGATCTCTGAAAAATGTCTCCGGTTTGCCAGGGACTTGGGGAATTAGCAGCTCTTAGGGTAGGATGCTGTGAGTTTGGCCATAAAAGGGCAAATGTTACTGCTTCTTCGAGGTAAGGAGATATATCTTTTTACCTCGAAGAAGCAGTAACATTTGCCATTTTATATGTATGTATGCATGTTTATATGTATATATATATATATATATATATAGAGAGAGAGAGAGAGAGAGAGAGAGAGAGAGAGAGAGAGAGAAGAGAGAAACAGAATGAATCTGAATCTGCTTGGCAGATATCTTAAGGTGGGGATGTTGTGTCATAGAAGACCTTTAGTCAAGGAAATCAGAGTAAACTTATGTGGGTCCGTTAAGGCTATGGCAAAGATGGAGTAAGTGCAGGAAGGAGTTCCAGGCACCATTCCTACAGCCTTACAAACCACAGTAGCAAACTCCATGGCTTTCTTGTCTGTATTTCCTACTTTACAGAAATACAATTTGATGGTTTGCCTCCTAGGAGAAATTTCTCTTTCCATTAATTTGGGCCAAGCTTGATTAGCTCTAGTTAGTTGTCCCCTCTCCCCCACTTGAGTTAATACATTCCGTAGAGTTATATCCAAACATAGCTCAGTTTCTCTTTTTCCAGTCTTTGTCAAGGGACCAAGATGGCACAGGATCAGAGGACAGAGGAATGGAGGGGAGGGAGTTAGAGCAATGCTTGGGAATGCCTATGATCTTGACAGGTGAATTGACTGTTGCTTGGGCTCTAGTTCCATAGGTGCAAGGTCCTCTTCACGCTGGCATGCCCTGATAATGCTGGTATGTTTTCTGTCTCTGCCTAGGTTCAGTGTCAGGTTAGCACCTGTTTATGTTTCTCAAAATCCCTAGGAAATCCCCTGTAACTGTTTTACTGGGGCTGGCCACAGACACTGGGCACATGCCTACTTCACACGGATATTTTTAGCAACTTTGGGATATGGGACAGGGGTGCATATAAAGTAGGCCAGAGTATCTGAAGAAACTTTTCTAGCTTGGGGGCCCACTCAAAGCTGGCATCTCTTCAAATCCTTTGCTCAGTAGATTGAAACAGGACATGTACATAGGCCTGCAAAATCAAAGCAGAATCATCAAATCCCATTCAGTGTAATACACAGAGGAGTTTTTGGCTTCTTTATCTTGCATCTTGTTTGGGTTTACTGCTCTCATCTGGTATTCATGTAACTTAGGATGCCTGTCGCTTGCTGTAGTTGAGGATAATCTTCCACATCATGGTGTCACTAAGACAGTGGACCAACCTGACATCTAATGCAATTGTGAGATGATCGAGCTTCCTGTGGAAAATCAGTTGGCATACACTGCCAAGAACTGATGTAGCACAGAACAAGGGGTGCAGTTGCCAAGGTGAAGGAACATTGCTTTTGGTGTTTTCTTTTTTACCAAAGTAGAGAAAGCTGCATTCTGGCTCCTAGAGACTGAAAATTATTCCCCCCGCCCCCCGCCCAAGTAAAGATTGTCTTTAAATGGATGAAACAAATAGAGCCAGAGTTACAAATAAACTTACATCCTCAGCCAGAGACAACCCTTTCCTCTAATAGGCCACACCTGTGTTAAATTAGATTAAGGCTGAATGGGCCATTTTGGCTTTATTTAAGACCAACAGTGGCTCTAATTTCTAAGAATCATTCTAACTCATTCTATTACCTGTGACCCAGTGTCTTGGAAAGGAAAGAGTTCCAGGAATTCTCACTTGGAGCTCTTCTACTACTTAGTATTTCCTACAGTAATATGTCTTACTCCATGGTTCAATCTAGAATCAATGTAAAAGAGATTCCAACCATAGCCTCAGAAATCGAGGCACATGCCATTTGATGATGCTTTCTTTAATGACAGATCACATATGTAATGTGACCCCGTAAGACTATTGCTCTAGTAATACATTAATCATCTTAGTTGAAATAAAAGTGCTTCTTGATACTTACATAACAAAATCCCCTAGCAACACATTTCTTGGAAGGTAATTTTTCAGTAAGCCTGACTACATTGTATATTTTTTGTCATCCCATTAAAACAATAACCAAATTCCAACGCAGCCCTCGTTTAAAAATAGCTACTTTATCATGGTAACATAAACAGAACAGATTTTACCATCTTAGCCACATTCAGTGTGCAGTTCAGTGGCACACTGCTGTGCAGCCATCACCAACTATCGCTCTCTCCAAACATTTTTCTTCTTACTAAACCTAAACTCTCTGCTCATTAAATAATAAATCTTCCTTCCCATTGCTTCAAGCCCTGGCAATCCCCTCTCTACATTCTGTCTCTGAATTGGCCTGCTCTAGGCACCTCCTACGTGTGGAATCATACAGTATTTTTCTATCTGTGACTGGCTTCTCTCACTTGTCCCAGAGTTCATTTCTATGATAGAACAAGTCAGGAGTTCCTTCTAGCATTGCATATTGATATCCCCTTGTGTGTGTGTATCTTGTCCATCTACTCACCTTTGTATGCACACTTGGGCTGCTTTTGCCTTTTCGATATTGTGAATAATGTTGCATTGAACTTGGGCTCATAAATATCTCATCAGGAGTGGTTTCAATTCCTTGGGGCATACACTCAGAAGTAGAATGTTGGGGCAATATGGTAATTCTATTTTTAGTTTTTCATACTATGTGTTATAACATTTACAGCATCTTACATGCCAATGAGGAAATCACAGGGATACTTTGTCCATACTTGTTATTTTCTGTTTGTTGCATACATGTAAAGCAGCCATCCCAAAAAAGTGTGATGTGGATTCTGTTCTCTTAAGCCCCTCATTCAGACTTGCTTGCTTACAGGAAATAATTTAGTTTACGCACTGAGATGGATCATGCACACATGTGGGTGTTTATATTTCTCCAAGATATTTTCAGCCTGCCCAGTGGATGTAAACTTGTGTGGTGACAATCTAGAAGACTTGTAGCGCACACATTATTCCAGGGAACTTCTGTAACACACCACCTTCTTCAGTTAGGAGGCTTGGTGTGGTCAGTTTCCCATCTGGAGCAAGGTTAAGGGGTAATGATTTGACTATAGAGTCTCAGCCCAGTCTCAGTCCATCAGAGTCGGGCTTCATAAGTTACTCTATGGGACATCCATTTCTTCTGGTACTGGTGATCTCATGATGAGTGAACCATTGCTTAACATTCCTAGAACTGGAGGCCATCTTGATAACAAACAATTAACTGTTGCTTCCTTAACTGGTTATTAGAAATTGCTGTTTGACCTTTGCCAATTTAGAATCTCCCCATGTCTGTTGAAATTAGGAAGTATTCATTAGATCCCTGCCTAAAGAGACAGTCTCTACTGTTTTCATGACAGATGCTGGAGTTTGCCCTCCTATGCCACTGTTTAATCATTCATGAATAGCACACTTTTAGATTACAGAGTTAAGATACTCATAGACGATCACACACTACACATCTACTCCAGAATTTTCATCTCTCAAAAGATTTAGATTTGTTTCTTCTACAATACACCAGAGAATTTCTGGCATATATGCTTTATTTTACTTAACGGCACAATTTCGTCCAGATCTCTTTGAATAATACCACTGAAAAGCACAGCAAAATCAAGCTCAGCTATGAAGGAATTGGTGGGGTACTGCCTAGGGTAAAAAGAGATCAGTTTACAGTTACAGGTATAGCAGGTGATTGTGAATAATTGGGAGCAGATATGAAGTGACGTGAACTCACCCAAAGAGGTCCCTGACTTTTAGGCAAAGTTCAAAAGCCCCATCCAGCTACACAAGAGGTCTTTTGGCTCATGACAACAGGAATGGTTCTGTATTTTCCCACTTATCTGCATCCTATTTCTAGCTTCCTGGTCATCTCTAATCTGTGCTCTAACACTTACACACAGCACCACTAATGCAATCGGCAGCCCACAGGATCAAATTGTGAATTGTCTACTAGCCACCCTCTGTGCCTGGGAGACATGAGAAACTCTTGCCACAGGGTTGTAGAAAGTCCCATGCTTCATGATGTTGTCTTCATTCTGCCTTCCAGCAGCCACTCTATACTTAGATTTGCTCAGATTACTCATGCTTCACTGAAAACAGTGAGACCTCAATCCCTGTGTGCCCCCACCCAACATTCTAGATATCCTATCCACAGTTAACAATCATGTAACTGTTTGGGATTGGTGCTGCGGTTGGTACATTAGCTTTTGCTTCAGGTGGGCAGATCCAGCTCCTTGCTAATGTGCTTTGAAACTGGCAAAATACAGTCCAAGTCCTTGGGCCCCTGTATCAACATGGGACACCTGGAAAAATCTCCTGCCTCCTGGCTTTAGATTGGCTCAGCTCCGGCTAGTGCAGCCATTTGGTGAGTGGCTAACAGATGGAGGATCTTTTCTCTGCCTCTCTTTCTCTGTCTTAACTTTGCTTACTTTTAAGTAAAACTACATAAATTTTTAAGTAAATTTTTAAGTAAAAATACATAAATCTTAATTTTTTTATTTTAACTGTTTCAGTGATACAAGGTTGAATTGGATCCTCATTAGCTAATATTTAGAGGGTTGTCATAGCTTTTTGCTTCAGGTGGGCAGAATTTTCCAATTTGCATCCAATTCTTTCATAATGCCATCTGATGACAATTTCTGAATTAGTTATCAATGTTTGTTACTAATAAGGAAAGTTTGGGTGAACAGTGTAACTTGTTGAGAAAGACAACTTGCAGGATACCAGTGTGGTACTCAAAGGGATTTAACACTGTAGCCGCTACCTTGAAATTCTTAAGTTTCCATTTTCGGTTTGTGTTATGTATGTATGTACATTCAGCTGGAACAGTGAAGCAGGAGTCACAGGCTCGGAGCTGGCTCACAGGTGCTGAGTCACAAACCAATGGGAGGCAGGCAAAGTATCCAATCCTCCAGAAGCCCTGAGTCCATCAGCCTGGAGAAGTGAGCCAGAGCCACCAGCACCCAAGGGTGCCTCACACTTCGGAATACAAAGTCTGTCATGCTTCACTACCTCCTGGCCTTCCGCATCCCCTTCAGAAAGTAGTGATACCACCTTTTGAGAAAACACCCAAGAGAAGGATCTCATTGGGACCCCAACGAGGGCCTCTCTTAAGACACAGAGCTCCCTAAAACATTAGTCAAGGGGTGTCCTCGAAGAGTCTCCTCCCCACCATCCCTTACACAACCCCTTGTCAGGTGCCAGGAAAATGTGTGTGACAGCATGCTCCTCTCACTGGCTTTATGGCTATCTTGCTCCGGCCTTTCCCCATATGCCCAGATCACCCCTATCAACCTATGGTAATTCTCACTGAAGCTTCCTTCCATTTCAAAGGCTTGCTGCAGTTCCCTTGCCTTCTTGCTTCTCACTCTCACTTTCCCCCTTTTTTTTTACTTCCAAGAAACTTGCACTTGCTCTTTTTTCTCTCACTTCACAACCCATATCTAGCTCCTTACCGTTCAATATTATCAGTCAGGGAAAAATAATTATCAACACAAAATCCTGTTTCCAAACGTTTTTTTTTAAAGGTATTTTAACAGGCATACACCAGCCATGGAAGGAGAAGCAAAGTGCCAACAACCAGCAAGATGGCAAGAGCTAGGAGTTCACTGTTGGCCAAATTTCCCAACTGAACAAACAAGTCAACATGATTTAGCTCACTCTATACAGTTCTGTGTTGAGCAATTTGAGAGAAAGCAAAGAAAATGACAAGCTGACTTCTACACTTAGGAAAATGAGTAGCCTGGTGAGAACCACAGAAGATGCAGACACAGTTATTATAAGAATCATCACTAATGTTTTTAATCGGCAAAGGTCAATATAGAGAAAAGTACAGGAATCAGGCTTTGCTCTGGAGCCAGATTGCTTGGCTCTGATATCCACTGTGTGTTGGCAAATTATTTAACCTCTTAGATCCTCAGTTAAGAAACCAATGACATTGGTGCCTATCTCATATTGATACTGTGAAAATCGAAGGAGATAATGGAGGAAAAAACATGGAGTCTTATAAGACTTTATATACTCAATAAATACGATTATTAGTAGCCAGCCAACTCTCATGATTCACAAGTTGCTGAGTTAAGTGCCATTGATATTTGCAGCTTACATTGGTATTATCCAATCGGATACAGATGCAGGCATCTTATTTCAGGGTGGCAATTACCTATTGAAAATGACTGCCATCAACTACAGCTCAGGTTTGTATTCGGGATTTACTCAGAAGCTATACTTCAGTGAGGAATTCCAACATATTTCTAAGTAAAATCAGCATGAGATGCTCATTCCTCATCATTTCTGTAGACTTCCCTTGTACCACTTAGATAATTCTCTCCTGAGTCGTTTAAATCAAGCATCTGGGTACCCAAATGGGAGGGTTTGTTCGTGTATTTGACTTAGAGGATTGGCGCAGCCAGGGGCGTTCTTGGATGCAATGTGTGAGCTTGGATAACTGTATTTGCTGGAATGATTGAATTTGTAATCTCTCCCTCACACACACACTTTCACTTGCTCTTGAAATCTAGGTGCTACGTCTACAGTTTCAGGCAAATACATGTTAGGAAGCTGCCAGCTAACCTTCACACCTTTCTCTCCATGATAGGCTAGGCTGCGCCATGGAGAAGCAGCGAATTGAATAAATTAGCCAGTAACCACAGAACAATTCATGGCTGAATGAACATGAATGAAATGTTGTTTGAGAGGCCAAGCAATCAATTGCAGCCTTGTTGGATGTTCAAAGAAGAAATCAATCTGCAGTTTCTTCGGTTGGTCCAAATGAACCCAAACCTAGGGGGCTACTGTGAGTTTGACTGTGTGTGTGTGTGTGTGTGTGTGTGTGATGTGTTGCAGAGAAAAAGAGAATGTGAGGTTTTCATTTGCATATGTGGCATTGCTTTTTCTTCAGTGAAGAAAACACTGTAAAATCTTAGAATCAGGAGAGATCAAATCTTTGCATTAAGAAAGAAAAGTCTAGATAAATATTTGCCATCTATGATGACTGGCTTAAATATATGCATGAGTTACAGACAGGCAGTCAGTCCCAAACACCCCCTTGAGTTGGAAGAATCTGGCTCCCTTGGGCGCTGTATATTTACAACACATGGGAAGAAAGTGCCCAGGGGACCCTCTCAAAGTGTCAGTCTCCATCGTCTGGGAAAGGGCAATGGCCTGAGTGAGGAGAGAGGCAAAACACACACCACAAGAAGGGGAGTCTTCCTCCAGGAAAAGATCCAGGTCACCCCCAGACTGTAGGCTTCGGGAGCTTTGCTTTTGCTAGTCCCCAATCCACTCCTCCTTTCCCCAGCTTCTACGATTTCTCTTGCAATGGCATCAGCTGTAGTTTGGATTTGCTTGGTTTGACTGAGCACCACCCATTCCTATAATTTTGACAACAAAGCCTTTGACTCATTCCAGCTCATGTGTGTGTGCACAAGCATGTATGAACCAAGCAGGAGATGATGGGTACAGCTGAAAAGCTTTGAAGATGAGGAATTAGAAGAGCAGAGTTCCATTTGGCATCCAGTGAAGGCATCTAGCTCATGGCAGCAGACAGAACTAAGTTTCCCATGTGAAGAACTAAGGCCCAGGAGGGCAGTCACTGACCCAACGTTGCAGGGTGCCCAGCGAGGAAGGGAGTTGGAAATTCATCCAATGGAGTAACCCCAAGAATTTTTGCATTGGATAGGAAAAGGTTTCTGTTGAAAAATCCCACAAGAAATGCTTCTTCTTCTTTAGTGGGTTCTGGAGTCTATGTTAAGCCTTCTAAGCAATTTGTCTCCTCCTTAGCATCCTCCTGTGTCAAGAGCTGGGAGGCAGAAGGCAGTGACCACTAGAGGGGGCTCTGCCTCCACCCCAGAGTCCTTTTGTCTGTGATTTGGGGGTAGAGGTGGACCACAAGGTAGCACCCAGGTGGTTGTTCTATCTAAGGCTCTTTGAACACAAGGTATCACAAATCTCACAGAGTGTGTTCATAGCCAAGGATGGGAAGGGCAGGTGGGACAGACAAGACATAGTTTTCAGACTTCTGGAAAACTTGGAAGTAGAGGCAGTGTACTTGACAAAAATTCACTGGCATTCCTGAAGTGTATGTTTTAGGCAAGAAACCCTGAAGAAGAACACATGGTTCTATTCATGGAGCCTTCTAGAATAAGTGCATCATATCAGATCTGGTACAGAGCTGGCTGTAGTGGGAGAATCTGATTACCATTTCCCACAGAGTTAGAATCTAGTTGCTAAGTAGAGGGCTCTAACAGGTGTACCAGACCCTATGCTGCACAGCCGAGTCTGTGAAGTGAAATAATAACAAACACCACCACCACAACAACAAAAGTACTGGGACAGGTAGCTGGCAGCTGATGGGTAAGAGGAGACATGAGAGAACAGGTGTAGTTTCAATGGTGGAGTATTAAGGGCTCTATTGGATTCCCAGGGGGCTGTTTGGGCTGTATGGGAGGTGGCTGAGCTGTGACTATGGTGCTTATGATGGTGGCCACTGTCCTGCTTGTTCTCTCATGCAGGCAACAAACAATTTACTGGCCTCTGTTCAGCAGCAAAGCGAAATTATTCCTCTTATTCCTGAGTCTGCTTCTAAGTTATACCTCCTTTGGAGAATGGCAAGAAACAAAATCACTGGGTCTCATTCCCACTGCAACTGTGCTCCTGGCACACTCCTACCATGTTTAATTAGACCAAGGAAATATAAGGGACAGAGATTGGATACAAAAATCCCCTTCTGGCCTCTGCTGTGTGCCCCATGGTAACACACATGCCCAGCTTGCACGAGACTCCCTGAACACAGCTGGAGCTGACTGAGGGGACTCTGGGACCCTGGGGCTGCACTGCATTGGTGATGAGATTGCTATTGTGCTGAGTACCCTGCCTGCTGACAGCTCCAACGCCATGCATATGATGAATGGCATCTCAAGGAGGGGACTGCACTTGCGGTTTTCCTTTCTACCCGAAGGTTCATCCCCAGGTCTCCTGGCACTTTAGAAAATGAGCTGCTATAATTCCACGCTGCTGCAGCAGCCCCCACCCTCTGCCTCCTGGCCCTCTACTGTGGCTGCAGGTTGCATCCCTTAGAAAGGCCTGCTTCCCCCACCAGGGACCGAGGAGGCACTCCTGGCTGGTTGCATCTGCAAGCAGGAAGGCTGGGGCCTGAGACTCCAGGGAGTGGAGTAGCTGCGAATCACGGAGGGACAGAGCATGACCTAGTTTGGTCATCAGCTGCCTTCTTTGAGGGGTTCCTACACTCAGTACTATTACTTTTAGCCACGTTGGCCTCATATCTCTAATTTTCTGGGAGCAACTCTCTGCCTCTCTCAAAAGGGCAGGATCAGCCTCATTCTGAAAATAGAAAAAAATATATACATGCTATGGTGGCAAGGAATTCTTCATTGGTCACTTTTGGCCAATGTGATAATGTGGGTTCTTGGGTTATCTGTTGCTGTGTAAGAAGAGATTCAAATAAGTCATGAGTTCACACTAACAGCCCATCTTCACAACTGTCTTGTGGCTCAGGAGTGTGAGCAGGGTTTAGTTGAGCAACTGAGTGCTCCCTTGCGTGGCTAGGGTCACTAGGTCTTATTCAGCTGCACATTGGAGGACTTCTTGTACATACCTGTTGCCTTGGCGGGAATGACTGGCAGGATGAGGCAGCCTGGCCAGTGTTCTTAATGGGTGTCAAGTGGTCTCCAGGTGGTCTCTCTGGATACACACACAAGCACACCCACACACACACACGCCAGCCCAGGTCCTACAAGAGAAGTTGGAAGCAGCCAGCCCTTAAAGTGGCACATCATGACCCTAACACCCTATTGGCCAAAGGAGTCGCCGACTCCCCAGATTCAAGGTGAGAAAATAGTCACCATCACTTGAGAGTGAGTGTCACATAATTTGTAGCAGCCTTTAATCTGCCACGAGGGTCAGCTGACTGATGGAAATGATGTCTCTCTAGGGATGAGGGTAGTTTGTCTTGTTCCAGGCACACTTTGATTAGGAATTACCTTTTCCCAGTCCTGATGACTCAGGAAACATATGTAAGCTGTTTATGGAAGTGCATATTATACACACATGCTGTATGGCCAGGCTACAGAGACAACAAAGCGACTTTGACTCTGCATCAAGAACAAGAGCGCTTCCTCTTTCCTCGGGCTCCTTAGATAGCTTAATCGCAGACTTCCTTCAAGTCACAAATTAGGCTTGGTAAGGACAAGCGGTATTCCTTTGTTGAGTTCCCCGATAGCCTGACCACTGGTTTATAAGTACATTTTGACTTCAAAGCCTGGCTACTGTGTCTGTCCTTTCACTCACTCAGTAGATGCTGACCGGTAGAAGCTATGCTGTGGTTATTATGGTGTCTGATTTTCCTCATATAAATGTATCCTCACATTCCCAACTCTTCACCTTTGAGTTGAATGCAGTTGGGCACAGAACGCAGGTGGGAAGCGTGCTGTGGCAGAACTCCAGGCCATAGACACTAGGAACTTTCTGGTAAAAAATGTGATTTTCAACAGTTGCACTACCCTAGGCAGATGGCAAAAAGAGACATGAAAATCTCCTGATTCAAACACCGCGAAGTAGCGCTATCCAGACCGGGAGCACCTGCTCAGAGTTTCCGCAGCTGTACCTGAATCTCCACAGGGCAACTGAAGGCTTTCCCCTAGCAGGCTGTGGGGTGTCTCCCAGGGGACATCGGGGTTTGTTTCAAACCCTAAGGATGACATGGCCCGTGGCGTCCTTGGCAGTTCTAGGCTAAGTACTTCCAAAGTTCTCTGACAAGGCTAAAAACTCCTCATCCCACCAAAGATTCTTGCACATTATTTAAATCGAATGCAAATGCATGGTCTGCTCTGAGCCCTGGCAGCTTTCAATTTTTATATTTTCAGAACGGTAAGGCCTGCCATCAGTTCACTTGAAGTTCAGTCCAAGATGTGCCTGTCCCTGACATTTGTTCATTCTTTATGCAGGTAACATTTTGGAGAATTTAAAAAGAAGTCATCTTTGTACTCCATTCCCTACCACCCTCCAAAACAATTTTTTAAAGTATTTCAGACATTTGTTGCATGCATAATTGCTGGAACAAGACAAACTTATTTCCTACCGCCTGTATTTCCAACTTGGAGTCCATAATCCCTCTCTTTGGCAATCCACTGTCTATTTCTTTTCTGATATTTCAGTGGTAGGCACTGCTTATTTGACCCCAGGGATCAGGCTTGTAAGAGCACAGAGGGGTCCTGCTGCAGTCTGGAGTCTCTGCCTGTGGGATGAATGGCAGGAGGATTGAGTGAGCAATGACAAAGGGGGCAGGGAGCGCAGAGGGGCCTGTGCCTGCCTTTGCCTTGCTTTCTGCTTCCCCAGCCTTAGTCTCAGGCCATTCACTCAGGAGCTGAGCGCAGAGCTCAGAGCTGACAGTTCGCCCCACCTCCTTTGCACCTGGGCGCTGTTGGGGAAGGGAGGCCCTACTGAAAGACAAAACCACAGGCCAAGAAGCAGAAAAAAGGATGACCCCAAGGAGGAGCCATGTGGGTGGTATTTCCTTTGCACAGGGTAGCATGTACCTCTCAAATTCAGCACAACTTGTGTGTGTGTGTGTGTGTGTGTGTGTGTGAGAGAGAGAGAGAGAGAGAGAGAGAGAGAGAGAGAGCTTCTAGCGGGCTAACAATCAAATACAAAGCAACTGGTAAGTGGGTACTTCAAAACACTTATGGGAAAATGGAATTAAAAGATTAGTTTATTTTTGCTGAAAAAAAAATGAAATCCATGTGTAGTTTTTTTCATGATAGGCACTTGCTGGGGTATTTTTGAAGACTTTTTTTGTTAATGGATTTCAAGAACATTTTACATCAAAATAAACTTATTTTTAATTCCATTTTCCCGTGAACCTTTTCAAGAACACTTGCATGTGATACATCCAATATGCTATTATTGTACAAGCTCCTTCTGTATGCACACTGTATAGAAGGATGCATAAACCTGTCTTTGCATACACACCAACTGCACATTGCTTAATAATAACTTTGTTAGTGCAGGTATATTATAGAAAAAACACAAACTAAGATGGCTGTGACACAATTGGGTGCTATAATCTGTGATACCACTCTGATAAATATGGTCTGTCATGGAATAAATACCATTGTGTTTTCTACCGCCAACACGTGTGCACACACACACAAACACACACACTTTTCATTTAATAGCTAGTTCAGAAAGAAAGAAAAGAGAAAGTGATATAGGTAATAAACAAAGAGGTTGAAGAGGAAAGACAAAGGATGTATGGCATGAATAACTGATACAGGAATCCTCCCTCCTCCTGAAACAAAGCTCCCAAATTCCCTCATTCTGTTTTCCTAGGCTTATTCCTTGTGCCCATCTGGTTCGTCCCAGCCTCCCTGGCAATGGGGCAGGGCCTTGTGCCTCTTACTATGAGCAGAAGGTGACCCAAATTGACACGTCATTTCTCCTCTCCCTACCTAAACTGAAACTGCTGCCCTAGGAATCTCCCTCTTCCTCCTCTGCTGGATTAAGGATGCTGGTTAAGGGCAACTCAGCAGGATAGAACCTGAATCTCTGAGTAAGACACGAGCAGTGCTTTGCTGGCCAAGACTGGAGCCACGGTGCTACATAAGAAATAAGCCGTCAGAATCAAGTGTTTTAGATTTTATTACCTCTCCAGTGTAAAACATAGAGCTGCAGTCTGTAAAGAAGGTGAGATTAAGAGGAGACACTGAGAAATTCTAGAAAGAAAGTTTGGTCTAATGACTCAGACCTTGGTGTCAGTGGATGCCACGGAAAATACACTCGGAAAGTAGAGAAAATGATTAAATAGCACACGGTATTGCTTGTGGGGAGGGACCAAGTCCAGATGAGTACTGGGAAAGTGAACTCATTGGTTAACTTCTCCCGAGCTTCATCCAACATCCATACAACCCTCTACAATACTTAGCAAAATAGTTACAAGGCCCTTGCCCTTTACCTAAATAGCACAAAAGGATGTGGGTCACCACATTGGAGTCCTAGGTATTGGTATCAGTAACAGTGTGAATAATTTCAAATATGATTCAGTGGAATGGGTGGCTTACAAAACACTGAACTTCATTTCTGAGCTGGATGAACACAGGAAATAACCATTTTCTGTGGACAGTGGCAAATGAATTCATATCTTGATTCTTCACATTTTTGTTCCTTATATTGATGGCCATGGCAGTTAGAGAAATTTCTAAAGTCTCATCCAACTCTTGTTCAGAAAACGTCTTTAAACACCAATTCACTCTTACACCTGCTCAGGAAAAATCCCCCATAACTTGTTTCCATTTCTGTTCCTGAGCAAATCACGAGCTTGCTGTGAATTGTTCTGCCTTTAGCGTTTGTCCTATCTTTGTAGGTATGTTACTTAGCAGGTTAAGGCTAGCTGCCTCACCCTTGCAGTCAGCTTTTAAGACTCTCTGGGAGGTCCCCATTCATGAAAATGTATTTCTCATTGACATAATCACAGATGCCTGAAATGCCTGAGATTCACTCACCAGTGTTCATCCCTTTGTAATACTCATGGCTCTTTCAAAGCTGCTCTCTGAAAATGTAAGCGTCCATGGACAAATTGCATATTCAGTATGTGTGCAGGAAAGTAAAGTGTTGAAAGAAGAAAGTGACAATGGGATTTTTTTCCTCAGTGGCTGTCAATCACACTGTCCTGCCTGTGTCTGCTGAGAAACATGAAGAGTACAAGGTGGTGCATGGTGGTCTCCTCTCTCCTCACTCTTTGCTTTCCAAGCACATTCATATTCCAGCCCACCACACAATGGAGAGCTGGTGGTGAGATACAGCCAAGAGAGCCAGCTGGCTGCTGTAGTTGGCCAGACATCTCCCTCTCTCCTCACCTAGAGCAGCTCTGGGCCCTGGAACCCTGCAAGTAATCTTTTACCTCTCGGTGTTTGAGCAGTTGGCCAGGCCGACTCTGCTTTCCTTTTGTGCACAGGTCATCTGAGGAGAAAGGGGACTTAGGGCAGGGAGTTGGTATTGGAAGGAAGGTAGGCAGTAGCAGCTTATTGGGAGGTTAGATTGGGTGTAAAGAAGAACCAGGATGATCAGACTTTGGCAGAAACCCTGGGTAACTTGCAAATCACAGAAGGCCAGCAGACTATCAGCAGAGAATGGCAAACTGAAGGAGGGAAAGACGGTACAACAGCCACCGTACTTGGCAGTTCTGCTATGTGCCTTGACAAAGGGTTCCAACTCAGAAAGTGTTCCTTGACACATTTCTATGCTGCGTCTGATTTTTGGTTAGGATCTTTCTAAGTCTCCAGAGATCAAAGTTTCTTGATATTATGAGGATATTTTATTTCCTTCTCACCCTCCCAAGTTTATTTAGGACTTTGTTATAAGGCTATTGTCTATCTTGATTGGCAGGATCAGTCAGGAAACACATTCCTGAGAGAAAGGAATGCCACTGACCTTGGGCAGAAGGGCGTGGAGCAGAACTTGAGCAATCATAGACTCCTGCTCCAAGAGAATCCTGCTCCAAGAAAGAGAGACCAGGGACTTGTAGCAGCTAGGAAGACGTGAGGCAGCTAATGTGCCTCATGGTCATTTGGCAGGCTCCTAAGCCTATAGACAATTAATACTGCTCTGACTTTCCTAAGGAATCCACGAGATATCAGGGGATGGGGGGAGAAGGGTGAGGGGCCAGAGCAGGAGAGCGCTAAACACTGGACTCAACTAGTTACATGGAACTGATGGAACATCCTCCAGGTTTTAGGCACAGAGAAAGAACTGGGTGTGTAACTGTGGATTAACTATGCCCCTGCTAATGGAGAATTCCTGTCAGAGAGGTTGATCCACAGACAACTCCATTACAGTAAGAATTAAGAGGCTGGAGTTACAGGATAGTACGTTAAGCCATCTCTTACAATGCTGGTAACCCAGAACATGGGTTCAGGTTTTAACTGCCATGCTGCCTCTACAGTTCTCTGCTAAATGCCTGAGAAGGCAGCAGATGACCAGAGTACCTGGACTCCTGCCATGCTCAAGGAAGGCCTAAGAGAGTATGAGGCTCCTGGCTTCTGCCTGGCCCAAACCTGGCCATTGGAGTCATTTGGAGCATGAACCAGCAGGTGGAAGATCTGTTCTCATTCTGTTTCTCTCTGTCATTCTGCCTTTCAAATAAATACAAGTATATCTCCAAAAAGAAGAAAGGAAATATGATAAGTACCATGGCATGGTAAGCTAAGCCTCTGTCTGGGGTTCCAGCACCCCTGATGGGTACCAGTTCACGTCCCAGCTGCTCTGCTTCCAATCCAACTGCCTGATGATGGCTTGGGAAACCAGTGGAAGCTAGCCCAAGTCCTCGGACCCCTGCATCCACATGGGAGACCTGTGCGAAACTATTGGCTCCTGGCTTCAGATAGGCCCAACTCCAGACATTGTGGCCATTTAGGGAGTGAATCAGTGAATGAAATCTCTCTTTTTCCTTCTATTTCTGTAGCTCTACATTTTAAATAAAAATAATAAATGTTTAAAAAAAAATTATGACAGCTTTCAAGACCAGAAAGCGGAGGAACGATCACTTCAGGCTAGGAAATCATGTCAAGGGGATGATATAGAATAAGGCATAGCAATAAAAGAGCAGGATGTATATAGAAAACTGAATAGTGTTTCTCACCAAAATCTAGAACAGAATATAGAAGGGTAGTGAGAGATGGTTCTAGAAAAAGTGAGCAGAGTCCAGAGTGTGGAGGCTTCCTTATCTCATTCAGGACTTTGACCTGCACCTGACAGGTGAGGGTTGGAGTATGCGTGGAGGAGTTAAGAGGCTTCTTGACATCCGTGTGCAGGTAATGGAGGGCTGTGGCAGGGTTGGAATGCGAGGAGCAGCAACAACAGGACCATTAACATCCGTGCTGTGGGCACAATGGGGGATCAGCTGTGGATCTGCTGTGGCTGATGGAAGAGGCAGCAGGCCATCCTGTGGGCCAGGCAAGGAGTGCAGCCTGCTGTGGTGGCACAGTCACCTGGGGCTTCGAGTTCTGCCACTCCTACCACTGCAGGCTTTGCAGCGTTCTCTGCTGGCGACCACTCTCAATTGGCAGAATCAGAAGGAGTGCCACGCCTGCTTCTAACTCCCGCCTCACTCAATGATGCTCTTCGACATTTCTCTAGCAGGTTGACAGAGATGTCCGGGCTGTAAATCTTCCAGGCCGCAGACTTCATGCCAAGGGCTGAAAGAAACTCTTCCTTCAGTCTTGTATTTTCTGAACTCCTCCTGCTTTGTTTTCTCTTTTACACTCAAAATAAAATAGATGCCACCCTGATAGGCAGAAAAATTTCATCTCTGCAAAGTTTTTTAGTTGACAGTTTTATGAATGTTTTATAAAATATAAAAACATTATAATTTTATAAACGCTTTAAACTATGTAAGAAAAGACTATACATGTATGTAAACAGTCTTTTCTCATTTCATACATATTTCTCATTTGATGTATCAAGATAAGACCCAGTCCAGCTATCTGTTTATGGCTTGGAAAAGCAGAAGAGGACGGACCAAAGCCTTGGGACCCTGCACCCAAGTGGGAGACCTTGAGGAAGTTCCTGGCTCCTGGCTTCAGATCAGCTCAATTTTGACAGTGGTGGCTATTTGGGAAGTGAACCAACAGTTGGAAGATCTTTCTTTCTCTTCTCTCAATAGCTCTGCCTTTCCAATAAAAATAAATAAATCCTTAAAAAAATAACTAGTGACTTGCTATGACAAATTGGTCAGCTTAACATCATTTCTTTATTTTTGCTGCAGAGAGAATACCAAAATAGATTCCAGATGGATTAAATAATTATATCATGGCATTCCTCAGATAAGTCCTTTGGATTCTTTTGTTGGCCTACTACATGCCCAGATTAAAGAACCAGAGAATTTGCTCACAAAGCCAACACATTTGGGGGTGAGTATGTCTATGGTGAGACACAGGGTTCCAGAGGGTTGAGACAATGCCCTGGAAGTAAGCAGAGCTTCAAGAAGGGGTATTTCTAGGGCAGGAAACAACATCAGAGGTGGTCAAACAGAACCAAAGCTCTCTCCATATGTGCACGTATGCACCTGCTCGTCGATGGGTTTAGCCCACTTTAGAGATTTGACCATAGGAGAGAAACCCTAGGGAGAGAGCCTGCACTCCCGTCTCTCTTTCTGCTCAGCCCTGGGACTAAGCTGAAGATGAGCCTGGAAATCTCCCTCTCCCCTCCTTTCCCAAAGACAGCAAATGCGACTGGTTCCAGAGTTTGGTTTGGCAAACCACCCACGTCCCAGCATCATGTCCTGGCAGCCAGGCTCTTTCCTCCCGCCATTGCTATGGAGAGACGTGGATTGGGCCTTTTGGAGAGGCAGGGCTCTGAGCCAACGCATTTACGCCCCCTGGGCTCCCTTCTGTCATCCCTCCTGTTCTGCACAGCAACAACATCGCTCTGCACCTGCTGGCCCTGGGCATGGCCTCCTTAATTTGACATTGGGTCTCCACTCCATGGTGTCCAGAGAGAGGGGAGGCAGGGTTTCAGGTTGCTAGCAGGTCACATCTGAGGGGTTGCTGGCTGCTGGAAGGAGGAGAGATGCAGGAGACAGAGTGTGATTTGCAGTCTTTATTGCTGACCCAGTCTTTAGCAGTCAACCACAGAAAGAACCAGCTAAAAGAGGTGGGGGTGTGTTGTCAGGGACTGATGGGCTGGCTTGCAAATGACAGTCATGGTGATGGGTGAGCCCTTTATCCTCTACACTGCTCTTTCACATTGTGTCTCCGTAACAAGTTTGACAAGAGTAGTAGGCACAATTCGTTTTATTTAATAGGTGGTGAAATGGATGCTCAAGAAAAATTCTAGTGAAATAAGAGGCAGAGCCATTGGTTAAACCCTGATGTGTGGGTGCAAAGCTTCTGCTCTCTTCCAATTCTTTTCCCAAGCAGTCTTCTTCCTTGATATTCATCCTGTCCCTAGTGAGACAACCCAAGTCTCAACCCTTCCATGTTGCTTCTTTACCTGCAAATAATTAGCCGCTTGCAGGACCCATCAGAAATGCAGTCACAGTAAAAAATGTACATGGTTTGACAGTGCTTCTGGCTGAGAAGGGACTGCCTTGGAACTAGCAGAGAGAAAGCCTTTGGTGAAAAAGAATGACAGACTAATGAGACAACTTTAAGCCTTAGAAAGTGTGTTTCTGAGAGGATGGAACTGTCTAGTTCTTCCAAGACCATGCCCAAGTTAACTACTTCTTTGTCATGTTCAAAGCTGATATAGAAACGGATGACAAGGACTGTGAGGAGCAGCTCCTCTCCCTCCTCATCAGGCGTGGGACAACGGGGAATGACAAGAAGTGTGGGCAAGGGGTAGCCTTGGGGCAAAATGGGCCAAGCTGCTGCCTGCAACACTGGCATTCTGTGGGAGCACAGGTTTGAGTCCTGGCTGCTCCAATTCCAATCCAATTCACTGCTAACGTGCCTTGGAAAACAATGGAAGGCACCCTGAGTACTTGGACCCCTGCCACCCACAAGGGAGATCTAGATGGAGTTCAGGCTCTTGACTTTATTCTGACCCTGCCCTGGCTGTTGCAGTCAGTTGGAAAGTGACACAGCAGATAGATCTCTCTCTCCCTGTCTTTCCCTTTCTCTTTGTCACTCTGTCTTTTTAAATAAGCCAAAAACAAGTCTTTAAAGAGGCAGTTTGGATTAAGAAGTGTGATGGTTGCATTAGCAAGCATGCCAAAATCTTAGGAGAGATTGTAAATTCTTCCCTGACAGTTCTGGAAGTTTCACTGAGGGGCCTGAGGTGGAACCCAGTCTAGGAGACCAACATTTCCCGCTGGGGTCTCTGCCCCACCTCCAACCAGATTCCTTGGGCTGGCAGGAATGGCTCATGACTGGAGTTAAGTTCACCTGCCTACAGGACAAATGCCTTCTGCAGCTCACAGCCTCTGCCTCCATGAACCACCCTCCCTCTCAACCACCCACCATCACTATCCAGTGCAAAGACAGGTACTTCCCTATCCTGCGTGATGGCGAAATATCTTGCAGCAGAGAGCTTAGCAGCTTGGAACCCTTTTAAGACCTGCCTTGGGAATGCTGGGCCTCCTATGCTACAGTGTTTAAGATGGACAAACTTCAGGACCTCGTTCAAAGGTCTTGAATGTGAAATGGAATACCAAACACCGACAGGCCTCCCTGAGCAGTTGGTCTGGGGTGGAGGGGCTGGTTCAGGTGCCCCCAGGCTTGGGGGTTGTTGGGCTTAGGCTGTATCTTGTTCTGCTGAAAAAGAGAGACACCAAATACCTTCCGGACAGCAGCACCTAGTGAATGCTTTCATGTTTTGCACATGGGGGTGCTGCTATTGAGCGCTTACATTTTGTGACTCGAGGGTATTTATTATAGGCTTGTGTTGTGAGTCAATAATTTCCTGCTCCAAAATAACCGAGTGGGCTTGACCCAGGTGCCTAGAACTGAAGCCAGGAACATAGTAAACAAGCACTGGGTGGGACAGCCAGCAGAGGGCTTGGGACAAATACAGAAGAATCCTCTGGGGCCATTCCAGCTCTCTGGCTTTCCTTTTTCTCAATCCTTTACCTGGATCAGCTTTGCACTCCTCACACGCTTAGATGTGTCATCTTGCAAAAGCTTAGGTTGCTAACCTGTCTGAACACAGCAGACTTCTCTCCTTCTGGTCATCCTGACTGTATGTGTAGACAGAACGATGACTATAGATGAACGGTGTTGACCTGGTTTAGTTAGCATCATGACAGCCCTTCCTCACACCTGCAAGATGTTTCACCTTTTGGGTCCAAGTAGCCTTTTAAGGAAAAGGCTAAAGACAAATGGAACTTGTAGGAATTCTCTGTAATCTACCAGACCCTGTTTTGCTTAGAGCTATAGCAGGGTAAGCTGTGTTCCTATTCCTATTATTTATTTCTGCAGATGAGGAACTTGAAACTTAGCCCAAAGAAAATGTTCTTAATCGTACAACCCATAAGACTCTACCCTTGGTCCTCTGATCACTAATTCACATAATCCATTCACTTCCTGGGGTCTGCCAAGCTTTTCTCTTAATGCATTGCAGGTCCAGAAGCAGGGAAAGACTGGGTTTGAGATGTAGGGTATTAAAACAAAAACAGAAAAAAATCTACCTGAGAGAGGTGAAGGACTCCATAGTTAAGTTCTACAGAGTAGCATGGGATGTGTTTTCCTGGGACAGGCGTAAGGCTGGTTGACATTAATATGGGCAATGGATCTGATGGTTGTTTTTTGTTTGTTCGTGAATAAATAAAAGTGACATTCGTGGTTGAAATATAAGAGGCCAGGGTCACAAATCAGGAAGTGGGCTCTGCCATCAGCCTGCTGCGTGATCTTGGGTAAGTCATGAGGAGGCCCCAGCATGGGTTTGGGGAAGGTTAGCAATAATCCGCAGCCTTCTCACACTCTGGGAAATCTCTGTGCTCCTGCTTGAGGGAAGAGGCTTGCAGAGCAGGCACTGGCTCATAACCTCCACAGGGCACAGAGAAAAGTGGCCACCAGAGTGTTCCACTTGCTTTGATGCTGCAGTGCTGGGCTTGGAAGAGACAACCGGAGAACCGCAAATAGCCCCCGTGGGTCTTGAGGGATCAGCAGGGACTCCTCCACAGGATCTCTAAATCGAGCGGCGTGGGAGGCACAGCCTCAGGCCCTGCTACCAGGATGCGGGCCAGCAGGGCTGAGGGCTGGGAAAGGCCCCGTGCCGTCCACCCCACATGGAGGACTGTGGTCTCTTGCATTTGTCCTCTACCTTTTTGTCAGCCTCTCTCCTTTGATCACTTCCTCATGCCTGGAGGGCAGGAGGGTGGCGACTTTCTGCAGTCTTATTAAGTGACTGTAAGGAAATGTTCACAACCAGGAGAGGGATGGGATGATTATCCACTGCCCTGCCCAGGATGTATTCCCGTCCTTTCCCATCCCCCTACCATGCCCGCATGCACCTGCATGCCTCCATGGAGACAGTCTCGAGGGCAAACTCTTCCTTGTTTCTCCTGGATCTTAATTGATTCTCAGAAGGGGCTCTATGTAAACAATATTCCTTGCTCTCTCGTAACCCAGTTGAGAGGGAATGGCAGGTGGGCCTGAGGACTTGGTGGTCATTGCAAGTAGGCTTGGGCAAGCTTATCTGGCCTTAGATGTGGCTATTGCCATTCCTCTGTGGGTAGATGAGCGAAAGAAAAGTCCAGTCAAGGTGAGAGTAAATGTTCATAGGTAAGAGGTGAGATGCGTGTCCTGGAAACAGTGCAATGAAAACAATGAGACCACGCCCCAAGTCTGGGTGGGGCTTAATTAAATATTCAAAGGACACAGGGCTTGGGGCATGGCGTCCATAGGAGCGTTTCCTTGCTCCTTTCCAAAATCTTGCAAATGTCATGGTGTCAGGTACTCCTTCGGAGTGGCGGTATCAGGCATGAAGATTTTATTGTAATGATCTAAAACTCATGGTAGGAATGCAACCCACTGTCACATCAGATATTTCCAACTGTCTCCTGACTCTAAATTGTGAAAATCTCAGAAGTTGCAGGGTTTTTTTTTGCTACACAGAAGAGGAAGATTTGACTGGTGCAGGGAAAGGTGGCTTGGATATTACACAGATGGGAGTAGCTTTGAGTGGTTCAGGGAGAAGGATGGATCAGTTTGAAAGTACAGGTTGGGTTATCACATGAGCCAATCAGGGATACCAAATCTCACCTCTGCCCTGCTTGTGCTGACTGCTACCTTGCTTTCGTCATGCTTAGGGATGGGACATGATAGCTTGGGGACTCTAGCGAGTGAATCAGGAGCTTCTTTTCTCTGCCTTCACCCTCATAACACATAATCACTTGTTGGGGTGGTAGTAGGACAAAGAAAAGGGATCAGTATGAGTGTACCATCCTGGTGACATAGGCAACCATCCCCTTATGGCCTTGATGGGCTGGGGGACAACCACAGTATATGAAGGACGTATGCTATGTGCACAGCTGTGCTATGTGTGCACGGCAGATCCAACTTGTCAAACCAGGGGCCAGCATAAAGGAGAGGAGCTCAGGATGGAAGAACTTTCAATGCCGGGGACCTGGAACAAAGTGAGGTATGCATCATCTGCATTTAACATCAAACTCAGGAAGGTATCTTTGGAGACTGGGCCTTTGTTCCTATGATGAGCAACGCACTGGGTCAGCTAAGTGCAGAGGAGATGGGATGTGAAGAAGTTCAGTGAGAGGAAAGCAGAGGAGGCAGAAGTGCAGAAGGCCAAGGACACAAGAGGGGAGGGTTGTGTTCTCAGCGCTGCTGGCCCAGCATAGGCCCTATGAGCAGAGCTCTGAGGAAAGAGAAGGTGCATCACAGAGCTTCAGCTTTAGCTTCATTGTGGGGCCCTGAGGAGAACAGATGAAGCTGAGTAGGAGATGAGGTCCTCATATTAGCCGGAGTGCTTGTAGTTCTCCTCTAGGCCAGTTCTGTGTTCTTTCTTGGAGAGAGACCTATGGCCTTCCCTTGGCTCTTACTTCACTGCGGCAGAAAGGATGTTTCTTTGATCAACAGTATGGCCAGATTTTAATGTCACTTGGAATTCAACCCAGGTCCCCCTTCTTGAAGTAAGCCTAAACAGAAGTCTAAAGACACCTTGTCCCAAATTGGATTCCTCTAATCCTTACCACTGCTCTCCAGTCACTTACACAGATGGGGTTGACCAGCTGGCTCTATGTAAGCAATGACTGTTGATCATGGTTGGGGAGGAGGGAACTTCCTGCTGGCTGTCCCCACACCTGACAGCTGGACAAAGCTGAGAGTTACCGTCAGACTCTCCTTTCCAACAGGGCCTCCCTGGAGAGATCACATCTTGCTGTTCTGGTCCTTCAACCTATTCACTGCTTACCTTCAAGGTCTCAGACCTTGGTAGGACATTGGGTTTTTACCTTGACTTTTAGGGGATTACTCCATTTATATCCAAATGTACTTTATATTTATGTACATATAGAGTCAGAGTTACAGAAAGAGAAGGCAAGGCTGAGAGTAAGAGTGAAATATTTCATCTTCTGGTTTATTTCACAGATGGCCACCATGGCTAGGGTTAGGCTGTCTTCTGCTGCTTTTCCCAGTCATATTAGCAGGCAGCTGAATTGGAAGTAGAGCAGCCGGTCTCAAAATAGCATCCACAAGGGATGCTGGCATCATAGGATCAGAATCAAACTGAGGTTGATCTCAAGCTCCTTGTGACACCAAGAGTTAAAGCTCTTAGGTGCTGAGTTCAGGTAGAAGACAGAGACTCCATTTTCCTTGCCTGTGTCAGAGAAGGCGAATGTCTCACTCCTTTATAAAGGTAAGAGCCATGATTCCACAGAGCCAGACAGGGGAGATGGACAGCTTCTTTCCTGATGTGTATTTGACCCTCGCTCATTCTCCCCAATCTCATGGACAAGAGGCCACAGCCTACAACTGAAATCTCAGGACAATGAGGACTGCCCCACCCAAATGGTGAGGGGATGGACCAGACCAGCCAGCAGCAGCTTGTCGCTGTTCACTGCCACTTGCTCACTGCCTCTGTTAAACAAGGATCATTTTCTCAGGGTTGGGAGTAGGTCTGTGCCAACCACCCAGCAGGAACAATCTGAGCTCCACCCTCTCTTTGCTCCTTGCACCTCGCGACAACCACTGGCCTTGTCAGGCATGCTGAGCTGAATTGCAAGAGCTGCCAAATGGACTTGGCTCTGGGCCACCACTGCCTCCTGATGCAGACTAGCTAAGTTTCTCAAAATCACTAAATTCAGAGGAAGAAGGAGGCTGACTGGTCTGCTTTTGGAGTGACTGCAAACTCTGTTCGGAGGAGAGTAGGTGCACCAAAGTTTCAAGTTTACAAAATATTATATCTTCACCCATGGCAATACAGACAACCCCAACTCAGCTGGGGGGCATGCTCTGGTATACCGTTTCCAGATATTTGTAAGTAAGCCCCATTGGTGACCTCATTGGTGGATTCTGGAGAAGGGTTTTGGTAGCTTTGAAGCAAGCCAAAGTGAATGACTAGTCTTTTTTTTTTTTTAAAGATCTATTTTCATTTATTTGAAAGTCAGAGTTACAGAAAGAGAAGGGAGGGGCGGGACAGAGTCAGAGAGAAAGATGAGCATCTGTGCATGCAAATGAGAAAGAGAGAGAGAGAGAGAGAGATAAAGACAGAGAGAGAGAGAAAGAGAGAGAACCCCAAATGACCACAGTGTTGGGACTAAACCAGACTGACTCCAGGAGCCAGGAGCTTCATCCCAGTCTCCCACATGGGTGCAGAAGCCCAAGCACTGGACCATTCTCTGATGCTTCCCCGAATGCATTAGCAGGGAGCTGAACTGGAAGTGGGGCAGCCAGTGTTCAGAGCGGTACCTGTATGGTATGCTAATGCTACAGATAGTGGCTTAACTTGGTGTGCCACAGTGTTGGCCTCAAATGACCAGTGTCACTTGACAATCAGACATAACACAATTTCCCCAAACTGATGTTACTCCCTGTCTTCAGGGCTGGGGTTGGGGAAAAGGGGAAGTGTTAACTAAATAAGCTTGGGAATCCTCCAATCCTTGAGTCATGAGTCCTTAGATTTTAGTCTACTGGCTCATTAGTTGTTCAGACAGATAGTTTTGAGGACCTTATAGTGGTCTCACTCCTGCTAAACGCCACGAGTCAAGGCTGCAGAGTCTGAACCATGGCTAGAAGGGTTGAGGAGAAAGAATGGCTACTTCCACTCTCTCTCCTTCAGGTTCACTGATCATCAGGAACATTAGTTAAGAAGATGGAAATCAAACACCTCTCTGCAAGAGTCATTTAGAAAAGGAAGAAGAAGCTGCTAACATTTCTAACAACCTGGTTTAATCTCAGAAACAATGTGTTCAGGGAAATGAGCCAGGCACTAGAAGTGCAGATGACATGATTTCTTTTATAAGGAGCTCAAGAACAGACAAAACTAATCCATGGTGACAGAGATTCCAGTAGTAGTTGTCTTTGTAGGGCGGAGTTGTCTAGAAGGACACAGGAAGGAACTTTCTGGAAATGTTTGTGTTTGTGGTCTGGGTGATCGCTACATGAGATGTGTATGTACTTCAGAGTCATGAGTTTTGATGTTATGGAAATGATGCCTGAATGAATTGCTGTTAACTTTGAATAAAAAAAAACTGAATTAGGAAGTATGGTAGCAAGTCTCTTATCCAATCTCTTTGTATAGTAGCGACTGATTGACCCTTGCTGGTCAATTCTCTTCCAAGCTCAGTGATGGTTGCTGTATCTGCTGTGTGCTTCAGACCTGGGAAGCAGGCTGCTTCCTCCCATGCAGACACACCTCTGTAACCTCCACCTGGGCAGTGTGTCTGCCACCAGTATCACAGTGACTTGTGTAGTGGACCTCGATTTTGTGATTAATTAATTTAATACCACTTAAAGCTGTGTCTGAAAAGAGTCAACCTTTATGTGAAAGCTGAGTTGAAAATCTGCAATGTCTCCATAAAGGTGGGTTCATTGCAACAGTTGTCAGATATGGGTGAGACAAATACAAATGGTTGAAACAATTGTAATGACAACCTAGGTTTCTGGACTTAGATTCCACACACATATACATTCTTACTCAAATGGGTGTTTGGCTTCCTGATGAAGATAGTGCTTGGGATACCCACACTCCACATTGGAATGCTTGGGTCTGAATCCTATATCCAGTCCCTGCTCTGTGCACTGGGAAGATAGCAGGTGATGGCTCAAGTATTTGGGTCCCTGCCACTCACCATAAGGAACCCACATTGAATCCCCAGATTCTGGATCAGCCTGGATTAGTCCTGGCTTTTGTGGACATTTGGGGAATAAACCAGAAAATAGGAGCACATTCTCTGTGTCTATTCATCTTTATCTTTATGTCTTCCTATCTTTCTGCTCTCAAATAAATTAAAATCAGCTAAATTAAAAAAATAAATTGAAAGTAGAAGTGTCAAGGATATATTAAGAACATAGTTTGTATAGGATAAGATGGAAAGTGCATCTTCAGAATCACATTTTTCAAGTGTGTTGCCTTAGCTTTGCACATAAAATTGTACAATCAGCATACATTTATGTTTTGAGATAAACTAGAAAGCATGTCTATTCTCTGTCTGTTGATTCAGCCACTTGTATAAACCATTCCAGATTCCTGACCAAATAAATACCTGGTCATGAATCAGGAAGAACAAATTTCTACTCGTATTAACAGGTGGATATTCATGAAAAGTCACAAGGGTATAACTTGGCCAAAAGCTAAGCTTTCTCTGATCTCTGTTCAGATGACAGGCTGTGGCATGAATCACATGCATTAATCTGAGCAAGATGATCCTGGTCACCCATTCAGGTTTCTATTAAGTGTTCAGATATAATGTATTCACAGAGCTCCGTGTGTTTACACCGCACTCTTCATGCTCTTCCATGGGATGCCCTGCCTTGCCTCGCCTCATTCCTGTGACTGCTGTGTGTAAGGTACAGCAGGATGCCAGGATCAAGCAAAGTCAGCTGGCACCCATTCAGTGCTTACTAGTGTACAGCTTGCTTCTAAGTTGGGAGGAGGCTATGTTGGTGACACAAACCTATTAGTTTGAAAATGGAATTCTTACTACCATCCTTTGGATCCTAATACATACTTCCAGGATTTCTCCAAGTTTTGTCTGACAGCTGATGTCAGCTAACAAAGAACCATTTGTTTTAGCTTCATTATTCATTCATGGGATAGGTTAGAATTTCTCTGGTAACTGGAGTGTCTTTGTTTGCCTCAAGGGATTCATCAAGACTGGTCATTCAGAAGAGACACAGGACTTTAATTTGCCACATTTGTGTGAGTTGGACCTACCCTGGAGAATGGCAGTCCTCAAGGAGATGAATCAGCTGGCTCAAGCTTTGTGGAGATGGAGCTGCACAAGGGCCAAGTGGGCTTATCACACTGGCTGCCTTGGCAGTGGTATGGTTTCTCTCTGTGTTGACCTTACTATCCTAGCTAAGTCTCTTGTTTACTGTATTCTGATTCACGGGCATGCAGGCAGCCCTGCTGATCACAGAGAGCAGCCATTCTGCTCGGGGAGCCAATCCCTCACAACCCTAAAATATGGCCTGTGAATCTGATTCTCAAATCCAAACCAGCCAGTCTGGAGCCCACACTTCAGCCACTTTTCACTGATCTTTTACACTCCAGCCAGCATCCACCTGCTCTCCACATCCCAGGCCCAGGGCCAGCCCCTATGCCTTACAGCCTGCTGGTGTTACTGAAATGAACGAATTCTAAACCTGATTACCTTGCCCTACTTGTTCCTTGCTGCAGAAGCCACAAAGTATGCTCATGCCCAAAGTTTCCCTCCCTCTCTCTGCCTCTGGACTGACCCCAGGGCTACCTGGAATGCCTCTTATGGCAGATTGTGTGCTTCCTCTTGGGGACTAGAAGTAGCACATGATAATTTTAGTTACAATTACCTTATGACATGCTGCTCTTGTCATATCACATTTTTTACTAATACGATTTATTGTACATACCTACAGCTATAATTCTATTTTCTTGGCATCCCTCATGGATACCAAAATACAGATTCTCAAAAGACAGATTCTCAAGTCTTGTATTGAAATAATGTAGGGTTTGCATCAGGCGCCTACAGTTTAATTCATCTGTATACCTAATGCAGTGTAAAATAATTCTGATACTATGTCATTTAAGCAATAAGGACACATGTTCAACACAGACATGACATTTTAAAAATGTGCCTGACCCAAGGTCAGTTGGGTCCATGCATACATAACCCAAGGACACAGAAGCAGGGTCATGTATGTTTGTACTGAAGTGGGCATTGCATCTCACTGGGTTTCATTCATCAAATCAGGGCATAAGCTTAGAACTTACACACACACAGACACACACACACACACCCTCATTGTTGATGGGATTTTGGTTCAGGGCCAGCCCCAATGGGTCCTGTTGGGGCAGATGCCAACCGTTAGGCTGGCTGTCATAGCTGACAAAGAGCATCCAACAGCGGAGGGAAGAGGGTAGGAGGGGGCAGGAAGTGTGCATACAGTTCCTTCTGGCCAGCCGATATTGAATGTATAGCCACATGGTTGGTCCATGTGGCAAGGGCAGGACATGGGGAGGGGAAGAAGGTGGGAAAGAGGACGGAAGGCAGGAAGTGCTCCACTTGACACAGTCAGCAGGTATTTGAGGAGCGATCCTGGGATGCACACGTGGTGTCCTTCCTCCTTGATCACATGAGCAGAGAAGGTGGCCACAATGCAAGAAATACTTGGGTAATGAGGGAGCAGGAGCTGTAAACCCATTTGGGAGCAAAGGAAAGGGGTGCATCCGTATTGACCTTTACAGCTGACAATGTTTGGGGCAGGTGGGCAGGTTTTAGGCTGAAGCTCCCAGTGAGGCAACAGTAGCTTTGGCAGAATCTGGGAGTGTGCACAAGTGTCTTAGCTCAAGGAGTTTCCCTGTTCTCCTCCAAGAGGAAGAAGTCAATGGACACAGTCTGATGATGCCAGAAAAGAGTATAGTTGCTGTCATGTTGCCAGGCCCCCACTGAGAGGTAAAGCTGGCAGGGAAAGGGGCAGATTGGCTTCCTTTCAGAGAGGTTGTAGTCCCCCACCACCCACCCTAGGACACCTGGCTTCAGCATCCTGCCCACTGCTATCCAAGGAAGACCCCTTTCCTCGCCTTTGTTCTTGCCTTTTCCAACCTCTGCCCACTCCTTGTTCACCACAGCCACCTCCCAAGCCTCCTCCCCACTTCCAAATGCTTTAAGCAGCTGAGCTAGTCCCAGTGAGGTTGCCTGAGGGAGGGTACAAGCCTCTCCTTACCTCCTCCACAGGCTGCCACTCCTTCTTTAGCCCCTCCTCTTCACTGGTAGAACAATGGGAACTATAGACAGGAGAGGAAAACAGTCCGCTGGTATTGAGGGATGGGGTTGCGTTGTGAGCTGGAGATTCAGTTGGGGCATGCCACCAAGAGGCCCCTACACCTTTG
The DNA here is from genome assembly GCF_030435755.1 of Ochotona princeps. NCBI lineage: Eukaryota > Metazoa > Chordata > Mammalia > Lagomorpha > Ochotonidae > Ochotona > Ochotona princeps. Next base: position 20,959,046 of record NC_080858.1, read on the forward strand.
AGCAGTCATCTTGCAGCTGAGCCATCGGGTCATGGTTGCCACAATCAGGGTTGGGAGTTCCCAGTGGAATATCCCAATGCCAACCTTTGCTTCCTCTGCTTCCCAATCAGCAGAGAAGCCTGGATGCCAATGTGGAGGCTTGAACCATACCCACATTTACAAATAAGCTAAAGTGCGTTATCTTGGGCATCCCCTCCTGGGTCCTACTACCACGTCGCTAGACCTGAGTTTCCCCTGGCCACTGCATTTCTCCTGGCCACCCAGCATCCTTCATGAACTGCACTGCCACAAGTTTCCAGCCCAAAGCTCACTGACTCTACTGTTTGTGTGTCTTCCAGATGGATCTGCACAGGGAAGGGTACTGGCAGAGATGAGGGAATTCCAAGAAGCCCATGAAGAATGCAATGCAAAGATCTGTTGATTTTGGAGCAAAAGGTTTGTTTTTTTTTTTTTTTTTCAAAATTCATGTATCGTTTTTTGGTACTACAAAGGCAGGTTCATAGAAAGAAGGAGAGACAGGGAGAGAAAAAGATATTCCCTCTGCTTATTCACTCACCAAATGGCCACAAGGGCCAGAGTTGAAGAAGCCAGAAGCCAGAAGTCAGAAGCTTCCTCTAAGTCTTCCACATGGGTACAGGGGCCCAAAGACTTGAGCCATCCTTTACTGCTTTCCCAAACCATAAACAAGGAGCTTAATCAGAAGTGGAACAGCTGGGACTTGGATTGGAGATCATATGGGATGCCGGCACTGCAGGTAGAGGATTAGCTTGCTCCACCACTGTGCCAGCCCCATGTCCATTAACTTTTTAAAGACTCCTTCTAAATGATCGCCTCTTCTGCTCCTCAGGAGGGCAACTCTGCTGGAAGTGGGATGGAGCCTGATTACCCATAGCTGGCCCACCAGCTTATTACCATATCCTTATGCTGGTTTTTCTTCCTCGCCTGTTTCTCTTTCACATAATGCCATTCTGCTGACCAAAAATTACTCCGCAAATTAACATCCTGCACTCATATTATTGTTCCTGGGATGCATTGTTATGACTTCCATTTTTTAAATGGATTTATTTGAAGGAGAAAGAGCGAGAGCGAGAGCAAGAGCGAGAGAGAGAGAGAGAGAAATCTTTCATCTTTTAGTTCCCTCTCCAGATGGCTCAGTGACCATTACTAGGAGCTAGGAGCTTCATCTAGATTTCCCAAGTGGATGATAGTGTCCCTAAAACTTTGGCCATCTTCTGCTGCATTTCCCAGGCCTTTAGCAGGGAGATGGATTGGAAGAGGATCTGCTGGGACATGAGCCAGCACCCTTATGAGATGCCAGGGTCACAGGTGGTGGCTTTTCCAACCACACTGCAACACCAGCTTCATGCCTGTCATTTTGAGGAAGACATATAGATCTGGATTTTAAACCTGAACCCTTTCAAAGGCGGGTTTGTTTTCTATGCTGGCTTGCTCAGTCTCTATGCAGCCTCCACGGGAGCAGGAAGGGTGCTTCTGCCAGGGCTGTCAATTGACTGATCCAGGTTCCTTGGCATCTTGGCTACATATTACAAAGTGGTACAAGTGATATGAAGTTTTAAAAATTGATTTTTATGTGTTTTGGGGGAGAGATGCCATCTGCTGTTTCGGTCCTCACATGCTCTTAGCAGCCCTGTCTGGGACATGCTGGAGGAGTACAGAACCAGGAGCTGGGAGCTTATCACGGGTCTCCCATGTAGATAGCAAGAGGTTGAGCCACCATCACCTGCTACTTCCCAGTGTTTGCATTAGCAGAAATCCGCAGTCCATGAGGAGCCAGTTTCAGATAGCAGCAACCGTGGCCAGATTTATGTAGACAGGCTTGGCACTGCTTAACTTGAGGCTCGGACCACAACTGCAGTCCGTACTTCTTGTCTATGTCACCCACTCCCCAGCTTCTGAGCACTCTGCCTTGAATGGTTTGCACCTGTGCCTTTCTTCAGAGACCCATCCTCTGGGTACCAGAGCTGCTGGTTTGGAAAGATCTGGAAAGGCCCAGACATTTACAACCCCTACCCAGACCCTACCACAGAGGGAGCATGAGGCTTTCTTGTCTCCAGAGAGCATAAATTCTGCAGGCACTGATTTACCTGGAATTTCTGCAGGATCACTTTGAAACTGGGACTTCATCTGAACTCTGACCCTTGCTTGGCTTCTCCCCCTCCTTTCCTGCTTGTCTAACTTACCAGCATCTCCTTAGAGCACTTCCTTGACTCTCTAGTACACAGAACCCTCCTTCCGATTTCTGCGTTTGAAGAACTGGACTTAACAGAGCAATCTTCTGGCTGAGTGCCAAGGGTACAGTAACTGTAAAATGTTCATGGTTTGGCAGCGAAGAGAGACAAGCCAATAAATAACTGTTCAGAGGTCAAATGCATGCCGGGAAGGAGGCACACAGTGTGAAAAAAAGCAGCCAAATCTTTGAGCACCTCCCTCTCTGTATAGTTCCAGTACTGGATCAGGATACAGAGGTCAGAAAGGCCCTGGCTTGATTCTGGCTTTGACTCCTGCAAACTGAGAGCTGTTCGTCCAATTGAGCTTTACTGATCCTCTGTGTGTTCTTCTGTAAAATGGGTAAACATGCAGCTCTCAGAAAGGTTGTGAGAATGATCTCACTTACAGGGTAATAAATACGCAGTTCTTGGCTTAGTGCCGAGCTCATTATGATTCTCATTTTCAGAGGCTTATGTCTGTGGCTACTGTCTTCGATGTGCTATGCATGGATCACTGTGTTCAGTGCCTCATGCCCACAAAGAGCTCAATCCAATCTTGGGTCTCCGAAAGGTCAGACATCACAGCCTGCCCCAAAAGAAGTTCCCATCAAATTGCATCTCCTTTTGGAAGTAATCTTGACTTAATTGCGTTACAGCTAGACTGCACCATTTTCTTGACCAAAGTGGGTTCCCACTTGGCTTTGTTCTTTCACCCAGGTCTGTACAGACATCCCTTTGATTTAACGATTGTTTGTGTGGAAAATAGCTGGCAGTTCCAAAGGAAGAGTGAACAGAATGCCACAGGGTGGCACTGATGCCTTCTCTGAGGAGAGCCGAGTGCCCAAGTGCTCACCTGCTGATCCCTGCAGAGGGAGCATTCCGTTCCCTGCAGCAATGGGGCTTCTGCAAGCATCCCAGTTGGTCTCAGCCACTGCCTCTGTGTTGATGGTACCTGAGCCATTTAGGTGAGTGCCTGAGACCTCACCTGCTTTGTCCCATTGTTTGCCTTTCCCCCGCTTTACAGTCCTCCCTCCCAGGCAGCCAAGGAGAAGTGCAAGGTTATTTAGTTTGTCTTTTGTGCTAGGTCTCTGCAGGGTCAAGTCCCTCCGCGGTGCTCTAGGAGGTCGGGGCAAGCAGCATGCTGTCCTTTCAGAACAAGTCTCCTCTGTGCTGTGGTGACATTTTAGGAGGAAAGTGAGCTGGACTTTTGGGAGAAGGCTCTGTAGAGAAGACGACCTGGCTCTGATTGACCTTGAGAGATGTAAGAAGAAAGGAAGCCATGTCTGGTACAGGCGCTGGTGCTGGAGAAGACCTGGCTACCACCCCTCACTGCTACTCTCCCATGCGGGAAGCTCAGGCTCAGGCTGCATGCATGTGATGGGCTTGGATCACAGGGAGCACTGAATGCCAAGGTGACAGGATATCCATCGTGGGATACACCCAGGATTTCATGACTCAAGAGCAGTTTTATTCACAAATTCCCTTTTCTTGAATTTTTAAGCCCTACTACCACTGCAATGGAAGAGCTGGGGGAGTCTGGACCACAAGATGCAAAATTCACATGGAGTGAAACCCTGGGCTACTCTGAAACTGATGGGAGTTTGCAAGCAAGGTTGTGATCACAGGCTCCCATTCTCTGAAATGTCCCAGCACGCTCAGCCATGCCTGGAATCTTCCGTGAGGAGCGGGAGTGGAAGCCCCTGTAGAACTCTCATCTCTCCACATTGTTCCCATGAAACTTCCAACTCGTGTTAAACGTAAGTCCAGACAAGGCAGAGTCTGCTTCATGTCCGTGCTATTCTCCTTCAGCCTAGTGCAGACAGCTGACTTCACCTTTCTCAGCAGTAGACAGTCTTCTCCCATACAGAAGACATTTTTCAAGTCAATCTTTAGTAATTCCCTCATTAATAGAGATTTATGGGAGGCCTACAACGTGTGGGGTGCTTTCCTTTTGTCTCTGAGCCTCTCTACGAAGAGCAACTCACTCCCTGGGGCAGAGAATGTCTGTCGCCACCAGTTGGCCATGGCCTTCAGCCCTGCTTTGCGAGGACAGTGTGAGAAGGGACTGCCCAGGTGGTACCAGGAGGGGTGCAAAGTGGTTATTAATGGAGGACGGACCAGTGTTCACGTGCAAGAGGAACTAAATGTGCTGAGGCTGCCAAAATGGAAAATGCCTGTTAATAGCACCGGTGACACATCATAGATCACTCTCAGACAGTCTGAGCTGTGTGCGTCCCAAGGAACGCAGGCTGCATGTTAATGATGCCCAGGAAGAGAAATGGGTACCAGAATGGAGCCACCTCCCCCGGAGACTGGCTGGTACAACACTAGAGAGAAAATGACCCAGAATGCTTCACCCAGACCCAAGCACCATAGAAACCATGACAAACAGGTAAATAGCAACCTGTATTGGCATTCTCTGTTCTTCCACTTTATTACCAAGGGAGGCCTGGATTTGCAGTCAGAAGATAAGACATGAAGGAGTGTTGAGAAGACCAGAGCTGTGTACCAGGCAATGTACAGAATTACGTTTAAAACTGCCATGTCATTTCATTGTAATCACATCACTCATAAACTCAGTTAAAAAAAAAATGGAGAATGGATGAGACAGCAGAGGAAATTTGTCCAGTTCCCCTCCTTTTCTGCTTCTTGGTTTTCTTTTTTGAGAACTGGATGGCCAGTAAGAAGAGTGACCCTTTATGCATTTTAGCTTTGGAAGCAAACAATCTTTTGAAAGTTCTTGAGTCCGAAGGAAAATGGAGATGTTGGAGTAATGTGACTTTCACCATCCCTGTCTGCCTTTTCTGAACTTCTCTGCCTGTCTAAGGTTCCTCCACCCGCTGTGGCTTTCATAGTCACCTGGCAGGAAGGTCTTGCTCCTTCCGAGGCCCCAATCTGAATCTGCAAGTTGATCCCGAAGGAGAAATTCTAGCCACTTAATAAAGGAAATATCAAAGAGATGCTGACACCATGTTGATTCTTCTGAGAAAACTTTGGAGGCCACCTTCAAGTTCTCTCTGCAAACCTTTGACCAGGCTCATGGGCTTTCTGGAAACTTGGAAAGACAATACCAACAGCCCCATCACAAAGCATATCAGGCACATGGGACATACTACTTTGTTATTATTATTATTTTTCGATCTATTAATGGGGTGAGCATTTGGCACAGCAGAGAAAATGCTCAGCCTCCCTTGGTTCCAGTGGGAGCTCTACTTCTGAGTTTCCTGTTAATGCACGCTCTCGGAAACAGCACATGATGAGCCAAGGAATTGGGCCCCTGCTTCCCACACTTCTGAGAAAGTTGAACTGATTTCTCACCTCCTGGCACCAGCTTGTCCCAACCCTGATAATGTGATTTTTCTGTGTGCTTCTCCTTTTATCTCTCTGCCTTGCGAAGAAATGTCTCGTCCACTGGTTCACTCCCCAAGTGACCACAGCAATGGGAGCTGGGCAGTCCAAAGCATAGGACGGGGAGGTCAATCGGGTCTCCCATGTAAGTAGCAAAGGCCCAACTACTTGAGCCGTCATCACCCTGTGCCTCTCAGGAACTTCACCATCAGGAAGCAGGAATGGAGAACCAAATCCAGGTATCTAATTCAGGTACCCCGATGTGGGGTATAGTCACTGCAAAGCTAAATACATTCCTAAATGCCCCCACCTTTGAAATTACATAGTAAGAAAAGAATTTTTTCAGGGTCTCCCAGAGCTGGTGGAGTTTCTAAACTAAAGTGTAAGGCAGAGCCAGCCCCATCCTTCTCTCTTTTCCTCCTGCTCTGCCCTGGCCCCTGCCTTCTGTACAACCCTGGGAGAGCACCAGAGTTCCAGCTACCCAGTCCTCCCTGTGGGCTGTGCCCTGCACAAGGCTAACTGGCAAGCAGAGTCAATGTCAGGCCCTCAGGACACTTCTTAGCCGGCTCATTTGGAAGAAGGCTCAGTTGCTCCGATTTAAGAACTAACCTAGAACAGCCTTTGCAAATATTCCTTTGCAGTCCCCATCTTTCCCTAACCAACTCCCTGGGAAACTATGTGTCAGATGGATGGGACTTTTGGCTTTCTGAAGACACCAGTGCAAGTATTGTCTCTGGTAGAAGGTCTTGTGCACGCAGAGCCGAGGCTTAGATTCAAGGCACAGGTGGATGGACCTCTGGTGAATAACTGAGTGGAGGGATAGATGGGATGAGGAGACAGGCATTGAGGGCATAGCCATTCTTAATATTCCTCCTGAGCCAGGCTGGGCAGTTGGGACACCACTGTGTTTCACAGGGAAGAAGAAAAAGCCTGAGCCACAGGACTGTGGCAGACAGCAGGTCAGCCATGAAGCCAAGCCGGCCCCTAAATCTCCTTCCTCATATGCCCATGTTCCTTGCTTCTAGAGTGATCTTCTGGACCCCATGACCCCCAAAGCTCTCATTCAGCACAGGTGTGCTTTTATGTGGATGCTCTTCCCTTTGGGGATGTGAGCAGCTCCTGCCAGGCTGCCTACATAAGAAGCTGGGGCTTGCTAGAAAATATCTCGTCTGAAGTCCTCCAGTGGGGAGTTTGGCTAGAAGGAGGGAGACAGCATGAGTCTCGTGGGTCAGTAAACAAGGTTTTGTGTGTTTCTTTTGCCAAGGATATCAGGTGTCTGGGAATTGAAGAGGCCACAGGCTGCCTTGACCCTCAGTGCCTGGAGTCTGTGCTCTGCTTTCTGGGAGGACTAAGCCTCTCTCTCTCATCTCCGGCTCATACTACCTTTTGAGTCCTGTTTTGCCAGAGTTCTAAAGGGCAACTGCACTGAGGCAATTCTTCCCAGTGGTCAGACACACCTTCAGGGCAGGGCAGAATGGTGGTGAGCTTCCTGAACTGGTGGCCCATGTTCTCCCAGACCCCAGGCCCTCAGCACCCGCAGGACTCTACCTCCTTGGCATGTGTGGCTGAAGTAGGCAGTGAACAGAGCTGGATGAAATCCCAGTGGCTTTCCGCAACTCTTATGTGGCCAAGAGCTAAGATCTTTTCACAGGGCCCTCATGTGGGGGCAGGGTCTACTGGTCCACCCAGAAGGACAGGTTCCCCCTCCTGCCCTTCTGTAGATACAGTTGAGCCCAGAACTGCTTGGGTGGGTGCTGACACCCTGGAGCAGACAAAGAATTTGCTTGTATGTACCCAGGAATTAGAGACAGGCAGTGGCTTGCCTCTGGGAACAGTGGCCTTCCCCAGGCTGGGCAGATGTTTTGTCACAGCTCTTAATTGCTTCTCTGAAAATAAGGAAAAATAAAAACAAACAAAAAAACCCTTTCTGTATAGGATAAAGGTTTTTTTTGAATGTGGCTTACCATCAAGAGAAGAGAAAATCATTGTAAAGAACCAGGCTCTCCAGCTCCCGGTTTCTAGGGTGAGACAGGGAGGAACAATTCCCCTTACTGTGGAGCACCTGGATGAAAAGGTCTTTGCAGAAGGCGGGCACCACCTTCCCACCATGGCAGTCAGGCTGGGCTGTGATGTCTATGGCATCAGGAATGGGGATACCAGGCTTGAACAACCTACCTTCTCCTTCATATTTGGCCTTTCATGAGCTGAGGGATGCTAGGAAAATCTTTTCTTGCAGTCTCAGTCTCCTCCTTAGAACAGAGAGCTCGGGGGGTCATTCTCCGTGCTCTCTGAAATGGCTTACAGGAGCTGCAGGGAACTGAGACAGCCAAGACAGCAGGCTTGAGACCCTGTCTTATGCTGTTGGCTGGCAGGGTCCTGCAAGCTGACCCCATCATGCGGAGCCCTTTCCCAGGCACCTGCCTGCACTTGAGCTCCCTGCCTTCTGCCTTTATAAGATGACAGACATTTTGCATGCTTTGAATCTCCTGAATCAAAGTGCTCCTCTCCCCACTGCCAAGACCACAGTTTTGTTCGTGGTGGATAGCTTACCTGGATGATTCCATGGTTGTACTCATAGCTCCCAGGTTCCTATTCAGACAAGTCTGCTTGCAAGCCACTCGTGGCGGCCCTGCCCAGGCCCTTCAGAGGAGCCTTATTAACATAGCTTCTGAGAGCAACACTCCCACAGCTGGGGATGCCCTCTGCCCACCCACAGCACCTTGCAGACCAGGAACACCATCAGTCTCCTCCACTTCACTCAGTCTTTTACAGCCCCTGTCTGTAGCGAATGCCCCTTCTTGCCCTGAAGACTCACAGCTTCCCTGCCATCTCAACAGCCTTCCAGTCCCATTCAATCTCTATGCTGGACTTTTCCTAACAAGATTCCAGCAGGGTCGAACCTCACCCTTTTTTAAACCCTGCTTTGTCACTACTATTCCTTGGGTACTAGAACCCCAGCCTTTGCTTGAATACCTGCTCGACGCTCCACCATACCATGAACTTTGCAAGGACCTTGACCAGCAGTGGACATTCCGTCATCAGGGCTTGCTTCAGCACCCAGCCCATGGCAGTGCCCAGTTTCTTACAGCTGAATCATTGTGTAATTGGTGTGAGACAGGGGTAGATCAAGGTGCTGGGGAATGTGAAACTGCCATACATTTTAGTGGCACCTCAGAGGTGAAGAATAGGGGACGATGAAAGTGCAAGACATGTGTAATGAGGGGGGTTGCATTTCATCAGCTCCAGGGTTATTTTTGTTCTGAGTGAGGGTCAGGGAAGTGGCATGCTCAGGGTGCCTTCCTTCTTTCCCTTGTGTGCAGAAGCAAGCATCCAGGGTGTTTTTGATGAAGGGTAGCTGGAGGTGAGAAGTAAGGTGGATCCAGAGGCAACAATCCTGGCCCTCTGCTTGGGGCTTCATCTCCCAGCCTGCCAAGTGTTTGGACTAAGTATCTTCATCAAGGATTATCCACACTCCCCTCCATTTGGCGACCCTTCCCTCCCCCGCCCCCTGCCCTGCAGCCCCTTCCTTTGCCTACTCTCCTCCTTCCCCCACCGCCGCCTCCAAAATCAATTTTCAGCGCGACCAGCAGCTACCGAGCCATCTGGGGCTGCTGGCAGCCTCAGCAGGCTGTAAGCAGCTCAGTCTGTTTCCTTAAACCAGCCCCTGAATTTCTCTGCCATCCCCAGCCTGGTCTTCCCCTCTTCTCTCCCGGGAAGAGGGGGTGGAGGAAAAGGAAGAGGAGAAGGAAATCTTTTTTCTTTTTTCCTCCCAATGTGAGGTCTCCATCCCCATGGCACACCCCAGGGTGGGGTGGCAGGGGCAGCCAGACTGCAGCTGTGGGCCGCCTGCCCACCTGTGGGGAGCCTGCCCACCTGTGGGGAGGGACTGTGCAGTAATTGGCAGGCAGAGCACTGGGTGGAGGGAGTTGGAGCCCAGCCACATTCACAGAGCTGCACTTTCTTTCACCTCCGCCCCAGTCCTGGGAGGCTGTGGGACTCCACACACCATGCTATTTCCTCTCTGTTTTGAGGCGAGGAGAGCAAAGCAGGAACTGGCATCCCTCTCTGAGAAGGGATATTCTGCAGAGAAGGATGTCTCAGCAGGGTAGCTGGCGGATGTTTGTTGGGGAAGAGGGACTAGCTCCTACTGCTTGGTTCATCCAGCATCCGATTCCCTCCTGTTACTCAGCGTCCACACAGGTATGACCTCCACTGCTGCCAGTTTTGCCAAATATTTGCATTTCTCATCTTCTGATCAGAGAAGATAATTTTTAGGTGACTTGGGATGATGTAGGTAATCCCATCACACACCCTCGCCCTCACACCGATTCTCTTCCATCTCTCCCCACTTTGCCCCTTCTCCAACTGTGCCCATACTTTGAGTTCACCTGCCAGACACTATGCCTTCAAGTCAAATCCTACAGATTAGGGTGGCCCTCTGGAAGACTGATATAAAGGGACATGAGGGGCATAGGATTTGTTCCTGAAACTTTCCCTGGATGACCCAAAGAACCAAGGCCTGAATCCACATTTCCTGTTGAATGGACAGAATGTCCTTCATATGTAGGGCTGAAAACATATGGCTGAAAACCATGCGGAGCATGCTGGAGATGGTACTGTAGCACGGAGCACCTGCATGGAAATGAGCACCATCTCAACTGCGCTCATGTATCTCTGGGTGTGTCACAGCAGCTCAGCCCCTCTCTAAGCTTCCCCTGGGACATAGAGGGGTGGCTTTGATACTCCAGCTGTCTTTCTTGCTCAGCACCAAGCGCATGCTAGATAAACAAGTGTGGAAAGAGATTCCCTTGGTCTGAAGGTGAAGCATGATAATGATTCCCACCTTGGAGCCCAACACGGAGCAAGTGTTCAGGAACTCTGATTCTCTGCAAGCTAGTGTTCATGGGATGGTAGAAAAACAGTGGGCTGTACTTGACATCATGAGGTTCTCCAAGTCACAGGTAGGTACCCTGAGTGGCCCAGATGCTTGGAATACTAGTCCCTAGATAGTGCCACAGGTAGATGAGGCCAAGGCAGTGGGAGTGGGGAAGAATTGTTCTGGTTCTCCAGCACCATGGCTGTCTCTGGCATGGATACTGAGCAGAGAGTATGAGGGTGTGGAACTCGCTGCATGGTCCTGGACACCAGGGCTGTCAGAACTGAGTTTTTGATGGGAAACCCCTTTCATGGCACTTGCTGGTCTCTGAGCACCACTGCAAAGAGATAGACTGGTGACCTCTTTGTGCTCCCCATGGGTTTCCTAGACAAATTTGACATGCCCCTGGTGCAAGGTGGGCTGGATTGAGAAATCCAATACCTGTTACAGCTGAATTCCAAGAACAACTGGAAGAACATTTGTAAAGTTCAGTCTAGGAAAGCCCTGGGGTCTTTGGAGAGAGCCAGAGGGAAGCGAGGCCAAAGGCATGGGCCAGAAGGTCCAGACACAGAATCAGGGCGAGCTGATAGATTGACACTCCCCAGCACTCTCCACTTCTTCATCCCAGGGAGGGGCAGGGGACTGTTCCTGCTTGTGATGTTCGGGAGGAGCAATTCATCACATTTTGTGAAAAGTGTGTCTCCAGGTTGGTACCGTGACTTCAAAACAGCCTGGGAAGTCTTGAAGCACTGAGGGGCATTATCATCACTCCTTCCCCTAAGGTGGGGAGGAGAGAAAAGGAGAGAAGGGACAGGATTGTCCAGCAACCACTTTGTGAAACACCTGATTCCCCTTCACAAATATTCTGCTGGGCCCATGTTAGGGCTGAGAATGTTGAGACTCTATTGGTACATCACTTCAAATCCCAATGCTCTGCATTTGATCCAGCTCCCTATTGATGTACCTGAGAAATCAGCAGAAGAGAACCTGAGTCCTTGGACCCCTGCCCCCCGAGTTCCAGGCTTCCAGCTTTACCTTGACTTTACCAGTCATGGCTATTATGGCCACTTGGGAAATTAACCCGTGATGGACGATCTCTTTCTTTGTCTCTCCCTCTCTCCATCTGACTCTATTTTTCTGTGGCAAAATCTGCAAAGTCCATGAAAGCTGCTACTATAGATAATCCTTTTCCTCACTGTACCCTTCCTGATCCCACTGATTTAAAAAAAGGAAGTCTTATACACATGAGCTGAAGTGACACTGGCAGTCATTATGTGAAAAAAGAACATGAAAAAAGTTAGGGGAAAAGTTAAGAAAACTTAGGGGGAAAAAAAGAGGAAAAATGTTAGGGAAAGCTTGAACTCAACTCCACCTGGGGATTGTATTTGTAGACCTTGGGTTTTCGTCTTGAAGACAGCACCTTCCACTCTGAGATTCCCTTTCACTCTTTTATGTCTTTTATGTTAGCCTTGTCTTTCTGAATTTTTTTAGCCCTTTCCTTAGATTAGAGATAATGGCTCAAATTTCTTTTGTGCTTCCAACCTCACCTGACAAACGCAGACTGTATCTATAGGTGGAGGCAGCTTCGTATAGCAACTTCGGAGTAAGATGGGATAAAAGCAATGAGTATGTGGGTCAGGGGGAAGTCCCATATGTGCCTTCATCCTCTGGGGGACCTTCTGGTTCTAGGTGATGGACTTCTCTGGAGGAAAGACAACATCTGTCAGGAAAAGGGGTGGAGTGTTTGGTATAGGGTTTAAGAGGCCTATGGAACACCACTGATCCATATTGAAGTGCTTAGGTCCAAGTTCCAGAGGCTATTCATGTATACCTTGAAAATCAGCCGGTGATAGCTCAAGTATTTGGGTCCCTCCTATCTACAAGGGACACCTGGGTTAAGTTCCAGGCTCTTGCACATTTAGGAAATGAACCAGTAGCTAGGAGGTCTGTCTTTCTGTCTTTAGAATAAAATAAACATTTTTTATTTTAAAAAATAAAAAAGAGCATCAGACTTGGAGACAGGTGTACTGTTCTTGCATGGTTATTTAATAGGGAGTGTCTCTGTACCTCAGTTTCTTCATTTGCAAGAACAGCTGGCAATACCTATCTTCCTTATCTCCAAGGGTTATTGGGAAATACAATTCATATGGAAAATATGAAAAAAAAAACCCTTTTAACTATAGCACCAAACATCTAGGGAAGTAGCCATCCACAGTAAGAGGCAAGTGTGTTGAGTTTATAATTCAGAGAATCCCACAAAGTTAAAGAACAGCAATGAACAGATATAAAAGGTAGGGATTTCAGATGGTATGACGTGGGAACGGGCAAGAGAAGAGAAAGAAACATTTTCGATATAAACAATGCAAGCTTTAGACTTCTTGGCTGTTAAAGACATGAAGAGACCAAGAGTCTTGTAAATCCATCTGCTGCCTCCTAGATAATTCCATACGGTTGAAATCTGATTCTAGTTCTTGGAGCGCGGGTTAAGTAGATGCAGTCAGGCAGGAGCCCTGTGAAGAAAACAATAAGAAGGCGCGTTTGTATCTTTCTTTACTATTTCCAAAGCACTTAGACATACATTATTCCATTTAACCCTTATGCTCATGTGACGTGGGTATTATTCTTTTTTCTTTTCCCACAAAGCAGGACTAGACTCTTCAAGGGGAGTAATGTGTTCAAAGCCTTGTGATTAGTAGAGACCTGCATCTCAGCTCAGGTGTTTTGATGCCAAATCCTTTTACTTCTTCCAAGTTTAGAGAGAATATATGTGATGTGCCTCACTGGATTTACTGGAGAGAAAAAGAAAAAACAACTCAAGCCCACTTAGCTTACTGGCAAAGATGCAGTTTGATCTTCCAATTGCTCTACGTGTTGGCTTTCTTGCCTGAAATGTTCATGTTCGTCATCCAAACAGGTGGCAGCAGGGATTGCAAAGATGCCTACAATTGGCCAATGAATTTGAAGTCATCTACGCATTGCTGCCTTTGGCCCTAGTTCTGTGTGGGCCCAGCCACATGAGGGATATGGATAGAGTTTGGGCTGTATCTGGGGTTTCTAGGGAAATACTGGTGCCTTTGTGTAAATGTGCTATTTGTCTGCAGGTATGAATGTTGATCTAAAGTAGATCCTCGTTCCTTGTTGAAGGCATCTGAACACTGCAGTGTCTTCTGGTGCCACGTCACATCTCTCCATCCCTGATAGTTGGAAGATGGGAATTTTCTGTGCTGTCAGAATGTCTTCTGTGCAAAGTCATAAGGGGATGAACCGGTGCTCATTTGAACGTCAGAAGCAGGTGACAGTGAAGACAAGCTCAACCCGATCTGCTGTGTTCCCAGCCTACACTCTTGCAGACTAGCTCAGTGCTGTGGTTTGTCCTTTTGAGCAAAACAAATACCCTAAGATAGTCCAGTGCTGTCACAGTCTCTCGTGTATCTTTGGCTGTAGGGAGCCCAGTGGGGATCAAGATGGGTTTACACGATGAGGACGCTTCCAAAAACCTCACGCATATCTATTCTGTTCTGAGAAATTTTCTTCCCTAAGTAAGGGATTTCTAGCCCTAATTTATTGGGTGATATCTAGAAAATCACTCACACTTTCTAATCATAATTCCAAACTGGTGTGGTTCCCAAACATCTGGAAAATGAAAAGTATGTCTGCATCTCCATGGAACTTTCTATGAGACCTAATGAAATATTGAGCAACAGTTTTGAGTTGGCTGTTTTAATTAGTGGAAGAGATCAGTGAGGTGTATAGTCCAAGGAAACGTCTCATTCATCAACAATGAAAGAAACAACAAATCAAGAAGGCATATGTGCCTATAATGTTTTCAATTTGTGGCTAGACATAATGCCAGGCACAAAAGGCATATACGACACAGGTTTTTGTTTTGTTTTGTTTTGTTGTTTTTGTCTCAAGGAATTTATAATAAAGCTGTGAAATAAATTACTCCAGAGAGGCCTACAAAGTAATAGAACTAATTGCATTTCATTTAGCTTTTCAGACAAAAACATGTACATTCTAATGAGATGTCATCCTTGGATAAGTGTCTTGCAAAATTATATACTTATTCCAGTGATGCTTCTATTGCTCCAGATACTTTTGGTGTTCTCCCTGGTTTGGTGATGATCAGGTTTGAATGGGAAACTTGGCATCTGCATCTTGCTGGAAAGGAGCTGCTCCACGAGTCTTCGCTTGTGAATATCATAGGCATGGGCTGGGGTCAGATCAGAAAGCCCAGGTTATCAGCTTCTGGCTTCTGAAAGGAACACCTGGTGGCTTGGAGGGATCAGGTGATCTAGGAGGAAAAATACAGAATGGAAAGGATTGATTTCAGGAGACAATGGAAGCAGAGGATCAAAGGAACTAGGAGGCACCAGCAGGCCTGAAAGCGGGTGAACCTCAGTGACACACACCTGGTATCATTTTCTAATGGAGATTCCTGATTGGTGGAAGGAATTGGAAAACAGTTGGCAAATGGAGAGTACCATCTCTTCTTGCACAATCTGCTCACCCATGTGCCTTACGATTTATCTTTCCAGAGATGGCAGTGTCCTTTTGGCTATGCTCTGAAATATGGTAGCTACTGTTTATTTTTCTGATGGCTTGAATCCCTCTTTGTCCTCTTTGTTTTTCCAAGATAGGCAACTCTTTCAAGATTTACTTGATCACGTTTCAAGAAAGTCTGGTAAACTCTTGATTTTCACCTTGGATAAAAACCTGCTCTAATTTTACCGTTAGTCTGCTCCTTAGTCAAGTCAATGCTCCATAAATTTATTGGGCAAATAATCTGCAAAGAAACAGACATGTACCATGGAAGCTGCAATTAGGAATAATGCAGAATGAACAATCAGGGATGGGATTCTCTAACTGCAAAGATAAAGCAAACAACTCTGTAATAATTGTACTACAAGGCAGATGTGTTTAATGTGCTATACTGTAAAATGGTGAGTCTCTATATGCATGATACTGGGCTGAATTGGGAAGTTGTTAGGCAAGGGCAACTGCTAAGATAAGTTTTAAAAGATCTGTAGAATTTTCCCATGCACAGATGGGCACAGTGGCCTCTCAGGACACAGAATAAAGGCCAGGGATATAGCTGATGTGAGAAATTAGATTGAAAGTATAGGAATAGAACAAGGAAGGACTAAGTTAGAAAAGCAGGATGGGTCAGAAACTACAGGTTTCTGAGCAGAGGTTTAATACTGGTTCTTGGGAGAGTATTCTGGTGGCAACGAGTAGGATACCCTGGAAGAAAAGTAATGGAGGAAGAAGTCTATGTCAGTATTTTGGAGAGAGAAGCTATGACTACATTGGTGAGGTAGCTATATAATTAGGATGAGCATGGCTCTGGTGATGGAATTGGCAGAAAACCTGCTCCACGTGCCATCTCAGGTGCAACCGCTAGGTTTGATGATCCTGACAGCAATGCTTTGAAGATTCAAACAGAATACTCTCTGGGCCTGACTTCTGTTCCTCATTTTCTACCTCAATGACTGAGTTGAAAAAAGCCCATCAGATGCTTGACTTGAGAGAGACCCTAAAAGCCAGGATGCTCTCAAATCCAGCTCTCATCTGGTTATGTAAACTGCGTATCTTGCCAATATGCAACCACAGGAGACCTGGTTTCAAAAACATTTCATGTGCCGTTTTCTGAAAGCTCAGAAGGCTAGATGACAGGAAAAAAAGCTGAGATTCAAGTTTACAGAAAAAGCTGGAGGTGGAGCCAGAAGGGAAGGAAGGTATAGGAAAACAGAAAATTATTTCTAGAAGAAAAAAAAAAACCCTGTTTTTAACTGATTAAAACAGATTGCTCAGCCTTTCAAAACTGGGTCCTAGACAAAGATGCAAAGATGTAGTCACAACCTGGCACCCATTAGCAGCCAAAAAATAATGGGTAAGTCCATTGATCTTGTCGGCTAGTGATTTTCCAGTAATGAATGCACAAAGCACGGCTATTCCGCCTGGGAGAGAGGCAGAAGGTGTGTGCATGTATGTCTGCGCACACTCTAAATTACTTTCAAAATTTGTCATCACTTTGTTTATTGCTTCAATTGCACAGGGTTCTGGGGAACTGGTTGGAGTCTCAGCAAGACCTCCCTTCTCCCGCTCCTGGCAGAGTCAAAGGGGCACAACCTCTGGCAGGGACACAGCCACACTGGTCTGCCCACATTTAGGCACTTTTTACCATAGCCTCCTTTCAAGTGAAGGCTTGTTCTGAAATATGAATCATTAGGTCAAGAAAAGCAGAGAGTGTGTTTTCTTTACTCTAGTGGAGTTTTGTTTTTCTTTGTGCTGCATGAACATCTCTGCCTACTGCCTATGCAATAAAGAAATTTACACAGCATAGAAGACTCTTCTCCCTGCTGGACAAACCTTGATCTGTCCATAGTTTAACACTTTTAAAAACGTTTATTTCATTCATGTCAGAATCTGGTTGCTGGTGTTTTCAGGGACTTCTCTATCTTGTAGCTGTGCCATCTGTTACATGTGGCCTTTGAGGCTGCCATGACAGAAAGTTCTAGAGGATTTTGCAAACATTTTTGAAAGAGTTATTCTATTTATTTGAAAGACCAAGTGATTGAAAGAGAATGAGAGGCAGCAGATACAGTTGTTTCACTTCCCAGCTGGCCTTAACGGCAAAGGGGGGCCAGGAACTCCATGTGGGTCTCCCACATGAATGGTAGGTGCCCAAACACTTTCACCATCTTTCACTATCTTCTCCGGCACATGAACAGGGAACTAGATCCAAAGCGGAGAAGATAAGACTCAAGCCAGTGCTCTGATAGGGTTTTCTGGCATTGTAGGCTATGGCTTAACGTGCTGTGACACAACACCAGCCCCTTAGCAAATATGAAGAGACTTCCGTCACTACCCACACTTCATTAGTCAGGGAAAGAAGTCAGGGTATCTACACATAAGAGCATTACAGAGAAGTGCATGGACTACAAGGGTTCGGAGCTTTTGCTCCAGTGCTTCCTCACAGGTAGGTGGTGCACAAGGTGACCTGTGTGTCCCGCACTCAGCATCATCCTGATACTGCCTTCGGGTCTCCATCATTCATGTCCCTTTCATCTGCTCATCTGTGGACACGAATGTCCTGCTGCAAGCCTTGCTGGTCAGCACATGAAGCTTAGACTTCACACCATGAGCTCTGTGCTCCTGATTCTAGCAGCAGGGGAGGGACAGCTTAGAGAAAAGAGACAATGGGAGGTGAGGAATGCAGGGGCAGCTGAAACCTTGCCGCATTGTGCTCCCAGATGCCAGCACTACATCACTGGGTGACTTCACTGGATTCCAGTCCCTATATTTGTTCACCATCAGTGCCTATTCCTGTAAATAATCGAAAGGAATATAATAGGGTGAGAATGATTGTTGCCTCCCTGCTTTGCCTTTCATAAAATCTTTTTATACCAGAGGGGTCTGGTCCCAGCCACTCCTAGTTCTATAATTAGTTCTGGGAGCTTTAGGGACTAAGATTTAGCTAATGACATTTTTCAATCATGGGGTCCCTTGGGTCTTTTCACTGTGTTACAGCAAAGAGCTAGGGTTGCAGGTGAAAACTAGGTAATATGCTCTGATGTTAGGTGAGTCTGTCTGTGGGTTCTTAGATTTTGCAAGTGAGTAAGTGAGCTCCCAGTGCTGCAGGCTCATTAGAGGGCCCTTTGTGGCCTATTGTCCCCCCGCCCCCAAATCAGGTGAGTATGACTTTGAATTCATTAGTTACAACTAGCCAGGATGATAAAACTTCACTCGATCTCCACAGTCTTGGCTGTCATTCTGTCACCTGTATATTTTCAAGTGGTTCTGTTTGCCTTGAGATACCAGCCCTGCTCCTAAAGAATGCTGGATAGCAGGGAAATTGGAGGGCTTTCAGAGAATCTGGGAAACAAATGGCTGTAGTAGCTGGCCAAAAGCAAGCAAATAAACAAAAAATCCTAGAACGGCCGATAATAACCTTATTCTGGAAACTGAAGCCTCAAAAGTCAATGAGTCTTGCAAGCCTGCTCTTGCCTGTCTGTCTTCTCCGTACTCTTACTGCCCCCACCTCCCATCCCACTGCTCAGTTACTCAGACTCTGCGTCTCATGTTCGCGGCTGAGACTCATCTCACTGCCTCTACATTTACTCTCCCGTTGGGTGCAGTGTCCCTTCCACTTTGTCTTGCTAAGCTTCTATTCTTCCCTAAGACCCCAGGACAATCATTTTCCCTTCTGGAAGGCTCCTTGACTTTGTATCTTCAAGACAGACTCGGTCATTCTTTTCTCTGTGCTACCATGGTCCCACAGACTTAGGTACATTACAGGCATAATCACCCTGTGATAAAACTCTGCATTAACCATCTCTCCCAAGCTATGGCCGTGAGGGAATGCACTCTATCACCCTTCTCATCAGCTCCCAAGATGCCTTAGGAGTGCATAAGTCCATACATGGAGTTTATCTTTGCTCTATGCACGAAGAGAACTATAAGATCGATAAAGGCAACAAATGCAGAATGCCTAAGATGCTTTAGAGAAAAAAACAGGGGAGCACTAATCAAATATTATTTTGAGACTCCAAGCCTCTATTTGTCTTTGTCTCCTTGTAAACATGGTACGGACAGACCATTGCAGTTCAGTGCAGTTCAGTGCAAAGCCCTGTCATGTTTCCTCCACCATGTATACAACCTGAACCAGAAGATGTGGTAAGAGCCTTAGTGTTGGAGGGTTAGCAGTCTGCTGTCCAGTAGCACAGTCCACATGACTGACAGGTCCTCCATGGCCAGGGTGAACCACACACCCAACCTCGACATCAAGCTGTTGTGTTTGGCTATTAATAACCCTGGGCTGTGTCGTCTGTGAGACCAAGTGCTGCCTTTTCCAAGACGTATAAGCCCCCAGCTCCCCAAGACAAAGTCCTCCACAAATAACTGCAGCATGTTCTGAATTCCTCAGGGCAGTGAGCCTTGTGGGTAATTAATGAGGCCGGGAGGAATAGGCCCCATAGCTCATGGTTCAAGAGTAGCGGGTTGACAGAGGTCCAGGATGCAAAGATGTTGAGAGAACAGACAAGGTGAGCACCCCGTGGGGTTCAGTCCCAGCTCAGACAGAGGTCAACTGAAGACCTCAAATCAGCCTCTGTCATTTGTTGAGGTCTATTTTCTTCTTCACCTATAGTCATGCTTATTTGAAAGCATGTTTTGATGAGAACAGGTATTTGTAAACTGTAAAATATTGCATCAATGCAAAAGGAAGCTTGTGTCAATGCAAAAACAAGACAATCTTGACCAAGATGATGATGATGGCAACAATGCAATATGGCTTGTGAGAAGAGTTTGTGTGTCAGCTTCATAGTGTTCACTTTTAGAAATTAGTCAGAGACAAGGGACCAGCTCATG